>NC_087258.1:26820000-28152500 GCF_037042905.1 Lytechinus pictus | reverse complement strand
TACTTTCAGTAAATATCTTATAGCATAAATAGTCAAAAAGAGGGATTAGCATGCAGGGCCGGAGAAAGAGACAGAGAAATAGAGAGTGTGTAAGTGAGAGAGAGGAAAGAGAGAGAGAGGAGATAAAGAGAGAGATATAAAGAAAATATACGAAAACAAAATATCGTCAATCATGATTCAATATTACATAGAAACACGAATATCTCATATAAAACACAAATATAGGTTGTATAATATAGAGTCAACATAGAAATCCAAGGGCGTAGGCTGGCCAGGGGTGCATACATTCGTAATTCCGAAGCTTCGTTATTCCGAAGGTTCGGATATTCCGAAGGTTCGTTATTCCGAATGTTCGTATTTCCGAAGGTTCGTAATTCCGAAGGTTCGTTAGTCCGAAAACGAAATGAGGTTCGTAATTCCGAAGGTTCGTTAGTCCGAAAACGAAGTGAGGTTCCTAATTCCGAAGGTTCGTTAATCCGAAAAAGAACAGAGGTTCGTAATTCCGAAGGTTCGTTAGTCCGAAAACTTAATGATTAACTAACCTTATTTCGTTTTCGGACTAACGAACCTTCGGAACAACGAACCTTATTTCGTTTTCGGATAAAGAAACATTCGGAACAACGAACCTTATTTCGTTTTCGGATTAACGAACCTTCGGAAAAATGAACCTTCGGAATAACGCCACAAATGTTCGGATTAACGAACCCTTTCCCGTTTTCGGATGAACGAACATCGAGGTATAGCCAATTTACGTGTTTCGGAATTACGAACCTTCGGAATAAAGAACCTTCGGAATTACGAACCTTCGTAATTACGAAGTGTAACCCACGTATACATGCACCTTCCCGCTGAGGCAGAGGAGTTCGCTCAGGCCTGAGTTCGCTGGCAAGCAAAATGAAATTTGCACCCCTTCTTCTGCTTTCTACAGCTGATTTTCCAAACCTCCCCAGGATGTGCATCCCCATACCCCTTTAGTTCCACCTCCCCAGGTTGTGCACCTCCTCATGCTCAAACAAGCCTACGCCCCTGAAATCATTTATTTTGACAATAGAAATATGAAGAAAAGTTAAGTTTTACGAACAATTTTTTTAAGTAAGAAAATATTTCGATTTGTTGTATGCGCCAAAGTGTTTTGATTGCTCAATACTATGGACAGCAATAAAATGACAAAATGTTAAATTTAGAGTTGTCTCTATCTGAGGTATTAAAATAAAGAATGTGTTCGAGTTTTGTGCAATAGTGGGGCAAACCTTATTGGTAAAAGAAAATTGGGAGAACAATTTTTTTAACGCAAGAGACAGGAAATGTGGTTACTCACGTTACATTTTGACCTTTATTGCAGCCATATTTATCCTTTGGAATATGGAAATATGTAAAAATGTAAATATTTACCTTTTATCGAAAATGATAGTGAATATAACTATAATGAAAGTGACGTTTGAAATTGCATGACATTTCGTTGATGTGACTGTATTCGGTTTTACATGACAGTCTTTCAAATACAAGCACTCCATACTCATGGTGGTTGTCTATGATACTCCAAGCTTTTATTATTATTCTTATTTTTATCTGTACATCGCATAGATCATGTCTTACATCAATTATTAGGGTATCATGAAGACGTACATGGCGGGGTCAGTAAATTCGGGGGGGGGCAATTAAATTATGAGGTTCATGACCCTTACCTCGCCTATTTTCTTGTTTACTCTGTTTTCTGTCTTCCCTTTCCCACTATACTTGAAAACATATCCCCCCAGTGAGACTTACCGTACTGCTTTCCATTGCTTTCTCCATCCCTCCAACTGTTATGCGTTGATTCGCCATACCCCCATAATCGCCACGAGAAAGGATGACCGCTGAGATGATCACTCCAATTGCGATAATGATAGCAACGACAATCGATGCTACAGCACGAATCTTGACCTGGTTGTAAAGAATAATCAATTCTGATAATGTAAACGGAGACATGCAAGAAGAATATAGGGTTGTCATATTATTCATAATCTTATGAAACTTAAAGATTGTGGCGTAGGCCTACATTGCTCCGCTTTGACGGCGTTATGGCAAAGCGAATGCGGCGTTAAGGTAGCGTTACGGCGTCTAACGGTGATGACATGAAATATTGCGTCGTAATGGCGTCATAGTTCGTCATAGTTTTGCTCACACAAAAGTTTTATGGGCAGTCAAACGAATCTTCATCGACCACTATACTCTTACTTCTTGCGACATTAGATGTATCTTGAAGAAGATGACACCGATCAGGACATTCTGTCTGATATCAAGGAAAGATTAGAGAATGGCATGGATATTCGGAAAGCAATTCAACGGGTGTTGGCTGGACCAAAAGAATTGATGTCCTATTTCCGGGCCTATTTCAATACCAGGAAGAAGAGGAGGATGAAGAAGAGATGGAAGGGGATGAAGAAAGCGATAACTAGTGTACATTATTATGCAGAATAAACTTTGTAGAAATAGTAAAGCTGTATATGATCATGTTTAAATTGGTCCATTGTCCATGCTGACACGTTCCAGGAGAGTACTTATGAAGATGTACTTCTGAAGCAGTTACATTAGATACCTATAGATTTGAAATCTACATTGTTTTTTTTTAGATCTGATTTAGACTTGAATTAAATGATGATATTTGTTGATATAAAATACTATTTTGCATTCGATGTTGTGTCTTATGTTTTCTTGTTCTTTGTGTCTGACAAATTCTATCTGCAATGCTAATATTTCCCATAAATGAGATTTCCTGAACTTCTCTAAAAGAACAGTCTCTGAAAAAAAAATATTTTTAAATAATTGTAAGTTTTCATGCCCTCTTTCGGACAACAATAAAGAGTGGCCTCACTGAGCTAGGTTCTATAATAACAACACTTAAAAATAACAATCTTACAAGAGTGACGTACGTAGTGACCATATAATATAATAATGAATGTGAATAGTAATACCGTTCACTTGGGGGGGGGGCTTTTCCAAAATTAATTAAGATACACTTTAACAATAATATGTCTAATGCGCATTCGATCAAGACGGTATATCCCCTTGCTAACATACCTGGGGAGTGTTTCATCAACAATTTCATCCGACAAGTTGTCAGATCTGACATCTTTCTCTGATGTTGATTGGCTGAGAGGTACTGTTACTATAGTAACTGTCGGATAAAATGGGACTTGTCGGATAAAACTTTCGACAAGTCCTTTCATGAAACGCTCCCCTGGACATGTGAAGGCAGACTCAAATATCAAAGCAAGCTATTCGATTGTTCAATAACAATGCAATTGAGCCTCACATAAACATGTTATATTCTTCAATCACCCAAATGATGGGAAATTGTGACTTGTGATACTCGCGATATACCCCAACCCCCATGATGATGATGGGATGCCACAACGGCGAGTTGTAGCAGCTGTCATATCCTCCTTTTACATCCCACAGCCCCATGATGAGAATGTGACACCGGAGACACCACAACGCATCAATGCTGGCAAAATAGAAACTTTTTCCTCGTATGCTCTCTTTTATCATTCATCTACATATACTGCACATGCCATCTCTATGTATTTCCTCCTGGTAGGTTCATGGCGGCCATTTATAGCAGCAACACTGTATGGATTAACCCAACACCCTTCGTATGCCCAGGGGTGTGGCTTCCTTGTGATCTGAGTCCTCCATGTATTTCCTCCTGGCGATATCCTCTACCAACCCTAATACACTGTATAATTAACCCAACCCCCTTCATACGCCCAGGGGCGTGGCTTCCTTGTGATCTGAGCCAACCCCCTTTAATCTCTCCATGGCTTCCTGATAATGACCTTTATCTTGTTCACATTTCCTCAATCCGTTATGTAACTTCTGCCGGATGTTATTTCTTATGTATTTCAAGAAAAGTGATCTACACTGCACCTATATTCGTCCCATGCAAAAACTGACACATATACGTAGTATCCTCCCTTTTTAAGCGTATAATAACAAAGAGACGCGAAAGGAGATTGATACCTCATTTAGAATACCTGCACCAGATTCTACATTTGAAAGATTAATTCCATGTCCAACTAATTATCTTCATTGTACACTTTTCCTACTTACATAACTGTCCAGAAGAGAGCAAGATTCGTAACTCAGCAGGGAATCGAACCCATGAACTGCAGTTCACATGAATTGTATATACTCTCAACTATTACTAAGCCAAATAAAATGTATACTATGGAGCTACCCTTTTCAAATACAGTTAATGAATGTTTTAAAATATCTAAGATAATATCAGAAACAAGAAAAAATACTAAAGTCATGAGTAACTGAATGAACAATTACACGAATAGTAAAGTAATAAACAAACATGATTATTTTTTTTGTAATGTTAGAAACATTGAAACAAAAAAAAAAATCAAATACTTCAATCAATTTCTATCCACGAATCTTGAGAAAAACGACATTAAAGCAAGATTGATTCTGCAATGAAACAAAAATGATTAAAAGAGAAATTCGATATTACCGATGAAGAATCCATCTCCTTTTCCATTAATCTCTTTCTGCGCTGGCAATACAAATAAATTTATGATGAAAAAGTCCAGACTTCTTTGAAGTTAATAAGAAGGCTGATGACTGGCTTAGTTCCTGATCCGATAATGTTTTCTGTAGTATTCTTCGCGGTTATTTATGCAAGAAGGATTGACTTATTTCACCCACTCTAAAACTTGACATCATAAACACAAAAGGGGCGCTGGTTTCGCCTCAAGTGGAAAATCAACTTAATAAAAGCAACAGAAAGTGATAAATTCAAACCATAGTCGAATATTTCATTTTCATTCTCATTTGCAATATCAAAGTATCAAAATATTCAAGTACTTCCGGGTAATTAATTTAACAATTTGAAATATGGGAGTTAAAGAAAGGGGGTGAAGGCTTCGATAATTTTCAACCATATCATATTTGGGCAACCATGTATTACATCCAAGAACCTCCTACTTCCATGATTACACAATTGTACTGAGCTTTCAAATGCATAACGCTAATGAAAAACACCGCAGTCACATTTCCCCTATGTTTTTATTCAAACCACGTATATGTAGCTTTATTCCCTAATTCGACTCTCAATCGTGAATAAATTATTTTCAGTCACGCCTCACTATCCTTAAGCACAACCAGTGCAACAACATCAACACCTGAAATATAAAACATTTATATACTTTACAAAAAACATACCTGTTTCGAGGGGAGCACCAAGCTTCGACGGCAAGACAGCACGAACGGTACTTACTGACGAATGTACTGAGGCCTCCCTCTGAGTTCAGATCTCGAAGAACTCATCAATGTACTGTACATGCTGTAAGGCCTATTCATCCATCAGAATTCTCTTTGCTCTATCTTCTTGCATCCAGTCAATCGTCCACATATCCATCCCGAATAAGACGTCCGTACTGTGCTGTGTCGAACTCGGTCAGTGAATTCCGAATCGTTTAGGAATTCAGACACTCCTCACGCAAGCATTGTTATGCTAATCGGATACTTCTGCTAAGAAAAGAAAATGTATTTATTCCCTAATTCGACTCTCAATCGTGAATAAATTATTTTCAGTCACGCCTCACTATCCTTAAGCACAACCAGTGCAACAACATCAACACCTGAAATATAAAACATTTATATACTTTACAAAAAACATACCTGTTTCGAGGGGAGCACCAAGCTTCGACGGCAAGACAAGCTAAACTTATAGCTCCCCCTCTCAGTCAATCAAAGAACGGGTAAACAAGAAAATGAGTTACACGACGCAATCATTTCAATTTAACCAACTTTAAATGTATAATGATAATAATACATGTCTCATTCAACAATCTCATCGAACGCCTACAATCCATCTTTAACAAAGTTATACGTATAATCATACTAGGCTGAGGCTAATTTACCCGGTATAAAAATAATTCTAAAGCCCCAAATTCATAGAAATTGAAAGACAATCCTTCATATTGTCTTTAATATATCCATCCTTAGCAGTCTCCGACCTCCACCTACCATGTTTCTTAAACAACCTGTCTGGAACACCAAAGTTCGCTGCTGCTGTGGCTCCGCCACTTCGGAGGCTATGCATGCCAAAACTCTTTGGATTCAACCCTACTTTCGCCAACGCCTCTCTCAATAATTCTAAACATCTAGTATAAGACAACTGTCCACGTCTTAACTTGTAACTATTACTGGATTTACAGTAATTTAGAGGCCTAAAAAGAAATACTTCATCAGAGGCATCGTTAAGCCCCGCTGCAATCAAATATTTCCTCAAAGCTAATACGGGGCAGGTGGGGAATTTGTAGCACCTATAAGAACCCATGCTCCTTGCCTGTAAATATCGGTTTTACTTTTCATGATGAAAGTATTCACATGAGACAAATACAAGTCTAAATCACATTTACGAATATGTATCATTTCATCAAATCGTAGAATGCCTGCGTAGGAAATCAAAATCATAGCACATAATCGAATATCTAATAGACTCGTTGAAGATCCATACTTCTCAACAACTGCTTTCAAAATGTCTGGGGTTATAACTTCTTTCTTAACGATCGGTTTGTTTAGTAATTTCTTTAAACATTGTAAAACAATATGTATGAACTTGCGATCACAGGGATTAACATTCATCCTTGGCTTGCAGTCAATTTGCCACTTAATGGCGTAAGAAGCCGATTCTATCCTCGAATAAGGAGCTTCTCTTTGATACAAATGAATAAGATAGCGACTAATATCTTCTGGTTCTGCTGTGTCAGAATTTACTTTATTTTGCTTACACTAATCTCTCCAGGTATTCAACGCTCTGTTGTATTTACTCATAGTGTTATCAGCTCTCGAAGCTGTCAAGACCTTGTTCAAAGTTATATCATATCCTTCATGAAGAGAATTTCTGGATTTAAGAAAAAAATAAACAAAACTTATAAGCTGGTATATATTTATCTCAACACAATATATTCAAATTGTGATAAATTCTCAAGTTCAGTCATTCTTATCAAATTCTCAAAATTTAATCACTTCTAATACGTTTTACAGCAATGACAGCAAAATTAAACATTAACTATGCAGCTATCCTCAAACCAGGTGGTTTTATATTTTCACTAAAATTTCAGTATGAAATTCATTAGATCACAATTCCATATCATAATTCGTTTCAATCGTCTTGAAGGCTTAGCAAAACAATAGCTTTGGGATTCATTTCCTTTGCGAAAATATTTATTTTTGCCTTAAAACACTTGCAAAAAACTTTCTGAAACATTTCATTCACAAGAATTCTGTAATTTTGAGACTTTGAATGTTTTCAATTATCACCAATTTCTTCATTCTGAGCTCCGCCGCCAGTAAATTGTAACTAATTTGAGAATGAAATCTCATATCAATTCCTTATCAACCTTTACGATGGTTATCCTTTTACATAATCATAACATTCTCCAATTTTCATCACCACTTCTTTGCTCTGCAGCATAAGTGGATCCTAGCTATGCAGCTATCTGCCATGCGGCCGTGTAAAAATTACATGTTGCATTCCAACAGTATAATTTTGAATTAACCTCCATCAAATGGATTTATTACATACCAGCATTCATGTCAGCCATCTCTCACAAACCGTTTTTTTTTTTTTTTTTTTTAATTATTATTTCTGCCTTGAACGAAAATTCCTTGAGGATTATCAATTTTGAAGTATTCAGAGAATAAGGAACGAAAATCACTTTGTTCAGAGAAAAGAATCGGCCAGAAGGGTGCAGACGGCCAGAAGGGAACAACCAAAGTCCCCCTAGCAGAACAAAACCTTCAGATGCTTAAGTACTTGCCCTATACATGCTATACATTCGATAGGTGGAACCAACCAATTATTCTCGCCCGACCAATCACATGAGAAGGGATCAACATGATCTATTAGGGGACACCAATATTTAGAATTGAACTTCTTAATTTTGAAATTAAAATCGTCCGCAAGTCTGTCCACAGTGTGAGGGCCCCAGATTTTGTCCAAAAATCCGAAAAATTCATCTGACACACCCCAATCATCAAAATCTATCATGCGACTTAGTGCATCTGCAAAACGGTTCTCCTCTCTGGGAGCCCAATGAACGTGAAGACTAATGTTGTTTCTTTTACACAACTCAAATATGTGTAAACTCATCTCATGCAATTCTGCAATCATACTTCCTTTATTTACAATCGATCCTACTCCTTTATTATCACAGAGGACCTTGACAGTTTTATGTCTCATGTGAGATACAACTGTTTGCAGTGTCATACTTACTGACTTGAGTTCTCTCCAAGTGGAGTTTTTAACCATTTCAAACTCAAACCAATCTCATCCCATTTCATGCCTGCGCACTCAGAGACCCAGGCCCAGCAGCCTGATGGACTTGCATCAGAATAGATGAAAGTCTGTGGAACTGAATAAGCAGAAATAATGTTTACGTTAAGAATATGCAAATTCTTCTCCAGAAGAAGAACACGAATATTAATTCAACACTATTGATCACATTATGTCCTATCCCAATGTACCCTCCGGATGATTTCGTGATGCATAAATCTGGTTTTAATTTGAGTAACTGCCAAACCCTGGATACAATGTATCTTTCCAACTATAACTACGATCTTTCGTTCTGAAACCTCAGGCAATTCTGCTTGAAATGAATCTGAACATAACTCAAGATCCTTCATCCTTCTTTCAGTAATCTTTATATAAGCTACTCTGCTTTCCCGTGGTATTCCTAACCAATCCAAACACTGGACAGGAGTCCATTGAGATATTTCTCAACATTTGGTATCAAACCTGCTTCAAGTAAGTCATTTTTCACCGTCTTGACCATAGTATCATACGAATCAAAGGAAGCAGCACGACCCAATCATCTATATACAAAAAAAAAAATGAAAATACCATTTCTCTACGCCAATGATTAACGATAGGCTTAAATCGTGTAATGAAAACAAAGGTAGCTGTTGCCAACCCAATGACAACACCTAAAAAGAGAAAAACCTTGTACCACTACCAAAATCCCAACTAAAGCCTACAATTTTTCATGCACTTGAAAAATGTAATAATGATGATAACCTTGCTTAAGTTCAAAGGAAGCATAAAATCTCCCTGTTTTAAATAAGACATGACTACATTCTAGTCTTCAAGTATAATAGTGTTCTTCCACAAGTGTTAGTTGACATAACGTTAACCAAAAATCAGTCTCTTTTTATATCTGAACTCTGAATTGAATCTGAAAGGGGGTAACATCATGGGGTGCAGTGGTGGATTCAACAACCAAACCCTTTTTAATAATAATTCGTTAATGGCTTCAGAAACGAAATCGGGATCGATGTCAATGCTGACTTATCATCTTATTGTAAGGTAATTTGTAACCATGTTCATTGACATCTACAACAAATTGAGATGCATCAGTTGATTTCCAAATTGTAAGGAAGCATTCAATCTACCTTTAACCAAATGTTCTGAATTTCATTGATCATACTCATAATTTCTCAAATAAAATTCTTCCTCCTACCCTGCACATCTTGTCGAATCAACACTAACGTTACTCGATGTTTCCCAACCGAAACAAATTCAACAATGCTCTGTTTCTGTATTTCTTAATTTAGAAGGGCCCGCTGACGGACCAGGAGTAGTCAATATATTCCAGATTGTTTGATCTGTGTCATATCTATGTCTAGGTTCATTAGTAAGAGGTGGAATTCAACCAAAATAACACATCTTTTCTTAACATATAATTATGGACTAGGTAGAATCAAGAATAGATTCCTTTGCTACGCCCTTCTGATCATTCTACTCTTCAGTTCTCAAATACCACACTTCGTCAAATACAGAACAAAACTGACATTTACCTTGCTCAGTTTGACCATGATCAATGGATCATTTAACTCTGTTGAGCATTGTTATCTCTGACGGATGAATCTTGCTGGGATCTTGCTTCCTGATACCTGGGCAACTTCTCCAGTGCCCATGTCTACCACAGGCAAAACGTTCGTCGGTGGTCTGAGGCAACTTGCATACCCGCGCCAACTATTTTGTACATATAAGTTGGCGACACTGCCAAGCGAATATCGATTTCTTGACCCAAAGGGTATACGAAATAAGTTGTCGGAAGTAGTAGAAGAACCTTGAAAATTTCCAACATTCTTGCCCAATATAACCTTTGTTTGTTGAACGAAATAACTTACGCTTTCTATTTACACAAGCCTGAGCTTGCCTCATTCTTTTCTCCCTCATCAGTATTCATCCAATGCGGACCAACCTAAAATATAAAAATGATCTCTATATATTTATTTGATTAATCTCCCATAATTAAGTCATAAAGTAATTCCGCTGAAAACGAACAGCTTCCATTAACAACATAAGGCCATATCTATTATGTACAACCGTTCATAAATTTCAAAAGCAATAGCCTAGTTTGGAATTTTCATTCATCTTTATCTCACTAACCTGCTTCAGATTCATCTGCTTTTCTGATATGTTTCTTCCTTTTAATTATATCTGCAATACCTTACTTCAGCAAAGCAAGGGCTGCGCCCGCTGCTTACCTTACTCTAATAAGGCAAATTCTTATCCAACTCCTCCTGGCGTCTAGAATTATATTCATATTGAACCTTATTACCTTTCGAAAGACATCTCCGACGCCCTTTTTTAGTTGTAGAAGCTCCGCTGACCCGGGCAATGTATCGAGAATCAACATAATCAAACAGCCAGCCCAATCTTTAAACGAGCCAATGCTTCCTTTGTAGCATTGCTTACAAGAAGGCGAAGAGACTCCAGATTATTGAGTAAAATTTTCTGAAACTGCCTTTAATTTGTGGCATAACCCGAGGTTAATTTCTTGATTCGCCATTATTTTATATTTAACATCGAATCCAAACGTAGATCTATTACGATAAGGCCTATAGAGTTTAACACGTGGAAGAAGCGTTGAAAATAAGACGTCCGTACTGTGCTGTGTCGAACTCGGTCAGTGAATTCCGAATCGTTTAGGAATTCAGACACTCCTCACGCAAGCATTGTTATGCTAATCGGATACTTCTGCTAAGAAAAGAAAATGTATAGTGTTACAACCGACAATGTCGCAGCGACGCATAATGTCGCAATTGTATTTTATTCTGGAATCGAGTTGCAGATAAGATATAAGACATGTTTTCTCTCAGTAATTTTTTCAAGCTCTGTCATCTGAAAGTTTTTTAAAGTGTGTTTGGTGGGACAGGCGCGAATGCAGGGGGGGGGGGCAGTATTGAATTCATTATGATGAAAAGTGGTAACTTAAAAAAGATTTTATATTTTATCGTTGTTCATGACATTTTAAGAAAGAAATTGTATTTCGTATTGTTACTCTGAATGTATCGTATGAACAATGATTTTAAAGCGATATACAAATTTCCCTGGGGGAGAGGGGAGCATGTGATAAATTAATAACATGTATACGTAGCGGGAGGGACATGGTTAATGCTCCCCCGGAAAAAAAAGTAAAAAACCTTCCTTTCTTACTGAAGAGTTTCACAAAATTCACTAAAATGTGCACAAAATCATAAAATATCACTTAAGATTCGTTTTTCACATCCCCTCCTCACACACACAAAAAAATCTGCGTATGTATTTCTTTTAAAAAAAGATAACCGGGCATTACAATGTTTTATATGCATTGACAACCAATTTTCGTTTCTCGTCTAAATAACGAGAGCCCCCGAGCAATGGCGGCACCAGGATTTTAAAACTGGCGGGTGGCAAAAGAAAAGGGATAGAGGGGGAATAAAATAGATTTTGCATGTTTCACCAAATGGATTGTGAAGCACGAGCTTAGTGACTATAATGGGCGCTGGATCCAAATTTTGGGTCCTGCCGGAGGTCCAGGGGCAGAGCACGCATACATGCGTGTTTTCTAATACAGTATATAAAGCGGGATTTCGCCAAAAGGGGTGGGGCGCAGAATGTTTTCATTCATGTTTCCCCGGTCGGCCGCTAAAAGCCAATTTTTGCTGTTGGTTTATAGAGGAAGCAGTTCCAACCAAAGACTGAAGTTTAAGTACATTTAATTTGCTTTATTCTTACAAACAAGATTATCTCACATTGCATTTATAGATAATGAGCGCGATCTCAAATCTTTGGAAATTTGATTCATTTAGACCAAAGCAATGAACATTCTGAGCAGTTTTTGCCAGTATTATAGAATGCGAGCGCGAATCGTGCGCTAAATTTTAAATAAATTGATGGCACATTCCGAGTAACAATACGAAATATAATTTCTTTATCAAAGTGTCATGAACAATAATGAAATGTAATTAAATTTGTATTCAATTGTCAGCTAGATGGCTACTCTCTTGCAAAATAAGTTGAATGTATAGCGGTATGCGCAGATGAATGGTGGACGTCGATCCATTTTTCAGATTGGGGGGGCGAAATCATTAACGTTCCAAAGGCGCTCGATCGTATAAAACACCCACCCACACACACCCTCACACACACACACACACACACACACACACACACACACATACATATATATATATATTATATATACACACACACACACACACACACACATATATATATATATATATATATATATATATGTATATATCTATATATATGTATCACTCATGAGACACAGACACGTATCTCACTACACAGATAGTACGAGTGCCGAGAGTGAGCTCAAATTTCTTTATATTCTGAGCTGAAAACTTGATATTCTAAGCATTTTTGGTACCAATGATTAAGATTTGTATCTAAAAGAGAATAGATGCGAGCGCGAAGCGCGAGCTGAAAATGTTGATATTTCGATCTGAAAAAATGACAGTTTACTGGACGTTTTTGATAAAGAACAAGCTATATATCCAAGAAAAGATGATTGCAAATTGAAGCAGTTCTTTTGAGGCTTAGAACTGAAAATGGGACATTAACATTCATCAATTTAATCATGAAAAGTATGGGTTTTTGCTACAGAAATGATGCGAGCGCGAAGCGCGAGCTGAAAATGTGTATATTCCAATCTAAAAAGCGGACATTTTGAGCACGATTTTAAATAAAGAACGAGTTGTGTATCTCAATCTCGCTTGCTGAACATTACAATCTTGTTTTTTTTTAATGCATATCCGGAATCATTGGGGGGGGGGCAAAATGATATGTTTGCCCCCCCCCCCAATATTTTCATTGGTGGGGCGATCGCCCCCCCCCCCTGCCCCCCCCAGGATCGACGCCTCTCATATTGGTGGTATGCGTATACTTGCGTTTCACAAGTCCACACTTTACACTTTTTCAAAGTCCACCCCCTTCTCCTTACAATAAATTCGATACTGACCCCTCCCCTGCATCCGCACCTGCCCCACCACACTAAAACGTTCAGATGACAGAGCTTCCACAAATTAATCAGTGAAAACATATTTATGTCTTACATTTAACTCGAGTCCTGAAGCGAATACAGCTGCGACATTATGCGTTACGGCTTGCGACGTTATGCGTTAGTAGAAAAGCTACGGCATTATGCGTTGGCTGTGACATTATGCGTTGGACGCTCTTGGCATTCCCGACCTTTCGTTGGAATAACGCGAACGCTTATTTACGACGTTAGTTGATTTTGGAAGTGACTATTGGGCCCGTCGTCATGGTCGTAAAACTCTGTCCTGCAATGCAAATTGTATGACATGAGATTTTTTTTTTCGTTTCGCATCTGGAACGGAAACATTCAATTTGCGTTTCGTGTGCAAAATTCTGGTTGCTATATGGTAACAGGGATATATCCGATTTAGGACGACTTTCCAAATCCACATTTGGTTCCTCCCAGAGCTCGAGAGGCCGCCCGGGGGGCGTAAGTGGGTAAGTACGTTACGTATAGGCCTATGTAACGTTATAAAGGTGTCAAAAACGATGATTAAAATATTGAAAAAAGGGATATATTTCCAATACTTGTAGGGTTTCACAAGCCAAATACTTGTTAAAAGATGCATTTTCATAATCTGGAAAAGACTTGCTTCCCTTGTTTAGGGTACTTTTCGAAACCCTATGGTCGTGCCTGGTATCCACTCATCAATGGAAGTGGTCCCCCCGGAATTTGAATCTAATCCCCATTTCTGGGGAAAGTAAAACATAATGCCCATTACATCGTGTGCTAGAGGCGTATCGTTTGTGTAGAAGGAGTAAACAAAAGAAACCCGCATGTTTAAACGTATTGCATACGCTGTGTACATATCAACGCATGCGAAATGGTTTCGGCTGGAGAGGTGATCTGACCCATGGAATCAATTGCCAGTCATTCACCAATAATCCACATTAAATGCAATATCGATTCGATGGACTGTATATAATGATCTATATCTAAGCCTTAATTCAGTAAGTTTTTCCTCACTCAATATGTACTCGATTTGTTTGAAAAACCACTTTCTTATCCATGGCATATTCTATTTTAGGTCCTGCATTTCGAATATCTCCAGCCATCAGTCGTAATACATGCATGTATGGTGCGGGTGTCGCGGGAAAGAATTTTGCACACGAAAAGCAGATCTGTAGGGCGTGTAACCCCCCTGTAAGACAAATCATAGCATTGATTGTAGAACAGTTTTCTACGTTTTATTCTGTTGACTATAATGTACAATCAAACTTAAAAATCAAGTGTATGATTAAGCGTCAACTTTTGTGTTAGGGGACCCTAATATTAGCGTCCGTGAGGATTGCGAAAGGTGGCAAATGTCCCAATCTGCGACATTATGCGTTGGTGTGACATTATGCGTTGCTGCGACAATATCTGTTGTAACAGCTGGTACATGTACAAAAACTGTTAAAACGGCTGTTTTTGACTCGCCGTACGGCCGCTATAGGGGGAATGTGACTGCGCCATAAGATAAGGTGGATGGTGCTATTGAATAAGAAATTGTAGAGAAAGATAGCATTGTATTTGATTAGATGATATACAACGGCAGATTAAGAAAGTCGAAATTGTGCCATTATATGGCCATTGTTTGAAGAAGGTTCTTGTTACCAAGACATGTTGAAATATTCACCCCCCCCCCCCGAGAAAAATGTAGAAAACAAGAGATAAGCATATAAGTTTCAAGCAAAAGGAGACATTCTCTAAAAATATATATATATATATATATATATATATATATATATATATATATATATATATATATATTGGCTCTATTTCAAATCTGGGTCAATTTTTTCTATCAAAACTCATACAGAAGTTCATAAATACAAAGGGGGAACATAATTAGAAACAATTTATTTTTCTTACGCATCTCCTTATAGGGGAATCCGAATCATACAAAAAATTATGGGACTACATATATATATAAATATATATATTATTAATTTCAATTTTATAGAAAACTGTTTTGTTCGTTTTGTAATATTTTCAGTTGGAAAATCTGAAGGTCATCATTTCACATCATATTAAAAGAAAATGTTCAAATATAAGTTGCGAAAAGGGTTTAAAAATGTCAATTTTGTGGTGCCGGTGAAATGCGACTCAGGCTGACCGGAGTTTTTCTATCTATAAAAGAAACTCAAATTTTCTTCCCAAAATTAAATGTCTTATTTGAGACTTCTATAATAATTATGTGATTTATGTTTTGCAGGTATTGATATTGGTAAAAGTGTTTTGATTTGAAAGAACTATAAAAAAGTAATCAGTCACTTATTTCCATGTTCTTTTTGTGTAATGCGCCTGACCGAATTTGGGGACGTCGTCCACAATGTACAGCATACAACCTTTCTGTATGTATTGTTTTAATGCCTTGGTTGTCAAGATAAATTGACAGTATAAACTTGACAGACAGGCTCATCCCCGTAAAACTGGCAGAACAAAGTATTAGAAAAGACATTAAAAAAGTGTCATGCGACTGAACGTGGAGTCGTCCATATACAAATAAAAATTGTAAGATTTTCTCTCAACAAACATAATTTAGGACAAGCAAACAAATTATTCTCTTATGTTGGCCTATTCATTAAATTACTAGGGCCCCGTTTCATATTAATATTGTTATTATAACAATCCACAAATTGTAAAACAAATAAACTATATATCAGCCAATCAAATGGACTGATTTCAATAGCTTTAAACTGATATTGCAAATTTGTTTTGTGAAATGATACCCAGATGAAGATAGTCTGCAGGCACAGACCCTGATCGAAACTAATGTCTCCACGCAAAGACTATGCTGTTTGGAGAGGGTCTTCAGTACATAAGGCATTATAGGCTGTACATTCAGACCCTTTAATTCGAGTGAAGTGTTGCACAGCAGACTAGATGAGGGTAGATGTTTTCTCTTGACGATGGTGGACCTATAATAGAGTCCCATCCCCCTTCTCCCTGCATTTGGAATTGTGCATTTCCACGAGGAAGTGCTGACTTCACGATAAATGGGGGATATCAACACTGATCATTGGTAATAACATTCTCTCTGTAAAGATGTCAGTGAATATGTAGGATTCTTTCTTGCATGCATCGCCTAAAAGGGAAAATGAGATTTTTTTATGAGAGTGTAGTTGCGTGCCGAGAACAGAATATTAATGATGGAAAGGAATGGATGACTTATTAATCACCGACGGTGAAAGTGATAGGAGAAACACTCATTCCCAAGGTGATTTAAAGGACAAGTCCACCCCCAACAAAAAGTTGATTTGTATAAAAAGAGGAAAATGCAAAAAGCATAACACTGAAAATTTCATCAAAATCGGATGCAAAATAAGAAAGTTATGACATTTTAAAGTTTCGTTTAATTTCACAAAACAGTTCTATTCACATCCTGGGTGGTATACAAATGAGATGACTGATGATGTCATCCACTCACTACATGTATTTCTTTTGTATTTTATGATATTAAATATTCTACTTTTCTCCTCCTTGTCAAGTGAAACAATGATTAATTCCTCCGTGAACATGTGTTATAGCTAGCATAGTTTAATACTATATGGTTCAGTCAAGTTGGTCCTCACTGTCAAATCTGTAAAAAATGAAAATTGTATAATTCAAACAATAAAAACCAAAAAAAATAGTGAGTGATGGACATCATCGACTGACTCATTTGCATGTCACTGAGTTGTGCACATCACTGTTTTGTGAAAAATAATCGAAACTTTAAGATTCCATAACTTCCTTATTTTACATCCGATTTTGATGAAATTTTCAGAGTAATGCTAGTTTGATTTTTCTCTATTTATTCAAATCAACATTTTTTCTGGGGTGGACTTGACCTTTGAATTTATCTTACCATAGCGAAGGTGAAGAAAGATAAAGCCTTCATTCATAACGTCATCAAAATCATTTCAGGTGCACCTCCCGAGATAGGCAAGTAGCTTAGTCAAGAGATTCAAATTTTATCGATCAAAATCAACACATATTGGATTATTCTCAATTTGACAAACACTTTTATTAACTATTACAGTGAAACGCAAACTTAAATATCGATTACATAAACAGATATAAAGATATATACATAGACAAGAGAGAGGGGAGAGAGAGGGAGAGAGAGTGAGAGAGAGAGAGGGAGAGATGTATAGAAATATAGTGGGCCCCTTACAGATTTTTTTAGTTAAGATACAGTAGTTAAACATGTTGTGAACCGTTAAGCACTGAGGTCACATAAACAAACAAAAAACATTCAAATCAATAACGTACCTCTTATATGACATAGATTATTGCTCAACATTAGAGCGGATAAGCTCTAAAAATCACAACAATTGTGCACATTTTGACTAAAGCATGAAACTTTCACAAGTATTAGTATATGCCGTAAGATTTATTTTAAAGATGGGAGGTAAATTTGTAAATGCCATTTTTTTGCCGTTGCCATAGCAACGGATTAATTTCTCCAAAATAACATACATTCCCATGTAAATGGCTAATAAACATAATAATTATAGATGACCAAAAAGATCATTTTTAAGCATCCAATTGATTACATATGAAATTTAGAAATATTCAACATTACTGAGATAGTTCAAATTCGTCCGTTGCCATGGCAACGGCTTGTTTTTTCCCAGAAAAAAAATGATAAAGAAAAGGTTGTAGAATCTTATTTATCTTTAATTTCCCCTAATTTTACAGTGCTTGATAAAGATATTTTGGTTGCTAAATGTATTAATAACATCTCAAGCCATTGCCATGGCAACGGCCGAAAATGGGATTTATAAATTTATCTCCCATATTTAAAATAAATCTTATGGCATATACTAATACTTGTGAAATTTTCATACTTTAGTCATAATTTGCACAATTTTTCGGCTTATCCGCTTTACTATATTAAGGTAAAATCAAATGTGTTTCTTTTTATTCTGATTAAAGATTCAAGATGAATCAAGATGTTGCAGGCTCTCGGCAGGGTGTGGACTCCCCCCCCCCCCTCCCCCCTCTCTCTTGTCTCCTCCGTATCTCTCATCCTTCTCGTTATTACAAGTGAAATATTGAATAATTTCAACAATTTTTAACAAGAGAAATGGTGTGTCGGTAACATCATCAACTCTCTCGCTGTGTTGTGTATAAATGTTTTGTGAAAAATGAACGAAAAATCTAAAATGTCAACCTTTTTTCATTCCACATCCGATTTTGATGAAATTGTCACTGTTAATCTTATTTGATATTTCTCTACGTTAAATTCAACATTTTCTTTTGTTGGGTCCTTGGGGTGCACTTGCCCTTTATTTCACCCTGATATCAATTAATAAGAACATTTCAACAATTCAAGAAGCATCCTTACTGGAAAGAACACAGTATCACACTATGTGTTCACATAGTGGACTATACAATCTTAATGTTGGGCAACATACTGTCCATACAACAATTGGTTAAAACTTTATCCAATGGCGGGTTAAACCAATAATGTGTGCTTTGGGTGAAAACTATACAGTATTGGTTGAAAACTACCCAGGGAATGTTGCCCAACATTTTAAGAGTGTGTGAAAATATTATTTACACTGTTAAAATGCTCAAATTCAACATTGTGAAATTTCAACAATGTGGACACCAGTCCTCGACAGTGTGACTGTACACAGCGTGTTCACATGGTCGACTATATGAATATGTGATTCACACTGTTGAAATACTTAAAAGGAAAATGAAACATTTGAAACAAGATAGCTTGTGTGAAAACAAAAAAATCAAAGAAACATTTGGCAATGCGACAAATATGTGTGATGTCACATGTGAACAACTTTCCCATTACTTTTATATGTATTTCACTTAAATTGCCTTTTTATCACTTCTATCAGTAGATTATGTATTCTTTCTATAGGAGGGCATGTGATACAGATTTTCAAAGAATATATTATGGATAAAGAGTTTGTATATTACCATAAGAAAAAGCAAAAAGATACATTTTGGGGGCATTTTATAGTCCATCACGTACAGAGAAAGTTGTTCACATGTGACATCACATTTCTTTGTCGCATTGCCAATAGGAGGATCTCCATAGCATTAGTGATCGCAATATACACATGCTCATAACTTTCTCATTATTTGTCTGATTTTTCTCAAATTTTCTTTGATCTTATTCTTTGATTTTTCTCTTTCCATACAAGCCCACTTGTTCCATAGGTTTCATTCCCCTTTCAATTTCACAGTGTGAAGGTGATTTCACATTGTGTTCCACACTGTGAAGATACTGTGGCACACACTGTAGGACACACTTAAAGATACTGTATTCTTTACAGTAAGGATACATAAAGTGAAAGTTTGGCGATAATCCGTCAGAGAATAACTAAGTTATTGAATTTTTAGTTTTAATTTTTAATGTCATATCTTCTAAATTCCGTAAAATGCTATTCCACAACTCAGCAGAAACTATCCTAAAACGAGCGAGCACCATAAATCCGAATCGGACCAGGGGGCCGTTTCATAAAGCTGTTTGTAAGTTAAGAGCGACTTTAAGAACGACTGGTGATCCTTTCTTACGCGCAAAACCAACGCTAATGAATATACCATTTATCAAAAGAAAGGATCACCAGTCGTTCTTAAAGTCGCTCTTAACTTACGAACAGCTTTATGAAACACCCACCAGGAGTGACTTGTCTTTGGATTACAATCTTCCTTGAAACTTATACATTTTTTCCTACGAGTTCATGTAGATAATTGTAAAAAGGATCTGTAAGGCCTGTAAACACTGAGATATGTCTCTATGATTGGGAGTCAGTTGAATTTATTGATCTGATATGTAGCATTCTTTATTGATCATTCAGTTAACAATGCTTATTCTAAACCATTACAGAGTATAACGCAATAAAATTAACAGTTTGTAGCTCATAGCAATTATGATCAAATAGAACTAAATTGGTGGAAGTATTTTCAAACTGCTTCCTTTCTCTGCTCTATCGCACCCATTCCAAACTGCTCCTGGGATAATTGCTCCTCGCTTAATTTCGTATAAGATGTAGGGTAAGGGTTGCAATAGGGTTAGTTAAGGTAAGGTTTAGGGTAGGTTTAGTGTTTAGGGTTGAAGTTGGTCATTCGATCAGTGTGCGGAATTTCGAGCGGAGCAATTGTCGCCGGAGCAAATGTCATGGAACCCTTGATACATCACAAGATTGAATAACCAGGGAAGTGGGAATTCCCACTTGTCTGGAATAGCGACAATGGGCAAATTTTGAAATAGTCTTTGCTACTATTTCCGAGGGTTTCTATCGGAAAGATGATATTACGTAATCAATATAGTTACATTCGAAGAAAAAGAAATTGTATACCGGATACAACGACTCTAGATTATCAGAAGATGTCGAAAGCAATAACGAGAGTGAGGCATTTATAATGATACCAACTTGTCCTTTGTAATTCAATTTTCAAAAGTAAATTTGGTAAGAAAGTCTGCACTGGCAAAGTAGTACATTTTTCTGAAAATAAAGGACATTAAGAATTAGCAATATTTCAATGCCCGTATTTCTATAAACACATTATTTCTCCAAAATATGTGATAGTAATAACTTTCTATTTTCAATTATCAAGAGTCCATAGTAAAGGTATATAAGCGTAAGTTTGCACTTACTAAATCAACATTACAGTTTACAGTAAATTAATTTTGTACATACGTGCATAAGTTGGTATCAATACTGCATACAGCATATTTTCATTTATTTTATGTAGGTCTGGATGTGTACAGTGTAGGACCGTTTGTGGTATTGCATTACAGTTTTGTAATTTCAAATTTCTGACACCCCTATCCCCCCCTTCCCCCATCGGCCCCTCTTCCGTTTTCTTCCTTCTTTTATTTACGTTTAAATTTCTTCAGAGGAAATCAAAAGAGCAATTAGAAATTCAAATTGAAGCAGATAAAGAAAACACAAATACGGGTAGAAATTCTGATTTCCCGACGACGAATATCGCTTGACGTCATTCTCGGTTTCGTCCAATAGGAGTCAGCTCCCATGCAAAGAGCGCGTATGATTGGTCCGTTGGCTTTGCTTACGTATCCAGCAGGAATCTGGCCATCCGTTCTATAGTTCAAGTCAATATCTCTGTGCATTTTTATGTCCATTGCCTAAATGGATGGGGGGGGGGGGGGATAAACAACAACGAAAAGCATGATTATGTGTAAAGGTCATGAAATAATATACTTTTTTTTCAGACCAAGACTTAGTATATGTAATTTGAATAGTAAACCGAGGGAATTCCAATTCAGAATGTTACTATAGCTACATGTAATTATTTCAGGATTTACACAACTTTGGTCTGTTTTCAGTGATTTATGCTCATTTTGGTAAAACGAAGTAGAAACATAATAATATCGTCTTTTATTTTCAAGTGTTTGTATTGTTTAATATTTCAAAGTTGAAAGAATAGTAAACCACCTACAAATAACCAAGAAGTTAAAGAAACACTAGTTGAATATAGTACATAGCACTAAATTCGAATAAACTCTCATAACGTCCAAAAAGAAAAAATGGGAGGCTCATGATTTCGGGTAAATGGTGGAGTCGTTTATAGATAATGATATTAACTGTTTTTTTTAATGTTTTATTTGATCCTCTTCATCCATAGTAAACATAACCATGGCCGTACGCAGCAGGGGGCAGTTGCCCTCCCCCCCCCCCCCCCGAAATTTTGAAAACTTGCATTTTTTACTGAACATTTTCACAAAATTCACCAAAAGAATGCAAGAAATCCTTTGATTCCACTTTAAAAAAGGCAAAAGCGCTCCCTCGCTTTTGAGTTTTTTTTGAAAAATTTTATGCATGCTGCCCCCCCCCCCCCCCCCCAGCGAAAAATGTCTGCGTACGGCTATGAAGACAACAAAACATCCATGATATAACGGATCACATAGTAAGATTAAAATGGCATATTATGTGAAACATATAAAATAGAATAACATAAGAAGACATCAGGGCCCAGTCTTACAAAGAGTTACGATTGATCAAGTCAATCGCAACTGTATGGAAAACCATCCATAACATTACTTTTCTACAAGAAATTTGCACAATCTCCTTAGTAAACAAAGAGAATCACACTAAATCTCCAAGAGGACGATGTATGAATGAATATATATCCTATCTAGAAAATATTTTGAACAAATTTGCATTTTAGATTTTGACGTGGCTGGCCGTCCATAGTTTTGTTTGATCGGATAAATCGCAACTCTTTGTAAGACAGGGCCCTGTTTGTTTACAACAAAACACAAAATAATCAGGCACTTGGCCTATGAAAAAAAACCATAACAAAACAGCTTTCTGCTTTTATCGCCTCTTTACGATATTCAAAATGGTGACCCACTTGCCAACATGCTTTGCATTTCCTATGCGCTATAGTATATTCAACAGTTTCAAATGATAAAAGAAAAATACAACAGTAGGAGAGAGTAGGTTTTGTTTCGTTGCATCGAAATCTAAATATATAGTTTATCTGACAGGAGCAAAAAGTTCAAAATAAATAAATTTCTGGGGATTTTGGACTTACAGATACCAAAGAGAACATATTTTTCTGAGAGGAAATGAGGAAGATCAAGTCAAGCAAAGAGTGTACCAACATTATTCAATAATTGATTAACGACATGGCAAGAGAAAAAAGATGCGCAAGAGTTTCAGGCGAATTTACAAAATTCACAACGTATATCAGTTAAATAGTGAATACGGAATAACCAAACATTGGTAGGAATCAACTTATTAAAAATCTGACATTGTAGAGCTCGAAGTCTTGTATCTATAGTAACACGTAAAGGTAATTTTAAAAGTTCTCTTACTTTGTTCTTGTTGAAAACCAAAAGTGTCATTTAATCGTGTATATACTTTCGAAATTGATGGATTGTTTTCCTTCAGAAAAATGAGTAAATTATATATTTTGGTACACCTATTTCTTCTCAAGTAATGCCATCAATAGTTAAAGTTGGGATCAATGACATGTTATCGACAATGGGATGAAAGTTTTGAGATAGGAAGAGTGATTTCCATTTTGATGGCATAAACTTGTAACAGTCAAGAAGCAAAAAGTATTCGACAAAAGTTAAACCCTTACATGTGCTGCATGGGATTATGTTACGTTACATATTGATAACTGGACATTTTTTCAAATTACATTGGATATCTTCCTCAACATGAAAAAACAGAGGAACCGTATAATTGAGCGTTCAGATAGAACACTTTTATAACAAGATAATTTTTTTATTCTTTGATATATATTTGTTTAATTCTGTAAACTATATTTGACCGTGAACCTATATACGTTTAATACTACATGTAATTATCTTTACCTGTTCATGATCCTGTTCACGTCCCATAAATTCAATTGATCGATCTGACATTTCTTTCATATCCCCACTCAGAGACGATGCATAGCATTTGTGTTGATCAAGGATACTGATAAAAATCACTTCCTGAAAAAATTATGATAACATTAAAGAATGAACTTGCATAATTATGCATAAAGAAACTTCATTCATGAATCTGTTATTAGTGAAAAGATCATTATCATGCACACATTGTTTAATTCAAACTTGTCTTCCCGGTGCTTATATGCTTGTTTCCCCCGAGTTCCCCCCCCCCCCCCAGCTCCCTCTCCCTCCCTCTTTCCCTCTCTCCCTCTCTCTCTCTCTCTCTCTCACACTATCTCCTTCCTCCATCTTCCTCTCTCTCATGATTCCTCCACCCCCACCCTCCCTGATCATGCTGGTGACATGTCTTCATTATACGTGGCACGTACTTTCTTCCATCCTGCGCATGATCAGAGGAAGGTCATTTGTACTAAAATGACATTGTGGTTTAAAATCTAATGAGATAAGCACCAACTTTGATGTCCTGATTATTCATATATTCTTTTGAATTGTGTTTTTCATTCACATCCACAAAGAGCAACAATGAGTCCACGAACGACTGGTATTTCAGAGTTTGTCAAGTACATTGTACAGCATGCCATAATATGCATTCAAAGTAGAAATACAACAAATACCTTCATTGAGGTTTACTGGTGTACTATTCTAGTCACCTGGTCTATTCAATTTCTTCATCCTGCTATGTAAGGCATGCATACGTAATATCTTGCTTTGAAATCTGCCTGTCACAATGAAATAAATGAAAGGTCATTTGACCAAAATTGTCCATAAGTAACTACAAACTGGTCTATTTCTAGTCACTTCAGGGGGACGAGACTCTACGATGCTGTACAAAATATGGAAACTAGAAGGGAGAATACCCCCCCTCCCCACCCTACCCCCGGGATTGCCGTCTTTCCTTACCCTGTTGTAATCAATGACAATGGTTGAATTGAAGAATTGCCCGGATGCTCCTGATGGTGTCTCAGCCTGTAAGGTGTTTGAGCTGTAGTCATACCATGTTGTCTGCATACCAATCTCTTCATCACCCTTCATGATCATCACATCCATAGCCTATACAAGTTTATAACAACGGTGTTATTTTACACTGCACAAATAGTGGTGTGATCAAACCTGGGGGTGTTTCATAAAGCTGTTCTTAAGTTAAGAGCGACTTTAAGAACGACTGGTAATCCTTTCTTGTGGTAAATTGTATATTCATTGACGATTTGGTTAAACGCGTATTAGGTTCATCAGTCATTCTTAAAGGACAAGTCCACCCCCAACAAAAAGTTGATTTGAATAGAAAGAGAAAAATCAAACAAGAATAAAACTGACAATATCATCAAAATCGGATCTGAAATAAGAAAGTTATGACATTTTAAAGTTTTGCTAAATTTCACAAAAAAGTTATGCTCAACCTGGTGAGTATGCAAATGATGACATCACCCACTCACTATTTCTTTTGTATTTTATTATATGAAATATGAAATATTTAAATTTTCTCCTCATTGTCATATGAACAAAGTTTAATTCCTCCCTTAACATGTGGAATTCGGTTGTTTAAACATTTTGTGGTTCAAATAAGATGGTCATAATTGTCAAATCCGTAAAAAATGAACTATTGTAAATAATTCAAACAATAAAAAAAAAAAAAATAGTGATTGGGTGACATCATCGACTCTCTCATTTGCATGTCGCTGAGTTGAGCATAGAACTGTTTTGTGAAAAATAGGCGACAGTTTAAAATGTCATAACTTTCTTACTTTCCATCCGATTTAATATATGGATTTTCCCCAAAATTTCAGTACTCGTTAGAGCAAGGATTAGAACACTCTGACTTTAATCCATATATCCACTGGCACCTCAATTGAACAAAAAGGCCCATAAAAGCGATATACATCCAATGATGATGGTGATGATGATGGTAATTATGATAATAATAACAATAATAATAATGAAAATCTTAACAGTTTATATGGCATTTAGTTTCTAACCTTGAAGAATTGACAGTTGAGATATCGTGTTTGTTTCATTGCTTTTTCATCTCGTTGTTAGTCTTATGTTTCATATTTAATTGATTTAGAGAGAAATATATCTTCCTTACAGGCCTCGTATGTATAAAATCACATAATTTCCTAAACATTGTTTACCTTGCTAGAAGTCATAGCTTTGGAACTTGCCCCTCCATCCGTGATCATGCACGAGTTCGAGCCTCTTCCGTAATCACCCCCGGCTAGGATAGCTGTAGCAACGATCACCCCAACGGTAACAATGATAGAGACAATGATGGATGAGATCGCATGAAGTTTAGCTGGCTGAGAAGAATATCCAGAAAAACGAGGTGAAAAGAATTTTATCGAACCAACAATGATGATATATCTTCTTCGTCTTTTTCTCTTCCTCCTCCTCCTCCTTCTTCTCCTCCTTCTTCTTCTCCTCCTCCTTCTTCTTCTTCTTCCTCAAGTTCTTCTTCTTCTTCTAGCTTCTTCCTCCTCCTTTTTTTCTTCCAATTCTATATCATCGCAAAAAATGTGTACCTCCCAAAAATAAACACTAAGGCCCGAATTCACAAAGGTGGTTTTTGTAGAAACCATGGTTTCTAAAACCCACGGTTTCTAAAAACCATGGTTTCAAACGAAACCACCTTTGTGAATTCGGGCCTAAATGTTCGAAATCCAAGATAAATAGAAGAAAAACATTTTTGACTAGATAATTGTCAAATGAAATCACCTCTGAATCCATTATCTTCTCGGATGATGACATAATCAGAACAATGAAGGCAACTCTGGTAAGACCTCAACAATGCACGTATTGCTTGATGTGTGTTGATATGCTTACACCTCAATGGAGAGCCTCTGTTGACTGATGTTCAAATAAGGAGTTATTTCCAACTAATTTATATAAATTAATTGTATTAATTGATTAAGAAGGGGATGTGATTGGTTGTGAAACCATCTCCTTATGAAACTTAGGAGATCAATCTTGATAAAGCTTAGAATGAAACAAAGTCTGAGATAAATAGCTTACTGAGAATAATGATAACTCATTTATTTATTTCGAGAGATCTCAGTTGCTCTAAAGTATAGACATTTATGACGATTTATATATCAAATTAAAGCTTAAAGAATGAAGAGGGCAATGCTAAACTTTAGTGATCATAAAGATCATTTTTAAAAATAGTATAACGCCTCTAAGATTGATACGAACCCGGAAGGATTTGATGATGACGTCATTGAGTGTCTAAGCTGGGAGAGCAGAGTGATATGTCTACGTGCTGGCTACAGATTCAAACCGAGACATTCAACAAATCCCACAAAGTCTCACAATGAAAATACAGAAAATTGATAAACAAGAGCATACATGTACATGATGATATATGAAAAAATTTAATGAATTTGATGTATTTAAAATGAGTTTCAAAGAGGCCTACCAAATATGTAATAAACTTAGTTTTATTCAACCGTAGGCCCTACGTGTCGGTGTCATCTATCGTCATTTTTTTTTCAAGGCAAAATATCTCCTAATCAGTCATTCCGGTCCAACTTAAGAAAGAAGCATGACATTTACATTAAATATACAACATGAAGTTTTTTTTTTTTCTGCCATGAAAATATGACGATAGAGGAATGGGTTTTCTAGCTGGTTAGCTCACTGCGCAGGTTGCATGCAGTGTGCATGCACGTATCCCAGCTGAGCAGCCGGGAGTCCCGGAACCAGTGTCATAGAGCTGTTAGTTAGTTAGTTACGAGCCACTAAAAGAACGAATGGTGATCCTGAAGTGAGATAGACCTATCTGATCAAATTCCTGAAGCTCTCACCAGAAACAATTAGCGTTATCAACAAGTTAAAACAAGTTATAAAAAATATGTAAATCTAATTAAGTCGAATATCTTGATTTTAATTATTCTGTTATGATTATCAATGTCCAGCATGCACGCGAGTAGTTCTGCCCTCTCCCACTTAATGACGTCACGAAAATCCGCACGTTTAGCGACCTAGGTCGAAGCGGATTCTTCGAAGGGCATTTAACAAGTTTTAAAATTAGGATATCTACTCTCCAAATAAAAAAAAAATATTGGAATAGCGTGAATATGATCTCCATGCAATTATTGGTATGCATAAAGGCCATTTATTTAGGACTGTCACTCTGTATATTTGTCAGCCGGCGTACATTCTGGGGGGGTGTTTCATGAAAGTTGTCAGCACTGACTAAATTGTCGGTGCTGACAGTTTCAGTGAAATCCTTGGTTTTGATTGGCTGTGAGGCACTTGCCTCTGACTGTTGCTATGGTAACTGTCAGAGAAAGCCAACTTGTCAGTGCTGACAACTTTCATGAAACGCTCCCCTGATGTGCATGTTTTCTCACTTTCTTTTATCATGCATTTAGTTGTCTTAATTTCGTTAACACAAATTAAAATGTCAAAAATTTGAATTATTTCATCAAAGATTTTTTAACAAAATGCAAATTCTTGATAACAAGAAACAACATGTTATCAGAAAAGGGCGATATACGTCCGTCGGTAAAAACGTTCAAAGGAGCGTTTCATCAAAGTTTAAAGGGATGCTCCGGGCTGAGGTGATTTAGAATATATATCGCCCTTCACGAGGGCGATACTTTCACCAGCAACTCTACCAGCCTGTCTCACCAAATCAAGGGCAACATCACATGCACTACCACTTATGTTGTATATCTCATCACTTGCAGAGTTTGTAGGGTACAATAAATAGGGGAAACCAAGACCACACTCAAGAAACGATTCTACGGGCACAGATCCACCGTCAACACAGCAAAGCTGGACACTCCAGTTGGCCGCCATTTTAACCTCCCCAACCACTCCATCACTGACATGATGCTACAGGGCATCGAATCTTTAGGTACCCGTCCTGACTCAGTCCGTACTAGCAGGGAGAAGCTCTGGATGAGACGACTTCGCACCACCCAACCTCATGGCCTGAACATTCAAGAGGGGAACGACTGATTATTCTTTCATATCCACTTTCAATTTATATATACATATAATTTTTCCCCTCAGCTCTTTTGAATAGTTACATTATAGTTTCTTCCTCTACTTTCCTCCCATATCTCATACAAGCTCAGCTCCAATTTTTCCTTCCTTATTCAGGCGATATAATAATTATTATATATATTTTTTTGTTTCTCCACTCACCTCTTTTAGATTTACCACATTTGCTTATTTACATGTATACTATGGTTTCTTCATAATACACCCCCTCTCTTCTATATTTGCTTTTACCTTTTTAGGCAATTTGCTTCCTCTTTTTCACATATACAGGTTTTTTTTTTTTTTCCTAATATATAGTCTTATGTTTTTTTCCCGTCACACCTAGCGGATTACAATATCAGTTACACCATATGTGTATTAATATTTTTTCATATACATTTCTTTTTTGGATATATTCATATACATATAGGAGCGCCTTGAGCACCTAACAAGGTGGATATGTGCGCAATATAAATACCCTATATTATATTATCACTTATAGATACATATTTACACTTACCTTCTCTTAGTTTGTTTAATGCTTTATCATATATACTTATGTCTTTTGCACATTATCAGTTGTTCCCCATTCTTTTCCTTTTCCCCCCACTCTTATGCACCAGTTTATTATGCCTTTCTTTGTAACCTGTTTGACCCACCTCTCACTAATTCTCTGTTATTCATCCCATTATCACTGTTTTGTTCCAGATCCTGTTTGATGTTGCCTGCCTCATTATCTTAATCCCTCTTGGCTTGAGGCTTTTTACTGGCCTTACTTACACTAACTTCCCTTTGTGTCTGCCTACTCCTTTTCTTTCATCCCCTTCACTAACCTGATTGGTCTTCTCTACTCACTAATGTCCCTTTTGTCTCCTTGTTTCTAGTGTTGCTGTAGCTTGTTTGTGGTCTATATTATGGTTGTTCCACTTTATATGTTTGTCATTTTGCCTCCGACGAAGATTTTGCTAGGAT
The DNA here is from genome assembly GCF_037042905.1 of Lytechinus pictus. Taxonomy (NCBI): domain Eukaryota; kingdom Metazoa; phylum Echinodermata; class Echinoidea; order Temnopleuroida; family Toxopneustidae; genus Lytechinus; species Lytechinus pictus. The sequence goes on along the minus strand of NC_087258.1, from coordinate 28,122,791 downwards.
CGAAAGCTTAGGCCCCTTTTTGACTTTCGAATATATATCTCAATAGATAGAATAAAATTCAAACAGCAAATTGCTGAAAATTTGATCAAAATCGGATAACAAATAACGAAGTTATTGAATTGTAAAGATTTGCATTATTCCGGTGAAACAGTTTTAGGCATGTCTTCATATATATTCATTAGGTGGGCTGATGATGTCATATCCCCACTTGTTCTTTTGTAGTTTAATATATGAAATTACGTTTATTCAAAAAAATTCTACCAAAAACTAAAACAATTGGATTGACAGCTGATTAAGTGCATTAGTTATTTCTTGCTGCAACGTATTTCAATATAATGGAGACACATCATTTACAAATTTATGAAAAAGTAAACAATTATGATTTCATGTAATAACATAACAAAACGAAAAGTGGGGATGTGACACATCAGCCCATCTAATGAATATTCATGAAGACATGCCTAGAACTGTTTCACCGGAATAATACAAATCTTTAAAATTCAATAACTTCGTTATCTGATTTTGATGAAATTTTCAGCATTTTTGTATGAATTTTACTCTATTTATTTACTCAGCCCGGAGCATTCCTTTAAGTCCTCCAGATCTTACACATTTCCTTGATTTTTATTGGCTATAGAATCGCTGTTACTGTGATAAACCAGTCCTTCAATGAAATGCTGCCCAGGTGATGTAAAATTCCCTTCATGTTTCGTTGAATGTAATATTCAGATGAAAATTATTAATCTTGATTTAACTTCGCAAGAAATAATCACTTTCTTGAAGATTTTCGTGATTTTTTCATTCGATTTAACTACATGTAGTTGATATGAAATAATATTAATACTGATGAGAATTCATGGTAATATTTTGATAGAATCGTAAATTCTGCTCATATAAACACACACACACACACACACACACATATATATATATATATATATATATATATATATATATATATATATATATACATATATATATACACACACACAGTGGCGGACCGTGACCCGGAGGAGAAAAAGCATTGGAGGGGCACTGTATTGTTTGTGAACAATGCTGTGCCCCTCCAATGCTTTGTCGCCCCAGGGTCAAGGTCCGCCACTGTGTGTGTGTGTATATATATGTAATATGTAGAAAAAATATGTGTAATGTACCCGATAGGCGATAGCCCCCCCCCCCCCCTTCCTTTTGGTATTGGTATTGGTATTTATTTTCCATATCACAACATTAAAAAAAAAAAACAAGGTAAATGTATGTACAAAATAAAAGTGAAAGGTATAGTGAAATGGCTGGAGATGCCCACTCAGCTTTGTTAATATAACAACGCTGTTCTTCCCTGGGGTCCAGAGCATACATAACAAAAGAATACTGTACATGACAAAAAGAAAAACATGGTTTAAAATCCAAGCAAAATAACCACAGAAAGAAAAAAAAAATAATGGAAAAAGAAAACATTGTAAGATACCCCCACCCCTCCCCGAAACCTGCCCTCCACCCAACCCTACGCCCCACCCGCCTTGTCGCACTATTCTTTACAGATCAGGACAAGATTGATTTTTCTGATTAAGATTTTTATAAAAAGTATATAGGCTATTTGATGATTTAATTGTATAAGGAAGGTCATTATATTCTCGCGATCCTCTATATATAAATGTTCTTCGGCAGCATTCACTCTTGGGTTTGGGAATTTTGATATATCCATGTGATCTTAGTGAATATGAATAATTGCAATATTGGAAAGACTCTTCGAAATAACCTGGAGCTAAGTTATGAAGCGATTTGTAAGCCATTACATTCAAATTTATTTTTCGCCTAGATTGCAGAGATTGCCATCCCAATTTTGTGTGAACGTCATTGTTTGAAACGTGATTAAATGGATTTATCTTTAGAATGAGACGTCCGGCCCTATTTTGTAATTTTTGCAAACGGTCTGTATATTTTTTGCTTGCTGAATCATAGACAATATCAGCATAGTCGAAAAGTGGGAGAATAACAGACTTGTAAATTATCCAGATTGGATACTGATATTAGATATATAAGACGGGCCAGAAAGCTTACTACCTTACTAATTTTTGAGCACATTTCATCAATATGTATATCCCATTTTAGTTTTGTATCAATATACATTCCCAGATATTTAACACTATTTTGTTGATTGATACGTCTACCAGATATGGATACATTAAAAGTGTTACATTTAGACAGCATTGCCCCAGTCTCAAATAACATACAAATTGTTTTTTCAACATTAAGGCTGAGTTTGTTACAACATAACCAATTGTAAATTTTACGTAGGTCAAAATTAATAGTCTTTTCAATAACATCAATATTTTTATGAGAAAAATATAACACTATATCGTCTGCATAGAGATGCAAATGACAGTTTTTTACTTGGGTTACGAGATCATTTATATAAATTGTAAATAAAATTGGTCCAAGTATAGATCCCTGAGGAATTCCATAATTTATATATGATATATTTGATATTGCAGAATCTATATAAGTACACAACTTCCTATTATACAAGTAGCTTTCGAACCAGGGTAAGGCTTCCGTCGATACGCCAATTCTCGAGAGTTTTTTAATAAGTATCGACGCATCTACGGTGTCGAAAACTTTTTTCAAGTCGATGAAAACAGCACCAGTATAAATAATAATACATACGATTTATATAGCGTCTTTTCCATTTTGATTAAATGCTCAAGGCGCTTAGAAGAGAGCATAACATAAAGCAAAGAGAACTAAGAGAAGTACAAGAAAGGGTAAAATTAAAAATGAGGAAAAATGACTGTCTTCAAACCTAGTACCTGCTGGTGAACAAATGCAATTTTAGGTTGCAGAGTTTGAGTTTTTCAGCTCCTGTGGTAGTGAATTCTACAGGGCTGGTCCGGCATGAGCAAAGGCTCGATCGCCCCAGGATTTTTTAGATAGTGGGATATGCAAGAGACTAGATTGGGATGATCGCAGTGTGTGTGCAGGTTGACAGCGGTGTATAAGAGACTTGTTGTAATCGGGTGCGGATCCATTGATGATATGATGAACCAAAAGTAGAATTTTGAAAACTATGCGATCCTTTATGGGCAACCAATGGAGGTCGTTAAGAACAGGAGTGATGTGATCGTGTTTATTTGACAGAGAAACAATGCGAGCTGCTGAATTCTGAAGTTTTTGAAGTCGGGAAATTTTAGAGGTATATTAAAGAGAAGACTATTACCGAAATCAAGACGTGTGGAAATGAGTGAGTGCACAAGTTTCTCTGTTGCAGAACGAGTTAAATATTTTCGAATGAAACCAATGTTGCGCAATTGATAGCGGACAGATTTACAAATACTTGTGACCTGATTTGACATTGACATTTGGGAATCGAAAATGACACCAAGATTGCGGCATGAATCAGAGAGAGGAACAGGATTACCGGCAATGAAAATGGAGTCTATGTTAAGTTTACTTAATTGAGATTTGGAGCCAAAAAGCATGAACTCACATTTACTGTGGTTTAGATGCAGTGAATTTGATTTCATCCAGGTGTCAATGGCGGAAATTCAATTTTCCAAAATGCGCAAAGCTTGGGAAGCTTGAATTTGGTCCGGTGGAAAAGAGACAAAAACCTGAATATCATCGGCATAAATATGGTAATGAACAGGGTGATTTTGAAAAATATGGCGAAGACCGAGTAGGTAAATTGAAAATAAGGTCGGTCCGCCTACAGAGCCCTGTGGTACTCCACAACCTAATGACCGTGAGGAGGATGTGAAACCGTCAAGAATGAGGCTGTTCTCACTACGTTCCTAAAACTAGTTTACTGGGAACCGGTTCAGAAAGCCAGTTTGGAAGATCGCTTTGCTAGCGTTCTCACTTGATCACACGAAAGTGGTTTTCAAAATCACTTCACGTATAGCGCTCTTGTTGCTATGGAAACGCTCTCAGTGGGGAGACACGTTTCGCGCGAAATTCGAAACCGCAGCATACGCAGCACCTGTCGTGTGGAGTAGCGCGCTCAAAATGTGCGAAGATCGCTTCCCGAAGAACGGTTGTGTCCTCACTTACGCTAAAACCACTTTTCCGATGCGAAGCGATCTTGAAAACTACATCGCGAGGTGGTCTTCCAAACTGGTTTGGAAGAGCGCTTCCAAGAGCGCTTCGACCGTTCTCACTTAGCGTTAAACTAGTTTCCACTAAACTAGTTTAAGGAACTGAGTGAGAACAGCCTCAATGACAGACTGCATGTGAATGGTATGATAGGTAAGATCTAAACCATTCAAGAGCCTGGTCCTGGATACCTAAGCTTGCAAGAGTATTGAGAAGTATCTTGTGATCTACAGTATCGAAGGCCGAAGACAGATAAGCCAGTTCGTAGTTCCTTTCTGCGCATGATCAAAATATTCTACGCATGATCAGAGGAAGGTCATTTGTACTAAAGTGACATGGTGGTTTAAAATATAAGCACCAACTTTGATGTCTTGATTATTCATATATTCTTTTGAATTGTGGTTTTCATTTACATCCACAAAAAACAACACCGCGTCCACGAACGACTGGTTTTCACAGTTTGCCAAGTACATTGCTATTCTAGTCACCTGGTCTATTCAATTTCTTCATCCTGCTATGTAAGGCAAGCTTACGTAATATTTTGCTTTGAAATCTGCCTATCATAATGAAAGAAATGTAAGGTCATTTGACCGAAAATTGTCCATGAGTAACTACGAACTGGTCTAGGACTATATTGCTGTAGCGGATCCAGAGTCCATTTTCTGCAATATGAAACTAGAAACGTTTATGAGTAGTCTCAACACTGTGGTGGGGTCGGTAAGCCGACTGAAAAGGGTCAAGTAAATTGTGTTCTAACAAATAATCGTTCAGTCTAGTGAACACAACTCTCTCAAGGATCTTAAACAGAAAGGGAAGATTGCAGACCATTATCCATTGCTTTCAACAATTCATCAGTAACTTTCAATAGAGACGTTACCGTCGAATGCTTTTCTCTAAAACCTGATTGTTCGGGACAAAGTATATTGTTTTCTTCCATGTATGATTTCAATTGATTGCTAACTAGTTTCTCAAGAATTTTTGAAACAGTTGGTAAGATTGATATGGGTCTAAAATTTGAAGGGTCGTCCTTGTTACCAGATTTAAATAAGGGTATTACCTTAGCAATTTTAAACTGATTTGGAAAAACACAATCTAGCAGTGACTTATTGAATAGATAAGTTAAAGAAGGAATTACAACGGCAGAAGATAACTTTAAAAATTGTGCAGTAATTCCGTCAATTCCACATGAAGGCTTATTTGTTTTAAAGATTAACTTGTTTTAAAACCATTTACTCTGAAATCATTTTGAAATTGAACGAAGATACAGCTTGCTTATCTTGATTAGATACAGATTCACGCATATTTGGAATTTTGGATGCTAAATGTTCACCAATGTTCGCAAAGTATTCGTTAAATTTTACACTATTTTGGAGCAAAATTTTGCTGTCTGTTTGAAATATATTTTTATTATTATTAGTATGTGGTAATAATGATGTTAGTAACTTCCAGGTATTATTGGAATTTCTTTTTATTTTCAATAATTTGTCCGAATAATATTTCTTCTTTCTTTTCCTAATCTCAAATGTAACCTTATTTCTCAATTTTCTATATTCTCTCATTTTGGTCTCATCTTTGTTTTTCAACGCTTTTCGCTTTAATTTATCTCTTTTTCTAATCAGTTCAAAAACGTATGAATTAATCCATGGAGACTTCTTATTTCTTATTTTCTTGCTCTTGATAGGCATATGTTGATTGATAACATTCATAAGTAATCCCTCCCATATACAAACTGCTTCACTGATACACGTATAATCAAGGATCGCATGCCAAGGTTGATTACTTAAATAATCTAAATAAGAATCAATATCAATACCAGCAAGATTTCTATAGTTGATAATTCGAGAAGAATTTTCGTTCTTCGATCTCCATACTAAATAACTTAAAGAGTGATCACTCATACCAACATGTAAAACACCATATCAATATATTTTTTTCAATTGAGGTATAGTTAACATATATGATCAATGAGTGTCTTTGTTTTTTCTGTAAGCCTGGTATGATACGTTGTATTAATTTGTTGAAGTGAGTATAAGTTATGCACATCACTAAGACGTTTTAAGTCGGATGAACCAGGTGCTTTCAATAGATCACAGTTTGTGTCCGCCATGACAATAATAGAATAATTAAAACTATCTAGGAAAAATGATAAAAAATTGTTCATACTGATTGTATACAGTACATGAACATTGCTGTTTGGCGGTCTATACCAATTAAGCAATATGATTGGATTTGAAAATTTTGGTCGAATAATTAATGGGAGGATTTCTAATGAGTTAACAACATCGTATTTGATAACTTCAAAAGACAAAGATTTATGTATATACACCGCCACACCGCCGCCATTCCTATTTCTGTCCTTTCGAACGAGGTTAAAATTATCAATTAAGTTCACTGTCAAAAATCGAATCATCTAGGAATGTTTCATTTAAAGCAAGAAGGTGAATATCGTAACTTTGTAAGAGTAATTTGATTTCATCTATATTACCAAGAAGGCTTCGGACATTAAGATGGGAAAATTTAAGACCTTTGCCTTTCAAGCAGTCAAAATGTAATGGATTTTCTAAATCTATTGCGTGAGTGGACTCACAGTCAGACAAATCATTATGAGTATTTTGAATATAGTTTGTTAATTCATCATCAAGTACAAATAATGGGAAATGATTAAAAAGGCATTTCGAACATTCCCAATTAAAGAAATGGGGAGAAGGATCATTATATGTTTGAATGCTTATATCAGTGCAGCACAAATGAACCAATTTTTTGCATTTTGTGCATTGCAATGCCCTATGATTATTCTGTACTATTTTTAGGCAACTTACACATGAAAAAAGCCTAACCATTTAACAACAGAAGTATATACCCAAAACAATTTTTAAATAACTTAAAGAAATATAGAATTCGATACAAGTTCAATCAGGCAAGAGCTAAAATAGGAGGATGCATCAAAGTTCAAAGAATACAATGTTGCAAACATAGCGTATTACAACTGAGTTTAAGTTTATTTTCAAACTGATCAAATATTGTCCAAGTCTCCTTCATGCGTGATGAGACGTTTTATTGCTTTTCCGCCACTGGCTGGGAGCAACGCGAAAATTCTTCCGTCAGTGGACCACGAAGCGAGAACCTTTTTGACAGTTTTTCACTTTGTGTAGAAGCCGTGTGTTGGGCCTGGTTAGGTCCTCCTCAATGCCCAACTTTGACCCTTTGAGGACACGCCTCTTCGAAAGGATTAGACTGCGCATGCGGTAAGAGAGGAACTTGACCCCCGGACTTGACCATTATAGTTCGCGGTCTAGTTGCTTGCTGTTTCGCGCAGCTTTTCCACCAGTAGTTGAATTGCTCTCTTGTTTCTTTGACGAAAGACGATGAGACCTTTCAATGTCATCTTTCCTTCATGTCATTGCATATTTATTTAATTTTCTTTTCTTTTTTCATTTCTTGTTCTCCTTTTCATCCTTTCAGTACTTCCTCCATCTCTATATTTTTCCCTTTTCGTATTATCTCTCGTACCACACTCATTCTCAAACTCATTCTCTATTAGTCCATATTTCTTTCATTTTGTACATTTCTGAATTTCCCCCTCTCTCTCTCTTCCTCTCCCCCTTCTGTCTCTTTCTTCTCTCCTCTTTTTCCCTCCCTCCATACTTTCATCTAAACACTTTTAGAATAAGACCACAAATCACATCCACTTAATGAATTACCACAACACATCACTTATCATATCTCATATGGTTCGGCAACACTTTAATCCAAGAGAAAACAAAGTAAAGTTTGATGATGAATATTCTTATAAATATAGATAAAATATACAAGCATGCATTACAGAAAGAACACAAACTATGCTACATCCCTTGCTGCTTTCTTGGAAGACAGTGCTTAATAGTACTTCATACTTAAAGGGATGGTCCGGGCTGAAAATATTCATATCTAAAAACATAGAGTAGAATTCACAGAGCAAAATGCCGAAAATTTCATTGAAATCGGATAACAAATGATAAATTTATTGAAGTTTAAAATTTAGCAATATTTTGTGAAAACAGTCGTCATGAATATTCATTAGGTGGGCTAATGATGTCATATCTCCACTTTCCGTTTTCTTATGTTATTACATAAAATCATATTTTTTTCATTATTTCATACTTGTGTGAATAATATGTATCCCTTATAATGACATAAGTTGCAGCAATAAATATCTAATGCACTAAATCAGTTGTCAATCCAATTGTTCTATTTCTTGGAGGAAATTTTTTGAATAAACCTAATATCATATATTAAAATACAAAAGAACAAGTGGGGATGTGACATCATCAGTCCACCTAATGAATATTCATGACGACTGTTTTCACAAAATATTGCTAAAATTTGAAATTCAATAACTTAGTTATTTGTTATCCGATTTTGACGAAATTTTCGGCATTTTGCTCAGTGAATTCTACTCTATTTATTAATTCATAAATGCTTTCAGCCCGGACCATCCCTTTAATGGTATTATAACAGGTCATTTTACAGGAATAGGAGTGAGGCATGGTATGGTATGGATAGGTGGTAGAGAGTGGGCGGACAGGGTATGTGTGGGTGTCACGGTGGCATAGAGTTAAATACCTTCTGTGTCAGGAACGGCAAACATGGGGTGAAGCAGAAATACATGTGGCATGTGGGATACAACATGTGTATAATGCTTATAATAATGGATCATCAATACTTCCCAAAGCAATCATTAGTCCCCGTCAATAAACCCTCTTTGATCATAGTCAGTGTACAATATTCTTACTCATTTCCCAATAATACACTTTAAACATGGCCCATCAAAAAGGAACATTGACCTTTCAATAGTAACAAGATACAAAACCATGCATGGTTTATGCAGATTTATGTACATAATTACGCTATGTCATCATGTATACAAAGAAAAATCAAATCATAATGCGCGCTTTTGAAAAAGGGTGCCTATAATTGAAGCTCGATACTATGTGAAATCTACATAAACTATGTTTGTGAACCACAGTCACAGTATAATTGAAACCTCTTTTGAGAATACAGGCCAGTAAGTCAACTGAAAAGGGCATTATGAAGTAGAGCCCAATCTTAATTCCAGCTTTAAAATTCAAAGCTCAAAATCAAAATTTTCCAATATTAAGGAAGATAGCTCACGGTAGGGAGATTGATACAGACATCTTATATCGTCTTCTAATTAATCATCATGTTATATCTAAATAAACCAGCAGTGTTGATCATTAAGCATGTATGATAATATGGTAAATAAAATGCCCTAAAGTCACAATTTTACAAAACGGAAATATCATTGCTATTTTGCTCTAATTTAGAAACATAAGATAACTTAAAAGAATATTTTACTTTATTTTTTATTTTGGCCAGAGGTTTAAAGATAATATTCTCTTATAACTTGATGTCTCCAAGGACTTAATAAATACTAATAAATATGAATCAATTCGTCATCACACACTTGGTACGTATCACATAAAGTTAATATCAGACTAATTATAATAGGCATCTTGAACCCCCAAAACTCCTCAGCACATCTTTTAGCAAGAAACTCACTCAGCGTCTTTCTATTTCTGTTCCATTTTAGCAAACACAAAACAACGGGGAATGCATGAAAGCCACTGTAAAAGACACCGAGGGATGTCTGCTTAAAGGCCAAGTCCACCTCAGAAAAATGTTGATTTTAATAAATAGAAAAAAATCAAACTAGCATAATGCTGAAAATTTCATCAAAATCGGATGTAAAATAAGGAAGTTATGACATTTTAAAGTTTCGCTTATTTTTCACAAAACAGTTATATGCACAACTCAATGACGTGCAAATGAGAGAGTCGATGATGTCCCTCACTCACTATTTCTTTTGTTTTTTATTGTTTGAAATATAGAATATTTCAATTTTTACAGATTTGATAATAAGGACCAACTTGACTGAACCATAAAATGTTAAGGCAATGGTAATTCCACGTGTTCAGGGAGGAATGAAACTTTTGTTTCAAGGACAATGAGAAAATGGGGATAAATCATATTTCATATGATGAAATACAAAAGAAATAGTGAGTGAATGATGTCATCAGTCCCCTCATTTGCATATTGACCAGGATGTGCATAGAACTGTTTTGTGAAATTAAGCGAAACTTTAAAATGTCATAACTTTCTTATTTTACATCCGATTTTGATGAAATTTTCAGTGTTATGCTCGTTGGATTTTTCTCTTTTTATTCAAATCAAGTTTTCGTTGGGGTGGACTTGTCCTTTAAAAACATAGGTCAGGCTTTTATCAAGTTGCCTGTCATTACTCAAACAACATTGCAATTTCAGATTTCAAGTTCAATAACTGTACCTATAACATATTTTCAGAAAAAAAATCTTATCTAAGCACCTTTTTTTACTGTCAAAATGTATAAAAAGATATTTTAAATAAGAATCTATCTGAATCCTAAACACTGGGTTACTTGCCCAAAATGAAGTCAATGTTATGGAGTACAAACTTACACGCTAATCATAACTGTCAACCTATTGACTACTGTATTGTGTGATACCCATAGGTATTGTAGAGGGGGCTACCTGGTTCCAGTAGGATATGGGTGTAACTGTTGACTACTAATTTCTGTTATTTCCAGAGGAATTATACAGGCACACCCAGGGGTGGGGGGCAAAGCCGGCCCGTGCCCCTCCCCCCTTTTAAGAGGCACAATTTGAATTAAAAATTTGTAATGTAAAAATGCCATTAAGAGAAGTGTGCCCCCCCCCCTTTTGAAAGTTGTAAGACCTTTTTTAATTTTTTTTTTTGCTTGTCAAATTTTTTTGTGGATAGAATGTTTTTTTTGTTTTGTTGAAAACCTTTAATTTTTTTTTTATTGTCAAATTTTACCTCGGGAAAATGTGCCCCCCCCCCCTTTGGAAAATCTTGTATACAAGGACCACCTTGTTCAAGTGAGTACAAGTTGATTTAGTATCTTATAAAGCAATCTCCCTATTTAATAAACTCCCATTTTCAGTTCAATCCACAAATTCTATAAATTCTTTTAAACGAGGTTACCTATTGGCCAAACATTTATTATAACAAAGTATCTTCTAGTATTCTTTCTTTTTTGTTTATTTGTTTTCTTTTTTATGTTTATTTTATAGATTATAACTTTTTATATTGATTTTCACTTGTATTTTTATATATATTATCATGTTTATGTTCTATTTTATGTTTGTAAAGGGGGAGGGCTTCGTTGTAAAGCAGTTTTATAACTGAACCGAACTACCCTCCACCTTATTTTATCATTTGTTATAAATAAAACATGAATTAATAAATAAATAATAAATAAATAAATAACTAGATCAATACTGTAGGAATACCAACTTATGAGTTTACAAAGGTGTACCAGTCACACCAATGAAACTGATTGACCAATGGTATGTCATTGAAAAGAGCTTTGTGTGGAGTACGTATCATCAATGTTACTGTGGCATCATTATAATGCATAATAAGGGCATCATTATAATGCATAATAAGGGCATCATTATAATGCATAATAAGGGCATCATTATAATGCATAATAAGGCCATTCATCACATTGCAGCACGACAGTAATGAGTATTGTACAAAGACACAGGAGTACATGTAATGGACTTGTGGTGGAAGTTTCAAGGAAGTATTGAATAAAAGAATTCACTAACTGCAATTCAAGTGGAAGCAGAATGAAAGAGGGTTTACACAAAGGATTACAATAAAGTACTGAATAGAAAGGGCCAATCAAGATGTTAAGAATACCGTCCAGTAACAAATCAGAATTGTTCTTTCATATTTGGAATCAATTGTAACCCTTTATGTGCCTAGTTGTTATCACTATTCAGGGCTGTATCAACTAATGAAAATTGTTTAAACCATGTGGTGGTTTCAAACCAGTTTTTCAATTCAGACATGTTGACTAAATCTCATGTTTGCTTTATTTTGTCTATTCTTCACAGGAAATTAAACAATGTGGGGCACTTCATGAAACAAAAGGTGAATTTTCACCAAGTATTTTGTTATAAGCTACTGAAATGCTTGCATCTGATTGGCTCAGAGAGAAATTATTGAGGGAAAATCACAGATAAGTTGTTCCATGAAACACCCCCCTGACGCATGTTATAAACTAAGACTGTCTTATACATTTACATAAATCAGAAATAATAACATGTTAAAACAATCTCTATTAACTCAGGTCATCTTTTTTTTTGAAGAACTTCAACTTCCAGTGAAAATATGTAGAATATCCAACTTAAAAAGTATAAACTTGCCAAAAATGAACAAGCTATTTAAAACACCTTTGTTTCCTCATTACACAAAATTAATTTTCCATATAGGCCTCATTGAAATTACTTCCAATGGATCGTAAATACTTTCTTTCACTTCCAATGAGCTAATGAAAATATACAAATATATATACCTCGGGTTTCATATGTCAATAAATTGATAATAATTGATAATAAAACAGGATCTCATTCATTTGAGATCTATTAACAATTCCAGCCAAAAAAGAGCCAATTAAGTAAACATTAAACAGCCAATGCTAGATTAACGATAGAATTAATGACATTTTGGCTGTTTATATGGTTATACATACAGTTTATATACCAAAATAAAGCTAAATGAGAAATGAATTACATTGTAGGTTTCATAACTTGTTATTACAAGTAGATTGAATAATTACCCAGTGCACTTGAATGTCCAGATCATTTTAGCTGACAAGAATAGACCAATTGCCATATTACAACAATTAATACAGGTAATAAAAACATAATTGGAATAAAGGAGATAAACTTTTCAGATTTAATGTCACTAGCCATGAGTATGTCGATCCACTGATGGGTGTTTTGGGTTCTACATATGATCAAAGGTCTGTTTTACAAAGAGTTGCACTTGATCCAATCAACTAAAAAAAAAAAAAAAAAAACCCCAACAATTTGGGAATGTCAAAAGATTTTTTTTTTAAATATGATGCTACAGTGTCTTGACAATAAAGTGCTCTGTTTCAAAAGGGACATTGCATAAAACACAAGGATTACATGGACTAAATTTCATAGCTTTGATTGATCAGATCAATCAAAGCTCTTTGTCAGACAAAGCCCAGATTTACTAACCAAAATAACAAACAATTCATGCAAAACCTTGCTACTTCACGAATTATAATACAGCTAACTCAGAATCACTGATATCCTTGCATATTAGTGGCCTAGACCAACGTTGTCAGTTAAAATCACTAACTGCAACTTTAGTCTGGCCAATGAGACGTAAAGAATAACAACAAGATTTTGAAGGTAAACTAATTTTAACCAATGAGACAAAATCTGTGTGTATTACATAGAATTAGAGCTTGTTTATGGCTGACACAATCCAATAGGAACTATTTCTTGTTCTAATAAAATTAATAAATAAAAGTATTAATAAGCAAGCCAGCGCTAGGTTACAGTGATTGCCTATAGCAGGGAAATGATTAACCTTTTCAGTACAGGTCTTAGTTAATTTATATTAACTTTGATTGAAAAAAAACTAACATTTTATTGTCACTGCTATAATACTAACACAAATTGTACTATCTCTTTAACCAATACACAAAGGAGGAAATTTCTTTGAGGCAACTATGATTTTTAGTTTAATATTTTGCTAATTTCAACATTCTTAGCATCCAAACCTTTCCATTTAACTCTTTTTATCAAATACAGGAAGTTAGGAAGCTAAATGGATTTTAAAAATAAAAACACATATATTGATTTTACTTCTGGATCTTGCAACCTGGCTTTAATAAATCACAAAATTGTTGTGCCAAATCAAAGTTAAGGACATTAAGGAATAATTGACACAAAATTGTTAAAACAGCATGTATAAGGGAGTATGGATTGAGGCTGGTGTGGGTAGACATTACAATGTATCAGGGATGAGGTAGATTTTGAGCAGATTGTTCCTAAGATATAGCATCCCTGGAGGGCCACTTACATTGACGAGTCGATACCATGCGCGACCAAAAAAAACATGTAAAAAGGATGTCTTTTTCAAGACGGCACGTTACGTACGTAACGTATTAAGGGTGACAAAAACACTAAAATAATGAAAAAAAGGGTATCTATTTAGCTAGGAAAGCTACGTGTTTAGGGTCAAATTGGCGAGGGTATAAAAAAATCAAGATTAAAATGTTTTATAAAGGATGTACTTTTTGCCCCAACAGTCAACACTAAGTGTTTAGAGTACGATTTGCGCGAGGTGTGGCCGTACTAAACCCAATGATGTAGTAAAGGTAAAACCGACGACCGACGTCCGTGACATAGTAATTAAAATATCGCTGTACTTGTTTAGAGGTTCAATTCAGGGAATACTTGCCAAGAGTATCGTTTTGTTTCCAATACTTGTTAAGGGTAGGGTTTCACACGCCAATACTTGTTAAGGGGTGCATTTTCAGAATATGGAAAATACGTGTTTAGGGTGCTTTTCGAGACCCAATTGTCGCGCATGGTATCCACTAGTCAATGGAAGTGGCCCCCCCCCCCAGGATCTAACTCCATTAATTACTATATTGAATACACAAGGACATGGAATAATAACAATATGAATGATTTTAAATGCAATCATTTCATAATCAATTCATCAATCATGCGATCACGTATAAAGATTTAGACCCCAAATCTCGATCTTGATTAATAACATGATAACTGAGATGATATTGTGGTCATTTCAGTGTTTCTTGCTGAATTTATAGGACATTTTTACAGCCCTGAAATATAAGGTGAGAAGTTGTAAAACAGAGACAAACTTTTTTCAGATTGCTAGACATTAACATACTCTTTCCCAGTTAGAATCGTGAACACTTTTTTTTTTCAATTTTCACTCTTTTAACATTACCTGTGATTAAAGAGAAAGTCCTCCTGATAATATACTAGTACTAGTTTAAATAAAAGCAGAAACATTAGAGAAAATTATTGGTTAAGGTTTTTAATTTGTGACGTCATATGCGAGCAGGTACCCATATATAATGTAATATAAATTCATTTTTTTCAATGGAACATGATAAATAAAGATATTTTGCTTATAGGAGGGATTATAAAATCATGTGTCTAATGATAGTATCCACCATTACAAATACAATAACTTTCAATTTTTCGAGCAATAGGCATATTTTATAGTTATATCACACAACATGAAGAGGAGCTACTCATCTGTGCTGTAAAAACCAAGTGGAGTGCCTTAGGCAGTCTTGCCTGGATTACATGATTCAATAAAGCAGCAGTGCTGACTTTGAAAATGGCTATAAAATAATTATTCCCCCCAAAAAACCATTGATATTGGATTACCCCTGTATGTCCACATTTCATTAACTATATCCATAAACTTTCAAAGTTATGATGGTAATTCAACAAATACCTCCAAAATGGCCAAAGGTCATTGACCCTAAATAATCTTTGACCTTGATCATGTGACCTGAATTTTTAAAAGTTATGATGTCATTTCAAAAGCTTAACCTTGGGATAAGATTTGATATTGACGACGACGCTGCTGTCGGAAAAGCAGCGCCTATAGTCTCGCTCTGCTATGCAGGCGAGACAAAAATCAAATCTTGAACAGATTTTAACCAAACATTTACCAATATTTTCCTCCAAGGAAGTATGGATGATGCAGCATCAAACAAGGTAATACAGGCTTAAATTCAGTGAAAATAAAAAAAAACATTGCAATCCATCTATTCTTGCTATTCCCAAGAAAAACATTACCATGTTCATATCTAAAATGTAGCACTTATGGCTTGACTTCACTCGTTACATGATGTAACGAGTGAAGGGCAAGCCATACATGCTACATTTTAGATATGAACATAAATTTTTGAAACTGCAGACAAGCTGTCACGGTATACATGCCTTGGCCTGTAAATGCCAACCATCAATATGCTCTTTGTGAAAATGTTGGGATATTTAAAGGCTTAAATTTCTTTTTGATAATTTCTTTCAATAGTTTGGACACCCCAGACAATGCACTGCCCGAACAACTACTCTGCATCAATTTTTATGACAAAAAAATACAGTTAAATAGGGTCAATGGAAAATATAAAAGACTTTTTTTTTACACTTGCCTTCACTATTTCAAGTTTATTTCACAAGCATGTGTAGTTTGTACTGCAAACAATTTCTGTGTAGTACTATATATAACACTATCCTACAGCTGTTCCCTGATAAGTGTGACCTTCAAAAGGTTAAGGTCTTATTTCTCCTTGTAATACCTGCATCCATCTCCAAGATAGGCCTGTTTCATCTGGATTTGTTATCTGTTTCAAGTTGTTCTTCGTTTTCTTTTCTGCTACACTTTGCTACCTCACTTTCTTTCAGAAGCTCATAGTCTTTATTTTCTTGTCCATTTCCTGATAGACCTTCACTTGTACAATTCATTTCTGCATCATTCTTACAGCTCATCCGTTCCTTCATTGTGACATCAGAAGCACCACAACTGACTTCCTTGTCCAATTGTTTGTCTTTGGCTTTTTCAGGTTCTTTAAGCTCTGTACAGTTGTCTGTATCTTTCTTCTCGTCCACTAAGACTTTATCAGTATGCTGCAATGAACTTATCTTTTCTTTGTTTTCCATGATGTATTCCTTTGTCTCACAAATTTTAATATTTTCTTTCATTTTCTGTTGGTCTTCATTAGTTCTTTTCTTCCAATCAGCATCATTTTCCTCAATTTGTTTTAAGTCCCCATTTGCCTTTTCTCTACCATTTTCTATTTTTTGTTGCACCTTTTCTTCTACCTTTACACAAGTTCCTTTATCTAGACTGCTTTCTGCGTCTATCTGTAGCATCTCTTTCTCTTCTCCTTCGTCACCGCCATCTTCATATTCATCTCCTTCCACATCCTCATCCTCGTCCTCTGCCTCAATCTCAATTTTTTGCCTTGACCTTGGTGAGCTGGATCGTTTCTTCTTCTTGCTGTATGGGTCCAACCTCCTCCTCTTTCTCCTTGCTTTTCTTGGAGGTCCTGAAATGGAAGATTCCCCACCTACAGTTGAGACAACACCTTGCACCTCATCCTTGACTAAATTATCATTTGTTTTAGTAGTCGCTTCGAGAGAAACATTATTCTTAAGGTTATCTGAGGTAACTTCTAGTGAAGCACCCTTTTTGGGGATTTCAGTCTTGGCTGTTATTGCACAACTAGGATTAGTAGCAGGGATAGGTGTGGAGGCAGAAGTCGAAGGAGTAACGGTGGTAGCTGGGGAGAATGCAGTAGAAACCGTGACGGGAACTCCTGATGATGCCGCTGCAGCCAAGGAAACAATCAGGGATGGTACAGAGGTGGGAGCGTCTGGTGGCCTGGAAGGACAGCTTGAGATATGTTTCTTGAGGCTTCTGAGGTAGACAAACTGGCGAGCACAGTAGGCACATTGATGGTTCATATTACGAGGAGCATAGTATGGATTTGTGTTCTTATTAAAGAGCTTATCCTTATTTGGACATAGCTTCATATGCCTCTCGAGACCATTGATAAAGTGGAACTGTTTCCCACAGCCAAGGCAAGCATGGACATCCACAATATTTGCACTGGCCCTTCTCCTTGTATGATTAAGAGGGTTGTACATCTTGAGTCCAGGACGAGCTCTCTTCCGCTTCTGGGCTGCATCGCTCTCTTCACTCTCACTGGTTTTTTGAATGGCTCTGCTTCTGCTCCTCTTAGCAGCTTGGATCCTGATCCTCCTGACCTTGGCATTCTTTTGCTTATTCTCTTCCTGGGTCAGCTTCTTTTTGTCAGCAACCTTTGCAGGAGTCTTCACAGGAGTCTTTACAGGAGTCTTGACTGGGGTTTTTTGCTTCCCTGGCACGTTAGCAGCAGCACACTCCATGATGTGTACATGCAGATCAGCAGTACTGGAAAATACTTTGGCGCATTTGGTGCAGCGATTATTTGTAGCCATTTCGAAGTGGCTTACAGTTTTTCCACTTGTAACACTGCCATCTGGTAAGGTACTAAGGTAACCGATCTCTCGTGCATGGGCGAATGGATGATGTCTTTGAGGATTGCACGGAACATCTTTTTTTTTCATAGATTTCTTTCGAGGAGTGTTTTTAGTGTCTGCTATATGGGTCGAGGTGAAACGACCAAACTTGGAAGGACTCACTTTGCTCATTTCATGAGCAATGAGGGATATCCTTTCTCTAGGCTCTGGTAGGATCGGTGGTGTCTGTATGGCTTTTGTGGGGTCAGTGAAATTTTGTGGTCTGATCTCCTCAGGCCCCCGCTCGGTATACGAACACATGTGATCTGAATGAATATCTACTTGGTGCTGCTTGAGATTTGAAAGGTAGGCAAACTCTTGCTGACACTCAGAGCAACAGTACATCTTGCCAACTCTGTGTAAGTCATACCTGTGAGATGCCAAACTATCTGTTGTCTCAAAGAGCTTCACACAAAACTCACACTTGTAAGGATAGTCCTCCGCATGGGCTACCACATGTTGGGTTAGGAGCTTCATTGAATCAAAAGGAAGCTCACAAACATTACACGTGATGGCTGCATCCAGGACTGAAAACTTGGTTGGCCTCTCAAGATCTGCAGATTCCAAAGAAGTGGTCAAAGTAGAAGATCTCCAACCTGTTGACTTCATGCGAGGGGTTATATTAAATCTTGTTATTGTCTTTACCTCTTGATGACTAGTGAATGCAGGAGAGGCAGATGCAACAGGAGATGTAGGAGTTTGTTTTCGAGTAACCTGGTACTTGGGGACTTGCACCACTGGACGAGAATGGCATGATAGATCCAAAGGTTGTGATGAATCTGCCGAGATATATAGAGTTGTATTCTGCTTCTGAGAGGTTTCTGTCCTAGGCTTCTTCACTCTTAGGTCCAAGACTTCAATATTGCTGGACGAAGGTCCTGGACTTAACAGATCACTCTGTGGGGTAGGTGGTTTCTTAGGGATGAAGGGATGCGGTTTTACGTTGCTCTGCCAAGGACATATTTGGTTTGGTATTTCAGTGTGGCATGGCTCACCAGTAAGACCAGTGAGGGAAGCAACTTGCTCAATCCTCTTAAAACCTTGCTTCCGTTTTGCATTCTTTCCATGTTTCAATGCAGCATGCAGCTTGGCTCGTATTTTGCTTTGGTCACCTACTGTGTCCTCTCCACCAAACTTCTTCTCTTTCATCATGCTCTGAAGAACTGCAGTAGCATGCTTCCTTCTGATCATCCTAGTCATATTGGCCATTGTCTTCATGTGCCCCTTTGTTTGTGTTGGATTCACTATGGGAACATTTAACAAGCTTTCTTGAGAAAGAGGCTTATTCATCACATCTGCTTTCATACTGACTGTTGATTCTTTCTCCTCAGCAGGGCTACCTTCTGTCTTGACAACATCACTCTCCCCGGATGACTTTGGTCCTTGTTTCTTCACAAGATTCAGTCCATGCCTCTTCCTGAGATGCCGATGGAGATTTGACGAGGACACAAATTCAATTCCACATATTTTGCATGATGCAACCTTCTTCAGAGCACCTTTCCTGTTGGTAATGGTTCGTCTCCTTGCTACATCCTGATCATCAGATGTTCCTTTGTCAGTCCCATCAGCACTTTCAGAGGACGTCATCACAGATGAATTAACATCTTGAACTGGACTCTTCACTACTGGAGCCTCAGATGTTTCTGAGGCAACACCATTATCTATTTTATCACCTGGACTCTTTATCTGGAGTTCCACAGCATTTTTTTGGCCTGGCCCTTGAACAGGAACATCTGATTCACTTTCTGTAGTTAGATCCTGAGGCACTGATCTGTGGGTAAGCTTATGCTTTGTCAGGTCTCCATCTGTAACAAACCTCCTTGGACATTCAGGGCAGAGGAACATTTCCTTACTCCCTTCAACCTTGTGTCTCAGCAAGTGTTTCTCCCTCCATGTTGCATACATAAATGTCCTGTTACATAGGTGACAGTTGAACTGTCCCTTTTTAGTGTTCTTTGGATTTTTCTTAGCAGGCAAAGAGACTGGAGGCTTTTTTATTTCCTCTGGAGGAGTCTTTACAATATTAACAGTTTCCTGAATTAGTTTGTCTTTTTTCACTTTATCTTCCTCTTTCTTTACTTTTGCCTTCTTTCTGTTTTTGATATCATCAGGTCCTAATCCTTTTCCCCATTTTGTTGTATTAACACCTTCCACTGTGATTTTCATAACATGGTGCTTCAGCTTAAGATGTAATTTGAGGCCGTTGGGAAAACGACATCTCTTTGGACAAAACTGGCATTCGAATAGTTCACTTCCATCAGGCAATGTAATGACACAATCAGGTCCAATCACTGCGACACTATTCCCATCTTCATCTACTGGTATCTTGTTATCCTTTTCCATCATTGGCACAGACCCCTGAGACTTGGGTGCTCCCACTATCTTTTGGCCAACCCTAGTTTTCTTCTTTGGAGCACCACCCTGACCTTTAAGCTGACGTTTCAAATCCGCTTTGCTCTTCTTTTTAGCACCAACGCCTTTCACATCGTCTTTTAAATCAGTGATTGAGGTGGAGTCCACATGTCCTTCCAAAGTATCTTCAGAACTTGCCATATAGTGGGAGGTGGCATCACTGGATGATATATCAGGTTCCTGAATCTGAATGTTGCTATCTCCAACACCACCTATGTCTACCCCAGCTGTTATGGAGGAGAAGTTGGCCGAGTGTTGGCTGTTGGATGGATAGATGGGAGAGATGAGAGGTGGTTCTGCAACCTTGTCATCCATCTCGTCATGACCCATAACATCGAGGTGACTTGGTACCTTGGCTCTGTTCTCTGACTCTGTAGACATGTTGGTGTCCAGCTGGGATGGGACAATATCTGATGTCTCCATTTTCTCCAAGATTGGCATCTGCATATCGTAGCTGTCACCATCTAAATAAAAAAATATAACATTAATGAGTAACTACAAAATAAAAACATAAATCTTATCAATCAATGTACATGTATATGTTTTCTGTCTGCTGTCAATATAAATATTCATGGGGGGGGGAGTGCATGCCCCTATTCATTTCCCAACAAAGATGAAAACATACATCCTCTTAATTACCACTTATAAGGGAACTGTAACACAGCACTTATAAATTGATCATTCTGTCGATTTCAAAACAGATTTCACATAATAAGCAATGCAATCAATCATGAAAATGAGCTTCATAATCAATTACTTCCCTTTGTCTTAAGATGGTCCTTATGTTTAAGATAGTAAATTACCCATATCATGGTCAAAGTTCACATTTGACTCTGATTAGTCATGCAAGGAACCACGTTTTATCTTAATCTCTCATCATCTCCTTTTCTGGAAGTCAATTGCATCATCAGGTTTTACAGGATGGGAAAGTTATTGAATTTGCTAGGGCCGATTCATACCAAATTTTTTTTTTAATTAACTGTCCAGTGATTTCTCAATGAAGACTTTTGGACCAGTGAAATGAAGAAATGCATTAATGAGAAATCCAGAGTCATCAACAACTGTGGTAATTAGTGCTGCAAGTCAGGCCGCATGTTCGAGTTCGGTTCAATAGAGTTCGGGAATTTTTTCCCCCCAACTTTGGTTCGGTTCGGGGTTCGGCAGTGTATGACTAAATAAATTTCAAAAACATTTTTTTTAAAGGTTGCTAGCCCTAAACCATGTAATATTAGTCGTAACCAATGTCTGTCACATACTTGAAACAAATTTTTTTTTAAAGAATGGTTATGAAAATTGTTGCATAAATTTCTTTTATTCATTATGTTAAAAATAGTAGTAAAACTCCTCTCCATTTTCATTTCAAATTTAATAAAATTACCAAAGGAAAAAAAAAAAGAAAATGAGAGAATGACGATAGAAACAGAATTTCAATGAACAGAATATTTTTTCAGGACTATTTAATGTAGATATGATTGTGATTGATTACAATGTCATAACAAACACAGCTACCCCGATCAGAGAGTGTTGATCAGGAATGTTGAACCATGAGATAGACACCTCTACTCAACTGCTATTAAACTGGTCAAATTAATTTTCCAAAGAATATGAAATGATTTCCAAAGTCCATATTTTCTTAAAAGTGGTTTAATATGGTCAATTAATTACTCTAAGAAGATAAATTATCAGTCCATTCTTGGTCCTTAAAGATCTATGGAAATGGAATGGAAATATGTAGCTTTCCTAGCAAAATATATATCCTTTTTTCATTATTTTAGCGTTTTGACACCCTTATTACGTTACGTATGTAACTTGCCCTATCTTGAAAAAGAGATCCTTTTTATGTGTTTCTTTGGTCACACATGGTATCAAGTCGTCAATGAAAGTGCCCCCGCCCCCCCCCCCCCCCCCCGGCCCGACCTCCATCATGGCATTGCTTTGCTTTGACTTTTGATATTTTCTGTTATATAGAATTCTATTTCTACTCTCATTTCTTATTTATTTGGACATTTCAGAAGGTGAAATAGAAATCGACTATTTTCTTTTATCAAATAAAAAAAAATTACAAGTACCGATTATAACTACGATCGATTACTACCATAGACGTATTCACCCACTTTTAAAACGAGTTTAGCTTCAAATGTCCTCCCATTTTATTAAGAAAAAAAATTAATTCATGTTAATAAACATTTTAAAATTGATAAGAATTAATTCAAAGACGAGGCCAATGCTTTCGTATTGTAATTAAAAATATTTTGTGTGGAATTCTTATTGTGCATAATCACTATTAAAAATCAATAAAAATGTTAATTACATTTATTTCATATTTAAATACATGTATATGGGATCCCAACTGAAATCAATTCCTGATCAATAGCACATAAAAAGTGTGCATGGTATTTTTTTTATACAGGACCACCGAACAAAGCATTTGTGTTCGGTCCGGAAGTGCCAAGTTTGGCGAGCTTCCGTTCGGTTTGGCGGATAGGCTACAGCACTAGTGGTAATGAACCACTTTAAGACCTATCAAAATTTCCTTATATACATGTACATATATATCAAAAGTTTCAGATTATATTAAAGAATAACTCATCTAAGTAGAACTAAACAAATAATATTACAAAGCAGGACTTCTCAAATTTCTTGCTTGAATTTATTTGCCTGTAATGTTATGATATGTAAGGGTGTAGCCATTTTGTTCTGCTTGTTTGCAACCCTTAGCTACCTGCATAACTAATATGACAAGTCATTATTTTCACTCTGATAAAATCATGGAGTTATTACTGTGCTTTCTCAATATACTGGTGAATCATGAGTAATTAATGCATGAACTCTACCTAGACCATTGTTTCTAACTAAAGATTAAAAACCACCGATGTGAACTCGGGCCAGTGGACATTATTTCTGATAAGCTATCTAATGGTAAATTAACATCTAAATGAGGTAGGATCCTTACCTGATTTACATTCATTGCCATCAGACTTGGCACTTGTGATGCTTTCTCCCGATGTGTTGAGGGCGCCATCACTCTCCTCCATCTCTAATGACTCAGTCGTCTCTAATGGATGCGCCGTGGGCGACAGGTTCTTATACCAACACATCAGTTCTTCTCCAGCAGTTATAGGCTGTACACAAAATATTGGAATAAGTGAACACTCTAAGAATTGTAAAAGTCCTATAAACATAATTCATCTATTCATTACCCTCCTTGTCAAAACCAACAAATAGTTGCAATGAAAGGTTTTCTAAAAAAAGCCAAAACAGTAATTGGCCTCCAAAAATCAAAATTTTAAAAAGTTAATATAAATGAAATAAACAAAATACAAATATTATCATATTGACACTGTTATTTCCAAACTTTAAGTTTAAACCAGCTCTGACAGTGATATGCCATGCTTGAGTGAACCAGGGGGGAATGACATGGGTATAGGGGAAATTCTGCCCCCGAAATACTCAAGAGCCCAGGAAAATTCCCCATTCACTGCAATGCTGAAGCTAGTCAACCCAAATTTCAAACGTCTTTTCCTTTCCTTTTAAGTTCACACTGAAATTCTTAATCAAATCAAGTATGTATCATACTAAAGCTCAGGATCTACTTTTAAAGCAAATTATTATTGGTTTTCACATAAAGTGACATATCTCTTTATCTCATAAATATGACTTAAAGTGCTTCATTACATGCCTATTTAACCTTGGTGCTTCTCTGTTTTTTCTTGGTGCCCACTCCTGCCTAGCCTGTTTTAAAAAGTGCCCCTCATCTTAGTTACCTTGCCCCTCCAAAAATCCTATTTTAATGCCTGACTTCATTTTATTTTTAACCATTTTCCATCCACCACCCCTCTATGATATCATTGGCCAAAAGCCCTCGTCACATTTGGATCAAGCTACATACCCTTAGTGTCCTGTAGTAGATACTTCTCTTGTACTGTGTAGCAATCATGTTCTGTTCCTCAAAACTTCTGGCACTCTTCACATACCTCATCCAGTTTGCTTTAGAAGGTTCCGATGCATCAATGCTGTAAAGCCGTACTCCTTTAGGCCCTCGGATCTAATGGAGAATGACAACAGGTAAAATGGAAAACAGTTGGAATGAATTGACGAAGAAGGAAGTCACAATAAACATTTTGAAGAATTTGTTTTCCATGAAATGTTAAAGGACTTTAGAACTGCATGTACAAACATTGTAAATTCTGCCTCAAATGATGCCCAAGACTTAAAAGAAAAACAATCATAAAACCCTCCACTTGCATGTTGAGGGGAATTAACAACCGCCCCGCCCCCACCAATTAAAACAAGATGGTCCCTTGACCTACATTGTCCTGAACCACAGCAAACTACTCCCTGAAGAATAAATGAAATCTTTATCAAGACCCAGAGTGTATTCCATGTGACCATTTACCATTGCAATTGAAATATGATTGACTTGGGTGTTTTTATTACAAAATAAAACCAAACTCTGTTGTTGTTTTACAGATTTTCACTAAACCTTCACTAATAAATTTCTTTTGTCTTCAGCTTTCATTTACACCATAAATTTGCACTCTTAAATGGTGTTGATAGACTCACCTCCCAGGAGTATGTATCGTCTAAGACATCACTGCAATCTCTCTTCTCACCAATGAAAGGCCCAAAGGTTCGCCCCTTCCGAACAGATTTCTTTGCCCATACTCCTGTTAAAACAATCAAGAAAAATACATGATTGCATGTACATGGCATACAGACGCAGTACATTCAATAAATGATTTCAAGGAGTGTAATATACAAATCATATAGATTTTCTTAAGCTGATAACAGATTGAAAAGTCAATAGCCAGGTTCCTATTCATCCTTGTTTAGCTTTAAGAATTTGCATAAAAATTTGACTTCAACATTATATTTCTGATAAAAGTTATCAAACAAAAAAATTCTTGCAGAATTAATGTTGACTGTAACTCTATTGTGTTAAAAAAAGTAGAAAGACTGAGTTAGTTACCCATTAGAGTTGGTTCCATCTTAGACTGCCTGAACTCTAGCCCAGAAGGGGCTTTGATACCTGCTCCTATAACCTCTAACATGGTGGCAGATTACTAGCTTTGGTCTTGATTCAACACACCATCATTAAAGCTCTAAAAGAAAAAAACAAAGAATACCTATGTGTTATAATATAACATATTCTGTGTATATGGATATTTATCATATCAGAAGGGTGTAACATACATTTATGATTGACTGTAGGCCTATTTTTTAACATGGTTTGCAATCTACATACTACCGGTAACAGTAATATGCTTGATTTTACAATTGCCAGTATCTTTTATGGTGCAGCATTCCAAAGATAGTACCATGTGGTGGAATTCTGGAACACTCTCATAACTTTTGTCATTTCTCCCTGAGATGTGACACCGCTATGATTGTCACAAATCAGTATTCTGAACATTGACTTTTCCCTGTCATATCTCTCTAAGTTCCTGACATCTTTTCAGAGGCAAACCAATCAAAATCACCATTAGGAGCCCTTCTAGCTAATAGGAAGGCCCGGGGGCACGTGGGGCGTATCCTCAATACAGTAACTGGCATCGCGCGACTGTATATTGATGCACTTGATTACGAAGAAGGACAGGGAGCTGTAAAGAATTTTTAGAAGAGAGGTAGAAAAAAGGGAAAACAGAGAAAAAACAAGGAATTAATATGTAGGTCCTATTCATTGTAGCATGAAAAAACATTTTTGAAAATAATCATGGATGATGAGTGAAACTAACAATCTAATCTAAATAATATAATTGTATGCATGACATTTAGTCGGCAGCATATTGGGATGTTGGGTACCAAATGATATGACAAAATTTACGACTGCCAGACCCTGTCATATCTTTTACTTGTACATTTACATCCATGGGATTATGTGCATGTTAAGAACCACATATTTTTGGTGCGCACTAAAGAGAAGAGACAAAATTTATGACATCCACCAGAATACCGATTCTGTCATATCTCTGAGAAAAGACAATGTTGAGAATACTGCCCCTGGTTACATGTATGGGATTATGGCTTACTTACACCATCTCCACTCCCTGGGAAGTATTACAGCAATGAGCTAATCAAATTGCTAAGCCAGCAACAATGATAGTCACATCTGATATCAATTCAATTCAATTCAATTCATTTTATTCAATCATTTAAAAAATCAATATACAAACCAAAAAATATACAAATCATACATGAATGTAACAGTATAGTTTAAATGATTAGGGTGACCCTAAAAGCAAAAGCTTGATGAGTGGGACACCCAATACATATATATGTATATAAGCGTACATAAAAGTGAAAAGGTAACAATAATAAACACAAACAATACATAAGAAAATAAGACGGTAAACCTACAGGGGAGAGGAGGGGGGGGGTCAGGAAAAGAATGTGGAAATGAATTGTGTGATTAATTGGCATACATAATTACAAGTGAACTTTTGAGTTTTGTTTTAAATGCAGTAACATTTGTGCTAGAAATTACCTGAATGGAGACGATTTTGACTAAGCATGAGATTTAAAAATATTGTTTGTAAATAGCAAACTGTGCAGATATACATGTACTGTACACTCCCCTCCAAAAGTTTGGGAACACCTGCCTTCAGTGTGTGTTTTTCGAACTTTGGTAGACTTTACTGAAGTTAAGCCTCATAGTACAGCTGTATTTTTGTTTTAAAGTGAAGGCTATACACAAGTGTACATTTTATCATTGATTCAAACAAATTCAAAGCTCTTAAGGGACGTGCAGCTGCCAAAGAGGGCAGGCTACCAGTCAAGATGGCATTCTCTAAAAAATGCCTACTTCTTTTAACATTGTTCTGTTTGGGGTTCTTTTCTGAAATTCTTCCCAATATTTTGTGAATGTTACAGCAGATGTCCTCAGAATTTGTTGCTCAGTATTGTTCATAAGACAGTTAATTTATGGAAATCTGCATCTTTATCCTGAAAAACATCTGAACTTGACAAATGCCTAATCCTTGTTTAAAGAAAATACATGGAAGTGGAGTAGACATCAGTGCAATTTGAAATTCATGAATTCAAAAGTTATTCAGAGTTTTTTTACACTTATTCCAGTGCACCTTCACTCATTTTGCCTATTCGGTTTTCTTAGTCAGAAGTCAGTCACAAAATTAAAATGGCTATGACAAGACAGCTTTCTTTGGAAACACGTCAGTCAATTGTAGTTTTGAGGAAAGAAGGCTACTCCATGCAAGAAATAGCCAGGAAACTCAAGATCAGTATCCATGCGGTTCACTACAGCCTGAAACGCAAAGAAGCCACTGGGTCTAATGGGAACAGGAGACGAAGTGGTAGGCCAAAAACAACATCTCCTGCTGAAGATAAATACATTCGGGTGAGCAGTCTGCGCAACCGTTGTCTGAATTGCCCACAAATTACAGCTGGCCTCAACAACACCCGTGAGATGCCTGTATGTTCTTCAACTGTTAGAAGACGTCTCTGTGGAGCAGGGCTGATGGGCTGTGTGGCTTCAAGGAAACCACTCCTCAAAGAAAAGAACCGGAAGAAAAGGCTTGCTTGGGCTAGGAAGCATAAAGACTGGTCTTTGGAGCAGTGGCAGAAGGTTCTTTGGTCTGACGAATCAAAGTTCGAGGTGTTTGGCAGCAAGCAACGTACCTATGTGAGATGGCGAAAGGGAGAAAAGATGATACCCCAGTGCATCAAGCCAACTGTGAAACATGGTGGTGGTAATGTCATGGTTTGGGGTTGCTTTGGTGCAGGAAAGGTAGGCAGCTTGCACAGAGTAGAGGGTATCCTCAACCAGCACGGCTATCATTCAATCCTACAGCGGAAGGCCATCCCTTCAGGGAAACGCCTGATCAGAGAAGGATTCGTTTTCCAGCAGGACAATGACCCAAAACACATGTCAAGACTATGCAAAGACTACTTGAAGAAAAAGGAAGAGAAGCAAGTCCTGGAAATCATGGATTGGCCACCCTAGTCCCCAGATCTCAATCCCATCGAGTTTTCCATCGAATTTTCCATATCAGTGAAACACTGAGTATTGTTTGATTTTATTTTTGTGTCTGACTTCTGACTAGGAAAAGGAAAAATGAATGAAGTTGCACATGTTTTAGTGTAAAAGCTCTGAATAAAAGCAATAACTGCATGTAATAAAAGAAGTTAGCATTTTGAAAGAATGCCATCTTGACTGGTAGCCAGACATTTAAGAGAGTATAAATTTGTTTGAATCAATAACAAAATTTACACTGCTGTATAATCTTCACTTTAAAACAAAAATTCAACTATGCTATGAGCCTCAATATCAATAAAGTCTACCAAGTATATAAAAGCACACACTGAATGCAGGTGTTCCCAAACTTTTGGAGGGGAGTGTATATATTCTTTTCTTTAATAGTTCAAAAAGAATGCACAAGGTGGGATGCATTGGGATGGGCTTGCCGTTTTCACAAGAAATAAAATGATTAAACTGAGCAGGAAATGCCTACCCCTCTTGGTTTGCCTGTGAGTTTCCCCTCAAATACAAAGCATTCAGAAATGAAAGAGAAAGTCCACCGACAAGTGATGTTAATTATAAACTTTCTTCTACATTTTGTCATCACCATTAATATTGGTTTCCTTATAACTCCATTTCCATTTGAATAGTAAAACTGAGCTTTCCTGACAGACACAGCAGGATTTCATTTTCTTTTATTTCAGCAGGGTAGCTTAAGCTAGCCTTATCAGTAATTGAGATAGGGCCTACTGTTTTATACGGGGGCTCTGCATTAAAATAAAAACACATAGAAATACAAACTGTAGGACAAAATAAATGTTAAAAGTAACAAATAAACCAAAATCAATTTAAAATTCTGCTAGTCAAACACATCTTTAGGTAAATTCAACAATATGTACACTACAGTGCATATCAAAAAAAAGTTTACACTTTGAAAAAGCCCTGGGAATTAAAAAAATACAACATATGGGTAATTTTTTCACATATATTCTTGGGTTTGGGTCTCATCTATCCAATGAAAGTAAAAGTTATGACAGAATGTTACACTTGAGTGAGCACTGCCCATTTTTGTAAAGCTCGCAGAAATCTGTTTGCGAAGAAATGCTCGTTTTCACGCTGTGTCAAGGGGGAAGGGCAAAATCAAACTTGCCCTGCGAAACATTTCTCATACATTTCCCTTGCAATTTTAGTCAATTGAAATAAAATGGATACATTCAAGCACTTTGTAACAATTTTGCCACCCAAATTGAAATTTTAACACTTAGTAAGCACAACCTTTACCCTTTTTGTGCCAGCTGGATCTGAGGACATAACTGAATCTGAACAAAAGTTTATATCAGACATATCCAGCATTTTTTCACTTAGTTTTTATCATTTAAAGTGGGTTTACATTTCATTTTTCACGTAATACTTGTTTCTCCACACTTTTCCCAAGCTAGACAATGACTAACAAAATAAAAATCAAGCCTGAGCCATTTCATGTAAATCACAGCTCAGTGTAAAGCAATTATCGTCACGATGGCCTCGGTGTGTGGGGGAGAGGGGTGGGGTGCAATGCATTCTTCGAAGTGTTTTGGGCAAGGAAACAAGTTAAAAAAGGTAAAAGATATCTTCAAATCAATTTGACTAGCTAAATTCCACGTGTTCTTCATGATTAAGGTCTACTTTTATTCGCATAACTATTTCAAGGTTCTGCGCAAATCATTTTTCACTAACTTTTCAAAAGTAAGTGGTGCTCACTCAAGCGGAAATAGTTTTTGACAGTTATATCGTCATTTGCTTAAATGGATATGTACCAATGTTAAAATGTAGAAAAATCTTCAGAATATTACAAATGTATAATTCCACAGGATTTTTTCTAAGTGTAAACTTTTTTTTGATACGCACTGTCTACTGTATTATACAGCTCCCTTTTAGTAGAAAAAGAAAGGAACTGCACTTTTTTTTATTTTCCCTTCCAATACTGCTAATTTCAATATAAATTGAAAAACTAGATGATACTTTGTTCATAACTTGAAAAGTTGATTACTATTCATTATTCAAGTTCAAGAAACTGAACTATATAAATCTTAAAATAAAAGTCAAAGGTGGAAAAGTATACTGTTCCCCATCAAGATTATTTGAACTACAGTCATATTTTGCAAAGAGTTGGCAAAGAGGTAAGTATCTCATCTAGCAGTCATTCAATAAAGTCAATCTTGCATTAAAGTAGAGATCATTGATCAATTTTGGAAAATACTGTTATTTCCATTATGTTTACATGTTTTCATATCAAAGAAAGAAGAATTTCAAATGATCCACAAAACAATAACTATAAGCCATAAGATGTTATGATATTTAAAGTTTTTAATTTGTGGTGCTTCCTCTTCTTCTTCTTCTTCTTCTCCTGGCTGACCTACAAACAATCATCATACTCTATATACCTCAAATATTGCCTTGAACAGATATCCTGGATTGGTTTCATTATGGGTCATAAGAAGTGTATCAGCACACCCCGACTGACTAAATGCGCTCAAACAACAAGAACACTCCTACCAAGGAAAGAGCATCATGCCCTTTGTTGCATCATGTAGGATACATTATCAAGACTCGTGGTTCTTCATTGCACTTTCATTGGATGTATGGATGCCTACATAATGACTTGGCCCTTATTTTATAACCAACAAACCAAATGTAGTTCAGCTTTTAACAATGAATATTTCCACACAATACAATTGGTCAGGGATTTTTGTTCGTAATCATAATTTATTGAAAATCAAATAATATATATTTACACTAGCAACTTTTGCAAGAAGGGCCCGGGGGGGGGGGGGCACTTACAGTGTACATTGGATAAGTGGATACCATGCGCAACCAACAAAATATGTAAAAAGGATGTCTTTTTCAAGATAGGGCACGTTACGTACGTAGCATAATAAGGGTGCCAAAAACACTAAAATAATGAAAAAAGGGTATCAATTTTGTTAGGAAAGCTACGTGTTTAGGGTCAAATTTGTGAGGGTATAAAAAAAAAAAGTTTTATAAAGGATGTACTTTTTGCCCGGACAGTCAACACTATGGTACCCATGTTTAGAGTCTGATTTGCACGAGGTGTGGCCGGACTAAACCCAATGATGAAGGTAAAGGTAAAACCGACGACCGACATCCATGACGTAACAATTAAAAATCGCTGTACTTGTTTAGGGGTTCAATTCAGGGAATACTTGCCAAGAGTATAGTTTTGTTTCCAATACTTGTTTAGGGTGCTTTTCGTATGGTCGCGCATGGTCATCAATGGAAGTGCCCCCCCTCGGAAGAAGGGTTATATTCAATATGACTCAGAAAGAGAACTATGACACAGGCAATGTCACCCTATATACATCTCACTGACAATTCCATGCTTCATATGATTATACATGTATTTGCACTTTTAAAGTGTACTAAAGTAATTGTTTTTTATTTTCATTTTGATCATATATTAGATATTAAGATGAGCACAGGACTTTTTTAAATTACTCATATGAGCAATCAAATAAAATGTGTTTGCCCTTTGCATTCTTTACAAGGTGGTGGTTATATTGCCTTTCATTCATAATTCTTTTATTTTTCTTTCTATTTTACAGGTTACCAATATGAATCAAAATGTTTTTATTGCCCAATTCATAAATGTGATCTATTGCCAAAAGAATGATCAAAGAATCAAACAGTAATCTGAAAATAATTCACCATGTCATTAAAAAAGGAGGAAAAAAATAAAAAGTAAGGAAGATTGTGAAAAAGAAGAAAAAGAGGAGGAGGAGTGAGAAGGAGAAGGAGGAGGAGAAGCGACAGCAGACTATCCTGATGATTATCTGTCACCTACCGCCCTTCCTCCCTCCTCCCTGCCTTTCCCCACAAGTGATAAATGATACTCTCTGTTGTCACTTGCAAGACAAACACATTCAATTGACATTATCACATGACAAATCATAACACTGTCTGTGCCAAATTGACTGTGTACCGACAGTACTTTAGGTTCAAGAGCTTCATTGGTGATTTTGGTTTCATTCACATTTATCTATTGCCACATGACCAATAAAATAAACAAGTTTGGTTTCCATCCTATTTGTAATTGAATCTTATTGCCATTGTAATAACTCTCTAAAATTGCCGCAATTGTGAAACTTGTGGGTTTAATTAATTACCACAAAACTATACTTACATGTAATAAGAGGGAAGGTCCCCTCCACTTGAAACCAGGAGGAAATGTCCCACAAAATTAAAAAAATATATTCTAAACTGGTTGATAGGTAGTCAATTTCACAATTTGAAAGCTCAGGGTCCTGTAACACAACGGTTAGCAATCAATCATATGCATGATATTTATGATTGATTGTACATTGTAGTCAATGGAATCATTCATAGAAAAATGCTCTACGATCATTGCCAAGTTTTGTGTTACGGGCCACTGATCTTAATTAGGTTGTTTTAATATACTGTAACATTCTGCTTTCGATGGTCAAATATGATGACACCTTGTATTGAGTATAAAATATACATTGTAAAATGTTTTGAAAGAGTCCATAATAGATAGAACATGACAGAGAGACAGTTTCTACATGAGATAATTTCCTGCTGGTAAGTAAAAGACAACAAACATAATTCAAGGAGGGGAATATCATAGAACAAAAAATAAATGTCTTTTTTTAATATGCTTTTTTTTTACTTCCTTTCTTTGCTTTACTTTTCTCTCCCTCCCCCCCCCCCCCTCTTTCTCTCTCTCTCTCTCTATATATTTTTTTTCTGGGGGGTCAAAAATTGGCCAGCTATTAACATGATATTGCTCCTTTTTTGGTAAAGGCAAAATATTTGTAATAACCCCAAAAGAAAAAGCTGCTTCAATTTTGTTGTACATGATTATCAAAAAATATCATTTTTTCAATTATTTGATAATTCTTCAAGTTTTTACAAATTTGAATTGCAATTTTGGTCATAAGAGAAAAGCTCTCAACTAAGTAATGTACAGTCCTACAGGTGTATGTGAAAATATGCTATACAAAAGACTTTATGCATAGCAGTCTATCAAAAATGTGGAGCAAATTGCGATGCGAAACCAGGATTCCCTGATTGCTGAATCAATTCTTCTTTTTTATCCTATATAAATATGTTGAATAAATAAATAAATGAAAAAAATATTTCAAATTGATAATTTCAGTTTGAAATTTGTATGTACATGTTTTTAAGCCTACATGTATGCATTGCAGACTCAACATTGGCTCATACATTTTAATGTACATGTACGTACAACTTGGGGGCTTGGGGCAATTTCACCCCTGAAATGCTCCAAATGCTCGAAATACAGTACATGTACTCTGAGCAGGACTTGTAAATTACAGTAATAAAACTAAATCAAACCAAAATAGATTGAACTGCAGGGTGAAAACTCCTCCAAAATGGTACTAAAAGCAAACAAGATAAAATTACCTGAAATACAAAACATATTTCAACCCTTAAAAAGGGTGGGTCATGTTTTTAGATACATGTATTTTAAGTTTAAATTCTGATCTATGATAACAGGATATTTTTTACACAAAAAATGGGCAGGCAACCCTGTAGAGCCGAGGCTTAAAAATTCAATGTTAATTTTCTGAAATGATTGATCTTGCACTTGGGATCCCTTCTCTATTAATAGCACCAGAAGGTCCTCCATGTATACTGAGTCTCCAATGCACCATTTTGTACTTAAAAGATTATACAATTAATTATCTATACATACATGTACCCTATCTCCTACAGTACCATGATAGACATTTTACAGTATATCAAAGGTCCATATTGACTACCTGGGCCACTGTTTACTCTAGATTATATTAACCCCAATATATTGTTGATTTAATATAGCTTAATAAATATAATGATATATATATGTATATAAGTGCATGAAATATAATTCACAGCCATACTGTTTTTTCTGTTATCAGTGTGATAAAATGTCCCACAAAATATATCTTAAAAAGAGAAGAAGCAAATAAACAATGGCCCTCGATATTGATTCCTCTCCCACATTTGTCAATAGATGCCTGCCCTTCCTCCCTTCTTCCCCCAAATACCCCCATCCATTGCATTTCTTTTTCCTAGATAGAGAAATTCAACTGAACTTCAAATTTATCTGTTCTTTAATGCAGAAATATACAAATAAGAGAAAAATATTAGAGTTTAGTGAAGTCCAGCAAAGAATTATACAGAGTTATTATTTGTTAAAGCTATAAATCTTTTATGATGTTACATGTGTACAACCCCACTCCCTTCCTCCCTATATCATGCATTATACTTTCTTTATGATTTTTTCATATCTGTATATATACCTCAGATTGTCTGATATATTTCATGTCCAGGTTAATATGTAAAAGTTGTATTAATCAATAAACAGGACTATAAATTATCCTTTTATTCCTTTTGGGGGGTGGGTTTCTTTAAAAAAAAAATTGGCATCAAGGTAAAATTCACTATCTTCATTTCCCTTTTATCCTCCCTGCATCATACCCCCCCCCCATATGCCCCCTCAATCTCTGACCCACTGACTTGACCCACCCCAACATGTGATCCCAAATCACACTAAGTAGGCCTACTATTGTATGTTATTGCCCAATCCCATTCTTTGTGAATGGTGACCACATGTTAGGCCTATATACAATCAA
Source organism: Lytechinus pictus (assembly GCF_037042905.1). Lineage (NCBI taxonomy): Eukaryota > Metazoa > Echinodermata > Echinoidea > Temnopleuroida > Toxopneustidae > Lytechinus > Lytechinus pictus. The sequence goes on along the minus strand of NC_087258.1, from coordinate 28,087,655 downwards.
TCAATAAAACAAATAATGTATGACCACCTACAGAAAAAAAAATAATAATAAAGAAACAACCCCACATATACAGTGGACAGGTAGTGTTCTGCTCAAATTACAACACCACAAAATTATTACAAAATCAAAATTTTAATAATCAATGAAATGAAAAAAAAAAAGGCTACACTTGGACTCTGACTGACCTGAATATACTAAGATCAGTGGGTAAATAGCAAGCAATGTATTGATTAGCCACACAATAAAACGACAAAAACCTTTCACACATTCATCAATAACCCCATGTATGACAGTAGAGGGAGTCTCACAACAATAGAGGTTTTGCAGGATCAACACACAACAGCACTGAACAAAAGCCAAAGCACAATAGAAATTCTGTTCCAGCTCCAGACGATTGCTTAACCTCAAGTGGTGTCAAGGAACAAGAGGGCAGGTTGAAATCACCAAACCATAGTTATATTAGTAATTAGTCCAGTAATAGACAGGTAGTATTTGGAAGGAAGTGTGGTCTAACTAAGGCTGCGTTTATTCGACCTCAAGCCAGAATCATGATTTGAATCATGATTTGAATCATGATTCAAAACACAAACATGAATCACAATATCACAGAATCAGCGTTTAGACGACCTTCATTCCAATGCTGTTTCTTCTCAGATTCGGGCCAATCCAGTGCGCATCACTAGTGCGCAGTTTGACAGAGGAAGTTTTTCGCACGTGTTTCGGCTCTCGAAAAATCATTTGCTTCCAGAATTCAGTCTGTACCTCATTTTGTTTACTTCTATCATATAGGGTCCATATGCTTCTATTCATCTTGTTAGTTTATCCAAAATGGTGTTCGGAAGTGAATTTCAGGGTAGATCCAACTTAATGTTGATACTGTAGGCCTATACTCAACAACAACTGAGATCATTGTCTGTCCAGTTAATTCATTTACTAGAACTTGAAGTTGAAGACATGACCAAAAAATGAAAAGTAGTGGACGATGCGATGACCAACACAGAATTTGAACATAAGAAATGCATGCATAGTACATAATCATGTACATACAATGAGCATATAGAGCACCCTGAGCTTGGCAAGAGTCAAACCGAAAGTAGCCCGACACTACAAGTGAGGTCATAGAATCATGATTGTAATCACGATATCGTTTATTCCAACATTTTCGTACGTGATTCTGCAGAAACGTCTTTCCAAACGCCCCTTTTTTCATGTTTCATGTTTGTGATTCTAATCATGATTATATTCAATTTCGACTAAACGCAATCGTGATTCTGCAGAATCATGATATGAATCATGATTCAGATCATGATTATAGGGTAAAAAAGTGGCGGATAAACGCACCCCAAGTAAATGGAAGTATCCCTTCAGCTCAGTGTCCTCCTACATGTAAATAGCAACACAAACCAGAACACAAAGTGAAAACAATTGACATTGATGTGAATGTCTAAATGTTTGAATAAGGGAGGGAAATCGAAAAAGACTTGACCATTAAATACCACTTTAATTCCATTGGCTACAGGATCAAAATCAAGAATCTCTGTATTGAATAATGATGTATAATAATATTCAACTCTACGACGGGTCCCCTACATGTACATCTTTGGCATATTCGCATACCCAAACAATTGGCATTGATGTGAACTTCTCAAAATATTAATGAGGAGAGAGATAGGAAGTATTTTGGCTACAGGATCATGACAGATAAACATTGCAGCTCTGTGCCCCCCCCCCCCCCCCCCCCGGTAGTCTCCTCAATAGAAATGGCCCATTACACACCTGAACAAATGACATTCCTGTGAGTTTCTTAATATCCAATGAGGAGTGGATAGTGAAAACTATTGACCATATCTGCACACTCCATTGGCTATCAGGACCCGAACCCAGCACTGTGGTGGTAACTCATTGGGCATTTGAGATTGTACACAACTCGTAATTGAATACATGATAATATTGTTGATATCTATGGGCAAAGTAGGTTGATAGTTCAACTCTGGATGCTGTATTTATACACACAGGAAAGAAATGGTCAAAGTCAGTCTGTGCCAAGTTCAATTCAAGCTATATTAACAACACAGTCTCCATCACCTCTACATGTACATATGTCACTGCGTTAGAAGTGGGTTTCATTTACAGGGGCAGTGGAACCAGGGTACTTCAGCTAAACCATGTATAAAAATTAAAATACATCATAATTACCATCTGATTGTGGTTTTTAGGGGGCATGGTCAGCTCCCCCCCCCCTATGTTGAAAACCAAAAATTCAGCCGCCCATGAGTTACATGTAGTTCCACTGTATTTAAAGGGAAAATTCCAGGCTAAAAATAAATATACATTTATGATTAACCTAAAATTGAGAATTTCTTTAAAATCTGATAATAAATTTATTTAATTTTAAAGTTTAGCAATACTTTGTGAAAACAGTTTATACACAGCATCATGATTGGGCTGATGATGTCATGTCCCCACTTTCATTTTTCTTCAATGTATGTTGTGACATCAAATCATAATTATTACATATTTTCATACATGTGTGTATGATATGCCTCCCTTGCAACAAAATTATGTGCAGCACTGATTACACATAAAATCAGAAGCTGCATTAATTTTTTTTCAACTTTGGACAACAAAGTTTATAGAATTTCATACAATAGAATACAAAAGAATAAACTGGGGAAATTATATCAATCAGCTTTCTCATTGCATTTCATTAAGAGTGCACTGACCTGTTTTATCAAAATAATACAAAACTTTAATTAAAATATTATAACTTCGGTTTTCTTTTCTGATTTTGATGAAATTTTCAGTGTTTTGTTTGTCTGATTTTACTTCATCTGTTCAAATCATATTATTTTCATGCAACCCAGAGTACCCCTTTAAATAATAAACAAATAGCATGTACGTAGGGCAACTAATGCTCTAAACAGGGGCGTAACAGGGGACGGTGGCCAGGGGGGGCAAGAGCCAAATATTTCCCGGTCATATTCTGCTATGGCTCGTGAGGTGGGATCTCAGCGCTGCTGCTGGTTTCAAAGCAGACATGCCTGAAAGGGCAAGCGAAGTGAGCCGCAGTAGACTTACCAGTAATCTGCTTTGCAGACTCCTTGAATCAGCTGTGATACACACACTGCAGATGTGGGTCTACATTTGTAGACTAGTCACATCATGGTATGAACAGGCATAATGGTGTAATGAGGCAAAAGTTTTGAGAGAGCCAGATATTGTGTATTGGAAAGAATTTTTTTTTTTACATTTGCGAGCAAGCGAAGCAAGCGAGCCAAAATTTTGATATTTTTATTACAAAAATTCAATTTTGTGATTTTGACATGATATCCAGAGAATAATATATTATACCCTTCTCTCTTTCCATTCCTTTTTTTTTTTGGTCTGTAGCCACTGTGAATAGGATTCTTTTTACATGTTTTATGATTGTGCGTTAGGCTCTATGGGGCAGTAGCGTGGGAACTTGACCTTTGATCTTTTGACCAAAAAATCAATAGGCTTCCATAGACTTCCATAGGATCCATGCTAGTATAAAAAAAACAAATTATATAAGCCTAGGTTACGTTAAACTAAAGTTATCGCGTTTACAAGGACTTTAGAAGGGTAAGCTGAGAACATGTCACTGTGACCTTGACCTTTGACCTTTTGACCTCAAAATCAATTGGCCTCCTGGGATCCATGCTAGTATCATACACACCAAAATATATGAGCCTAGGTTAAGTTAAACTAATCGCATTTACAAGGACTTCAGAAGGGAAAGATAAGATGCGTCACTGTGACCTTGACCTTTGACCTCAAAATCCATAGGCTTCTTAAGATCCGTGCTAGTATCAGGGTGCGTTTATCCGCCACGTTTTTACCCTATAATCATGATTCGAATCATGATTCAAATCATGATTCTGCAGAATCACGATTGCGTTTAGTCGAAATTGAATATAATCATGATTAGAATCACAAACATGAAACACGAAAAAAGGGGCGTTTGGAAAGACGTTTCTGCAGAATCACGTACGAAAATGTTCGAATAAACGATATCGTGATTTGAATCATGATTATATGACCTCACTGTGTCGGGCTACGGCTTTCGGTTTGACTCTTGCCAAGCTCAAGGCTCTCTATGTGCTCATTGTATGTACATGATTACTCTGCATGCATTTCTTGTCATGTTCAAATTCTGTGTTGGTCTTCGCATCGTCCACTACTTTTCATTTTTTGGTCATGTCTTCAACTTCAAGTTCTAGTAAATGAATTAACTGGACAGACAATGATCTCAGTTGTTGTTGAGTATAGAGTGTCAATATTAAATTGGATCTACGCTGAAATTCACTTCCGAACACCATTTTGGATTAACTAACAAGATGAATAGAAGCATATGGACCCTATATGATAGAAGTAAACTTAGGTTGAATTCTAATTCTGGAAGCAAAATATTTTCGAGAGCCGAAACACGTGCGAAAAACTTCCTCTGTCAAACTGCGCACTAGTGATGCGCACTGGATTGGCCCGAATCTGAGGAGAAACAGCTTTGGAATGAAGGTCGTCTAAACGCTGATTCTGTGATATCGTGATTCATGTTTGTGTTTTGAATCATGATTCAAATCATGATTCAAATCATGATTCTGGCTTGAGGTCGCATAAACGCAGCCTCATACACACCAAATTATGAGCCTAGGTTAAGTTAAACTAAAGTTATCGCATTTACAAGGACTTCAGAAGGGAAAGATGAAAACACATCGCTGTGACCTTGACCGTTGGCCTTTTGACCTCAAAATCTAAAGGCTTCCTAGGCTCTATGCTAGTATCATACACACCAAATTATATAAGCCTAGGTTAAGTTAAACTGAAGTTATCACGTTTACAAGGAATGCAGAAGGGTAAGATGAAAAACATGTCACTGTGACCTTGACCTTTGACCTTTTGATCTCAAAATCAATAGGCTTCCTGGGATCCATGCTGGTATCATACACACTAAATTATATAAGCCTAGGTTAAGTCAAACTGAAGTTATTGCGTTATCAAGGAAATGTAATGGACGGACAGACACTGAGCGTGATACCATAATACATCCCGTCTAGGATAGGCGTTTCAAAAGCTGCTTAATATTAAGTCCCGAGCGAGCAAAGCGAGCGAGAAAAAATCACCTTTTCATGATAATCTAACTTTGAGATATTTTTTGATATTACATTCAGTAAATAATATCATATCCTACACTTTTCCTTTGCTTTTCTTTCCTCCTTTTTTGTGTGGTTTTTTATAACTTTTGGGGGACATGGCCCAACCCTTCCATAATCATATACATGTACGGCAGTACTGTGCGATTTAAACCTCGCAGATTGCCGCTATTTTTAATCAAATCGCGGGTATAAATAGAACTTTTACAAAACACATTTATTCAACCCAGTTGCGTAATGAACAAACTATTTTGAGGGGGCACAACACAGCAATGTGGCACATTTTGTAAAAAGTCTCCTATAATTTCTTTTATTTCCTCTTGGATGTGGAAGTGGAACCAAGAACCCCCCCCCCCCCCCCGGCTTGTATGCCAGTGATTGAACGTAAAGCTTAATGTAGGAAGGGTCCCTACAGGGGGGGGGCATTATAGAGCCATTTGGCGGCTATAGATGAAGAACCCCTACTGCGTGGGGTCTGGGGCAGAGCTCCGGTAGCTTATTTGCATAAAATTTAGCAAGCTTAAAACATAATGTTGTATGCAGTCCATCTTTCTTCCCGCTCTTTATTTTCAATCCTCGGCAGCCCGGACGTGTTATTAAGTTCTTTTTTTGGGGGTCCCTTTTCTTCGTTTTCCAATTTAGCTTTTGCCTAATTCCATTCTACCTTCATTTCCTGCTATTGTTTGCCATTTTGTCATCTTTTACTTTATTTCTCTTTCTTACTAATCATGCTATTGCATTACATAGGCCTATTTCGGAATGATTTGTTCTTTCTCAAATGTTCTACTTTCCTTCCTTTTCCATTTAAAAAAAAAAAATTTCTTCATTTTCTTTTCACTTTTCCCTTTCCCTTTCCTTTTCTCCTTTCCTTTAACCCTTTCCCTTTCTTTCTCTTTCCCTTTTCTCTTTTTCCCGGTGAAATCCATCAGAGGGGCAGCTTGCCCCCCCCCCCCCCCCCCCCGTTACGCTACTTGCTCTCAATGAACAACAATGGTACTTCCAGGAATACTGATCATGGGACAATGGGGCAAAATATAAAGAGCATTAAAAATACCTTTTATCAAATGGATTGGAGGGTACTCAGGGGAGAAAAACAGGAGCAAAGAAGTAATATTGTGTCATATCATTGATTTCAAAATTTGAAAATAAAATTTGAAAAATGGAAATAAAAAGACAAAATAATTAATTTGAAAAAATTTAATTTAAACATTAAAAATAATTGAAAAATTAACAATTTTGAGGAAAGCTAAGAAATATGTCTACGATGACATAAAGTGACAACCTTCTTAGAAATTTACAGGGGACTGTTTTCAGACAAATGACGACCCAACATTGTTGCCACCATAATTTGTAACTTTTTGCTTTTTTTAGAAGCTACATGTACAGTATTCTAATTAATTCAGAGAAACAAAGGTTTTAAACTGCCCATGGGCGATATAATGCTTATCAAAAGCAGAATAGAAGGGAGTGGCCTCCCAGCTCCTTCACACTGGAAGAACAATACATGTATAAGCTAATGGTCCTACATCATGTATGTGATTTTAACATGTTTGAGAAATACAAAAATATTAGTTGCAAATCTGATGACAATAAATAGGCCTACTGTGAATCAACTTTTGAAAAGCTCAGCACAGAACTACATGTACATCTCGAAACATGTAGACAATTTTGAAAGAGTGCCCTCTATCATCCACAGAGTAAGTGGAATTATCCAGGGTCGTACAGAATTTAAATGCCAAATATTCAGAGAATACAAAATCCAAAGTCTGTTTCCACAACGGGCATAAATATAGAGGTCCGATGTCTAAGATCAGATAATGGGAATACTTCCTGATTCCTTGTTCTGATTTTTGTTTTATTTCCTCATTACGCGCACATGCTTAAAGTACCCCTTTGATCAAATCATAAAATGGATTCTTGTGAACTTGAAGGCATTCTAACTTATTTTTCCAAGCAAGCTTTAAATGAGGGTTGGAATAGTATCATCTTCAAGTCTGCCCAGTATGAATGAACCTATTGTGCCAAATCACATCAAACTCCTAAATCATTTCTATGTGGACGCAACACATACTTCTCTCCTATCTAGATCTATACAAAGGCAGTCAATAAAACAAAAATGCAGGTACATATCACAATGCACAGTCAATATTTGTTGCAGTCCATGTTTGTGAGATGTGGCTGGCCAGGAGAGACTATCCTCACTTGCCAAGCTGTTGAAAGCCAAATTTAATGTCAATAAGAGTGTTTAATATTAATAAACCAATACCTGTTGTCATTCACTACAACCAAATAAACCAACCACCAAAAACAGTTTGAACATTGGGAGTGGGGGGGGGGGGGGGGACTCTGTCTCTCCCACCACACAACCCCTCCCCTTCACAACCACCAACAAAACAATGTGTGCATAATGGTGATATCACCTTTCACTCAACCCCCTTCCTTTTATCAAACACACAGAACACAGTTTGAACATTGGGGCGATTGATTTGATGATGTCAATATCGCCTCTTCCCACCCCCCCCCCTTCACCATAGGGGTAACATATCTCTTCATACCACCTTTAAAACCAGCAACAAAAATATTTTGAACATTGGGGTGACTTTTCCCTTCGCTCTCCCCCCCCCCACCACCACCGCCCCCCAATTTTTTTTTTTTTTACATTGGGGCGTTTTCATCCATCGCTCCACCCCCCCTCCCCCTTTCACCATAATCAACAAAAACACTGTACACATTGTGTTATCATCTTCTTTCACTCCCCCATCCCATCCCCCCTTAATTACTGTCAATACAATTTCAGCATAATGTTAATGTTAAAACTGATAAATTTTAAGTTGATACTGATAACAAAAGTCCCAAACTGTCATTAACTTTATTTAGAGGCCATTCCATATTTTAAAAATTAAATATTATAAAATCCTTTTTGAAAGTTAACGTTCAGAGGGCAAGGGGCAGCAACATTAATTGATTACATGTATGTAAAAGGAATGTATCTAAAGTCTGGTAGTGCTATTAAGAAGGACGCATGTGAGGTCAAGTGCCCCCCCCCAAAAAAAAAAAATAATAATAATAATAATAATAAATAAATAAACAAATACTACTAATAATAAATAAGTCAAATTTTAAGATTTCAAGGGGGAGGGGAATGAGGACTTCTTGTCAAAGTATGCATTTATAAATTCCTCATCCAAATATAAAACAGTAGGACAAACATGAAGGGAGCACAATAGTGATTGCACCAGACACAATATTTTTTTTAGTGTTTCAAGGAATATCATGTAAATTATTTTCCTCTAAGTCTGAACTTGCTCTAAACTAGTGAGATTTTAGAAAACAGTCTACAGTACATGAAGCTATTTTTTGTTTCATTCATGTCCACTTTTGACAAAAAATAACATTCAGGAACAATCTAGGGTTTGAAAATTTATGGGGAATTTATGCCCCCCCCCCCCCCCCTCTCCAGCTTCCTGCCTAAGATACATGTAGCATCACATTCCACAAATTAACTTTCACTTGATTGGGCGGGTGTGTGAGGGTGTGTGTGTGTACAAATCAAGGCCAAATTGTATTGCATCCACCCATCCTACGCCTACCATTAAACCTACAATAAACCGAACTTGGTGCAAGACATGAAATCCAAAGGTCTGGAATTTCTTAAAAGAAGTTTTGAAGAAAACATCAACAAAAACAGAGCTGAGTATTACCCTAAAAATACTACCCCAACCAGAGACAAAATCAAACATAAGACCAGCATAAAAAAACCTATACACACACACACACACTCACACTACCCTTAGGATCAAAGCTGATTGAAAAGGTACATGTGTGCATTAAAAGAATACAGGGACAACACCCAAGCTAGCCCAGTCTACAATAAGGGCCATGCAAGTATCATACAAATATTTACTACTGACCTTTCATGTTTCTAAACAATACAATTGCTAGCCGTTATCATGAAAAGATTATATTCACCCATGAATCCAAGTCAAAGAGAAAATTAAATCATAATCTTGAAACTTTAACATGGAAGGAGAGTGAATGATGAAATATTCCACCATCTTGTATCAAGGATTTACAATGAGAGAACCCCACCGCGCGGAAACTGCAATCGAAGGACAAAAGCTGTTACCACACAACAGCCGAAAAAAAAAATGTGTTGATGACTAACAAGTAACAAAAAATATATTGAATATGCAAAGAAATTACAGTTCAGATAAAGTAAGATCATCCAGAAAACACACTCACTACTGGTATGGCGTAGTATGAATGTGATGAGATTATCAAACGGTTAAGAACTCACCACTTTTGGAAGAGAGTTTTGAGGGCGATTGGAAACTCCTATTCGTGCGGCGCACGAGATCCTTCATACAGTTTATTAACCCGCCTGCGGTATGTGATATAAGATGCAGAGAGACGTACAAGCAAATACGGAACGGTAACTTGTGTATGAAGTTAATGACGTGACAAGTTGAGCAGACTCCGGATCCCGTCAGAAATATTTAGGATGAAAATGAAATGTGTTGCCCCATCTTTCCAATATCAAGAACAGATCACAAGAATCAGGAAAACTGAGTATCCCAAATTCCTTTAAGGTTAACAGACCACCAAACATGGGTTTAATAAGAATAAACTTGCCAGTGTTTCGTACCTTATTGTTCGGAGAGAGATTTCAGCTTGGACAAAAAAGAATCATTCGCGCGCTCCACGTATTGATGCCCTACGATCCTAGTGTGTGTGTGTGTGTGGGATACACACATTAGCAGTGTTAACGGAATATACACGCATCGTGCATATTACGCCCAGTGATATGTTACCAACCAGTTTGACGATATTTTCCTGATCAAGAGCGAAATGATCTCGGAATCTTTCCAAGGCAAAATATTTTGATTCCCAGCAAAGTATGAAACAAATCGGGCACAAAATGAAAGCTGAGGATCTCACCTACACGATTATGTGAGCATTTGTCCATAAAAGTGCGATTTCGAGAAAAGTATGATCAAGTTTCTTCGGACTTTCAACCTCCGAGCTGATACGATATTTGGAATCCAAAATGGCGCTCCAGAGTCTGACTGAGGTTATTGGAAACGTGTGCGACGTGCGCATGGAGGCACATTGAAACTCCAATCGACCTCATTCAACGGGTTAACCATTTAGGACACATAATATCAAACAAAACAAATTATTCGGTAAAGTTTGTTTATTGGTACAATGAAAGAGACTAAACTCTAAAAGGATAAACACGCGAGGGATAATCATATTGGGTTTATAGATTTAAGAACATTTGCTCTATGTTGTGGAAAAGCAATGATAGTTTGGCGAGTATTCATAATAAATTTAGAACCTCTTGATGATGTCATTTATTATTCCAGACGAGGAGCGTTGAATATAAAGAGGTCACATGTGTAGCAAGGAGTGATTCATTATAACTCTGAGGAAGATAATCGCATCATAACATTATGAAGGTGGTAGGGTATATGAGACGAACGTTGGATGCCTCTTTGTATAAGAATGCAGAAAGATGAACCCATGTAGTTTCTAAGAATTAAATCATCGGAATAAGTTAGCTTGTATGAAAACGGGGGAAAAATAAAAGTATGCGATCAACGAAAGATTGAGAACAAATGAACAAACAAGAAAGTTACTGATGAGTATTTAAACGTCGAAATCACTAGGCTGACTATTTTGAGAAGATTGGCAATGCGACCACTTTTTACACCTTGAAAATATATTTTGCTCATTCTAAACCTGATGTGAAAAGACAATCAAAATAATTGACAATTTAATTAATCAAGTAGAAAAATGATTTAGGAGTTGTACGCATGTGACATCAGATATGTTGGTCGCATTGTCAATAAGATGATCTCTTATAGCATTGTGATTTTGACATTCAAAATGCTCAAATAACTTTTTTATTATTTGCTCTTTTTTTTCTAATATTTGATCGGTTTCTTTGAATTCTATATTTTCACACAAGCACAAGGGGGTCACTTCCACTGAATAGTGGACAGCAACGAGAATCCTCATGAAAAACCTAAACGAGGATTCAAGAGCAGGAGGACACTCCAAACGTGGATTGCAGATGTCCAAGCTAGATTTGTTAACCCCTAAACAGGAATTTCAATTATTATTTGGATATACTCCACAAGAGGATGCACTCGCGACGCACTGTCTATTATTTGGGGATTTGGATTCAGGTTAAAAGTTACGGCCGGGGCCTGAATTAATTCCCGATTTTTATTTAAACTTTTTATCATTTTGGACATTTTATCGGAGGTCCGTTCATTGGTCTTTTCACACTGAGTAGGTGCAAATTACATATACTATTTCGCGTTATAGATTACCGTGATTTAGGGGGTTTCTAATTTTTAGCATTTAGTCAATTTACTCATAGTCACTCTATTCGCGTTCTGCGCGTTCCTCACCTACCCCCGAAAACAACCCTTTTCCGAATTTTTATTTCTTTGCGAAAATTATAGTGCATGCGCTCGTCAGTGGAGTACTCCCCTGGAGTTCCAGAGAGCAACATTTGGAAGAAATGTATACTCACCCCTTTTATCTCTCCAAGACCTTCCCTGATCTCATGGTGCTATATTAGAACCTCTTTGTCTAAAGCTAGTCTGCAGAACTCTTTGCGTCTGCCTTTTTTTTTGGGGGGGGGGGCTACTTGCAATTATTATGTATGATAATTTTGTTACGTGGTTGAATTTTTTTTTTTTTAGTTATTCCATCTTTGCCAAACATTACAATGTCTAAACGAAATGGTGTTGCTAATTAGAAATGGGGTAGGGAATAGACAAAATGTGCACTGGTATTGTAAACAATAAGACCACGCAATGATAGTGCTAAGAACCAAGCAAGAATCATTTAAATATACTCAGGCTTTATGCAACATCTTTTTTTTTTGGGGGGGGTGAAAATGTAATGAAGAAAGAAATTAATGAAATCGAAAATTAAATCCACACCAACAAAGTAATTCGGGTATGAAGATTTGCCACATTGCATGATCACCCAGGCGAGGTGAATGGATTGAAACTACATGGATAGGAAGGGGTGGGGTAAAATGGACCATTCGGATTGCTGGCCTAAATCTGACAAAATAAGTTCTATTTATTACCCGGGGGGGCCACTTCCATTGACGAGTGGATACCATGCGCGACCACGGGGTCTCGAAAAGCACCCTAAACACGTATTTTCCATGTTCTGAAAATGCACCCCTTAACAAGTATTGGCGTCTCAAACTCTAGTATTGGAAACAAAACTATAATCTTGGCAAATATTCCCTGAAATGAACCCCTAAACAAGTATACAGCGATATTTTATTGTTGTGTCACGGGTCCGTCGGTCGTCGGTTTTACCTAATTTACACACCATTTGGTTTAGTACCTACGGCCCCATCTTCCTCACCTCGCGCAAATCGGGACTCTAAACACGTAGTGTTGGGGCAAAAAGGACATCCTTTATACAACATTTTAATTTTGTTTTATCATCCCCGCAAATGTGACCCTAAACACGTAGCTTTCCTAGCGAAATATAGATACCCTTTTTTCATTATTTTTGTGTTTTTGACACCCTTTTCACGTTACGTACGTAACGTGCCCTATCTTGAAAAAGACATCCTTTTTACGTGTTTTCTGGGTCGCGCATGGTATCCATTCGTCAATGTAAGTGGCCCCCCCGGGATTTATTATCATAATCATATTTTAAATGAATAATGAGCAAAATGAATAAACAGATAAGTATGTGTTTATTCATTTTGCTCATTATTCACTGAAAGCATGAATAAATAGATTAATTAAATGAATAAATATATGAGTGATCAAATAAATAAAAATGAACTGATTTCCAGCATAGCCTATAAAGTATTTTTAATCTATATACTTTGTTAAGGTCGACCTGTAAATTGTATCATAAGTATTTAGGTTTTAAAACCCTGTACGCAAGGTACGGTTTATTATGACAAGTCCACCCCAACAAAAAGTTGATTTGAATAAAAAGAGAAAAATCCAACAACCATAACACAGAAAATTTCACCAAAACCGGATGTAAAATAAAACAGTTATGACATTTTGGAGTTTTGCTTAATTTCACCAAACAGTTATATGCATATCCTGGTGGGTATGCAAATGAGGAGACAGATGACGTCATCCACTCACTATTTCTTTTGTATCTTATTATATGAAATACGGAATATTCTATTTTTCTCCTCATCGTCAAGTGAAACAACGATTAATTCTTCTCTGAACAAGTGGAATGAGAATTGGTATACTATATGATTTAGTCAACTTGAAGTTTGTCCTTATTGTCAAATCTATAAAAAAAAATATTGTATAATTCCAACAGTAAAAAAACAAAAGAAATAGTGAGTGGGTGACATCATCGACTGTCTCATTTGAGTTGTGCATATCACTGTTTTGTGAAAAATAAGCAAAACGTTAAAATGTCATAACTTTCTTATTTTACATCCGATTTCGATGAAATTTTCAGCGTTTTGCTAGTTTGATTTTTACTCTTTTTATTCAAATCAACATTTTTCTGGGGTGAACTTGACCTTCAAGTACAAATCTTGAGACCATTATTATTCACCCAGATCAAACCGATGAAACTTTTTCCAAAGCTATACTAGAATTATAACGTTATTTTCAATGACATAATAATGGTCGGGTTGGAGTAAGTTGGTTTCGTTGACGTGACGCAAGTATAATTATGAGTCTCAATGCGCTGAAATTCAGCAAATAAAATAATGAAATTTACAAAACTTCAACTAGAGCAGATAGATAAGCCTTCTTCTTTCTAGAATTTATGTTTTGCATGCTCCAGGCAAGCTTTGAGGTTTTCAAGATGAAATGTGTCTAAACAAATTACAATTGACATATATACACCTCATTTGATTCTTGTTTAAATGTTTTATATCTGGTTTATATCTGGTATTCAGCATTACATTCAGTATCCAGTTTTTGTAAAGGTGGCAGAACGAATAAGGCTTTGCCTTTCTAGTTAATTGCCTCCTCATTCATTTATAAATTATTTATACTTTTCTTGTCAAATGTTTTCCAGATTTTTATTATTCAATTATTTTACTATAATTTTCCCATTGTTTTTATAAATGTAATGAATATATCAAATCATTTAATTCAATTTGTTCACATTATGACTGGAATACACTATAGGCCTATATTTTTGTGTAATTTGTATTTTTTGTGTATTTTATATGACACTTCATACAATATAACATTCGTTACATTTGAAGACCGTCTTTCTGCAAGGCGTTGTTGGTATCATGCATTTACAACTACTGAATATTTGCTTGCTCGATCGCTTCGCTCCCTTGCAGAAGTTTGAGTCAAAACTATACCAATAAATCATCGGTCGAGAAACACATTTCGTATTAGGCCATAATATAACTGTCACCGCAAAAAATAGCCCTGAATTTACGGTGCCTCTAAAATGTTGATGTTTCAGCTCAATCATGCACCCCTCCTTCACCGCTCGGATTGGGTTTAACTGGAATACATTATATTGAACATGTAGAGCTATCAATGTATCTTAACATGATACTATAGACATGTAGAGCTTCTTTAATATCATCAAACTTTATTTCTAAAACGGAGATATTTCATGCACATTTCGAAGAAATAGTGTGTGGCATGCACCAGCGGCCCTTTCATTTGCATATATTATGTTGTGCATTATTATACACATCTGTTGGGTAAATTTAATTGAAACTTTTACACATCATCAATTCTACATCTATACCACCGATTTCGGTGGCATTTCAGCGTTTATGCCGTTCTATATAGAGCTAAAAGATCAACGCCTTGTCAAATGACAGTATTCTTGTTGTTTTATTTATCTTTTATCTACTCAATTATTTATTCATTCTAACATTTTTACCTATTTCAGCTATATAGGGTAGTTATACCACTACGTGCAGCTGAGTCTAGTTACTTATACTTTACGGCAATACGCATACAACCATAATATGGGCAGGCTTATTATAACAGAGATAGAGCGTCATAATATTTTGTTATGGGGGAAATTGACTTAGAAATTACGTTTCTTTTCAATTTAGTTATAGGGGTAAATGACTAAAAACTTTCCTTTTATATATTTTTTTTTCATTTTATTATTTTCTCTCCCTTTTTTTCTTTTTTTTCCACGACAGGACAAATCATAGGGAGTCATCGCCCCCTTTGTCCCTGTGGAGCAAGCCGCCCTGCATTTAGAAATACTTCAACGTTCTGCATGCAAACTCATTTCATCGAATCAAATATTGAAATTCAATAAACCCGAAATCTTGCTACTACATCCCAACGTAATGTGATTGTCATGACTACAACATGTTTTACGTGTGACATGATTAAAACATAGGTCTAATTATCACTAGCGTACCTACGGGGGGGGCAGAGGGGGCACTCTGCCCCCCCCCCCTGACGAGCCACAACCCATACAAAAGACATATACCTGCCCCCCCTGACGAGCTTAAAAGACCTTTTTTGCCCCCCCTGACGAACTTGAAGACCTTTAATTCCCCCCCTGAAGAGCCTGAAGACCTTTTTTTTTTTTTTTTTTTTTTTTTTTTTTGCTTGTCAAATTTTTTTCTGGTACGAAAACCTTATTTTTTTATTGAATACCTTTTTTTTGTTTTTTTTGTTTTTTTTGTGCTTGTCAAATTTTTTTCTGGTACGAAAACCTAATTTTTTTATTGAAGACTTTTTTTTTTTTTTTTTTTTTGCTTGTCAAATTTTTTGGCGGCCGATTTTGCTCCCCCTGTGGAAAATCCTAGGTACGCCACTGCTAATTATGCAACGCCGATGTGCATAAAATGAACAAAATATATCAGTAAAATTGTTAATACAAAATTGGTAGTGACTATTATTATTTCTGTCTTTCATTTAGTTATAAGAGATTATACTGGATTTGTCCCCATGATAAGCATAAGAGTGTATTATGTATCCGGTTCGGACATGTCGGATTAGGCAAAGATATTTGTCTTACAAGATGAATCCGACTTCAAAGCACCGTTCCTTTCTGGGGGCTCCCATCAACGAAGACAAATACATTTTCACTGGGTTATGCAATCAGGTAGCTAAAGCTAAATATCATTTTGTAGGCTACTGTGGCATGTACGATTTATAAAAGTTTTAGACGAAAAATGTACATGCACGGGAGTAAATCCCGGGGGATATATCCCCCAAACTTTTCGGAGAGGGTAGGGGGTGGCATGTAAATTCATCCCCCACACTTTTCAAGGCAGATCTGATGTTTATTTCTTATTTCAGTTTAATGACAGGTAGTTAGAATTATTGGTTCAATTCTTCTTATAGAAAACAACCTGTGTTTACTAATCAGTACATGAAGATAGGCCGAAAAGATGGAAAATGTCCAGAAACTTAACATTTGGCCTAATTCTACTGATGAACGTAGTCAGCTGAGGAGCTTCTTGAAACATTTGTTAAAGGAGAATGAAACTTTTGGAGCAAGTTAGCTTTTGTGAAAGCAGAAAAATCAAAGAATAAGATCAACAAAAGTTTGAGTAAAATAGGATTAGCAATAGAAGAGTTATGAGCATTTGAATGTCGAGATCACTAATACTATGGAGATCCTCCTATTGGCAATGCGACCAAGATCTATGATGTCACAGATGAACAACTCTCCCCTTTTGGACACTGAAAATATACCCCAAAACATCTCTTTTTGCTCATTCTAATCATATGACAAACGATTCATCAATGATATAATGTTGTGAAACCTCTGTACTTGTCATCTCATAAAGAGAACACCTCACCTTGTGATAGACTCTATAAAAGTGAGAATATAAGTGAAATAAGTACTAAAGTAATGAGAGAGTTGTACGTGTGTGACATCACAGATCTTGGTCGCATTGCCAATGGAAGATCTACATGGCATTAGTGATCTCGATATTCAAATGCTCATAACTTTCTTATTATTCATTCAATCTTCCTCAAACTTTCAACAATATTTTTCTTTGATTTTTCTCTTTGATATGGATTCAGCTGGTTTCAAGTGTTTCATTCTCCTTTAAAAATACTTTTTTTTAAATTCCCTCCTCCTACACACATGTAATAAACGTAGGTCCGCGGAGCAACCAATGTACAGAGACCGAAGCTTTTAGTCTATACTCGGAACGGTTCCTGTCTGACACTTCACACCATGGAGTTTCACGCACCGTAAGAGTGCCACCCATCATCTCGTCATGTCTATATTTCTTATAGGGAAAAGATCAGATGACGAGATCTTGGATCTCGTCATGTCTGCATCTTGTAAAATGATTTTGAGATCTCATCATATCTACACCCCGTGGTCAGTGATGCAATGAGAGGGGGCTGGATAGGGCATGTCGCGTAAAATTCATGAAAAGGGTTGCGTGTGAGCGAAGTGAGCGAGTCAAAATGTTGACATTTTAATTACAAAAATCAAATTTTGTGATAAATTTTTCACGTAATATTCAGAATATTGAATGATATGATATTTCCCATTTTCTCTTCCCTTCTCTTCCCGGCAGAAACAGTAGGGTCAGGCAACAACTGAGATAGGACTCAAAGACTTCGACAAAGTGCCATCCCTTACCTTATTGACTTATTGAATTCTATATGGAACTGAAAATTCTCATAATTTTTGTTAAGATTTTGATTACTCTGCTTTTAGATAATTACTCCAATACCAAACTGAGCTTAGATTTTCCTCTCTTTTTCGTTTAAATCTTTTTCATGTTCAACAACTACATTAACGCACGTTTGCTAATTATTCTTCAATTAATGTATGAGTCACACAAAGTTGTTTTTTATTGCCAAGCCTTCCGGAATTTAAATACATTTGTTAGCCGTCCTACACAATTATAGCCTTACTTTTCCAGTTACTATGACCTATATAACTACTCACATATATGCAAACCAGTGGTAAATTATGAACGAATTTTTTTATGAGTGTGATATAAAGCGTCAATGCTTCTTTATGTGCAATACTTATTTTTTTTATGATGATGTGAATAATAAAAATGATAGTAATATAATATTAATAGAAGTGATAATAATAATAATAATAATGAAATCTTAGATTAATTATGATAATGAATTAAATAATAAATGGTTAAGAATGATTGTATTACAATGATGATTGATTTCACAATAACGTATGTATGTATTATTTACCTCAGGCATGCGATTATTTTTTTTTACGAAGTTTGGAATTGTGTTTCTAATTCCCGTTTTTCATTATGTTGTAATTTTTATGTATATTTGCTTTTAAGTCTGAAAATCTTTAATTCGGCCTTTTGGCCGCGAATGATTTTTTTTGTTCAATAAACCATTTTTATTTTATTCTATTCTTTTCTTTCCTTTTTTTTTTTATTGGTGGCTAAAATTTGGGGAGCCCCCCCCCCCATCAGTAGGCCTACGCCACTGCACGCGGGAGAGATGATGAGATGACAAGATCTCGGATCTCGTCTACATCCTGTAGAAGATTTGATTAGATTTATTAATTTTCACATTCCAATAACAAAAATTTTCTCAGCATAACATGACAGTACATTTTAACAATCTAATTGAAATATATTTATACCTGATAAATTTCTCTTTTTTTATATTATTAAAACAAATAGCAGAAAAAAATATATATATACATATATCGACATAATACATTTTGAAACGTGGGAGACCTCCATCTTAAGCTTAGAGCTTGAAATTGATAAAGGCCTCGAAAGGGAAGGAAAACCAGACAAACAGTGCAATAAAAGAGACTAATCTTTTATTGCACAAAATAATAGGGATATTACCAAGAAAGTAGATATTAGATAGGGATAGAAAAATTCAAATGAGAAAGTTATATTCACAATGTTGATGAAAGTGCAAGTGTGCGAGAGTGCAGGTGCGGTGGGGGGGGGGTGTATTATCGGTTGGTACGAAACGCACAGATAATTTAGGTATTATATTTTAATAGTGTATTTCTCTTCAAAACAGCTTTGAATGAATAAAGTGTATATAGAGCATAACTTAATGTCAGGTGATAAATTGTTCCATAAATCTGCACCGTAATTGAGTTGTGTGCTATTATTAGTTTTGGATTTGTCAAATGAAAATTTGTAGAGTTTCGTGTGGGATAAGAGTGGATGGTGTTGTCGATTGTGAACATGTTTTGAAAGGAAGGGGGAAGTATCCCCTTCTTTGTATTTGAACATAAAGATTGCAGCTTGAAATGTATACTTATCTGAAATTTTTAATGTTCTTAATTAAAAAAAAAGGACTGGATCTAGCAAGATATTGTGATCCTGTAAATACGAAGTGCTCGTTTTTGTAACAAGAAAATCGAATTAAGTTTTGTATTACCGCAATTACCCACAAACTATGTTGCAATATGATATGAGGGAGAACCAAGACATTATAAAGAAGAAAAGGAGTTTTGGGGGGTAATAAGTATTTTAATCTGGAAATTATCACAACACCTCTGGATATGGAAGTGGTTGAGTTGGCGTAAATGACTATTCCAGGATAAGAGATGATGAGATGACAAGATCTCGGATCTCGTCGTGTCTACATCATGTGGGAGAGATGATGAGATGACAAGATCTCGGATCTCGTCGTGTCTACATCATACTAGGAGAGGTGATGAGATGACAAGATCTTGGATCTCGTCTATCATATGGTAAGATCTTGGATCATCATTTCTTCTACTGGATGTAGACATGCCAAGATCACGTAATCTCATCTTTTTCCAAAGAGATAAGATGTAGGCATGACAGACGAGATGATTATCCTAAACATCTGGGTGGCCTCAACTGCTCACATTAGTTGCGAACTCCATAAAGGATGTTCCGCATTTCAGATGACGTCATACGGGAGTTTCCCTTCGATAGCTGCTGCTTGCATATATGCATCGAGCGATGTTCGTGCAGCGCAGGCTCCACAGCACTTCACCACCGCTACACTACGGAGGTAACTGGGTCTGGGCACGAAACTCTGACTGAAATTTACGTTAAGTTGTAAACTGTTCTAACATGGCTAACAATCCAGCTCCAACACCAGAAAGGGCGATCTATGGTTTTGTTCTCTATCTTGGATCTATTTTAGGGTTCGGTGAGTACACGAAAGAGAATTTATTTCATATTTACAGGCCGGTATTCGGTAAGTGGATTAACATAATTAATGTTTGGTCCCATGTGCTGTGTCCTGTGTCGTCTTCTTCTTATTCTGTTTAGAGTTAGACAGCTGGCAGCCGTCTGTTTCGAGGAGTTTTTTAAACATTTTTTTTTTATTTCTCCTCGTACACAGACAGCTCGCTATCGTGCAGCCACCATTAGGGGGTTAACAATGCAAAATCCCCCCAACGGGGCATATGTCATGTGTAAATTGTCATGTGTTTTTGTGATTGCGGCCTCAGCCAAGTACGACTATACTCTGTAAAGAGGACTGTACTCAACGGAAGAAGAAGAATAAGATATCGATTTTTGTCTTTATTTCATAAAATATATAAAAGGAACTGTACCAAAATAAAGATTATTATTTCGTTTTGGGCTGAAATGCACCAAAACGGGGAAAAAACAGTGACTTACTTCGGCTGTTGCGCAACTTCACTTCCCTGTTTTTTCCGAACTTAATCCATAAACATATGGCAATTTTTTAGTCCCTGTACAGATTGAGCTAGAATTTCGGTCTCTGTATTTGGTAAGTGGAGCCAACGGAGTTCAGTAGAACAACCAACATAAACAAGAGACCAAAGCTTTTGGTCTAAATCTGTTGAGCTTGAGTGCAGTCTGTCTGACTCTGACTTGACGGTAAAATGTACAGCGCGTCTCTAAAAAATGTCCCGCTTAATTAATTTCAAAACTGAATATTATTCTCAATCAAACTAGGAAGCTAATTTTATGTTCTAACTTCTATAAAAATTTTGTTGGTCTTGGCTTGCTTTACTCAGTTACTCTAAAACAGTCACTCACAGGCACAGACACAACAACAGTCAACAGTACCGTCGTTTCTGGAGATTTATTTAACAATTTCTGACATTTTACTATCATCCCCATTCACCAACGGTAGTATGTTAGTGTGAGCCCGCATGTGTACCAGTAATCATTTCGCCTAATGGGCCTAGGGCCTATATACTAGTGCTTCGTCTAGATTTTTTTTTTAAGGTCTAAATGACATTATATTATCTTGAACGATGGCCCACTAATTTTGTTAGACTCTAAATCTTTCTTTTGATGCTGCGCATATTCCAAATAAATATAGAAACTATACGTTACCGATGATTTATTCCTTATTTTTTTTAATTTATTGCCGGAGAGGAAAAACTGGCAGTCGTGTGTTGCTGCCCTCTACGTTTGTTGAGTTAGGCTTTTATGAAGGCTTTCCGATTAGAATTTTCGATATCCTGGTCAATATGCGAGCGACAAGTTCCAAACGCACGCACATATAGACAAGCGCAATGCAACGGCACAAATCGCGATATATGGCGACTGGTAAAGACGTCGGATGATGTCATCCAAGATGGCAACTTATGATGACCAACGAAAGGATCGAGGATGACTCTGTTTTAATCATCATTTGAAAGGAATTAGTGGTAACTGAGGTCTTAGGTACGATATTTCTGAATTTTATAAATTTATTTTTTCTTTTTTATTATGTGACATTTTATGTACAAAAAAATGATCCGAAAATCGGGTTTCCGCCGATTGTTAGATCTAACGTTACTTCTAATACGTTGTCTTAACGTAAGGGCCAACAACACTTGAACAGTCTGAAGCCAATGCAGTTCAGCGGAACAACCAAATACAGAGACTGAAGCTTTGGTCTAAGCCTTAAATTCAGCCCATTCCAAGTTTGATAACAGCACTACTAAATGTTCTCCACTGTTTAGCATATCAACCCCATTTGATCATCCATAATCTGACCAGGGAATTCCCTGTTCTGACCTGGAAAATCTCTATGACCTATCCAGGCTAATCTTCCTTCCTGATTTTCTCCCTCCGTTGCTTTTGGAGATCAGCCCTATGAAGGCAGAAGTATGGCAAGTTCCCCCAAGTCTTCGCAGTCCCCTTTGTCTCCGCATACGCGTATCTGCGCGATTCTCATTAAAAAAGATACACAACGAACACAAAATATACACATGTAATACACAGATATTCATTTAAAAATCTGACCCAATATGGTGAAAAAATAATGAGTTTGGGCATTTCATGTGACAGCCTCTAAATGCAGCCTTTCTCATCAAAACCCCTGAATTGTGTGCAAATCAATGGGTGCACAGACATAGGCCACCAGTTTTTGTTCAATCTGAAAATGACTGCCCAAAGTTTTTTTCCAAGAAAATCATATATTTCTTATTTTCTTTCAAATTTTTAAGAGATATATTATATGGAACATTATCAACTGAAAGATTTTGTGAAATAAAAAGAAATTCATGTTAAATCTTAACTCAAATCGTTAGGTGCGCATACGTGGGGACCACCATCATATGAATCTGATGTTGATTATCATCCAAGGGTTAAAACAGTGCGTGTCGATTTTCATTGAATATACAGGGTAGTTTAATTGTGGCTATATGCAGGTTCTGAGCATGTATCAATATATTTCAATCACAATACAACCTTGACCATGTTCAGGAGGGCAACATAACAGCAGTACTTGACAGTTTGTTTCAAGTTTGATGATGGGAAATGCACGCTGATGGAGACCACAGGTCATGCCTGTTTCATGCCTAATTAAAAAAAATTGCATTATTGTTTTCATAAATTTTATTTGTTATTAAGTTACTGAGGTCAAGTTAATTCACATTGCCTTTTCATTAAAAAAAAATCAATTGTCCACTGGTAATGTTCGCTTTCGCAAAGTGTGATAAACTTGTGGTTTGCCTTTGATTGTTCAGCTTATTGTACGTATCAGTTCATTAAAAAAAAATCTAACTTCTGGATATTTCTTGCCATTCTGACCATGCTTAAGCCTTAAGTTTATATAATTTGATAAGAATCTTCAATCATGAAGGAGGCAGATCAACCCTAAAGAAATAGAAGCCTGGATCGATCAGGGAAATGTCCCTGCTCAGATAAAAAATAGGGGTTGAAAATGAAATGCAAGAATAGAACAGTGTTGCAAACATGGAATGGCCTGAAATTTACCACTGTTGTGTGTAACACAATGTGTATTCAACACCGCTGAAGTAAGACCAATAAAAAATTTCATAGGAGTTAAAACAAGAAATAAGCTTTCTATTACTGTACGTTTAATTGAGAATATTGAGAATACTACCACTCTTTAGAATGAATTCAGTCCTTTATCAGAGGGACATTTTGGGGGGGAACATGCTGTATATAGTCATACTTGTTTTAGGCCACAATCACAAAAACACATTACATTTGGTGCAGCTGAATAAAACTAAAAAGTAGTGCAAGTATAATGATGCATCTCAACCATTTAGGTCAAAACATAACAGTATTGACCTCATATATAGGCGATAGCTCATATATGGGGTGCTGCATTTGTAGAAAGTCGGCACCCGCGGTAACACACAAATGCACATGGCGACAAGGCTTGTTGCGGGGTGAATTGTCTAGTGATTTTTTTTGGGTTGGAGGATAAAATTCCTTTGTGAGGTCACTATTGCTCAAGCTGGAGTAAGATCCAGACGCTTGCAGGTAGACTATATACGTGCTGGCAGTAAGAAAGCATTGATAAGGAATATTTTTTTAACCTTATATGGAGGAGGCCCAACCCAACCAAAATTGACATGAAGGCTAGGTATATACTACCTGTGACCAGTCATGCCTTGAATGGAGGCTGCATTCGTTTCACCATATTCCATAATGCAGATCCTACCTTGCAGTTAGCAGTCTTGGTGACTGCCTGGTAAAGTAGGGGCATTGACTTGGCACGCTGGTGGTATTTAATATCACTGGTGATACCTATCCTTACCAGACATGACCAATCATACTGAAACAACAAGATGTCCTGACAGTTCCAGCAGCTAGAGAGGGAGGGTTCCCGGGACCAAAGCGCTCAACCCACCGCCGTCCGTCCCAAGTCGGGGGCAGCTGCTAGGGAACATGTTAGAAAGACACAGGATAGAGCATTAACCTGGGCTTGATGATCTCAACAACATCGAGGCTCTGCGTGTTCCTAACCAACACTGATGCAGATCAAGCCAGGAAGCGGCCAGACCAGGCCATGGTTTTTCAATCATAATAAAAATTCCTTATTGTACTGGTTTCTTGTTTTATAGCGGTTCCAGATGTGGAATATAAAGCATATTATCACCTCTTGATTTCAGGTGACGCGACAAACTATCACTATCTTGGCAAGCTGGATGTTCTACTACTAGCTTTGAAAAGATAGCTACATCCAGCTTGCCTCGTAAGTGATAGTTTGCCCATCACCTTCACCAAGGGTGATTATTTGCTTTAATACTAGCCTACTTATTACCTGTTTCACAGATAAAATCAATCTGTTTGGAGGAGTTTTTAAACATTCTTTTCTCTTACCTTTTGGGTTTCTTGTCCTACCCAGACGGCTAGCCATCTCGCACACAAAGTGAGGCTCAAAGGGTCAATGAAAACAGGGGTCTGATTTTATGAAATTGAATGAAGTGACATTGATTACTAGATTTTGATTGTTTTCAGAACTTCAATCAGTCATAGACTTGAATTTTGAAGTAAAAAGTGGTATTACTGGCAAAAATCAATGATTATAATATTGGGTATTGGTCCCCTGTTAATAGTGCAGAAATATCTTTTATCTATGTAAGGAGATGTGTAGTGTCCATGGGAATAACCAACTAAATAGAGGCCGAAACTTTCGGTCTAATTGTAGCCTAGTTTAGGAAAATGAGAAATGCGATACAATATCAAAGATGTTTCCTCTGCATTTTGCAGTCACTGTTGATATCTTGAACTTGATATGCAATGAGTGCATAGCTTTTTGGACCTCTTACCTTGCATCTATTTCTAAGAATTCATAACAAACCTTTTACTAGTATTTTATTCTTTTTGTACCATCTACAGGTCTTTATCTAATATGGGCTTATATTCCAGTGGAGCTGCTACATTCGCTTGGACTTACATATTGGCCACAAAAGTAATCAATTTTCTTTTCTTTTTTTCATTTGTTGTTTTCAAATTTATTTCTCCTGTCTTTCCTCAGTCTTTCCTCTTCATTCTTATTCAAACTGACAGACATGGTTGGTACTTGTATTATACTTGTGTAGATCCTACGATATACTCATGTGGTATACAAAATAAAAAATATATATTTTAACCTAAAAAAATGTTAATATAAGGAAGTGTAAACCTATACCAAATACTGTACACATTCTTTCAGGACTTACATATTTCAGTTCTATGTTTTGTCATATTTTTTCATTAAATTGAGAATTTCAAAGTTTTTCTTTTTATTGTAAATCACTTGAAAGTACTGCCACCATTAGGAAATGTTGATGTTTTACATCAGCATGGTTACAAAAATAATCATAATGATAATAGTAGGTTTTTATATAGCTCTCATGTCTGGCAGATATGAGGCAGGCTTCTGAACCTTTGAGCCCTTTAAACAAGTATTATACACGGTTAAATCTAATCTCATGAACCCATAGAGATCTGATCAGCTTACAAGAGACTAGTAGCCATTAACATGGTCGTTTTACAAAGGGTTAAGTGTAAGTTTAAGTCATGCTTTAATGCTGACATGCACTTAATATGTAACATGCAATCTTATTGACTAATATGCATTAATGTGCGTCCTCTTGGCATGATTTGACCAATGTGGTGGTGTGTTACATACATGTACATCATGCAACTAAAAATTGAATTGCGACTCTTAATTCTTTGGGAAACACCCTCCTGATCTGAAAAACAAAATTGCTTCTATTTGGATAATTATTCCACTTATGGAATGTCTTCTTGGGCAGACTCAACTTGTACTCAGTAAGTCTAAATTTGAATTTCAGTTTTACTCTACGTGCCATACTGAAGATGATATTTGTTTATAATAATTCCAGGGAGTAAAATGAGAGCCAAGCTGGTAAACAAGTCAGTCATCTTTTTGTGCTTAATTGTTTTTGTTATCAATTTTGTACTCATTTCGGTATGGTTTTATTCAATTTATTTACAGATACTGGGCTTTAGCACTTCCTGTCTATGTATGTGTCTTCCTGTATTTCATCTATATCTTCTATGTTGGTCATAGTTTTCTTATTACACCAGCCCCAGATTCTATGAAAACACTAACAGGTGAGTGTTATTGGTTTGTATCCACTTAGTCTAAAAGCAGATCATCTAACACCATCATGGCTAAACCCACTTGGTCTAAAAGCAGATGGTCTAATTCTCAGATCGTCTGACACCATCATGGCTAAACCCACTTGGTATAAAAGTAGATCATCTAACACCATCATGGCTAAACCCACTTGGTCTAAAAGCGGATAGTCTAATTTTCAGATCATCTAACACCATCATGGCTAAACCCACTTGGTCTAAAAGCAGATGTTCTAATTTTCAGATCGTCTAACACCATCATGGCTTAACCCACTTGGTCTAAAAGCAGATGTTCTAATTTTCAGATTTTCTAACATCACGGTTCAACCCACTTGGTCTAAAAGCAGATGGTCTAATTCTTGGATTGTCTAACATCATAATGGCTTAACCCACTTGGTCTAAAATCAGATGGTCTAATTTTCAGATTGTCTGATATCATAATGGCTAAACCAACTTGGTCTAAAAGCAGATGGTATAATTTTCAGATCGTCTAATATCATAATGGCTAAACCCACTTGGTCTAAAAGCAGATGTTCTAATTTTTAGATCGTCTAACACCATCATGGCTAAACCCACTTGGTCTAAAAGCAGATGTTCTAATTTTCAGATCGTCTAACACCATCATGGCTAAACCCACTTGGCAAAGCAGATGGGATAATTTTCAGATCGTCTAATATAATGGCTAAACCCACTTGGTCTAAAAGCAGATGGTATAATTTTCAGATCGTCTAACATCATTATTGCTTAACCTACTTGGTCTAAAAGCAGATGGTCTAATTTTCGGATCGTGTAACATTATGAAATGAGAAAAAAAAATGAAAATCCATATTTATTGTTTGAAATAGACATGAAATGAAATACTCTGAAAATGTGCTTTGCCAAATTGACGAGGCTCTATCCCTTTAATCGTTGAACACCAAACACGGTTGCAGCAACTCCCATCTTTTAACGTCTTCTGGTCTAACGCGGCTAGGGTTTGAACTCCCGACCTCCCGGCTGTGAGACGGACGCTCTACCAACTGAGCCAACACACCAGTTGGTGAGCCCCACCAGAAAATGAACATATTTTGAGTATTCAAGTTATGCCATCTGTTAAATATTTAATTGTGAATTCAGGTCATAAAATATTACATTCATTACAGTTTGTTTCTCTGTTGTGTTGAGTGTTGAATGCAGTCAACGACACTACAACTTCTGGCGAGCCCAGTGAAACAAACTGTAATGAATGTAATATGTTATCATCGACTTCACAAATAAATATCTAATAGATGGCATAACTTGAATACTTTTAAATATGTTCATTTTCTGGTGGTGCTCACTAACTTTTTAGCACCACTGTATAGACTAAGTGGTGTTAGAGCTAGTAAAATATAAATGGGCTTAATGGCGAGTAAATCAACTGGGGTGGTATTCTGAAAACTGTCTTAACCTTTCTTGTAACTCAACAAGATAACAGTTTGCTGAAATTATTTTAAATCAGTTTTCTTTGTGAATTATATGTGACATATTGGGGAGCCGATGCCTTTGAATGTTTTTTACAGATAAATGGCGCTATACAAATGCTTTTCATCATCATCATCGTCATCTTATTCTGAAAATTGTCTTATCTCTGTAAAGGACGTCCCCTATTTGTCTCTGACACACCCATTATTTTATCATTAACCAATAATCCAAGTTGTCATATGCTGAGGTCAACCAATAGAAGCATCTCTTCTTTAAAACCATTTAGCACATTATTGACCTTAGGTGTAATTTCCCTTGCGCCTCCGATGCTTATGCTTGTGCACTGTTTGCTAAAATACACATGGCTGTTTTTCCTGGCAAATTTTCTTTGAAAAGGTTAGAAAGTTTGCAAATCCAACCCTGTAATATGTCTGGAGTGTCTTCTTTTGTAAAACAAGATTTTTTTGGTTTGTATGCAGCAAGAAATTATTATTGTTGACTGAGAAATATGGCATGCAATATTGAGTTACAATAGCCCCCTACCTCGATTGTATTCTCCAAGACAGTTAACACAAAAAAAAAGATAAAGAGAATTTTCAATATAACTTTTATCTCTATGTTTTG
Source organism: Lytechinus pictus (assembly GCF_037042905.1). Classification (NCBI taxonomy): domain Eukaryota; kingdom Metazoa; phylum Echinodermata; class Echinoidea; order Temnopleuroida; family Toxopneustidae; genus Lytechinus; species Lytechinus pictus. The sequence continues at coordinate 28,059,170 of NC_087258.1, read as the reverse complement.
TTTTGCGCACAAAGAAATTTATGGCCCGTTTTTTAACGCAAATTTCGCTCTGTCATCATGCGCGGTCAGTGAAAGTTACAAGAAAATTTACGAGAAGATGCAAGAATTGTCAGAATACTGATTTTATTGTAACTCTGAAGAAAATATTTGTCTACGATGATTTTTAGAATATGGCCCCTGGGATGTAGATACCTAGTTGTAGATGAATAAGCCAGTTCGTAGTTCCGCTCTGCGCATGATCAGAAGATTCTGCGCATGATCAGAGGAAGGTCATTTGTACTAATGTGACATGGTGGTTTAAAATCTAATGAGATAAGCACCAACTTTGATGTCTTGATTATTCATATATTCTTTTGAATTGTGGTTTTCATTTACATCCACAAAAAACAACAACGCGTCCACGAACGACTGGTTTTCACAGTTTGCCAAGTACATTGTGCAACATGCTATGATATGCATTCAAAGTAGGAATGCAACAAATACCTACATAAAGTGTTCATTTGTGTGCTATTCTAGTCTCCTGGTCTATTCAATTTCTTCATCCTGCTATGTAAGGCAAGCTTACGTAATATTTTGCTTTGAAATCTGCCTATCATAATGAAAGAAATGAAAGGTCATTTGACCGAAATTTGTCCATGCGTAACTACGAACTGGTCTATTAGACCATGTAGGATGAAACTAAACAGACAAAGCGGATGTAGACCAAGTGACAATGTATAGAGGTGATGTCCAATTTTGATCCTTGTTGCATGTGCAGCTTCTCAGAAGATTTACCAGTAAGCAAACTGGATTGCTCTTTCAAATTTACAAGTTATTACAAACCTTAAAGTTGTATTAGCCCTGGAGGTGTGACACATATTCTCACTGATATCACACTAAATGGAATACTTACCCACTCCCTTTTAGAATTGCCCGAGGGTTCCAAGAGTCCCGAGTACTTCAACAATATTGACCCATTTGCATGCTTGCCAGAGATTTTTGATAAGCTACCTGTTAGAAGGTTGAGATCGTTGGGCACATAGTTTGTCATCCAGAATTATCTACAAGCCAACCAACTACATACCATATTCTTTAGCAATGTACAGTAGATATATTCCTGTATTGAAATAACAGATATTACTGTATGATTTCATTTTCTTATTTCTGTTGCAGATAAATATGCCAAGGACCCGCCAAAGGTTGACCCACCCCCAGATGCTATTCCACCGATATATGATATTCACATTAGTGAGGTTAATAGACATCTATATATGAATGGGAAGCAGGAGAGATGACAAGAGCATACATTAGTGCTAGCTGAACAATTGTCTCATGGTCACAGTGATTCTGTGTTTCCTTGGGTTGGTGTCCTCACTACATCTCTGCAAGGTTCTTGTAAACTTCATCAAGGGGTAATCTTATACCCTTCCGACAGATAGACGTCCAGAAGAGCATTTCATCAACATTTTTTCTGACAAGTGGTCGAATCTGACAACTTTCCTTGATATTGATTAGCTAATAAACACAGTTCCTTTTGTAACTGTCAGATAAATCATCAAACGGGTCCTTTTAGATGCTCCCTGGATCACCTATGACTGACATCACAGACAAGATGTAATTCATCAAGGGTTGTACCACAGTTTAATAAGCCAAACTCACTCTAGACCGATTGAATATATCATATTATTTCCAATCAGTTTGTTTAGAATCGTTTTATGGGGGGTAATGAAGTGTGATGTCATCAATTTTTCACTTGTGTATTTCAGCATTTTTATGCCATATTTTGGTAGAGCATGATGAAATACCTCCACAATCTAAATTTGTTGGGAATCAGTCCATGAAGCCCAAAGTATGAACACAAAATTAGCCCCATTGAAGTATTATAATAGAAATAAACATAAATTCGTATAGTGCAGCTTTTATATGAATATATTCAGCTGTGCTTATTCAAAGCTCTTTTTACCCAATTCTTTGTGGACACAGCAATTTTCTTGATTAAAGAGATATGTTTTTAAATTTTGATTTCTTATGTCAGTTGGGGGTAGCAAGTGCAAATGCGCGATCGCCGAGTGTGACTTTCGTTTTGTGAGAGGGATCTGGAACAATAATTTATCTGTGGGACTTCGCAGGCTTTGACTATGTGATTGGGTTTTAAGTTTGACTAATTATGTTTAGTAGTGTGGGACTTGACCTATTAATGACTCATGTGCATTTAACATAATTCAATTTGAATGAAATTCTTTGACGCACTGGCAACCAGTGGAGCTCTCTCAGAAGAGGCGTAGTGGAACTGAACTTTAGTACATGATAGACAAGTCTTGCACATGAATTTTGGACTCTTTGTAACTTAGAAATAAGATTATCAGGCATTCTAAACAGCAAACCAGCGTATTATTGAAATCAATGTATTATTGTCCCGTTTCTAAATGTTACGAACCAGCCAATTGTCAAACAGGTTTTTGATGTTATTTGTTTACTTTGTGTGACAACCCTGGCAGTCCACATGATGCACATTGTATATTGTTATTTTCATTGGTGCATTGTGCAATATTGTATCATTATCTTTTATCCATTTTTCATTGCCAAAATAAATAATAAAAACCTCATAACAATAGTTTTTTTTTAAATTATGTATACTTGGTAATCACCAATAAGCAGGCACCTTGTCAAAAGTAGCGTAACTTTTAGCAGGGATCCCATTATAAGGCGCTATGCGTCTTATCAAAGGGACTTTTCCTGCATTCTTCATTGCTTTTATCTATGTTGCAGGGATGTCACTAGGTCTATAATCAGAAAATGTGTAGGATCTGGGGAAGAAGCCCTTTGGGGGATCCATGGATGATTCAAATCTGGAGTTTTTTTCAAACATTTAACTACCCAAAATGCCATCAAATTAACATTTTCAAATGCAATCAACTAAAAGTGTCAAATAAGTGACATTTTTGGGCCATTGCAATGTTCACTAAAATACTTTGATGGAAAAGGTCAATTTTTTTCCTTCATGACAAAAACAGTTGAACTTCTGACCGAGTGACATTCCTTATGGTGAAATGTAAGGATTGGTAATGATAAACAACTAATGGAATAGATGCTGTGCTGAATTTTGACAAGGAGCCTAATAGGATAAATAAGATTTACTCAAAGATGAATACCCCCCCCCCCCCCAACAACAACAACCAAAAAAACAGTATCAGAGTAGATCAGGAAAATGGGAGAAACTGCAAATGGAGAGAAAGAGAAGTAAAAAAAGAAGGAAAAATAATGCCTTGATATATATTTTGAAGTTTATCACAGTTCTGAATGCAAATCAAACACAAATGAATAAAAAAGGAAAAAAATAAACCAGAATTTGTTTTGGGATTGATATAAGGATGTAGATTTATTTTTGCTTGAGAAACAGTCACAATATAACTACAAACTATATGATAGCCAATAAACAAAGGAATATACACTGCGAAAAGGATACAAAAACAATAACGATTACAATAACACAAATGGTCTTTCAGATATTCAAATATCGAAATGCACAAGAAAGTAAATATCCAAATAATTCTTTGAATTTTCCATTCAATTTGTCCTAATTCACTAGTACACTATAAATAATTCAGAAGAAGAATATTTCATAACTCTGGCAAAGTGATAAGTTTTCTAATTTTGATGATTTATATAACAAAATGTTTGCCATATCACTGATCTATATCCCTGTCGAGGGATTATTTTGGATCAATAGCAACTCTTGATAACATGACGCTCTGGTTCCGATTCATATTTATATGCTAAAAATATACTTTTGTTGCGGATTAGCAGCAATTTACAATACCAGACTTAAAAATGTTTGTTGAACACAAAGTGAAATGCAATTATTGTGACACTTACATGCATGCCTTGTTAAATTCACTTCCAAAATTATTGGCACAGAGCCACTGACAATTCACAACAGCAAATTTGTCTGTTTGCTCTAAATTCCATGTACATGTACATCTGTACTTCTATACATATGGATGGAGTATTAAACATTTCATAACATCCCAATATAAGTTTTAGCTTCACAGACCATTTTTTCCTTTAATACAATGCATGCTTATACATACATCATTTAATAGATTAACAGAACTCGATCTTGCATCTTATTCCATTCTGTTAGATATTTACTTTACAAAACGTAATAAACCGTCGGATGAGAATGACATTACATGAAGAAATATGAAGAGACTTTGGTAATGATATGTCTTCTCACTAATAAAAGTTGGATGTTAACGTTTGCAAAAATCAATTTAAATTCTATCCTCCCATACAAAGTAAGAAAACCAAACTTGCAGACTACTTACACTACTGATCTCATTGCGAAGCACTGTCATTCAATTACTTCTTAAAAGACAATTATAGATCAATCAATTGCTAGCGATTGTTTTCATAAAAAACAAATCTATCCCTATTTCCCATTCAAAGCCCAGATTCACATGATCATGAGGAAGAAAATAAGTTCTAATTCTCAGTTTTACTTTTCAATTGTAAATGTTCATCTATTTATTTCTCCTTTTACTCCTCACAAATGGAGTAGTACAATTCCTAATGTTTAAATACCAAACTTTCTCAAGGAATGATACACATGAATTATTTTGTCACTAGGTAAATACTTTCCTGAGTTATGATCATTTTTTTTAATTGATTTATTTAATTGGTAAAATATTGATATTTCTTTTTAGATTCAACAAGTTCAAGACTAAATGAGACAAAGATTTCAACAAATTGTCTTACATATCAGATATTATATATTTCTAATGAATTTCATACATTTCAAACCAGGGTTTACAGGAATAATGTTAATAATGAAATATGATGGGCATTTTCTTCTATTTTTCACCAAGTATACTGGATTCACAAACAAATCACCTGGATTATCAATGCAATAGTATATCAGACAACGAAATATAAATGTCCACCTAACAAGAAAAAACTTATTTTCAATCTTATCAATGAAATATAACGAGACAGAACATGAACATGAATTAAAGTCACTGGTGACATGATTTTGTTCTAACATTTCGTTTCATTTTTTTTTACATTCCGTTGTTCATGCCTTGAGATAACCAGAGATATCCAGCTACAAAACACGACATATTATTGGTCTCATAAAATGACAATTTGACATTAAGAGAAGCGTTACCTACTGGAATCAGCTAGGCCCTGTAACACAAATCTTTATCATATAACAGTTTTTAATTGCATTGACCACAATGAATGCACAAATAAATGATAAAATTCAAATGTATGATCAATAGCTAAATCTTGTGTTACCTGGGGCCTATAACACAGATCTTAGCAACCATTATAGGACATTTTAATTGCATTGACTATAATGTATATACAATCATTCATCACTAACCTCTGTATTCCAGCAAAGCCTAAAGGGAATTACAGAAACAGTTTCATACATTTTCTCATATTCAAAATACAATACAGGTCAAAATCTGGACTGGATGGATGGCTTCATGACTAACACTCCCATCGTTTTAACATAAGAAAAAAAAAAAGAGGCCCAAAACAAGGAATAAAAGGAGGAAAAATATCAGTGGTGGTTACTCTCCTATGGAAGGGTGATTGAATGCCCGATCCGCAAATTTTGGCATTTCTTGCCAAGTATCGGAAAGAAGGAACTGGCAAGATTCAGTAAGGAGATGAAGACGACGATTGGCTGTAATCACAGAGAATCGTTGAAGGTTTAAGGTCACTATGATGGCAAAAAAGTTATTGAACTATTACACCTGTGACTTCACATTGTTAAAAAAACACCCAATTATTATATTAATTTAGCTCAATCCAACAACTGACAAGTCATATTTAAAGTTTAATTTTTATTAATTGCTCAAAAAATAATCATAGTTTACATCTCAGTTTGGGTGCTTCTTTTCAGGACTATTTTTGGTTTTCAACATACAAAAAAATACTTGGTGTACCATGAAGTCTCTATAGCTGATGCTAATATCTTGTTTAACATTTTTTTTTTTTTCAAACTGTTAATATTTTTTCTCCTTAATTTAGATACAAGGGGAAATTTCTGAAAATTGGTAAGAATTAATGAGATATTAAGGGTAAAATTTTAATGATAAATGTATTAAAGAAATTCATGTAAAAATTAAGAAGATAATGATTTGGATATTGTCATGTTTAATGTTAGGGAAACTGAGCAGTTGCGTCATTATTAAGCTTGTTGAGTTGAATTTATAATATTAAGAGGTATGGAAATTTCTTTTACAATTTTCAAAGAAAAATATTTTTTTTTAAATCACTAACGAATATTTTTTTGAATTATATGTTGCACTTTCATTTTTTTTTATATGTAGCAATGATTTCTGACAAGATGGAACGAATACAAGAGCATTTAGGGCAATTTCATCCGAAATAGGATGCCTCAGAATCCCACAAATTGAAATAGAGCCTCTTCAATTGAGTAGAATGTGAATTTACTGCAATTTACTGTATGCAATGTCATAGATTTGAGCAGGCGGAAGAGCAAGATTAATGATAATGAACTAGTAATAATATGCTAAATTTATATAGCACTTAATACTATGTTTCTAAGCGCTGCATACTATTACCCCCATCTTAAGCACGGTTACCCTGATCAGGTGCTCAAGCATTCAAGGAATCCCTTCCTATCAGGTATCCATATACTACACCTGGGTGGAGAGTGGCAAATGTAGATACACAACTTGCCAAAGGAAGCAAGTGCTGCGGGGGGATTCAAACCCCGGACCTTGTGGTTCAAAGTCTGGAGGCTTATCCAGTGAGCCACAACACCTCTTCTTAGATTAGCCTCTGTAAATGAAAAGGTCGATGTTTTCACCATCTTAAAAAGATGAAAAACTATGACACATCAACCAAATGAGCTGAGCAAGTTTATGGGGGCAAGTTGGGTGCAAAAGAGCACTGACAGACATCATTGATTGCCTACATTATGTCCTTCTGCTTCTAAAATGATTATCTGTGATTACAGCCTACAGGAGAGTAACCAGCCACCACAGAATAAAATGTGAATGAAATGAATGTTAGTAAATAAAAAACACTCTATATCGATGGGAGTTAATGAGCTAACCTGCTCTGTCAGGCAGCTATATGCAATACAAATGCTGTAAAACCAGATGTTCTAGAAAAAGTGTTAGCAATTAGTAAATTTTGTGGCACCAATCTGTCAAAAAATTGCAATGAATGTGGTTTAAGTTGGTCTCCAATGAAGAAACATCTCAGGGTGATTCACCTACATCTATAATCAACTATAAGTCAAATAATTTTTTTTTTCCATTTGATTATACTAGAACTTCTGTTTTCTGTAAATCACCCCTTGTATCAAATGCTACATAGATAACTTTGGAGTAGTTATCAACCTTGCACTCTTTTAAACAAGCTCAAGTTAAATTTTACCAGCACCAAAAAATGGAAGAAGCATATTGCTTGGAGTTGCAGATCATACATCACATAGGATGTATTTTTGTACAGAAGCTGATGTGTGGCATTGATGAATGACATTGACACCAATTCAAAAGCATGAATAATGATGAGTCACTAAATGAACAATACATATGCCCAGGATATTTATTTTTTTTCAAGAAGGCCAGCTTTTGAACAACTCACTCCATATCCACTTCATGAAAAAACAATTGTTATGAACATTTTAGTTTCTATAGCAGCCTTTAAACAACTCGCTCCATGTTGGCACTCATTTTTGTTTAACATTTTGATGTCACTAAACCACTCATAACTCATTTCACACTATGAAGCAGTTTATACATACCTTTAGCTCTATAAAAGAGTAGTCGCATTACATGCCATTTACATTGAATCAATATATGAAGTTAGAGTCAACATCACAGAATGAAATGTGGAATACAAACCAAATTCAAAGCATTTATGAAAGATTATCTGGTTTTACAGCATTGATAATCCTGCCAGTCCCTTAATCCGAAACTTGGACAAGAAATCAAGAAATCAAATTTGCAGATTGAGCATTCAATCAATAGAAATAGATATTTGAAAAAAAAAATTGAAATCTAGCCCTACCAGATCCATAAATTTTGCCACAATAAAATTTTCCTCGTAAAATACTAATCAGAACATAGGGATTCGCACATGCAGCTACATTGTACATAAACATTAAACTACATTTCTTTGTGCTTAATACCCAGGTAAAATAAAACAATTCAGGACTGAAATCCCTCATTCACAAATATCATACCTCTTCTACAGCAGCACAATGATGAAAATAAAATTACACCCTTCCCATGTCTCATATCATTCCAACTATTTCTTAAATTACTTTCAGTTTCTTTTGCTCTTTTGAAGATATCCCTACTTGGAACTTCCATGGAATGATCAGAGAATTTGATATTTAGTACAATTTACCTAACAGCAATAACAAAACACTACATCAAAATCAATCTTACTTATTGGTGTATAATGCATGTCATATTCACTATTATTTAAAACGTTAGCTTTGCAACATAACTCATGCAACCAATACTTTTCTGACAGATTTCTTGCACCTAGCAAGTCTTGATGGGAAAACAAGAATTGGCCGATAAGAACTGAAACCAATATTCCTATTAACTACCATTATTTATAGGTTAAGATCAAAGCATCCTTAAAAGAGTCTATTTCTTATTTCATGTTTAATGTTTGATGGTTTGGTAAACAGGTCAAGATGCAAAGCAAATTTGTCAAAAATAAATCTATTGGTACATATTCAATGACACCCCTCCCCTTCATCAATTAAAAAGAATATTTAGTCAGATTAAAGGATCATGATACACACAATTGTGTTGCTCCATTTAAATTTTCTCACAAAGAAAGAATCATGTATCATAATTTGAAGAAAATAAAAATTAACTGTGACTTTTTTTACTTCAGTAATTTAATTTTGCTAGTAAGGATGGCTTCTAAATGCATCCCATAATGATAAGAGGCAGTGACCCTATTTGACCCATGGCATGAATATTCATAAACCTCTAACATCATATCATTGCTGGAGACGGATAAAGGCATTTACAGGTGCCCTCAACTGGAAGGAAACACAATTTAAATGACTAAGAGAGGAAGGGATCCATGTAAAGAAATTCTAATCCTGTCAGAAAGAGAGTGACCCCTCTCCGACAACAAGCTCTCACAACAACACGGTGGCTTCGTTGCATCACGCAGGTCATGACCTCGTTTCATAGAGACCATTCCTACTGATGTAGCGAACCCACTTGATGACGTCATGGTCACTGTAGTTGAGTTTAGGTTCAAAGACTTTCAGGTAGCGTACCTTCAGACCAGAAGCGGCAAACGGGACCTGAAGGATAACATGATGGTCATTACTTTAGGCTTCATGAGACACTTCTAATTGAAAAATTAAAAACTTTGAGAGATACTTCATATGGCAAAAATTGACAAAATTCATCAAATTCAAGCACTAAAAGATTGCACGATACAGTAAAACCTCTCTTTGTTAACACTAAAATAAGGATAAAAATGTAGTTTAAAAAAAAACCATCACATTTCTTGGGTCACAATCTTTGTATATCACATGCCAAGATCTATAAATAAAATTCCCAAAGTGATTTGTGCTTTAAGGAAATAATAGCTGAGGGTATGAATAGTTGTGTTAGGTGTACTGCTCTGAGAAAAAATTGTATTGATGCATAAATGTAAATATCTTTTGAGTTACACTTTCAGTATTTAACTTTACCATGCATTTCTAAAATTTGAGTTGATTGAATGTGAATTTAATTCCCTGCCCTGGGTAAACTGAGGCAAATGAGAGGTGTATTAAATAAAATTTACCTCAAAGCTCATGGAGATTGGTGGACGAGCCCATTTCTTCTTATCTGATGTTGGGAGAAGTTCAATCTCGGCACTGATCTGAGATTCCTTCATGCCACTCATCCTCTTAATTCTAAACAGATTGTAAAATCAAAAGAGAATTAGATGATGAAAAACTAATGAGGAAGAGAAAGAGGGGGAGGATGATGATGGTAATAATGATGATAGAGATGTTACTGATATTGAAAATTAAATATTGTAATAATTATCAGAAAGAAAAAATAACACATCAATAAGAACAAAACAAAGAGATTGCTCAAGAATAAGCCATTATATTGGCATTAAACAGGTTACAAAATATTTTTAGTTGGACTCACTTCCATACAATAGCATTCTCGCTGGACTTATACTTGGCCTTTCCTTTCATACAGATGACCTGGACGCCGCTGGTGTTAAGGGGTGTTGGGATACGTACCTGTTAATAAAAACCATAATACTTTGATATCTAATTCAAATCAATCATTGGTTGAATGATGATTCCTTCACATTGACACCAAGTTTTTCTTTTCTTCTTCTATCCACTTTTTCTATAACACTCCACATGGTGTACCGTAAACCACATCAGCGATTGTACATGCCACCATGCAAACCTTCAAACAACATCCAAGTTTTCAATAGTTTCAAAACTTTTCAACTTGACAATAATGAGGGATAAATAATTTCAAACACATTTTAAAATTATATGTTGATTTGTAGACTATGTATGGAATACATGATTTCCCAGTGCAAATCAAGAGTTTCTTATTAACATTAATCATTCTTGCATTTAAACTCAACAGAGTTAAAGCTGTCATGAATATCATGGGTATGCCTTAGAATCTACAGTACTTGTTTCATCTCAGTTACATATAACATTATAACAACATGGTTTGACTGATATTTAAAATGATTAAGGTGTACTCATTTGTATATTTCAAACATGGTGATATCAACATTTTTCTTAAATATTTAATCAGGTTTTTTTTTCTTATTTATTTCTTTGTTTTCAAATTAACATGTATTATTGTTTTTGGATGGAAATAGTTGGCAACACTATATCAGTAAAAAATCACATTAAATCAATTGCTTTTAATCAGTAAAAGTAAGGATACATTAATGAATCTATAGACTTTGTATTGGATTTTGTACATAAAATCCTGGGGTTTTTTAAAGCAATTTTAGGTCTGATATGCACAAAATATTGCACAACTTTGGAACCATGAACCCCGCCATAAATCTGGTCTTAAAAGTTTCCCCAAAGTCATGAAACTTCGCAGAACGATCTTTTCGCGTAACACATTCAACACAAAAAGGGACAGGCTTAAAGAAAACAAAGCCAAATTGTGATGTCATTAACAAGATACAAACATACCTCAATTTTCTGTCCCAGTATCGTGGGTTTGAAGTTAGATTTCAACACAACCTTGACCTCCATCTTTGTCCTTCCTACCTCTCTGACTAATGGTATAACCCTGAAGGGTAAGCTAATATCCTTAGTCGTTCTATACCTGTTGGGAGAAACCAGTTAGAAATATTGGTCCCTCTATCTTTGTCCTTCCTACCTCTCTGACTAATGGTATAACCCTTCAGTGGTTCTACACCAGTTGGGAAAATTCAATCAGAAAATTAGGTTTCACATTGCACCTGATTTTGCAATGTCTTAAAATTTCAATCCTGATTTAATATTTTACCCATTTGATACATACTTCACATTTATATATCACTGGCAGTAGGAGAAAATCTAAATCTCTGAAATCACAAGAAATATTGAAGCTTGAAAAGAAAAGTTTTTTGGAGCTTTTATTCAATCAACTACCAGAGGTGATAGACTACAGGTCTGTTTTATAATAATTGGTGATTGGAAAACAAACAACAAATAATATCTCAGTCAGACCGCAGGTCCCTATGTTAATGAGCAAAAAGGCCAGATTCATCCAAATCATCTCGTGGCTGAATCCTCCTTGCAAAATCTCATGATTCATGAGATTTTCTTTCTCTAAGAATTTACCTGTTTTAACCTCAAGTCAAATGAAATATCAATGCACCATCAGATATAGTAAATGTTACTCTTTCATATTGGTCATTTATTTTGTATACAATATTTTGATAAATAGGTGAATTTCTGGCCTGTAAATGCGCCTCAAAACTGAATTTTCTTCATCTGTTTTCTTTTGCAAATTGTGCAAAACTTTTTATTTTGAGCCTCAATGATATCTATATCACCATAAAGCTGAACTTCTGTACTTTCTCACAATGTCACTCTTGATATGCGGCACCTTTTGATCGGGTCCAGATCACACTTTTCCCACCAAGGTACAAGACGAGATTTCTGAAATTTTGGAGTAGCATGAAATCCAGAGTTCTGATTGGCTGAATAAGGTTCACAAAACAACAGGCGCGGGTAATTTAAGGAGATTACCACATGGGGAGTGTGACCAGAGCTGCCAAGTTGTATTTTGCATTTTCAGTATTCTTATCCCCCAAAATCAGTATTTTGAAGAAAAAAATCATTATTTTTACCGTGTGAGCTAAATATGCAGACCTGCCAACCTCTGGGAATGAAAAACTGTATTCTGTGATAAAAAAAACTGTATTTTTCCCCAAAAAAGTGTATTTCATAATAAAATGCTTGGCGCACTCGCTCATCGCGGCGCTCAAGCTGCATGCAAGCTAATGCGCACTGCTCTTGCAGATGAAAAAAAAAACATTTAAACATGTGTATATCTTCACCCTGGTTTTAACAAAATGATTGAAAAAAAAAACAAGTTACCTGAAATTACATTGATCTAATAACCATTGTTATCACTTGTATGAAACAAGCCACTTTTTGGGGACCTGCCTACTGACTGATCTCACTGGTTATAACTGGGTGGACCTTAGATCATGCACTGTAGAATGCAGTAATATTTAAATTGTCATATATCATTCCTCACAATTCATATATACATCAAAATAACATGTTACTCGTCACCTGTTGCAATGTATAGCAAGTGATGATAACATCTAAATGACATGTTACTGGTAACCTGTTGCAATGTACAGCAAGTGATGATAACATCTAAATGACATGTTACTGGTAACCTGTTGCAATGTACAGCAAGTGATGATAACATCTAAATGACATGTTACTCGTCACCAGTTGCAATGTACAGCAAGTGATGATAACATCTAAATGGCATGTTACTCGTCACCTGTTGCAATGTATAGCAAGTGATGATAACATCTAAATGACATGTTACTCGTCACCTGTTGCAATGTACAGCAAGTGATGATAACATCTAAATGACATGTTACTCGTCACCTGTTGCAATGTATAGCAAGTGATGATAACATCTAAATGACATGTTACTCGTCACCTGTTGCAATGTATCGCAAGTGATGATAACATCAAAATGACATGTTACTGGTCACCTGTTGCAATGTACAGCAAGTGATGATAACATCAAAATAACATGTTACTGGTCACCTGTTGCAATGTATAGCAAGTGATGATAACATCAAAATAACATGTTACTGGTCACCTGTTGCAATGTATAGCAAGTGATGATAACATCTAAATAACATGTTACTGGTCACCTGTTGCAATGTACAGCAAGTGATGATAACATCTAAATGACATGTTACTCGTCACCTGTTGCAATGTATAGCAAGTGATGATAACATCTAAATGACATGTTACTCGTCACCTGTTGCAATTTACAGCAAGTGATGATAACATCTAAATGACATGTTACTGATCATCACTTGCAATTGATAGCATTATCCATTCCTCATGGTGTTAAAAGATATGTTACCTTAATAAGATCCAACCTGGGGACCGTTTCATGAAAGTTGTCAGCACTGACAAGATATCTTCCTCTGACAGTTACCATAGTAACAGTCAGAGGCCAGAGCTTCTTAGCCAATCAAAACCAAGGATTTTACTGAAATAGTCAGCACTGACAATTTAGTCAGTGCTGACAACTTTCATGAAACGCCCCCCTGGTATAATCACCTATCATAAAATGGGAAATGTTTCATTTTCAAGTAGTCTCTTTAAAGATGTGAAGTCTTAGTGGATACTTACTTCATGAGTTCAAATTGCCCATCAGGAGGTATGAAACTAATACTACGTTCTGATTCAAACTTGCTGAGCTTAACACACTGATGGAATGTGCAATCATCAATGGCAATGGACGATTTGCTGAAGGATGAACATAGAGAAAGACAAGAAATCAAGAGTTTACAGGTTTTATACTGCCGAAAAGTAAAACAAAAACAAAGTATGGGAAATTATGGAATATAGTAAAAACACTGATGAAAACGTTCGAATACACCAACCTGAAACTAAAAAAAAATATCACTGAAGGTGATTAATACCCCTGCCCTATGGCAATACCATGGTAATACAGTTTCCCCAAAACATTTAGAAAATGAATCTTGCATGTCTTTACCCCAAGATGAATATTTATGCCAACTTTCATGAGCACTGGCTAAAAACTGGGGAAGTAGTTTGATCCACAAGTTTTCCTGGATTTGGGGCCACAATGGGATGAATGGGTACCCGGTAGGAAGAAATTCCTTGAATGCTTTGAGCGCCTAGGCAGCCCAGCTAAAGCCGGGGTAATAATAATCGCAGGGCCCGCTGGGAGAACAGTTTTCGGAACTGAAGCGGCTTCCCTGGGTAAATATACCTGTATTATTATTATTATTATTATTATTATTATTAAAATATGAAATGAAAAATGAAAATGTCTATTTTATTGTTCAAAATGAAATCTGAAACAGAATTACTCAAAAAATTTGTTTTGCCCAATTGATCATGGGCCCAGCAGGCACTGTGCAGTACTAAATTGATGTAGCTCCCTCCCTTACATCGTTGAATTCCAAACAAGGAAACAGCAACTCCCATCTTTTTACATCTTTTGGTAGGAATCGGTTGGGGCTTGAACTCCCGACCTCCCGGTTGTGAGAGCCAACACACCAGTAATATGTGGTTACCATGGCAACACAATTTCTGACAAAATGCAAAAAAAAAATGTCTTGCACATCTTTTTTGCTAGGCCTACATGTGTGCCAAATTCATGAGAATTGGTTGAAAACTGATGAAGTTTAAAATTAAATCACAATATTTTTACCCAATTTTCACCACATATGTTGAAACTATGGCAACACAATTTCCGACGCAAAAATGTGTCTTGCACATACAACCATATGCTGATTCCTACATACCCCCTTCGAAATTGTGACTACACAAGCTATGTCATTGATTCTTGACTACATGGTTGGGTTTATCACCTATTTGTATTGTAGACATTTATAAAACAAATAATGTACAGGTTTAAGTTCATAATATTAGTGATGATACTGACATATCAAACAGTTTGCATGCTCATATTTTTTTGAATTTTTGTTATGCATAATGACTCATACTAAGTTAGGTTACAGTTAATTGATGACTTATTACTGCTCAGAATTTTTGCAGTATTTCTTCATTTTAGCTTCAATATCGCTGCATTTAATTTTGCTCAATGTTCATTTTTTAATTTGCTCTTAATAAGTGCAAGAAAAAAAAACAAGTGGAGCCCCTCTGGCAGTCTCGCCTGCATTACACGATTCGATATAGCAGCAGTGCTGACTTTGAAAACTACAATACAGAAATTATTCACAAAAACATGAATCATATGATGATATAAACCTGAATGACATTTGACCTTGACCATGTAACCTTAGACTTGTCAGTGATACCTGATAACCCTCATGTCCACATTTCATAAATTATATCCATTCATGAATTCATCATGCATAAATTATCTCAGCACGAACAGATGAGTTAAACTCGAACTAGGATCAAAATAAACTTCAAATTAATGGCAAATAGGCATCATAATTACACAATAGGTCTCATTTTGGGGGAATATAAATCAAGTAAGTAGTAGATAAGTTAGACATTACTGTTTATTTTGTTGATTGTGTGTACCAAACGAAATGGCCGCATTTCTTTCCTTCGATCACACTGTCAATTTTTTTTTCGATGCACTGATTTTGCAAAATCTGCACCGGTGCTCGATGACATCGATCGAACACTAATTTTGAAAATCGATTCGCTTTTTGACTCGGGCAATAGTAATAACACTTAGATACATGTAGAGCATCTGGATTGTTGTTGTACTACATGTATTGCACGTATCCACGAGTACTTTGCATCACCTCAAACTCATCCTCACATGTGAATTATTTGCAAACCTTGAGCTATTCATGGATAGTAAAATGTTAAAGGAGAATGAAACCCTTGAAACCAGCTGAATCCATATCAAAGGGAAAAATCAAAGAAACATATTGTTGAAAGTTTGAGGAAGATTGAATGAATAATAAGAATGTTATGAGCATTTGAATATTGAGATCACTAATGCCATGTAGTTCCTCCCATTGGCAATGCGACCAAGATCTGTGATGTCACAAACGTACAACTCCCTCATTACTTTAGTACTTATTTCACTTATATTCTCACTTTTATAGAGTCTATCACAAGGTGAGGTGTTCTCTTTATGAGAGGACAACATTATATCATTGATGAATCGTTTGTCATATGATAAGAATGAGCAAAAAGAGATGTTTTGGGGTATATTTTCAGTGTTCAAAAGGGGAGAGTTGTTCATCTGTGACATCATAGATCTTGGTCGCATTGCCAATTGGAGGATCTCCATAGCATTAGTGATCTCGACATTCAAATGCTCATAACTCTTCTATTGCTAGTCCTATTTTACTATTAAAAACTTTTGTTGATCTTATTCTTTGATTTTTCTGCTTTCACAAAAGCTAACTTGCTCCAAGAGTTTCATTCTCCTTTAAGAGGTGATTTCTACCTTTTTGCTGGATCATCTCCCTTCCCTTGTCTGTCAAGTGTGATCTTGTCATTCATGCCAAACTTACACTCTGGCATTCCACTTAGATAACTCTTCATCACAACACGACCTGCAACATGAGCGCTTAATACTTGACCTGAAAGAAAAAAATCATTAAATGATTTATGAGTTGAAGGTTAATGCCTGGGAAGCGATTCATCAAGAAATGTTCTCTAATTTGGAAAATGAAGAAAAAAAGAAGAAAATTGTTCAAGGAAAATGAAGATGAAAAAAAAAAAGGATGGGTCGTAAAACTAAGTTCATAATGATCCCCCATTATTTCACTAATAAAAAAAAAATGTGACATGCATCTTTACGTTAAAACCACCCCCCCCCCCACATTAAACAACCATTTATCATCCAATATCACATACCAGCCAACTTGTAACAGTGAGACAAATGGAAAGATAGGGGCTGAAAACATGGAAAGATAGAGGGCTAAAAACATGGAAAGATAGAGGGCTAAAAACATGGAAAGATAGAGGGCTAAAAACATGGAAAGATAGAGGGCTAAAAACATGGAAAGATAGAGGGCTTAAAACATGGAAAGATAGAGGGCTAAAAACATGGAAAGATAGGGGCTGAAAACACGGAAAGATAGAGGGCTAAAAACATGGAAAGATAGAGGGCTAAAAACATGGAAAGATAGAGGGCTAAAAACATGGAAAGATAGAGGGCTAAAAACATGGAAAGATAGAGGGCTGAAAACATGGAAAGATAGAGGGCTGAAAACATGGAAAGATAGAGGGCTAAAAACATGGAAAGATAGAGGGCTAAAAACATGGAAAGATAGAGGGCTAAAAACATGGAAAGATAGAGGGCTAAAAACATGGAAAGATAGAGGGCTAAAAACATGGAAAGATAGAGGGCTAAAAACATGGAAAGATAGAGGGCTAAAAACATGGAAAGATAGAGGGCTAAAAAACATGGAAAGATAGAGGGCTAAAAACATGGAAAGATAGAGGGCTAAAAACATGGAAAGATAGAGGGCTTAAAACATGGAAAGATAGAGGGCTAAAAAACATGGAAAGATAGAGGGCTAAAAAACATGGAAAGATAGAGGGCTAAAAGAGCAACACTGAATTATATGAGCCTAAGTGAGTCTAACTGAAATTATCGCGTTTACAAGAAAAAGTTAACAGACAAACGGACACCGAGCATGATACCATAATACGTCCCGTCTAGGACGGGCGTATAAAAAGAGTTAAAATGAAAATACACTAGAAAATTGATAAGCCTCCTATTTCGAACAAATCTGCTAGAAATATGATATTACATTCCTACCTTGTGGGGACATGAGTAGATTGACATCCTCTAGCACATCAAGAAATAGTTCATTCCGACGATACTTAATACCTTCTCGCCTCCATCCAATCTGTCCCGTTACTTGATTGGTGATCTGTGCTTGCTCCTCTTTGCTCTATGGGTAACACAAATATTTGTGATCAAGTGATCATTTCAAATAATTATTGTGATTGGCTGATAACGGGTATTACAGAGCAACAAGGACACACAACAATAATGTTAATTTGTCATTGCCATTTTGCGACTAAATGTATATGTTAGTGTCTTGGGTCCAAGGTATTTTAATTCAATTCAATTAATTCATTTTCAGATAATGCAATATAAAATGCACAAAAGATATATCGTAAATGGGTAGCACCTCTTGAAGCTTTTGCTTGTCGAAAAAAAAAATTATAACATAACATAAACAAGTTGGATACATTATTAACAAGTCAACATAAGACAACTGATAATACAAATATGAATTCTGTTTATAACATAAAACAGGCCTGGTATCCCAAACATTCGTAATCAAATATACATTTCCGATTGATTGATAATATCTGAGCAACATTTGTTTGACTATAGCCATTGGAGCTTTACCTCAAGCTCAAAAGGGGGGTGTTATTATCAATGAGCCATTCATTATACTGATGGCTTCATGGAAAGTGAGGCTTAAAGTCATGCATTTCTGTTAAAACAAGTTTAGCTTACCGATGACTTGACTCCTTGTTGTGTGATATAAGTCTTTAGGATTCCTGTGTCTGTGTTCTGTGGATAGCCATAGTCAAGGATTTCTGAGGAAAATGCAACAAAATGGTCATTATCATTTTTTGGCCAAAGAAATACGAGACAAAATTACACATGAATGTTATTGTCAAAATACAGTATACATTGGCCTTCGAAATGCAAAGGGCAGAAAACATCTAATAGGCCTGTATGATGAGAAAAACCTTTGCTATTCCACAATCATTGAAAAATTTAGCTTTTTGGGTAAGCTTTCACTTGCTAGGCTTCAAGCTTCGTCAGACCTTCATCGTAGCTGGCGCTATTTTTGATGTAGCACAACAGAGTATGGGATTGTACGTAGAGGTGAATTGTCCCAAGTCTCTATTCATACTCCATCGTGCTGCATCATCAACAGCGCCAGCTATGACAAAAGACTTGCAGCCTAACAAGTGAAGCTTATAAAGCAAGTGGAGCGCCTCTGGCAGTCTCACCTGCATCACGCGATTCAATATAGCAGCAGTGCTGACTTCGAAAACTACTACAAAATAATTATTCACAAAAAACACAAGTCATATAATGATACAATACTATGTTCATTGACAAGTGACATTTGCCCTTGATTATGCGACCCAAGACTTATACTTGATTACCCCTATATCCACATTCTATAGACTATATCTCTAAACTTTGAAAGTTATGATAGCAATCTAATAATTACCTCCAAAATGGACAAAGTTCATTGACCTTAAATGACCTTTGACTTTGGTCATGTGACCTGAAGCTCACATGAGATGTTCAGTGATACTTGATTACTCTTATGTCCAAGTTTTATGAACTAGACCAATACACTTACAGAGTTATGATGGTAATTCAACAAATACCCCCAACATGGCCAAAGTTCATTGACCTTTGACCTTAGTCATGTGACCTGAAACTCCCACAGGATGTTCAGCGATACTTGATTACTTTTATGTCCAAGTTTTATGAATCAGATCCATAAACTTTCAAAGTTATGATGGTAATTCAACAGGTACCCCCAACTTGGCCAAAGTTCATTGACCCTAAATGACCTTGGTCTGTCTTGGTCATGTGACTTAAAACTCAGGCAAGATGTTCAGTAATATTTGATTACCCTTATGGCAAAGTTTCATGAACTAGGTCAAAATATTTTCTCTAAGGGTGTGTTTATGCTTCCATTGCGAGGACAGAATCAGCGTTTTCAAACGTCGATTCAAAACGCCGATCGTAAACGTGGTTCTGGGAGTGCTGTTTATGCTTAACTTTTCAGAGGCGAAATCACGATCTCCAGCTGGCTTCGCATCATAATTTTTGTTGAGCAGGAAAGCGAGGTCAAATTGGGCGCGCCCTTTTTCGAAAGTTTTTTTTTTCCGAGTGTTGCTATGGGGAAGGTACGTCGACTGTTATATAAACATTAAAAAATTTCCAATATTTTAGTCATTGCATGGAGCTTCTTGATATAGCCATATAATTTCCACCATGGTGAGGATAATAGTAAAAAAAAAATCAAGAATATTAAAAATAATAAAATATCTATTTGTTTATGCTACTGGGGCATCTGGCGATGTCTCCTCATTATAACTCATGTTCCAGGGTTTTTTGTGTAAATCCCATAACGTTCATCGTGATGACAAATTGGAAGAGTAATACTAGTAATAGTACTAAGTTACACATGCAAAACAAGGGAGATGAGAGGTAATTCCGTGGAGGTAACATGGAGCAATGGAGCAATGCGACTGTATTTGCCACTGATCAGTGGTATTTGCTCACAGATTTTCAACTCACCGGAAGCATGTACCAAATGACGTCATTTAAACACGTTTACGATCGTGGTTCTGTTTATACTTCCCCAGAAAGCCTGATTCTGGTCAAACGACGTTTACAAATGCACCTTTTTGTGAGTTTACGATCGGCGGTTTGAAACAGCGTTTAAATGAAAGTAAGCATGGACGCAACCGTGTTTTGGACTAATAACGTTTGGAAACGCTGATTCTGGCCTGAAAAGTGGAAGCATAAACACGGCCTAAGTTATGACATTTCAAAAACTTAACCTTAGGTTAAGATTTTGATGTTAATTCCCACACACGGTATAAGTTCATTGACCCTAAATGACCTTTGACCTTGGTCATGTGACCTGAAACCTTCGGTTAAGATTTGATGTTGATGCCGTCGCCGGAAAAGCGAGTCTTACTCTGCTATGCAGGTGAGACAAAAACAGGTAAAATTTTTCTTGATTGTGGGATAAAGAATGTATTTCTCATGTCTACACATCAATCAGATGAACCTTTTCAGCAAGGCCTGTATGATGTTCCAAGTAGCTGACAATCAACACTCAAAAGATGGAGTTATGCACTTAACACATACATGTACATGTAACTTCCAAAACTAAGGGGAATAGAGTACCAAACTATTATAATCTATATTACTGGAAGTAAACTGGGCACAGTTGGAATTACTGAATAAAATTCATTTTCTTCTTGACAGAGCTGGGTGTGTTTCAGAAAGAGTATTTATAGTTATGCTGAGGTCTAAAGTTTGCCAAACATTGTACTGCCGAACCAAACACAAATGCTTGGTTCTGAGGTTGGGCTTAAAAATGTCAGGCTCATTGATTTTGCAAACAATGAAGACATATTTTTAAAAAATAGTTTGGTAGCTGCGCATCCCCCGATTATGATCTGAACAATGCATTATCCACTACACACAACTGAGAATTTAAGTGTGATTTTTATTCAGACTTGCTTCTTACCATCTAAGAGCTCATAAATGAGAACAAAGTTGTTCTTAATGTTATCCTCCGTGACCTTGCCAAAGTATGAAGTCATGACCTCCATAAGCTTGGCCAGAAACTCAAAGACCATTGGTGCGTTCACATTCTGCTTGGTCACGGCTGCCACCCAGATATTTCCCCGCTTGATGTGAAAGAAGCTGGTTCGTGCCATATTGGTGACGGGGGAACGCACCTGCTGGCGCGCATGGATCACGTTCACACGGAACGCATCCACCGCATTTCGCCTGTAAAGGGAAGGAAAAGACCAAGGGTAAAATAATGATGGAATGCTAAGTAATGTTTTGAGAAAAGATCATCTCTTACATGTGAACAAGTTGCTTTTTCTATTGTTCAAAATAATAATATACTTCACATCTTGCAGAGTGAGTTTCCTCACACCCCCATTCTTTTATCTATGGTGAAATGTGAGGAATAGCAATCAAAAGACACACTTGAGGAATTGTACAGGACATGACATCAAAATCTAAAGTTTATAGTATTTAATCCGTTCATGCTGACTTTATCCAGATGCATGTAACATTCAGTTTCATACACAATCAAATTACACAAGACAATGCACTTGCTTTTGGAAAAATATGGTGAACGGGGAAACTGCACTCATGTGTTGCATAACAGACAAAACATTGTGGCATTTCCTTTATGCTGGAATTGCCTATTAGCAGGGTTTATATGAAAGAGATTACAATTACCCTTTGGATGAGGTACTTACATGTAGTGTATGTGACTATTACTATTTTGATGTTCAACATATTTTTTTGTGTAACACACCTAAATATAATAATCACTAACCACAGATCATCATGAGACAAAATTATATGAATTTAAATTGTGGGAAAGGTGAATTAAATTTCCATAAATGATGAGCTCCTTTAACATCAATTAAGAGCATGATGCTATCCAAAATTTGAGATGCAAGGCTTGTTGTCATCCCAGACACAGGAGCATTTTAAAAACTTGGGAACCTCATACTCACCCTATGTCATCCCGAAAGACTCGAGATATCAGGACCTCCCCCTTGTGGTTGTAAATAAACAGACCTCCTAACATCTTAGACTAGCTCATTGTCCTGATTTAAAAGAAAAAAAAAATAAAGAAATGAATGAATTATGAATAACAGTTGATCATGACAGCTACATGTACAGGTTGTGAAATAATTATTAGACTTGGGGAAAAATTTTAGCTCCCATATGGTTAAATCGTATGGGAGCTTAAATATTTCCCAAATTGTACATGTATGTGCATCTCAAAAAAAAGGAAACATGTCTTCAGAAGGTTTCATAATCAATAAATATGTTTAGTTCCTAAAATGACAACAAGGAGAGTGAAATCTCTTCGATTTGAGACCTAATACTTCATAAGTTCACTCATTGTAGATCTACTCAGGCATGTAAATGTAAGAAACAAATTCCACAGAAATTCATGACGTATTCAGCACTTTGAATGTGGACACAAACAGAAAGACAAGAAAATAAACTTAATCCACTCTCAAGAACAGATAAAAATTCAACAAAATACAAAAGATAATGTATTTGCAACTGAGCCATCCATTCATTCTTATATGGAGCCCCGTAAAGTTGTTTTTAGAGAGACAGAATATCAGACAAGTAGATACAAGAAGGTGAAAGTTTGAACAATATCTAA
Source organism: Lytechinus pictus (assembly GCF_037042905.1). Classification (NCBI taxonomy): domain Eukaryota; kingdom Metazoa; phylum Echinodermata; class Echinoidea; order Temnopleuroida; family Toxopneustidae; genus Lytechinus; species Lytechinus pictus. The sequence goes on along the minus strand of NC_087258.1, from coordinate 28,036,007 downwards.
CAAACAATAAGTTAAGAATTTTTACAAGTTGTAAAAATTGTTAAAGGGATGGTCCGGGCTGAAAATATTTATATTTTAATACATAGAGTAGAATTCACTGAGCAAAATGCCAACAATTTCATCAAAATCGGATAACAAATAATAAAGTTATTAAAGTTTAAAATTTAGCAATATTTTGTGAAAACAGTCGTCATGAATATTCATTAGGTGGGCTGATGATGTCACATCCCCACTTTCCGTTTTCTTATGTTATTACATAAAATCATATTTTTTTCATTATTTCATACTTGTGTGAATAATATTTCTCCCTTATAATAAAATAAGTTGAAGCAATAAATATCTAATGCACTAAATCAGTTGTCAATCAAATTTTTCTTGTTCTTGGAGGAAAAAATTGAATAAACCTATTTTCATATAATAAAATACAAAAGAACAAGTGGGGATGTGACATCATCAGCCCACCTAATGAATATTCATGACGACTGTTTTCATAAAATATTGCTAAACTTTAAAATTCAATAACTTTGTTATTTGTTATCCGATTTTGATGAAATTTTTGGCATTTTGCTTAGTGAATTCTACTCTATTTATTAAGCTATAAATACTTTCAGCCCGGACCATCCCTTTAAGCGCTATACCTATGGAGACTTCAAATATGCCGTATTGGTGAAGTCATAAAGATGAAAGGCAAGGACTACTCTGCCTTCTCTCAACCAACATTTTATAACTAAGGCTGCATTCCAAAATACACCAAGATAAATATAAAAGACTCAAAAGGAAAACTAAAAAGATTACAACACCACTGTGATCTCTTGGCATTGTGGCGTGCGCCTGTAGCCCAAGATACATATGGAAGATACAAACTGATGGAGAGTTTTGAGCCCTTGTCATGTCTATCAGATGGTGAAACAAAGCCAGGTCGGTCCCAGTGCTTCATGCGTGGTGTAATTCTAAAAATATCAGCAAGCGCTTGGCGCTCTCATTAGATGGCTATGGTGAGATATGTATGCTCTTTGTGAATTCATAAAAAATAGTCCCTAAAAGTCAAGTCCACACCCAATTTTTTTTTATTAGAATCAATAGAGAAAAATCAAACAAGCATAATGCTGAAAATTTCATCATAATCGGATGTAAAATAAAAAATTATTATATTTTAAAGTTTCACAAAATGGTTACGTGTATATGCACATCACAGTGATATGCAAATGAGAGGTGATGATGTCCCTCATTATTTCTTTTGTTTTTTGTTTGAATTATACAAAATTTCATTTTTTATAGATTCGACAATAAGGACCAACTTGACTGAACCATAAAATGCTAAAACAATGGTAATTCCACATGTTCAGTGAGGAGAAAACTGTTTTACAGGACAATGAGGAGCAAATAAGAATATTGGAAAAAGTTTCATATGCACCCCCCACCAAAAATAACAAGACTTCCGATTTGTTCACTTCAGATTTTTCTATCATTTTTTAAATGTTGCTTACCTTAGTTGGGACTCGAACTCACCTCATTTAATCTGCAGTCAAGACCTCTTCCCACTTTGCTAGCGAGAAGCGCTGATACCGGAATGGGAATTTTAACAATTATCAGCCGATAGTTCAATTAGTCTGGACTCACAGACCCTTTACTGACTAAATAAACCAATGTCTATGGACATTCTGTCAAATTTGACAGAATAAAGCCATATTTTGGTATGTATTTCCACTCCCCCATCATATATGTTCTATAATAGGGCTACATATATTATTCTAAACCTTATCCATGTTTTTATTTCCAATTTTAGTGGGGAGTGCATATGGGACTCTTATATATCATATTTCATATAATAAAATACATAATAGTAAGTGGGTAACGTCATCAGTCCCCTCATTTGCATACCGACCAGGATGTGAATATATTTTTTTTAATGAATTAAGCGAAACTTGAAAATGTCATAACTTTCTTATTTTACATCTAATTTTGATGAAATTTTCAGCATTATGCTTGTTTGATTTTTCTTTTATTCAAATCAACGTTTTGTTGGGGTGGACTTGTCCTTTAATAATCATCTCTCATTGAAATACATCTGTAAAAACCTCACAACACACACTGCATATCCCGATATGCGTGCTGTAGCCTTGGCGAAAAACAAAGAAAACCAGATGGCGACGTAAACATCGTGGCAAGTTTTCCCCATCTTTTCATTTTTATGATATTATTCGACCGATGCAAGTATTTCACGATTCATGATATTTATCGGCCGATGCAATTTATTTTTTAATTTAAATTGGCAGCTACATGTATACACGCGTGTGGTTTCTAGGTATCGATAACAAAGACATCAAGATGGCGACAAAAAAAGACTGGATAAGTCAACGCTCGTGCTCTTAATTATTTTTCATATTTACTACTATCTATTGAATAAAATATACAAACATATTAAATTTGGGGGGTAAATATTGTTTTGGCCCATGTACGTTAGTTTGGGCTCAAAATCCAAAGCAAAACGTGTGATTTAGGTCTAGTTTCACCATGGGAAAACCTACGGTGTGTAGAGACCAATGGCTAACCGAACCCACCCATGGGTTCATATCATCTCGCATGCGAAGGAATATCAGTCATATGCACGCGACACACACGACACATCCAAAATATACTGGGCTTTTGCCCACATAAAATATCACGCATAATCTGGTATTTCACATTCTGCTATGACACTTACCGAATCATTTAGATCCTTCCGTGACTTCTCCTTGAAGTTTCTTTTAAAAAATGTGTATGTTTTCTTGATCTTTAGTGAAGATTTCACGGAGATACAAATTGGTCAGCGTGGATATCAATTTTCGCCTAAAGAGGGCGCGCGATTTATATTCATATCAAAGACACGACAAGGGAAAGACTAGGCACCTACACTATTTTACACGCAAATCTACGCAAGGCATTACGCGAAGTCCGTGAAGTGTCCAATCTTTTCATTGTATAGACTTTGGTATACCGTATTATTGACGTTCGTTAAAGCTTGTACTGCTGGTTTCGTTCCAGGCATGTGTATTTTTTTCAATTTTTTTTATTAGTCATCGTTGTAAATTAATTGCAAAAAGTGTTATCATCGCCATTAGTAATCTTGAATTATGTTTTTGAAGGTATTTCATTTATTGGTGCCCATAATTAGTAAATTAATCATAAGAATTGCGCATCCAAAGAATTTAGACACAGTTATAAAATTACCAAGGAGCTGAATCAAGGTTGTGAAATTTATTAGCGCCACCAACGGGCTTCCTTGTATTTCCGTAGAAGAGACAAACGAAGTCACTTGCTAGGCCGAGATAAGCGAAATTTGCTCTTTTTGTAATGAAATTATTTCCAAATCGTATGTATAATTTTTTTATGTATTGCTACTTACCGAAAAGAGCCCCGGTGCGTAGCGAGAAGGAGTTTCGGCAAATATTACTTCAGCAATGAAGTGATGTTTGCCGACTACTTCGAAATCTAGGGTCAAACACGGTCCCTTGTACGAGGTTAGTGTATATACTAACCTCGTATTAGTGTGAGTGAACCGAACCAGGCTTCATGGAGAGTACATGTAAGCCTACGTACAGTAGGCCTAGATACTTTTTTACTCTCCAGAACTTGGCCTCCAGCCTCCACTGCTCCAGCTCAGGCGAAGTATGCACACGTTAGTGAATAATTTTTACTCTCTAGTCTCTAGGAGCCTTCTGGCTAATTCTAAAAACAGAGTTAGCCCTTGTTGTAAGTAGGGGGGAAAATACGCATTTCGCACTGCATCGTAATCCAGGGGCCTGTTACATGAAAGGGTCTTTCGTAGAACCATTCTACGTAAGAACGAGATATCGCTCAACTGTTTCACAAAGCCGATTTGGGCGATACGAAGAATGGTCCTTGGAAAGACACCTCCAGACATGTCCTACGTAGGCATGATCTTCTTTGCACACCGCCCGCCACCGTCGGCATTGAGAGAAAATTCGTTTACGGCAACCCACACTGACATATCACCTTTAAACATTTTTTGGGGTTGCACACTGATGCATTTTATCTGGGATGGTGCCAAGTTATTTTTTATATGGGGGCTAGTTGTCATCGATTTCAGGTCGTCTTTTTGCACGGCAAGATGACCAAAAACAGATGTCATTTTAACTTCTCCGGGCATTATGTCCGGGGTAATGTAGGCCCAAATATTTTTTTTAATATGTTTTCTTTTATTCTCCGTCCTATATCCCCACACCATTTCCATTAAATTTTTTTTTGAAATATCGAAATGGGCGGCACTATCTCTCTGACCCCTCATGCTTTCTCATTATAGATAATTAAACAACATGAAAACAAAAGAAATTATGTAAGGTAAAAAAAACGTGTTCATAACATTCAGCAAAAAAAAAACGATACAAAACTAAAATGTTAAACATGGTAAATCATTCATTTATTTTTATTTCATTTTCATTATAATAATATTTTTTGCTGAGATTAATTCTAATCAATGAAAATTAATTGTCGGATTTGGGCTAACTTGACTGTGAAACAGTGAAACAAAGCAAAAAATCAGCAGTAACAAAATAGCTAATTGAATTTAAGATACAGATTAGGCATTTAGCTTACGAGTCCATCACAATTATTACAAATGAAGATAAGCTAGTTCATTAAAGAAAAGATTATGGAAAGTCCATACGAAGAGGCACTTTTTAAATCGTAGGGTAGGCCCTTTCGGCCCCTATGTAATGTTAAAGCAATAATGTAGACTCTACTCCTCAACTTTGAAATGTTGAACATATAAAATTTTTATAGTTAAACCTTATATTCTTATATAAGCTTCCATAAACTTTGAAATATCAACTTTAAAGATGACCAACGTTTATGATCATTGTAATATTTAGCATTATTTCTGTAAATAGTATTTTTTCCATTGCAGATTGCACACCTTTTCTATGTTTTAATTGTTATTGCAAAGCACTCCATGCACTTGGACATGTTTGCAGCAATTTTCATATTTTCCTTGTCTTCGGTTACTCATCATGCAACCGAGGTATGTTTATACTCTAAACACTCACATTTGTATTTCTTGCGTTATATCTGACAAATAAAATAAATAAATTAGATTTTTCACAGCCACAGGCAGCCTCTCATATTTTTCTTTTTAGTCTCATACAATCAGACACTGTTGATTTTGTTTACTCCATTCAAACCCTATTTTTACCTCAACGGATAACATATTAACGCATAATTTGCAAAATCATCATTATACATAATATGTACCGTACTACCGGTATTCTATAAAGAATCAGTAGGCCTAGGCCTATATTGAACTAATAAAATGTCGAAATTACTTAGTTAAATAAATTTTTAGGTCGGACAAGGGTCTCTTTCGTTGAAATATCAACGAAAGGTGTCTCTAAAAGGACACCGTGTTCTACATAAGGGAAATAATGAAAATTTCGATTTTATCCAGTTATGTTTGTGAATCTTGAAAGTTTTTTCTCTTTTTACCCCATAAAGATTAAAGTACGCTCCATACATCAATTCTACAATCAGTAATAAATAAAACATTATTGATCCCCTTTTATTGAAATATATGATTTTATAAAAAGTCGTCATTCCGAAATAAAAGGTTCAGGTGACGATGAAGACTAAATATTTTTCCGATACTATCGATATCAAACGATGTCGCGGACTTGAAAGACAAAATTGCCTTCGTGAAACGGCAAGCGCTGATTTGTCGCCAATCTTCCTATCTTGGGAGAATGGTCCTAGGACGTTCCTACGTATCGCTCATCTCGTCATGCAACAGGCCCCAGATCCAAATATGATTCAACTACCCTGAAATACACATTACAATTCTTCCGCGTACGGTATTCATTCTGCCACAGACAGTGCCAGAATTATGCGGACGGGCACGGTACAGAGAACAGAAAGTTACTCAATTGTAAATTCAGCAAATTCTTTTCCAAATAACACACTTTAATACATATCATACATTAACAGGAATGTTGGGATACGTTTCACTAAACAAGAAAATAAATATAAATAAGTCAAAATTGTGTTTTAAAAGAAGAACACACCCACCTTTCTACCTTCACACGGCCCGGCTCTGTATCAATTCCTGTATAATGCATGCAATTAAGGCAGCGGAAGTACAGTTGGGCGGATCATGCAGTTGACATAAAATGGTCATAGATGGCGCTAAAAGAACGATCATCGTAGGTACATTGGCTCCTCAAAGAATAATGATATGAGCAGATATTTCTTTTATTCATAAAGAAAAAATAAAAATAAAAATAGATTTTAATTCGTCATGAGGACGAATTAGGTGGTCTGTCATCATTCTCCATAGAGCTAAGTAATTTCGAATAAATATCTCTATAATCATAATCATCACCATCATTATCATTATCACTAACATTATCACCCCATTATCACTTACATTAATCATGCTTTACTCATCCTTAATTTTGCCTTATTTAAACTACAGGATTCTTATTTGGGGTACCCATCAATATTTATCAGATAAATTGTTACTTTTGCAAAAGAAAGCACTTCGTATTATTTACAGTACAGCTTTCCGTTCTCATAGGGACCCACTTTTTCTAGAAAGTAAACTGTTGAAAGTCAAAGACCTGCATTTACTACAGTTAGGGCACTTCATGTATATAATAATAATACACTTCCCCATATTTTTTATGCCATGTTCCTACCCCACGAAAGTAAAGTCATTAAAGTAAGAAATTGATAATTTTTTTAATTTTTAGGCTATGGCAGCCATTTTGGACGCCATCTTCCCTGGTCTGCCTATATATTCACTCTAACCTGTATATCAATAGATCTTTTTATCCCTTTAGAACATGAAATATGCACCGAAATTGGATGTCTAGTGTGGATAGTGAGTGAATTATGTCAATTTTCTGTGAATGGCGGCCATTTTGGACACCATCTTGGATTACGGAAAACCCTCAAGGAGGATTTATGAGGACTTTTAGTATGGTATTCTATATAGACATATTCCCGGACCTATCCTGAAAAAATCAGCTTTTTACCAAAAATTTCCATGCTGTTGGCCTAAAAGTTATTTTTGTCTAGATAAACAAAAGTTCGTCTGATCAAACCCAATAGCCTGTTGGCCTTTTCTATATTCGATTGCATGTGCTCTTCAAAGCTGAGTTTATCATCAATTACAACATCCAATTAAGTCCCTTTCGGGGGTTACATGTTCAAGCGCATCATTAAAAAAAGTGTATACAAAAGCTTCCTGTCGGTCCTGCGTGTTACCAATAGAGAGTACACTACATTTCTTGGGGTTGAATTTCAGCAGCCATTTTTCTGACCAGCATTTCAGATGATCAAGATCTCTCTGGAGTGAATTGCATGTCATTCTGATCTCTTATATACTTGTTACACTCTTATTACTGAATTACATTACTTCCAGTAACAACATCTGGGAGATCATTGATATATAAAAAAAAATAACACAGGTCCAAGGACACTCCCTTGCGGAATTCCGCTATCTACATGTCCCCAACTTGAGAACTCGCCATTCACACACACTCTCTGTCTCCTTCCAACAAGAAATGCCTCAATCCATCTAACCACCTGTTCATTTATACCAAAACTACGGACCTTTTCAAGCAGTCGACGGTGAGGTACCTTGTCAAAGGCCTTCATAAAATCTAAATAAATCACATCGATATTGTACCCCTTTCTTCAAGAGCTTGAGACCACTCATCAACAACATTAAGCAACTGCATGAAGCATAGTAGAACGACCAGGCAATAAGCTCCAAAACTCACTATGAGCTCCAAAACTTTTTGAAACGGTACAGTTAGTCTTTCAGCTGTCTTACAGGAAATTCGTCTTTTGATGGTCTTTCAAAATGTAATTTATTTAGATTTTATGAAGGCCTTTGACAAGGTACCTCACCGTCGACTGCGATGAACTTTCAAAGTTCTTATTAGTCTTTCCATGATCTTTCGACAGTCTCTCAAGATTTTTGCGGAGATCACCGTAAGACTCATGAGAGATCATTGAAAGACCAGGCAAAGTCCATGGAAAGAATTCTGAAAGATCACTGCATAAAAGATCTCTGAAAGACCATTAAAATATCTCGATCTATAGGACTAGTCAAAGCCCAATAAGACAAGAAGTACCAATCAGTTTTTAGGAGTTCTTTGAGGGGTCTTTCTGAGCCATTCCAAAGGTCTTTCAAAGGTCCCCTTTCTGTGGAATGGGGGCCTTAATAAAAATGAAAAATAAAGACAATATTTCAGAAAGAGTAATCCCTCAGCTACATCATATCGAAGATTTGGCGAAAACTGACCAATATTTACAGAGTTAGAGTCATATTTGCATAATTATGATGACGTCATAACACGCAAAATTGAAATTTTTAGTACTGACGTCATTTTTATGACGTCATGATATAATTGATGATCGAATGAGACATGAAATCATATCTGTGATTTATACTCCATCAAAATAGAAAAAAGGGTCCCCATTTGTTTTGAAGAAATATATACAGTGAATTTTCAAAAAGCATGTTTTTGGCCATATGGCCTATGGTTAGAGGTTAGAGCTCGCGCGCACGCGTGCTGCAAACTTTAATGGGTGCTCATTCCTTTATTAGTGGTCGTAGAGAGTTGATTGAGGTATAAAATTGCTTGGAATTAAATCATTAATGCATTAATGATTAATGATTATATGTTACGTAATGCCGTGACGTACGAAAATGCGCGCGCAAAATTTTGAAATGCCTAAAACGTACTCAAAATTAATAATAGTCGATTTTTAGCATTTTTAAATTTCGATGCGCGCGTCATGACCTTTGATGACATGTATAGTTGACCCTTGGCCTAAAGTTTATTTTTGTAAATATGATAGATTATTAATGATCCATTATGATGATATGATAAATTTTAAATAATGTTACAAAATGGCGCCTATATGACGTCATCATGAGGCCTGATGACCTTGAAAAGCTTACTATCGCGTGTCTATGATAGCCTGGGCAGCATTTAATTGAAGGACTGGTTTATCACAGTAACAGCGATTCTATAGCCAATCAAGGAAATTTGTGAGGACTTAAAGAACAAGTCCACTCCTACAAAAACTTGATTTGAATAAAAAGAGAAAAATCCAACAAGCATAACACTGAAAATTTCATCAACTGATCAAAATCGGATGTAAAATAAGAAAGTTATGACGTTTAAAGTTTCGCTTAATTTCATAAAACAGTTATATGCACATCCTGGTTGGTATGCAAATGAGGAGACTGATGACATCATCCACTCACTATTTCTTTTGTATTTTATTATAAGAAATATGAAATATTCTAATTTTCTCCTCATTGTCAAGTGAAACAGTGATTAATTCCTCCCTGAACATGTGGAATTAGCATTGTTTAATAATATATGATTCAGTTAAGTCGGTCCCTATGGTAAAATCTGTAAAAAAATGAAATATTGTATAATTCAAACAATAAAAAAAAAAAGAAATAGTGAGTGATGGACATCATCGACTGTCTCATTTGCATGTCACTGAGTTGTGCATATCACTGTTTTGTAAAAAAAATAAGCGAAACTTTAAAATGCCATAACTTTCTTATTTTACATCCGATTTTGATGAAATTTTCAGTGTTATGCTAGTTTGATTTTTATCTATTTATTCAAATCAACATTTTGTTGGGATGGACTTGACCTTTAAATATGGCATGACATTCAATAAAATTGGCATGACCGATTTTGAGAAAACTTGGCGAAAAACATTGCTGCAAAAAAAAAAAAAAAATAGGAAAGCCAGTATCATCTCAGACCTTCCCATCCCACACAGAAGACATTATTTTGGTTGTTGTGGCGCTGGTGATCAATGATAATGATAGGTAGAGGTAAGATGTTTCTACATTTAAGGAAATGGGAAAATCTGAATTAAAAGAATATATAGGGAGAGTGAGGCAAAGGTATATATACAACGAGAGACAAAACCACAAAAAAAAATACAAAAAAATAAATAAATACGGAGAATTGTAGTCCCTTCCATGTAGAGTATAGGCATAAAAAAAGGGGGGAGGGTGCTCCTAACCTGGGGACAGGGGGGGGGGGGGTTGGGAGGTAGAACAACACTTTTTATATTTTTTTTCTCTCTTATCATTCATACATCTTGTTAATATTTCATTTTGTAATTGCTGAAACGCATTAGTATTAATTTCTAGTATCTTTGAAGTTTGATGTATAATTTGTATAATTATATTGTTATGGATTTATTGTATAATTTATAATCATGTTTCAAATAGTTTGTACAACTTGCTTATGGAATGTGAATGTTTATTTTGATTTGAGAGAATACAATAAAACATCCTTTAAAAAAAATTATGAAATTAAAAGGAAATTTAAAGAAGAGGAATGGGAAGAAAGAAGGCTGGCTTTAGGTAGAGGCAAGATGTCTCTACATTTAAGGAAATGGGAAAATCTAAATTAAAGGAATATATAGGGAGAGTGAGGCAGAGGTATATAAACAGCGAGAGACAAGACCACAAAAACACAGAAAAAAACAAGAACAATACGGAGAATTGGAGTCCCTTCCATGTAGAGTAGGCATAAAGTGGAGGGCGCTCCTTACCTGGGGACGGGGGGGGGGGGGGTGGGAGGTAGAATAAATCTTTTTTAATCATTTTTTTCTCTTGTCATTTAATACATCTTGTTAATATTTCATTTTGTAATTGCTGAAACGCATCAGTATTAATTTCCGGTATCTTTGAACACTGTAAAAACTGTGGTGTTAAAACTGACACCAGTTGGTGTTAATAGAGGACCACACCCTGAGGTGTTAAAATTACACCCTAGAGATTGAACATGACACCAAAGAGTGTAAATGTAACATCCCAAGGTGTTGTAATAACACCTATGGGTGTTAAAATAACACCGTCAATTTAACACCGGTGTAAAATAAAGTGGTGTGGTCCTCTATGTACACCGGTTAACACCACAGTTTTTGCTGTGAAGTTTGATGTATAATTTGTATAATTATATGGGTTATGGATTTATTGTATAATTGATAATCATGTTTCAAATAATGTGTAAAACTTGCTTATGGAATGTGAATGTGTATTTCATTACTTGCCTCATTATCTAAAATTCTCGAAAAACTTATACATACACGTACAAGTAAGTTCTTTAATAAACATAATATCTTTTCACAATTTGGGTTTCGCGAAAATCATAGCACTTTACTTGCAATTCTGTCTTTTATTGATAAAATCACTACTTCCATAGATAAAGGTTTTCATACTGTTGGTATTTTCCTGGACTTCTCCAAGGCCTTCGATACCATTAACCACGAAATACTTCTTTATAAACTTTCCTTTTATGGTATTAGGGGGAAGGCCTTGGAGTGGTTCAGGAGTTACCTAACAGATAGGTCTCAATTCGTATCATTTAACAACGTTATTTCTTCTACTCTTCCTATCACAGGCGCGTAGCCAGGGGGGGGGCGGTGGGGGCGGTCGCCCCCCCCCAAAACGTCCCCAAAAAGAAAAAAAAAGAAGGGAAAAAAGAGAGGAGAAAAAGGAAAAGCGAAGGAAGGAAAGGAAAGAAAGGTAGCTTTGTGGGTTTTTCCTTTTAATCTTTATTTTTTTCTCAAAACAGAAACTCCTTCACTCTTGCTCTAAATCTATATATATGAATTTTGCTTCCGCGCTGCGCGCGGTTAAATGACAATATTGCAGTTCTCCTTTGTTTCCCTCACCCTTTCTCTAACCCTGTTTTTCCATCTCAGCTATATGTGTTTCTTGCCAGTTAAAGTTCAAATATATACCGTATGGGTACTAGTATTCAACCCGGCATAATTCAAAGATTTTGACATATTCCCCAAAATATTTAGAAATAGGGAATTTATCTTAATTTCACACCTTTATTATTTCCAGGGTAATCTGTTGTCGATATTTTCTTTGTCAATCTGTCGACTGTATGCGCGGAGGATCGAATTATGCGGCGATGGCCTTTTGCACTGAATGGTACTAGTATTCAACCTAGTGAGGATTGATAGCAAATCTCAAAAAGGTTTAAATTGCTAAATTAGATCTAGAACTATGTAAGTCTCTGGCTTTGATTAATTCCCAATCCCTGTTTGGTCTCATCTCAAATGGTCTAGTTCATAGTCGGATGGGACAAGGGCAGATTGAGAGACAAGGCCATCTTTCATCGCTAGGTTGAATACTAGTGCCGACGGGTTGAATACTAGTACCAAAATCCGTCGCCGTATAATTCGATCGCCCGCGCACACAGTCAACTGGTTGAAGAAAAAAATAACGGAAAAAGAATAACCAGCATTTGCTCTTGGAAATAAGACGGGTCTGAAATTCAGGTAAATTCTATATTTCTATATATTTGAGGAAACTCTCCAAACGGGTTGAATACTAGTGCCCTTACGGTACTTTAGGGCATGAAATTAGAGTAAGGATAGACCGAAGTACATGAAGTTATCTTTTTTTAATTGGTCGCGCAAGTTGGGTCGGCTCCGGGCGAGTATAATCTTTATATCAATTTCTGCCGTCACCTCCATATAGGCAACTTCTCCCGATTTTCAGCTCATTACTATACAACCATAATTGGGGGCAAACAGGTTCCTAATTTAAAAAGAGGAAGGTATAAAATTCGTGTCGTATTAAATATAAAAAAGTACAATATTTTTTTATCAAATTCTACTAAACTTCATGTCATTTCCTACACATTCATCTCCTGTCTTGTTTTGCGCCCTCAGTTTTGAATGACACTTAAATTTCTTTATCATTCAAAATGAAGCGCATCAGGATATTTAAGTCAAATAAATTATACATCATCCTGTTTTATACAATTTCAATAAATCACAAAAGTTTCAACTTTTTGCGCACCATTTTCCTTTTAATGAAGTTCAATAATCTTAGAGGGAAAACAATTGACGAAACGTCCGCCCTAGCTTTGAAATTTCAGAGTTTCATTGCTCTGCGCGGGGAGGAATATCTTCCTCCCGGCATACATCCTTCTTCTCTGTTTTTCGAGTTAAAGATATGCACTGTCGCTAAATTGTTTGTAATCAAATCTGATCTTTCCAAGGGAAGTATTCATTACTGATAACTTAGAGAATACCCTTTTCTCGGGACCCTTTTCTTTAAAAAAAAAATGATAAAACGCTTTAGCTTCCGCACTTCGCGCGGGTTCAATATTATTTAAATTTCCTCCATTTTATCCCTTTTTTGTGCGTTCACAATTACTTTTGAAAACAAGGTTCAAAATCACGATATAGTCAACTGAATTGGGGCTGATATAGATGGATACTAGAGACAAGAGAAACGGCTCCTTTTCATTTTAATTTATGAAACACCGAAAGCTTCGCGCTTCGCGCGGGAGGGGGAAACTCCCCCTCCCTGCACCCACCCCCTAGGGAGCGCGCTTCGCGCGCTCTGTAAGTGTTCGCACGCTTCGCGTGCATTTACCGCCCCCTCCAAAATGAAATCCTGGCTACGCGGTTGTCCTATCACATGCGGAGTACCTCAGGGTAGCTTACTTGGCCCTCTTCTTTTTATTACTTATATCAATGACATTAAAAAAAGTTCAAATTTACTAACATTCATATGTTTGCAGACGACTCGAATATTTTCTTTTCTCATGATAACGCAAATCAACTTGTAAGAATATTATTGTAAACTCTGAACTCATACATGTAACTGACTGGATTAAGGCGAATAAACTGTCACTTAACCTGCAAAAGACGAATTATATGCTTTTTAGTAATAAAACACATGCATTACCTGACAATCTCATTTTTGATAACACCGTTCTTGAAAATGTATCACAGACCAGATTCTTGGGTGTTACTATTGACAATAAGCTATCATGGAAACCACACATTGATAATATATACAAAACAATTTCAAGAAACATCGGAATTATTAACAAACTCAAATATTTTCTTCCATCTCACACTTTACTTACATTATATCATTCATTAATATTACTATACATTAATTATGGCATTTTGGCATGGGGTTGTGCAATCCAAACACAATTACAAAGGATACTGTTGTTGCAGAAGAAGGCCCTTAGAATAATTTTTCAAACTAATTTCAGATCACACACAGATGTCCTTTTTTTCCAAAATAATATTCTTAAAGTGAATGATTTATATATTTTCCAACTCGCCCAATTTATATATAAACTAAGTAAAGGGGATCTCCCCACAATTTTTTCAAACATGTTCTGTAAAAACTCCTCTATACACGATTACCCAACGAGACAACGTAATTGTTATCATCTACCCCCAACCCGTACTCTATCAGCAAAAAACTCTTTCGTCTTTTTTGGACCAGTGTATTGGAATTCACTGCCCAATGACTTTAAAGAATCACCAAGCATTAATATTTTCAAGCGCAAACTTAAAAAGATGCTAATTTGTCAATACTCCACACCAACAAGTCAAGCTAATATATAACTGTAACTAAACGTGTTTAAACCTAACATTTAATTATCAATAAATTTGTCTAATTATATATTCTAAATAATGTCACTACAGTGCCCTATGACATGTGTACCTGCCATGTTCCTCCTTCCATTTTCAGCTTTATTTGCACCACCCTTTTCTCGCTCTCTCCTTCCTTTGCCTCCCTTTTTCCACTCTTATAAATTCTATTAAAAAATTTATCATTATTATCGTTATCCATTACAATTATTATCCTATCCTTTCTTATTATACTTTCCACTTTTTGTTGTCGCTTATCCGCTCTATTTTGGTATTTTGTAGATTATGTATTTTAATTTCGTTTTCCGTCCGTCTCTTGTATATAGGTTATGTTACGTAGTATTGGAACTAAGTTTAGAGACTTGCCTTTTTTTACAAGCTCTACTTTTCTTGGCAAGTCCTTCCGTTCAGATAATTTATCTTCAATATTTGTTATGAAATGTTAAATAACTGTATGTATTATTTTGAGTATGTATTATTTTGAACATGTATTTACACTGGATTATATCATTTGTTTGAACGGAAATAAATAAATCTAAAATCTAAAAATCTAAAAAAAAGATGATTTGAGAGAATACAATAAAACATCCTTTAAAAAAAATTATGATGATGATGATGTTGATGATGATGATGATGATGATGACGATGATTTTGGTTTTTGTGGCAATGGTGATCGATGATAATGATAATTATGATGATGTTGATGCATGATGATGATGCATGATGATGCATGATGATGGTGATGGTGGGGGTGACGATGATAATGATGAAAATGGTGATGATGATGATGATGATGATGATGATGATGTTGATGATGAATAATTATGATGGTGATGATGAAACGCAATTTGTGTAGCTCCAGCTATGTTAAATAGGGGGAGAAGTGCGAAAAATAAATTTGTATATATTTTACCAGAATTTTTTATATAGACTTAAATGAAAAGTGGTGATTTTTAAAGCACTTATATTGAAAAGAAGAATACGTCATTGAACATGACCATACAAAAAATCCCAATTAGAATTAATGGTCATTTTACGTGTTTGTACACTGGTTTGAAAGGGGGAGGGGGCTGAAGCCCCCTCCCCCTTCCCCCACCCGGTTCCGCGGCCCCTGATATCATGATTTGAAGAAAAACAAGTAGAGCGCCTCTGGCCGTCTCGCCTGCATTACACGATTCAATATATCAGAAGTGCTGACTTTGAAAACGACTTCAGAATAATCATTAAAAAAAAAACACCATTCATAATATCATGATAATAAAATACTATGTTCACTGACCCTAAATGACATTTGACCTTGATCGTGTGACCAAAGACTTGTGCAAGACGATCAGTGATACTTGATTACCCTAATGTCCATATTTTATGAACTAGATCCATGTCCATATTTTACGAACTAGATCCATGTCCATATTTTACGAACTAGATCCATGTCCATATTTTATGAACTAGATCCATGGATCCATGTCCATATTTTATGAACTAGATCCATGTCCATATATTATGAACTAGATCCATGTCCATATCTTATGAACTAGATCCATGTCCATATTTTATGAACTAGATCCATGTCCATATTTTATGAACTAGATCCATAAACAGTTATGGTGGCAATTCAACAAATATCCCCCAACAAGGCCAAAATTCATTGACCTTGGTCATGTGACTTGAAATTCACGAAGGATGTTCACTGAAGCTTGATTACTCTTTCATGAACTAGATCCATATATTTTCAGACTTATGAAGATTTTGTTTTGATTCCCCACATAATCTTAAGTTCATTGACCCTAAATGGCCTTTGATCTTGATATGTAACCTGAATCTCAGGCTGGGTATTAAGTAATATTTGATATATCCAAGTTTCATGAACTAGGCCCATATACTTTCTAAGTTATGATGACATTTCAAAAACTTAACCTTCGGTTAAGATTTGATGTTGACGACGCCGCCGCCGTCGGAAAAGCGGCGCCCATAGTCTCGCTCTACTATGAAGGCGAGACAAAAGTGAAACGCTTTCGTTGTTAGCAACTGTAGCATAAATACGAAAAAAATATTGTGAAAAATAACTATAGCATGAATGAAACGGTTACACTTCGTAATTCCGAAGGTTCTTTATTCCGACGGTTCGTAATTCCGAAACACGTAAATTGCCTATACCTCGATGTTCGTTAATCCGAAAACGTAAAAGGGTTCGTTAATCCGAACATTTGTGGCGTTATTCCGAAGGTTCGTTATTCCGAAGGTTCGATAATCCGAAAACGAAATAAGGTTCGTTGTTCCGAAGGTTCGTTAATCCGAAAACGAAATAAGGTTCGTTGTTCCGAAGGTTCGTGAGTCCGAAAACGAAATAAGGTTCGTTAATCATTATTTTTCGGACTAACGAACCTTCGGAATTACGAACCTTATTTCGTTTTCGGATTAACGAATCTTCGGAATTACGAACCTCACTTCGTTTTCGGACTAACGAACCTTCGGAATTACGAACCTTCTGAAATACGAACCTTCGGAATAACGAACCTTCGGAATAACGAAGCTTCGGAATTACGAATGTATGCGGAATGGGTTACGTCATATCTCTTTAAACACTTACAGTAAGCATGGTAAGTTGGAATGCCGACTGCCAGAGCTGAAATCTTAATTAATATATTTACGTGAAAATGGAACATTGAAATCACTTTGTTTCATTGTACCTTAAATACGACCAAATAAAGTAGACCACCTTGAATAATGACTATATCTAAAGAACACTGCATGAACTCGATTAGAAATAAGAAAGCTATGGATGTCAGATAGCCAGATACTGACTTTTTATTGCATGAATTATCAAGAATTTCAATTTTATGTAATGATAAAACTGACCTCCATGCACCAAATCACAATAAATTGTGACAGCAATGCATTAAACCAAACAAATCTGTATTGGAGTAACGGGTCAATGAAAACTAGGATAGGTAGGGCGGCGGTCCCCCCCCCCCCCATCTGCATGCTATATATAGACCAGTGGCATACCGTGTGTGTCACGGCATGGGGGGGGGGGGGGCCGGGGGCACCAGCAGAATTTTTGAGTCACCTGCATGGTGGGCGCGCGTATCGCGCTCGATTGCCAGGTATACCGACCTAGATATTTTAAGGACTGTGTCATTAAAGGGATATGTATCTCACTGATCGACTAATGCGACCGCGAAGCGCGAGCTGTTTTTTTTTTTGTATTCAGACCTCAAAAGGGACATTATAAGCAAATTTATAAGCAAATCATGATTGTAACTACATGCTAAGATCATCGTCTCTAAAAATCAAATTACCCTTAGTTAAAAGCAATTATAAGAAAAGAAGTCTACAGTACAGGGGGGCCAGAAGCTGGAACGCACTACCTAATGACTTAAAAGTAACTAGTTTCAACATATTTAGATTGGACGCCAGAGTGATGTAAACTTGTTTGTTCTGTTTGTTTGTTTTTCTTTGTAATATTGATGATATTTTAATTGTATATTTATTTCGTATTATGTATCTTAATTGTATATACATGTAATGTGATTTTAATATGTACGCACGGACGTTCAGAAGAACAGCCATTGGCTGAAGTTCGTTTACCGTGTTGAAATAAAATAAATGAAATGAAAATGAAATGAAATCTGTCTCGCTAAACAAACGATGCGAGTGCGAAGCGCGAGCTGAAATTTTTGTATATATTGACCCCAAACAGGGACATGTCATGGACTATTTTTTATGAATTCACAAAGAGCATACATATCTCACTAGCCATCTAATGAGAGCGCCAAGCGCTTACTGTTTTTTTTTAGAATTACACCACGCATGAAGCACTTTTTGTAGTCACTGTAATCATGAACATGGTATACGTATCTCACTAATCAAATATTGCGAGCGCGAAGGGCGAGCTAACAATTTTTGAAATTCGGACTTGACTGAAGAGGGGCATTCTAGGGCTTGTTCATTGGAATTCACTATTCCATGCGAGCGTGAAGCGAGAGCTGAAATTTTTTATATTCAGACCAGAAAAGGGGACATTATTTTTAAGGACTGTTGTTAGGAATTCACGAAGAGCTGACATATCTCACCAATCCACAATGCGAACGTAAGCACAGACTGGAAATGCTTTATATTCAGACTTTTAAAGGTCAAGCCCACCTCAGAAAAATGTTGATTTGGATCCATAGAAAAAAAATCAGACAAGCATAATGCTGAAAATTTCATCAAAATTGGATGTAAAATAAGAATGGTATGACATTTTAAAGTTTCGCTTATTTTTCACAAAATAGTTATCATGCACAATTTAGTCACATGCAAATGAGAGAATCGATGATGTCCCTCACTCACCAATTTATGCTCATTTTGTGAAAAGGAAGAAGAAACGTATGAACATCTATTTCATCTGTGTGCAAGAAGTTTAAATTTTGAAATAAATAAATTTAGTTGGCAGGAAATTCTTTTCGGGAAGCAGGAGAAAAGTAAAGGTAAATATCAATTAATTAATCATGTTTTGATTTTAGTTAAATATCTTATTTACAAAAACCGAGAATTAAAAAAACCTTCATTGAATGAAATAAAAAATAGTATTAGGGGGGATCAAAGAGAAGAAAAGAATTTAGCAACAAAGAGGGGGACTCTTACAATCCATTTCTCTAAATGGGAAAACTTAATTATTAGACCATTTATTGGAGCCCAGAGCCAGCTCTCCACCAGATAGGGGATGGGGGTGTTTTAGGGAGGGTCGGGGGAGGGGGGTAGGGTCCAGGGCTGAGTTTGTTGTTTAGATTGATTTTATTTGAGTGAAGAGGCCGAGGCAATGGGTTTATAAAAAAAATATGGTGATGGCTTCAATTCGTTAGGTTTTATTAATGATTTATTTTTGTGTATTTGACACTGAAAAAAAAATCATTATGTTGAATTTATTGTAGAAGTTTATTCTTAATGCATATTATTATTATCAATGTTATTTATAATTATGTTTTAGAAGATGTCTGACATGATTGTGTTTTATTGTAACATTCACGAAAAAAAAATGATGTTAAATTTATAAGTTGTCAAGGTATTTATCAATTTGTAAAGACATAAAACTTCTATTTGTTATGTATATTTTATTTTGTATATGTATGAAGTTGTCAATAAAAACTACTTAATACAAAAAAAAACTATTTTTTTGTATTTTATTGTTTGAATTATACAATATTTCTATTTTTACAGATTTGAAAATAAGGACCAATAATAACCATAAAATGTTAAACAATGGTAATTCCACAAGTTCAGGAAGAAATAAAACTTTGTTACACAGGACAATAAAGAGATAAATATTTCATATTTCACATAAGAAAATACAAAAGAAATAGTGAGTGAGTGAGTGAGTGAGTGATGTCATCAGTTCCCTCATTTGCATACCGACCGGAATGTGCATTGTTTTGTGAAATTAAGCGAAACTTAAAAATGTCATAACTTTCTTATTTTACATCCGATTTTGATGAAATTTTCAAAGTTATGTTTGTTGGATTTTTCTTTTTATTCAAATCACCTTTTTGTTGAGGTGGACTTGTCCTTTAAAAGGGGCAATCACTTTAAGTAGTCATGGAAAAGAAGCATATGTCACTATAGAAATAATAACTCGAAGTGCGAGGAATTATATTGGGTATATGGACTTGAAAACGGGATATTTTAGTACAACAAGATTATATATCTCATTAAACAGACAATGCGAGTACAAGGAATGATGAACACATAGGCCCAAGCAAATTATTTTCATAAAGTTAAGAAAAAAATATTTCTCTGTGTAATACTATAATATATATAATATAACATAATATAATATACAATAATTTCTTCTTCCCCACTTTATGTACACGAAAGAAAATTAGGCTGGCTATAGGTGTTCACATAACCACTGATATTAGATCGTTGAAAAAATATAGCGAGGATCTTTCAATCTTAAACTGTCTGCCGTTGATTGGTCAGATTTAACCCAATGCACTGACGTAAATAAGGCTTGGTCAGTTTTTCAAAATACTTTTATTTCAACGTTGAATATGATAGCGCCTCAAAAACGGATTAGAATTAAACAGAGATCAGAAAACTGGATGACTAAAGATATTATTTCTCTTATTCGAGAAAGAAATGTGGCGTATAAAAAAATGAAAAAAAATCTAAGCGATGAGGATTATGACACGCTGTCCAAAAGATACAAGAAATTAAGAAATATGGTTCAAAGAGAGGTGAAAAGGCCAAATTAGAATACCTACAAAATAAAATAGAAGAAAATAAAAATGATTCTAAAAGACTTTGGCAGAATCTAAAAAGTTTGGGATTAAAAAAGAAATATGAAAAGGACCAAGAATTAGTCGTTACAATTGACGGAGAATTATGTCATGATAAGATAACTATTTCCAATGAATTCAATTCCTATTTTACAAATGTCGCAGCTACGTTGGTAGATAAACTTCCATCTTGCAAAGACATTTTCAGTGCAGACAGTGAGAACACTCGTGAATTTTATGAAAAAAAAGGTATAAGCCAAGATAAATTTGAATTATTACCTGTTAGTGATCAATTCATTTTTAATGAGTTGCGTAAATTAAATGTATCAAAAAGCACTGGGTTAGATTTGATACCTGCTAAATTTCTAAAAGAAGGAGCAAAGAGTTTGTACAAACCATTAAATTTCTTGATAAATCTATCTTTACTAGCACTTTCCCAAATTGCAAAAGTAACTCCTATTCATAAGAAGAAAGATAAAACTGCTGTTGAAAACTATAGACCTATCAGTGTTTTAAGCATATAGTATCCAAAATTCTAGCAAAGGCGATATGTGTTCAGATCGAAAAATATTTTAAAGAAAATGATATGATTTACGAATATCAGTCTGGTTTTCGACATGACTATTCGACTGAGACATGCCTTATTCACTTGACTGATTATCTGAGAACTAATATTTCTAAGGGACAATTCGTTGGGATGGTACTCCTAGATTTTCATAAAGCATTTGATACAGTTAATCATGGCATCTTATTGAAAAAATTACAAATAATGGGTTTTATCCAGGCTACTGTAGCATGGTTCAAATCCTACTTGTCAAATAGACATCAAGTAGTGGCTATTCGCGATATTCGTTCCAAAATTATGCCTATAACGTGTGGAGTTCCACAGGGAAGTATTTTAGGCCCAATTCTATTTTCAACTTATATCAATGACATGTCTATTTGTATAAAAGCTGACTGTAAATTATTATTGTATGCTGATGATAGTGTACTACTTTGTTCAAATTCCAACCCAAAATTTGTTGAGGAAAAACTTAGCGAACAGCTGTCTACATGTGTCGATTGGATGACTGATAATAGATTATCGTTACATTTAGGCAAAACCGAGAGCATTCTGTTTTGTTCTAAAAGTAATTATAAAACTTCATTTGAATTTGAAGTATCATACAATAATAAGATAATTCAGAGGAAAGAATCTGTAAAGTATTTAGGCATTGAGTTGACTAGCTCCCTTTCATTTTCATCTTTAGTAGAATCAATCGTAAAAAAGGCGAATGCCCGTTTGAAATTTCTGTACAGGTATCAAAGTTGTATGGATAAAAAAGCAAGGCGTATTCTCTGTTTTGCTCTTATTCAGAGTTTATTTGACTATGCTAACCCTGCTTGGTTTAGTGGCATAAGCGTACTTGATAAAAAGAAGTTGAAAATTATATCCAGAATAAAATGGTTAGATTCATTAACTGTTCTGGTCCCAGAACCCATGTTGGCTACGCCGAACTCTCTGGAGCAGGTTTTCTTGAAGTCAACAAAAGATCAAAAGAGCTTATTTTGCACCACGTGCATAAAATCTATCACAATAGATCGAATCATTACATTGGATCAAACTTTAATCTAGTTACCGACATAACTATTGTAGTGACTTGACTATATCTTTTTATATATCTACATCTATATATTCTTTCCTTGTATATATTTTCATTTATATTTCAACATTCTGTATATGTATATAAATTCTTTCTTTTATTTCCAATTTCATATATTCTCACTTGTTCACGCCATGTGTATGTACTACAATACTGTACATTCACAGAGCAAGCCAACTCATTTTCTGTCCAAATCTACTTGGCAAACACATTCTTATATTGAGAAACAACCTTTCTTTTGTTCCTAGACTTGGAGCAAACATCCTTTCATTGTTCCTTGTTTATTGCAATGAACTTGCAGGTATATACAACATCACTACAGAGATGCTTGCATGTTTGCTTTTCTCACAGTCTGCTTCTCTCTTCTTTGTTCTTTTCAACTTTGTTTTGCCTCCCTTTTTGGCGCTTATTTCTTTGTCTCATCTTTTCTGATGTTGGTAAAAACAACTTGTTTTCTCTACCACATCATCACTCTACTCTCTGCCTTCGTCCTGTCCACTCATGCTGACCATCTCATCCAGCTGCTAGTGAGGATTGAATCAAATCTTGTGGAGGATCAACTTATACTTAATTATTTCTCTGCATTTTCCAATCTTATTCCTTACGGCGTCACTTCCACTCATTCGAAGTCTATATTCTCTGCATATTTAATGAGCTCATTACTTCGCGAGACATTTTGTGACATCTATCCCTTTTTTCTAATCTATTTGAAATTGTGAAGTGTATATATTTCTATTCACGGATTTGTGCAATTTATCTGAGATTCTGAGCGGCTGGATCCCATTCTATCTTCTGGCGAGCAAGAATTAAGGTAGGACCTAACTTTTATATTTATATTAGGAGATCGGCTTTGCCAATTTCCTAAACTGGTGACCCCGACGTGATCCTGAATCCTTAATTTTCTTTTATCGCCCTTTATTCATTTCTCTCACTTCGCTATTCTTGCTTCTCACTTCACTATTTTTGTTTCCTTTCTACTTCTCAATTTTTTTTTCTTAACTCTACAACATGACTACCCCTAATGTTTCTTCTACTCCTGAATCTAATCTTTCTCCAGTATCACCCTCTATTGCTCCGGTGAGCATTAAGCTCCCACCATTCTGGGCAAATGACCCAGAAATTTGGTTCGTTCAGGTGGAGCTAGGCCCAATTTCACACAAAGGGTATTTCCGCCGAAATCACTAAATTCAATTATGTAGTTGCCTCACTACAACAAGAGGTAGCTATGGAGGTGAGGGATATCATTACTGCTATCCCGGGTGACAACCCCTATCAAAAATTAAAAGCTGCACTGGTCAAGCGAACGACCGTCTCCGAGCAGACGCGCCTCAATCGGCTGCTGTCAGGAGAGGAGCTCGGAGACAAGTCGCCATCGCAACTCCTCCGGCGGATGCAGCAATTGATGGGGACGAGCACAATGGAGGATTCAATTTTTCGGCAATTATTTTTGCAACGCTTGCCCACCAACGTGCAGGTAATCCTAGCCGCATCAAGCGATGGGGTGAGTTTGGTGGACTTAGCGGCGCTTGCGGACAAAATTGTTGAAGTTGCCGGCCCAACTATATCCAACATTCAATCTAAGTTGGCGCCATCACAACCCCCTCCACTCCCCACAGGTGGACCAGCTCACAATGCAAGTTCAAGCATTAACCTGCTCCATGCTGGATAACCGCGAGAGAGGTCGCAGTCGACAGCGCAAGTCCAAAGACTCGATTAAGCGCCCACAATCAGTTTCGCGCAGCCCGCATCGCAGTGAACAGCATGCAGGTGCCCAGTGCTGGTATCACTGGAAATATGGGAGCAGTGCTCAAAAGTGCATTAGTCCTTGCTCTTTCTCAGCAAGACAGGCCCAGGGAAACGACCCCGCCAAGGAATAGCGGCGACTAACCCCCTTGGCAGCACCCAACCCAGTCGCCTTTTCTTTGTCAACGATAAGTACACTGGTACACGCTATCTCGTCGACACAGGTGCTGAGGTGAGCATTTTCCCTCATTCAAAATTGGGAAAACCGGCTAGGGTTGACGCGACAAATATCCAACTACAGGCTGTAAATCGATCACCAATCAAGACTTTCGGACAAAAGTCTTTCACACTTGATCTCGGTTTACGGCGTGTTTTCCGCTGGATATTTGTTGTGACAGATATACCCACGCCGATTTTGGGTGCCGATTTTCTTGACCAGTTCGGACTGTTGGTGGATATCAAACACCGCCGATTGATAGACACCACAACCACTCTTACAGTCCAGGGGTGTGGATCATATACTGGTACTATTAGCCCGATGTATGTTCAACATGACTCATCGGAGCGGTTTCACTCTATTCTCCGTCAATATCCGGATATCACACGACCGGTTTACAAGCACTCAGAAGTGAAACATAATACCACGCATCACATCCCAACTCGAGGCCCGCCCGCGGCAGCGCGCCCTCGTCGACTTGCCCCAGATCGTCAGAGAATTGCCCAGGCAGAGTTCGAGCACATGCTTGAACTTGGCATTATCCGACAATCTGAGAGCAACTGGTCAAGTCCATTGCACATGGTTCCCAAGAAAACGCCAGGGGACTGGCGGCCTTGTGGTGATTATCGCTTGCTCAACGCTCGCACGGTCCCGGATCGATACCCTATCCCGCACTTGCAAGATTTCTCTTCAACTCTTGCAGGTAAGACAATTTTTTCGAAAATTGATCTCGTTAGGGCATATCATCAGATCCCAGTCGAGCCTAGCGACATTCACAAGACTGCCGTGACCACTCCATTCGGCTTATTCGAATTTGTTCGAATGCCATTCGGACTTCGGAATGCAGCACAAACATTCCAGCGATTGATGGACACCGTCATTCGCGGCCTCCCATTTGTCTATGTTTATCTGGATGATATACTGGTAGCCAGTTCCTCTAAGGATGAACATGAGACACACGTCCGTCAACTATTTGATCGCCTGCAGGAGTATGGCATCATTGTCAATCCCTCAAAATGTCAGTTTGGTGCTTCATCGCTTTCTTTCCTCGGACATACGGTGGACAACACCGGAATCCGTCCTCTTAGCGACAAAGTGAAAATCATTCGTGATTTTCCCGCACCTACGTCGCTCACCAAACTTCGAGAATTCCTGGGATTGGTCAACTTCTACAGGCGATTCATTCCTAGTTGTGCAGAGGTGCTGCAACCACTGACTGATCTGTTGAAAAACAGAACAAAAAAGAACATGCCGATTGATCTTGGAGAGAAAGAGCTTCTTGCTTTCAATCATGCTAAAGATCAATTAGCTAACTCTACTGTTCTTGTGCACCCTCGCACTGATGTTCCCTTATGCCTACTGGTCGACGCATCTGACGTAGGAGTCGGGGGAGCTATTCAACAACGAGTAGATGGAGTTTGGCAACCTCTGGCTTTCTTCTCTAAGAGGTTACAACCAGCTGAAACCAAATACAGCACATTCGGTAGGGAGTTGCTTGCAGCATATCTTGGTATCAAGCACTTCCGTCATCTCCTTGAAGGTAGGTCATTTACTATCTACACTGACCACAAACCTCTTACCCATGCACTCAAATCGAAACCGTATAGGCATTCGCCACGTGAAATCCGACAACTCGATTTCATTTCTCAATTCACATCTGATATACAGCACATTTCAGGTAAGGAGAACACAGCAGCAGATGCCCTCTCTCGTCTGTATATTGACAGAGTTGATTCTTCCTCAATCATAGACTTTGCGGCCATCGCAAAGGATCAGGAAGATGGAACTGAGGTGAAAGATTCCTCACTTCAACTCAAGTCAATTGCTCTCCCAGGTTCTAGCACTACAATTCTGTGCGATATATCAACTGGTACTGCCAGGCCTTTGGTACCAGTCAAACATAGAAGAGCTATCTTTGATTCCCTTCATGGACTTTCTCATCCAGGAATCAGAGCTACTCAAAAGCTCATTACAGAGCGCTTTGTTTGGCCTAGCATCAACGCTGATGTCAGGAAATGGGCCAAAACATGCCTCGAGTGTCAAAAGTGTAAAGTACATCGGCACACCAAAGCACCACTTGGTACTTTCACTTCACCTGATGCACGCTTCTCTCATGTGCACATTGACCTCGTAGGCCCGCTTCCTTCATCAGAGGGTAACAATTACCTTCTTACTTGTGTTGATCGCTACACCAGATGGCCAGAAGCTATCCCTATCCCCGACATCACTGCGGAGACGGTAGCACGAGCATTTGTGGCCAGATGGGTAGCAGTGTTTGGCGCACCTACTACCATCACAACAGACAGAGGTAGGCAATTTGAGTCAGCACTTTTCCTTTCACTCACCAACCTCCTCGGCACTAAACGCATCCGCACAACAGCATACCATCCTGCCGCAAATGGTTTAGTGGAGCGTTTTCATCGCCAACTTAAAGCCTCTCTCAAAGCTCATAACAAGGTCCGTTGGACTGAGTCACTCCCTTTAGTCTTGCTAGGTATACGCACAGCAATCAAGGCGGACATTGGATGCTCTGCAGCAGAACTAGTATTTGGGACTACAGTCACTCTACCTGCACAATTTGTAGCTCCTTCACAAATTGATTCTGCCGATGACCCATCTAACTATGCCCACAGACTAAAGAGAATGATGCGGGAATTACATCCCACTCCTACTCGAAAACAGCACACTCGAACGCAGGTACATCCTGAACTGCATTCTTCATCTCACATCTTTCTAAGAGATGATGCTGTCACAAAGCCACTGCAGCCTCCATACAGAGGACCCTTCCGAGTCATCCGTCGCACTGACAAGTATTTTACCATAGATTATAATGGTAAACATGAAAATGTCAGTGTCGACAGACTGAAACCGGCTTTCATCGAGCAGGATGCTACCACTCCTTCATCTCCTCATCACAATCCACCTGACCAAGTTCATAAACAATCCAACTCCACGGACTTGGCAGTGGATTCTGATGACAAGCACATGCCTCCCGAAATTCGTAAGACCCGTTCTGGTCGCCATGTCAGGTTTCCTGCCAAGTACGTTCAATTTTTCGGAGACGGTTGAAACATTTCTCAAAATTCACTGATGTTTCCACTCCTTTTATTTTCTTGTTTTATATAGCCAAGTTCCCTTTTACTTTCCCTTGTCGATTTGTTACTACATTTCTATTCGGTACAAATCTAGGGGGAGCTACTGTAGTGACTTGACTATATCTTTTTATATATCTACATCTATATATTCTTTCCTTGTATATATTTTCATTTATATTTCAACATTCTGTATATGTATATAAATTCTTTCTTTTATTTCCAATTTCATATATTCTCACTTGTTCACGCCATGTGTATGTACTACAATACTGTACATTCACAGAGCAAGCCAACTCATTTTCTGTCCAAATCTACTTGGCAAACACATTCTTATATTGAGAAACAACCTTTCTTTTGTTCCTAGACTTGGAGCAAACATCCTTTCATTGTTCCTTGTTTATTGCAATGAACTTGCAGGTATATACAACATCACTACAGAGATGCTTGCATGTTTGCTTTTCTCACAGTCTGCTTCTCTCTTCTTTGTTCTTTTCAACTTTGTTTTGCCTCCCTTTTTGGCGCTTATTTCTTTGTCTCATCTTTTCTGATGTTGGTAAAAACAACTTGTTTTCTCTACCACATCATCACTCTACTCTCTGCCTTCGTCCTGTCCACTCATGCTGACCATCTCATCCAGCTGCTAGTGAGGATTGAATCAAATCTTGTGGAGGATCAACTTATACTTAATTATTTCTCTGCATTTTCCAATCTTATTCCTTACGGCGTCACTTCCACTCATTCGAAGTCTATATTCTCTGCATATTTAATGAGCTCATTACTTCGCGAGACATTTTGTGACATCTATCCCTTTTTTCTAATCTATTTGAAATTGTGAAGTGTATATATTTCTATTCACGGATTTGTGCAATTTATCTGAGATTCTGAGCGGCTGGATCCCATTCTATCTTCTGGCGAGCAAGAATTAAGGTAGGACCTAACTTTTATATTTATATTAGGAGATCGGCTTTGCCAATTTCCTAAACTGGTGACCCCGACGTGATCCTGAATCCTTAATTTTCTTTTATCGCCCTTTATTCATTTCTCTCACTTCGCTATTCTTGCTTCTCACTTCACTATTTTTGTTTCCTTTCTACTTCTCAATTTTTTTTTCTTAACTCTACAACATGACTACCCCTAATGTTTCTTCTACTCCTGAATCTAATCTTTCTCCAGTATCACCCTCTATTGCTCCGGTGAGCATTAAGCTCCCACCATTCTGGGCAAATGACCCAGAAATTTGGTTCGTTCAGGTGGAGCTAGGCCCAATTTCACACAAAGGGTATTTCCGCCGAAATCACTAAATTCAATTATGTAGTTGCCTCACTACAACAAGAGGTAGCTATGGAGGTGAGGGATATCATTACTGCTATCCCGGGTGACAACCCCTATCAAAAATTAAAAGCTGCACTGGTCAAGCGAACGACCGTCTCCGAGCAGACGCGCCTCAATCGGCTGCTGTCAGGAGAGGAGCTCGGAGACAAGTCGCCATCGCAACTCCTCCGGCGGATGCAGCAATTGATGGGGACGAGCACAATGGAGGATTCAATTTTTCGGCAATTATTTTTGCAACGCTTGCCCACCAACGTGCAGGTAATCCTAGCCGCATCAAGCGATGGGGTGAGTTTGGTGGACTTAGCGGCGCTTGCGGACAAAATTGTTGAAGTTGCCGGCCCAACTATATCCAACATTCAATCTAAGTTGGCGCCATCACAACCCCCTCCACTCCCCACAGGTGGACCAGCTCACAATGCAAGTTCAAGCATTAACCTGCTCCATGCTGGATAACCGCGAGAGAGGTCGCAGTCGACAGCGCAAGTCCAAAGACTCGATTAAGCGCCCACAATCAGTTTCGCGCAGCCCGCATCGCAGTGAACAGCATGCAGGTGCCCAGTGCTGGTATCACTGGAAATATGGGAGCAGTGCTCAAAAGTGCATTAGTCCTTGCTCTTTCTCAGCAAGACAGGCCCAGGGAAACGACCCCGCCAAGGAATAGCGGCGACTAACCCCCTTGGCAGCACCCAACCCAGTCGCCTTTTCTTTGTCAACGATAAGTACACTGGTACACGCTATCTCGTCGACACAGGTGCTGAGGTGAGCATTTTCCCTCATTCAAAATTGGGAAAACCGGCTAGGGTTGACGCGACAAATATCCAACTACAGGCTGTAAATCGATCACCAATCAAGACTTTCGGACAAAAGTCTTTCACACTTGATCTCGGTTTACGGCGTGTTTTCCGCTGGATATTTGTTGTGACAGATATACCCACGCCGATTTTGGGTGCCGATTTTCTTGACCAGTTCGGACTGTTGGTGGATATCAAACACCGCCGATTGATAGACACCACAACCACTCTTACAGTCCAGGGGTGTGGATCATATACTGGTACTATTAGCCCGATGTATGTTCAACATGACTCATCGGAGCGGTTTCACTCTATTCTCCGTCAATATCCGGATATCACACGACCGGTTTACAAGCACTCAGAAGTGAAACATAATACCACGCATCACATCCCAACTCGAGGCCCGCCCGCGGCAGCGCGCCCTCGTCGACTTGCCCCAGATCGTCAGAGAATTGCCCAGGCAGAGTTCGAGCACATGCTTGAACTTGGCATTATCCGACAATCTGAGAGCAACTGGTCAAGTCCATTGCACATGGTTCCCAAGAAAACGCCAGGGGACTGGCGGCCTTGTGGTGATTATCGCTTGCTCAACGCTCGCACGGTCCCGGATCGATACCCTATCCCGCACTTGCAAGATTTCTCTTCAACTCTTGCAGGTAAGACAATTTTTTCGAAAATTGATCTCGTTAGGGCATATCATCAGATCCCAGTCGAGCCTAGCGACATTCACAAGACTGCCGTGACCACTCCATTCGGCTTATTCGAATTTGTTCGAATGCCATTCGGACTTCGGAATGCAGCACAAACATTCCAGCGATTGATGGACACCGTCATTCGCGGCCTCCCATTTGTCTATGTTTATCTGGATGATATACTGGTAGCCAGTTCCTCTAAGGATGAACATGAGACACACGTCCGTCAACTATTTGATCGCCTGCAGGAGTATGGCATCATTGTCAATCCCTCAAAATGTCAGTTTGGTGCTTCATCGCTTTCTTTCCTCGGACATACGGTGGACAACACCGGAATCCGTCCTCTTAGCGACAAAGTGAAAATCATTCGTGATTTTCCCGCACCTACGTCGCTCACCAAACTTCGAGAATTCCTGGGATTGGTCAACTTCTACAGGCGATTCATTCCTAGTTGTGCAGAGGTGCTGCAACCACTGACTGATCTGTTGAAAAACAGAACAAAAAAGAACATGCCGATTGATCTTGGAGAGAAAGAGCTTCTTGCTTTCAATCATGCTAAAGATCAATTAGCTAACTCTACTGTTCTTGTGCACCCTCGCACTGATGTTCCCTTATGCCTACTGGTCGACGCATCTGACGTAGGAGTCGGGGGAGCTATTCAACAACGAGTAGATGGAGTTTGGCAACCTCTGGCTTTCTTCTCTAAGAGGTTACAACCAGCTGAAACCAAATACAGCACATTCGGTAGGGAGTTGCTTGCAGCATATCTTGGTATCAAGCACTTCCGTCATCTCCTTGAAGGTAGGTCATTTACTATCTACACTGACCACAAACCTCTTACCCATGCACTCAAATCGAAACCGTATAGGCATTCGCCACGTGAAATCCGACAACTCGATTTCATTTCTCAATTCACATCTGATATACAGCACATTTCAGGTAAGGAGAACACAGCAGCAGATGCCCTCTCTCGTCTGTATATTGACAGAGTTGATTCTTCCTCAATCATAGACTTTGCGGCCATCGCAAAGGATCAGGAAGATGGAACTGAGGTGAAAGATTCCTCACTTCAACTCAAGTCAATTGCTCTCCCAGGTTCTAGCACTACAATTCTGTGCGATATATCAACTGGTACTGCCAGGCCTTTGGTACCAGTCAAACATAGAAGAGCTATCTTTGATTCCCTTCATGGACTTTCTCATCCAGGAATCAGAGCTACTCAAAAGCTCATTACAGAGCGCTTTGTTTGGCCTAGCATCAACGCTGATGTCAGGAAATGGGCCAAAACATGCCTCGAGTGTCAAAAGTGTAAAGTACATCGGCACACCAAAGCACCACTTGGTACTTTCACTTCACCTGATGCACGCTTCTCTCATGTGCACATTGACCTCGTAGGCCCGCTTCCTTCATCAGAGGGTAACAATTACCTTCTTACTTGTGTTGATCGCTACACCAGATGGCCAGAAGCTATCCCTATCCCCGACATCACTGCGGAGACGGTAGCACGAGCATTTGTGGCCAGATGGGTAGCAGTGTTTGGCGCACCTACTACCATCACAACAGACAGAGGTAGGCAATTTGAGTCAGCACTTTTCCTTTCACTCACCAACCTCCTCGGCACTAAACGCATCCGCACAACAGCATACCATCCTGCCGCAAATGGTTTAGTGGAGCGTTTTCATCGCCAACTTAAAGCCTCTCTCAAAGCTCATAACAAGGTCCGTTGGACTGAGTCACTCCCTTTAGTCTTGCTAGGTATACGCACAGCAATCAAGGCGGACATTGGATGCTCTGCAGCAGAACTAGTATTTGGGACTACAGTCACTCTACCTGCACAATTTGTAGCTCCTTCACAAATTGATTCTGCCGATGACCCATCTAACTATGCCCACAGACTAAAGAGAATGATGCGGGAATTACATCCCACTCCTACTCGAAAACAGCACACTCGAACGCAGGTACATCCTGAACTGCATTCTTCATCTCACATCTTTCTAAGAGATGATGCTGTCACAAAGCCACTGCAGCCTCCATACAGAGGACCCTTCCGAGTCATCCGTCGCACTGACAAGTATTTTACCATAGATTATAATGGTAAACATGAAAATGTCAGTGTCGACAGACTGAAACCGGCTTTCATCGAGCAGGATGCTACCACTCCTTCATCTCCTCATCACAATCCACCTGACCAAGTTCATAAACAATCCAACTCCACGGACTTGGCAGTGGATTCTGATGACAAGCACATGCCTCCCGAAATTCGTAAGACCCGTTCTGGTCGCCATGTCAGGTTTCCTGCCAAGTACGTTCAATTTTTCGGAGACGGTTGAAACATTTCTCAAAATTCACTGATGTTTCCACTCCTTTTATTTTCTTGTTTTATATAGCCAAGTTCCCTTTTACTTTCCCTTGTCGATTTGTTACTACATTTCTATTCGGTACAAATCTAGGGGGAGCTACTGTAGTGACTTGACTATATCTTTTTATATATCTACATCTATATATTCTTTCCTTGTATATATTTTCATTTATATTTCAACATTCTGTATATGTATATAAATTCTTTCTTTTATTTCCAATTTCATATATTCTCACTTGTTCACGCCATGTGTATGTACTACAATACTGTACATTCACAGAGCAAGCCAACTCATTTTCTGTCCAAATCTACTTGGCAAACACATTCTTATATTGAGAAACAACCTTTCTTTTGTTCCTAGACTTGGAGCAAACATCCTTTCATTGTTCCTTGTTTATTGCAATGAACTTGCAGGTATATACAACATCACTACAGAGATGCTTGCATGTTTGCTTTTCTCACAGTCTGCTTCTCTCTTCTTTGTTCTTTTCAACTTTGTTTTGCCTCCCTTTTTGGCGCTTATTTCTTTGTCTCATCTTTTCTGATGTTGGTAAAAACAACTTGTTTTCTCTACCACATCATCACTCTACTCTCTGCCTTCGTCCTGTCCACTCATGCTGACCATCTCATCCAGCTGCTAGTGAGGATTGAATCAAATCTTGTGGAGGATCAACTTATACTTAATTATTTCTCTGCATTTTCCAATCTTATTCCTTACGGCGTCACTTCCACTCATTCGAAGTCTATATTCTCTGCATATTTAATGAGCTCATTACTTCGCGAGACATTTTGTGACATCTATCCCTTTTTTCTAATCTATATATTTGAAATTGTGAAGTGTATATATTTCTATTCACGGATTTGTGCAATTTATCTGAGATTCTGAGCGGCTGGATCCCATTCTATCTTCTGGCGAGCAAGAATTAAGGTAGGACCTAACTTTTATATTTATATTAGGAGATCGGCTTTGCCAATTTCCTAAACTATAATACAAGAAACAGCCATTTCAACTTTTGCTTACCAGAAAGGGTAGGTAGTTTTGGTAACTCCTTTTATTACAATGCTATTAAACATTGGAATTCCCTTCCCAATGATATTTAAAGGAAATAGGAATTTTTTGCATTTTAAGAGGAATTTGAGAGTCAAAGAGAAGATGCAAATGATATGTTGTACGGTTGATTTAGCCTGAATACTGACCACGTTCTTTTCTCTTCTCTATACCAGGTATTATTATGTATTCTACATAGTTTGATTGAAGCTTCGATATGTCCTTTCTTCTATTCTATTTCTTGTATCTCTTCCTTCTATTCTCCTCTTCGTGCTGTTATTGTTGTCGCCGTTTTTGCTGTTGTTCTTCTCCTTATTATTTTTCTTCCTCATCCTTTTTTTCCCGTCTCCTTCTCCTCCTCCTCCCCTTTCTTTTTCTATTCCTCCTCCTTCTCCTTCTTTTCTTCTTCTTCTTCGTTATATTCTTGTATATATTATCTATATATCTTATTTATTGGTAATAGTAAATACTGATCTTTTTTCTTCATTTTTTAATATGTAAATAGTACAATATTTTACCATGTTATTATCTTAATTCTGTATGTCGAGGACCCCACTGGAAATAAGCTTTCGAGCTTTCGTGGGTCATCCTGTGCAAGCCTGTTGTTTTAATGCTACTGTATATATGTTATGATGACTTGCCAAATAAAATCAACCAATCAATCAATCAATCAATCAATCAACCACTACGTTTCTCTTTCTTTTCCCCGTTTATTTATTTTTTTGGCCACTCGATGGGGGGCGTGTCCTCTCCCACCGTGTAGTTACGCCACTATATATGGACCACCATTCATACATACATGCTCACTAGACACTATTGCATGTAACTTGCGGGCATAGAGAATTGATCATTTTATTGGCATCTCTCTGTTTGCAGGCGACTACTAGTAAATTACTGAGCAAGAACTTGATTTCCATACAGTAGTCTGAAAAAGCGCCAGCTAAGACTAATAGCAGTGCAGATTTATTTACTACTCCGGTGCAGTTCGAGTTGATAATGCATGCTGGGTAAAAAAAGTCTAGTCGTAAACAACTTTTTTGTGGCTGCCCTGTCACGCATGCATGCCCGGACTCTTTCGGCCTGTACATTGGTGCGGATTTGATGCTTATCATTATTTATAGAATTGTAAGTATTTCCTATTTGAGGAATTCCGTAGTTTTTTATATTCTTCATTCACCCTATGCATTGAATTTCGTTCGTTTCTTTGATAATCGACATTTACATGGATAGGAAACTGGAGTGTTGTTGAATGTGACTGTACAAGAATCGAGTACCGTACTACCGGTACGAAATTTCATTTGAGGATGTGCCTAGACGATCGGGGTGGGTATAGTGCTGTGCCGCTGCGCCGCGCTGCCTGCCCAATTCCAACTCGCAGACAGTCGGTGGATCGTATACCCAGTTGTTGACGTTGTGTGTCCGTAGCCTGGAGGCGTCTGGGGAGTGAAAGTAATACTAAATATACTGTACGTATGGTCACTCCCCTAACGCCTGGCATTGTGATGTATACTATAGGCTCCTACGTACCGAGGGAAAAGGCAACTATAAAAATGCGCCAAACTGCTACTAGTTATGTTTAGAATCTGAGGTCACGACTGCTGTACATGGCCATGGGTACTAACAATATTGGTTGGCAACGTTTGGCAAAAAATGCGTAGTAGGATGGGAGGTCGGGTGTCCGGACACTTTATATTTTTGAAGCCTTCTTTTTTGTCTTTGGATTACACTAAAAATATGAATTCAATAGTTGTAATCATCTTCCATTTTGTTCTCTATAATATTTCCTTACATTTTGCACTAAAAATTGATGAAACTTCGCTTGTAAATTTTTCCAAATGACTTTCTAAAATTGATCGTCCGGACACACAACAACTGGGTATAATGGTTACAAAATGACGAATAAATTATATGAAGTAATAATTAAAAGTAGAAGAGAGTTTACTTACACTTGTTGACATCGCCATCTTTGATCCTTTGTTAATGCAACCTAGTTACGTGACGCGTATAGAGGGCGGCAAAATCATGAGCGGTGCTAGATTAAAAAGTGCTAAAAATAAAATGTCCCGCTTCAACCACTGAACTAGAAATACGTGGAAGTCGTGTACACCCAAACAAAACATCGCCGGCGAACTCGATAAGTCACGTGACCGCCGCCATTTTGCTAGGTCAATTGTTTGAGAACGCGCCGTAGAAGGCAAGATGCAATATGTTTTCTCTATGTATTTCTAGTTCAGTGGTTGAAGCGGGACATTTTAGCACTTTTTAATCTAGCACCGCTCATGATTTTGCTGCCCTCTATACGCGTCACGTAAATAGGTTGCAATTACAAAGGATCAAAGATGGCGATGTCAACAAGTGTAAGTAAACTCTCTTCTACTTTTATTACTTCATATAATTTATTCGTCATTTTGTAACCATTACTACGCATTTTTTGCCAAACGTTGCCAACCAATATTGTTACCCATGTACAGCAGTCGTGACCTCAGATTCTAAACATAACTAGCAGTTTGGCGCATTTTTATAGTTGCCTTTTCCCTCGGTACGTAGGAGCCTATACATCACAATGCCAGGCGTTAGGGGAGTGACCATACGTACAGTATATTACTTTCACTCCCCAGACGCCTCCAGGTTATGTGTCCGGACAGGTTGTGTGTCCGGACGATCAATTTTAGAAAGTCATTTGGAAAAAATTACAAGCGAAGTTTCATCAATTTTTAGTACAAAACGTTAGGAAATATTATAAAGAACAAAACAGAAGATGATTACAAGTATTGAATTCATATTTTTAGTGTAGGCCTAATCCTAGCCAGGAGGCTTCTAGAGAATAAAAATCATTTACTAACGTAAGGTTACTCTCATACGAAGCCAGGGCTTCCGTCATATACTTTTGCGTGTACCACCAAAAAACCTGAAACTTACGCCCCCGAGATTTCTACTTTCTTTCTAAAAGATCTAGCCCTAAATCATGTACATGGGATACAACTTAATTTCCGACATTTCTACGCTATGGATTTTATTTTTAGACAAGAATTCATCCAAAAAAAATGAGAAAAATATGAATAGACGTAAGAGACTTGCCTGATGGCGATGTTTACGCCGCCATCTTGTTTTCTATTGTTCTTCCCCAATGTTACGCGACGCAAGCGTCCGTATCGTGGGTGAAGAACAATACTAGAAAACAAGATGGCGGCGTAAACATGCAAACATGCGGCGTTTACATGCAAGACTCTCTTGTGACACCTAACTCCGCAACCATCAGTCACTTTTCAACAAAACTTGGATGGTAGATGTACTTAGGCGACCTGCACGTTATGCTGCAGTCGGAGGTCACATGGTAAGGTTAAAGGTCATTTTCAGGTCAACATTAAATTTTACGTGCAAGGCTCTTATGACATGTGTTATTCCATCCCAGTCATTTCACAATGAAGTTTCGATACAATTCTGTTGCGTGCCCTCACAAATCACGATATTTCTGGTTATTTCATAAGTGGGCGAGACACAAAATCGCTTTTGCCTTGTGTGAATTAGGCGAAACTTTAAAATGTCATCCAAGTTTGATGAAATTTCCAGTGTTATGCTCATTGGATTTTTCTCCTATTCAAATCTACTTTTTGTTTGGGGTAGACTTTTCCTTAAAAAAAACCCCAGTGACGTAGACACCGTTCTCATTATACTTTTTAAAACTAGTTTACTGGAAATCGGTTCAGGAAACCAGTTTGGAAGATTGTTTTGCTCAATGGGGTGACATGTTTCGCGCGAAATTTGAAACCGCAGCTTAGGCATTCCACATACAGTGTGTGGAGCAGCGCGCTCGAAATGTGCAAAGATCGCTTCCCGAAGAACGGTTGTGTCCTCACTTACGCTAAAACCAGTTTAACGAGGCAAAGCGATCTTCAAAACTACATTGCGAGGCGGTTTTCTGAACAGGTTTGGAAGATCGCTTCTAAGACCGCTTCAACCGTTCTCATTACACGTTAAACTAGTTTCCACTAAAGTTAAACCAGTTTTAGGTTGGTAGTGAGAACAGTGTCTTGTTGAACTGTGGTCTACTCATATGAATCATGCACTGTGCACCTGAAACTGCAATGCAAGAGTACATGATATTTGAAGAATTTTCTGTGTGTGGAGACCAAAACAAGTCCTTTTCAGCATAAGAAATTATCCAACATACATATGAAGACCTACATTTTAATGGAAATGCTGTTACACTTTTATAAATTGATAACCGGAATTCATTTTTGGGCATTGGTCCCCTGCACAGAGTGGAAGATACAGTATGTAGACTTTAGCCTATGGAGGAGGTGTACGTAGATGTATGAAGCAAGACATTGGACATCCAGTGGAACAAATAATGAAGCAGAGGTTGAAGCTTTCAGTCTACTTTGGGCATATTGTATGAACATGCCTGCTG
This sequence comes from Lytechinus pictus, assembly GCF_037042905.1. Taxonomy (NCBI): domain Eukaryota; kingdom Metazoa; phylum Echinodermata; class Echinoidea; order Temnopleuroida; family Toxopneustidae; genus Lytechinus; species Lytechinus pictus. Next base: position 27,997,947 of record NC_087258.1, on the reverse strand, counting down.
TATAAAACCTATAGTAATTATGTTGAGTATAGGAAATAGAAATGTGTTCTTCTTATTTATTAAATATTGCCATTTCATATGAAAACTTATTTTGATCAGCTTGCCTTGTCAAAATGAACTACACCTACTAATAACAAATATTTTCTTTGTGATTACGGAACAAGAAATACTTCTCTACATTTATTCTTAACCTGTCTTTGATAATAACCTTGGCTGCTAATTTTGTATTTATTTTTTTTATTTTTTTTATTTATTGTTTTTGTTCACTCATTTGTGTTTTCCTCCTTTTCCTACTTTTGTTTTCCAGCAATATACATGGCAACAGTGAAGGGTGAAGACATCTAATTACCTCCCAGCTCAAGGCGTATGGCCTACTCATAAATTCTCTCAAGGAATGATGCTACATTTGCATAATTTCCCGGAATTAGTAAGACTTTGAAAGAAAAAAAGTGCTGGTTTCAACTTGCCCCTGTCTTAATTAAGAAGTCTACTGTTTGCCCTTTATTACCATATGTGAAACAGTAATCCGTTTCAAGGAATTGCATCTTCATCAAGATGTATGATCTGGACAATCAAGTAATTTTCTGAAGAAGCATACACGTACACATGCAGATAACGAGGAGATCCAAAAGCGTGATTAAGATTGTGACGCAAACAGCTGTTATGAAAGGAAAATCTGATTGGAAAATTTTGTTTGCTCCTGATTTATAATTGGATTATTGGTCTGTGAACGTAATGATTATCCAGATGATCTTCAGCAAATGCAAGTTGAAATCAGTTTGTATTCTCAGAATCTGAAGTGCTGAGTAAGTTTTATATACTGTATTAAAGTCAGGAAACATCTTCATCATATCATTTGTTAGGCTGATCTGAAGCGTTATATCTACCCTTGGCAAAGATAACTGCATGGATGCAAAGAAATCCTATATCTGTCAATATGGCACCATCTGATCTATGAAATTCTGTTTTGACTGAGAATGCTGGAATCTATAAGAATCAATCCACTTTACAGGTATCACTTTGCTGCAGTCAGAGACCAATAAAACTCAAGTTTAACGTGATACACCAACAATGCCGCCATCCTCTGGAGAACTATGGGGCTCACACCTGATGCCCTCCAAGATCCGTGTGGAATGTCTCCTACCAAACGGGATCCTGGTGCCCATGGAATGTGTGCGTGAAGCTACCTTGGAGAAGGTTAAAGCCATGCTGTGGAGAGAAGCCTTCAAGTATCCTCTGGCTCACCTCCTAGGGGAAGCATCCTCCTACATCTTTGTCAGCATCACCCAGGATGCGGAGAAGGAGGAGTTCTATGATGAGGGGCGGAGACTCTGTGATCTAAGGCTGTTCCAACCATGGCTGAAGGTTGTAGAGCCGGCAGGAAACAGAGAAGAGAAGATGCTCAATTATGAAATAGGTTAGTGCTGTCTTTTTGTCATACTTATTTCATGGTCTTTCACGAACAGGCTACCTCTGAAATCATGTATGTTGATCAGCCAAGACAAAAGTAATATATTCCAGTCTTATTAAAAATTGTAATTTGTTAGCATTACAAAATGATTTCTGGATAATAATGGCTACTTTATATTGTAGCCCACTGGTCATGCTCATGGCCCTCCAAGAACGTACATGTTAATCTTTACATTAATGAACAATAATTGAAGTAGAAATTGAATGTAAAATTGTTAAATGAGAGAGGCACAATATTTTTTGCGGGCAATATCGGATGGGAAAAAATACAATAAGATGAAATTTTATGTCTGTAAATAGAATTTACTCAGCTGAAACAGCTATACATGTATGACCTCTTTCACAATAAACTTAATTTTAGAAAATAATAAGATTTCATTTTTATTTTTTCCATCCAACATTACAAGAAGAAGTAATTCTTAGAAAGAAAATATTTTTTTAGATTTTATAAGCCAAAAGAAAAAAGAACAATCGTTGCATTTTTAAAAGTAAAGTTTGACATTGAATGGTTAAGAGTCAGATTCTAAAGATGGTTGCTGGCATGAAAAAAGTTGATTTCAAGTGACATTTTGGATGATTTTTTTGTGTTATTTGGGTTCATCAACTGCTACAAAATAGGGAAATATTAACAGGTAATCAAATTTATCTGTATCTGCATATTCATGACATAATGTACGTAGAATGATCCAAAGAAGATACCATGTGACTAACCCTAACCCTATCAAATTTGTGCATGCCATTTGTAGATGTTACTGTTAGATCTAGACTTGAAAATTTGAATATTCCGTCTGTTTAGAGGGAGATATTATATTGTTTCACTTCATTTTCAAATTGGAAGTATTTATTAGTGAAATATACATTCTCTATTCATTTCAAAGCAGTATGATATGAATTTAAGGTATTTTTGGTTGCTTTTTCTCAAACAGTTTAAATGTTTACCAAAATTTGTAAATGTTTTTGTGTTGACGGTCGTTAAATGTCACTTAAACATTTTGACTCAGGCCTGAGATGAAGGATTATAGTATTATCCCTATATACTGGTTACATTCATGTGTTATCATTAATTCAACAGTTTCCTGATAATCTGTATTGTGAGACAAAGCTTTGTAGCATCAAATCAACGTGCATCTTGACAGGTCTTGAGATTCAATAGCATTCACTGTAGAATTTCATTTTTATCTTTTTGTTTTGACACATCACATATGTATTCATTTTTTAATGAGAAAATATGTAAACAATAGGTAGAAAATTGATAAATATAAATAAATTCCTGAAGGTAGGTACTACATGTAGGTAGGACACTGATCAATTCCAGTGTACCTGTTTTTCTTTTATTAATATTTGTTATCATAAGAGACAAATTTCCAAATGTGCATCTAGTCTTGAAGAGAAATGCTAAAAAAAAAAAAACCTTAATTTTTAAGTTTGGGTAAATTAAGTGGTCCTCAACCCACATGTGTACATGTATATGTAATTCTCTTGCTATTTTGATTTGATACAGAGGAGATACATGTATGGAATGATATTCACTTTCAAATGAATTTTCAAGTTCATGCATTATAAATTTGCAGTTAAACAAAATTTGTTCATCAAAGTACATTATAGTCTACATGTACATCTGCAGCAAGCATTCATGTTGTTTGAAACACTAGTATAAATGTAAATGTACATTCAAATGAGGTATCAGTCCACACACCTGACTCTTTCCTCCGTCTCTTTCTCAATTTCTCTCCATCTCTCCTTCCCTTTTCCATTCGCCCTCTCTTCACATGCCTTCTTTATTGTCTTTCTTTCTTTATTAATTTATTAATTAATTTATTTATTTATTCATTCATTCATTCATTTATCTATACATTCATTTATTATTCATTTATTTACACTGTACTTATGCAATCAATTAATTTCTCTCTGTTCTCAAATTTCAGCTTTTTTTTCAAATTCCTTCCTTACTATTAGATCTGTCTTTGTCTTTCTCAGTGTCTCCCCCTTCTTTCTTTCTCTCTCTCTCTCTTTCTCCATCTCGTGTCTCTTTCTCTGTCACTCTCTCTCTCTAGTCAATACCTATTTCAAGTTGAGATAAGTGTTTACCATTTTGGAAACACCACAGACAGGAATTGCCCTCTTGCCTCAAAAACAAGTCTTCTGTTCAAAACATCTCTGTCTCAAGAGAATAAAAGCACTGATGAATACTCCTTTTAAAGGTACACCAAACACAGCATATCGCCTGCTATACCTACATGTACATGTATGTAGTCTTGATACATAGACCTATAAAGCATACAATTAGTTTTCAGAATATGATAAGCGATTTAAAGACAGGAAAGGCTCGAAGCATACATGTACTCGTACTGTTTTGGGGGAAGCATTATGGGTTTTTTTAATCATGAAATAGTGTACAAGGATGTAGATGAAGGGTTTTAATGAGGTCTCGAGATGGCATAGTTACTGTGGCATACATGTAGTGGCTTGAAATGCTTGCAGTCAGCTATTAAACCAGCAGAGAATAAAGCCCTCATAAAGCGCACTATGCAATTTGCAGTTGCCCAAATTTCAAAGAAATTATAATAACATTTGTTATGAACATTTTAACCAATAAAATCTTAGCTATCAAAGTTCAGAATAGTGGTAGGACTACTGAAATCGGAAATTCAGTCCAGTTTGAGCCTCCCTGTAGGAATAAAAGTAAATACAAATCGTAATGATGTCAATCGTCATCACCCGCTACGTCTTGAAGCCGATTTTTACTTTACTCCGACCACAGGGCTTGCTGCAAAGCAAAATTATGTTATCATTCCTAACATTATGCCAAACTCGAAATGAATTTTACTTCTTGGAACTTTCACATTTAATACAAAATGCGATTAAAAAAAAATGCATCGCATTGGATCACATAGTGTTCGCTGGGCTTAATTGATCACCAATTTGGGTTTCTCGGTTATGATATTTTTTTAAAATTAATTTTATTGCAGTTTATTTCAATCAGACTTTTCCTTTATGGAAAATGGTTTATGTTCATGAATAGATGCAAAAAGGATTATCAGTTGAAAAAAATTATGTGATAATCTTTGTTGATCCAGACAGCTAAATAATAAATGATATTGCATTTCTGTTTTTAAAGGTCAAGTCCACCCCAGAAATTGCTGAGTTGAATAAATAGAGAAAAATCAAGTTAGCATTACGCTGAAAATTTCATCAAAATCGGATGCAAAATAATAAAGTTATGACACTTTATTTAAAGTTTCGCTTATTTTCACAAAACAGTGATATGCACAACTCAGTGACATGCAAATAGGACAGTCGATGATGTCCCTCACTCACTACCGGTATTTCTTTTGTTTTTTTATTGTTTGAATCATTTATTAATTGATTTTTTACAGATTTGACATTAAAGGGCCAACTTGACTAAAACATATGGCATGCTAATTCCACATGTTCATGGAGGAACGGTTTCATTTGACAATGAGGGGAAAATTAGAATATTTTATATGTCATGTATACATGTATAATAAAATGAAAAAGACATAGTGAGTGGATGACGTCATCAGTCTCCTAATTTGCATAATATTGAAATTAAGATAAACTTTAAAATGTCATAACTTTCCTATTTTATATCCGATTTTGATGAAACTTTCAGTGTTATTCTTGTTGGATTTTTCTCCTTTTATTCAAATCAACTTTTTGTTGCAACCGCAATTTTAGACTCCATTTTTGGAAGCCATCTTGGATTTTTTAACATACTGGACCACTAACTGTTCTTGTAACTTGTCCCAATGTAGCCTATTATTTGACCATTGAAACCATGGTCTATACAGCAAAATCATATCTCCAGGTGGATATGAAATGAGCTACATGTATATGTCCATTTAAGTACCAAAAGCCATTTTATACTCCATTTTTGGAAGCCATCTTGGTTTTTTTACACTCAAGACCACTGGCTGTCCTGGTAACTTGTCCCGAAGTACGACTTCACCCTTAAAACCATTGAATATAAACCAAATTAAAGCCACTTAAGTAAGTACATGTAATAGATGAATTGTGGATTTTTAGCCTACAGCAGCCATTTTGCGTGCCATCTTGGATTTTCCAGGTACCCTGGAGTGCTTACATACATATTCACTCTAACTTGTATCAACTAAAAAATTCTTTTAAACCATGGACCATGGAATATGAACCAAAATAGATTCTATGGTGGATAATGAGTGAGTTACATGTATATTTTCAGTGAATGGCGGCCATCTTGAAAATGATTACTTTCTTGGATGCGGATTTTAGTAGATTTTTAGTTTGTTATTCCTGAGGTCAAATATTGCCAGAAACAGTTGAAAAACCTTTGTTGCTATTTGTTCCGGGTCAAACCATATATTGACCCGTCTAATGCAACATTTGGAGAAACTTGAAATTCTAATGACTTTACTAGTACAGTGTGTTTTGTATCAATATTGTTTAAAACAGAAATGTACATATGTTGAATGATATCTGGATCTGGATGTATACGATGCAGGGCCCTCCTGGGCATTTAAACGCATCGGGTACTTGACCTGAATTTTGCCGGGACCGGCAGGTGCAATACATTGGATGAACACCCTACTCTTTGACGAATAGTGAATTGGTTTTAACGTGCATAGGTTTTGACTCTCTTATACACGGGACCAACATCAGCGTCCTCTCCGATGGACAGAGTGTTTTCCAACTGCATTCACACCTGCACTGAATACAGTGGTGAGACATGCTAACACACAATGCTATAGCATCAGACTTTTTTGATAGACGCGTTTCGGCATAAGCGGGACTTGAACCCCTCACGTTGAGATCTACGATCTTATCCAAAACATGCACCTTAACTGACTGAGCTACGCTGCTTGTCAAATTTTCGAGGGTATAAAAAAAGACTAAAATGTTTTATAAAGGATGTACGTTTTGGCCCAACAGTGTTTAGAGTCTGATTTGCGCGAGGTGTGGGAGGTGGCTTGGGGCTGTACTAAACCCAATGATGTACTGTAGGTTAAAGGTATTGTTTAACTTTGTGAGCAGCCGATTTAAAAAAATCTCAAACCAAGATGAAACATGTGTACAAGTGCATGTATTAGAACTAATAAACCCTGAAAACAACCATTATTGAGAATGAAAAGCTAAAACTACAAGGCAAACCCAGATTTTGTAAATAGGCGTCTTATAGACGCCTAAATAGTACACATAAGTGTATGGGATGAAATTAAGATGGTGTTTTCGGTCACTTTATATTTCAATTTTTGAAGCACTAAATAATGATTTTCGAGCGCAATTTTTTCTGGGCTTCATTTTTGTAACATATCACAGACACAGGTGACAAGTGTGACCTTCTAGCTCAGATTTTTTTAAAGTCAAACCAATGTTAACCAATCACTTTAAGGTAAAACCGACGTCCGTGACATATAACAATTAAAATATTGCTGTACTTGTTTAGAGGTTCAATTCAGGCAATACTTGCCAAGGGTATCGTTTTGTTTCCAATACTTGTAGGGTAGGGTTTCATATGCCAATACTTGTTAAGGGGTTCATTTTCAGATATGGAAGATACTTGTTTAGGGTGCTTTTCGAGACCCCATGGTCGCGCATGGTATCCACTCGTCAACGGAAGTGCCCCCCCCCCCCCCGGGCCTCCTGATCATAAATAAATATCATGAATTTAGAATAAATTTTGATACCTCCAAGTCTTCAAGATCATGATTAATGACTAATACACCCCATCAGTACTCCAAAAGGTGGAATGCATTGACATTTACATGAATACAGACTATTCATATCCCATACATGTACACCTGTTCTACAAAATGTTCATTCTCAATATTGCTGTGCGAAGCTCTACATGTACCTTTGTGAATCAATATCTCAATCATTGTTACATGTACATGTACTTATTAAAATGGCTTAGCAACAGAGGACTCTTTCAGAAAATAATCATTAAGGCTAGAATTGCAGTGACCTTAGAAAAGGGTTATTAAAAATCCATGTTTAATGTTGATTCCACCTGTGTGAGAGCCTTTTCACACGAGAATCTTGAATCATCATTGTGATGATAATTGCATTTCGTCTTTAGAATCATTGTACCATTCACATGTTCACTCGAAAACTGTAATTTGAATTCAAATTCCTGTGTCCTTGGTGACCTGTCAATCAAACCCAATCAAAGCACTGCATCGCAAAAAAGAAACTACGATGAGTGCATGACAATTGTATTATCTACGGAAGTGATTGAAAGGTCAGGTAAACTCAGCCCCTCACAAGATGTTTTGGAGGTCAACCCTTTCAGACGTCAAATTCGTTCCGTAATTTGAGTGAAACTTAACTGGAATTCACCTCCAGATTAGAATTTGAATTCGTGATCGTGATTTCTTGTTTGTGATTCTAGTTTGGTTTCACATGTGCTAAAAATCTGTCAGTAGAATTATTTTTCACTGGAATCATCATTCAAATTACGATTTTGGTACCGTGTGAAAGGGCGGTGAAATATTCAGCAAGCAATTTGGTTTCCATATAAAAACTTCTAACATTGTGATTGCAGCAGCCACTACAATGGTAAAACCTAATTTTCTTTTCTCATTTCACATAGAAATAACCTGAAAAACAAAAAGGGAACAAAAAATAATTAAAGAAAGATATAATTAGTGCAATTAAGCCTTAGATACAATCAAAATGCAAGGAATCCATTATGAAATAAGTTTAGATGTTATGAGCAAAGGCTGTGGTTGATATTAAAAACCGGTCCATTGAATTTGCATTTTGTGGAATTAAAGTGTGTGTATTTTTTTCCTTTTAAAACAAAAAAAAGACTCTCTTTTGACAATGGGTTGTCTAAAAAAATCATATACAGTATCATATGCATCAAAATGAAAATGGAAATTTTGGGAGATACAGTCTTACAAGTGCTTCTGTCTCTCTTTTGAGCTGCCACAATGGTTTATTTTTAAATGTTATGGATATTATGAACTAATTTATGATCTTCAGAAAGGAATTTACTTGCCAAATTTGATTAGCAGTTTTGATCGACTGGGAAATTAGTTCTGTAACCATAGGCAATTCAACAGCAAATTAACATAGACAAACAAAAAAGAAGCTCTGATTTTACCTATATCAGAATACATTTCAAATACCAGGTAACTATTCCCTGATATTTTGTCATGTGAAATTAGAGTTCTTATTTTTTTGCTCTAAGTATTGAATGTTGTCTCTCATCCTAGGAGCGGCCATTGGCGTCCCAATCAACGAGTTTGACTCCATCAAAGATCCTCAGGTGGTCCACTTTAGACGTAACATTCTAACAACATGTATGAATGTAGTAGAGGAGCGTGAAGAACATGGTAAGATGGGTCAAGCACTCTATGCCTATCCACCAAACCTTGAAGCATCGGAGATTCTACCAAATCATATCCTACAGAAACTAGAAACAGGTGAGACATTGAAACAGATTAGCTTATATCAAAGGTTAAAGGTCAATTAAAGGTAGAGAAAAAAAAAGAGATTCTACCTAATCATATCCTACAGAAACTAGAAACAGGTGAGACATTGGAACAGATTACCTTATATCAAAGGTTAAAGAGAAATTCCAGTAGTTGCAGTAAACACTGATTTCATGAGAAAGTCTGTAATTTAACCAGGCTTAATTGTCAGTATATCATCGAGGATCTAGATCTGGTACAGTTACATAAACTGAACTTTGTGAAATCTTGAAATCTACGCTGAAAAATGTTCAGACTGAACTTCCCCAACACAGATAAGCGCACGTGGGACAGTGTCTAATTATTGCTTTGAGCGTCGGGCCCGACGCTCTACCCGAATCCTGTGCTTATTTGCTGATTTCTCAGCAATTACACAATTTCTTCCAGAATCCTTTGGCACATGCGTTTTATTTATACAAACAGACACTTTGGTGGTCATTTCATTGGATTCTGTACGAACTCATTTTGATATCGTTACCAAAACTAGCATTTACCTTTAAAGGTCAATTAAAGGTAGAGAAAAAAAAGAGATTCTACCTAATCATATCCTACAGAAACTAGAAACAGGTGAGACATTGAAACAGGTTAGCTTATATCAAAGGTTAAAGGTCAATTAAAGGTAGAGAAAAAAAAGACAAATAATGAGAAAGTTTTGAGCATTGAGAATTTTATGAAGATCCTGACATTGTAACCAATATATGTGATGTCAAACACTTATTAGGGGAAGTTCGCCCTGAAGAAAAGTTTGCTGTAAAAATAGCAGAAAAATAAAAAAACATTGGTGAGTGTTTGAGGAAAATCAATTAAAGATTAAGAAAGTAATTAGAAATTCAAGTTTTTGATTTTTTTTACATAAACGAGCAGCTCAGTCAGACGGCAGGTCCCAAGAAAGTGGCTTCTTTCATCCAAGTGATATTCATGACTTGAGATGTTTTGCATATTTAATGAGCTTGATGCGGACCAAAACACCTCTTTTCATTCGGTCATTGCTGCTCAAATTGTGCATCGAATTTCATGATTTTGGTATCATTGTAAAGAAGAATCATTCTTTTAGGTCATGTGTTTGAATTTATTCAAAGATTTTGTAATATAGGTTAAAATTTTTATCTAAAAATATGCTACAAAATAATTATTTTCACCTGACAAAAGCTGCTATTTTCACACTTTATTTTGTTTGAGCCCAAATGATTTTTAGATCATGATAAAGCTGAATATGTAGGCTTTAAAATGGTATAGATTTCAAAATAAGAATTGGTTTAATCGGGTCAAGATCACACTTTTCATAGGCCAAGTACATAAAGCAGCTTGAAAACAAGAATACTGCACCCTGATTGGTCAAAGAGACCACACACTGGCAAATTCCAACGGTTCCAGTGCCTGGGTTCATGGGAAGGTCACACTTCCCATGTGGTAATCTCCTCAAATTACCCGCGCCTGTTCTGTAAACCTTATCCAGCCAATCAGAACTCTGGATTTCATGCAAGTACAAAATTTCAGAAATCTCGTCTTGTACCTTGGTGGGAAAAGTGTGATCTTGACCCGATTAAAAGGTGCCGCATATCAAGAGTGGCATTGTGATAAAGTACAGAAGTTCAGCTTTATGGTAATATATCATTGAGGCTCAAAATAAAAAGTTTTGCACAATTTGCAAAAGAAAACAGAGGAAGAAAATTCAGTTTTTAGGCACATTTTCAGGCCAGAAATTTACTTATTTATCAAAATATTGTATACAAAATGAATGACCAATATGAAAGAATAACATATACTCTATCTGATGGTGCAATTATATTTCATTTAACTTGAGGTTAAAACAGGTAAATTCTTAGAGAAAGAAAATCTCACGAATCACGAGATTTTGCAAGGAGGAGGATTCAACCACGAGATGATTTGTATGAATCTGGCCTTTTTGCTCATTAGCATAGGGACCTGCGGTCTGACTGAGCTGCCCCATAATATGTTACGTAATGTAAAAATGCATAAATTTCAGTTTTTTAATGTTTCCTTATGATTTATTTTTAGTAACGGGTGTAAGTGTTATGTTAATTGATATACTGAAGGTATACATGTAGTAAAAGCATTTTCAATTTTCTGAGAAAAATGACGTTTTGTTGATTTTTTACCATACGCTATGTCGGAAAGCTGCTCGCATATGACGTCACAAATAAAATAATTAAAATTCTTATAACTTTTTTGTTCTTTGATAGATTTTCCTCAAACCTTTGGCAATATTTTTTGTTTTTCTACTTTTTTTACAATAAACTTTTTGTCAGGATGAACCTTCCCCTTTAACCCTAAAATGACTGGGCTATTTGAGATGTGATCTCGGCAGCCGGAAATTTGGCATAAACATTCTTTATAATAATTATAATAATATGTCCATTTATATAGCGCAGTTACTATGTGCATATACTCAACTGTGCTTTGATGCTTGGTATCATATTATTACCCCGGCTATAGCTAAGCCGCCATATTAATAGGCGCTAAAGCGTTCAAGGAATAAATCCTACCGGGTACCCATTCACCTCACCTGGGTCGAGTGCAGCACAATGTGGATAAATTTCTTGCCGAAAGAAGTTACGCCATGGCTGGGATTCGAACCCACGACCCTCTGTTTCAAAGTCCGGAGACTAATCCACTGGGCCACAACGCTCCACTTTACTACATAAACTACAAGCCAGTATAAAAAGGAATTCTGAAAATAATTATTTTTCATTTATTATGAATAAAATATGCAAATTTATTCGTGGAAAACAGTATTTGCAAATTTAACAACCAATTTCAGTTCAAATTTTCTTTTTTTTTCAAGATGTCATCTTTGTAATCTAATTTAAAGGCTTCCACAAAGAAAAATTGCAAAAGCAAATTTGTTCCTTATGTTGTTTTTTTGTTTATAGAATTTCTTATGTATTTCTGTGTGTTTTCATCTTTTGTTTTTCATTGTTTTTTTAATGGAAATTATTACAGACCATTTAATAACTAAATCAAACCCTAAATTAATTAATCAACATCAAATCTTAACCTAAGGTTAAGTTTTTGAAATGACATCATAACTTAGAAAGTATATGGATCTAGTTCCTGAAACTTGGACATAAGGTTAATCAAGTATTAGTGAACATCCTGCTCGAGTTTTAGGTCACGTGACCAAGGTCAAAGGTCATTTAAGGTCAATGAACTTTGGTCAAGTTGGGGGTATTTGTTGAATTACTATCATAACTTTGAAAAAGAGATAGAAAAGGCCGGTCTGGATTTCCAATTACCCATTTATTGGCTTATGATCCCAATAATTGAATTAGGAGACATAAGATTTGGCTTGCTAAGTGAATTACCCCATGCTCCTTGCAGGCCTGCATAACTAATATGTTACTCTGTTGTGTAGACTTGGCGAGGCATATCTAGTGTACATCTCAAAAGATTTACATTGTACAATCATGGAGCCACTAACATAGATTGTACAATATGAAATTGACTGTCTTAGCATCGTTTTATACATAAATACCCTATCATTACTACTGTGGCATTTATATCAAAATTCATCTCTTTCAAGACACTATAATGATGCAAAGGATCTAGAAATTTTCTAGATTTTAACATGCTTTTTCATCAATAAAACATATAGTTGGAATGTCTAACTCAGTATTTTTTAATAAATGAAACCATTCCAAAATGTCAAATGGTACTGTGAAATATTGAAGAAGTTAAGTTACTGCTAAGGATCCAGTCTGATACATGATGTAGGCCCATCATTATAAAGTCTTTCCTTCATTAAATTGGAGTTGACACAGTCCAGAATCTCTTCTTTTATCTCACATTTTGGAAAAGTGTGAATTTTAATTGGCTACTAAAAAGACAAGTGTATGAAGTTTATAGCCACCCCCCAAGTTGTATAGGATGTTTCTTTTTTTTTCATCTACGGTATAAAATATCAACCATAATACCATATATATATTTGTATTTTTTTATTTCTTTAAAGCAGAAATATATTAAAAATCCCCAAAATGGCAAATTATATATGAAATTAAAGCAGAAAATAAGAAGAACACGGTGGTATACTTCATTATCATGGAGACCGATGAAAGTCAGTTTACTGATATGAGTTCTCTCTGAGTGCTTCGAACACGGAAACACCGGCCGCGAAAACGTTGATTTCTTATGACATCAATGCTTTATCAATACCCAGGTACTGGCCCTGTGCGGAAATTGACAATGTGTGCATTGTAGTAGGCTGTGCGTTATTTCACCGACATTGATTAACATTTTGTACTCAGGTGAATGGAAATAATAACATTGCTGAGCAGTAGCATAATAGACTTACTTTTGTTAGGATACAATCTATTATGTTGTAAACGTTTACATATAAATAACATTTTATTTAGATCTACTAACGTTACCTCGCACATTCCACTGCAATGCTCGGCAAAATACTCCAGGGGGGCGTTTCATGAAAGGACTTGTCGGACGTTTTATCCGACAAGTCCCATTTTATCCGACAAATACCATAGGAACAGTGCCTCTCAGCCAATCAAAATCATGGAAAGATGTCAGATCTGACAACTTGTCGGATGAAAATATTGATGAAACGCTCCCCAGATACATGTAGATGCACGTGCAGCTCTTGTTTACATCTACATGTAGCTAGCTATGCACGTTGTTGTTGATCTCTTAGTTTTACATCTAATTTCAATTTATCTCAAATATTTGAGTCAACAAAGTATTTAATCGTAATTACAAAAATAATTTTAATTGTAACCTTATTTTTATATGAAAAAATAATCCCTTGAATTTCGTAATTTTGTCAGAATAATGAGATTGAGTATTTATCCCATGTGAAGTTCACTTTCTCGTCACGTTGGTGCATATCGTCTGCTGCTATTTGATTTGGATTAAGAAATTATTTGGTTCGGACATATTATTTCACTTGTTTGTAAGTACAGTGCAAGCATTATTTTTAATTGTTTTTTTTTTATAAATATATTTCAAAGTCAATTTGTTGAGTGAGTGAAGAGACTCTGCCAGAACATGGTCGTGGACTTGATTTTTATTGAAGATTTGTTGGTGTGCGTGCAGCTGTGTGTGAGTTGGCAGCGACTCAGCAGGTTCGTCTGACTTGCCATTACCAGCGTATTCCACTAATTCACCTCCATCCAAGTCGCTTTGTTGTTCACTAGAGCTAGATTCTTCATCATCAATCACTTCTTCAAAATCATCTATTTTGAAATCAAATTGTAGATAAACTTTTGAGTTCTTTTCCATTTCGTGATCAAAGTATCCAGTGACTGATGGTGTGGAGAAAACGTACCCTCGCAATGGGTTTTGCATGCAAGTGGAGCTTGATGTGGGGTAGCCATTCATGTCTCTCGTACAAGCATACACAGCATCAAATTCAATTCTTTTTCAGAATTCAGATATGGATTCGAGGCATATTTCGGAGTGGCATTTTTGCTCTTTGTAATTGACGATTTCTACCCTACATATTTTTTTCAATTTTTTTCAACTGACATAATGATAATCACTATATCATAACCTTTCCATTGAATCTAAGACCATATTCATAATCTAAATATTGCTCCTTTAAGATATTCTTTATTGATTTTATTCAATTAAGTAATTTATTGATTGTATGTGATCTCTCTCCCCATAGCTACATGTACATTCATCCCTCCCCCTCCTCCCCATAGATTGGAAATGCACAGCAACATGACAGTTTGTACATGGTAATAAACTCCACTCTAATATTCAATATTTTGATGCTCGCTTTCAACTGTTAATGGTTGGATGCTTATCTATGCACTCCATTAAAGGTAAACGCTAGTTTTGGTAACGATATCAAAATGAGTTCGTACAGAATCCAATGAAATGACCACCAAAGTGTCTGTTTGTATAAATAAAACGCATGTGCCAAAGGATTCTGGAAGAAATTGTGTAATTGCTGAGAAATCAGCAAATAAGCACAGGATTCGGGTAGAGCGTCGGGCCCGACGCTCAAAGCAATAATTATACACAGTCCCACGTGCGCTTATCTGTGTTGGGGAAGTTCAGTCTGAACATTTTTCAGCGTAGATTTCAAGATTTCACAAAGTTCAGTTTATGTAACTGTACCAGATCTAGATCCTCGATGATATACTGACAATTAAGCCTGGTTTTACAGACTTTCTCATGAAATCAGTGTTTACTGCAACTACTGGAATTTCTCTTTAAGTTCAACCTCCATTAACTATATGGATTATATTCCTATTACATGCCATTTTGAAATGTGAATACTTATAGTTTTTAAAACAGACTTTGCATTTGAGGGTGCCCCCGTTCAGACTTAAGTTAAGAAATTCATTACACGTACACTGTATGTGTACATAGAACTACATATATATTAATAATGATAATAATTATCATAAATTGATTTGCATCTTCCCATTCATCCCTGAAATATCAACGCTCATGGAAAAAGAATGGCTGGATGATAACTCATATGAGAGTTGCATTTTGCCAATTAACTTGTACATCTATGTTATTGCTTCTAGCGAAATGTCAGGCCTGAATTGTTGGCATGTTTTGAATTATGGCAAAGATTAACTAACATGTTTTCCTGTAATGTTTTATACCTCAAATGTACCAATAATCTGGGTCATTATGCTTTTTCTTCAGATAGAACTCATAAGACCTACATGTAGTGGGTGTTTTATAAAGCTGTCTGTATAAAGCTACAAATGACTTTACTATCTGACTGATAACCCTTATTTTTGCAATAGTAGCGCCTGAGAACATTCTCCAGTCTTGTATAACTTTATGTACAGCTTTACACCCACCTGAATCTTGATTAGGCTTACAGATATCCTCATTTCATTCATGATTTCAGGTATGAATGTCTTTCTTTGAAAGATATAAAAAGCAGAGTCTTTCAAGGGAGCAGTCCTGTTACAAATCATCATATTTAAACAGTATAGTACACATTTAAAAGGAATCAATGAAAAACATCAGTCAAATATTTAGATGAATTAAGACTCGATCAAAAGATGCACACATACTGTACATCACATTTTGATGATTGGTGTTTTTGCTTCGTTGCTTCAAATAAAAAGTATAAACACATAGTCCAAGAGTACAAATACATTTCCAGATGAGAAGTCACAATTTCAAACATTAGCTACCCAGACTGAATTTCAATTAAAGCTGAAGCAAAAAGTAGTAGGTTCTTGATGAAATTGTTCCACGGTATCCATGGTTACTAAGTACACAACTGAGAAAGCAAATGAAGAACAACTATTTGAATGAGATTGAAGAAAGATTTCCATAATTTTTCACACATCATTTGAGATTGTACTGCAATGCCTCTTTCACACACACTGGTTTAATAAACAGACTCTAGAATGACCACTGGTCTATTATGTTATTTTGTATGGTGTATCATCCGTTGGTTTGGAGGTTATTGTTACACATTAAACTAGTTTCCACTAAACTTGTTTTAGGACGGTAGTGAGAACAGTGTCTAAGTTACACTTAGCTCTTTGTGAAACATGGCCTTGGTTCTGATGCCAATGGTAAGGACCCATTGTGGTCAATCGCACTGAATGAGCATTAAACCATATTTCAATTGCACATTGTTCTTTGATATCATTAATAACTCTGTAATAGGGGTTTGTTTGTAACTGCAATATACTATTTTACATGTATACAAAACTCATTTTATCCATGAAAACTTGGTGATCAAAACAAACTTGTCAGTTACTTGTACACATGCTGTACACACTATGAAATATTCATCCTTGTGTTAGACAAGGTTTTATTGATTCCTGAAAGCATGGTCAAGGTAGGAGTACGTAAAGCTATATCAATTCCTAGTCTTAAAGCTTCGTCCTTTTTGATAAATTTATTGAGTTATATTTTATATGCAATAAGTCATACCTTAATAATAATACACAGTTCTTGTATAGCGCATATCACAATTATGAATAATGTCTCTATGCGCTTCCAAAGGACTTGGATATTATTACCCCAGCTGTAGCTTGGCAGCCGTAATTACTAAGATTACAGCGCACACGCATTTCAATGAATAAACTCCTGCCAGGTACCCATTCACCTCACCTGGGTTGAGTGCAGCACAATGTGGATGAATTTCTTGCCGAAGGAAATTACGCCATGGCTGGGATTTGAACCCACGACCCTCTGTTTCAAGTCCGGAGACTAATCCACTGGGCCACAACGCTTGACATATTTCTTTGAATTTCTCTTTTAGTACACGTAGACAGTACTCCCCAAATGAGAAAGAGAGACATGCATGTAATGTAAGTTATGAGTTTTAGATACTGATGTTTTCATTTTGAAGACTAAAATTTACATTTTATTGATTGCAAAGAGCCTGGAAATCCAGGAGGAAAATAATGCATGACTTGAGATGGGCAAAAATAATAGACAGAATTGATGAAGAGATGTTTGGAAGAGGAAGTACAGTATGCATGCCATGAAGCATGTGAATAATTCCCTCAATGTTCAGTATCATTTTCTGTTTTTAGCAATGTGGTTAGAATCCTTCCCTTGCTAAGGTGATAGAGAACACAAGTGTCCAATTCCAGGGTTGTGTTTTTGATGCGATCGTAGTGCGATGGTACATGTAATTGTACTTTGAGCAATCATTGAATTATTAAAGCAGCGTGTTATTTCCCTCCGGCCCTATTGGAGACATCCAGGGGTCTCCGGTATAGAGAAGAGATAGAATGAGAGTCTGAGGTAATGGGGAAAACGGATAGAAGGTTGGATGATAAGAGGGAAATTTAAGCAGTTTGTTTGTGGTATTAGGGAATTTTCCATAACACAATGGAAGAGATAAACAGAGTAGGTACCTTCATGTATCTTTGCTTGCTTTTAATCAAACAAATATTAATGTGTGATAAACTGAGACAGAAGTCTCAGGAAAACATTCATCTTAATGTACAGGTGGATGTTTACCTGAGACTTCTGTCTCAGTTTATCACACGTCCTTCACAGGAATGTTTAAAGGAGAATGAAACTCTTGGAGCAAGTTAGCTTTTGTGAAAGCAGAAAAATCAAAGAATAAGATCAACAAAACTTTGAGTAAAATAGGACTAGCAATAGAAGAGTTATGAGCATTTGAATGTCGAGATCACTAATGCTATGGAGATCCCCCCATTGGCAATGCGACCAAGATCTGTGATGTCACACACGTACAACATCTCCCATTCGGACACTGAAAATATACCCCAAAACATCTCTTTTTGCTCATTCTAATCATATGACAAACGATTCATCAATGATATAATGTTGTGAAACCTCTGTACTTGTCATCTCATAAAGAAAACACCTAACCTTGTGATAGACTCTATAAAAGTGAGAATATAAGTGAAATAAGTACTAAAGTAATGAGGGAGTTGTACGTGTGTGATATCACAGATCTTGGTCGCATTGCCGATGGGAGGATCTACATGGCACTAGTGATCTCAATATTCAAATGCTCATAACTTTCTTATTATTCATTCAATCTTCCTCAAACTTTCAACAATATGTTTCTTTGATTTTTCTCTTTGATATGGATTCAGCTAGTTTCAAGGGTTTCATTCTCCTTTAAGTGATTGGCTTGATCACAAAGAAGCTACAGCCTACAGGAAGTTAACATCCAAATGTCTTGGATGTCATGGAAAGTGGGGGCTAATCTAAACACAGCCACACACTATGTTCAGATTATTCATTGCTTACTGGGACATCAAGGGGGGGGGGGTGGCTGTGTGATTGTTCCAGTCATTTTAAAATTTTAATATTAATATTTCCTTTAGCTTCTTTGTAATTGAGCCAAGTCCCAAAACTTGCTTGTGAAGGACATTTGTAATAAACTGGGAAGTCTGTTTAATCCGTTTCATTTTCATTGGTCTTTCTTTTGCTGGTTTGTGACTTTTGGTTCTGAAATTGATGTGAGGGGCTATAGCCTCTCTGACTGAATCAATCTCTTAACCCTTTGAACCCGATCGGCCGGTGTACCGGCCTACCGTGAACGCGCATATACCCGATAGGCCGGAATACCGGCCTACAGCCATGTGACTTCAGAGACATGGATTCTAAATGTCAGGTGATCTTTTAAAATGACGTCATCTTTCTAGTACGTGTAGGAATATTTAGTCGATAATTTCAGTCAAGAATTGCACAGACACTAAAGTTGATATTTCTGTTTGTAGACTAGGTCTACGAGAAGGTAAACAACTTCAGCCAGCTCGGTCCGGGTACTAGCGGGGGAAGATGCCGTTGGGTCTCGAATCATGGGATTTCGTCAATGTGGTCGATACGTGCAAATAATTCAGGGTATGGGTCACTGCCGCTCCTAATTATTCAGGATTCAAAGGGTTAAATATTGACATAATATAATGATTATTTAAGCTAGCCTGTGTAAAAATATTTTTCATTTTGACCATGTTGCATTTGTAAATAAATTTTGATCAGTTTCTTTTGGAACCCAGTTTAATTAAAAAATATGGACCAAGAAAATCTTTCTCAAATGTCAGAGTGAAATGGTTAAAAGTCCATATAAAAGAGTGATTTTATTATCTTTGTAGAACTTATAATTAGGGTGGCAAAAGGAGCTGTACAATGTATACTCACTACATTTATAGAGTAGAGAGTGAGGAAGCAAGCTATTCATGCTAATTCCATCTCTATAATGAACCTTTCTGATCTCACTACTTCACAGTATTTATAGAAATGGCTGGCTGCAGTATGTTACACCCAATTGACAAGATTCATCTGCTTGAATAAAACATTGTTTTGTCACCTTGCCATTGCATACATGTACATTTAGAATACATCAATGAAATCTTTCTAATGGTGAGTTTATCATGAATCTTGCATGAGTTTCCTTGTCTAAGCAACATTCTTCATGTTAATACAGAGAATTTAAATTCAATCACATTTCAGTGGATATTGGTAGATACTGGCAGGATGTGAGAGGACCTCTAGAAGTTTGCTTCTATACAGTCAGGGCATTTTGCTAGCTGGTATATGCTGCTTAAAGGTCAAGTCCACGCTGAATAAAAGTTGATTTGAATTAAAAGAGAAAAAGAGAAAGAAGAATAACACTGAAAATTTGATCAAAATCTGATGTAAAATAAGAAAGTTAGGACGTATTAAAGTTTCTCTTATTTTTCACAAAACAGTTATATGCACAACTCGTTGACATGCAAATAAGAGAGTTGATGATGTCCCTCACTCACTGACTTTTTTTTTTTTTATTGTACAATATTTCAAGTTTTACAGATTGACAATAAGGACCCTTTTGTTTCAACCATAAAATGTTAAACAATGATAGTTATAGATGTTTAGGGAGTAATCAAACTTTGTTTCACTTGACAACGAGGGGAAAAAATAGAATATTTCATATTCCATATCATGAACTACAAAAGAAATAGTGAGTGGATGATGTCATCAGTTTCCTCATTTGCAAACAGACCAGGATGTGAGTATAATTATTTCATGAAATTGAGCAAAATTTTAGAATGTCATAACTTTCTTATTTTACATCCGATTTTGATGAAATTTTCATTGTCATGCTTGTTTGATTTTTCTATATTTATTCAAACCAACTTTTTTGGGGGGGTGTACGTGTCCTATAAGTTGTCTTTCCCTTCCAACATGTTTTGATGGAGAGCATTAAAGACCTCTCAACCATCATGAATAATTCATGCTCATTGTCTATCTCTCTGTACATCCTTGTGAACTTCATGTTCAGTAAACGTCTTCAGGTATTCCCAAAGATATCTGGTTTGTTTGAAGGTTTTACTTTATTGAATATTCACAACTAGAGAGATGAGAAATTAAAACCTAGGGCTGATTAAATTCATCTAAGGCTATTAAAATGCCATGGCTGACCTTTGTGCCCCTCGCATTGTCTTTGGAGATTTCTTGTGCCCTTATAGTTATACATTTTTCTCATTTGTGGTGTATTATAACAATGTGTCTTTTGTGGTATTGCCTTGGAATTTAGGCCTACTTGTAGATACAAGTTAATTACACTGCTTGATTATCCTTTTAAACTGTAAAGGTCTGAATCTGTATGGAAGTTAAAAGTTTTGAATCTTGAAGAATTTCTAAATAGTCTAATGGTGTTTGAAACTTTGTACACCATCAGTACGTCATCCTTTGATTCTCCAAGAAGCATTACTATCTTTCACGAGTGTCATTTGCATTTACAGCCTCAGGTAATTTTTCAGAAAACTCCCTGACTGCACTAGATTCCATGAAACCACAGCATTCATTGATGTCCCTCACCTTTTTCATTTTCATTCACATTCTTAATTATACCCTATAGAATAAAAGTGTGAATGATTTATACTTGAGAATACATGTAACTTTAATTAACCATCAGCATTGCTCTTGAAGAGAACAGGAGCTATTTTGCTGCCTATAGAATGACAAAAATGTAATTCTTCTCAGACACTGTTTGGAAGTTCGCCAGTGAAAAATGAAGAGGGCAGTATGAAAGGGGTATAAGTATTAAAATTTTAATTTGGGTAGCAAAATTGTTACAAAATGCTTGAATATATCTGTTTTTATTTCAATTGACTAAAAGAGCAAGGGAAATGTATGCGAAATGTACTGCACGGTTTCGTTTGTTTTCGCCTTTTCCCCTTGACACAGCGTGAAAACGAGCATTTCTGCGCAAACAGATTTCTGCGAGCTTTACAAAAATGGACAGTGCTCACTCAAGTGTAACAGTCTGTCAAAACTTTTACTTTCATTGGATAGATGAGACCCACATCCAAGATTATATGTGAAAAAATTACCCACATGCTGTATATTTTTTAATTCCCAGGGCTTTTTCAAAGTGTAAACTTTTTTTTGATACGCACTGTATAGTAGATAATAGAAACCTCAATACTCCCAGGTGCATTAACAGGCAACCTTTTTATACTGAAAGCAATAACTATTTAAAAAAAAATAGAAAAGCAGTTATATAAAATCTCTTCCCTTGATATTAAAAGGAAAAATATATATTTTGAATGCACAATGCAAATAGCCATTTATCCCATCAAAAAAGACACTAAAATGCTTTTCACACTGCATTTCCTTAACCCCATACTATTCTTAACCCCGGACTATCCTTAACCCCATACTATCTTTTTTTGGATTCACACTGTCTTTCTTAACCCCATACTATTTGCTTAGCCGGGGTTAACGCCTAACCCCGGACTATCCCACAGCTCATAAATATTGATGATTTTACCATACAGAGCGGGATTAACGTGCAATTTCGACTTCTGTGATTGGCCAATGCTTAGCCCCACATTTCCTTAGCCCAGTTTCGTTTCACACTGCATCTCTTAGCACTGCAATTGTGGTGCTAGCACCACAATAAGCCGGCTAACTCTGCTTTTTTGCAGGGCCAGATAGTACCATACTATTTACCGTGCTAGCCCACTTTGCTAAAACGTAGTGTGAAAACGAAGTGGGATAAGCTTAACCCCGGGAAATTGGTGGGGCTAAGGCCCCCCCTTAGCTCCACCAATTTCCCGGGGTTAAGGAAAAAAAGTGTAGTGTGAAAAGCGTATAATGGTTTATTTTCCTATTTTCTTCCAGTACAGTAATCCTTTCTCACTTGCTCCATATCTTTTCTCCTCGTTTCTGTTCCATCCCCTTAATCACTGTATGTGATCGTATGGATGCTGAAGTACATAAATATCATTCGGAATCTTGTATTGGAGATATTTATTCCATAATTTAAGTACGAGACTGGAGTGTTGACAAGCTGCTGATGTGTTTTTAGCTGGAGGCAACGATCTCAAAACGTAAACAAGGCTCTTCTTTCTATCTCCCTTCCAACCCTGTTCACACAGTAAATAATTCTGATTATTGGAATTGATCACAAAAAACATAGTCTGAATGAGGCATCGGCTGCTTCATGCCCTACTCAATCCCAAGTAGGTTTAAGATCGTTTCAATTTTCAGAGAAAAGTAAATTTAGTAGTGAGCAAAACACTTGAAATCTTTATTAAAGGAAGATAATGAAATAATAGAATTTTATATCTTTTATATAATTTTTAGTGAAAGAGGACATTTATCATCATAGATATGCAGTGAGTGATATCATGATGTCCCCTGCCTTGTCTTTCTTATGTTGTTTTAATTATCCCATTTCTTTTTCTTAAAATGTCTCTTTTTAAATAGTAACATGCTTCAATAAGCGGAATATTTGTCGTCATGATATGACTTTTAATATTGGATTGGGTGATGTGACTGCATTCCAGTGTGAATGGCGTCTATATCCGCTTCGCATTTTCATGTGAACAGAGTCTCAAAAGCTAGCCACTAGCTAGCATGACTTTGCTAACAGATGGCTTAAGCTTGTAATATAGGCATGCAGAAAAATAATTCAGCAATCTTTTAATGTTTGTACTGTTTGCTAGCTTGCAATTTCTAATTGCTAGTTAGCTAGCTACTAGCTTGCAGCTTATTTGAAATTCCTATATAATTAAATACCTGCTCCTACTGTTTCAATGTGGCCTTTTCATGTAAATGGGGTCTAATGATAATAATGACCCTTTAATACTTTTCCAGTGTAGTTACTTTAATAGTAATAAGCTAGTTTTCCAGCCCGCTATGAATAACATGCATGTTTTTTTTTCTTAAAGGAGAATGAAACTCTTGGAGCAAGTTAGCTTTTGTGATAGCATAAAAATCAAAGAATAAGATCAACAAAAGTTTGAGTAAAATAGGACTAGCAATAGAAGAGTTATGAGCATTTGAATGTCGAGATCACTAATGCTATGGAGATCCTCCCATTGGCAATGCGACCAAGATCTATGATGTCACAGATGAACAACTCTCCCCTTTTGGACACTGAAAATATACCCCAAAACATCTCTTTTTGCTCATTCTAATCATATGACAAACGATTCATCAATAATATAATGTTGTGAAACCTCTGTACTTGTCCTCTCATAAAGAGAACATCTCACCTTGTGATAGACTCTATAAAAGTGAGAATATAAGTGAAATAAGTACTAAAGTAATGAGGGAGTTGTACGTGTGTGACATCATAGATCTTGGTCGCATTGCCAATGGGAAGATCTACATGGCATTAGTGATCTCAATATTCAAATGCTCATAACTTTCTTATTATTCATTCAATCTTCCTCAAACTTTCAACAATATGTTTCTTTGATTTTTCTCTTTGATATGGATTCAGCTGGTTTCAAGGGTTTCATTCTCCTTTAATTCTAATGCGTTGAGGTTCTGGGAAGAAGGAAGAAGGCTCAATTTATCAATTCTTTGAAATAACTCTTCCAGGAATCCATCGCCATTTATGAGATGAGAGTGTTACCATTGATCCACACTGTGCTAAACCTGGTCCATGTTATGTGAGCAGGGTCTAATACCTTCTCCATTGCCCAGGGTATAATGGAGATGAGCAGATGAAATCCATCTATGAAATCTTAATACTGGAGAGTGGAGAGCATTTCAGTATTCAAAAGACTTTCACTGACTACTGTTATGTTATAAGCTACCAAAATCCTTGCACATGATTGGCTCAGAGCAAATTCATCGGTGAAAAATCATTGATTAGATGCTTCATGAAACACTCTTCTGTTATTTCCGGTCAGGGAGATGCAGGAGTGATGCCTTTTACCTCTGGTTATTTTTCTTTCCTGTCCCGTATACAATTCTTGTTCGTTCCACTGAGTGTCTAGTTAAATTCATTTAAATTACATGTTATGGCATCTGTTTTTCATTTTCCTTAAATAGGCGTACATGTGTTCATGTTTAGAATTGGCTATTCATTACACTTTCATAGAAGTCAGAACGCCATGTCTTTGACCTGTTTTTTTAGATGTTAAGAAAGAATCTGATGTGATGAGAAGCAGTGCCAGGGTATTTTTTTTTTTTGGGGGGGGCAAGACAGTGTCATCCTATTTTCTCTGTTGAATTTTAGGGGTATTAGATTTACACAACTTGGGCTTTTACTCTTCTTTCCCTTTCTATTTTTTTCTTGTTCTCTTTTGTACACTACTTAATAAAATCATGCCCGGCAGCCGCCCCCCCCCCCTGTTGTGCCATCACTGAATGTGATCAGTACCATGGATTAAGAGATACAATTGATTGTTATATTTTGAACCTGGCCATCATAAACTTAAATTTTACTATTATTATCAAATTGTTTCCATTTATGCCACAGATCCCCAACTCCTGATCAAACCTATAAATAAGTCTGTTTCGTTCTCAAATTAGAGTTTGTTGTGCCGTAAACCCTTCTTATACCGTGTTTATACACGACTTTGCTCGAGTGTTGAATCCTCAAGCAGGGTCAAATGCTGCGAAGAGGGCAGCTGTGATCACGTTTATACTGAAACTAAAAAGGCGAGTTCGACACGGCCTACGAACGGAAGAAGAATAGACATCACAAATATGCCGTGTTTGACCTAGGTCATGCGGGTTCGACATGGCTTTCTGTTTACACAAAAAAATAGATGAGTATGACTCGGCTCAAGGGTTGAAACTTACGATTTTGGCGGATCGAAAAAGCCGTGTTCGACATGGCTCGCAGATCACACTGATAGCATTTGCACAGTATAAAATTACCATGTTGCGCACGGCTCACGTGTCGAACCCCGAGCCGAGTCACTGTGTAAACACGGTAATAGTAGGGTCCATGATTGTACTATATAACGATTTATAACCCAGTAGGGATTCTATGAGCTAAGCTTCAAGGGCTGGCTAGGTGACCTCAATATAGTACATCATCCCCATTACAGTCAGACTGCAACACCGCATGTAATTAGCTGTTTTAGCAGGATTTATTGTATGGTCTCGTAAAATATAAAGAAAAGCAATGAGCCCAGTAACATAAAGCTAAGCGATTGATTGTAGAGATAATTTATTTTTATGATTGAACATACACCATAATCATTGCAGTCAGTTATAAAATTTAACAATCAATTAAAAAAAAGGAAAGTTACCCTGATAATCTGTTAGTTTTGACAAAAGCAGGAAACTTAAAAGAAAAATATTTGGGAATGTTTGATGAAAATCTGAACAAGAACTAATTGCTAAGGTATACATTTTTAAACTTTTCATTATGTGACATCACTGATGGGCAGCTCCTCCATATGTTGTTGGGATGTAAATTCCAAAAATTGCTGTTTTCTCAAATTGAAAGTGATAGTATTTGTGCAGTGGCAGGGTAGGAAATATAGTTTTATTTTTAGGGGCTTTTTGCTAAAATGGGGCGATTGCAGAATTTTGGGGGCTATTTCTGTCATTTTAAGGGCTACTTTTTAGGTGTAACAAGCAATTATGCAGTAAAAGCAAATATTCTGCCATAGTTAGAATATTGATTTTCAAAATATTCTTGAATATTGTTTGTGACAGATCTTGGGGCGACTCTAAAAAAATGGTTGCCCGAAAGCATGCATTTGAGGGGAATTTTAGGGGAGATTTCAGGTGTCATGAGGGCAGTCATCATCATGTATCTTCTACATTGAGCAGTGGATGCTAATAGAGCTCTTACATATTTGATACAAAATGTTTAAAGTATTTGGAAAATTGTTGAAGAATCATGCAGATTTTGAAAATCACTTTTTCATACTGTATATCTGAAAAGAAACATCATTTCATACCCCTTCTTTTTAAAGAAAAATAATGAACCTCCAACAAGTCAGATCTGACAACTTTACTTGATTTTGATTGTCTAAGGCCGTGTTTATGCTTCCACTTTTCAGGCCAGAATCAGCGTTTCCAAACGTGATTAGTCCAAAACACGGTTGCGTCCATGCTTACTTTCATTTAAACGCTGTTTCAAAACGCCGATCGTGAACTCACAAAAAGGTGCGTTTGTAAACGTCGTTTGACCAGAATCAGGCTTTCTGGGGAAGTATAAACAGAACCATGATCGTAAACGTGTTTAAATGACGTCATTTGGTACATGCTTCCGGTGAGATGAAAATCCGCGGGCAAATACAGTCGCGTTGCTCCATGGTCGCATGTTACCTCCACGGAATTACCTCTCATCTCCCTTGTTTTGCATGTGTAGTACTCTTCCAATTTGTCATCACGATGAACGTTGAGGGATTTACAAAAAAAAACCTGGAACATGAGTTATAATGAGGAGACATCGCCAGATGCCCCAGTAGCATAAACAAATAGATATGTTATTAGTTTGTATACTTAATATTCTTTTTTTTTTTTTACTATTATCATTACCATATTGGAAATTATATGACTATATCAAGAAGCTCCATGCAAGGACTAAAATATCGGAAATTGTTCGATGTTTATATAACAGTCGACGTACCTTCCCCATAACAACACTCGGGAAAAAAAATCGAAAAAGGGCGCGCCCAATTTGACCTCGCTTTCCTGCTCAACGAAAATTAAGATGCGAAGCCAGCTGGAGATCGTGATTTCGCCTCTGATAAGTTAAGCATAAACAGCACTCCCAGAACCACGTTTACGATCGGCGTTTTGAATCGACGTTTGAAAACGCTTATTCTGTCCTCGCAATGGAAGCATAAACACACCCTTAGAAGCAGAGTTTCTACAGTACTAAACTGTCAGATGCTGGATAGAACATCTGACAATGCCTTTCTGGAACATTCTAATTGTCTGAACTTGAGATTTAATGTGGAAAAAATGCTTTGTGAGTTTTTTTAGCTGTAAATTAAAGTTAAATCCATCCTTTCTCTTCTACTCTTATTCTGATAGAAATTACCAGACTGAACGTGACCTGAAATGACCCCAAGTAATAAACAAGGTCATCTTTAGGTCAATATAGTGCTTTGGCAAAACAAGTTCCTATCAAAATAGTCTGCATGCCTGTTACTTCATAACAAATAGCAATGCCTCATGCTGCTAGGCTAGTCTGAAAATCAGACCTTGATTTCCTTTTTGTGTGAATTATTAGTTGGCATTCATCTGAACTAGGGATAGGGAATTTGAGATGTGGTGATGTAAACACAACCAAAGTCAGGTTTAATTATTGATACTTATTGGTATTAGGGGCTAGCCCAGTCCTTGTGAGCGTGTGAGAGGGAAGTTACTGAAATAGGAGATATAATTTTGACCTATCAAAATAAAACATTTTGTGGTTTACTATACATTGAGATGGTCATGTTCTGTATGTTATTAGAATTCATTGTTTTAAAATATGACTGAAATGGAAGACTAGTAGCCCATCTAGTGATGCAGCTCGAAGTTGTTTTGCAGTGCTACTTTTTGTAACTAAGGAACTACCATGTAACAAGATGATTGGCAAAATAGCATTTATGTTTGTATAGAGAATCTACTTTCACACCAGCGTAATCAGAAAAATATAACTGGGGCCCCTGTACCTTGAACAATCTCATTTTGTAACTTTACTATATGTTAATTGCCATGGAAACCTTGATTGTGATTGGCTACTGAGCTCTCTTACCATGATGTCATAATGACAAAGTTACCATAATTGTAATTTTTATAAAATGGCTCCAAGGTATAGGCTTATAAATTTAATATTATATCTGCGTGATTGTCATAATATGTACATGTAGGACTAAATGTACTTCATTCACATCTCATACACTGCTAAACCAAGATCATCTACATTTTTTTACTAAACAAGATTTAACAGGGTGAAAAGTAGATGACCCAGGTACCATTGGCCCTCTCTAAAGTGCATTGTTTTGTTTCTCTGAACATTGGCACTTGAGTATCTCAAAGTTGATTCAAAGTACTTGCCATTCTGTTTCCTGTTCTAGTGTCTAGTATCTATAGACAGAGGTAAGGTGTGTTACCCTCTTCCCTAATTGAAATATAACTTGCTTACATGTGTGTAGGCCTGAAGTTGTAACATAGAGTAAAAGCAAAAAATGTAACAAAAGTCATTTTACCTGCATTTGCTCATATTTACACTAGGGCTGTTATCTTTGAGAAAATTCTCTGTCGATTTCATGCTAAAAATATATTACCGATATTGATAATTATCGACAAAAGAACATAATCAATACACATTTTTTATGCATAATAGCTATGTCACATACTCGCGTTGGTCAAAATTTGTATCTGCCACTGTACCAAGAACGCTTTAAAATCCGCGTTCATCAGATTTTAATGACTACATAACATATTTTAACAAACATATTATTTAGCATATACATCCTCACCTTTCACGTTATTAGCATTATTTTAGGGTTGGATGAAGTTTTATCGATAATTTTGGGGCTTTTGGACATCGTTCTGAGCAGTCAACGTCTCTCGCCTATCGATATCGTGCTGTACATCTTCGAACATAGAGGGCAGCAACACACGGCTGTGTGCTAGCTGCCTTCTACGTTAGTTGGTACTTTGCTAAACTTAAGCTTGCGCTTGTGATGTTTTCTGTTTTCGATTCGATCGAATGGAGTCGAGTGCAGTCACGATGTTTGGATTGTCACTATCTCACCCCAATTTCGCTATAATAATAGCAAAGTGGCGGTGAGATCGCTGTTCTTTGCAGTTTGAGGAAAAATACATTTTCTGTGGTTTTCCGTTTGAAAAGCCACTTTCAAAGGGCCGTTTCCATGAATTCCGTGAAATTGTGAAAAATCACTGTGTCCCTACATAATAGCGGGTATTATTGACAACAAGAGAGAGGTTATCGAAATGTAAGTGGCAAAAAACAAGCGATTATCGACAGGACAAGCGATAAAGACGTTATCGATAACAGTCCTAGGGTGCGTGTATCCGCCACTTTTTTACCCTAGAATCATGATCTGAATCATGATTCAAATCATGATTCTGCAGAATCACGATTGCGTTAAGTCGAAATTGAATATAATCATGATTAGAATCACAGACATGAAACACGAAAAAAGGGGCGTTTGGAAAGACGTTTCTGCAGAATCACGTACGAAAATGTTCGAATAAACGATATCGTGATTACAATCATGATTCTATGACCTCACTGTTGTGTCGGGCTACTTTCGGTTTGACTCTTGCCTAGCTCAAAGCGCTGTATGTACATGAATATGTACTACGCATGCATTTCTTGTCATGTTCAAGCTCTGTATTGGTCATCGCATCGTCCACTCCTTTTCATTTTTTGGTCATGTCTTCAACTTCAAGTTCTAGTAAATGAATTAACTGGACAGACAATGATCTCAGATGTTGAGTATTCAGTATCAATACTAAATTGGATCTACGCTGAAATTCACTTCCGAACACCATTTTGGATAAACTAACAAGATGAATAGAAGCATATGGACCCTATGATAGAAGTAAACAAAATGAGGTATAGACTGAATTCTGGAAGCAAAAGATTTTTCGAGAGCCGAAACACGTGCGAAAAACTTCCTCTGTCAAACTGCGCACTGGATTGGCCCGAATCTGAGGAGAAACAGCATTGGAATGAAGGTCGTCTAAACGCTGATTCTGTGATATTGTGATTCATGTTTGTGTTTTGAATCATGATTCAAATCATGATTCAAATCATGATTCTGGCTTGAGGTCGCATAAACGCAGCCCTAATTTACAGTTTATTTTTGGATTAAGGATTGGTCCCATTGCACTTACGGATGCAAAAGAAAGGATCACCAGTCGTTCTTAATGAAATGGCCCCAGGCAGGATTAATTCCTTGAATGCACTAAGTGCCCTAACAAGTAGGAGCTAAAGCTGGGGTAATATATAGTATGCCATTGAATAGGCAACTACATGTAGATAATCACCACTTAATAAATGCTCTATGTTATTATTAATCCTAGCTCTAACCCTATGCATTCTGAGACCAGAGCAAATGCTGTATCACCAGCGGAGGAAACATTTCCTATGAATATATTGTACAACATAGACTAATAAATCAAATTGAAAAAGAGACTTTCTTTGATTTGTTTGCTTCTTGGTAATATAATGGACAAGACTTCCATCATTTCAAGATTGCTTGATTAAAAAGGAGAAGCAAAAAAGACAATTGAATCAAAATTTAACTTAAAATAAGACGGTCATAGCATAAAAATCTTTGCATTCATTTGTTAAATATCAGGTGCATGATGTATTTCCCCATGTACATGTACATGTAGCATGCAAGTTTAATAATTTTCAACTTCCCTCACCGTAATGTCGAATCTACCAGAAGTGACACTCCATCTCATACCAACCCTTCTGATGCCCTCCCATGTTCAGAGTTGGGCCTACATTTGTCTGACCTCTAACCCCTAGGTGACCTCCAGCTGACCTACTGGTCAAAGGGTCAGATTAACCATTAGTACTTACCTGTTCCAATCAATCAACAATCAATGCCATGGTTTCAGAGATGACAATCATTTGTGAGAACATCTCAAGATTTGTGGCTCAGTTTGTTTTCATGTTTTGTCTGTTGATTCCAGAGATTTATATTTGGATCATGTGGTAACTCAAGCCCAAAGCTATTGTAGTGTCATGTCTTGAAAGAAATTAAAAAAGTCAGGATGCTATAAGTATTGGGGAGACCGGGGTTAGTTGGAACGCGGGTAAGTTGAAACATTGTAATTTTCTTTAAAGTCTTTTAATAAATTTCTGCAATACTGCCCTCAATTTATTGCCATTATCAACAGCCATCCACCATATTACAGACAACACATGTGCAACAAGCCTGGTGAAGTTTAAGGGGAAAGGAATTTTTGTTTTTTCACCTTCTGAGTAATTTTTTTTCTCTTTCAGAAATGTTTTATTATCTCAGAGAAGTTTATAGATCAAGTTGGCCAGTTTGGGGGTATAATAGACACTTAAACCAAGCTACAAAATTAGGTTATTAATATGCCATGGTGAAGTCCCTTTTTGGGGCTGTAAGCTTATAAATGTCAAATGGGCCTCCGGGGTTAGTTGGAACAAAATTGAAGGGGCTAGTTGGAACATGTTCCAACTTACCCCAAACATAATTATGAATAAAAACATTGGATATGAGAAAAAAATGTATAAAGTATTTCACACTCTTCTGAACATGTATCGTATACCATACTTGTTTTGTTTCTCAGTTAGGTCTGAGTGTGCATTTAAGGCCTATTGTAGGCCCCTAATGCAATATTAACCCTTATCAAACTGGTAACACTACGCTGTCACGCAATTTTTTTTTACTGCACTGCTCGCTGACTTTTTACTTTCAAGTCTTGCGCATCATTTGAGACCAAACTTGCGATGCCTAGGTGCGCGGTTTCGAAATTATGCAACATTTTGTACATGCATTTTGGACCCAAAATTGCTCAAAAACGTGATTCCATGTACAACGTCAATGCAAATTTTCAACCAAAAATCATAAATGTATGATTATTTTTACTTTCGTTGGTTGAATTGGATTTATTTTATGCTATTTATGATCGCAAAAGAGTCCCCGACAAAGTTCATCGGAAAAAACAATAAAAAACAAAGGTTCGGAAAAACAAAGAAATAAAAATTAAAAAAACAAAAAATACATAAGATATTATATTTTTTGCAATTTTTGTCTCACCTGCATAGCAGAGTGAGACTATAGGCGCCGCTTTTCCGACGGCGACGGCGCCGGCGGCGTCAACACCAAATCTTAACCTGAGGTTAAGTTTTTTAAATGACAGCATAACTTAGGAAGTGTATGGACCTAGTTGATGAAACTTGGCCATAAGGTTAATCAAGTATTACTGAACATCCTGCCTGAGTTTCATGTCACATGACCAAGGTCAAAGGTCATTTAGGGTCAATGAACTTAGACCATGTTGGGGGAATCAACATCAAAATCTTAACCTAAGGTTAAGTTTTTGAAATGTCATCATAAATTAGAAAATATATGGACCTAGTTCATGAAACTTATACATAAGGTTAATCAAGTATCACTGAACATCCTGCATGAGTTTCACATCACATGACCAAGGTCAAAGGTCATTTAGGGTCAATGAACTTTGGCCGAATTGGGGGTATCTGTTGAATTACCATCATAACTTTGAAAGTTTATGGATCTGATTCATGAAACTTGGACATAATAGTAATCAAGTATTACTGAACATCCTGTGCAAGTTTCAGGTCACATGATCAAGGTCAAAGGTCATTTAGGGTCAATGAACTTTGGCCAAATTGGGGTATTTGTTGAATTACAGCCATAAATTTGAAAGTGTGTTGGTTTAGTTCATAAAACTTGGACATAAGAGTAATTAAGTATCACTGAACATCCTGTGCGAGTTTCAGGTCACATGATCAAGGTCAAAGGTCATGTAAGGTCAAAGAACTTTGGCCACGTTGGGGGTATTTGTTGAATTGCCATCATATCTCTATAAGTGTATTGGTCTAATTCATAAAACGTGGAAATACGAGTAACCAAGTATCACTGAACATCTTGTGCGAGTTATAGTAGTTTTCAAAATCAGCACTGCTGCTATATTGAATCGCGTGATGCAGGTGAGACGGCCAGAGGCATTCCACTTGTTTGTGGATATTTGTTATAAAGGTAAAAATTGATACTCTCACCAAAAATTAGCATTCTAGTAGCTTAATAAATAGAGTTAAAGAAAAAAACATAAAACCCAAATTAAGGGCAAATTTCATATGCTTATTTGCATAATTAATTAATGAAAAAAATATATAGGCCTACTATTTTTGTCATGTAAATTTTATGCAGAAGTACATGAAATTGCTGATAGTACACTTAATTACATGTAAAATCAAACACACACTAATAAGCGGAATTCTACTACACAGTTGGCTTGCGTGAGTGGCTGTATAATAGAAAACAAAGTTCAACAAATCCACTTTTAATATTTTGAACTTGAAAAAAATAAAGCAAATATGCTAAAACCATGTAATATTACGGTTGTAAGTAGTTTAAGTATAATTCTTAATTGACCATGCAGTGTTCCAACTTACCCCATACCATGTTCCAACTTACCCCTATATGGGGTAAGTTGGAACGCTTGCGATGGTCTTGTTCAAGGTGGATTATTTCAGTAACCATCATAGAGTTAAAAATTTTATGGGGTACATTTGAAGCCCTTAGATATATGCTTCAAGCTGATATATTGATTGTTTCTCAAATAAAATCTATTTGGATTTTACAGCCATTTTTGTCAAAAATGTTCCAACTAACCCCGGTCTCCCCTAAGTTGGTGAGCGCATGATACAGGCCTACATGTAGGTGTAGAGAGGACAGGAATTGATAGAAACACAAGGAAAATTGAAAAAAAATTATTAAGTGATGATGACCATTCTTTGTCATACTGTCTGAGGCCTTTAAATCATTAATAAAACTACTCAAATTTTCATCATATTATTCCCATTTCCCAATGGTATTGCCCAATCTCAAATTAAAGGTTATGTTGGTAATTCTCTGAATTGTTTTTCGGTGCTTTCATTTTCTGTTGTAACAGTTTTTGTGAAAAACAATAAATAAGTCTTTTTGCTGCTTGTGCCTCATACACCTTTACAATAAGTAAATTCAAATTATTATAATATGATAATAATAATAATAATAATACAGGTATATTTACCCAGGGAAGCCGCTTCAGTTCCGAAAACTGTTCTCCCAGCGGGCCCTGCTATTATTATTACCCCGGCTTTAGCTGGGCTGCCTAGGCGCTCAAAGCATTCGAGGAATTTCTTCCTACCGGGTACCCATTCATCTCACCTGGGTTGAGTGCAGCACAGTGTGGATAAATTTCTTGCTGAAGAAAAACATGCCATGGCTAGGATTCAAACCTAGATAGAACTATAGATACAGTATTATTATTCTGTATCCAGTGCAATTTCTTTGCAGCAGTTGTTCCATCTCTTTTGCAATATTGGCTAACTTATAAACAACCAATACTACTTGCCCTTGTAAGATAAATATTTAAATACATATAGAAACATGTGAAAATATGCTTATTATTAGTGAGTGTTAGGCATCATCTATAACTAAGAAACTGAACTCCTTGATTGCTTCTTCTTGGCTTGGTGGCGGAGGTGGACCTCCCCAAAGGATTTTCTCCTTTTTCTGCTAAGTAATATTTTACATTTCTCTAACTGTGTATCTTCAAGGAAGTTCCATGAAATCCTACCGCAACCACAATAAATAATTACATTATATTTGGATAGCTCAAAATGGAATACCAGAAATACTCCAAGAGTTTGGGCAAATATTCCACTCATCTTCGATTCGTGGAATATTGGCCCTAACAAGTAGAATATTTTTGATATTCCATGAAATAAAGCCATCAAATATAATTATTATCATCTATCCCACCCCCCCCCCCCCCAAAAAAAAGGGAGAAATTTGGTGAACAAGTCATATCACTTATCACATTATGGCATCATCACTTCATGAGGATCAATTTTGTCGTTGACATGTGACTTACGTGTAGTTCATTATGCTCTATGCTGTGTATCGCATTGCTTTCATTGTTGTACACGTATATTTCACGCATTTGCGCATGCGCACTAGACTGTTGAGGTCCTTTTTGGAGATATGCTCTGATACTGCACGGGCAATTGATGCAGACCAAAATACACATTTTTAATGCATCGCTAGAACGCTCTATATAGATGATAATTATATATTGATTGGCCTTGAGGGAGATACCATATACGGTATATTTCCTGAAGTAGTATCATATTGCAAGAGTCTTGATGAGTGCAATATGGGTCTACTGAGGGAAATATATATAATGTGGTATCTCCCAAAAAATTAAAGCCAGTCAAAAATATTGGTATAGGCCTACAGCTGTATAATGTGTAATTCAAGCTATTATTTGTAGCAATTTATGTCTGTTTTCCTGTTGGAACTGCTGATTTCAAGTTATCCATGATCTTGATGAAGTAATCCTGGCTAAGTAATTGTGACGTAAGGTGTATACAGTACAGGCGCACATCATGCATGGCGCGCACACACGCTTTAATAACACGTACACAAGACTTGCGCTTGGGTTCGATGAAATGGGAATGCGAATATTATGGACCGATAATTTACTACATAGGTGTAATAGGAAAATTACAAATTTGTAGAGGAGGGGTGTATGAATGTTATGATCCCTAGTCATAAAGCTGAACATATTTTGTGTTGAGTTAATCAATTAGACAATGTATGCATTTATATCTTGTCTCCAAAATGTCTCATTCTCCTCCTTAGTATCATCTCACAGACTAGAGAGAGCTAGCTATTATCACTATCAGAATTGTGTGACAAACTACAACATTTGTGGATATCAGTCTCTGCTTTAAAAAGTCATCATCTTGATGTCTATGGGTGCAAAAGAGATGATCAGGAGAAAATAGTTTATGGAAGGCAAAGTGCAAGTCACCCCCAATATGTCCAAAATAGCATTCATTCTTCACGTGATCAAGTTGTTCCTGACCTTTTTTACTCTCTTCAAGTTTAATAGCTAATGATGTGAGTGTGGCGAGTGTGTTGTGCCATTGACGGGACATCGGAAGAAGTACTCATGGGTGCGTCGTGGTCTAGTGGTTCTGACTCTCGCCTTTGAAACAGAGGGTCGTGTGTTCGAATCGTAGCCATGGCGTATTTTCCTTCAGCAAGAAATTTATCCACACTGTGCTGCACTCGACCCAGGTGAGGTGAATGGGTACCCGGCAGGAGTAATTCCTTGCATGCACTGAGCGCCGGTGATGGTAGCTCGAGCTAAAGCCGGGGTAATAATAGCAGCGCTTTGTATCCTCTGGCAAAAAGCGCTTTATAAATCCAACTATTATTATTATTATTATCATGGCTGCCAAAGACTTCTTATTCTGGATGTCAATTTCTTTCTTCTTAATTCTCTTCACTCAGGTGGTCTAACGATATGGGTATGGGTAGTGTCACTGACAGGACATCGGGAGAAGTACTCCATCATGGCTGCCAAAGACTCTACTCCAGAACTGATCATTGCCAGAGTGATCTCTAAGAGAACGGAGGACATGGACATAACCAATCATCAACGGAAGAAGTGCATAGAGGAATACAAGACTACCTATGTTCTCAAGGTGTGCGGGTGTGAGGAGTATCTACTTGATGATAATTATCCAGTGTCACAGTATAAGGTAAGTTGTGAGAGGCATGGTTCTTAGTAAAGGTTAAAGGAATAATACAACCAATGCAGATGCAAGGATAATCTGCTTGATAATAAGTATCCAGTGATGCAATAGGTGGTCAGTCATAAAGATTGGTGAGATTATAAGTAAAGGTTTGGGGACAGTTAGATATTGGCGATTTTCATTACAATTGTTGGAAGATATGCAGATTAGGGATACAGGACTGTACTTCAATTTTGAGGGTTCGTAGAGGTGAAAGGAGTGCTGTATGAAAGTTAGATCCTTTAAAATCAAACATCAGCGTTTCAATCATATTCTCCATTCTGCAGTATATCCGGGAGTGTCTGCTGAAGAGCAAGATTCCTGAACTGATGCTGATGTCCAAAGACACGGTCCTAAACAGTCTTCCGGACGTCCATCTTCTTGTACCATCGTACATGAGACGAGCATCTACCATGCCTTCCAATCAGACTACTACGTGTGTTTGGGAAGTGGATGAGAACTTACAGGTCAAGATCAACTTTGCTACCTATGTCAATGTAAAAGAACTAGACAAAGTAAGTATTAGGATAAATTGACACTTGGGCTATACCCACTCTCTGTTTTGTCTCATCTGACATGATTTTGTTAGGCTGTACCCATTTTGTCTAATACCCCACTTGGTCTAACACCACTTGGTCAATGTGATTAAATGAACTGTTTATGAACAACATTTTGATATAATGAAGTGTGAAAAATTAAGTAGAAGAAGTAGAAATTAGACCTGGGCATTAGACTAAATGACAGACCAAGTGATGGTTAGATCAAATGGTAATTAGACTTAATTGATAGTAGACCAGGTTGGTTTAGCTATGATGGTGTTTGCCAATCTGAGAATTAGACCATCTGCTTGTAGACCAAGTGGGATTATCTATGATGGTGTTAGATGATCTGAGAATTAGACCATCTGACAGTAGACCAAGTGGCCCGATTTCTGAAGTCAGGTTTAACTTAGACCGTGGTCTAACTCTGCTAAAATTATGGGAAGTCAAAAGTGTCAAAATTTTTATTGAGTTGTATGTTTCTTACATTTACTGTGCTCTTTCCTGATTCTTCAGTGGTGAAGACAATCATCTATTTATACTTCCTAGACAATTGTAAATGATTTGAGAGCCAAATGAGCTGAAATATGATAACTCTACTGTTAGTGATTTGTGTAACAATTGGCTATCCATACTTAAACAACAACTTTAAACCTGAGTTAAACCCGACTTCAGAATACGGGCCAGTGGGTTTAGCAATGATGGTGTTAGATGATCTGAGAATTAGACCATCTGGAACTTAATGCCATTTTCTTGAATGTTTTATCTCTGTTTTGCAAATTTAGATATACGTGAGAACAGGGATTTATCATGGTGAAGAGTCCTTATGTCCAATAGTATCAACGGAGCAGGTCCCTTGGTCAAATCCTCGCTGGAATGAGTGGTTGACCTATGACATCAAGGTTAATGATATTCCTCGCAGTGCAAGGTGGTGTGTTTCAATCTGCTCATCAGAGAAGAGGAAAGGCAAAAAGGAGGTAAGACTCAGTTTTTAATATAGAATGAAATGCCAAATGGATGTGTGCCACCATTGTAAGAAATATGATCAGGAAAACATTTCATGAAAGAACTTGTTATATCTGACAAAGTCGGCTTTATCCAAGACGTACCATTGGTCAGTCAGATGTGCTGTTCAGCCCATCAAAATAAAGAAAAGTTGTTAGATCTGAGTGTTGATGAAATGCTCCCTATTGCTATCAATATCTTCTGATTATAGCCTAAATTGAATAGGACGAGTGTAAAAAC
Organism: Lytechinus pictus; assembly: GCF_037042905.1. Lineage (NCBI taxonomy): Eukaryota > Metazoa > Echinodermata > Echinoidea > Temnopleuroida > Toxopneustidae > Lytechinus > Lytechinus pictus. Next base: position 27,959,242 of record NC_087258.1, on the reverse strand, counting down.
TTTGGCAGGGTTATTTCTGGTGAGTTGTTATGTTTGCATTAGCTAAAGTCAAAGTAGGAGCTTGGACTGAGTGATTTCTGAATTTGATAGAGATGATTTTAACTCCAACCCATGAGGTGCTGTTTCATTTGTATGTCTGTCCTGTATTATTCATGTGTTAATCAGATGAGTGAACTTTGCAAATATGTATTTGTGAAGAGGGTTACAAAGATGCAATTGTCTCAGCTCTGAAATTTACAGTTTTTATGACAGGAAGTGCAAGTAGAGTCAATTATTCTTTCAGATAAACAAGTTTCCTCAGGTTTCATTTATGAAGCCCAAGCTACTATTTGGTTTATTACAAAGAAACTTGTGACTTATTATACGTTTTGACTAGGACAGTCAATAGTTTAACATTTTAATATCATATTTCCCCCATTGAACAGAGGTGGGCGGTATCACCTCAGACTCAAAGCTATCACCCTTATCCATCCCTCTTTGTGTGATTCACTACATCCTCCATCGTCAAACCAACCCTATTCTCCTCCTCCACTTGCTTCATCCATGTCTTTTCTGGCTGTCCCTACTCCTTGTACCATCCACCTCGAAAGCCCTTCTTACAACATGCCCATCATCCCTCCTTAGTACATACCTATACCAACATACCTCATTCACCTTTGCCAACAGGTCCACATTCATAAACGTATTTGAGAAGACGAATCACATAAGGACTTTATATCTAAACTTTTTACAGGGTGGGTTTGCGATAGCATGGGGCAACGTCAACCTGTTTGACTTCACCAACCGGCTGCAGATGGGTAACATGCGTCTCTACCTCTGGCCTCCACCTAAGGGCAATGATGACCTTCTCAATCCTTTTGGGCAGACTGGACCTAATCCTAACAAGGATGCACCGTGCTTGGAGCTAGAGTTTCACCGCTACCCTCATAGTCTTATCTTCCCCTGTTACTCCCAGATCCAGCAGTTTGCCTTCTTTGTCACCAAGGCTCAGAGAAGAGAAGAGATCAATGAAGATGAAGTAGGTTGGAATCTTGTCAACCATGACTCTGCCATTGTTACATAAATGTTACAATTAATTGTACAATTTAGCACAACTGTAAGTCTATTTCAACCCATGTACAACAAGTTACAATTAATTGATGATATTGATTGTATCTCTTTGTGTTAAAGGGCTCAGCTCAGGGTTTGTTTTTACTATGTATTTCACTCATTTCCTACAGGAATTTAGGGAACGTTTCCTTTACATCAGGGAAAAAACTTGCAGCGCAAACTACTTCCTCAGTCTTCTCCCAGTGCCCATGAGACTTGGTACACATATTAGTATGGGAATGAAGACATTAAAGACATGTTTTTATATATTTGTGAGGCATTTGCATTGCCATTGTAATGACACGTGTTAATAAATCAGGGAAAATCTTGCAAAGTGAACCACTTCCTCAGTCTTTACTCACTGCTTGTGAAATGATGGCACACATTGGTCATGGAATGAAGACATACAATGTACGTTTCTCAAATGTTTCGGGTACTGTTTTATCATGGCTCAGACAATAAATCAGGGTAAAATGCCATTTTCATTTTTCTTATATATACATATGTTCATCTCTGTTATGTTGATAGGATGGGTATAAATCATTTTCAATAACATGTAGTTTGTGTATGAAAATGTTCATACTATTTTTCATCCTTCCAGATACCTCCAACAGAAGAGGAGTTAGAACAGCTAGAAGAGATCTTGAATAGAGACAGACTTCATGAGATGTCAGTACAAGAGAAGGAACTTGTTTGGAAACTCAGGTATATTTTACCCCATTTCAATTTTCTATGAAAGAAAATTGAGTCAAATTAAGACATTTTGAAAATACTAGAATATCAATCAATGAGCAGAAAACCAGGATGGAGCCTTTGGAGGGTCATTTGTTTACTTTGTAGAATAAATGTTAATGACAATAATAATGAGAACACATGTATTCACTTTTGAAAGTGATTAAGGTGAAGTTGTCAAAGTTCAGAAACTTCAAAATGCTGCCGCTCACATCGTTTCTCTATCCACCAGGCGCACTCACATTACTCCTATTTTAAGATCCTTACATTGGCTCCCTGTAAAACAGGGTATTATGTTCAAGATTTTGTTGTTAACTTTTCATTGTGTTCATGGCTCATCTCCCCAGTACCTTATTTCACTTATCAAAAGTTATACCCCTTCAAGATCCTTACGTTCCTCCTTTTCCAATTCTCTTGTTACCCCCAAAATTTCCAAAACCTGGGGTGAAAGATCATTTGTTTACTCATCCTCTAAGCTATGGAATAGCCTCCCTCAAAACATCAAACAGTTCTTGACTTCTGAAACTTTCAAACATTACCTCAAAACATTTCTGTTCAATTCTTCTTAATTTCTTTTATAATTTCCTAAAAAGCGCCTTGAGCACTCTACAGAGTGGATTTGGCGCGATATAAGTCTAATTATTATTATTATTATTATTACCCTGGCCTCAGACTAGCTGGTAATCATATAGTGCACAAGCATAGTGGACTTGATGATAAATCATAATGCGCTTAAGACATCCATTGTACATATCTAAGCGCTTACAGATTTATTATTACCCCGGTCATTGGATTCAATCAGTAATTACCGCGCTCAATGTATGTACATCCTCCACTCCCTGGGGAGTATTCCAGTAAGTCACCATGTGAGGTGCTAACAATGCTGAACAAGCTACAATGACTTTCACATCCTACCGGGTACCAATTTAGCACCTGGGTAGAGAGTGGCAAAGTGTGGATTAATGCAGGACGCTAGGCTGCTTTCGAGTTTGAACAAACGACCCTCTGATTACAAGGCGACAGTCATAGCCACTACACTATAGCTCTTATCTTGCACCCTAGGTATGAAAATAAGGTGATATGTCAGTACCCTCTAGAAAGGTATGGATCCTCATTATTTGGTCCCTCAGAGCAGACCTACAGGCCATCTCTCCTCTGATCACTAAATCATATTTGGTATTGAAGCAGCATGGTTTAGTGGTTCTCATTTTATTTTCTCAATCAGAGGATCATGGGTTCAAATTGTACCCAAGTGTTCATTTCCTTGAGGAAGAAAATCATTTGTTTGTGCTGCTTTCAACCCAGGTGAGGTAAATGGGGACTATGCAAGAATTGATTCTTTGAAACACAAAGCGCATAACAGCTGCTCTGCTTAAGCCAGGGTAATGATGAATCGTTATTATGAAGCATGTTGAAACTTCCCATAAATTGTAAGTTTTAGAGACTTGTAAGGAAGTATAAATGTTATAACAGTGCAATTTATTTGTGAGAGGGGACATTGATGAAATGATATCTTTGTAATTATAAATTATGCATTTGTAACATAAAATGAAAATGTAAATTGTATGAAAGGAAGATCTAAGTAAACAAATTCAACAGTTGCTAATCTGTAAGAATGTATTAACAATGCTTTTTACTTATGATTACAGACTAGTATGCAGAGATCACCCTTACTCACTACCCAAGCTTCTTAGTTCTGTTAAATGGTATAGCAGAGAAGATGTAGCTCAGGTAAGATAGCTTCAGGGTCATTCACAAGATACATGTAATGTCACAATACAAAAATTCATGACTCTGCCATCTATCAGCTCACAAAAGAATGAACTCGAGGGGGAGGGGGGAGCTGCACTCTGCATCTAATTTCAGTGACCAGCAACTCGCAGATCAAATTGTAAATGCAAATTACAGATGATTTTGTTACAGATTTTATTGGATGCTAAAGAACATTTTCTAGCTAAAGCATTACTGGCAATTGAGCACATGTGTGATACAATGTCCAATGTCCATCCATCTATCCAATATTTACTCCGGCAAAATGTAACAGAAATCATTCAAGATTGTGAGACTACAGGCTAAAAGATGGTTGAAACAATGAATTGTGATGGGTTTTTTTTCTGAGAACGACTTTTTAATGGTTAACATATAGGGTAAAATATGCCTAATTATATTTCAAACAGTAATAACCTTTCAGAATATGGGCATTTGTTTATTAGCACACTGCCTTTTGGATTTTGGTTATCCCTGTACAAAGTGAATGGAAATTACAGAATTCAATCATCAAAGTGTTCACCTGTGACATACTAGAACCAGTTGGTTCCTGTCTGGGAATAAGCAAAGTAATAATACATCTTCTTCTTTCAGCTATATGTTCTCCTAAAGGACTGGCCTGACATGGATGCAGAGACTGCTCTAGGTCTCCTAGATTGTAGCTATGCTGATCTTGGTGTCAGGACGGAAGCAGTCAATTGTTTAGACCGTATGTCTGATGAACAGGTTTCACAGTACTTACTTCAACTTGTACAGGTATGGAGATTGCTTCTTCTTTTTTGTGATCAAGTTGGACCCACTTCATTCTTGTATTCAAGGCCTTCAAACTGACCTTCTGGGGTCTGTATGAGGCTGTTTTGCATATTGAGTAAAAATATACAATAACAAGCTTTGGTTTATCACTGAAGTTGGGTTAGTATTATATGTAAAGAAAACAAATTGATTTAGTCCAGTGGCTCATCGTACAAAACGTATATGTTTGAATGCAACACCTAATAGTTAAGCGATTGGTAGGAATGCAGTCCTGAAGGCTGAAATAGAAGTTCCAATTGATTTCCCTAGGTAATGTTCAAATTCAGGGTATTTGCAACATCACCATTTCTGCTTTAGATGGTCTAAATCTGCTTTCATTTGCCTTTGTTTTATTTTTGTACAGGTTTTGAAGTATGAGTCTTACCTAGACAACCCTCTGGCCAGGTTTCTTCTCAAACGATCTCTCTACAACCAAAGGATTGGACATTTCTTCTTCTGGCATCTTAGGTTTGTTGCTTCTTTGAATTTTTTCTCCTGAAAGAGATTTGGCAAGAAATTCATCTACATGAACCATTATTATTATTATTGTTGCTTGGAAAAGACCTACATTTGGCTGGGATTCCATGTTCATTTTTCTTAACTGCACATTTTCTAACAGAATTATTTGGCGTACATTTTTGTCTCGCCAGCATAGCAGAGCGAGACTATAGGCGCCACTTTTCCAGCGGCGGCATCAACATTGAAATCTGAACCGAAGGTTAAGTTTTTAAATTACATCATAGCTTTGAAGGTATATTGACCTAGTTCATGAAACTTTAACATAAGGGTAATCAAGTATGACTGAATGAACATCTTGCCTGATTTTCAGGTCACATGATCAAGGTCAAGATCATTTAGGGTCAGTAAACATAGACCATGTTGGGAGAATCAACATCAAAATCTTAACCTAAGGTTAAGTTTTTTTTAATGTAATCATTATTTAGAAAGTATATGGACCTATTTTTAATGAAACTTAGACATAAGGGTAATGAAGTATTACTTAACATCCTGCCCAAGTTTCAGGTCACATGACCTAGGTCAAAGGTCATTTGGGGTCAATGAACTTTAGCCATGTTGGGGGTATTTGTTGAATTACCATTGTAACTTTTAAAGTTTATGGATCTAGCTCATGAAACCTGGACATAAGAGTAATCAAGTATCACTGAACACCCCATGTGAGTTTCAGGTCACATGACTAAGGTCAAAGTTCATTTTAGGTCAACGAACTTTAGCCATGTTGGGGGTAATCGTTGAATTGCCATCATAACTTTAAAAGTTCATGGAAAATAGTTCATGAAATGTGGTCATAGGGGTAATCAAATATCACTGATCATCTTGCACTATATCACGTTCACATGTCATTTAGGGTCAATTAACGTAGTATCATATCATATGAACTGTTTTTTTTTTAAATGATTATTTGATAGTTGTTTACAATGTCAGCACTGCTGCTACATTGAATCGCGTAATGCAGGCAAGACTGCCAGAGGCGCTCGAGTGGTACTTTTCTGGACTCTGTTCAAACTCATTTTGAGATTGTTATCAAAACTGACATGTTCTGTATGTTTAATTTATCTTGGTAGATCTGAGATGCACAAGCCGAGTGTTAGTAGACGGTTTGGTCTGATGTTGGAAGCCTACTGCAGGTCTCTTGGACCATACCTCAAGCTATTGGTCCGACAGGTGGAGGCTCTAGACAAACTATCTAAACTAACTGAATCACTGAATGAGAGAAAGGATGATACAAACAGGGTGAGACATGCAGGGTTATCACTGGTTTGATTCAAATAGCACACCTATTGTTGACAAGCAAGGATCCATGGTGTGATCCTGGTTTATTGATCGAAATATCATGGTGGCTTTGCAGAGCTGCGATGAGTTTACATGTCAAGATAGCCATAGTTACACTGTACTAGCATTTGAATATGCAAATAATTACATATTGCAAATTGAAGCTATATAAATAATTAGTAGTTTCTTATGATATAACAGATGAATATTGCAAAATTGTAGTTTGAAATCAGTGGATATGAAATATTTAAAAAAGGGGGAAGAAGACAAACAAAAGAATAAAGAGAAGCGTAGAAAGGAAAACAAAATGGAAGAGGAAAGAGGTATAAACGGAAGTGTTCGTAGGCAAACATATTCTTGATCCCCAGGTTATGACACAAGCATTCTCAATATTTATGGTAAAGATAATTGATATATTGTGTTCTGTACAGGATCGATTGAAATATCTCACAGAGCACATGGCTCAGCCAGACTTCTTTGAAGCTCTCCAGGAATTCCCATTGCCTTTGAATCCATCCTTTTCCCTGGGCAAGCTTAGAGTGGACAAGTGCAAGATCATGTCATCAGCAAAGCGCCCTCTATGGCTAGAATGGGAGAACCCTGATCAGATGTCTCTTTCCATGTGTGAAGATCTTAAGATTATCTTCAAGAGAGGGGATGGTGAGTCTAGTTCAATTCAGTATGATGACATTTGACATTGCTATACTGAGCTGCTGGATTGATAAAGTCTCAAACTTCAATTGATAAGGGATGAGTATATAATATATGGTTTGAGGCCTGTTCTAACCTTGTATTTTATAAGCTTTAGTTGACTCATGCAGATTTTCTTTACCAAGTGATCAGTAACATGTTTTCCTTGTGTTCCTAAGTAACAAAGCATATAAGTATAATTTTTCAATTATGCTTAACTTTATTGTCTATGGCAAACTGTGTATAAAACTTACAATCAATATCTTGTATATCTCTTAATATAACACCAATGTGCCCTGAAATAATGCAATCATTTGTTTGATTGAGCATTGATATTCATTTGAGTCAATGGCAAACCTTGCACAATAAACTTAGAATCATGTATTATGTTACATTCCCCAGACCTGAGACAAGATATGTTAACACTTCAGATGATACAGATAATGGATTCAATATGGCAGCAGCATGGTTTAGACCTCAAGTAAGTCATATCAACATCATTTGGTTTGCTCACAAATACAGTGATTAGTTAAGATTTGTGGTTATGTGTATTTCTGTTTCTGTTTCTGTTTGTGGTAACTCCCGTAGGAACTCAGCAGGACAGCATTTTTGCTGGTAAACGCCAAGCTGGTTTGTAACCAATTACCTATGAAACATTTTACGTCTAGGTTTATCAGTCATAGTGGCTGACGTTATAGACGACAGATATCACTCTTGGGCCTTTTTATCAAAGTGGAGACAATGGCAGAGTTGGGATTCGAACTCACAACCTTGCGATTATGAGTCCAATGCTCTAACCACTGGACCACACGACCCGATGATAGATCAATGAAGATGTGTGTATAAGTTTGATCTGGAGAACGCAATTTTTTTTTATTAGATTGGGATCTGAACATAGCTTTAGATTTGACATGCAATGTGTAAGAATATAATCCTTATGGAATTAACAATATGAGCTTATAAAGAATGCCTTATGTCGTTCAAAAACAATGTACCATCTTGCAAAATAACCGGGTAAAGAGATATTATTTCTTTCATATTACTACTAATATGTTTTTTAATCTCATCCATACAGGATGACGCCTTATCGTTGCCTAGCAACTGGTAACATGACCGGTTTGATTGAGGTTGTAAGGAATTCATCTAACATCTATGACATCCAGCATAAGGCTGGTATCATGAGTACATTACAGCTGAAGAGTGGTGTTATTCATCAGTGGATCAAGGAAAAGTGCAAAGGATCTCAGTAAGAAATCTAACATGTTCACAGTTTAAAACCTAATTAACATTTCATAAATCCACAGAAGTGACTGTCACTATTTAATTTCATTATAGTAATGTGTATGCCATAAAACAGTTAGGATGTGATGGATATAAAATAAGTATGTGTTTCATTGTTTGTTTTTTCTTTTACATGAAAAGTTATTTTTCTGATCAGGTGCCTAATCCCAATAAAATATCTGTTTGTTTTAATAATATTAATAATAATCCGCTTTTATATCGCTTAAAGTGATCATTTCACTTTGTTCTTATTTAAAAATTTCTCCTTTTGGTTCCTGAAAACGGGCTAAACATTAGACTTATAGTGTAAAAATACCATCCCAAAAGTTTCAAAGTATTATATTTACAGGATCAATTTTAAAACCTTGGAGATGTAAACCAAAGTTTGAAATAATTGGGAGTTGGTTTCAATGACTATGTGTATACAGGGAATCTGTGCACCACAACACATTAATTCTAGTTGAACACAGCATGACCTACATACAGTGTGTACAAGGTATATAATGAATGTACAGTGCAGCTAATAGTGTGTGTATAGGAGATACACACAACAGAAGGCAGTCAAAATAGCCAACGGACTTTTTGAATTGGAGAAAACTGGTCATAAGCTGAACCCGTCTACTAGACGGTTCTCAAAATCAGGCTAATAAATTGCTACTTGTATCTAAATTAGAGTTTTTTATCCTATATTGTGGTCTGTTTCAGGGTTTTTGAGGACAAATACAGGCACTCATACGCACGTTTCAACTCAGTTTGAGATTTTTTTAAATCAGCTGCTCACAAAGTTAAACAATCCCTTTAATACATAAAAATGATGTGTCTAAGCGCATTACAGATATATTATTACCCCGGTCATCGGACTCAATCAGTCATTCCCGCACCCAATGTATGCACATCCTCCACTCCCTGGGGAGTATTCCAGTCATTTTGAGACCATGTCATGCTTGAGAAGTGGTTTTATATATATATATATATATAAAAAAAAATTATATTTGTTAGTAGCTCTCTGAGGTACAATGACTAGATTTTTATTCATATTTTTCTGTCAAACTTACAAAGAAATCCATTCACCTATTTAAATGTTAAACCAACAGTTCACATTTTGATTTGAAGGTAGCGTAATCTATTTTCACCTTTGACATCTGTACATGTATTCATATTGTATTCATAATGGCTATGATCTCTCAATTACGAATACAAAAAGAGCCATCAATAATTTCTCTCTTCTCTAATGTTTTCCTATCAGATATGATGCTGCTATTGATACATTCACCAAGTCATGTGCAGGATACTGTGTAGCTACCTTCATCTTAGGTATAGGAGATAGACATAGTAGTAATATCATGGTATCACAACAAGGACAGGTAGGAACATTTACTTGGTATTAGGGATGATGATAATAATAATAATATGTACATGTACATTTATATAGCGCAGTTACTATGTGCATATACTTAACTGCGCTTTGATATTTGGTATCATATTATTACCCCGGCTATAGCTGAGCCACCATATTAATAGGCACTAAAGCGTTCAAGGAATAAATCCTACCGGGTACCCATTCACCTCACCTGTGGAAAAATTTCTTGCCGAAGGAAATTACGCCATGGCTGGGATTCGAACCCACGTGATGGGGGTGGAGGTGATGGTTTTCTTTTCTTTTTTTTTTTAAAACCAGTGTAAACATGACATAAAATACCATATTTATGCAGACGACATCCAACTCATGATTTCCTTTAATTCGGATCAACTAGCTGCAGAAAGTTCCATCCATCGTCTTGAATGTTGCATGGTTGATGTTCACAATTGGCTGACTTCTCACTCTCTTAAGTTGAATCCAGCCAAATGTGAATTTCTTCTTTTTGGCTCCAAAGTACAACTTAGTAAAATCCACATCGACTCCATCTCATTTTCTGGCCTCACTGTAAATTTGTCAAGTTCTTGTCGCAATCTCGGTATAGTTTTTGATTCTCACATGACAATGTCTAATCACATTTCTTTTATTTGTAGATCAGTTCGCTACCAATTGCGAAATATTGGTTTTATTAGGAAATACTTGTCTCAACCGGCCACAGAAAAATTGGTTCACGCTTTAATTTCTCGATTTTGGAAACTCCCTTTTGTTTAATCTACCCCAGAATCAGTTAGTCAAAGTTCAGAAACTTCAAAATGCTGCCGCTCGCATCGTTTCTCTATCCACCAGGCGCACTCACATTACTCCTATTTTAAGGTCCTTACATTGGCTCCCTGTAAAACAACGTATTATGTTCAAGATTTTGTTGTTAACTTTCCACTGTGTCCATGGCTCTTCTCCCCAGTACCTCATTTCACTGATCAAAAGTTATACCCCTTCAAGATCCTAACGTTCCTCCTTTTCCAATTCTCTTGTTACCCCCAAAGTTTCCAAAACCTGGGGTGAAAGATCATTTGTTTAACTCATCCTCTAAGTTATGGAATAGCCTCCCTGAAAACATCAAACAGTGCTTGACCTCTGAAACTTTCAAACATTACCTCAAAACATTTCTCTTCAATTCTTCTTAATTTCTTTTATAATTTCCTAAAAAGCGCCTTGAGCACTCTACAGAGTGGATTTGGCGCGATATTATTATTATTAAGATAATTTTTGGAATATCTACCTAATGTTGTAACCCGCAAGTGAATACCCGAACCGTACCGTCCCGTATATCCAATAATTTGCAAGCGGGACCCGCTGACCCGTCAGGTTTTAACCCGCAAATCAATTTATCTTTGAAAAATGAAAAATATTATTTCTGCAATCCCCACACTATACAGGCTCAAATCAGGAAAATATATGCCAACTACTAACCTAGCCTAGAGTGAATTTACTTACAATTTGCAAATTCGCCTTTTATTCCGAAGAGAAAATGTTTTTTGGGGTGACTTTGTACCACGAAATGGGTCCGCTCTGATCTCGAAATTGAAAGCATTACGCAATTAACTCCTCTGATTGGAGCCGCAGCTCAGCGCGCGCTAGCTAGCCCAGGCTGCCCAGCAAAGATCGGCAATGTTGTTTTTCAGTCCAGGTCGGTCGACACGGCGACTCACAACAATCATAATTACAATATTCAATTCTATGGGACCTCGTCTATAAAGAAATCAAAATTGAAATAAATACCAGGATAATGATACAGTCAATTTTTTCTTCTTGTATATCTCCATATTATTTCCTTCTGTTTTTGTATTTCTTCCAATTCTTTGTAAACTAATACAAACGTGCACGAGGGCGCCCATGAACTTACGTAAACAGCTCGTGTTATAGTGCTTAGCTAGGCTTTTATTTATTTTTTATCTCGATCGATCGGTCAAGAGAGAGGTATTTGCAAGAAACTTGCAATCCAATTTTACATCTTCAGAAATCTTAAAGACTTTCAATCAATTGTACATTGGAAAAATTAAGAGATCTGGGCATTCAGGGTGCGGGGGCTTCAGTTTTCATCAGAAAATGTATGAAATAACGAGAAGGAGGGTTAGTTAGCCACTAGACTAGACCAGCTTAGCATGTCTTCAAAAAAGGGCAGCTAACACTCTGACCTAACGGCACGCTCTATCAGGTCATGACCTAATTTGGTGATCCAATAAGCAAACAACTGTCTCACTGCCGTGCACCGCAAATCCCTCGAGCTCAAACAGCGAGCGTTGTTGTGGAAACAGGCTCGACTCGCCCCACTCCAAGTCATAAAGCATTCCTTTCTCTACCACGTGGCCTATCACTCGCTCCTTGCCAGACATGATTATGCAATGTATTCTGGCTTCTGTTTACATTCTCCGAACACATCCCCTCCCCTCTCTCTCTCTCCCCCTCTCCCAGTCGTAAAACATTCCTTTCTCTGACTGCGCTGCATAGGCGCTCCTTTGAAAGAGCAACTCGATGTATTATGTCGAACTGTCTCAGTCCTGTTCACTGTTCACAAGACAAAAATACGTCGGCATTTTTTAAAAGGAAATATCTACGTCTCTAAAAGAATCCGCCACGTAAGAAGCACATGATCCTAACTCAATTTTCATTGTTATTGTTTTTATTATGCGTCGCTACTTCTCCCTTTTTTTTTGTATGACGGTCTGCGGGTTTGAGAATGAACTCGGCCCGCAACCCGCGATCGGGGGCATACCGGCATGTTAACCAGTACCGCAACGGGTGCGGGTTACAACATTATATCTACCAACTTCTAGAACTTTTAAATAATATTTCTTAATTTTAATGAAAATAAAGTGTGTGTATCAGACTGGTATGTATATTCATATTTGAAAAAGAAATAACAAAAATGTTGCCCTTCAAGCTTCCATACAACTTTCACTGTTGTTTTTTGTTCCTTTACGTTGCAGATCTTCCATATAGACTTTGGTCATTTCCTTGGTCATGTCAAGAAGAAATATGGCATCAAAAGAGAGCGGGTGCCCTTTGTCCTAACAGAAGACTTCCTCAAGGTTATTACTAAAGGCAATGACATCTCAAAGAGTCAAGAGTTTAAGAAGTAAGTATCAGGCTCTTTGAATTCTAATTCTTCTTATTCAGCTTTTGGTAAACTAAAAACTGTTATACTGAACATGTAGCTGTGCAATTGCTCAAAAGTTCACAACATGTTGATTTAAGTTAGTTACTTTGTCACCAATCATTTTTAAAGGGGGAGTGAACTGTGTGTGGTCTCTTATTGACTGTGTGTTATAACTACATAGTCTTAAAATATACGTTTTCAGATATCTACTAATACTATAGAAAATAAATTGACCTATAATTTTATTTGTAGAGAGAAACTAAAATGTTTTGAGAGGAAAAGTAATTGTTGTGCTACTTGGTAACATAATTATTGCGATATAAATGTATTGAGTAGTTAATTAGCATGTTATCATTCAAGTGGGTCTATATTACTAGACTACACTAGCATTATGGGTCAGGAAACTGGCCAGGGATGAGTAGTTGAGGACTCGAGATGGTGCTATTGGTTCGTATCTGCTTTAAAGATACACAAAAGTTATGGATAAGATGGGAATAATCATTGCGAGCTATCTAATTCTTTCCATGATACCATGAAGCTCTGATCCAATGCAAAGGATTGTTCTTCAAATTCCCTCACATTCTAAATATAACAAATTTCATCTGAAACTCTCAGGCTGGCAGAGTGGATACAGTCCCAAATATGCTTATATGTGTGCAGTTCTGATGAAGAATTCAATCAATTTATCATTTTTGCAATTGCATTGCTTTTCAGAAAACACCTGTTCCTATGTGCATCATTATACAGCCTTCATAATTTACAGCTAGAATAAAAGTCTATATTTAAATTCTCACATTTCATCATTCAATTGTGCTCTCAATGCTAGAGTCAAGCCACGATAAATAGAATTTCATTTTCAAAATTTTTTTATGAGCTTTGACATCTCATATTTTTGTCATTTGAATCTTCTGGGTGACATTACATGAAGAGTTTTTATATTCAGTGAATGTCATAGAATATTTTTTCTTAGCCAATTAGTTGCCAGGTTTTCAGTAGCTTATTATGTCTGTTGGTGAAAATCTTCATGATAAGCTCCCCTTATTAAGGAGATCTTTCTTCCTTTGATCCAATAATCTTTGAACAATGTCCTCACATTACATGATTTAAAATTTCCATAATCCAATCAGCTCCAAATGTCATTTGAACCCTCCAATCAGCTTCTGTGTCTCATATCATATGAACCCTCCAATCAGATCCAATGTCTCATACCATATCATTTGAACCCTCCAATCAGATCCAATGTCTCATACCATATCATTTGAACCCTCCAATCAGGTTCCAGGAGCTATGCTGTCAGGCCTACCTGATCCTCCGTGACCATGCCAATCTCTTCATCAGTCTCTTCACCCTAATGCTTGGTACTGAGATTCCTGAACTCCAATCTATTGATGATGTTGGCTATCTTCACAAGACGCTGGCTGTTGGTAAGACAGAGAATGAGGCCTTGGAGTACTTCTTGAAGCAGCTGAACGATGCGCATGGTGGAGGATGGACCACTAAGATGGACTGGCTGTGTCATGCACTTAAACATGGTATATGAATGAAGGTGGGAAAGAACGCCTTCTTAGATCAACTTCTGGTTTCAGTCAGGATGTAGAACAACTGAACAGGAGATGATGGACTGGTTAATTCGTACTCTTTCAAACATGGCATATGTAAAGCTGCAGGCAGGTTATCGTTGAAGTAGGTTAGCTGCAGTTGGGAGAAAACAGTTCTAGATCAGTTAGGTTACGTGGTATGAGAACACTTTCATGTTATACCTGGTAGATAAGTGTATTACATCAATGGACTAGCTCTGCTGTGTAGGTCAAACATAGTGTTGGGATAGAACATTTCTAGGTTCAATGTTTAGGTCAGTTTAATATGAAAGTGCTGTAGTCAGGATCCTTTTTTAGTTGCTGCCTTCTGCAGGTGAAGTTCTGAATGATGGTCTACTAAAGTTGAATACTAAAGTTCTGTTCTGCACCCAAACATAGAACATGCAGCAGGTCTATTTATTTCTGTTACATTGTCTAATACATGGTTAGATTTGCACACATTGAAGTTCCATCTTTTTGTTTTGTCATAATCTGTAAATGTGAATTTTGTTGTAAAGACAAATACCTGGCCATACTCTCCCTTATTGAAACTCTTCTCTATGCATTCTGAAGTTTTGTGTGTGTAGTGAGAGAGAGAGATAAGTTGGTCTGTCTTGGAAGAAGTCCACAAGAAAATACTTCTACCCCCCCCCCTTTTTTTTTTTATATGAAAAAAAAATCCCAAATCAGGAAAATCATGAATATAATAGAAAAAGGCAACAAATTTGAAAATATATGGTCACAAAACTGGCTTGTACAGTTTACAATTGGATTCATTTTGAAGTGTTATAGGTCAAGTCCAATTTGAACAAGTACAGTAAAACCAATCAAGAATAGCACTGATGATTTTATCAAAAATAAGATGTAAAATAAAAAGTTATGAAATTTATAATATTTGCTTGGATGAACAAAACATTTATATTCACAACGCAGGCAGTATACAATGAGGAAGCTGATGATGTCACATACTATTTATTTTGTATTTTATTGTCTGAAATTTCAAAAATTGAACTGATTCCTCTATGATTTGGTAGAGGATCCACTATATTATCAAATGTATAGAAATACAAAAGAAAAAGCGAGTATGTGACATCATCAGCTTTCTCATTCTATTCTGACCAGGATGTACATGTATATGATTTGTAAAAATAAGCAAAATTTCAAGATGCTGTAAGAGATTATACAAGAAGATTGATTATTGTATGGAATTGCCCTTATGTTGTGTTAGATTTTGATGAAAATTTCAGGACAAACTTGATCTTTATGATTACAGTACTGCTCATGTATTCATCTTATGGTTATTATCCATTCTTAAAGTTCATGTATTCAATCTATTCATTTCCCTTTTTTATTGTCATAACCGTACTGTGAATTG
Organism: Lytechinus pictus; assembly: GCF_037042905.1. Lineage (NCBI taxonomy): Eukaryota > Metazoa > Echinodermata > Echinoidea > Temnopleuroida > Toxopneustidae > Lytechinus > Lytechinus pictus. Next base: position 27,943,634 of record NC_087258.1, on the reverse strand, counting down.
ACTCATTTTATATTTTCTTAACTATTTATTAATGTGTGAAAACATTATTATCATGTGTATTACACAGTACTCAGAATAGTACTAGTTTGTATTATTTTGTAAACTTGTTTTTATATCGAAACCATCTCAAGTATTATGTATACTGTGTTGCATTGATTTTGCAGTTATCAAGATTAATTTATACATGATTTAAAATATCTCTTTACAATGGTGTAAAGTGTGGTACACTTCATTTTGTTTTTATTTATTTATAAACAATGAGCTACCCCTTATTGAATGACTAACAGATGTTCCTTTGTATATTTGTTATAGAACCTCTTTTTTGTGTGTGTGTTAAGCAAATTTAGGAAAAATTATTCACATTTATTAATTGTTGCATCTCATGTTGTCAGGAGATCCATTTTTTAACAACTTTAATGTATTATCACTTCCATTTGTTATATATCTCTATATAACAAAATATTGTTTGCAGAAAAGCACCTTTTGTTTACCCTTAGCATTTAAGTGTAATAGAAAAATATGGACTGTGTACTGCTTAATGCCATTTCAGGCAAAAAGAGGTTGTATGGCCATATTCATTTGATAATATATGGGAGATCTTTTAAGCATCAGTTTTAACAGGGACGTGAGAGGGCGCCCTCTCATGTCCATGGTTTTAAGAAGGTATGAGGGCCATGGAACTGCCCCCAATCATTTCCAACATTTCAATTAATTTAAAAAGAAGAAGAATGAGAATGGGATCACAAGTGATTTTGAAGAAAGAATTGAAAATATTTGATAATTCATATTATGAATTATGAAATAGTTATTATGTGACATTATTTCTCACTGTGTTATCATGGCTCTCGTCTCCCTACAAGAAAGATATACCACTATTATATTGCATGACCTAATAGCAGTCTTTTAAATCCTATTTTGTGCATGATGTCATAATATTGTAGATATCACAAACTCGACTCATTTATTGGTTGGCCTACCTCAGAAACCCATTCAACTCAACTTTGGTATGTATTCAACTCATCTTTTACCATTTTGACTGATTTTAATCAGTTTTAACCCCCATGGTTAACTTGTATTATGTATTGCTGAAGCCCAATTCATTTAGTGAAAAGCATTTTACTCAGATGGTTGTTCATAACCCAATACAAAGCCATTCAAAGGCAACTTTTGTGTCAGTTCACATTTTAAATCCAACTCAGCTAATGTAAAATTCTTTCATGTAATCAAGCAATTCTTATTTGATAATAACATAGGGTATTTGTATAGCGCACATATCTACCTCGTTAGATGGAAAAGGCGCTCCTATATTACCCGGGCTAAGCTACGCTTCCAATTCCGGTGCTCACAGCTTTTTGAGGAAGTGCTTCCAGCCTGAACCCATTTACCTCACCTGGGTTGGATACTGCACATGGATAAATTTCTTGCTGAAGGAAAGTACGCCATGCGCCCACGACCCTCTGTATCAAAGTCTGGATGCTAACCTGCTGGGCCACAACGCTCCACATTTTAAAGCAATGGGTCAGATGCATAGAAAGTAGCAATCGCTTTTTCTAGGCTTTTTGCTTGGCTATTGCTTGATTCCATATGCATAAAAATGAGCGAACAAGTGCTCATGCTAGTAAGTTCAAGCAATCTCTACTTGACTGATGGAATTACCTTTACGATTAAGCTATTGCTAAAAGTGTATGCATAAAGCGAACATTTTGCTTGTGTGTTTAAGCACTTGCATTCGGTTTTTTTCAAGCTCCGTCAGAGCAGCTTGAGCGTTTGCTTGATCAGGGCGTTCATGTATTTAATCATGTTTATGCACCTGAGAGAGAACCCCAAGGTGTACCTTAGCCTACATGTTTTGTTCCTAATAAATGCAAATCAATTGCCAAATACATGTATATAAATTTATCAAAAAGAAACAGTTTCACACCACGTCTAAGGAAAAGATGTTATGTAAAAGAAGCGGTAATTTGCACTGCCACACCATTGCGTTTGAGTACTGCCTTTTCTGTGAGTCGTGTTCGCACCAGCGTGACGTCGCTATCGTTCAAACTGCTAGCAATTGCTTTCTGAAGACAAGAAAATGGTTCAAGAACTAGCAAGGGATTGTGCATATGAAATAAAGCAATTGCTGAAGAATGGTCTTTTTCTAGGCTAGCTATTGGGTCAGATGCATAAAAAGTAGCAATTGGTAGCAGCTTGAACAATAGCGACGTCATGCTGGTGTGAACACGACTCACAGAAAAGGCAAGACTCAAAGGCAATGGTGTCGCAGTGCAAATCCTTGGATGTGGTGTCAAACTAACTTGTTTCTTTTTAATAAATTTATATATTTGGCTTTTGGTTTGCACTTACTAGGAAGAAAACATGAACATGTAGGCTACTGTACACCCTGGGGTTCTCTCTCAGGTGCATAGACATGATTTAAAAAAACGTGAACGCCCGATCAAGCAAACACTCAAGCAGCGCTGACAGAGCTTGAAAAAAGGGCCAAGCAAGTGCTTAAACGTACAAGCAAAATGTTTGCTTTATGCATACGCTTTTTAGCAATAGCTTAATCGTCAAGGAAATGCCAGCAGTCAGTTAGCGATTGCTTGAACTTAGTAGCAAAAGCTTTTGCTTTCTTATTTTTATGCATACAGAATCAAGCAATTGCTACTTTCTGTGCATCTGACCCATTGTTTAAATAAAAGAAAAAGATAGAGCAAATCTCAAGATTTACCTCTGCAAATCGTTAGATATAAAATTACATTGACAAAGTTTGGTGTTTTTTGCCATTTTTCAGTTTAAAAAATACTGATTCTCGATGTGACATTTATTCACTCTATTAATTCTTATAGATTTATGCTTGAAACATGGAAAGTATTCTGTTTGAGTTTTTCTTTTTCAGATTTATTTATAGTTTACAGTTTTCTTTAATTAAATTAATGTCTGTGATAAGGGAAAATAGTTATTTTGTTGCAAATATGATTTAGAAAAAAAATACTACACAGATAGGCTTAAAAAAAATTGTTTTTAGAAATGTATTCATAAAGAAATAACTGAAATAAACATGTACCATACTTTTTAGATGTAAAACTTTGTTCAGGAACTTTTTTATGTTCATCGTTTATTATTGATAATTGTCAAAAAGAAAGTAAAATGGACCGAGCATGCTATGCATTTTAATAAGTTTTGAAACTAATATTGTTTTGTATATGTATACTGTTGTGATCAAATTTGTTTTTACATATTACCCATCATCTTACAAATGATGTATTGGCTTAAAATGTCTTTGAGGATTGTACATATTTTTGTATAGATTCTTATTTTATGTATTTGTACATAAATGTATAGACCACTGAATGTTGAATTACTGCTCTATTGTGGAAGGTGTATTTAATTACTTAATATTTAATTATGTTAAAAGATTGCAATAAAGATATTGTATGATGGACAACCATATGTAGACTGATTTTATTTTTCCATTTCTCTCGTCTTTTCTGCATTTGACGGGGTAAAGGTGAGGGTTTGGGTGAAAAAAAAGACAATGCTTTCTAAGTAGGGATGATGGTATAGAGGTGACCCCTTGATGATGATGATGATGCATGATGGTGATGACGATGATGATGACGATGATGACGATGGTGATGATGATGATGAAGATGGCGGTGATGATGATGATGATGATGGCAATGAAGATGATGATGATGATGGTAATGATGATGGCGGTGATGATGATGATGATGGTGATGATGATAATGATGGTGGTGATAATGATAATGATGGTGGTGGTTATTAAGATGATGGTCATGATGATGATGATGGTGGTGATGATGATGATGATGATGATAATGATGGTGGTGGTTATTAAGATGATGGTCATGATGATGATGATGATGATGGTCATGATGATAATGATGATGATAATGATAATGATGATGATGATGATGATGATGATGATGATGATGATAATGATAATGATGATGATGATAATGATGGTGGTGGTTATTGAGATGATGGTCATGATGATGAGGATGAGAATAATGATAATCGTGGGATCACGATCATGATTTCAAGAATTGTTTTTTTTTACTATTGCTATCATTATCTTCATTGCTAGCTTCACTAGTGGGGTAGTCTTTCATAAAGTTGTTCGTAAGTTTACGCACAACTTTATGCACAACTCGACCGTGTTCTTATGTGCTAGACAACTGCATATAGGGATATATGATTCAGTACAAGGAAGGGTCACCCATCATACTGGTGTATCATATCTTATTTTGCATCCGATTTTGATGAAATTTTTAGCACTATGCTAGTTTGATTTTTCTCTATTTATTCAAGTCAGCATTTTCCTGGGGTGGACTTGACCTTTAAGCAGATAATTATGATAACCTCTTAAATTTTATTGTCTAAAATCGGGTGTAAAGATAAATGCGTTGGTATCCAATATATATTATGGAAGCATACTTAGAGCAAATGCGCCTTTTTTTTCTCTTTCTCTTCGTTTTCATATCAATGAAGATGAAATGAGCATGCATGGTCCGCAAGAACAAGGATCAGAGACGATGGAATTAATTTCACGCTCAATTCCATCCTTTATCGACTAGGAGGTTATTTCGACACCTCATTTTCCCGCTATAAATCGATTGCTGATTTTTGTGATGGACGTAACTCCTGACTTCGTTAATGTCAGAGGATACTCTCGCCGCTGTTTGGTACTAATGATCGCATCACATGACCAACGATTTCATAAATTATGTGTCTAATTAAGAGAGATGGTCCTCGGAATTCGATAGCTATTGATTTGAGGAAATAAATAAAATGTAGATGTAGAAAAATGTAGAACTCTTTAAAATACACCGAAGAAGATGCAGAGGTAGTAGTTATTAAAATAGTGTGTTTCGCCATTTGGGTTTTCAGCGCTTCTCACAGCCGAGTGGTGGGCCCAGAACCTTTTCCATGTGGGCCGTCGAAAAGGGGCAGACAATGTTTTTAAGATAAAGGGGGTTTTTATTATGTTTTTATTAAAAATCATCAAGGATTACATTATTTACATTATATTGGTATGATAACAATGTAAAAACACAAAAATATACAAAGAATTAAGGTTTTTAATGTGTGTTATCATAATTTTGAGATAACGCACTAGCTTGAATTCATATTCCTTTTCATATTCCTTTTATATTATTCAAAAGGATCGATTTAGATTCAACAATATTTGTATAATCACCGATGCGGTCTTCATGCACTTTTTTTTTACCTAGTAACAAAAGTCAAAAACGTTAAAACAGTAAATGGGGGGAAATTATTCGTTTGACTTTTATTTTCTATGACATTTTAAATGCTTAAGATGTTGTAAGGCGCTCCCGTTAAATCTATATCCCCGTATGAACATGAAGGGAGCAAGCATCTTAAGAAATTTCGACCCAATAAAGTGATTTTTTTTGTTTCATTTCGCAATAAGTTAAGTGTGGGCCTCGAGGTCAAAAAGATTGAGAAGTATTGTTCTTTATTATATCTCTAAACTAACTTATTACAGATTAGCGCAAACACCTACTTGGTGCTACTTGGTTTGTTGTATATTTAATTTTTGGTTATGTTTTAGTGCTGAATAATATTCACTCTTACGTGTTGATTGAGGTATTTTCGTTTGCTTGACCGCTATAAGAAAGCATAAGTGTATATTGGTAAAACCAGAGGACCGACGATTTTAGGTTTTCTTCGAGGGACTTGATACGGGATATAATGTAATTAACAAGGGGTCACACGACTCACACCGCATTGCCTTAATTGTTTCGAGTCCCCAGTTCTTGAAACAACATCATTGTGTCAAGAGAGAACCTTTTTTTAAAGTGACGCTAAGAACCACTTGTATCAGAATGAATATCAGTTTGTTTTAAATGCTTTTCTTTCTTTTTTCTTATCTCTTTTTCATCTCATTCGGTAAGAGAGCGTTGTTGGCTCAGTCGGTTACGCGTCTGCCCGTCGAACCGAAGATCATGGGTTCGAGTCTATCCCGCGCGGATGACTGAAGTCAGTGCGTTGTGTGTAAACGTCTCTCCCATGTTTCACAGATGCAGGCTATGTTACAATGGAAAACACTCCGTCCCTCGGAAAGGACGTTAAATGGAGGCCCCGTGTAGAGGAGAGTCACCACCTTTGCACGTTAAGAACCCACTGCACTAAACCCCGGTGTATAGTGGTCCACCTGCACTCCCCCAATCAGTTATATTGGGAGGAGAGACCTGCGGGTCATAGTGATTCAGTTCGCTTTTCGCCTCCCAGGCACAGGTGACGCCAATCAAATAACAATAACAAACAAAAAGAATCACGTTAGTAGAATGGCATTATTTGAAACCATGTTACTTTGTAGTCATTGAGAGCATTCATTGATTGGATGAGTCATATGTAATGATATACGCACTCATTCCATCATTAATCATTCCAAAATGGGTAAGGAAAACAAGCATTCCATCATTTTAACACCAGTATTCACACCTTCAACCGCATCCTCAGTTTAGCACAATATTTCTCCAGTGAGCACATCTAATCTGCATTTCAAGCATAATCATGCAGTATGTGGATTTCACTAAACATCCATTGGATAGATAATTACTCCTACAATGTAAAATCTATGATCGTGTTAATATTGTGCATTAAATGTTAAGAACAGTACCATCAGAGGGTGTTCTGAGAGGAAAACACACTAAGGACACCCCAACAAAAAGTTAATTTGAATAAAAAGAGAAAAATCCAACAAGCATAACACTGAAAATTTCATCAAAATCGGATGTAAGAAAAGAAAATTATGACATTTTAAAATTTTGCTTAATTTCACAAAGTAGTTATATGCACATCCTGGTGGGTATGCAAATGAGGAGACTGATGACGTCATCCACTCACTATTTCTTTTGTATTTTATTATATGATGTATGTAATATTCTATTTTTCTCCTCATTGTCAAATGAAACAACGATTAATTCCTCCCTGAACCTGTGGAATGAGCATTGTTTAATACGATATGATTAAGTTAAGTTGGTCCTTATTGTCAAATCTATAAAAAAAAAAATGAAATATTGTATAATTCAAATAATAAAAAAAATAGTGAGTGAGGCACATCATCGAATGTCTCATTTGAGTTGTGCATATCACTGTTTTGTGAAAAATAAGCAAAACTTGAAAATGTCATAACTTTCTTATTTTACATCAGATTTTGATGAATTTTTCAGCGTTTTCCTAGTTTGATTTTTCTCTATTTATTCAAATCAAAAACTTTCTGGGGTGGACTTGACCTTGAAATAATACCTGAATTAAAAACTGGTGTAAATGGTGGAAGTAATACTTAATGTGTTTCTCTCGGGACGCCAGCATGGTGTATGTTTAATACACCGTAAATCTACGAATACAACAAAAAGAACTGCCATTGGTTGTAACGTTCCAACAGTAAAGAGCGCCATCCTTTCTTTGTCAGTCACATTCATATTCAATTATTATTTTGTTATTATTTTGCTTTGATGTCATCGGATATACATTAACATGAATCGGTGATTTGTGACTAGAGACTGGTCTCGGACTCGGACTGACTGGACTCGGACACAGCATCACTGACATGAATGCGGTAATAAGTCAGTGTGTGGATTATTAATGAGAAAAATGGGGCACAAAAACCCCTATACACAAACAAGCTCTCACATTATCATCAACCCAAATGGACATAGATGAAAACAAAAGATCTTGGCTTTGTTCCTCTCCTCGATTTAAATTGAGAAGATGTTTTAAAGATGTACTCCAGGCTCAAAAATTATATATCTAAATAAATAAAATTATTCACCGAGCAAAATGCTGAAATTTTTATCGAAATCTGATAAAATCACGAAGTTATTGAATTGTAACGTTTATTTTTTTTTAATGGTACAAAGCAAAAACAGTTATATGCGCGTCGTCTTGAATGGTTAGGTAGGCTGATGATGTCACATCCCATTTTCTTTTTTCTTATTGAATTCATAATTATTTCATATTTTCATACATGTGTGTATCTGGAGAAGTTTGGATAGAATGAGAGAGCCTTGTTTTCCTTCTTGTACTTTGTGTCAAAAAACATTTTTTTTTTTTTTTTTTTTTCTTTCAAGTGTAGAGGGGGAATATCTGTAGCGATTTTGTTTATTTCCTTTCGTTCTATATTATTATTTTCTCTCTATGATAGTCTGTCCCTTTTTTCTGACTTTCTTTTATCATATCTTCTTTCTTTTTGTACCTTAAAGTTTGTTCTTTGTTTCCTTGTCTGTTTTGTTGAGGCATATTTCGTTATCCTTTTCAATATGCACTAATAAATTAATTAACTTAGTATTTTTTCATGTATTAATTCATATACAACTTCAACGAGAAATCATAATCAGGGATCCCATTACATATCTAGTGACAATATGTCAATGGGCCTACTGGAAAGGAGTGTACCAAATTTCATCAAAACATTTTTATTAAACGAAAAGGGGTATATATAGGGAATTTAGAACGATCAATCGTCAGCGAATATTCTAATTTTCTTTAGATTTCCTCCAGACACAAAGAAAGCAAGAAGTTGAATGATTGAACAGCTAACGAAAAGGAAGTATTGTGATAGGTATTAGGTTCGAATTGACCCTCACGGCAGGCGCGTCGAATGCTGTCTGCGCGTCAAGGTGGAAAATGGTAGGGAAAGGAACAAACACAAAAATTATTTGGGAAAGACCTTCACTGAGGAGGAAAACTGATATGGGTGATCATGTGACTCGCCTTCAATGAGTCATGACTGTGAACCTCTTTTGTTATGCAAATAAGACGAATAAGGGTGTTATCCCTCATCATGTTTCGACATTCAACATTCAAAGTTTTGGGCCGTCCTGATATCGATATGAAGAACTATGATCATGATCGAATAATGAAAGCGCACCTGAGACCTTGCATGTCTCGCACATGATTTTTAAAGATTTTTTCCGGGCCCTTTTCTTTTGATCCTTCAGTCCCTTCAAAAACTAGTTGGGACAATAGACTTATCTGAATTGTTGACTGTAATCATCCGGGGTAATTATTTGAGAAAAGGTCAACGTTCATGCTACTGTGGATATACGCCTTGGCTGCGATACATGTTTGAGTAAACTTAGAAATGGAAATAGATAAATCAATGTACGCATGTAGGCCTATTGTTTTGTTCGACGAATAACACATATCAGCCAAATACCTGCGGCCAAGCTCGTTATTAGCCCCCCCCCCCCACCCTCAATCGACGAGCGGCCAACTAGTGTTATAGCCCACCCCCCCCCCCCCCCCGGCCCGGACTATGGGAACGCTTTTTGAAGAAGTTGTGCTGGTTTTAAAAAAAAATCGTCCCAAAATGAAGATGATTTTGGTCAAATCCCTACTTTTTAGCATACTGACTTGATTTCCAGGAGGGTGCCTACCTATGGTGTTTAACATATGCACATACGCATCACCCACTATCTTTGGGGTGCTTCAGCCTCAGCACCCCGGCACCCCTGCTTCCTAGGGCCAACCCCCCCCCCCCCCCCTCTCAATCGTAAATTGACATGGTGCCCATTCTATCTAAATACACTGGCGACCCCCCCCCCCCCCCCCCCATCGGCCCATTAAATTACCCTTGTACTTACCTCCTTCCCCACCCAAACTGAAATACCATGCATGACGCCCGAATTAAACTTGTGAACACGTCCAACATCCAGAATACGATCGTACTAATGAGTAAATTTTACGGATAGCAAGCTCGACAAGCCTCTTAGACGATGGTTGAAGTAAAAATAGCACAGAAAGAAGTCGGATTTTGTGCACCCCCTCTCCCCCCCCCCCCCTCCTCAGTCCTGTTAGCAACCCTTCATAAATATTCATTATAAATACATACTCGCTAGGAAAGATTGTATTGAATTACAGATGATTGCAGGTCAGACTGAGACATGATATTCGTTTTATGATATTCCATTTATTCAGTGTTGCAAAATGTTTCTTTTTATCTTGTGAAGGACATGACTGGGTATTTCTTTCGTTCTGAGAATGATATCATTTTGTTTGGTCTATGATGACTGCTGTAGTAAAGATAGTTCCCATTAAATTTGCACACACGTCTTCGTACCTTCAATGGAATTACGGAATATTTTATTCGTAGACTTTTTGTTATTTAATTTTTATTTATTTAAGATTTTATACGTAGACTTCGTGCATATAGGCCTAATGTAGAGATGTTCAGAACTAAACAAAATACACGTCATTGATTTCGAAATGATAAGGTTGATATTTGTGTCGCTCGCTACTATTTAACCGCCTCCATAAACCCAACATCATGCCATTAACCACCGCTTGATAAATACAATTATTCAAGAATCAGAAATATGTTATTTTAGATCCTAGTATAAGATAAAGGAAATACGTTTTGATTAAGAGGGATAAACTTAAATTGTGTAATAATGAAAACATTTCAACAAATGAAGGAAAAGTCAAGAGAGAGAGGGGGGGGGGCAGAAAAGGAAAGAAATTGACGAAGTACAAAAGAAATTCTTAGACCAGTTCTGATGATACCAATTTGATCTCCATCACGCGTCCAACCTACATCCCGCAGCTCACCAAATTATCACAAGCGGTGAGAATACCCTAAAAAGGATGAAGATCCAGTGTTGAGTGGAAATTGTCAATTTTTGTCCCCGTGTGTAGAGTTTTCTAGACCCACAGGCCAGGTTTCATTTTATTTATTTCTTTGATAGTTTGAGTTTGATTTGATTTTGGTTGGTATGGTGTTCGTGCTGGGATGCACGCGCGCCAAAAATAATACGATGTCATCAAAATCACAGTGGAAGCACGACAAGAGATAACAATTCATTCCAAGATAATAGAGTATGAACTATATTTGAAAAAGTTCATTTTAATATCGGAACTGGATAAGAGTTTTTTCTTCGTAAACTACAATTGAATATATGAATCTAAGAACGACCAAAGTCCACCTGTTGACCAATGAAGTTTAACAGGGGATATTATTACCTATACATAATTTTACATGCAGAAACATCCTCTAGTTTTTGTTTATTCATGGTCTTCTTGTATGCTAAATTCCATTTTCATTGTGGATATTATATTATTTGATTTGCGACATATATTGTGCCCCCTTCCTCCTAAGAAATTAATTAAAACATACAAATAATACACCACAAACTTAATAATACTTGCAGGAGTTAAAATGTATTGATAACACAAATTTGCGGAAACTTGGGAAAATATTATGCACGAATGAGAAGTGTATACATGATGATTCTTGATAACACCATGCACACCTTTCAAGAAAACAAAAAGATGACTGAAAATAATTGCGAATGCTGGCTAAGAAATCTACAACAGCTTCTTAAAGGATTTAACATACATTTGGATGTAAATAGGAATTGTTTAGAATTAAGTGATATATAGTCGATAGTGATAGAGTATAGTAGAAGAAGAAAAAAAATAGAAGATATTTTCCATCGCCAGTTCTTATTGGACATACGTAACGATCGAGCAAACGATGTTGAACATAATAAGTTGAGAACATATAGTATATAAGCAAAATATGCAAACAGAGAAGTATCAATTAATTGTTAAAAATCAGAAAATACGAGAAAAAAAACATCTGTCGATTTAGAATAAATAATTCTCATAATTTACCCATTGAAACTGGATGTCCAGATAAAATACACTCTCATGCAATAACTGCAATTCAGGAAGGGTTGGGATGAATATTTTTTTGGACATAATAGCTGAAATGTATGAGCAATTTAAAGATCTTATAGCGATGAAGACAGATTTATATACATAATGAAAACATAATTGATAATTTCTGCAAGTTCATCAAAGCACTAATAATATGAGAGGGGAGTTCTAACATCAACCACATTTGTTTCTCGTTCTTTCTTTCATTCAGGCTATTTAAAATCCAATGTATAACAAAAATATATCTATACACAACAAAAAAAGTAAGTCCCCCCTTAAACAAACATCAATAATTTCCGAACCAATGCGAGGTTTTAATATATTTTTACATGAGCGTGTAGGTAATTTTATAGGCTACCTTCTGAGTAAATGTTATGGACGTATTTTACGTCATGCTTCAGTGAGCACCGTCAGAAGGCAAAAATGTCACTTTTCAAAAGTCACAAGCCAAATATCATGACTTTGATTCCATTTTTATTGGAACTAATTCCACATTCTCATCATGAAAAATAGTCAGAAGGCTTGTAAAAGGTACTTTCTAAAAGACGATACAATTTTTCTGGCTAAATTCCACGGTTGAATGAACACAAGTCCAAATTTGCTATAATTGGATTTTTTACACATTTCTATTAATAAAAATGATAGAATATGATGACAGTTATTTTTGGGAAGAGTATCTTCAACAATATTCATTGTTTCATGGTTCAATGAACATTTATTGAAAACAAAAGATACGATTTTCAAATATCATAGGTAAGTATTGTTTCATTTTGGTAACTGAAAATGATATTTTCTCAACTTTTTCGTTATGTTCATGACCAATTAACATGCTTCAATGATTCAAAGGCGTTTAATTAAATATTCACGCTTGAATGAACATGTGGAATGTGATTAGCTCTTTTTTACGTTATTGGAAAAAATGCAATTTGTAACTATGGATATCTATCACAAACCTCCTTGCATGGTTCATATGATTTGATTTTTATGAAAATCCCGATGTTTAATGCATCAGTGAGCACACAATATTCGAAAATTATGCAAATGAGAAGAAAGTTCAAGGCCCTGGCCCCACTCTGTGCCGTATCAAATGGTTACTAGTATTTTGGTGTGTGCACATTTTGGATAGTGTTACACTGAAGCCATGTGCGAAGTTTCATGATATAACTGTTGGCGCAGAAGTAACAAAAACCGTCCATGAAACAAACCCTCATTTCATATTTGTTAAAATGTTGACTTCCTCTCTCATAGACTTGTGTACATTATGGGTGTATATGTTTAAGAATAAGTAACCCCCTATTCAATGTGGTGGAACTTTTTGTCAAGGCTGTCTTTAGCAATGTCATTTGGGAGTAATGTTTATCAACCTATGGGCAGAATTCTGTGCAAAAATGAAATCGATTTGTTTATTTATGGATGAGTGAGCACACATCAAAGTGGGAAATTGGGTATTTTCAATGTCACAGACTCATTTTAAATGGTAATAAAGTGAATATTGGGGGCAAATTCGGTTTCAAATGTGACTTTAATTGCTGTTGTTTTTATCATCCATCATTTCTATCACCACACACTTTCCGAAGTTTTAAAATGTTCATGGTTGAGCGAGCACATTCGAAAACTTAGGAATGAATACTCTTTATACTGCATAAATGTATTTTTTCTTACAAATTCTCATGATCAGTTTAATTTATGGACAAATCAGTGGTGGATCCAGAATATTAAAATGGGGGAGGGGCCTATAATCGGGGGAGCCACCAACATTTTCAAATTTTTAAATGATCTAACAAGTTGTAGAGGATACTACCATAAACCCCTTTGATGATACGTCACTATACAGGGGCCGCGGAACGGTTTTCAAAGTGGGGGGGGGGGGGGCTGACCATGCTAAAACTCACAATCGTATGGTCATTTTTACATTTTTGTACATGCTTTTGGAAAAAAGTGGAGGGCTGAGCCCCCCCCCCCCCCCGCGGCCCCTGCATTATTGTGCTCACTCAACCATGAACATACGATATCAAAATTGTGTGTGGAGTGGCTAAATGATGGATAGTAAAACAGCATTAACACCATAAAATTCACCTAAAAACAACTTTTGCCCAGCTTTGTATTTGCACAATCTGAAAAACGACTCTTGTGACTTTCAAAAATGGTCATTTTTAATTCAATCTTTAATTACTCATGCATGACTTAACTGATCAATCTCATTTTTCCCCAGAGGTTGCTTAATGAGTGTAAAAAACCACCTACGAAATATCATATCTCAAAATAATTCCGTTCAAAAGTTACAGCAATTTGATTTAGGGGGGACTTACTTTTTTTGTTGTGTATATATAAATTTAAGTTAATTTCTGATCTGTGTTCGATAAGTATATAAAAATTATATGTTTCATAATATTGCACTATGTTATATTTCCTCTATATTAAATTTCAATATGTTATTTATCTTTGTATATATGTATATAATCCATATATATTTTTATTTCAATTAATTGGAAATCCATGGAAAATGTATTACTAATTTATATGATATACTTCTATAAATATTTTGATTTATGTTATCATTGTAAATATTTATAACAAAATGTTCATGAAAAGTGAATGAAGTTTGTTAATAAATTCAAATTCAAATTCAAAATTGAAACTAGAAAGGGTTGAATACGGGCCAGCCATTAGTGACGTGTGTGTGTGTGTATTTGAGTTTTGTCAGACGTGTATCAATCAGATATGATTATTTACGTCTGGGACCGACCTTTAACGTTACCATCCGAAAGACATGACAGGGCTCGAACCTCTGCATCAATTTGTAACTTCCCCACATAGCTTGGATTACAGGCACACGCCACAACCCCCAGTCTGACGTGTCTGGGCGGGGGTGAATATATCCCAGCCGCCCCCCCGCCTCCCCCGAAAAAAAAATGTTAAAAAAAAGGTGTCTAAACAAATAGGCCAACATGGCGTCTAAATGGGTTGATGTGATTGGAGGAATATTCTTTTCATTTATTTATCTATCTATTTTGCTTACCATCCAAAAATTTGACGAGAAAGTCTAAAATGTGGCAACTTTAACCTTGCCCTTGTTTATTTTTATTTATAAAGAAATTGTGGGTTTCTTTTAGTATATTTTGCCCCCCCCCCCCCTCCCCGCCCTCGCTACTTATACTGGATCTGTCGCTGCCACAAACATGAGAGGTTCCATACACGTTCCAAGCTTTAATAAAAAGCAATGATAATAACTTTACCATAATAACAACAGTCTATCTCTTTGGTGAAAGTCTGTAAAATTGTACTGTACTGGCTATGGCTTTCGCCAGATTAAACTGATGCTGGTATAATTTTCTGCGAATCGTTAAAGTTTTGAATAGCGTCCTCTCTTGACCGCAATGAACACTGCACTACATTGTTTCGTTCAATCGAGAAATGCGATATTTACACACTTTTCAATGATTGAACTACAAAAGAAGTATGATCAACACAAGATGGCCTATTTATTAGCGATAATTGCTTAGAAATTGAATTAACGTTAAAAGAAAATCGAAGGATAAAAATGACTTGCGATTCCAAATTTATCGACAAATCAACTAAACATATTTTCTTTTGCAACTCCATAATCTCTATGCGAAAATTTTGGTATAGTACATGATTGTATAGGCCTGCTACAACTGTTTTCGTGTGTAAACATCCTGCAAAAATAAAGACATTAACCGTACGAATGAAAACGCAAAAGTCCATATTGAAATAATAATTGAATTCTTACTGGTAAACTAAAGGAATTATACAATTGAATTCAGATAATTATGATTTTATTAACCGCTTGGTTTTCTCTGATGTCACGTGTGTGCCTATTATGAGATACATAATTCTTTATAGGCGGCGATTCCGTATGACGGGGGAGGGAGGGGGGGGGGGGGTCGTCTATCGATTTACAAAGCTTAACATTCAACAATTATTTATTTTCATTTTCTAAGCATTTTGGATGTATTTGTCCACCTGTCCAAGGATAATGTGATGGAAATAAATTAATTGTTGAATTCATTAATAATTGCTGGCGGAATGCAGACTTTTCGAATTTCAACAAAATCACAATCCTTAAATAATCAAGAAGTTATGCGCCGCAATGAACATACTTCGTTGATTTCAACACAAGTAGCGGGAATGTTCACGGTCTAGGTATGATTAAAAAAAAAAAAAAAAAAAAAACAGTGATAATAATATCGAACTTAGGAGATCATGTTACCGTCCTTTCACTCGGTAAAAAAAAAATCGTAATTTGAACGATGATTCTAGTGAAAAATAGAAAATAGGCTAATGACGATTTTTAGCACATATGAAACCAAACTAGAATAAAGAACGATAATCACAATCACAAATTAAAATTCTACTCCGGAGGTGAATTCTAGTTAAGTTTCACACAAATTACGGTGCGAATTTTCCGTGTGAAAGGTCCGATGATTCTAAAGACGAATTGCAATCATCATGATTCAAGATTCACGTGTGAAAAGGCCCTTAGTCAACTAAGCTTGTAGGCTTGAAAAAAAATCGTGCTTACAATATCTATGTGAATAGATGTAGGATTTATAAAAGAACAATTTATAAAGTATCTTTAATCAATATTACCAAAAGAACGACACGATATCAACTTAAAGACGAAAATAAGGAAAAGAACATATAACATTTGATTAGTGTATCAGCCTAAAATCATAGAACAGAGTAACTGATATTTATACATTTGGGATATCAAGGTAATTTCAAGAATGTAGTTACAAAATACAACGGTATGTAGAACAGGGTGAATTAAGAAAGGAGTGAAAGTAAAATAAGTCACTGACATGATTGTTATTTTCAATCCTTTTTTAAATTCACCCTGTTCCACATTCCGCCAGCAATTATTAATGAATTCAACAATATTTATTTCCATCATTATCCTTGGACAGGTGGACAAATGCATCCAAAATGCTTTGAAAATAGAAATAAATAATTGTTGAATGTTAAGCTTGGTAAATACCAGTTTATCTGATTTTAGGCCGATGATGAGGTGTAAACCTCGAAACATGTTCCGTTTAATAAAATGTTATGTTCTTTTCCTTATTTTTATTTTTAATCAATTTTCATGAAGATCATCCGGAGTGAATATTTTTCATCCATATTTTTGGTTCATCAACAAAATGTGTTTTTTTTAATCGATAAAATGAAGTATCAGTCAATGAAGTGATCAGACTTTTGATTTGTTAAAATCTTGGGGTTTGTCACTTTTATGTTTTTTTATATTTTTTTTAATGAAAAAAGACATTGTGTGGAACTTTTTTAAAGGGTGAGGGTAAGCCTTTTTTGTTACCACTGATCTGTATTGTGTCAGTGTTTGTTATCCAAGAACTTAATCGTTGAGGGCTCACTCCAAAAGGACCGTTAGAAAACCGTTGCATTCATTTGCCAATGTGATTACGAGCTTCGATTGAAGCCATTCACTCACACCCCCGTACACAAATGAATTCGTCCAATAACTAGTTCTGTGTGTTGTATGCACATGGTGCTGGCCGAGTCGTGAGATGGGCTCGAACACAGGTGAATTTATTGTTGGTATAGCGGCTGGTGTGTGTGCTTCGCTACCGGAGTGGGGAGAAATGACTTACTTTATATTTTGAAAACATCTCGGAATTACTCTTTCCAATATGGATAACTTACGGAATTGTATTATATTTATTGTTTTGTGTGTATGGACTTCATACGCAAAAGAAGGTGAGTTTTCATGCCTGTACTTGTTGGGATTTTGTGAAAGTTTTGGTCGGGATCAGCGTGACAAAAAAGTTTGGAACTTTTCTTTAGTTTTAGTTTTACCCTCCGGTATCAAACTTTCGCCCTTATCGCATTAATCTTATCTTAATTATGTTAATCTAAGCGAATGTAATATCGTATAGACTCTCATTTTAATTGGATTTATTATGGTTGATTTAGCAAAGTAATCTGTCATGATTGGGATCATAGTGTCGGTCCTTTTCGTTCCGTTTTCTTGACTTGAATTGAAGTTGAACAATGTCCCGAGTCTCATCCCCGATGCACCTGGCCTGGCTTGGTATTGAGGTAGCCCAAATCCCATTTCCGACACAAATTCAGGCAGCAGTGATATTCTTTCATATTTTTGTTGTCTAGAAAATAGTATTTTCCTTTGCGCAAGTGTAATATTTATGGATTCTTCGGAGACATTATCAGTATTATTTGTTTAATGAAAATTATTTCGTCCTAAATATTATTCAATCAAACGATTGCCAAAGGGATTTTTTATCAAAGAAAGGGGTTCTGTTTAGTCAGTGCTGTCTCATAGACCGACGGGGATGGTGGTGGACTGCCCGCCGAGCTGGTCCGTGTTGTGCCGGGCGTGAAGGCGGACATAGTGTAGCGGGGGTTCCGTTATATTCTAGATCTTCCGCCCCGCGGCTGTCAAAAGTAATTTTCTTCGTGGTCAAAATACGAAATATGCCAGATAAATATGTTTTCTTTAAATTCTTTTTATGATTTTCATGATTTCAACTTCAACAAGATTTACAAGCAAACAAAGTTGTAAATATGAAATAAGATGATTAGAATGGCATAGTGAATTTCACATGAAAATTTATTCCATAAAGAAATTGATTTTCTTCTAAACAGCAGTGATTGAATTAGTCTAATAGTAATAAGTAATTTGTCTTAAAAAATCAGGCATTCCATTCTTAATGAAACAATATTGAAAATTTATATTATATTATTATATTATATATTTAGACCAGCTTGTGCAGTAGGTGAAATAATAAAAGATAATTGATTGGGGTTTGTTTCTAGAATCTTGGATAAATTACCTTAATTAATCTCCTTAATAGCCCTACTAGATCTGATTAAAAAAAGACATTTGAAATTTCATTTATAAATGCTGTTATGCATCTATGCCTCAGTCCCTCCTCCCACTCAGAAAATCACAGTTTGATTTGATTCATAATATAGTGAGTCTACCCAATCTGGTTTCCAATTTATGATTTATGTTACTAAAACCATAATAAAACAGTTTTCAAAAAAATTGTTCGTAAAATTGGTGATTGCTAATTTAAAGAAATATGAATATGGATTGTTTCATATATTCGTACTTAATTTGATAGTTTGTTTTATTTTCCATAGCTTGTTTAAAGGAATGTGATTGTGATTACTGATAGCTTTCATTGCCCCAGGGCATCAGGGCTAGTCCTTGATAGCCCCCTCCCTCCATCCAGTATAAAAAGCAAGTCAATCACCCCTTTGAACTAAAAATGAGCTATATGCCGCAATATCATATTGAAAAAGGTTGATACTTTCCTTTATCTCAACCAGTATTGTTAGCAGTAAAAGGGCTAAAGGGCAAAGCTTTTAAAGGCTTAACCAATAAAGAATGAATTCACCCAAACCACAGACGTATTTCACCATTTTTATTTCATTTATTTATTTGTGTTCCTCTCTCATTTTATGAGAGCTTCAGAACACATTTGAGTGCTGTTTTCCATTCACGTCTTCTTCAAAGGAACTCATTTCATTATATGGCTATTTTGCAGCTTAAAGGTATGAAAAATAAAAAGATGGGTCAATCTGAATAACTTATCTTGTCTATTTTGTATTGTGTTTGAGATTCTGTTCTGATTTGACCGGATATAGGTTCCACGGCTGTACATCATTCATCATTCAATGTTTGTCCAATTTGCAAATAATTCAAGCTTCAATTGGAATCTCCAGTTGACCAGAAACAACCCTTCTGAGGAAACAGAGTCATTCCAAATGATTTCATTTAAAAATTCTGTAAAATGTGATTTATTAATAAATGATTTTTTTTATTAATGATCTGATTAATTTCTTACAATTAATTATTTTTCAATGTTTGATATCTATGTCCGTGACTGTATATTCTGACACAACATTTTGGCAATAGATTCTGCATGCTTATAGAACCACATGGGGAGAGTACGTAGTTATTAATTGATTTGTTAATTGGCTTTGCACTCTCTAATTTACGAGGACTTCATACATTGATCTGCACTGCGGATGGCAGCTTTTTGGTTAATTGTTTTAAAACAGTCTGCAGAAAAGACAAGGATCTATAAAAGGAAATGGTTTGCTACCCTGATTATCGTATTCTATTTCCCAGGAAAAAAAATGTACATGTACCGTAATTGTATAAAACATTATGGTATACTTATTAAAGCATGCATCATCAGTGACAAATGCTGAATTCCATCTGGATATGGCTAAATGATATATAATTGAAAAAAAAACAAATATTGGTAATATATGATATAATGGTACATATGCCCATATCACATGTTTTACTGAATGCATTGAATATTACTGGAAATATATAATAATTGTGAAGCGCTTTGAACAGTCGTAGATTGATAAATATGATATAATGGTACATATGCCCATATCACATGTTTTACTGAATGCATTGAATATTACTGGAAATATATAATAATTGTGAAGCGCTTTGAACAGTCGTAGATTGATAAAGCGCTATATAAATGCAAATTATTATTATTATCACCATACATACATGTATTTACGAATGAATAAATTTTAGGATTGAAAAAAAAGAAAATTCTCTAATAGAAAAGAGAAGGTGGGGGGAGTGAGAGGAAGAAGTAAAACATAGGTTTAAAAAATAAGAGAAAGAAAAAGGGGAAGATTTGTAATTAATTTCATATGTTTATTTGGATGGGGAGAATAATTTTTAACTCCACTTTTTGGAGATGATGAAAAAATTGTAAATCAGTATGGAACACCATCTTCTACTTTCTTGGCATATTTTAGTACAATCCCAAAACTGGGTGACCCCTGGGCAGCAGGGGAAGAGAAATCCGAGACGCCATATTTATGACCGTTATGAATCTCTGCGATTTCTTTTCCCCCTGACTGATAAAGAAAAGGGAGGTTCTCACATGATAATGCTCTTCAAAATATGAAGTATCTCAGAGTAGCAGGGGAAAATGACTCTTGCGAATATTCTGATGAGGTGGCGGAGTAGACGAGACTGGCTGTGTCTCCTTCGTTTATGTTATGCCTAAAAATAATGCAAAATGAATGCAGGATGGAGGGTTGAAAGCATTCACTTTTGGCTCCACATTGAAAGTCAGTTTGTCGCTGATCAGATCCTCAGTGAATCTGACATTACCATGGAAGGGGGGGGGGGGTCATAGGTGAATTCTTCTTCTTTGTGTAAGAGTGTTTCTTGCTTGTGTCTGCTATTATATCATCTGGGTAATTGTTTTATATGCCATAGAAGCTGTTAATTCTGCATTCTTGACACACTTTTGACCGTATGAGTGGGCCCTATAGGCCTATAGATCTGGTCAAATTATTTCAAAATAAATTGAATATCTATTCTTCTTGGAAGCAATGTTAACTGGTAAAACCATTAACATTTTGAAAATATTCAGGCCTTTTAATTTTTCCTTCTATAAGATAATCTAAATATTTTAAACCTGTTTTCAAAATGACTGAGAAGACCATTCAGCTATTATATACAGTTGGTGTAAAGACTTCTAATTCTTGAAATCCAGAATTAAAGAAAACCTAATGATAATGAAGAGAATTAATAATCATTTGGGAAGATGTAGGCCTATGCCTCTATTTTTTTAAGAGTGTCTTCATTGTGGAACAAAGAATTTTATGTTCATGAATTGTCCTTTGAAATATTCATAAACAGGTCACATAGACATATGATTCTTTAAATTTGAGATTTGAACCATATTTTGTATATTAAGGGACCCCCTTTAACATCTACATGTAGTTTGACACACTTTGATAACATACCACTAGATAAATGAACAAATAGACCACACTTGTTTCTTTGGTTGATTATTAACATATGTGACTATTTTAAATTGCACAGATTTGCAAGAGTGCTTGATTGAGTATTCCTGGGCTGTACAATACATGAGCTTTTAGACCCTGACCACTAACACCAGTAAATAAAAAGTACATTTAACTTTGTTTAATATACATGTATTCAATTGTCTTTTAGTTCATTGATTTAAAAGCTGTGTTTCTCTAGTGCAAAAAGAGTAACATTTTGGCCTCTAGTCTAAGGAATCTTCTGAATAAATATCATCCCCAAATTGTTTTTTAACAGTAGTTTTGAATTGTTATTCCCCTGATTTTACATGAGAGCACTGTGAAATTTTCTTCAAGTTTCAAGTTAAACTCAGGGTATGACATTTCATTTTCATATTTTATAAGTAACTCAAAGCGATGAGAGAAAGAGACAGTCAAGAAAGAGCATTCTTACAAGTAGTAAATCGATGGACCAAGGTGTAAAGAGAAAAGGGTGATCAATTTTGCAAACCTCACAAGATGGCGATGTGGACATGAATTATTTAATGTCATTACTCCGTCATCAGAGAGCAGCGAAAACAACAAGCTGCTCTTATTACTTGCACGAAAGAATAAGATGTGTAGAAGATTCATCTTGTGCTGTATCAGCTAAGAGAGAGAAAGAGAGGTGCAATTATAACAGCTCATATTAAAAGAGTTAGTCTTTGCCTACAGGCATCAGAGCATCACTGGAAAATTAGAGATCTTTATGGGTTGCAAATTGGCAACATCAACCACAATTAACCTCTTTACGTCTATCATAATAATGAAAAGCCATGAATAAAGCAATAAGTGAATTATGATTTTCAAAAATATTATTTGTAGGTGTTTCCTTATACAGCTTTTGACACTTATACCCCTTTCATAAACCCAATAAAACATATCCTCCAATTAGCCGCCTAAGAGTAATGCGGATAATTCAATAAAAATTGCGTTCACAAACTCCATAAATTATTTTTACGAGCGCCCGTCCTGAAAAAGGCGGATAATCGTCATGACAACTGGACACGCCCCCTCCAATGCGGTTGTGTTGGAAAAGGGTGACCTTGTGACCGCACCATGGCAATTATCCGCATTATTTGGAAATACGTTCATAAACTCAAAATCTTGTCCCGATGCCGCTATTATGCGGATAATAGCAGCATCAGAATAATGCGGATAACTCTTGTCCTCCTCTGATTTTACGACCAAATTATGCTGCTATTAGCCGCATAATTGTGTTTTATTGAGTTTATGAAAGGGGTATTATACACTCGTACAAGATTTTCTCTATTCATTTTGTTACCCTTCATATTCATTTATCAAAACACTGTACTATATAAAAATTTATGAAAACTTTTGGAGCAAATTTATATTTCTGTCCAAAGAATTCATGTTTCATAGAATACGTGGCAAGCTATTGCTCCATTTTTAGAGCCTCCGTGTTCGATCCAGCGATGGATTCTTGCATTTTACGCGTAATGTCTTGCAAGCAATTTTGCTGCTATCATATTTTTGGCATATCGACCGCATACCTGTACAGCCACCATTTAATGGCCATGAGGGATCAATTCAGCCTCTCGTCATCTGTTTAGGAGTATACCAAGCAAAAGACCAGAGCCATTACCTCCTGAATGTTATAGACCATGGGACCGGTATGGAGGGTGAGGGGAGACGAGATGGTGAGGATTCCATTGTCGTAACTCAGGGGGGTGCTTACCGTTTTTCACACCTCAATCTCTCCCCCCACTCTCTCAGTTCTGTTCTTACATTGAGAACGATGGTGTTCATCTGGTTTGTCCATGGTATAGGTTTAGAACCAGTGGCCATGTAATTTGTGGTTGAGCCCACAAAACATGAACTTTGTATGTCCCTTGAGTACACGCTAGCAGTGTGGGCTCCATCTTAGTAGTGATGTCCAATATTTCTAAATGACAGTTGATGAGTGGAATGAGATATATGTGATGGATAGTTTTCACTTTTCAGACATAGTAAATTACCATCTCATTTCATTCTCACTCACATTGGCATTCTCAGTGTACTTCTGAAGCCTTTGGACTGTGTCCTGCAACTTGCACGTAGGCCTACATTGAGATGTCCGAATAATAAGTGGACCTTGCTTCCTTAAAATAGAATCTTTGGTCCTATTTGGTTTGGATTATGTTTTTTTTGTTATTTTGAACAGGGGGGGGGGGGCTTTAGTATATGCCTGACAAATGACAATTTATGCACTGATATAGCATCATTACTGGATCATTACATAGGTACATTTGTTCTTCTTAGTAAGCCCCCCCCCCACAGGTTACATGCAGTCTTCTACTGTTTTGTCAGAAGTTGGTTCCTTTTAGGCCAGCAGGTCACAATATAAATCTAACACACACACACAAAAAAAAAACAACTTAAACTTAAAAATAAAAAAACTAAACTATAAAACTAAACTTGAGTAGGTTTAGTATTTCAAAAAAAAAAAAAATCTTTTTTGTGTGATAGTGCTTGGTATAGGAAGTTGATTTCACAAGTATTATATTTATAGGAAATATGGATGAATTCAATGTTGTCTTTGGGTATGAAATGTACATTCCAAATAGCATAATCATAGTACAAGGTTAGGGCCCAATGATTACACAGTAAATGTGTTGTCAAATGCTGTGGTCTTTTGTCTTGCACAGTGTCACAAACTTGTCCTATGCTGACTTCATATTCTCATTTCTAAAGATATGCTAATGAGAATCAATTTTGGTGGTTGTAGTTGTTGTTTTTATTGATTTTGCCACCATTCATTAGCATACTGTGGTGGTCTATGAACTGGAGCGGAAACATATCAAGCAAATATCCCCAGAGCATTGCAATCATTAGTGCAGTTCATTTGGCATGTCTGGTTATATTTAGGAAATGAAACTCATTATTATTTGCATGACTAATTAAACATATTTGTGGCCTACTGTAAATGAGTTTGTGTAAAACAAAATATTTGTCACCATGTGTTTTGATCAGATTTGTATATTTTGGGGATATTTTGCAAACTTCCTTGTAGATCCAACACAGGTCCTATCAATGATCAGCAGCCTATATGTAGGTGAAAAGGACATATGATTTGTTGGATTTCAGATGGAAGGGGGCTTCACTAAAATAGACCAGCTCTTCTTTTTTTTTTGGGGGGGGGGGGTGGAGGTTAGAGGTCTGATAGACAAGGCACAGACTGTGGGGCATACCCTTTATATTCTATATATTGACCTCTGTTTAAAACATGTCAGTTGGGATGGATAGTTGATGTATGGTATGCTTCGTTCGTACTGTAGTCAATCAATTTGTCCATCCTTTTTGTTTACTTTTTTATTAAAAGATATTTAGAATGATTGTTTAGGGTTTTGA
Source organism: Lytechinus pictus (assembly GCF_037042905.1). Lineage (NCBI taxonomy): Eukaryota > Metazoa > Echinodermata > Echinoidea > Temnopleuroida > Toxopneustidae > Lytechinus > Lytechinus pictus. The sequence continues at coordinate 27,918,734 of NC_087258.1, read as the reverse complement.
AATAATTTGAATAAATCATCGTATATTAATTAAAACCATTGACCATTAATACTAAGAATAAAAAATAAAATCTCAGTAGCAAATAGAGTTCATTTAAAATGTCAACAAGAAACAGACCCAATGAATACACTTTCCATTGTGCTTTACAATGCCCACCTAATAAATATACCCATTAGCATGCACACAGTCTTTGTGGAAACCTACCGCTTGAGTAGCTCTGTATCAATTTCACAAATATTTTATGAGAATTCTCATGAATATTTGATACCTTTACTGCAATTAAAGCTTGGAATTCTCTTTTGTCTGCCATTGGGTGTATGTACTGTAGTGGCTTTCACATTTAAAGTTTTGGTTATGATGATGGTTCTGAGATTAATGGCTTCTCTGCTTAGTAAACTAATGGTGAACGATGAAAATTGGGTTCGAAAGGCAAAATGCTACAAGTTGTTTGTCAGATGCATGTAGGAATCTCCCGCCCAATTTTGTGTGTGAAATAATATTTATCTCATTTATTCTTTTATTTATGATTTAAACTCATCCGTTGTATCAAATATAAACAGAGGTGATCGATCACCCTTCTATGTATTTACATGGATACAGTCCAATTGAGCAAAACAACCATCATTTTTTCTGTAGTGAGGGGTATATATCAAGAATGTTTACAAGAATAATAACTTTACCTTCTTTGTAAATTAATTTTGTAGTATTTAAATCCTGAATTCACATTAATTTAACTTTTCACATCATATTTTGTTTTATATTTATTTTACAAGTTGCATAAAAGCTGCAATTAACGTAGCCTTGGTCAAGTCCTAGTTATGATTGGTTATATTGACAGTATTTAAAAACATTATTTACATTTGGCTGTTAGAAATATGGAATTATTGTATTATTATATTCAATTATTATATTCAAAGAAAATAGGGATAAAAATGAAAGTAATAAAAACAAAGTGGCGTGTTTGAAAGTAAACCTGGATATCATGTCCTGATACCAGTTAATGGAATAGATGCAATCCTACATTCTCATGGGATAATAGTGACACACACCGGACAGACAGATGTACAAACAAACTCAGGAAGAAAGTGCATCTATAACAGTTGTCTCCCTGTCTCTTGTTCCCCCCTCCCCCGCTGCGATTCCATCTTAAAGTGTGACCTCATTTCCATGATATATCTTTATCAGAATGTCTAACGTGTCTTCAGCACAGCTGCTTGTCCTGTGCTGGTGACCAATATCTTTCTTGTACTCAATGCAAATCTCTCATGTCCCGACACGACCCGTCGCCAAAAACCTTCCGACGATTACCTCCACGGTGTATGTATGTATGTATTCGTCTTTATGCATGTTCGGTGACAAAATTGGCATTGATTTAGAAAATAGGTCCAGCCGGGAATTAACCAGCAGTGTTGAGCGCACCGAATTGATTTTTCACCCCTTATTCTCTCTTGACCTAATACCCATTGGGAGTGGAAGATGGCAGTATGGATGCTCCCAATCCGACAAAGGTTTCCTTCATTCTAGATTCCAACGCACACTAACAATGAAAACAACAATGGTACATGGCTCTTCGGAGGAATTTCCTTTGTCCGTTTGCGGTTGTAAACAAGTGGCTCCCCCTCTGAAAATAAGTTATGAAAGAAAGCGATGGAGTAGAAGTAATTTAGACCAGTCAAAGCTTATCAATGGAACTACAATATGTATCTAATGCTGTCTTTGTCATCTTTGGCTAAATTGAAATACTAACAATTTGAGGAATTTTGCTGTTAGCTATATGGGGGTTGATGCCTCTCATGAATTAATTCTCGAGGCAAGTGATGACTTATTTTGAGGTTAAATTACAATCTTTGATAGAAATTGATTTAAAGAATTATCTTGCAACAATCTTAAATGCAATGGAATAAGAATCATGCACCAATCATGTCTCTTTGATATCTACTTCTGCTTCATCTAGTAAAATACAATTAGCTGCTCATGTGAGTTTATGTGTATGGACTTCTTCCTTGGAACTAACAAATATGTTCCATGGATCTATGATAAAGAATTGTATTTTTTAGAAATCTGAATTAAAGAATTAAGTTGATTGAAAGAAAATTAATATACAAGTAAAAATTACGGTAAATTGTAAATAATAATGGTAAGAAAAAGGATTCATTGTGCCCCCAAATCCACTCGTGTCAAGTACTCAAGGTAAAGTGAAAAGAAAGAAGAAAAGATATTAGGGAAGATGTATCATTGAAGCAGATTAAAACTCATCAATATACAATGTATTTATAACATGTATAGCAGCTGTTCTCTCCTGTAGTTTATTTGTATCATCATGATATATCTATCTCTGTGTGTCTCACTCTCCTTTATGTGGCTATACCCAGCTTTAGAAACAAGTATTTTCACTGCATTTAAAATGCACAATGCCCCCCAGCCCTCTATGTGTTCAAATGCTTCCGTTTAGAGACGGCATGCATAATTCATGACCGGTGGTCGCCCTCCTCCCGCCACTCGTGTACGAAGTCGACTGCAGACGACGCATAGCGGAACTCTGATTTCGTTGCCATCGTCTCCATCCCCCCTTTCGCCATTCGATGGGGCCCCCACGGAAAGAAATTCAGTACTCACAGTTCCTATTTCAATCTGTTTATCGGTGCTATAATCCTAAGTTAGGTGAAAACTATGGGAGAGTAATTGAATTTACTGTGCTGAGGTGTGACAGGATGAAATAACATTCATGTTCACTGCTAAGCTATACATGGATGAATGTTTCCAAATTCCATGAAAATAAAATAGAATATTATGAGAATATAGGGAGTAACAGGCAATATATGAATTGTTAATTGATAGAAATGAAATGAGTGAACTTGCTCTCCATGACATAAATTCTATTATATTTCGTCAATAGCAATGTATAAAAAAAAAAGAAATGTTTTAGGTAATGGTTGTTAGTTGCAGTTGTGCAACCATCCCAGTGCATGTATTTAACAAGTACATTTGATATGGCATGATGAAAAATTGCATTTATTTATAAAGTAATATTTAATGGTTGACACATATTGCTACCTTAATCATCTTCCATTATTAACTTACTAGTAGGCTTTATGTTATACATAAGCAAAGAGGTATTTCCTTCTTGATATTTGTAAGTTTTGTACAATAAATAGTCATAATAGTGATTTGGTCACCACAGATGAGGACATGGAAGAGATGCTATTGCTTGGCTAAGAAAATTGTTGAAACATGTTGTACCATGCAACCAGCTTAGTAGCAAAGCCTAGGATAGACTCTTCTCACAGTCGCCCCGGGCCCTCAGAGCGCAACAGTAGCCGTCCCGCTTTTTCAAAGCCTTTTCAAAGTATTTTTCGCAATAAAAAAGGAGAGAAGGGTAGGTAAAAGAAGCGGACTTGGATTTCTCGCCCGAGGTCGGTGAGCATTGGCTGTCGTAATGCTTGCGATGAGAGAGTCTTTGCTTCGATGCGAGGGATGGAAACGTGATTCCGCACAGCCCTGTCGGGTAGATTTTGGCGGAGGAGAACGAAAATAGAGGATGGACTGCCAAGAAGATGATGGTTACATAGCGGGAATAGAAGAAGGAGAATTGGGAAATAAAGCTTTTGTAGAGATTTTAATCTCCGGCTAAATAAAATGCCACATACATTCAAGGTCATTGCCACCTCCCTCCCTCTCTAACTTAGGTATGAAATAAAGAATCTTTAGTGAAAACTGTGGAAAATACACAAAAAAAGAGGAAGAAAAAAGAAAATGTGCTTTATTTATAGGAAAACACAACATTAAAATATATTCATGAACAAGTTTTCTAGTGATGTATTTGAAGTGTATTTTTTAAATAATGTAGTTAAATAAGATTGTATTAAATAAAATGAGTTATGTTTTATTGAAGTAAAATTGGAAAACTATATCTTTATATTTTGTAAAAAACAGTGCTATGACTGACATGTAAGAAATATTAGTGTAAGACTGAATTGTAAATTTATGAATGGGTACTGATTGAATTGACAATGATTAACACTTGTGTATTTTTTTATCTCCCAATCTTTCTCATTTACAGTTAAATTATATGATAGTAATGATTTTCCTGGTTTATATTGGACAGTATATCCACCACAAGATCCAGATTCACAAACATATGTGGGGGTAAGTAAACCACAATCTGAATAATTAATTTGAAAATATCTCTACCATGTTAAATGGTTTATGGTACACTTTTTGAGTGTCCATTTTTGTCTTTTTTGTCATTTTTGAGCAAGAAAGACATATCAGAATGTATCTTTATTCGTCTTTCTGGCGCTAAATTAATATGTTTATGCCAGATCTCATTATTTTTTATAAGTTGCAAGATATTTATTTCAGGTTTTTAGCTACATGTTGAAATGAAATGAAAGCAGTACTTGTAGAAGCTTGAATACCAGCGATCACCTTCCTCTCTGATGTATAAATGTATTAATGGGAAAGAGGGGGGGGGGGGACTAAAATGTTTTTTGATTCAGTATGGAAGGATAGTTCATTAACTGAGTTGTGTATAATGTTGGTTAATGATGACAATTACCTTAAAGAGCCTTTGAAATCATGGGGCCATGATCATATGTATAAACATTCACACCAACAATGAACTGTACACAGAGTGGACCATTATAGGTCCATTAAGTTGGTCTAGGTCCCACAATGGTTCAGTAGTCCAAGTTAAGAGGTCAGACTGTAAACAAGACTGGAGTCTCACACCTAAGTGATAACTCCTTGAACTGAGCTCTGCCTTTTGTTCCTAGCTTAAAATAAAAAAGATTGTTCTACTTCTATATTGAAAAGATAATGATGGGAATGGTCAATGTTGTACAGAAGATGGAGATGAAATAGGACAAAAGATGACAAGAAATATATTTCTGGGATGGTGGTCAGAGTGGTGCTATTTATTATGGGGGGGGGGGACAGGAGAGGAGACTGGAGAGCATCATTGGGCAAGGCAAAAAGAAATATCTTTGATAAGCAAAAATAAGCTTACTAAAGGAGAGAAAATGTAACTTGAGATAAGAGGTCATTTTCTTGTTTTGATATCATTTTGATGCATCAGAGAAACATATCATGAACTTTACCTAATTGGCTGTTTAAGAATTCTAAGATATGTTTTCAAGCAACATTTTGCCAGAAGCTAGATTTGTCCCTCACACTAAGGATTTCAAATGGGTCAGTTCGGTTGGATAGAACCAAAAGTAAACCTGGTGTTTTCATGGCTAAGGACTTAGGATTTTTTTCAGCATACCAAATACAATTTACTGTGGTTAAAAAAAAATCCCCTTTTGGGTACTCTAGGAGTTCCAGGATTTCAAAATGAGAATGGGTGCATTTTATTTTAATTATCTTATAATTCATAAGTGCAAGAGGAGTTTAAAATTTCAGCACAATTGCTTTGTTGATTTTCAAATCCCCTGGACAATGTTTCAGAACTTGTATGCTCTTCTATCAAGGGTTCATTTGATGATATATCACAAATTGCTAAGTCATTGTTTAAAACATCATGCATTTTAATCTACTTCATTTTATCTGGAAAGTTGTTAGCTAATGAAATTGATATTGTTTGTAACTTTGTTGATAGAGCAAGAATGGGTTTAACTTTGTTAGAATTATAGCAGTTTACATTTTTTTTGCTTTGGATTGATAAAGTGACATTCATAATATCAAACATCATTTTTTTTTACTCTATATATACTATTTTTTTAATACTTATTTGCTCTTAATAAATAAATCATTTCTGAATAATAGTCACATGCACTTTATCACACTTAGTTATTCTTTGTGATCTTTATTATTTACCTAAGAAAAGATAAAGTTTTATTGATCCATGACTATGACTCATATTCGATAGGAACTCCTCTGTATTTGGGAATTTTCACCAAACTCTTTGCACCTTGTAATATTTACTTACAATATAGTATAAAAACAATGACATTAAAACTAAACCTGTCGATTGCACAAAGCATTTTACACTGGTGTTAAAATCATATTTTTGGGTTCAACACCTATTTGTGTTATTTATCATATATTCTGTTTGCTACTTTAACACTATGCTCCAAATCCATGGTGGTTTATTAACACCTTAGGATTTGGTGCTCTAAGAATAACAACAGGTATTTATAACGCCATAGTTTGTAAAGTGCACCACTCAAATTCAGTGTTTCAGATTTGCGATTAATTGCAAATTTCTACAGATTGGTTGGTGGTTGGGGTATGATGGGAAATGACTGTGATTAGGAATTGTCATTTTGCAATTGATTACAAATCTCTGTGATATGAGGCACAGAATGTTTGCTCACTCCATTTCCAAGTTCAACAGTTGTAGAGAACTCTCGATGTACGTCATAAAGTCACCATAAAAGAGAGATGCGCAAATGCAATTTCTATGAAAAGGGCCTGTTATATGACTAGCATGTGACGGTTTTATATGATTTTGAGATCGATATCATAAAGTAAAGTGGTCCTATAAAAGTTCTTGAATACTATAAGCATGTTATAGGAATAGATTATCTTTATTATTATTTGATTTAAATGATTTTTACCTCTTTTAAACCAGGCACTAATCTATTAGGATGAGGGTTAAATTTGAAAGAGCTTAGAAAGAAATTGATTAGTTAGCAGAAAATTAAGAGCCATATTTTTTACTTTAAGGACTTATGATTTTCATTTTTAGTAATTTGTCATTTTGAAAAGAAAAGAAAAGAAGAAAAAAATGGATGTTCGTCAAAGCCATGTAAGCTTAAATATTCCCTTCTGGCTCTTCACAAGCAAGTAATGGTATATATTTATGATCTTTTTTAAGTAGATCATGCAAAATGGTTCCAAGACACATGATAAGATCATGTCTTCTGTCCCAATCTAAAATTGAATTTCCAATTTCATATACTGTCAGAGCAAATCTGTTCAATTTGTCTCCTGTGGCCATTTACATATTACAAGTAGTGAAAGGTAGCTAATGGAGTAGGCTTACAGGTAAGGGAGATGGCGGGATGAGAGTATATGGAGAGAGACCGGGGAGGGGGGGGGGTATGTGATTAGTTTGCCAGAATCACCTAAAAATGTGTCAAAATGGGAATGGCAAAGTTATATTTTCATACTTTCATGTATTAACATAATTGCACCTTACGTAGAAAGATTATTCATAATAAAAAAAATTGATTCACTTTTCAGATAAAAGAAAACTTGTATGAAATTAAAAAAGGCCTATATTTTTAAGTGGCTGGAATTAATTGATCAGTTTACAAAATAATGCATTAATGCAGTTTGGGCACCAGTTATTCCATCTCAAATTCCTGTTCAATAAATTGGAAAAAGGGGGACACCCATTACAATGTAACCAACGTCATGGATTTATGATTTTACAATGTATGTTGATTCCCTCATGTGCCAAAAAGGGAAAGCGGATGAGATATTTGATCAAATTAGAGGCTTTTGTCGTTTGAGAGCTTGTTAGAGCGTACCAATGATGGGACATCTAATTCAATTAATTTGTTACGGCTCACTACCTTGTATGCTTATGAGACTTGTCGCATGCGATACTTTGTATTGATTATGAAGCGTTGTAATGGACCGCGCTTCAAGACAGTCATATTTTCGCTGTAATTCCCTGTCAATGGTACATGAGGCGGTGTTTTTTTTTATCTCGTACACCTGGTCACAGAGTACATGCACTTAATATCATGCAGAATAAAATGAGAATATTAAATTTTCTAAATGTACATTCCTCATTTGGAACGTATCCGTTGAGCGTTTGAAAAGCCTGGATTAATTTATGTTCATATGTTAGCTAATGCCTTTGTGACTATAAAAATGTGCAATATCACTAATGGATAGCTCGATATTGAACCCATTATGTTCAGTCATACCTGGCATTTATATGAACTTTTCAAAGGGCCCAAAATACATTGTTTTACAAAGAGAAATAATGGAAATTAAGAAGTAATTTTTGCATTCGTTTTAGTTTAAACAAATTGGAGTACAAGACTGAACTGACATTGTTGCTTGAAAGCGTCATGCCAACATTCAGGTTTGTGTGTAATCTGTGGTAGCAGCTCTAATGTAAACTTGTACTCTGCACTGGGCAAGCCTATGTTAAAGTAGGATTACATCTATTGTTTAATTTAGAATGAGTGGTCTGTTATGATTCATAATGCTCCCGACCCCCTGCTCTCACAAACACTGCCGAATATTGATGAAACCATGAGATAGTGAGCGTTAAAATCAATAAGTTTCTCCAACTTTCCTTTTTATCTATTAAAATCTGAAGTCTAATTATCTGGACTATGTGGTAAGTAGCAGAGATGGTAATCAGTATTCAAATGTATATATGTTTCCCAGTCCGATAACAAATATTGATTTATATATTTTCCCATTCGTAGTAACCATATACATGTAACCTCCAAGTTTGATATTTAAATGGTTAATTGATGTCGATCTGTAATGATTTTTTTTTATTATGAGTGGTAATTCACAGATATTACTGAAACTTAAATGGATTGTGATGATTATGTGTATGAATATTCTTGTTATTGTAGTCCATGACTTGTGTCAATAATGATTGTATTATTTGATTGTTTTTGCAATAATACTAAATATTGATGTACTAGGATTCTCATTTATGACTAGGATGGTCTTCTGTGTGTGATGATACATCTCTCCAATAATATTAGGCAAAGTTAAATTGGAGTGGATTTTTAGTTACAAGACAAACAATGTGATTACCAAAGATCACCCATGAAGTTATTCCTCTCCATTGACCCTTGACCTCAGTTTACCCCCAGGTTCCCTTCATGAACTTGAATGACCTTAGTAATAACAGTCCACATTGGATTGTCTTGCATTCATCTCTCAACATATCTGCATGCTTGTTAGTTCCAGGGTATGAAAGTTGATGACTGGTGGATTAAATGTGATATTAATGGCAAAGGGTTGTTAATGCAAGTTATCTGAATTGCAAGCCAACTGCACAAGTGATCTTCTTGTCATTAGCCAATGAATACTAAAGAGATTTGTGTATGTTTTGGTTGTGTTACATATTTGATATTATAAATTCTCTTTGAGTATGATTGTTTGGTTGGTATAATGTATTGTCACAACCCAAGTGCCTATGGTTTGATTTATGATGTGTTTGATATTCAACCTCTTCAAGTTTGAAAGATATTCTCTAGTTTTATTTCCAGCAGTTTTCATCTCAATATTTCAATACACCTCAACGTCTTATAGTGTAACATTCAAGTTCAGATCATCAGAAAAGTTTCTAAGTTAAAAAAAAAACATTTTCACTGTAATGGTATTTGTTAATTAATATTTACCAGAATGTGAAGGAAGATTGATTTACCAATATATTTTTTGTTTATAGACATGTATATCTGCACGATTATACAAATAGCATGATGAAGTATTTTGTTAACTTATATTTATAGCACTTTGCATCTTGGGGTAGCAATGCATGATCTTGAATTATACATTGTACTTTTGCCAAACGTTATATATATATTTTTTTAATAAATAAAAAAAAAGGATTTCATGAAATAAGTTTGTCACAAAAAATGTGATTTTTGTTAGTATTTTTCCATTGTTCTTCATATTTATTGGCATTTGAAACCAAACATCTGATAATGTTTTTTATCTTTATTTGAAGGAACAATTCCTTTAGTTGACAGTGTTATTTAAATCCTAATCCATCCTTAACTCAAGCGTGATCTTCAATTCATATTTTTTTCATGGGCGTTGAGGAGAGGAGGGCAGAAAATACATTGAGACGGAAAATGGGAAAAGAAATGTCAGGAGTTGTAATTGCATTTTGGCAGAAACCCACATTTTCAGCTGTTTGGCTTGAGTTGCCGACAGGAATCTTTATGGCTGGGATCAAGGGGAGGTATATCTGCTATTCTTTTCTTCATCTCTTGCCCCTCGTCTTTGGTGCGACCTGCTTCACAGTGATGTTGGCTGTCTCCCTGAGCTAATCCATTCTTTGACACGTTCACACCCTCAGCCCAACGCATCCATCAAGCGAACGAGATTTGTCCTGCCGACGACCGATTGATGAAGGAATTAATGCCCTGCCTTCTAGGCTGTTCTACCAAAGGAGGAAAAATAACGGTTTAGGGTGCCAACACTATAGCTTGGTTAGGAGAATGACTGTAGAGTCCACTATTGTTGGTTGTACTTTGATTCTGGTTTGGGTGCTGTAGCTGGCGAGTGGATTTTGATAAAAGCAGAAGAAAAGGGTTTAAAAATAACAAGTCCCACATAGCCAATAGGCAGCTTATGTCCATCTTACTCTATTTCAACTCAAATGGCTGTTTATGAAAGAGTTGAGCTTTCTGCTCAAGCTTACTGCCAAGTAATGTTGATTCTTTATTGGTGGGTTGGTGTACAGAGAATCTCCTTCTTACCATGGTATGCTCTAAACCATTCCCCATTACGGTACCCCTGTGCTGGTTGGGTCCATGCTTATACCATACCCCATTACTGTACCCCTATACTGGTTGGGTCAATAATGCTTATACCATACCCCATTACTGTACCCATATTCTGGTTGGGTCTGTAATGCTTATACCATACCCCATTACTGTACCCCTATACTGGTTGGGTCAATAATGCTTATACCATACCCCATTACTGTACCCCTATACTGGTTGGGTCTATAATGCTTATACCATACCCCATTACTGTACCCCTATACTGGTTGGGTCTATAATGCTTATAACATACCCCATTACTGTACCCCTATACTGGTTGGGTCTATAATGCTTATACCATAACCCATTACCATACCCCTGTACTGGTTGGGTCCATAATGCTTATACCATACCCCATTACGGTACTCCTGTGCTGGTTGGGTCCATGCTTATACCATACCCCATTGCCGTACCCCTGTACTGGTAGGGTCCATGCTTTATACCATACCTCATTACCGTACCCCTATACTGGTTGGGTCCATAATGCTTATACCATAACCCACTACCATACCCCTATACTGGTTGGGTCCATGCTTGTACCATCCACTCTCTACCACTTTATGACTATGTTAGGGCTAATAGGGCTAGACTTGTTTGTGTGGATGTGTCACGATTAAGCGTGATTTACTGCCGCTCTAAATGGATGTGGCTAATGCCTGGTAGAACTTGATCTGAAGCTATTCACACTTGGAATTTAAGTTGTTTGGTATCACAGAATGTGGTGTAAAAGGATCTTATTGGGAAGACCATTAACATATATACAAAAAAACTCTATCTGGTTTGCAAATCTAGTAAAACAAAATATTGTTGTCTGAACTCTGATAGTTGAAATATCTTTGGTCTCAAAACTTGAAATTTGTTTAAAATATGATTTCAAAAAATGTTTTTGTCTGAAAGAGGGGGAAGGAAGAATAGTCTCAAACTGTGTTTGAATTGATGTTTTATTGCATCTAGAGAATACCTCCCTGGGTGCTTGATAGGTATGTAATATGTTTTTATTATTATAATGTATTTTAGAGATGAGTATGTAATTCAATAAACATGGTAATATGAGTTATTGACTTAGCTGCCTTTCTACAACATGTGTTTTCAGTTTAGTAAATTGTATGAAATGCATAATTTTCAAAGAATAGAAAATGTAAAGGGGGGGGGGGGCTGCAGTAATGCCAACTTTTTAATGGTTCACATTATGTCTATTGAAGATGAAATATTTGAATCCAAGTGAAATTTATAGGCCAATAAATAAGTTAACATAGAAAGGAAATAGACTGCTCTGAAAGCAATTTAAAGAAGTGAAAAATTATAAAACTGTTATGACTGCAAAAAGACATATGTAGAGCTGATAGGTCTTGATAAAAAAAAAGATTGGTTTGGAGATGGGGAGGGGGGATATATTTGAGGGGTAGGATTATGTTTAGTCATATGGTTATTGTATGGTGGGAACAAACGTTCTCCAAACAAATCCGGATTCCATTCCAGAAATGGTAATAAAACAAATTTATCCCATTTCTCCCCAGAGAAACGGGACATAGAAATCATGACTTTCTCCTCAAAATCTGTCTGCAGTTCCTTTCTTTCTCCAAAGAAATATTTGTGGATCTATTCTGTCTGCAAACAAAGAGTGATATGATTTATATTGAGGTTCTTTGCTGGATAGTACCTCCTGTCCTTTGGCCTGAGCTCTATCTCAAGATAAATAGTCCATACTCTATGCAAACTGAGTCTGCTTACATTGCTCATATTCACTGTTCACTGTGGTATAATGCAGTGAAAAGTGATGCACAAATGAGTTAAAGGTAAAAGCTTAGCTCTTCCGTGGCAAGGTATAAATCTTTTGATTTCTGTTGTGAAGTTCATGATTGATGAAAAATAAGGTAATTTGAATAGAATATGAGTGCTGATTAGTTGTTTTTGTAGGTCATTTCAACATATGGCTTATGAACATTTCAACATTCACATCATAAGATCTATAAATTCAGGTAGAGGTTGACAAAAATACCTTTTAGGTTGAAAATCCTTTGTGTGTGTTACATATTCTTGTTATCTCACTTCTGTACTGGTTATTATGAGTGGGGCAGTTACCCCATTCCTATTGGTATGTTAAGTGATCATTTGTCGAGATAAATACAGCATTTATATCGATTGAGCAAAGGATGAATAAAAGCAGTACCATTTACACGTATTAGTGTGTGTTTTTCTTTGCTCGGTTATTCTTCTCAACCTTCAGACGTAGACAGAGGCAATCATAGACTTAATAAATCTATTCTATTTTATATTTTCTAATGTCTTTGGAGATATAAGACTTGGATTACCGCCATATTAGTCCCAATGACCAACTTAGATCACCAAAAATTACGCCCTTTAATCTGGCAAACTGTTCTCCCCTTCGTTCTATTTGCTGGACCTTGTTTGAGTGTATAGTATAGGATGACCCTAGTCATTGCAGAGTAAATTGATGCTATAAAAGTTTGTCATCTGAAGTGCTCCCTTTATTTGAATGATCTATTTTTTTGGACAAGAATTCTTATTCCATGATATCAGCAACAGCCAGAGTGCAGGTTAATTATGTAGTTGGCACATGAAGTTGGGTTGCGTGTTTTGATTGATACAGAGTTGTGTTATCTTTATACAAATAGACATTTTGCTTTGTCTTTTTATTTGTTTGGATACAGAAAAAATCAGGAAAAATCATGATGATAGAAAATTTAATTGACAGCATTCTTTGTGAAATAACCTATGAGATTTACAGGCATTATTGAGACTGTCACTGTGATAACAAAGATATGAAAGAATAACGTTATTGGGATGAGTTTCTGTCATGTTAGATCTACATTGATACAGCTTATATGATTAATAATATGATTATGGAATAATTGGAAACCAAATTCCTTTGTATGCATACATTGACCCATAAAAGATTCTTGAATCTTAATTATCCTAGTCAGATTCATTTCTAATATTTAGATAATGGAATCAAATAACACTGTCTGCACACATAAGTCCCCTCAGGCCTGACAACATTAGGTCAAATGCAGAACAATTAAGCTTTGAAGGAGCCCCATGATTGCTGCTTTAAAACTGTAATTATAACCCCCCCCCCCCAGATTTAGTAAAAAAAGGCCTCCTGAGATTAATCTTTGCATCCTTGGAAGAAAGTGCCAGGTGTAATGTGGACCCCATTGGTCTCTGAAGTAGGAAGCTAATTGGTCTTTTGATACCAGAAGAAGATTCTAAATCCAAGAGGGGTAATAATGAAGAGGGAGAGGGGTGCATAAAACCTATCTGTACAATGGCCAATTCAATTCCAAATCTGAAGAGTTACTCACACATTGTAAGTGATTTTTGTCTATTCTCTGTCAAATACTCCCTATTACATCACAGTTATTTATGAAGAGCTTTACTCAATTGTTATTTAAAAATGGGTTAAATCTCTAAAGAAAAGGCTACTTTCCACTGTTATTTAAAAAGGACTTATCTCCATCCATGGATTAGTGACAGGTAAAGATGGTTTGTTTCCTTTGTTGTCAGGGAAGGTGGTGGTATTGTCCAGGGGGTGTTGTCAGGGTACTCAGAAGGGTGCACATGGCCTGGTATAAGGGGCTATGGTGGGGTGCATAATGACCACTTGGAGATCAAAGGGGGTGAAGTTTTTGAGGAGAAGGATCAGTCTGTATGGACCAGTAGGCGATGATTTAGCAAGAAGAAAAGAGAAGGTAGATAACAACCTTGTAAGAAGCCTTAGAATGGACTTGTGATGAATAGGTGAGAGTTGAATGGTCATCTTTGTGTTTAATATGAAAGTAACAAGCTGAGAGACAAAGGCAGTGAAGTGATACTGATGGACAAGGTTGGTAGTGCATAGAATTCGGACAGATCACCTGTCCATACCCGTCACTGCTAAGCAATGATATTATTACCCTTATTTCACAAAATTTAAGTAAGACCACTATACCATCACTACCACAAAACAAACCTAACCACAATCACCACTGCACAATAATAGCAGTTTATTTTTAACACATACTATGAACAACCAACATAGAATATTTGTGTCTAAGAGATTTAGTTTTTAATTCAAGTTTGGGACAATCGCTATTCCCTAATTCCAGTCAAAAGAAGATTGGAGTGCTAATTTTGAAAAAGAAATAAATGTGTTGTAAACCTGCTATCCATGGCTCTAGGTCCTATCTATGTATCAGCATAGACCATAGAGATATATTGTAACTGCTGGAGCAATGCAGACGAAGAAAAAAGACTTAAAGCTCAACAAAAATATCTCCTATCTCAAGTTACGAACATCCCAGTCCCATCATCTACTATCCCTTATAGATTTGTCCATTGCCCACACCATTAGAGGTAGACGCACGCTACATTTGTCATTTTTTTTCGGTGTCGATGGAACCAGAGGCGCGCAGAGACAAACACCACCTGCCTCTGTTGCCGACGAAGCCTTCTGATTGGCTTAGCTCACCGCGAGAGACGTCACCTGCCGGCAAAGAATACTTGTGGAGGAGGAAGAAGAGGAGAGGGTGGATTACATCTCAGGGAGGGAATGTGAGAGAGAGACAAGATGACATGATAGAAGGATAGTAGGGTCGCTGGATGCATGTGGGATAGAGGGGTAACCAGATAAAAGATCGTTAAAAATTTGATGATATGAAGGATAAAAAGTAAGAGCAGATTATAATAGGTAGAATGGATGGAAGGATAGAATGCAATTCTATTTCAGATGGGGTAAGAACATACAACGGATTGCTACAAAAAGAGATTTATTGAAAACCTATAAAACATCAATTGTCTTATTGTAGAGAACAAATAGTTTGAATAGAATTCATATATATTTTTTAAATGTCATCATTTTTCAAATCATGTGAATGAAGTCAATATAATTGTAAGAACTTTCAATTAGCTGATATTCTGCTTTCTACCTCAGATAGCAAGATGTTAAAATAATTTCTTCCAACTAAAATTATTGATTGTTGTGATTTCTTTGTTTTAACTATAAAGAAAAGAGTTTTAGAGTTTTTCAACTGTATTAGCTAATTTTTGAGTGACCCCAAATGCTATTGATGCAGTTTTCAAAGATTGCATAAAGCAAAGATCTTTCTCCCTGTAATGTAGCCCCTCAGTAATGGCTAGAGTATGGTGAATGGGACTTGAGAGAATTAGTCAGAGAGCTAGAGAGATTGGAGGAATCGAAATGCCACTAAAATCTGGCTATTTTAGTTCTCACCTTCGGCATGGTTCCTTGTGTGAGAGAAGGAAGAATATACATTCCTTTACCCACAATCCTCCACTCAGTCCACTCACCTTGTCTAGTTTTCTTCGTTTTCATTCCATCAGCTTTCGTCCTTGTGTTTATTCCATGTTACCCCCTCCCGCCCCCTTATCTGTTTCCGTTGGAGGTGGGATGTCTTCCGATGGTTTAGCTTTGATTCTATGAAGATGATTACTGCTTTGTGTCATATGAGAAACATCTCAATCCCTTGGAGGATATACCAGCAAGGGTTTTCCTAGGCAAAGCACAGGTTATTCAGCTTGTATTTTCATCCACTCTCCATATCTTTACTTGTTATTTTCATTTGGTTTGCTAGACCTTTTTTATCGTTATTGTCTCTCTATCCCTTTCTTCTATCCCTATCTTTTTCAGCGTATATTGGTGGAAATCATCTTTCTCTATGTTTTTTTTCATTAAAATCCTTTGTAATATAATAAGTGTTCAATATGAATATACATGTATATAAAGGGCTATGAAAGGGGGGGGGGGGGCAAATTTTCAGTAAAGGTATACAAAAAACGGAAAGGACCATCTATCTAGAGGGTCAGCCACCTTTTATAATCATTCCATGACCTGTGATGTATTTATTATTTGTTTATCTTTACTTATTCTTTATTGTATAATTCAGGTCTGAATTTGTAATTATTATTTCACAAAAAAGGGTAGTCATGTTTTTTGTCGCATGACTTTCAACCACAATTTACAGTTTTGCATGTGTGGTTTCTATTAATCTTCAGAATGACCAGTAAGTAATTCAGCTTCTTAAAACATCATTACCATTGGTACGAAAGATGGAAATAATAAATGAGTAAAAAGAATTTTTTGGTGGTTGTAATCTACAAAACAACCAGGAGTTTTTTTTTAATGAAACATTTCCATCAATAACTAGAAATAGTATGGTAGATTAATAGAATGACTTAAGCTGAAAAACCAATGTTTTATTCATTGGTAAGAAAGTTGAGTAGAATGCACTTTTGGGTCGATATACCAGCATAATGAATTATAACGTGTTGCACTTTGACACAACTATGACTACTTTGACTATCACTACACAATCATTATTAAATATAGATCATATTACATAAGGCATATAATATTTTATATTACAGGTATTCAAGCTCTTGAATGGAGTGTACAAGATCATACATGTATGAATGTAACTTTGGATGAATGTTTCCTTTTATCCTCATGAACTTTGATATGGATTTTGCCCCAAGAGAAGCATTTTTATATTTCACATTGTGGTCTGTACATTTTATTTTGTCATGTATTGGTGAAGCACATCTGGGGAGCGTTTCATCAATATTTTCATCCGACAAGTTGTCAGATCTGACATCTTTCCATGATTTTTATTGGCTGAGAGGCACTGTTCCTGGTGAATGGTGAATGTCGATAAAATGGGACTTGTCGGATAAAACGTCCGACAAGTCCTTTCATGAAACGCCCTCCAGGTGTATAGTTATTATGTCACAAATAAGAATTATGATGTTGCGAGTTTGAATATTATTGGGTATTCATGATATTAGGACTGCTACATGTAGGTTCAACTTTAGTGTTAATGTTTGTATATTATGTAATATAAACGCTACAATGATTTTTTTGTTTTTGAATTTGTACGTTTAAAGCAACATCTTTTTTTCTCATGTTTTCAATGTAGTATGTTAATTCCCACATACCTCTATGTAGAGGGTTAGTACAGCTGTCTAATTAGTGTTCAATCTCAACACCATTAGAGCAGTAAATTGTTCCAAAATTGAGTAAAAAGTGCCTCAAGTTTTCGCTCCTCGTACCATCCAATCTAGTCCTCGTGTCATGGCTTATCCACAGAGAGAAAGCAAAAGAGAGGAAAGTTAGACTCGAAATGCTAGCATGCTGTCAAAATCAACCTATCTCGCGCAATTATCGAGTTAATATCACGCTTAGCCTCGAGGGCAAGCTTCACCAGAAGAAAATCCTGCGTAAAAAGAGATGAACAAGGATATAAGATGGCGCCAATGCCAGCAAAACGCAATATGCCGATTGTCGCCCTAAATTCTCCATCCCATGCAAATATTATGCTAATCAAGTATCATTACATTTGAAGGAAGGCCCTCAGCATACCCATAGTGGCAAGAGGGTGAAAGAGGAGGGGGGAAAGTGGTTATAAATTTTGCCTGCCGTCTGGGGTAGCCTCAAGTTATGGGGTGAGCACTTAGATATAATAAGAGATACATGGAATGGGGATATGAACGCAGACAGCCGAGCTGATACTTTATGCTTACTGGACTCCGTTGCCGCCGACGATGACTCACGTGACGATCCAACATAAACTTGTTATTGTTGATACTTTCTTTCTTATCTCCTTCAGCTTCAAGATTCTCATTGCCCCGGAGCCGAAAAGGCCATCCAAATTTCCGTGCAAAGCATCACAATCTTGCTTTCAGGGTCTTTTTGTCTCCATGCGGCTTTTTAAAAGCGGGTTGCTCTTTGTACAGTAATCCCAGCAGATACAATGAAGATCTTGTCTCGGAAGATCATTGCTGATGAAAAAGTGGATTTTTCTCCCAAAAGCTTCATTCCTGTTTTAAAATTGATGTATTTAATATCCTGTCCTTCCAGCGATAAAAGCTTATGTTGCATTATCACACGACCTTACTATGTAATCCAAGGTGTTTTAAAAAGATGAAATCATAAAATTGCATCTCCGTAAGACAAAAAAATCAATGGATGCCTAATACATTTATTGGTAAATTACAGAATCACTTGTGGCAAGTTTATTATGATTAAAATAAAATGTTTGAGAACAAAACGGTTTTTGTAACAGTAGTTCTTCTCGAATTTGCCCACTAAACATTTTATTTTAATGATCTTTCCTCTCAACCTCCTGTGGCTGATCTTGTTAGCCTATAACACCATCATCATTAAAACTGGTAGTATTGTAATGATTATTTTAATCCTGTGATTCGAGAAGAAAGGAAGAGAGCGAGCGAGCACTCAAATGCAACCTAATGCTATACCAAATGAAGTCCAAACAGGAATATGCAGATGTCATTAAACCCGGTAGACTTAATGAGACATAATTACCTTTTTTATCGTGATGAGTCAGTGGGTCCTGATTACGATTTGGTGTCTGTGGCCATACGAGACTATCAAAGACAGTTTGAATCAAGGTTTAAAGGCCGTAGCTACTGTTACGTATCTCTTACTGCATCATATATGATGCATACATTTACAGTACCTGTATGCCGTTCTCCATGTTCAGCAGTGACTCATAATATTATTTGAAAAGACCATGATAAATGAGGTGGTTGCTTGTTCTTTTTAGAATTGTTACCATTTATTTATGATTCCAGTCATCAAGTTGTTTCTCATGACAGACAGTCACCTTGATCATAGCTATCTGTAGTCTTGGGATGAAGACCACATTGTATGATAATGATGTTGATGAAGACGATGATGATGCTGATTTCTTGATGATGATGGTGATGAAGATGATGATTATGATGAAGATGATGATGATGATGATGATGACGATGATGTTGATGATGATGATGATGATGATGGTGATGATGATGATGACAATAATGATGGTGATGATGATGATGGTGATGATGATGATGATGGTGATGATGATGATGATGGTGATGAAGATGATGATGGTGATAATGATGTTGATGATGATGGTGATAATGATGTTGATGATGATGGTGATGAAGATGATGATGATGATGGTGATGATGATGACAATGATGATGATGGTGATGATGATGTCAATAATGATGATGGTGATGATGATGATGATGTTGATGGTGATAATGACTTTGATGATGATAATAATGGTGGTGATGCTGGAATTTTTCTTTACTAATGTAAAACAAATTTCTATAAATTGGGCCAAAATGATCATGGTGGACCTTTAATATGCGACTGGCTGCTCGAAAAAAGACCATGTGGAGAACTGATTATTTTCCCAACTTGTGAAATAGCAATTAGAATAATGTGCCCTTTGAATATTTAATTGGCATTGATCGTGTCTATGAAGATTCTTCCAGCAATGTTACCATCTAATCATCAAAAAGTTACTTCACACTTTCCTCTGATGTGGATTTTAAAACATCAAATAAAGATATTTGTTTTGTTTTTCATGTAGTTTACTTATTTTTCTATATGTTATCCACTCATTATAAACAAATTTGATGTATTGAAAATGTGGGAATCAGATTAAAAAAAATAATGATCTAATATGTTACAGACTTTCCTAATTCAACCAAAATGTGTTTGATGTTTTTGGTATATATATATGTTTGGCATTTATTATTGTTATTACTTTGGTTTACTTTGGTTTACTTATTTCTTTTTATTCTTTTCTGACTCTGTATCGTTGCTTTTTTAATTGATAAAATTTGCAATTGAGCTTGTTCGACCTTAAATAGTGTGCATTCAAACTAATAAACTATTCATTTGTTTTCTTTTATTACAGTGGACGGAGTCTGGAGCAAGCTATGAAAGGATTTACCAGACTTGTCATGTAAGTGATCCTAGAGACAACTGGCTTCGAATGCCTTATATTGAAAGAAGAGGAGCAAATAGGATTCATGTAGAAGTTAAATTCACAATGTACTCATGTACTGGCATCGTAGATGCCCAACTATGTAAAGAAACATTTGATGTGTATTTTTATCAGTCGGACACCGACGACGCAACAGAAACGTCGCCAGACTGGAGCTCTCCACCTTACCAGAAGGTAGCGAGGATAGCGGCCGAGGGCCGGTTCTCTGACCCCGACACGCAGGACGAGGAGGTCGTCAACGTGCGGATTGAGGACTACGGGCCCGTGACGGCCAATGGTTTCTACATAGCATTCCGGGACCAAGGGGCGTGCATGGCCCTGCTGCAGGTGCGTGTCTTCTACCAAGTTTGTCCTCAGGTGATTTTGGACTTTGCGATTTTTAATCAGACCAACGAGGGTCCGGAGACGCACACTCTTGTTACGGTACCAGGGACGTGTATAAGGAACGCTCAGCCGGTACCACCGGGTAGCACGCCTCAGTATATATGTCAAAATGAAGGGATATGGTCACTCAACCAAGGAGGATGCGGATGCTCACCAGGGTATGAAGCAGGTGCAGATGATATCAGTTGTCAAGGTCAGTACCTTCCTTTTTGAACCCTCATTAATAATAAATGCCCAGTTATTACCAGTGGTACCAGAATGTTTTCATCAGTCAAAGATTCGGTGGGTTGAACATCTAAGAGATGTAAAACGGTACATGGTATGCACTATATACAAGAACTGAATTATTATTATGTCTGATTAGAATGTTCCTGCACCTCCGGTTATCAACCCACTCTCCTGTGCACTGTGATCAATGGAACAGGAACCACTAGCTTAGTTAGGATTTTATGAATATAAGACAGAGTTATGTTTGGATGTATCTTTATTGGTTTTTAATCTAGTATACATTTATCATTGTCCCTTTGAGGTTAACATTAATCATTATCAGAGATAGATGGTTTGGGTGAGCCTCCCGCATTTGGTTTTGATAATTGATCCAGAATCAATGTTCTATGTTTCTGATAGCTTATAGTAAAGCATGGAAATCTTGTCACAATAGAGAGATGCATGCTTGCCTATGATGACAGAGACTGGGCATGCGAGCTGAACTTCACTGTTACCATGGAAATGCTCAAATCAGAAGAATAATTTATTGATTTTTGGTGACCGTTTACTACCATCGATGCCATTAAATAGCAAAGATTCATTAAATTTTATTCCCACCTCAGTTAATCCCAATCATTGATTATGAGCTCTGATAATTTCACACAAAGACGTTCATCAAACACTGCTTCATTTCCAGAAATTTTCATGGCAAATTATGAATTTCTGTCTTTAAGGCCAGCCTAGTGTAAATAAAATTGACAGGAAACTATCTAAATTAATGGGAGCACATGTGCCTTGTCTGATGTCATTAGATGCCTTGCTACACACATCATTCCCCAGCAATTACCTGTCATTTGATGGTGTCGCAAATCAAAATTCATTTGTCCTCTATGATTTTAACCTTGGTGATTTTTCCCAAACCCCTCCTGCTGATTTCACTCACTTTGGATAGCAAGCATTTGAGGAGAAGTAATATAGCGATGTCCATTTTCATACAGTCGACTCTCTAATTGCGTTGCGTCGATTCACGAATCGCACGTTAGCGACCAACAAAGCATTGACTTACTTATTGTAGAGGGCCTTGGAAACCAACGTTAGAACTATAAATGTATGATGATGCTTTGAAATCGATGCTTTCTACTCTGGTGTACATGTTAGAATGAGTTCTGATGTATGAAGATGCAAAAACGTGTGAGTTGAGAATTTTATATTTACAGAAATTTCTAAAAATATATGAATGCAGCAAGCAGTTTGTTGAATTTGATTATTTTAAGCAAGGAATAGATACTGACAAATACATTTCATTTTTTAATTGACCAGCAGGCTAGTGCAAGGTTTGGTTGAAATTATGTAGATTGTTGCTATTGTATTAAACCAACTATTATAAATATTCTTTCTTTTTTATAATATCAAAGTTATCAATGGAAATGATTGAGAAGAGGTAATCAAAAAGAAATATGTTTATAATTTGGAGCTTTTGAAAACCAGAAGATAAGAAGATTGAAGATTTTTAAAGAAAAATGCATGCAAAGCTTTAATTCTTTGGAAAGATCGGCTTGCAGCATAGGTCATATATAGTAAACCAATGCTTTATCATACTGTTTCCTTCTAGAGAGATGAATTAAATCCATGTTAGCATCATTCCTTTCTTCCATCCATCATTGCTTAATTATTTATGTTGATATTGTAAAAAAGACAACAAAATTATTAAAATTAGAGGAAAGAGTATCCCTGCCAGCGCAATGTGATTTGATGATATCTATTTTTTTAATATTGGTTTGTAATTCACCATTCAGATTATGTAGGAACACATAGGGGTCCTTTCATTATGATGGATAGGGCCTGATGTTGGCGTTAAGCTGTTGATCGAAAACCATATGCTTGCGCTTCCTCTTGCCACTCCGGTGTCGGCAAATGTCTTCTGCATTTTGTTCGTTGGGGTGCTTATAAAAACAAGAGAGGGTCAATTATGTATTCAGCAAAACCCCCAACGTCCTATCCACTATTGAATTTACATTCCTAATACTGATTGTGACATCACAAATGATTTTGAACGTGAAAGCCGGAGAGAGGAGCGATAGCAACAGGGAATCTAGAGATGTGTAGAGGGGGTAGCTATGTAAACCAATGGTTGATACATTCACATAAGCAGGTGCATTTTGGGAGTAATACCCGCTCTAACATTTGAAGAAAAAAAGGGCAATCGAACGAGAGCACACCCCTTTGCAGCGGGGTGCAAAACTTTATGTTCTTGTTTCACACACGAGTAAGAATACACAATGGAAAAACCTTTTTAGGCAATTTTTTGCACCATTTGTGCATGACAAAAAGATATGGAACAATAAAAAAGAAACAGACCTGAAATAGTGGCATTCAAGCGATGGAGGGATGGATAGAGAGAGCGAGGAGAGGAAACAAACGATGGTCACTGTTGTAGGTGATAGAATTGCTTGCGTATTTGGTGTTTGTGTTTTGATTGTAAACATAGGATGAGTCTTCTCTTCCCTGCCCTAGTGAATCCCAAGTTCAACCATGATTGTGTCTTAATGTTGTCTTTATTTAGATCTCCTCCTTGCTAGTGGCGACAGATGACTATTATTTAATATCTGCTCCTGTCTGAGCAATTGTATTCTTTGTCATTTTTGATGAGCATCTGCTTCTTTGTGGAGACACTCTTATGTTTTTATTGTTTAAAAATTAAATAAAAAGTTATTCTTCTTTCCCAGTTTTGTGTGATTTGATATTTCTAATTTATTAATTAATGTTCTAATAATTCATAAACATTTTCCATTTGACATTTTTCCTGCCAATTTCAATAGTTTAGATGAATTGATCCTACATTATTGTATTTCTTACATCATCAGTATTAAAAGGTAGTCATTATATTAATTTTTTTTTTGTGATGTGGACCAAAGTATTAATATTTCCTCTTTATTTTATTCATTTTTTCATATTTGATATTTCATTTTAAAAAGTGAAATTATTGGATTTTATTTGTCATCTGTAGTATATCTTGCTACTCACCCCCTATGTTCAATCATCTGTTCTATCTTTAATAATTTTCTCCATATCTTTTCATCTTTTTCCCACTGCTACCCATCCCTTAAAGTACTTTTTTTCTTTCCTCCCATATTTCAGATGTCTGTTTATAATCTTGTCCCTGCAGTCCCCAGTCTAAGTCCCCTTGAACTAGACCCACTATGTACACACTCTATTCAATTGCTCAATAAATATGCTTTATCCCAGTTTAGACTCACGAAAATCACTATTTGATAGGCCATTATATTTTTCCTTCTGTGTGAATTTCACAATTTTATCCAGAAGATTGATTAAGGTAGATTAATTGAAAAGCTGTGATAGTAAAATAACTTTAGAATTGAGGATCCCATTTTCTGCTGTTATTAAAATATGTTTTTGGATGAATGACACATATTGCCCCCCAGCGATTAGACAGTAATTCTTCTATTGATCTCTCAGAAACGGGTTCCTTGAAGAAATCTCTTTGAACAATATCATAATTACGATAATATCTGTAGTTGACTGTGATTGGACTTTCATACTTAGTTTAGACCATTCACACCACCATATTGGTTTTGTAAAAATGCATACTAAATCTCATTTTGTCTGAACTGTTCACTAGTACCATACTGTGTTTGCATACCCATACTCATCCCTGTCTACAAAATACCAGCTTCCCAAATGACTGGCTTCTTGCTCCAATATGATTTGATCTTCCCTTTTTAAACAAATTGTTAGCTCTGGTGTAAATTTACTTTAGAGAGGTTAAATCTCCACCTTTGGTAATTGGATAAAAAAATTAGGAATATGATATCTTTTTATCAGTATGAGTGTCATGGAGTATAGAAAATACTTTGTAAATCAATAAGAGGCAACTGTACAAAATGATTAAACTATCGTACAGCCATTATTACCCATATTGTTAAGCCTGTGTTGAACCCATTATTGGCTATTGTTTGATATCCATCGGTTCATGTCTAAAAGTTGAACTCGTTAAATACAGATTGAAACATATCTTGGATAAAATATTCTAAACAAATATGTGAATTCATTATATACAGTGTACAAAATGAATCATTTAAAACAGATTTTAACAGTATTTCTGTATTATTTTTGTCACTGCATGCATGCTGAAGGGCTTAGAGTATAAATCATTGATTGGCCTATTTAAATTTCACAAGTTATTAACTGAAGAAGTTATTTATAGTACTGACTCATTTACCAAGCATGTTGTAATTACAACTACTAAACCCAATATCATGAAAGTTATGTTGTTTAATTGGTATATGCTTTATGAATGTGACTTGTACTTCAATTATAAAATATGGGACAACCCAAACAAGGAGATACTTTCCTCATAAACTGAACATGTTTAGGACACCTACCAGGAGAGAAGGTGAGGTGAGCGGCATTTTAAAAGGAGGAAAAGTTGTTTACGACAAAATTTTTGAGAGGGCTAAATGAAAGCCCCCTGTGACTGTTCAAAGGTGGATGTAATCGCCATTGTTCATGTCCCTGCTGACAAAAGGGAGTAACAAAGAGGGTCCATGTACCCATGGAATGCCCGCATACCATGGGCAAGGGATGCACAAAGGGAGAAATAGAATTAGGATATTGATTATTGGGGAGGAAGCTAAGAAAACATGCTAAGTTATTGATCTCTCGTCTGGGACTGATGGTTTCTTGGTCTTCAAACATGACAAACAAACAAGATGCAATGAGTTACTTGAAGTTAGTCTCTCCTCTCAGATGCTGTCTTCCAAAGACTACCCATAATGCAACACCAGACCTCAGTTGTAACACCCCTCGTTGCAACTAAAATAGGGTTTTCTTCTAATTTGGGATTTATATAATGTTTTAAGGTGGAATTCGTTAGAAAATTTTGCAATCACCAACTTTGTTGTGAAGTCAGGGAAGAACCTGGTGATGTGGGTCTGAATTTTGAAACAACATGGCCTGGAATAAAATGGGGGAGACAGTATGACGAAGAAGGGTCATTACTTGTTTTTATGTAGAGGTATGAGCATGCATAACGAAAGTCAATGTAACAAACAAGATAGTAGCCTTGTAGCAATGACATAGCTGTTATTAAATTAACATTTCCAGTTATAGTCACTTTGAAATTTTAATTGCAAAGAATTGAAAGAGAGAGGTAAAACTGTACACAATATAAGGAAGTGTTTAGATTAAAAAAAATCAATACCTTGAAAAATTAATGTAACATGAAATATCTCGGTTGTAAATTATTGTAGGATTAATTGTCTTTACTCCCTCAAATGTTTTTATAATTCATGTTTAAGTTTTGAGGAGCATATATGAGTGAATGATGTTTAAGAGATGTTCTATAAATAATATTCCTTGATTTAAACTCAATTTGATATTGTCATACGTGTAGCTGTTTTCATGCACCAGATAAATTGTATACATGCAGGATAATGTGAAAGACCAATGATATGTGATGACCTTAAGAAGAAACATTCTTTTCTTTAATGCAATATTTTTGCAATCACAATTTTCTATAAAAATAGCTTCATTGCATATGATGGCATACAGAAAACAAAATAAACAAGAAAAAAAAACCTAAAAAGATGAATCGCTTATGCCCTTCCTTATTTTAATTTAACCGAATATTCATCCAAGTCAGAGAACTTTATCCCCAAATGGGGTATTAGGAGGCAAATTCACTCTTAAACGAGCTTCGCTTCAATGACCTGAACAGATAAGCCTGGTGCATTTAGGAGCTTGATTTATTGGCCAAAGGAAGATAGCTAGGTACATTGGCTTACCGATTCTCATTCATGCTGATAATATATACAGCCCCATATGGAAGGAAGCTTCAAGCCTGAATTTAAGAATCCAGATTCAATTTCAAAATACCAGAGTTTTCTAATTTCGAAATGTGGAAGACTGGAATATATTGAATTCACACTATTCAGTATAAGAAAGGTTTTTATTTGATGTTAATTTATGTTTCATTTTTTTTAAAGTGCTGATGTAAAGAAATGCCTTTCAAACACTTTTATAACAGATAATGTAGGTTTAAAAAAAAATCAGTTAAAATGAATGTAATGAAGATATGAATAATAAAAAAATATCATTCTAAAAAGGGTAGTTTAATATATATTCTTAGAAAAAATTTAAAGAACTTGTATTTAGATTGGGTATTGAAATTGCAAAGTTCATTCAGATGGACTTCCTTTTCATCCCCACTGTACCTTGTATCCATTGAAATGTGTTCTCAGAACCATTTTCATGGGGTATGTACTGGAGGAGGAAAAAAAGAATAAGGTGAACATAAAGAGCCTTGAGGGAAGACGATGTTGAGATGGAGGTTTGTATCGGGACAGAGATTAGCTCTGAAATCAATCAGAAAAGGAAGAGAATTGGAAGAGAGTTTGAAGCTTGCATCCCCCAGTGATGGATAGCTACTTAAAAACACTCTCCAGGCTTTGTTTGATGACGTTTTAAAGGGAAAATCACATTTACAAGATCATCAATTTCACCAAAAAGTCATTCATTACCTCCTTTTACTGTACACTGTTCTTAATATTGTCCTAATTCTGATGAAATCTAACGCTTTATTGAAACACAATGATTATCTTTACCATTTATTACTATTGTCTCCATCTTTGCATTACCTGTGAGCATTTATGTTTGAAATTCACAGTGTAGATAGATTGTCAATGTGTACTGCTTTGCATATTGCGTTATCAAACAACTCTTCATGTTCTCATTTTGTAAATTCTTTCTCTTTCCTTTTCCCTATTTGTTGATGTATTTTTTAAAAATAGATATTAATTTGTTTTGTAGTTTAAATTAAGTATACCTTGATATTTAAGTTAATATTGTGATTTAGTGCCTTATTAGATACACAAGAGAAAAGAAATAGGCCCTATTGCAGTTCTTCAATGAAATAATGTGTGTTTTTAAGGCAGTCTGAGAGTCAGCTGTAACAAAAAAATAATACCCCCCTAAAAAAAAATCATTGTGGGAAATCTATATTTTTTTAATGTGTCAAGATCTACTGTAGATTTCGGTTCTAACCCGGGACTTTAGATTTATATCCTTATTTAAAGAAACATCTTCTGATTTGTTAGGGTGTTGCATGTTGCAATCTATGATCTCTGAGGCAATGAAACAAGCAAGTGAGAAAGCAAATGGGTCCGAGCTTTAAGAAACAGAGCGTTAAAACTCTTGAAAGCAGTGGGAAAATTGATCACTACATAGAGCTGAAGTGACTTCATTCTCTAACGCGTCACTCAAACGCTATATTTCAAGTATGTACTTTGTAAGTTGCGTTCTTACATTCTTTCTTTTGAGTCCTTAATTTCAAGTGCTTACATGATAGGTAGAGAATTTGTGGCAGGAGAGTTGTCTGTCTGAATGTCCGCGCAGAGTTAATTTTAGAAAAGTGCGAAAGGAGACGGAGAGAATTTTGTATGCATACAGTCTCGCCAGAGATGTTATGTTTTTAACCACTGCTGGGATCCTGTGGTGAATTTCATCCATTTCTGAGATCCATTATTCATCCAAAACTTTGTTTATCCATTTGGAGCTTTTATACCTCCATTTAGATGTGATGAATTGGTTGTCACATCTACTGCTCAAGATCAAAGCGCCCTCAACATGCTTCAACAATACCATGGCGTGCAGTATCAATCATAATTGTATAAATGTATAATTGCACTACTCATTTAGACATTTCCATGTACTTTTCTACGAGTTCAAGCAATGAATATCTCCACCTCACTTGAGATGTTTTCCAATGATATATTTTCATTCCATAGGTGTAAGCAATGAACCAAGACCAACTTGCTCGTATTTGATTCATGAAATTAGACATTCTTTGTTCAATCAATATTTCTTGCTGTATTCATTTGCGGCACAATGAACAGTGGTTAATCTCTATGAACATACATCATTCTATATTCGCCTGAAAGCATAAAACTATGAGATTTCTGCCATCATGTGGAAAAAATGTTTTCTGACTCTAATTGAACACTTTATTAATGTAAATTTTACCTTCGATATTGCAGATGTTTTTTGCTTAAATGGATTTGTTTTAATTTTTATTAACATTAACCTATATACAATTGATATTTCATAGCTTTTCTTAGTGCTATTCCCTTCCTTCTCACACCATGCTTTTGACTAATGAAACTGAAATAATTTGGAAATTCAAAATTTTTGATAAACATGTTAAAACTTATCTTTCAGAGACTACTGCATTTGAAATTATTTTAATATTCCCAGGCCTGGCAAATAGCGACTTACAACGTGTGCTACTTTAGTCATATATCATCATGGAGCTAGTTCTAGTCGGGTTGCCTTACTGATATCAACAAGATGCATTAGCAACATACCAACTGGTTGTTGAAAAATAAACATTGAAAGAGACTTTCTAAATCATAGTAGGTTTGATAGGCATCCATAAATCTGTGGAAAATATTTATTTTTTATGATAATAATAAATTGGACTTATATGGTGCCAAATTGTCATTTAAAAACAACTAAAAAAATATTGATTTGAAATCAGAATGGCTTAGCTCCTCTCTGCATTTTACATTTAATTAAAATTAAATAAAGTGAATGCTAAAGGCCTAGTAAATATTGTTAAACATGAAATTGCATTTTAAAACCAAAGGGGCATAACTGAATTTTTCCACTTGTAATGCTAGTTTCATTTTTGAACCAGAAGAGCTTGTAGGAACATCATTCTTGCTACAAACAGATGATTTATAGGCCTAATCCTGAGTTGTAATATTATCTGTTAAGAAGGAAACTTACTGTAGTTTAAAGCATAAAAGCTAATGACCTTTCAGCTCTAAAGAATCTGAATGGTATACCATACCAATAGGCCTATAGGCTATACACTGTAATTCTGGTTTCTATGCACCTCTTCCTGAAATGGGGAGTAAGTGCTTGGGTATATGAGCAGAAGCGATCCAGAGCACTGCCAATTTTGGTGAAATTGCAATAAAAGCATGTTTCTCTGGCTGTGTCCTCTTGTGATAGACTTTGATTAGGATGTGAACCCATTCGTGATTAGGATAGGATAGGGAGAGTTACCAGGGAATGGAAAGAGGATGCAAGGAGGAGGAAAGTAATAAAGACCAATGTGAATGACCATTGAAAGCATAGGCTACAATTGCAGACTCAATGGATGGTTTGGAATTGAAATGGTTTTAAATGTGCGATTGGAAGATTCGGTGGATAAACGTTAGACAAAGTTATTTAGATTTAACAATAAATATCTAGATGAATTGTCATTATTAGGTAGATGAATCAATGACATAGATTGTAATGTACCGAGATCAGAAGAAATTGGAATGAGCAGAGAGTAGAAAGAAAAGGGAAGGAAGGAAAATATTTGAGAAAATTAGAGGGAAAAGCAATAGAGTAAATAAAGACACAGATAAATAGACAGATTGATATAATTTAGAAAGGATGAATTAATAGAGTGATAAATGTAGAAATGGAGAGAAAGAAAATAACAGATAGGAGAGGAAGAGAGAGATTGTGAGTGCAGATGGGGAAGATATAGGGACCTTATTTTTTAGAGATGGATGAATAAAAACCCTAGGATAGATAGATGGATTTAAAGTAGGATAAAAGGGAAACAAAGCACAGAGGTGACGTAATAAACGGTTCTTCATGCAAGACTACTCTAATAGCCTCTCTTTGATACTTATTTTCAGGTCAAAATCAGTGTCACAAGCTGTGTTTGAAATTGAAGACTTCTTCAGTAGTAGTGAATTGAGAATATTGCTCAGTGGCCTACATACTAGTCTAAATGTCATGTATCCGACCATAACCCGAGAAAGGATTTCGAAACGAGCAAGTTGCGGCAACGAGAAGGGAGTTTTTCTCAAACGAAGCGAAGAGAAATTTGCTCCAGTTCGGCCAGAATTGGCCAGTGAAGCATGGTTTTCCAGGCCACATTTACATACACAGCTATTGGGAATGCTATTGTATTCTGTCCTGTACAAATGTTATGAAGTAGAACTTGTGGGATGCTTTGACCTTTTCATCAGAAAGAGAAACAGCATTTATGCCGTTTTTGTGCGGGTGTGAAAAGTTTCAAGTTCTGTAACCAGACAAGGGAGTGCGAATGCTGACACACTTTCTATTCGTAGATACCACACACACATGTACAACAAAACATTAGACAAAATAACTTGTTACATGAGACATACATCATCGCCCATCTTCCCTTTATGATAGAAATCTCTGCAGACATTGGAGGTAATAGGAGTGTGGTATATGGATTTTTATGAGGTTTACCTTTATTGTAATTTCATGAATGGAAGTATTGAAAAAAGTGATAAAATTTAAACCACATGTTGGAAAAGGTTCCGTTATCTCCCATCTTTGTCATTTTTAGAAAGATGGTATTTGGTAATCTTTACTGAATGGAATAGAATGTTAGCAAGAAATTAATAAGGAACATATTGATATTTTATGCAGTGATGCCCATAATTCATTAAAATTAAAAATTTAATATAAAAGTAAGACAAATGAGAAGAGAATCGTTGATATTATAGTTTTCTCTTTTATCTTATTAGGAAATATTTGCGAATCTGATAATGGCAAATTTGTTACTTCTCAATTATATGAGATTTTATTATTTTGTATTTATATTATAATTTATTTCATTTCAACACTATTCAGCAAAAGGTTTTTTTTATTGGTCTTTGCATAAAAATACAGATATAGAACATAATACCTTATACATTTTTGAGGAGGTGATGTTTCAAACATAACCAACAAAGAAGAAAAATGGTCTTAAAACCTTGAATCTTTCTTCAAGAGATATTTTTCATTTCTCATCCTACTTGTCATGCAAGGTTTGTCGTATTTATTTTCAGAGACAGTCTTTGCATTACATCCGATGACAAACACACAGAAATATGGCATTCCTTCTTCTCCTTCTTCGTCTTTGAAGATAATTTTTGTTTTGCTCGAGGAAGCGTGCAAACCGAGCAGCTAGAGTTCTAATCCACCACCAGGATGGGTAAAAATATGTGACATGTAATATATACAACTGCATTTTTACCCCCATATGCCAAATCTTGCTGACAAGATTGCACAAAAGGGAAAATTTTAATCCTGGCTAATATTTCAGATGGATGCAGGAGAAAATGATCTTAAACTTCATTTTCTATTTTGATGATGAAGGCTTATTCTAAAGCAGTGCTTCAGGCTTATCTTGTGTTTGACATTTAAGAACTGCAGTATCATTGTTCTTAAGTTTTTATATTAACAAGTTTATTTCATTGCAAGGATTGTTTGCAATTTCATGTTCTTATGTAAATTGTAACATTCAACTTGAAAGACCAGAAGTGCATTTGAAAAATGACTTATATTTACAAGGAATTATAACTAAAAGATAATAAAAAGCTTCATATGAACCAAAAAATGATATTTAATGGTTGTGGAGTCTCTCACAAATGATTAATTGAATAAAGTTACTTTTCCAGGAAACCATTTTCCTTTTCTATGACAGAATTATAGCACAACCAATAATTGAACCCACTGTCAAGAGGAATGAGATGTCCCTCTATGGAAATGAATGGGAACAAACAAATTAAGTATTCAAAGGGTTAATAATACTTGATGATATATTACTAGTAAAGCATTACTGAGCCCATGAATTTAGATGATTATAATCAATCTCATTTCACTTTCATGAAGCAGTAGTTTGTTTTGCAAGTATTGTCCTTGGAATGAAGAGAACTATGCAAAGCTGTTTAAGATCATGTTACAATCTTACTGTTGAAGCTAGACATTTCATTCAAACAGGGCTTTTTCCACTCCACCATATCCACAGCAACCCCCTTTTATCAGCTCTATCTGACTTTCTACTATGGTATGATTTGTGAAAAAAGATTGATCCAAAACACACATCAAAATTAGAAAGCACTGCTTGAAAGAGGGAAAAATTACTACAGCTCAAGTTTCAGACTGGCATTGAATAGAGCACATTGCATATCAAATGCTTGTGTTCATGACAATGCCTAAGCAACTTGTTAGAGGGCGGCCAAGTCATGGGTGTATTCTTCACAGGTGAAAAAGACCTTTTGAAATGATTTAAAATTTGATGTAAGGGAGCGAAAAGAAAGTGAGATGGATTGAAGAAAGGAACGATGTAGAAGAGGAAGAGAACAATGAAGGCAAAGGAGGTATAGAAGGAAAGGACAGGGATGTGAAAGAAATAGAAAGAAAGAAAAGTTGAAAGAGACGGAGAGAAATGAGAGAAAAATACATGTAAGAGAGACATTGAGGAGAAAGAAGGGATAGACAATAAATCAAACAAGATACAGCAATTTCCATCTGCTCTCTCTCTCTCTCTTTAACTTTCATCTTTCACTAGCTCTCTCATTTGTTTGTAAGCTATATCTCATGGGGTATGTGTGTTCCAGTTTGATTTATATTGCAAGCTTCACTTTCCCAAAATCAGGCCTCTACACCTCCGTACTCCATTAACCTTCCCATCTTTCCTTATATTTCGTTTATTTTAGTATACCTGAACAAAATAAAAGAGGTCATGCTATGAGCCTCACACAGATAATACCATAGCCTCATTGGAGATACCTATGGAGAATTAACTACATTATCTTAAAGGATGGCCACCTATAGGCTATATCATGCCTAACAAATGTACTCAGAGATATTATAAGCGATATCTTAGTTTATTATTAGGTGATAGCACAAATCTTTTATCTATACTTTAAAGTGCAATTGCATTTTCAAATAAATCTCGCGTGTATGTTTCTTAAGAGTCCAGACCGTTTCAACAAATATTCTTTCTCCTGTATCAAAGGAAGTTAAAGATACTACTTTACTCCTTGGAAGTGGAAATCTGCCTTCTATGTTGCCTGTTCATCATTAATGTGAATATTTGTTGACAGCGACGGAGGAGGACAATTCTGTTTTCTGACAGATCATGAAAGCTTTTTGAGAGAAGTCTGAAAGAAACGCCAAATTGTCAAAAGAAACAATTGCATTGCGAGCCCTTAAAAGTGCTATTGACTAAATCACAAAAGCCTAAACACACAAAGAAGGAAAAATATGGCATTTGAGATTTCTGATAAAAACGGATAATAAAAGCGGTGACTTGTGGCATAGACGATCTTTTACATTCGTTTCTTTCTCAATTTCAGTCATAGCATAAATGAGGAATTATTTTTTAGAGAGAAAAATGCTTCAATCTTTGCTATTGAGATTTGACTATGGGATTGGTTTAATTGGATTTTGAATAATGATGGTAACATTGGGGGCACGTTCATACTCCCATTAATCATTCCCATGGTATCAATGGAGTCATATCAGTCGTATATTTCACTGATTTGTTAGATGTTTCCTCCTGCATGGTTGCATTTCTAAACCCATAAACAATATCTCATGGCTCTTCACATCCAGAGATGTATTTCTTTTACCTCTAAGAGGTCTTAGTATCAAAATATCTTAACTAATCTATATTTGTGTCTCTGTATGTTTTTTTAACTTGAATTTTGATCTACAATATTGATTTGCCATTTATATCTTAGTTGCTAAACATGGTAAAGAAGTATTAGTTTAGACCTCCCAACCATCCTCAATTTTGAGGGAAGAATTTGAATTTGGACAATTCTAAGCTCTTCTTTTGAGATGAATTTTCAACTCTATTGGGTAATTTAGTTACACATTTCCATGGGAACATACAGTTTCTTTTTTTATTAGAGTATTCCTCAGTTATAAATTATAAAATCTGATAGGATAAATCCTGCATGTGCATATGAGATATTTTGTTGATTTTTCTCATTTTTAGAATGTTTTCAGATGCGAGGCTTTCATAATTGAATTCTCATTATAATGGAATTTTCATCTAGAAATGGCAATTTAGTTTATAACGTAACCACTTGGCTATCATGGATTAATGAAGACATATGTAATGAGGGCGGATGAATTGATCCTATAATGATCCCTATATTAGCTCATTTTCTGCTAGGTATTAAGTGCATGAAATTAACTGACATACATTCATGTCACATATTAAGACCATCTCATTTCCAGAGATGGAATGTTCGACAGAGGGGGTTTTATAAATAATAGAGGAAAAATCATGAAACTGAATTGTTGAGTGGGAAATACTAACAGAGATCCAAGCTTGTATGGTAGAGTAGAGACACTGAGGCGGCGCGAACATGAAAACCATGGGAAATATACGACGTGAAGCGTAGATGGGATGCATATTAGTAGTAGAGTGCGTGGAAAGTCGACAAGTTGATCAGAGGGTTTGATTGCCTCAAGGGAAAAGGAGACATTGCAGGAGGAAAAGAGAGAAGAGATGAACTTCCGATGAAGAAGAGAAAAAAGGGTACATCAGAAAGAGAGAGAGAAATCAAGCTTGAATTATTTTGGGCCTCCATGTGTGTTGCCATGCCGATGTGAGGCACATATTTTCTAGGCTTCTGTCAATATTCATAAATTATTCATCCAAAGTTTGGTGTCTTGTGTTGTATATTAGCAGGAGCAGCTTGTCTCAGCCTTTTTCCTGATGGAGAGAGGGGTACATGATACTGATTTTTCCCCCTTGGTTTCTAGCTCGCCCTGTGTAAACTTCTTGTCTTGTTTTCTTGGTTTGTGGTTAAGAAATATAGAGAGTAACTGTTATAAGCTGCTGAAATTCTTGTGTCTGATTGGCTAAGAGCAAATTTTCCATTGAAACACTCCCGCGCGATATTCGGTGGAAATTGGGTTCAAGCGTGATGTTAATTTGACTATGGAAAGCCCCTGCACCATATCCAGGCCTTAAATCTCAGAGCCTCAAGTAATACATAAGATATTTATGCACAAAGATTATTCTATTAAATTCACCTGCATTCATGCAGCATGTGTGTGTGTGACCTATATAAGAATGATGCTTTGATTTTCTATTTGTATGAAGTTTGTAAGGCAGACCAAGACATTTTAATAATTTATTTTCAAGACTTAGTTATGGTGATTTTTTTAAAAACTTTTATAAATGGTTTAGGTCCATATCAGCTTGGCAAATCTCTGCATTAACAAATTCAACCCGTATCCCTCCCCTAAAACAATAAAATATGTGAAAGAAAAAAAAACTTGGTATTCCTCATATTTCACTTTTAACACTCATCCTTAATTTTGATATTGATGATGATATTTAACCGGCACATTTTTCATTTCATAGTCATGTTTGAAAATGATAATAACTGGAGGTGGCCTATTGCTGTTAACAACTATTTTCTCATAAAATAAAAATATTAGACCTCATTTGCAAGAAGTGCGAATGCATATTTATTTGACTACATGACCTGCATGAAAAACGAAATGGCCGACCTTGGGGCGGAGGCGTTAGCTAGAAAAATGAAAGAATTCCACTCATCAGGTCTGACAAAGACCTTGTGTGAACACTAACAAATTCATTGCCAATTTGTGTTTCATTTGCTTTCTTGTTTGCTTTCTTTTTACACCGTTAAGAAAATACAAGTTGCACCTGGTGTGTGAAGAATGGTCAAAATATGACTGAAAAATGACCGGGGGAAAATATAATGGGTTATATTTCAGTCATGGCCATTTTCTTCATGGTCTCAGACTAATTGGTCACATGTCTTTTGTTTGGTCAAAACTTCTTTCAATGGTCAAGTCCAAACGTCTCGGAAAAACTCCCTTTTTCCTTTTGATAAATTTGGTGCTAAACTTCATTGCTGATAACATCTGCCAGAATTATTTTTGCATTTGAAAATTCAATCTTTGAATGTACATGACATCATTTTCAAAACATGTTATTTGTTGTATTGTGTTGGAAATGAAATTAATGAATTTTTGAAATCTTGAACAAAAATCTAGATAACATAAATGCCCAGAGAAGAGATGGCATCATTTGTAATTTAGTACCATATTGTTCAATGATACTTTGCACTTTTCCCCCAATAGATATCAAGACAAATTATTTGAAATGGTATTGCGTCAATTAGGATATTATGAATTCTGTTTTGTTCGCCACGATGAAGAGAGTTGAAAATCTAACAGAAGTAAGGTAGAAATAAGAGAAGCAAATTTTGTTTAGGCAGGCTCAGTCAACCAAGTATGACTTTCACAATTTAGAGTGAGTTTGTTTTATATGAAATAATTGTATGAAGACGACGATACGTGTGCAAACTATTCTTTCTGTCCTCTCCTGTTACATTAGTTGTGTGTTGGTCATCACGCTATCACATATGCACTGCCCACTTTGTTTATCTTGCTGACAGTATCCATGATAAAACAGAATTGGTCTTTCTAGTTGGTCTTTCAAGAGGAATAAATATCTCAATTAAGTTCCCCTTTATTTGTTTTTTTTATCATTATAGACTAAGATTAATGTGTTATTTTATTTACTGCTTGGAGTCCAGTTTTACTTGAGTGTGTTTATGGGAGGGGAGTGGGGTATAATATATGTTCATAATATAAAGCTACTGTTAATAGCAACAATAGTAAAACAAATATACTGTATACTGCTCAAACAGATGTTGCTTTTAAATTCATTATTTAGTCATTGAATTCTGGATATTGATTAATTCTACTTCTAATTTTTTCTCACACATGCCTGTATATTATTCCTGATTTGCAAGGTTTAATTGTATCTTTTCTCAGCCCTTTCTCTCTTTTGTTTGAAAGATATAAATCATATTGGAATGTAATAATTCATAGTGAGTCATCTCTTCAGTCCCGTATATGGGTATTCGGGTTATGTCTCATAAGGATTACTCTGACTTGCCCAAGGCAAATTTATATGCACATGGAATAATTTTTTGCTTTCCTCATTTTACTGAATTTGAAATAAATTTTGTGGATTTGATATGATACTTTACGAGGTGATTAATTCTTCCATGGGGAATGATTTAATATTGACCAGTATTCATGATGGAAAAAAATAAAGTTTGTTAAAAGAATATGGGTCTATCAGTGTAACAATACGTATATTATTTTTTATCATTAGAATTTGCTTTCCTTTCCAAGTAATCTCCCTTTGCCCATATTTTATTTTCAAAATAACTTGTTGACATCTTTTTCATACATAGAGAGGTCTGTTTTCAACCTCTATTATGAATTCTGTGTGCATCCTTTAGTATTCCTTTATAGAATGCACGGGCAATTTATGGTGGTTTGCCTCGGTCAGGTTCTTTTACCCATCTCTGATGATGACATGGTGTTCCATGCTGGCGACGACGACGCGTCTCTGAATATGCATGGGTTCTATTCCCTCGTAAGTCTGTCTCGATAGCCCCCTTTATCTTGGATGTCCTTTCTGTAATATTTGGATAATATCTCCTGAATAGGTTTAGAGTAGAGAAAAGCAATACTTTACTCTAGAGAGAGCGTTGAGTCAGCGATTTGAGAGAATAAAATGTCATTTGTATGGCTCCAGCAGTCTATAATATCCTCTACCCTGCATGCCCTCTTTTTATTGAATATTCTTCTTAAGAGATGTTGAGGAGTTAGATGGGAGGGGTATATTATATTTATCGTTATATTTAATCACTGACCATCCATAATCCCAATGTTATAGAATAAATGGACAAAATTTTTACTCAATGGCTTTGAAATATTCTGATTAATTTTACATTTCTGGAATGCCATGAAATATCTTGAATGTTTTTTTTTTCTTAAAGAAAATTAATTTGAAATTAATTTCATCAAGTAAATTAACTATGTGGTAGCCCTTGATTATCAACAGCCAAGCTGCATTTGAGCCCCTGCAATTTAAAGAAACGCAGTTGATTATAATAGAAAGAGTATAATTTGCAAGACTATACATGATATACCAATGACCAATTGGTTTATACATTTACCTTCAATCGGATAATATAAATAGATTCACTTTGATCATATTATTGTAAACAGCAAATTGATTGCTTGAATATCAAATAACTGGCTTCATTTGAGAAATGAATTGCACCTCTGTATACTGATCCTTAAAAAATATGAATTTATTTCAATTTCATTCATAACTATCTCCATTTGTAAGGTGTTTCATCTAATATGATTTGAATTCAAATAGCTGTCACACCTATTGTACCTGTATCAATACAATAGAGATGATTGAGGAGATCTGAGCATCCATGTCATCAAATTGTATAGCATGAATATTCCAACAGCAAAATAACACCACCTTCACAGTGTTTCACGCGTAACGGTACAATTCAATTCTTTTTTACGACATCCATTTTCATCCTTCGATGATGGAAAAATGCAGCGGAATGGTGTTTGCTTTTTTTGCCGATTCCAACACGATCCCATCAAAATTCATGGGTTTGTGAAATGTTCAATTGTGTTAAGGGAGAGTCAAACAGCAGCTCTGCGCTTCTAAGCTGTTGGTTGCACTAATGTATTCCTTGAGTATGTCATGTGAATTCTAAACAATGTGGTGGATAAAAGTGCAAGGAAAGGGTCGATATGGATGTCTTGGAGCAGAAGAGAAGAGGAGAGAGATGAAAAATAAAATGATGAGAAAAGAAGAGATGGAAGAGGAAGAAAAACTTGAGAAAAAAAGACAAGAGAAAAGAAACTAAAACAGAAGAGGAAACAAGAAGAAAAGAAGAAGATGGAGAAGGAGAAGATAGAATGGTATCTATAAGGGATGAAGGGAAGGAAAGAGGAAGGAAAACAGGAGGAAGAAGGATGAGTAGGGATGTTGAAGATAAAGAAAAGTTGTGATTATGAGCGAGAATAGAAAAGGGGATGGTAGAAATAATATATTTCATTTCTTCCTTCATACTTTCTAACGGTGAATAAATGCGTTTGTTTGTGTACTTTTATGATATGCCTACTTATAAATTTACTGATGTTTACATAGATAATAGATATTCAATGAAATCCAAACTTCTCATGACTGCGTCCTATCTTTACACAGTTTGATCAGTTGATTGGGATAACAGCAAAAATGATTTTCAGAGGTAGCACCAAGTTGGGATAACAATCACAATGGGTGTTGTATGGTCCGCCGCCATATGGCAAGGCACTCATCATGGGAGGTCATGACCTTTGATAACGCTTCAACATGAATAACATACATGTTGGTTGCACATTTGTGAAAATAAACTCTGTTATAGAGCTGGCCTTACCTGGTCTGGTTGAAAAGAGATCATGAAGACATGGGGCCCTATCTTACAAAGAGATGCAATTCATCAGATCAATCCCATCTTTGGAAGTCTACCAATATCATGAGTATTCAGAATAGGAAATGGGCGATTCCATGCTAGAAAAATCAGCTATTTTCGAAACATTTTTCAACCTATTGTCCAAACAAATGAAGAACTTCAATTTGTTTTGTGGTAATAATAGAGTACTACTGGGTAGACATGTAAAAAAATGACAACCAACAAAAATATGCTGTCCATGAGTGAATAAGAGGTGAAAATGTTGCGTGTCGTACGGGACATTTCTGAGTCCCGTACAACACACAACATATTCGCCCTTAATTCAGCCATAATCAAATATTTTGTGTTGATAATCAGTTTTTCACATGACTACCCGCTATAACTTTATTATTGACTAAAAATAATTTTTCATTGCTCAAGCAATCAGCTAAGAGACTAGAAATTGTTGACGAAATGTCCCGTACGACACGTATGGAATCGCCCAAATGTACATAACACCCTTTTGAAAACAAAGAGGATGAGTCTGTGAATGTATCATTTGCAGAAAACTCTTTGAATATGCATTCTAGATATTGGAGCTGCTGGTTTGCCATTGTTGAGATTGATCGAATCAATCGCAACTGTTCATGGGACTCTGTTTGAAAGCATTCTCTCTTCATTGACAAGCTCAGAAGGCAGAACACAAACAACAAACTATTATTAATATCCTACATAGGCCTGTAGTGAGTATGCTTATTTGTGAAAATAAATGCTGCAGTACGTAGACCCTGTCGGCAACATGAAGCGCATGGTTCATATTGAATCCTGTCTTTCAAATAAGTGCAAGATAAGATAAGGCTTTACATAGTAAACTCGGTGTATTTACACTAGTCAGTATTCTGAGAGGATTGCACCAAGCATTTTACACCAGTGTTACGT
Organism: Lytechinus pictus; assembly: GCF_037042905.1. Taxonomy (NCBI): domain Eukaryota; kingdom Metazoa; phylum Echinodermata; class Echinoidea; order Temnopleuroida; family Toxopneustidae; genus Lytechinus; species Lytechinus pictus. The sequence goes on along the minus strand of NC_087258.1, from coordinate 27,877,754 downwards.
TGATGGTGTTAGTTCAGCATCCAGTGGTGTTAGAACCCTTTGTTATAGTGACACTATTTGGCATTATATCTCTAAAGTGTAATGTTAACACCTGAAGGCACAGCCCCAACACTAGCTCACTGGTGTAATTAACACCATAGGTTTTATAGTGTATTCTTCTTAAACTTAACACCTTAAGAAACCTGAGCTTATCATCACAAGGTGTTGTCCACATCAGGGTGCTACCCCCTTACTCCGCTCCAGACTGGCTCTAGACCACGGTTATGATAATACAGACATGGCCAATTGGGTTTTAATATCTAAGAACAGTAGGGGATGGGTGCCCGTCTGGGCTAATGGTTAATTGAACCTGTGATGCCAAGGTTATGGTTTAGAAAACAAGTTTGTAGTATTTTTTCACCCTGTTTCAATCTATATTTGAGACATTATCAGAGCGGGGAATGTTTATTCATAAAGAGATTTGATAAAGTAGTCTGGGTTCAGCCCTCACTTCCAATTCAGGTTAAAAATGAAATATCAAAAATAATGAAAAAGTATGTTTCTGTAGTCGATACCAAGAGACTTTCTATAATATAAACAGATTTCTTATGTAACTGACTCCTTATTAATGGTTATAATAATTATACTTGTCACCTACTTACTCAGACATCTCTAAGTGCAAATTGTAACTTTTTTACCTTGGCTTTAGCGGGGCAACTGTTGCACTTTTGTGATTCAAGGAATAAATTCTTTAATTAGTTAGTCATGTATCCCTTTTTCATGTATTTATTTATTTCTTGGCCTCAGATTCATGTTTTTATCAAATATTGACATTTTTATTTGCCTTTTAAGCACTAGAATATGTAGGCTATCTACCAAATTTGATCAAACTGAAACCTAATAATTTTGTAAAGGATATAATCAATGATGAGTATTGAATAAAAAAAAGATGTTCCAGCTCTTACATGAAAATCTTTCAGGAACTGAGTTCATTATGCAATTGGGTTACCTAAACTATCAACTTCACAGAATTAGATCAGAATATTCATGATGACACGGAGACACAGTTACTTTTTAAGTAGCCAGAAATAATTTAAAGGAATTTTGTCATAATGGTTCATTCACCAAAGAAGATTTTACTTTTGGAAGATTGATATTGATATATGATGATGAATGTCCTGTTTTCATTACAATAAGATTGTAGATTTCATGATTCCTTTAGGACATAGTAGTCAGTCGTGTATATAGGTCAGGTTAATTTATGATTCTATATTACTCTTGTAAGATAGCATTCTTAATCAGATTTGTGGCACAGAAACATAAATTTAGTTTCTATAACTAGAAATCACTAGAGAATAGCATGGAAAGATTTTGGTTGTAAAATTTCTCTCTTCTATATAAAGCATATCTGATAAGTGATTCAGCAGCTCGCCTGAGTATTTTGTTCCTTTTAAGAGGAAATAGTGTAAAATAATATTAATTAAAAAGCTGATAAATGTATGATAAACATAATTTAATCATATATGTTCCTCTGTATTATAATTTTCCTGATTAAAGGGGGATCATTGATCGTTTATGTAATCTAGGTTGTATATTTGCCATATAAGGAACTAAGTCTTATATTGAGACTATTGTTGGTTTCATGTTCTGAATCAAACTGGTTTCTTGAAGTTGATATCTCCTTCTCTCATAAAGTCACTTTCTCCTTCAAGTGTTCAGGATGTAGACTGCAAGACCAGGAGTTTTGAAGGAATCATTCCATTACTAGTACATGGTGCTTGCATTGTCTAGGCGTGATTGTCTATCAGGGACCTGTGAAAGAGTCTAGCCTTTGCCTTGGAGAAAAGCAATTTTCTTCACACATTGTTTACATAGAGGTGACCTTTTCAGGAATATGCCCCCAAGATTTACTTCAGAATGCATCACTGGAGAATGTTTAGGTGGATTAAACTGCAAAGGCAAAAAATGGGATTCAAAATGTTAATTCATTGCTTTTGGGTGTGCTGCAATGTTTTAGTATCAATATCTGTGTTTATTTTTCAAGGAGATGGATTATCAAACCTGAAAATCATTCTTTCATTGCCAAAATAATGTTATGAGCTATTAACTCAATCAAATCCTATATCAAATTTCTTAAATAATTGTGCTGATGAGACTGGTAATACACACCCCCGAAATCCCCTTTATTAAAAAAGCAAATAATAGTCTCTCCAAGTTTTATTAATTAAGTTGTAAATCAAAGTAGGCCTAGCTCCATTATGTTGAGATTTTGTTGTTTTCCCTTTTTAATGATTATTCTCTTTATCTTGTCCATTTCCAAAATGGGAAGGGGAATTCACTAAATTATGTCCCCCAAACTAATTTTCCCTTTTTAACTTTTCAACAGTTTGTGAGGGTCAAGCACCTCTCCCATTCATGAGATGTACAAGAGCCTTGTTATAAGCAGCAAGATAGAGGAGCCCAAATTCAGTCTGAACACAATGTCATCTTGGCTTGTTGCCTGTCCAAGACTGTCCTTACATGTATTTCTCATGAGACATTCCCTAAGTGAATACAACATATTTCAAGCTACATTAACCAGAGAAATCGCTCTCCTTCTCTCTGTACTTTTCTGTTTTTTACTCTTGCTCTTTCAGATTCCATCTCTTTTCTTCTTTCTTCTCTTTTCTCTTTTTCCTCCTGAGATGTAGTGTGAGCCTATGTAGTTCATTCCCTCCCCATCTTTTCTTCTTCTCCTATCTTGTTCCTCCTCCCACTCTCAACACTCTCTGTTTCCTCCTTGTGATGTAGTACAATCCTCCCACCCCATAGTTTTATGCAGTAATGAATTGCATATGATTTGGTGTGTTGATACCTAACCACTGACGTGGGAGCAGGGTATAGTAGTATGATATTACATTCTAATCATTTGAATCCCTTTACCATGGTATCATTTTATTTGTTTTAGCATTTTTCACTGGACGGGAAATTGGGCATGAATTTTACCACAAATCAATACGTCTGTATGGTTTGGATCTAGATGCTTTTCTGAATACGAGGAACATATTTGCTTTTAAATAACAAAACAGTTGAGTTTGTCTGTGTATGTCTATCTTTATGTGATAAGCATGAGTTGTTATTAAAAATTAAAGTCTATTATTAAAAAGTGTGTAGGCATGTCATGAATCGTGTCCGAAAATGTTTCTGCAGAGAATACTAGTTATCAAAGTTCTATTCATAAAATGGACAAGGGTGATTATAGCAATTTAAATTTATTTTCTATGCCGTATTACTCTCATATCTTCCTGATGAAATCTCAATATTCTCTTTTCAGCTCTCACTCCCCCTGACTTGTTTATCACCAGCCCCTCAGAGAAATCCATGACCAAAACAAAATTAATATTTATCCCTGGTTTAATTTACACATGTCAGACCAAAATACCAAGTTCATGGACTTCCTTTCATTGCTTGTTGATGGACATAGTAATATCAGAATCATATTTGTTTCTTGGTTTGAAATGCTTCCCTCCCCTTACCCTGTTGTGACCGAGGTAAAACCTCTGGCAGTTACCAGTGTTCTTCCTCAGTGATGTATTGATCGAGTGTTGGTCGGTATATTTCATACCAACCTCACCTACATGGTTTGATGTCAACCGACTTGCTGTGAATTATTACAGAGGTACGATCGATCTGAATGGAATCGCTATTAATAGTTCCCATGTTCATTGATCATCAAAGGCATCGTCAGAGCGAAGGCAGTATGAGATTAAAAACATATTCAGAAAATGAGAAATGGATAGTGCTGTATATTGATATATTGTTCTGTTCATTTTAATGGCAATCATTTTAGCAGTTGCACGAGCATAGTCGGTACTATGAGTGAATAACCATGTCAACATTTAACAAGATGTTATATTGGGTCAGTTGTATTTTTGCTTCAAATGTTGATCATGAATATATTTGTGAATTTTCTTTATTTGCTTTCATTTTATCAATAAAACTACAGATATTTAAAAAATAATTTTTTGTCTGTGATCAAACAGACAACAGGCCTTTGGCCCTATGGCTTTCTAGAAAATATGCATAATAACAAAGATAGCAATCCATTCTAAATAAAAACTGAGTTGCCTGTTTTACAAAACCATGCACAATTTTTAGTTAAATGCATTAGCACTTGGGCAATGTCATTGTATTTTTTTATATAATTTCCTATTTTCAATTAATTTAACAATTTGTTATTTGAAAGTTGATTGGGACTTCTATTCTTCATTTATTCAATACACATGAGTGTAATTTGATCTGTAGTCAACTTGTGTTAACATTAATATTTGCACATGGTCGACCTGTTGTGTCTGCACTGAAGCAAATAGGTGTTGGTAAGGACTAGGGGTACGAAAATATTTTCCTTGTTTGTAGAGCGCGAATGAAACCAAATACATCTATCGTCACCATCCGAACACCTTCTCTTTGTCTATAGCAACATTCATGCTACACTCCTAGCCTTTGTGACCAGTCTTTTCTGAACTCTATGTTTCCATACCGTATGGTTATGTGGGTGCGATATCTTGGTGACTGATTTTGAGTCTAGCAATCATAATATCGCATGTAGACTCAATTTCTTTGAGTCAACATGAAGACCTGGAAGGGATTGAGTTGGAATAGAATTAGTTCTATGTACATTCCGGATATGTTACATTATGATTCTGACCCCCTCATGAGCATATCATGTTGGTTTATCTACAGTGAGCTATGTACTAGAATCAGTTGCTATGTATTTATTTTCATGTACATGCCTGCATACAGGATTGTTTTTTAAGTGTTGTGATGCAACTTTCTGGTTGAGCATGGTCATGGTGTTTAACTTTCAAGTTTCGATTTGAGGATTTTAAAAGTACATTTGATTGTTATTTTAAAGATTTAGGCCTATTTTCATGTCGAGAAATTAATAAAATAACAGAGGAAACAACACTGAAAAAAAACCCAACTGATTAGGGCCTACAACCAAACCAGAAATGTCTGAGCTTTGCCGCAACACTGTAGGCCTATCTGCTAGAATTTTTCCAGCTTTTAAGTATATCCCTGCATAGTATGTGTATCATATTACCCTGCATATTATGTCATTGAGATCTACAAAAAAGCATCTTCTTGACATCATGGAGTAAGAACTACATAGGTCTGCCACTACCATTCTACCAATATGGAATATCAACACACCAAACACAAGTATACATGCATAAAAATGCACTTATTGCATCTCAATAACCTGTAGTATCCAAGGTGACACACACATGAGAAATCATTCATATCATCACACAATAAACACACTCTTCTTGAATCTCTCCTTTCATTAATTCTTCCAACTCAAGAAGAGAGCCGGGGACTGGCATTTTATCGTAATCATATTACTGTTCCTTTCAGAGATGGGGAATTAATGGAGGAATTTACATGAAGAGCTTTTTTGAGTTATAGCTATGAATAAGGAAGATCCTCATGAAAGAAGCTCCTCTTCAAAGGCAAGGTTAAAAGTGAGGGTCTTTATGAGGAAAATATTCCATGGAGGGAAATATTTCATAGGAATGCATGTGTATGATGAGAGCCAAGTCTGTTTTTCGCACTCACAATACACTCGCAATAGGGATATATAAAAGTCCCCTTCAGAGACGATATCCGTTTTGAATTAAGTCTTTTTCAATAGAGGGGGTTGATAACTGACCCTTTCAATTTAAGATTATGATTTTACCAGGCACCAAATATTCTTTTTCATCTGTAAGGAACACTGATTTGGTCTGAAGGTTGGTCTGTTAATAGCCCAAGAAATATGTATCATTCAATTGGTAATGGGAATTATCGACATTTTAGTCTTTAAAGCTTGTTTTCTGCGGCAAAAGAGCTTTTTATATGCCCGTACTAGACGGGACGTATTATTCATTTAGCTAATACTAAATGGTGCTAAATCATTTTTCAAATTTTCTTGTATTTTGCTGCACTCAACCCAGGTGAAGTTCATATCTACCCAGTTGGATTTTATCGGAATTATAATTGAAAAGTATTTAGTATTAGAAATAATCATTTACTTTCTTTAATGCCTTACTTATAGCTGTGTAAGTCTGTGTATATTATATTTTTCAGATTTGAACCTATATTTCTTCATTTCTTACTCCTCAATAGCACTCTATTCAATCAACATCTTAATAAGATGTTTCAAGTTCATACAAATGTTATGTTCACCAATGCAATGGAAGAACTGTTCCCTTTGGCATATATCCTTCCCCAAGATGTATGTACATGTGTGACTTTCAATTTTTAATGAAATACTACCAGAGGCTCTTATTGTAACTTGTAGTGGTAAAGCTCTATGTTTCAAGTTCATTCAAATGTTATGTTTACCAAAGTGATGCATGGACGGTATGACTTTCTCTTGGTAACCTTTGATGTTGGTTGTGATCTGTGTTGGTTGCTAGGGAGCGTTGGTATGTGGATAGATGGAGAAATCATGAAGAGATCAGTGACATGAATGAATGAATGGATGAATTGAATGTGGGTGAGACCTAGTCTGCTGGGCAAACCCTTCACTCGAGTTAAGGGTCTGAATGTGCAGCCTACTCATGCCTTGTGTACTGAAGGCTCTCTCGCTCTGTATTGGAACAGCAAGTTTTGTATGTGCTAGTCTTTGCGTGGAGGCACACTTATTGATCAAAGTTCCAATCAGCCTCAGGGTCTGTGCCTGCAGACTAGGTGAGACCTGGTTGGGTTGGGGGAATGAGGGTGGGAGGGAGAGATGGGAGAGAAAAGGGAAGAGCGGTGAGTAGAGAGAAGACGCAAGGGTGGGGGACGGACTGGTGGGGAGGGGGAGGGGGAGTGGTATCGGAGGGAGGATACAGGGAAGGAGCAATGGGGGGGGGGGGCAGAATGGGACCGGAGGGAGAGTATAGGGAAGGAATGAGTGAATGAATAACAGTGGAGTGGGAGGGGAAGTAAGTTGCATAGGATAGATGGAAGAAAAGAGAGAGATTGATGAATAGCAGTCTACATGATAGAGAGGGTGAAAGCAGAGAGCAGTGGGCAAAAAGGAAGGGTTTGGAGTGAAAGAGATAGAGATAATAAGAGACAGATAGAGAGAGAAAGAGAGTTTGTGAGGAGGTTAGCACAATCTTCGGTCAAGCGCAAAGCATTAAAGAAATTATTTTCCTACGTGAGGGAGATAGAAGAACCATTGAGATGGAATGAAGTGACGCCAAACTCTAATGGGAAAGGAAAGTCTAATGGATTCCATGGATACAATAGTTTGAGAGGAGGTGTAAATGAGTGTGTCATATCTTTATTGAGGAATTAGGGGGAAGAAACGGGGTCAGAAATAGAATGTGTGAGTGGAATACTCTTTTGAAATGAAAGGGTTGAAGGAATAAGATGGTAGGTGTAAGAGATTGAGAAGGAGATGATAAAGAGAGAAAGTTAAATAAGAGGGAGAGGGTGTGTGTGTGTGTGGGGGGGGGGGGTGGGGAAGAGAACCTTCTAAATGGGATGACAAAGAAGTTAAGGTTTACAAGAGAAGTCAAGGTATCTTCGAATAAATAAAATACTATCTAGCAGTTATAGTCTTATGTCTAGATTAAGCAGTTTATTATATATTTATAAATCAATCTTTTTATTTAGTAAAAATTTAATAATTAACCAGATTTTCTTTTGTTTCTGCTTTTCTCTTTCATGTCTTGTTCACATGCACCAATCTTTGATCATTCATCTCTTAAAAAAACAGGTAAGAGACGTCTTATTATTTTTGTTGAATGTTACGATAATTGCTAAATCAAGTCTCCCTTCCCTATTGCCATTGCCAAGGTAAAATACAGTGACCTTTAGCAAACTGAACATAATTATTGAAATGTGTCAATTTTGTCCTACCCTATCACATATAAATCATAATGCACTTATTTCTATAGGCTGTAGTAATAATATATCAAGGTCGCCTCCTTGAGCGTGTGTATCCTTGGGGGTTGTATGGACCATTTTGTACATAAAAAGTAAATAAACAAAGATATTAATGCATTCATATATAGAAGGGAAATCTCAACTTCTAACATTCTTCATTGGCTGGTATTTGAAGTACACTCAAACAATGGCACATTCATTTATTTTTCTTAACGATGCATTGCAAACTACTTTGTTCTGTTTTTTTATATCCCTCACGTGCATGAGTACCATACTTACAGTTCTCAGATACTTTTTTTTCTTGGGGGAGAGGGAGGGTGGGGAGTAATTTGTAAAAAAAAACCAACTAAACATTTCACTAATTGTAAAGGTAGTTAGATCATGATTTATTATTTTGAACAATCATAGATGCTACAAAGATATTTAATTAAATTATTCTATTCACATACATGTTTTCTAGGTATCTAGCAATAATTTTGAAGCTTTCTTCCGAAACCTGTTGGTTGTGTTGACCGAATGCATAAAAAAGCGAGATAAAAATGGCCCCAGATAAAAGAGATGAAAGTAATAAGAATCCCTTTTCTTGAGCCATGATAATTTTTTTATTTGATTTAGTGCCACAATCCTGAATAAATGTGTGTAGATGTTAATTTATGAGTTTGATCTGCATCTGTTTTTTTTAGCAGATGCTAGTTGTTCCTTGGAGAACCAAGATTGGAAGGAGGTTTTGATTACTTTGAAATTGATCTTGATGTTGAACTTGTAACCTTAACAAGCACATGACAGCGCTTGTCAGTCTTAACTTGGCAAGAAGCATCTGACAGCCATCTTTGTATGCATTTCTCTGCCTCCTTGTCTTGGTGTTGCCAATTTGACAGCCGTACGTGTACCCATCCTCTCTCGTGAGTTTGTAGACCTTGTCAAGGGATGTAATCTCATGATGCAAAGTGGCTCTGTTTCATTCGTCTGTCATGTTGGATGTATTGTTGGTCTTTCTGGTAGGACAGCTCTCTCTTAGAACTCAATTTTGACACCTGTCAAAATTTACTTCCATCTCTGGTTCATATTATGAACCCTCTCATTCTTTTGTTGTTTGTCGTTATTATGATTATTCAATACCATAACTATATGATTTAGATGATTACTTTTAGCTCTTAAGACTCTTTTTCTTGAACAACTGTAGATAAATTATACAATATATCCCCCTCTTTGTGTCTCTGTAGTTTAGTATTTTCAGGACCCTCATCCAAACTTCCTCAAGGGTGTTGATATTCTGCTTTAAGATACTGTTTCCAGTAGTCATGATACATGACTGGTAGTTCCATAGGGTGAATCCTCTCATTCTCTGTTTGATTAAAACAATCGTCTTAATGTAATCAAGGGCAATCCAGTTTGACTTGTCACTTTACACTACGACAACGTGAGTCACTGGAGTACAAGGTGGTTTTGAGTACATCAGTGCACAAAGGACTGAAGAAACAATTTAAGATTATAGATTCAAGTTTTATCTTAGCCTTCTAGTCAGATGGTGTGTTCATTGCATGATTTTTGGTTAAGTTCAATCTAATATAAAGAAAATGTTAATGTGAAACATTAAGAAAAAAAGACAAATACACTCGATATTGGCATGGTTTGTTAAAGTGTACAATTTCTTGTAGACTTGCGACCCTCTGTCAAGATTTTGACTGGGAATAACACTACAGGAATTTAGCGCTGATTCCCAATTTTGGGGGGTAGGCGTAATTGTAACAAGCGCCGATTCGGCACGGGTCGGGATGAAACGATGACAGTAATGGGGACAATTTGTTTACCGTTGGAAAACCATGTTTATCAGCGGGATGAAAGTCAACCCTACTCTGAAAGTAATCTTGGAAGGCAATCGGATGGTGGTTGCTGTAGATACCATGATGAAAGAGATGTGGTCCGGAGGAGAGTCTTATTGATAAGGAGATGGAAAGGGTTAATTAAAGATATGAGAGGCTTCGTATTGGTTTGAAGGGGTATGGGATATTGGAAGAGTGAAATTGAAAGCTTAAGTACATCCCTTTAGTATACACATTATCATTGATGATTAAGGAAAGGATTTAAGGGTAACATATTGTGTGTTTGGCACTATACAAAAAGGCCATTCATTCATGTTTTTAGCTAATATAATGTATAGAGCTGACAGTTATTTGCTGACTCTTCACCATTCTGTTCATCTGTCTTAAAATCTGACAGCAAATGTAGCCTTTACTGTGTATAGAGTCATATTGGTTCAAATCATTCTGGCTTTAAACAGATTAACAGATTTTTAAAGTTATTAGTACCCTCATTGTATGGCTGAATATTATTTTATACAAAATTCCCTAAAGTATTCTGATCATGAAACAATATTTTTTGTATTCCATTTATATTTCCTATTGACTGGACAATATTATACCTCCATATTCAATCAAACACTCCTGCCATACCTTAGGTCACTCAAAAGAAAGAATTTCTGGTTGTTATCCATAGAGGCACAAAGTCAAATGTCATCTTTTGATTCACAACCCTTTCTGCTTGCCTTATGAAATTCTGGGACAGGTGCATAAAGGAAGTAAAAGGGAGACAACACTATCTCAACATAATTCTATTGATTTCTCAATTTCATTCTTCATATTTACCCAAGAGTTAGATACCTCGCTGTCACAAAACTAAGAAGGCAGGCGGGGGCAACCGTTATGTTTGCTCGCTTGCTTGCAGGTAAATTTGATCAGATAACAGGGGAAACATCGTTGTGAGTGTGGGTTTGAAGATAGATGGAGAAATATGATTGATGCCTTCTGCATTTGCTGCTTCTCATCTCATTCCTTCTATCCCCTCTGTCTTATTTGATTTCTTGAGTCAATTTTGCTTCTTCTTTACCATTTCTCTTCCTTGTTTTGGTACTTTCTGTTCTTATGCAAGGGGTTCATCTTAAACCCAATCAACATTAACTAGGGCAAAGCAATTTATTGCTATTCCTACATGACTGTCTTCAGCTGAGATGTGTTGGGTCTTTTTATTCTCTATAGTGTTTACATTCAAGTGATATGCATAGGTTGTGTAAATGGATTTTAGAATAAAACATGTAGTTATAGAGCAGAGGATCTGTGGAGATAAAGATAAATGTATGAGCAAGAAAATGAGAGAAATTGAGAGAAAGTGATGGAATAATTATGTGGATATTTCCATTTAGAATGTTTTCATATCAAGGTTAGATCATAATGAATACATGAAATGTGATCCTTCGGGACACTAAAATGATTTAATCATTTCATGCAGATTCCCCTTCCTTAAAACCAAATTTCTCAAAGAAGCTGCATCAAAATGAAACATTTTTGAAGAGCATGAAAAATTGTTTTGGAAAGGGGCAAACATGACTTGAACTTGTTAGACATTGAAAGAGAAGGAGGTTAATTTTTTTTCAATCCATCCATCCATTTATCAAAGCTTCCCTTCTCCCATAAACAACCACAGAGAGCCAACAACCAATCTCTTGTGTTTATGAATGAGGCATTTAAAATGATAAAAAATGGCTTGATTTCGTTGTCAATTTGTCCCTAGATATATATTCCTATTTTGAAGTTGTATACCATGGAGCGCTGTGTATGTGTTTTACATTATACATACTACTTTAGATGAGCAAATGATTGTGTTTATTCAGCCACAATTTGTGCAACTTTTGTTTAGAATTTTGATTTGTGAACAAAAATGAGTTACAGCCTTCTGGTTTTTATTGTATTGATGTAATGCAATTAATAGCTTACTAATATGATATGAAAACAAGAGCATTCCTTTCTACAAATGACATAAGTTGATTTAATACATGAAATAGATTGACCTTCCTTAGCAGACAGTTGCTGTAGTGCAGATGGCACTTGTCTCCTAATTTCATCATTATGATCATGGTCGGTAATTTGGTATTTTGTACAAGTTTCTTTTATCCTTTGATTTTCTCTATTGGCATCATTTCTGATTAAGAGGGTGTAATTATGCTTATTTTGTTTGTGAAGGTATCATTACAGCCATACAAGACAGGATCATCTAGAATAATATATTGATTGAGATTGAAAAGTTTCATAAGAAAGCTGTATGTGGAAGGCTATAATGAGATTATATACTGTGTGTGTATATATAGGTTATTGGCAGTCAGATGAGGAATATATAGAGGATAATGATATGGAACTATTGAAGAACTAGAATATTTATTTTTGTCTATTTCTTTCTTTTTATACCTTCTCTTCCCCTTTCTTTCACTCTTTCTTTTCTGTCCACTCCACTATCTATCTTTCTTCCTCTCTTTTCTCTCTATTTTCCTCTATTCAACTGTCAGTTTTTGCTGTTTTCTTCTCTTTATTTCTCCCTCTTTTGTCATCCTTTTTATCCCTCCATCTCTCCCTGCTGATGCATCTATCTTGTAGGTCACATTACCACATGCTCTTTTACCCCTGTCCATTCTCCCCAAATGAAGCAACCTGCACGACATTATCTTCACGCCATTTGCAAACAAGAAAAATATTTTCAATATGGGACGGTCGTTGTCGATCAATATACAAGGGAAATGGAATGGAAAAGGGGAGATCGCATTCTTCCATTTTCAGGCATAGGATTCTCTTTTTCTTTCTGACTTGATGATTCTATCTCTTGGTGGATTGATCAGCTACATGTAATGAGGTGATATGATAATACACTGGTCTATATTGTATTGAGTGCGTTTTAAAACCAGCTTAGGAATAATTGTTTCAAGAATCAAAGCAATATATATTTTTTTGTAATAAAAGACATGATAACTGAGATGCTATCTGTAGCTATATTTGTCTAGGTAAATTTAAATGTGAGTAAAAGAGATTGAGCCCTGTGAGCTTGCCATACTGTTGTTTGACAAGTCAAGTGTCACTTTCTGTATAGCTGTATGGGCTAGCCTCAAGGTCACCCATTTCACTCCTGGGTATGGGGTAGCCAGTGTAGATTGATGCCTTTCATTATTCATTCAGTTAACCAATGAATCTTTTTAACTCATTTCTATTCTCTTTAGCCATCTTAAAGTCACCCTTTTCTCCATCTTACAGAAACTAAAGAGTGTTCATCTTCATACATCTGTGTACCATTCCCCATCTGACTCCCGAATCCCTCACTTCATCTTGGAAATTCCTTTCCTATAAGCAGAAGGCAACCCAAGAAAGAAGACGTCAACCAGTGGTGTAAGAGCGCGCCCAGCTGATTAAACATCACCCTCGCCAAGGCTTTTTACAAAATTCTTTCCATCGTGTTGCTGCTTTCTCTTCCCTTCCTTCTCCAATGATGCGTTTATTTAATAACCATGCTGAGACTGCCATGCCCTTCACGTTATTCCTCCTATTTATTTCAGCTATTTGCTCTCTCTGTATCACTTTCTTTTATTAAAGCTTCAACAGAAAGTGTTCCTCCTCACTTCTCTATGTATCATCTAATTTAAGTGCTTTCAATACCCTTTTCCGTAGCATCCCAGAGATTAAAAGATTGTCCATCGGTGTAGCCTGTACTGCAGCCATGTTCATCAAGTCTGATTATTGGAGAGAGAAAAACAGAATTGCAAAACCAACTCATACACTTCTTTTTTATCTCTTCTGTATTTTTTTTCTCATGAACAGTTCAAACAAATCTATTGATATTTTTTTCAGTAACCTATACCTCAACATTACTTTTCAGAGGAAATTTTCTTTTTTTATTGATAATGGTAATAACGGTAATAACATGCAACATTTTATAGGGCCTAGTTCAACTGATATCGATGTATCAAATTGAGGAAAAAATTTGAAACTCAGTGTCACAAGTAATTTTATTTTACTTTTAGAATTGAAAGTTTGTCTCCTTAGAAACGTTAATGTCAAATCTGAGTGTCTTTAGAAAAAGACAGATTTAAGAAACGAAAGGTATGGAAATATTGTAAGATTTTTTTTGTCTTTCTATGATATATCAGATTTTATTCATTGCAATTCTTATACTTCGAATATGGAGGAAGTTTCCTTTGTTTTTTTGTTTTTGGTTTTTATTCCCAAGAGTCATGATCAGAGGAAAAAATGAATTAGTATTTGATATTTCATATGATATCAGCAGGCCATTAGTGATTATGGCTTTGAGAGAAAAAAGATTAGGAGGGAACAAAGAAAGAGAGAGAAAAATTGAGGTATCAAATAAGGGAAAGTATGGGGAGAGAGAAAATATAATTCATTTTGGCTGATTGAGTTTATATACAACATGTTTTCTTTCCCCAGTCGTCATTTTCTCTTCCTCCAAATCATACCTATCATTTTCAAGCATTTATATTTTTGTTGCTTTCTTCATTTTTTTCCTCTCTACCCTTGAGGCTGATTAGATTTTTGTGCGCTAGATTTACTTTCATTCATTTGTGGTAATTTACAGCCTCTCCTACGACTCCGTACCCACAATGCAAAGTGAAGAAACAAGAATAAATGCTTTAATCATAATTCATTTTGATTGCTACAATAGTTTCACTGCCTGAGAGGTGTGCAGTGTATCGTGAAAGTCACTCATGTTCATTTAATATCCATTAATACCACAGCCTCAGAATTGAACAGAGCATTTGATGATGTGGTTTTCAAAATTTCATGAAAATATTTGTTTGGGTACCATATGCCGTATTCTAATAATGCAGGTATTTTTGGGGTCTGTAACATGCTACCATCTATTTGATATGAATCAAATGAGAGAATTTATTTTGAGAAAGACAATTTTTGAGAGAAAATAAAGAAATGATTTGAAAATATGCCTATTCCCTGATGAGTGAATTAGCAAACACTGACACTATTCATATTTATTTTATTTCCAGTGTATGCATTATACCGATTGATTGTCATTTCATATTATTCACATTTCTTCATCTAAAATCTGTCTCAGTTTAGTGATATTTAAAGCAATTCTGTGATAATATCAAACCGTATCAATATACCATGCCCATAGGCAGTTTGTATTTGTGGTTTTTGATATTTTATATGGCTCATGAATATGATTTCTAAATAACCACCCCACCTCCCACACACTCATCTCCAATACACATCCCTGATACTAGCCATGCATGCATACTCTACTCATCCTCTCTCTTCTTCCCCCCCCCCTCCCTCTCTCCCTCTTACCCCTTCAAAATAGATGTGCCTGGTTTGTTCTCTGGTGAAGGCGCTGAGGCATGATGATGTAAACGACATGAAAAGTGCGGGAAATTTGTGAGGGATGGTGTTGTAGGGGCCATGTCTTATGTGTGCGAGGGTAATTCTGTCGTGATTTCTGGACGTGCTGCTCCTTAATCATGGAGAAAATACCTGGAATGGAAGATATAACGTAAATGATATATTTTGGCTCAGGTTCGTGTAGCAGCGTGGTCTCAGATAATAGAAAGATTTCATTGATTGTTATCAGTCAAGTGTGACAAGTGTTGTCAATGACAACAGAGACTCAAAGATTAATGCCAGTATACACAGTAAAAACATTTTAACATATGAATCAAAAAGATATTGCTTGAATCACAAGTTTTGAAATCGAAGAGAAAAATCAATTTATTATATTTCATTGCTTAGAAATCAAAGTTTGCTTTTCAAATTTGTAAAAGAATATTCTTAAAAATCTGCAAGTTAAAGTTCAGCCTGACAAGAAGTTGATATGAATGCAAATAGAAAAATTAAATTACACAACATTGAAAATTCATCAAAAATTGACATTTTATAGTTTGCTTAATTAAACAAAATAAGTATCTGGACAACTGAGACGATATGCAAATTAGAGCGTTGATGATGTCACATTTGCACTATTTCTATAAATAGAGAAAGCCAGAAAGATTGAGAAAGGGAGCAGGGGGAGACAGAAAGAGAGAAAGAGAGAGAGTGAGAATGAGTAAGCGAGAGAAGGGTTAGAAGATATCTCCTATATCACTTGAAAATGAATGAAGCACACTAATAAAGCTTGTGAATATTAACATATGAATAAAATCCTCTGTAACTCGTAAAAACCCACCGACTTCTCTACCCATCACCATGACAACCAGAATACAACCATTCAACCCCAAGTTCATAGCCGACATGACTCCTCTATCCTCCTCTTTCATTTTATACCGGTATTTTGGGAATACATCACCATCTTTCCTCCTATCACAAATTGTCATTTCCATTAAGCCAGCTCAAGAACTGGGTTGAATTTTATACCATTCTCTGCTTGTTTCTTGACTCTAATCTGTCTCAAAATGGTTTCCATTAGTAACCATGGTTAGGAGACGTAGATTAAGATGAGTGGGTTGTGAGGCTGGTTCTTGTGGTATGTGCTTGTATAGTCGTCTTTTGCTGTATAACACCTGTATATGATTTTTCCCAACCAGTATTATTCAGATAGAAGTCTCCATTCGGGGCCACTTAGGTCTTATGATGGAGCAATGCCCTAAGTCTTATGATGAAGCAATGAAATGGCCACTAGTATCTTGGAAAGAAAGGAGTGTTAATTTGTAAAACGAATCAACACCTTCCTTTCCGATGAAAAACCTACCTTTGTGAACTAGTTTTGAAATGGGTGAAATGGCGGGCGAGAAGACAAGCACCTCGGATGTGAGCGACGTGTGAAGAAAAAAAAAAGAGGGATAAAGCTGAAGGTAGGATATAAACAAGCAAACATGGACGGCCCGCTCATACTTGAACCCTGGCAAAATAGTGTTGTTTGTGATGCTGCGGGTGCCCGGGGATAGCTATGTAAAGAGTAGGAGCAATTATCATCCGCATACATCAGAGGTGCTCCGACTGGATGGGGGAGAGGAGGGACTCATCGATGAAGGTGTTAAATGGAGACAGAGAGGTGCAGGTAGATCAGGTAGAGAGATCGATGGGAAAAGAGAGACTGGTGTGAATGTGGTTTGATTTAGATTGTAAGGTATCATAAAGGAGAAAGACAATATGAAGAAACGTTAGCAGGAAGAGGGAAGAAATGGAAAGGTGTAATTAAATGAAGAAAGAGAAGCAATAGAAATCAAGATGATGAGAAGGGGATTGAGAGGAGGGGAAGGGGTGTGTCAGAGAAAACAAAAGGACTGTTTCTGAAATACTTCAGGGTATGTATAATAAAGAGATATGCTTAATATCAATTGATTATAACTCTTTGTAGATAGTTTACCATGGACTTACAGTACCACTTAATCTTTGATTCATTTGTTGAATTTCTATTCATTTGAAATAAAAAGAGACGGAGGGACCTCTTTTAGATACAAAGATTATTGCTTGAGATTTCTATTGCCTCTTTACACTCTGAGGAAAATGTTTAAAGCATAATTAATTTTTACATTTTGTTTATCCAATACTACACCAAGAGTGTTTATATTTAGCTCTTAAATGCTTTGCATACTGCATCGTTGTGACGAGCTATCAAGATGTAAAATACCAATTTATGCGTGTTTCGGGTTACATGGCTTGTCGGCAACTGGAGAATCATAGAATATTCAACAACAAAGAAAGTGAGGTAGAAAAAGAAGACGTAGGTGAGTTTAAGACTTGAGGAAAAATGCTAGAAAAACATGGACAGATAAACAGAGATATCAGCCAGAACCCTTGTTGTCTTTTGAGCTTGTTAGCAATGCATGATGGGTCGTTTGGCGGACAGACGTCAGCATCCCTCGTTATAGATGCAGCAGGTAAGCTCATTCCTCAGGGGGCCTACCCTGCATACAGGTGCTTACAAAATGAGGGGCTTCTACTCAAGTGCCCCCTGTCGTGTGGGGGTGTCGCTGTTGTGGGCTGAGGTTTTTACCCCGGTAAAACGATCGGCCGGATATATCCCTGTGATCTGGATCAAGTTTCGTCTGAGTGGGAGGGTTATAAGAAGAAATTGGTTGTTCAAAGCTATACTTAAGTGGAAAATAGAGAAACTTAAATGGAGACAAATCACATAATATTGTGAGGTTAATTTTTTAAAGCACTCTATAAAGATATGTTTTTGCTTGTTAAAGTCTTCACATGAATGCTTGCCAGGATTTCAAAAATGATGTTTTTTTTTCATACCAGTGAATAACTTGAAGATTTCAATAAACAATATCAATAAAATTCCAATATCTAGGAGGGTTGTTTTGTGTCTAAAAATTCTTGAAAAATATGAAAGAAGTTACTATTAGAAACCTACAGTATGATTTCTATTTTACTCTTTAAAATCATGTTAATAACAATTGCCAAAAACTTCTGAAGTGGATGATAAAATTGGGTAAAATGCTGGTTGAAAAATTGTGAATAAGATAAAGATTATCTCAAAATGGAATAATGTTCTTGATTGCCAATCATAACAGCATCATTGCTCTTTCAATACTGCTACCTGGAGTATGATTACATAATGAGTGTGCTCTAATACCCTCAAGTGGAGAGTAATCAACCATTTTAGAAACACCCACTTAACAGTGTCCTCATGCTGTATTAAAGAGAAATTCCAGTATTTGCAGTAAACACTGATTTCATGAGAAAGTCTGTAAAACAAGGCTTAATTGTCAGTGTATCATCGAGGATCTAGATCTGGTACAGTTACATAAACTGAACTTTGTGAAATCTTGAAATCTACGCTGAAAAATGTTCACACTGAAGATCACCAACACAGATAGGCACACGTGGGACAGTGTATTATTATTGCTAAAATAAAGACCCGACGGAAGTGACCGAATCCGCGCTTATTTTGCTTATTTCTCAGCAATTACACAATTTCTTCCAGAATCCTTTGGCACATATTTTTTATTCATACAAACAGACACTTAGGTGGTCATTATATTAGATTCTGTAAAAAGTCATTTTTAGATCGTTACCAAAACTGGAATTTATCTTTAAGCTGCCAGAGGCGTTAACCAATCCTGAATCATCATTCAACGTTGCTGAACTTTAATTGAGTATGCTTGTTAACAATAATTTTGTATTTAACAGAAAAAATAAAATGGTCACTTTATGGTGAGCTCAATAATCACCTGGTCTTTGCACTATTCTTCGCAAAATTTGTATCGTTTAATAAATTAGGTTGTCAAGAATATAGCCTTGGACTTTTGAAATATTATTTGTTTGCACTGATGGAGATTTGTTTTGAATTTTCTTTGTACACTTGTACAGGGGAAAGATAATTGTAGATAAAAGTAAAGCAATATTTTGAGGGACTGCCATACATCTTATTTTGAATATTAACTCAGTGTTTACCAAACACACTATAATTCCTATTGTCTTTGTTTGGGAACAGTCTTGATTGGGTTAATGATTCACATCAACCTTTAGCTGATTTTGCAGCTGGTAAAATATTGAGAGATATGGAGATTTAAAAAATCTGAATTAATAGATTTTAAAAGCCTCTCAAAACCTTGTGGTTTTTCATAATAATTTTCAAGTCTCTGGTAGGTTTGTTGAAAATGTCAGTAATCAAGCATAAAGAAAGCTTTGCTATTCTACTTTTCACAATTCATATCATTGGTTGTTGTGCATACAGGGAATTTTTGTGAAAGAATCAAAGAACGCTTGAAAATTCTTATATCCGAGGTATCGATCCGTAAGGAGCTCAGCACCGAAGTGGCATAAAACAGCGCAGGAGGCGTAAAATACAGGTTTATTACGATATCCTGTCAATTCAAGAAGCTAACATGCTCCGAAAACCTTGAGTGAAGATGGGTATTGCTTGAGCTTAGGCTTCATGCAGTGTCGTGAAGGTCAGCATAGCCCCAGATTGCCCTCAATTGGACTATAGAAAAACAGACACAATGGAGCGGCCCGTGACCTAGACCACTAAATTATTGTTGCTTTTTCAGCCTATTACGCTGTAGAACAACAATGGTTGGGGTATTCAATTACTAGCAATATTGCAGCTACCCCTTTGTCAAGAAGACCTATTCACACCACAGAAAAAAAAATTTTGGTTGAACTTTGTTGTCTGAAGGAATATCGCTTGATAAATATTTAGTTTGCATTGAACCTCTCATTAACAGGACTTTTCCTCATGCAATGTTCAGCTATTTTAATAAATTATCATAAAGCATTAAGATTCTCTTTGCCACAATTTATTTTAGTAGTCAGAAGAGGGCCATAATATTCCTAATAATGTTCTCTCTATTTTGTCCTGTAATGAAGAACCCTGGTTGGTTGGTGTTGATTTAAGAATTGTCATTGTTTTGATCATCTGCCCATGGTAGGCGAGAGCCAATTGTGGAATTGATTTTGTAGATTGTTCGACCGACATGTGGTGGGCGAAAACCAGAAGGATGCACCATCAGCTAGTAATACCAAGAGAACACTTGTTGTCTTAACTCACTAAATGTACTTTGAATTGTCTCTTCTCCATCCAATGTTATCTTTGTAGCCTGGGTAAGGAAGAAAAGCATTTTATTTCATTATCACGAAGGATGTTTTATAGAATTGAGATCTGTTGTACATGAAACTGACCTTTGCTGTCTGTTCATATTCATTCCTGTTCATATTCATTCAACTGCATTTGCTTCTATGTTTTAGCAACTCCTTGGTTTGAGCTTGCTGACTGGATGATGAAGACCAAATTGCTCTTGTCTTTTCTTCTTTCCCTAATTCTCAATGATTCCTTTCATGCTTTCTACAAAGTCTTTATCTCTTAACATGCCCAAGTTGCAAATTTGCACCAGATGAATTACATAGACCTGCACCTTCTGAGACATATTACAATTTGATATTTTATTCTAATCTGCTTTATCTGTCAAAGAATCTTTACCTATCATTAGATTAAGTGGATACTAAGCTTTAAAAACTAAATCAAATATTTTTTTCAAATCCAAGTAAAAGCTTTTGCACTTGAAAATAAAATAAAACTTCAGATGTTTACTATCAGGGAATAATGTGAATCCCCCTCTTTCCCCTATCAAGAACACTTAGCAGAATATTAGAATATTTTATGGTACAATTTGCTCTTGTGACGATGGCATTTGCGTCAAAGCAGATATGAAAATGTGTATGCTTGGCTTTTAACCTATTCTGTATTATAGTCGTACTGATTCTGGTGATTCCTGTATTAAACCTATAGGGATAGTAATACACGGTGGTCGTTGGGTTAATGGTGATGCATAAGGATGCGATTGTGTTGATTTGTAATTCTGACGTCAGAGGGAATGATATCCTGGTCATGGCATTCTTTTCGTTTCTCTCGGCTCATGCATATTCCACTGCTACGGAAGGAACAGGTGGGGAGAGATAGGTGGATAGGCTGAAGGGATGGATAGATAGACAGGATGAAAAGAAGAAATGGAAGATTGGAAACAAGATATTGTTAGATGAGAGAGATTGAGATAGATTAGAGAGAGAGATTATATATATAGAGATAGAGAGAGAGATAGACAGAGAGAGAGAGAGAGATATTGAAAAACAGCTGACGATAACTTCCTAAATTTCAAAAGTAGTTGATGAATGATTTCATAATTTATTTGTTTAATCTTGAGTTTCTCTATTGTATTTAAGTGTATATTTTTCTGAGCTTGAAGTTTGAATGACATCAACCATTGTGACCTTGAATAAAATTGTTCCCCTTGGAAAATGTTTATGCTCCAATTTTGATAGTTACTTATGTAGGGGAGGATTGAAAAGTTTTTCTTATATTAGATATCAATTGAGACATTTAGTTATCCATCTGTTCATGCATGATTATTTTGACATGATACTGCTGAAATTGCTAAAAGTACCCACCCAATAAGGGGAATATAGGCCATCAAGGATATGTATTGTGAATGCTTCACTTTCAGGGTCATAAGCTATGAAAACCATATGTGTATGATATCGTAATGCATGGGGGTATAATATCACTTTACACTTTGCTAGCGATGTTGAACTATTATCGCTTTTGCAGAGAAGCCTGACTTACAAACAGGCACAATTTTGAATAGGTTAATGCATGCTTGAGGAGAATTGGAAGGGAGGGGGGGTGCAGGGATAAACAGGTCATGGATGGGGCACTGATATACTCTGCAGCTGTGGTGGTCCACAGGGATCATCTTTCTCCCCTCTTTTGTTTTCACGGTTAGAGAGAGAGATGGAGTGGAAGGAGACATTTTATTTTCTCACCAGTTTTGGGAATTTAGTGACAATATGGCTTGTCTGCCTTTCCCATAACCACATCCATATTACCCCCAACAGATATAAACTAGAACTATGCAAACGTATTTTGAAATGTCGGTTTGAAGGTGAAAATGTGCGCTTTATGAAAAAAAAACTCTTATTCAATTCCAGTAGATGAATATGTACAGCCTGGTCAAGTGCTTTATATTATATGGCTATAGAATAGTAATATCAAGATCATTTCAGTTTACTAAATGAAAGAATTTAATTATTTTTTAAATGAGACTTCTGATTCTTCATATTTTTTAATTTGATTTCTTCGCGTGAGTTGATAGCATACAATAATATGTGTCTTTTTTCTCTCTTTTCTTTTCAAAATCCATCTCGATGCTACTTGTTTGATGTCATTGTCTCATCTTATACTCTAATTCAGGTAAGTGATGATTAAACAATTAGCTTTCCTCTAAATATGTCATCCAGGTAGACTATGGGTGAGTGATTATTATGATCATGGTGATGATTATGTGAATGGATAGTGGTGGTGGTGATATTGATGATGATGGTGGTAATGATGATTATGATGATGTTGATGGTGATGGTGGTAATGATGATTATGATGATGTTGATGGTGATAATATCAGTGATGACTGTAATGTTGATGATGAATAGCTGTAGTGGTAGCAGTGTTAATTATAATGATGAAAAATACAAGAACAGGGAGGGGGTGAGAGTTTAATTGTTTAGCTCATGAGCAATGCATCCTCACACATCCCTCCAAAAATTATATTTATCAAAATTTATGCCTCAAATCTGCAGAAAATGAAATAACAGATTATAATAAGCATTCTAAAACAATGGAGGTTTAATCTAATCTTACATGGGGAAAGTAGAAGTGGGCCATGAGAGCGTTTTCTGTATAATTATACCGACACTGTAGGTGATGTTGACGATGGCCATTATGCGTGATGGATGGGTAACGCTAAATGCATCAACGTTGAAAGTAGATGCCGCCATGCTATGGAGATGTAATAATGTTTTGTAGTAAAGAGGGCGAGGGGGGGGGGGTGGAGGATGTGGGTGGATGTTGGAGTGTGGAGTTGAAAGTGTGATCAAGTTTGGTAGGAAAGGGGGAGGGGTGATGAGGTGGAAGCATAGAAGGGGGGGGGTATGAATCGTTGGGGTGATGCTGGGGCAGTGTTGGCAGGATTGTAATGAAGTAAGGTGGGATGGCGATATTATGAGAGTCGATGAATGATTCAGTGAGTGAATGAATAAGATTTATACCCCTTTCATAAACCCAATAAAACCCAATTATGCGGCTAATAGCAGCATAATTTGGTCGTAAAATCAGAGGAGGACAAGAGTTATTCGCATTATTCTGATGCTGCTATTATCCGCATAATAGCGGCATCGGGACAAGATTTTGAGTTTATGAACGTATTTTCAAATAATGCGGATAATTGCCATGGTGCGGTCACAAGGTCACCCTTTTCCAACACAACCGCATCGGAGGGGGCGTGTCCAGTTGTCATGACGATTATCCGCCTTTTTCAGGACGGGCGCTCGTAAAAATAATGCGGATAATTTTCGGAGTTTGTGAACGCAAGTTTTATTGAATCATCCGCATTACTCTTAGGCGGCTAATTGGAGGATAGGTTTTATTGGGTTTATGAAAGGGGTATTAGTATATAGGCCTATATATGTTCTGCTATGATCATTGATATGACCCATGTATAGATAAAAGAAAATTGGAGGCATTTTTAATTTGAATAATATGAATGGGAAGATGAGTATTTTATTAGGTTGGGGTATTATATTAACCTGATTGTATTGATATATAGATACAGAGAGAAGCTGGAGCAATATTTCTATAAAGTTTGCATTAGTATCACATGTCTTTCTCAATGGATATGAGTAAACAGAGGCTTTATACTTATTGATATTCTATCAGTATAACTTAATATAATTTCCCAAATACCTCACAAAATAGCACACTTACCCTTCCCCTTCTCCTTTCTCAAGCAATGTAAAGACAATTCTTGATGATTGCATGGAATTAGACGAGCAATATTGCGCACCTGTGGCCTCAGCTCATCCCCTTTTCTATAGCTCTCAATGCCATTGTCAATCTCCCTATTACACTCACGCACTGCAATACCAGAGGGCTTTCTTATGCCCCTCCTTTATACAATGTTATGCAATATGGCTTCTGGTTAATTTGATTAATGGTAGGCCACAAACCCCAGTCAATTACAAAGGCTTAATTGAATCAGATTGACAAACTGGCCCAGACTCTGATTCGGGTTGCCATGGTGACAAGCACAGGAGATGACATCTGAGCCTTATTGCTGGCACCTTAGGGTCTCGATGTTTGCTTAGACTTTTTTTTAAAGGGATGGGAAAAAGAGAGATTGATATTGTCCTTGATATTAACTACCAAGATTTGTGACTTGGTCACTGGGAATGCTAACAGAAAAGAATTTGTTATTAGTGTTCAGTACAAACTATCCTTGGAAGTGAAAGAAATCTATCATCTGTATTAATTTTATGAGAGATGTCAATATTCAACATAATACACCATTACAGGAATAAAATGGTATGATAAATTTTGAAGAAGGAATTACATTGTAACTCTCACTCAATCATCTGAATCATTTTAATCTACGAGAAATTGTCAATATTGCTATAACAGCAGATGAAATAACATTTCCATGCAAACAAA
Organism: Lytechinus pictus; assembly: GCF_037042905.1. Taxonomy (NCBI): domain Eukaryota; kingdom Metazoa; phylum Echinodermata; class Echinoidea; order Temnopleuroida; family Toxopneustidae; genus Lytechinus; species Lytechinus pictus. The sequence goes on along the minus strand of NC_087258.1, from coordinate 27,853,097 downwards.
GTTTAGCCATATCAGACTTCAAAGTGTGACAGTCCTACTCATGAATTAAGGAATTACTGGACACTTTTAGTCTCATAAATCAAACATGACTGTGCATAAAAGATTTAATCAAACTGGTCTTCCATTAAGTTATTTGTTTAATTTCACCTACAGTTTGAAAGGGAATTTCCATTGATATTCAACCATCCTATCACACACTATTAACTCTTGGTCACTTTAGAATAAGCATTCCTTTGCTAGACTACTGTTGGTCAGTTTTTGACTGGTTCGCTGTTTGCGCATCTGCCCCTTTTTCGCGCCGTCCATCCAGCCATTGCTCACATCCATCCATTGTCTCCTTCTCTACCATTGTGGCAATATTTGGTCAGGTCGGCGGGAGGCGGCTAGCCATGAAAGAGAGAGTGAAGAGAAATGTTTCAATATTGACAAAACACCGGTGAGATGTTGTACCTAACTTTCACTGCCTCCCCCTCTTTCGGTTGTCTTTACTTAATAAAGAGATAAGGAGCTATATAGAGATATCAACATGATCAAGATTGATTCCCTCTGCCTTTTTGTGACTCTCTCTTTACACTAATTAGCTCTTTGGGTAATGAAGTATGAAAAATTGCAATCGATGTGTTTTCAGTAGTGTCTGATGAAGGATTTAAGAACTTCTCCCCTCCCCCTGACTTCTCATGATTGCAAGAAATCTGCATCATAGTTGTGCAACTGTTGCTTGTCACTGAAACAAATCTTAAAGCTTTTACACATTATGTTTGAGATATATATGTTATTTTGAATTTATTACTAAATATTTGGTAAAAATATGAGTATTTCTTATTTATTCCTTTAGCAGCCATCATTAACTTACTTTAGCACAAATAAGCTCAACACTTTCGTATCTCACTTTATTTACCGCATTTCTTTTTGTTTCTATCATGACAAATATGATATTGATGCATTTATAAATGTTTCTTTACCAAGCATGTATTGACAAATGTTTGAAAATTAGTCTCATCAGCATATGTAATGAAGGAGGGACATAATTTGTAGTATTAGTAAATAATAAATATCAATTTAAGGGCTGTCTTTAAAGGTTTTTATTTATTTTATTTTATTTGAATTTCATCATCACAGTAAAATATTACATCTTCTACCTTTTGCCAATCTTAAATTTGGCTGAAATCGGATCCAGAAAGTCAAAACATTTTGCTAGCGAAACGTATTTGTGGGGGCAACATATTGTGGTCTTCCATTGCACATTCATTGATATTCTATCCCAGATGCTAAACCAGCCCGACTCAATCGTCCAAAATAGCCTTCGACTTTCTCTCTCGATTAGAGAGTCCAATATTTGTCACATCGATCACCTTTGTGTTTGATGTCACACCCCAGAAGAGTCCCTTAAACATCTTCAGAATATTTTATTCTCTCAGCCCATCCCTCACTAGGCGGTTTCAAACCGCCTTGATCACAAGAATCCCCGTTAAATTACGAGAACATTTTTAGGCTAAAAATACCAATTAATTATTCCTGCATTCACACCGCCCCTAAACATATCCTTCGGGATAAATTCCTGAAGTTAGGAGCATGCGCAGGTGCGAGATTCAAAACCACTAGCCCAGCAGCCAACCACGGCGCCCGCGCCCAACGACACGCTGGGCTAAAAGTTCCCGTAAGTTGCTTTCACATCGCCAAAATACCTGTGACCTTGGAAAAATCCCCGCGAAAGTTCTCGTAATTTCGCCAAGTACCTACTATTTAGCGGGTATTTTCTTTCGGGGAAATTACGCGTAGTTTGCTTTCACATTACCAAAATACCTGGTATTTTCTGTTCGGGGTAAATTTCCCGATCAGAGAATACCTGGAACTGACGAACTTCGAGGCGGTCTGAAACCACCTTATGACAATCAGACAAACTGAATCTATAATTTTACCACAGGTTTTCTTTCTGCTCTTAAAATACTGTCATAATTTTGGTTGTACTGAAATAGTTCCTCTCTGTGTATTCTAAAGCATATGTACACATATTCAGGAGATTCACCTTTAATTTCTTGAAAATATCCAAGATAAATTTGTACAGTCTAAAAGATCCCTTCTCTTTCTCTTGCTATCTATCTTTCTGCTGAATGTTTCAATCTTCTCCTTCATTATAAAGTTAATTGTCTGCTTTTTTGCAGTAATAAATGTTGACTTAAACCCATCATTTATGTAACTTATGTTCGTTGATCACTCTATTTTTCATTTGCAATCTGTATAGTTGTGGGTCTATGTGTTTTAACTATTGAATACACAGTTACGTAACACCATTGCGGACTATGGTATCTGTGACCTCACAGATAAACAAAGGTAACACATTTTGTTTATAATGTAGCGAGGATCAAACATATTATTCAAATAGAAAGAGAGAGAAAGAAAGAAAGCAAGGGAGTGAGAGAAGTTTGAAACAATATACTTTTCTTGTGTTTCTGCGATCATATCTCAAACATATAATGCTTTGAGTTTTTCAGCAAGTAAATGTTCAATTATGATTCTCAAGTCAAATTCAGTTTATAACTGTAAATTCTTGGCAGAAAATAGGGAAAATAGGAAGGAATTTGCATGCTCGATGTTATTTAATAATGATGTGAGGTAATGTGGTATGAGTGTTTGTGTGATGATTAGCACTGGAGGGGTGAGTTTGTTGAAGATTGAGAGCAAATATAACATGTCTAGCTTTCTACAATTAATGTACTCAATGTTGAGTAAGTACTGTATATAAAACAGTGTCAAACTAATGACATTCATGGCAATCTCTGTATCTATATAGAGCATTGTAGCTTTGAAATGTCACATGTATTTCATTCTAAATAAATCAGGGTGAATAGAACATATAAGAATTTAACTTGACTAGCTGGCCATTTTCTCATTGCAAATAAGTTTCATTTTGTGTTTAGTTCAACTTTTTGAAGGTGTTAAGATTATTTTTTGTTCTTTCAGTTAATTACACATTTACCAGAGAAAAATATTAACCTTTATTTTGCCAATTATGGTTGCTCTTCATAGTATACATATTACAATATTACCGTACATGATATTGTAAGAAACCTTAAAATGAATGTACATTAGAAATATATGTACTAAAATATAAAAAAGAGTAAATTGTATTGCATTTTGAAACAACCTCTGTCATCTTAGAAATACATGTGGTTATATTTTCCTTTTCTTTTTTCTCTTTATTACATAAGAAATGAGGAGAATTACATTCCAGCATGAAGCAGTAAAAAAGCAATTATATCTACATGAAAGATTCTTAAAAAATTCTTTTGGCTGAATAGAAAGAAAACCAGGAAGAATGTTACATAGTACACCTTTGTCTTCCGCAAATAGGATTAGAATGTAATAGAGAAAAGAACATCTCCCCCAATTTAAAGGTTGGAAAAAGATAAAAGGATTGTGGAACATAATCCGTATCTCTACCAGTAATGTTCTTAAGATTAAGGCACCTTAATTTCAAGCGAGGCCACTGGTGTTGGATTTTGCTTCTTTTAAAAAAGTAGTTTGCATAAAATTGCATAAAAAATAATTCCAGAGTATGTAGCAAGTACTATGATTACATTTGGTTAAGATTAAGAAGCTGTATGATTGTCAAAGACCAATGAAACGTGCAGTCCTTATTTTTAATACACGATATTGTGGTATTTTAGGTTAAAGGAGGAAATTGGAGGGAAAAGGAGATCTAAATGAGTAAGAGATAAGTGAGTGAAAGATAAGTCCAAAGTATATGTGATATAAACAAATTAGTTTGATATTCTATCAATATTATGATTGTCTTTTGCATATTAGACACACTTAAGTAACTTCTTGGATTATTATTCTGTTTGTTGCAGCATGGGGGGGGGGGTAATATCATGGTTCAGTGCTTTATTGCTGTTCGTATTTTTTTTTTTCATTAAATATACTATTGAATTGTCAATTTATGTTTATTGTTTATGCTATGCAAAATGTTATGTGCCTATCATTTCATACCTTCAAAGAAAATGTAAACGCAGAACTGGTAGAAGAGATGAAAAGAACAGAGAAGGGGGAAGAGATAGAGGACAAGAGTGAAATTACTATACCCACTTGGAAAGTGTTTATATGAATGGAAGAACTTATCCCACTGTGTATAAGATCAGACTAAAAATAGAAAGCTCATTTGTAATCTCAATACCCTTACAGCTTCAAAGACCTGAATAGAAGAGATGGATCATCTGTGAATCACTTTGAGACTGACATACATTCTATTCTTATTCTCTCACAGAAGAAAATCAAGTTTATTATCAAGAAATTGAAGATGTAGGTCTATTCTTAGTAGTCAACAGGAATTTTGTTGAACCAATTCCATTCAATTTCTTACAGCAGTGCAAGATAGAGGAATTTGATTTAATTATATGTTGCGAATTTGAGAGGTAAATATATCTTTGCTAAGAAATGATGTGTTACCATGGTAACTACAAGGATGGGACAGTTAAATCAGATATTAAGCATTTTCAATAATTAGTTTTGCCTTAAATTTAGTAATTAAAAAATAATCTTAATGAAAATCATCAAAAGGATTTCAAGTTGGTTTTTAAGCATTTTTATTAACATTAACCAATGTTAATAGGTGGTATGTGATGAGTAGACAGTGTTCAAACAAGATTTGGCTTCAATGAGCTATATGGGATGTGGTACAAAGACAAAAGTAGGTTAAAAATAGGCTTAAGAATGGTTTTATTCATGAAAACAAGGGAAAATCAATGAATAGAAAGGGACAAGGTTTCTGATTTATGGGAAGTTCTTCTTGCTGAAAGCCATAGACAAGGCTTTACAACTATCCTCTCATATTTCGTAACCCATTTTCAGATATGTAAATTCAGGCAAAGTGATCAATTTAGATCGTTTGGAGCTTGTTCTTGGGCCGGGGTTAGGTTTCGGATGATTGGCCGATAATTGATGAGTTGTCACACAATCGTCCTACCTGCCCATAGCGACGGCCGTAACCAGGTAAACCTATCCAGACACACCTCAGGTCTTAGTGGATTCAAATACTAAGACATCTCATGTTGTGGGAATGGTAATCTGGTGACCGAGTAAGATATATGTCCATTTGTAGCTTATATACTAAGACAGCTAGTATGGTAGGATAGGTTGTGATAGAGTAAGATTTATGTCCATTTATTGTTTAATGGTAAATCTCAACCCATATCGTCTCTTTTGTATTATAATCATAGAATGCTTCGTGAAGTTCTATATAAATTTCCTCCACCCAGCTCCTAAGTATAACAGGAACGAGCCTATAATTGTTTTTCGAAACGTAGACCGTTTATTCTATACTTTGAAATTACACTGTTAATGCTCGAGGATTAATTCCTTGATATTTTGATTGTGGTATATAATCAGTAAAACGTGCTGTGTTATTTACCAAAGAAGAGAGATAAGCTGGCATGGTTTAGCAGCCATTGCAGAAATACACCTGAATTGACGAAGGTCGTATCTTGACTATCTTAAGATTGATGGTGCTGCTCAGTGAATGGGGGTTGCATTCAAAGCCAAACATCCAGTGTGTCTCCCTGTCCCCCATGGGAGGAAACCCGAAATCGAAGCCGACTAACGGATAGGGAATACGCAGGACTCCAAAAGAAACCGATATCATTGGGTTCGATAGTGAGGAAATACGTGCCCCGGAATCGAATGAACGAACACCCCGGCATCATCACTGTACCCCGAACATGTTAACGGGCCTTTTCCTTCGTTTTAATGCTCGTTGCTTCAGGGCTACTCCATTCTCAGTAACTGATGGATAACCGTCTCAAAATAGGCCCTCTATAGTTGAATAAAGTGGCAGTGAGGCGAAGAGGCTAGTGTTTCTATCTCTAGGCCGACTTTGCCAAGACATGTGCTAACTGGTTGAACAAGCATGCTGAAATTAGCCAAGTGATCAATAACACAAAGAGCGTTACCTGCTATCATCTAGCTACCTCTGGTATCAATCCCTTTCCTGCAATTGAGAGACTTGGGAATTATTTCATGAAACAAATAGTCAATGATTTTCACTGAATACTGTGACAAGCTACTGAAATCCTTTCAACTGATTGGTTGAGAACAAATGAATTGGTGAAAATTGCTGATAAGATGTTCAATAAAACACTCCCTTGTCCTGATTGAGTATGTAAATCCTTGAAACAGAAACTCTCCTTACTCTTTCTTATATTGTTGTTTGTTGGTTTAACTATCTCATTTAGATATTAACCTCTTAAGTGCCATTCTATCTTGGGACAACAGTCTCTCATCTTAAAGATAAATTCATTCTACATTATTGGCTAAAATAAGTTCTTAGCAATTGATGTAATTTACCAAAAGATTGATAATCAAATTTCTATTTGTAAGAAAGGACAATGATTGACAAACAGTGGAGTAACTTCACCCGTTACTTCCTAAAACTGGTTGATACCTGTATAAAGCCCATATGAATGACATAATCCAACATGTATGAATGTACTTCTAAATCTTGCCTCCTTTACCCATTCTATGGCAATTTTATGTGTGATTTGATATTAAATCTGAAATATAAACATTCATCAGCATCATATAGACCTACCATTTTCAAAGCTAAAGTGATTACCCCCCCCCCCTTCCTGTCCCAAACAGATTTTTATCTCAGACTTTGTAGAACTATTGGGCATCTCTTCGCAGTAACCATTATTGTACATCAATAAAAGTGAAACCAAAGAATTTGTCAAGGTCATATCTAGGTCAAAGGTCAGTTCATAGGGTCATCAAATTTAATCATGACCATGACTGATCAGGTTTAAAAAGATAGCTCTAGATACGATCCACCTGGATTTATTTATTTGGTGAGAACTCCCCTAGTGTGAATCATATCATTACTTAAAATACCTTTTAGACACAAGGAAATATGTGTATATGAACAGGGTTTTGTGTAAGGATTCAAAATGCAATGTGGAAGTAAAAAGTTATAAGATCAGTGGTAATTGACATAATAATTGTCCATTTTGAAGTGATAAACTTGATACATGTTTTGTGAAACACTATTGAGAACCAAATCTTAATTCATATTGCCCTTTTAGCATTATTCAAGTATTTCTGTATATTCTCTGATTCTGTGGTGTAGTTGTATTATATTGAATTTATGAGTGTGAATAGGGAAATTATGTACAGACACTGACTCATTTCATGTCATGTTACTCTGAGCATTGCCCCCAAAATGTTGAATCCATGTTGACATTCCATTTTGAACCATTTATGATACCATAGAAACAATTTGTTTAAAGCAACAGGGGGCAAAACAGCTTCGATTATTACTTGAATTCTAAGGCATTTAAGAAAACATATTTAACATTTTTTTCTTTATTTCCATCAGTAACTTTCTTATCGGATTATCAAGGGGGGGGGGGGGTCATTCTATTCTGAATTTTGTTACCACTTTAATGTAATTCTGTTTGCTAAATGTCATTTCCAATTCATTGTTTGACATACAGGATGGTAAGACAGCAGGGAGTGTACAAGTATGAGTGATATGAAATTGATTTTGCTTGTGTTGTCATTCCGCTTCAAATACATGTTTAGGATATACACTTGTTGTTTGAGTTTATAGCATCAGTTGTTTTGCAACATTTCTTGAAAATCTATCCTGCTTTCGTTTGTTGGCTACCATTCAAATATATATTTTTTCTAATGATTTCATTATGATTCTTACCATGTTTCTGTCACTAGAAGTTTAAAATTTCAAAGCATGGTGTTATAGGATCTCAGAATACACGCTCCAACATTTCATTTACCAATCATGACTAATATTTGATTTCATTTAACTTCCAATATAAGTCATCAATATTTTTGTTGATGCAATACCTTTTTTGCAGACAGTCCATGCCCCAGCCATTTGTACATCAATTGTCATTGTTATCAAATTTGACATTTGAATAGTTTACGGAATTTCAATAAGTTTATAAAAATCTTGAAAACTAGCATGGCAATGACTTTCTGAGTATGCTGCAATGCATGGGGGAACAATTGGATACCACGTAAGAAACAAAATAGTATTCATATTACAGTTTGAAGAAATATCATGAGTATGATGAAAAATTAGTTTTACAAGAAACATTTTCATTTCTATCATTCATCAGCTGACTAAATTCCGAACATTCTAAAACTAGGATGCCGACCTTTGACTCTTATCATTACAGACTCATTTTCATTTTCGGGTGCTGAAATTAATCGTTTCAATCCTGCAGAGAAAAAAAATTGATTTGATTTGGTTTAATCCAAGTCTACAATTGTCACCTCTCTTTTGCCTGGGGCTAAAGGCATATCTAGGATTAATCATTAGGTGGTTTCAGACCGCCTCGAAGTTCGCCAGTTCCAGGTATTCTCTGATCGGGAAATTTACCCCGATCAGAAAATACCAGGTATTTTGGCGGTGTGAAAGCAAACTACGCGTAATATCCCCGAAAGAAAATACCCGATAAATAGTAGGTACTTGGCGAAATTACGAGAACTTTCGCGGGGATTTTTCCAAGGTCGTGGGTATTTTGGCGGTCTGAAAGCAAATTACGGGAACTTTTAGCCCAGCATGTCGTTGGGTGCGGCGCCGTGCATGGGTTGCTGCTGGGCTAGTGATTTTGAATTTCGCGCCTTGCTGCTTATCAGACCATTTTTGTCACCATACTGCGCATGCTCGTAACTTCAGGAACTTATCCTGAAGGGTATGTTTCAGGGCGGTGTGAATGCAGGAATAATTAATGGGTATTTTTCAGCCTTAAAAAGTTCTCGTAATTTAACGGGGATTCTTGTGATCGAGGCGGTTTGAAACCACCTATTTGCTCTCTCTCAACAGTGTCTATTTTTTAAATTGATTCACCAGATAGAAAGGAGATGTTAGAGATTTATTGCGAAGTTCTATTTTTGAGGCATCTCTCATTTGAAGGGTTTTCCTCTTATGTATGCAGGGCTTGAGCAAATATTACTTTGGTCTTTGATTGTAGCTCAATGAATTAGAGCTTGGCCTAACACTTTATCATCAATTAATACTTGTACTCATTCATGCATTATTTTATTCATTCCTTCCTTTGTTTCTCCCTTCATCCATCCGTCCGTCCGTCTGTCTGTCCATCCATTCAATGTCTATTGATTTATTAATTTGTATTCTTATGGATTCATTTTCCCTAAACAGCATAGCCATTTAATTGCAAGTAGTTTTTTTCAGAGGCATTGCCTTACCTGAACCCACCCCTCAAAAAAAAAATCAGTCTTAAGAATTTAGGCAAAATATGGGTATTTGAGTTCATGTTAAAGTGGTTATGTTGTGAAAGGGCAGTTATCGAATATCAGTTGAGTTGAATTGAGTTATGCATCAGCCGTATCATTACTCTTATCAACATGGATAATCTTAACATTAATAACAATTGTAATGACAAATAATTGTATATGGTTTACTTTCTGTTGGGAATATATCATTCATTTCAGAATTCAATGTAATAAACTTTTAGATAGGAATTCCATGTATTCCCCCATGCCTGATATAGTAGATATCATTTGTTACGAAGCCCTGTATTATAGTATATGCATGTTAAGCCCCTTCTGCATCTGAAGTTATGATATCAATGGTTACACATTTCATTCTCCATCTGCATCAACTCAACAAGTTATAAGGAATGTTTCATTTGAGAGTCAAGATCAGAAGTGCCGCTTGATGATGGCTAGGTTAGTTGGGGGGGGGGTAGTAGCAGGTAGATGGATGTTGGATATGTGTGGATGGACGATGCGAATGTTGCATACCAATCATGTAGTATATGGGTTCAAGCAGGTCACGTTGTATTCCTGCAGTTGACCGTGATATGAATCGCAGGGAATGTTTCATTTTGAGAAGGCTGTTTAAGATGTCTGTTACTCGCTGGGGGCCCCCCTCTCTATGCAAATGCTTCAGGATAGATGTTGCCTTGGTGTCTGGCTTGGAGTCTGAAGGGAGATGTGAGTCAGGGAGTGCATCGTCGTGGTAACGGGATGCTGGGATGGTATTAAGGAGGAGAGACAAGCTGGTAATGGGAGATGGAAGATTGTAGCGTAGTCAGGTGGTAGTGATTCTGGGATAGGGAGAGTACTGGAATGGGAGGCAGATGATAAGGTGAGATGAGAGATGAGAAGATGAAAATAGAGACAGACAGACAGAGAGAGATAGAAAGAGAGAGAGAGCAAAAGATGGCACAAGAAGACAAGATAGGGACAGATCTGGTCAAGACTGATGATGAAGGGAAAGCAGTAATTTCAAAAGAAACTTAGCTTGGAATATATTCTAGAAGAGAAAGAAGATGAGACAAAAGTATTACTTTAACTAGATAATGGAATAGAAGGTGACAAAAGCATAGAAAAATAATAATTAGGAAAGGATGATGAACAACCATGAGATAGAAATATTGTGACAGCAATCAGAGAAGCTAGTAAGACCTCTTCAAGATCAGAGTCTGAAATGTTAGGAGTAAGTGGTAACACATGGGTGAAGGAACGAGCTAACTTATTTCATTAAACCTGACCTTAGCACAGAATACCAAGCAAGGCAGCTCTGATCAGTTCAAGATGAGTGAAGATGTTCGGTAGAATGAGGATTAAGGAGCAAAAAGTGCAGGTTAAAATTCAAGAAATATTTATACCTTCAGCCGTGATGGCAAGGAGGCTCTGTTTTTGTGTATGTGTGTGGCTGTTACCAGATCAGTGCAGCGATTGCTGTTCAGCAATGCAATGCTCAAAGAACAGTATATTTGTAGCATCAGATGCACTGATGGTTTGAACAGACCTGCAAAGATGAAATCAGCACATGATGGCATTACTTGCAGTGATGGAATACACCTTTCCATAAAACTATCCTCTATGCAAACTAACTTGAGGTTTGCCAACAAAGGTTGAAGCAACACATGATTCAACAAGAAGGTGACAAGGTGACTTTGTTAAGACCAATTTGTCTAAAGATGCCCTCATATGCATCCAAATGAACATGTCTTTCCCCCACAGTTTTTATCTTAATTGAAAGGACCTCCACCAATTTGAGGTGTTTTGTTAGAATTATCAAGTGTGTTTTAAAGATTTGTAGAAATAAAAGTACTGGAAGAAGAAGTGACGTATATGGAGTGGTAGATATTAATGTCAAGTTATCTTTCTGTTGGCATTGTTCAAAGCTCCTTGAACAACTACAAGATAATTTGGGTAGCATTTCATTAAACAAAAAGTGATTGATTTTCACTGGCTATTTGTTATAAGCTAGTGAAATAGTTAATTCTGATTGGCTCTAGTGGAACTTCTCAGTGAAGTTCACTGACAAGATATGTTGTGAAACTATCCCCTTGGACAAAGGGGTTAGAGAGTTCTTTTGGAACCCCTTTGCCCCCATGCGCTCCTCCTGCACCCCTATTTCAGTGTTTGCAACACAATTTGATGAAGCTTTATTGAGGTACTTCTCATCTGATAAGAGGAGAGGGATCATTGTTGAGAGGGAGAAGAGGATAAATAGGCGACTGGTAATGACACCGACTTCAAGGGCTTCAAAGAGCACTGGATGAAATTGGTAGAGATATGAAGATGATGACTCAACCAAAGAAAAAAAGAGCCATAGTTTTATGATGGGAGATGGATGGGTTCTGAAGTGTTTGTTGGGGGGGGGGGGGGTATGGTGGAGAAAGGGAAGGAGAGGGTAGGTAAATGAGAGTTGATGGGAAGAAGATGTTTTTAGTGTATGGGAGAGAGATTGGGTGAGAGATGGAGAGAGAGATATGATATTGGAATTTGGGGAAAGTAGATTAAAGATAAAAAAATAAAAGTGCAAATGTTATAGCTGTATGCACAAAGAAACATTTTGAAGGCTTAGTGTAAAGCAGGTAGACTGCAAAAAAAAAACAATTACAGAATACTGAGAAAAAGAGGACGTGACATCCAAACCAAATTACCAGATTGAGATGCATGAGACATCCAGCAGAAGAAAAGAAAAAAAAGAACAGCAGTTCATAATAAGGATTCATTCTGATTGGAGAGGAATTAAAATAAGTTAATAACAAAAGTTATTTCATTTCCCTAAAGGTCAAGGCTGGGAATTGAAAATACCAAAAAGTACAAGCGCCATTATCTATTGAAATGATGTGGGCAGATAGAAGAGGACTGGAGTAAAATTGTACCCAGGGACAATGCATGATGGAATAGGCCAGACATGTAAGGGGGGGGGGGGGGACTATGTGAGAAGTGAGAAAATTCATTTGTGGAGAGGAAATTCAAATGGGAAATCTTTTTGATAGAACTTTAAGAGCAATGTGGAGTGGAGGAATTTTGTGAGAAACAATGAGCAGGATCTAATTTCCTGAAATTGAATTAGGGGGTTGGATCCAGAACGAGGACTTGTTAGCCGGCTGGTGGGAAAAGGGAGGAAATATGAATGCATCATTATGGGTTGAGATGAGTTGGTATCCATTGTCATGGCGATATAGAATTTCATTTGATGATGAGGGAGTGTGAAATAATGAGTCAGTAATGCAATTTCCTGACCATGAAATCTGGTGTTATTTGGGTAACAATTGAGAGGGGGGGGGCTGGCTGGCTGCTATATGGGGAAGGGGGAGCAAGAAAAGTGGAGAGAACTGTGTAGTGATGGGTCAAGTGGAAGGAGAGGGAAGATGTCTTAAAAAAAAGAGGCAGTATAGAACATACCAAAAATAAATGAAAACATAATAATGATGCATTAACACTTAATATCGAATTTAGAATATCAGAGGAGAGACAAAGAAAAGATGGGAAGAGGAAGAGAGAGAGCAGTGAGAGAAAGAGATAATGATTCATTTGATGTAGATGTTGAGATGTAAAGAACAAAAAAGGGAAGAAGTATGCCTATCTTAAAAAGAAGTAGAGGAGGAGGAGGGGGAAGGGAAATAAAGAGAAATAGGGCAAGAAAAATGAGTATGTTAGAAACTAGAGGACCTTTGGGCTCAGTAAGAAAGAATGTTCTGTAAGAATTTCCTGAACTTGGCACGAACAGACTGAGAATTGTATATATTTTCAGCTCAAATGTGTTTGAGACCGATAAACACTCTACATTATTCCAGATCTTTTTAAAGCCACAAAGTCATTAGCTTCTGTGATCCTATCATGATCTTAATGTCCTTTTAGCATTGACAGTAGCAGACTTCTTGATGTGAACATACCAATAGAGGAGATAGGATAAGTGGTAATAACTAGATAACCTGATACAACATTAAGTCCTAAGAAGCATTTCATGAAACAAATAGTCAGTGATGTTGACTGATAACTGTTACAAGCTGCAGAAATCCTGGCATCTGATTGGCTCAGAACAAATCAGTCGGTGGAAATCACTGACTACTAGCTTTGTGAAACACTCCCCTGGTGTTACATTCTAGAAGAAAATGGTAGGGTCACAACTTTGAGGGTAATCTCCCATGGCATTATGGGTAATCTGCCATGGCATTTTGGGATACGAAGCTCCTGCATTTCGGGATGCCTACAGACTTTACTGGGAGGAGATGGTTAGAAGTGACTTCATGTGATGAACCCTGGGCAAATAAACAATTTGTTCATTAGGAGTTGGAAGGGCTACTGGATTTTCCTGACACAATTTTTGAGTTCTATCTGCAGCTGAAAGGCTGATAATGCAGAATTCTTGCTCTAATTTGACTCCCTCTTTCTGGGGCTTTGCTTCCCTGGTCAGCCAAATGGAGGAGAATTGGACTCAGTTTTTAATTAGAGAAATGGAAGTGTCAAATATCAGGATGAGAAGCCCAAGAAAAGCAAATACTTGATATTTCTAAGAGCCTCAGTCATCATATTTCCCAGTCCCTTAGAAGGAGGGTATGATGAGGCCTATAGTTTGGCTGCCTTGTTTAAGACAGGAAAACAGGAAGAAATAGTAAGAGAAGTAGAAAACCTCCTCTCGATATAGGGCTTCGGGTCTACTTGTGCATCATCCAAAATTCATACTTGACTCTCGAATGATGGACATGACCAAAATTAACAATTTAAAGAAACTGATGAATAACAGAGAGAAATTTAAAGAAGAGAAGGAAACAAAAACGGGTGTACTTGGGTAAGATAGTAACAGTATATTGGTCAAATCCCAGAACAAATTCCTTGAATCGAGCCGACTTCTTGATCATGTCTTCTCTGTTACACCGTTGAAACCTGGCTGATCACAAAGTCGTTTAAAAACCAGTTGAGACAAATCATAATGTCACGTAATAGGGCACGGTTGAGTCAGAGAACATTAAAGATGTTCTTTGGAATGACGTTGCAACGTGACATTAGCAGGTCTGACACTATTCTCACTTTACTCTCTTCGAGGCTCATCTAAAATTTACCTGGCGGATCTTTTCTGATGATAAGAGCTGTGTTTTTAATAATTGAAAGTAATGGAAACTTCTGGTGTGTCTCTCGTGTGCATTACAGAAATTGATTCCTTAGGAAGATGTTTTTAATATCTTTGATGACAAGTATTACCAGCATTATTTCTTCTCATTATTGTCAATATAAGACATAAATTATCTAGTTTTATTACCATAGGGCCAGTAAATCTATTTTTTGAAAACGAACAAATGGACAATTAAGTGAGAGGTTTTATGACTCCAAAGAAACAAATTACTGTCAAAATATCAGATACATTGAAGCTTGTAGCATTCCAATTTTATTGCTTTTATCGGGCTATCAAAGTGCTTCAGAAGCTAATTTTAATTCCAAAATAATGCAGTTTCTGAATTAATTATTTTATACTCTTCTTTTATGTAAACAGTAGCTGATGTATTCCAGTGGTGTGTCACAACTTTGCCAAGAGAAAGTGCAAGATTTTTGCTGCCAACCGAAAATTCATCACTACCTTCCTAAACAATAGGCAGCAGAATTTCACACATCAACACTACTTTGTCCAAATCCTTGCAGTTTGGCTGAGAAACATCTGCATTTGTATAGGGAAAGCAAACAGTTTGCTCACCTCAATTGCGTGTTTTGTCGCTTTTTTGTTGAAAGTGCCCCTGCTGCCCCCTTTTGTGATTCACTGTGCATACACTGCGTAGCCATCCTGGTGCCCCTTTGCCCCCCTCCTAGGTTCAGACATAGTCTAGTCATGCTTGTAATGCTAATGGTTAGAATGGATTGGTGAAATTGTTGGGCCTCCTTTTCAAGTTGCTATGACCATGGACCTACATGGTATGACTAATGGCTAGATGTATGGATATGAGGGAGGGTCCCAGGAGAAAGTGGTCTAGCCAAGAGCCATTTGCAAAATGTTGACACTGATTAGAAAGTGGAGAAACTGATAGGGAAAATGCATGTAAACTAGTTTTCAAACTTAACACTTTTGGTGGGCGTGCATGGTTTTATATGATAGCAGTGATATTGTTTTTGTTGCTGTTTGGTGCTGGGTCCCGTGCTGATGTTGCTGCTACTGCTGCTGATGATGATGATGATAATGATGATGACTTTGAAGATAATGATATGATGAAGAGAGATGATGATTATGCTGTTTGAATGATTTAGTATTTCATATATTGTTATTAATATTAATGAGATTTAAAACTGATAAATGCAATTTTATGTAATGTGATTCATAAAGGAAAAATTATTATAGAACATGCTTATGTTGCAGGAATCAATCTCATCACAATTTCAGTTCTACTCTGTTAATCTCAATGAAGCAGTTTACACATATTACAATTTAATTCTCCTTTTATTTTCTTCTTTTACATGTACCTTTCTGCTTCATCTTTCATCCTATCATCACCAAACAGGTAAGAGTTTGAATTACTGTTATTACTTTTGCTTCAATCGGCCTATCAATAAGTTATTTGGTGCTGTCCGACATCAATTCACTTTCTACCTACACCAATCACAAGATTACTCAACAATGAAATGATTCCTCCAGAGATGGGTTTCAGTTCCTCTGATGTTGACAGTATTACATCTAATTTGCACATGACAATCTTATGAATGAACCAAAGAAAGAAAATTGTCTTGTTTTCTATCTTGGTCGCGTTATGATACTATAGGTCCTCTGCCACCAAGGTCCACATTATATTTTATGAATAAATCAAGGGTAGAGTTAAGATTATGATTTGGTTTTATGTTATAATAGGGTTAGTTAATGATGATGTCAATAATAAATCAAACATATATGACACTTTAATTTGATATAAATCAATCTCTAAGCCTTTGCGAAAAGGGTGCAAGTAGATACATAAATAGTATTAAGGGATTTGGTCAAGTTTTTGTCTCACCTGCAAAGCAAAGCGAGACTATAGGCGCTGCTTTTCTGATAGCGGCGGTGGCATCAACATTGAAATGTTAACCGAAAGTTAAGTTTTTGAAATGTTGTCATAACTTAAAAGGTATATGCACCTAGTTCATGAAACTTGGACATAAGGGTAATCAAGTATTACTGGACAGGTCACACAATCAAGGTCAAAGGTCATTTAAGGTCAATGAACTTTGGCCACGTTATTGGTATTTGTTTATTTGCGATCACAACTTTGAAAGTTTATCATGTGTACGGAGACAGTTCATGAAATGTGGACATAGGGGTAATCAAGTATCACTGATCATCTTGCAAAAATCTTAGGTCACAAGATCAAGGTCAAATGTCATTTAGGGTCAATGAACATAATATTTTATTATCATATGTTTGTTATTTTTGTGAATAATTATTTTATAGTCGTTATCAAAGTCAGCACTGCTGCTATATTGAATTGCGTAATGCAGGTGAGACTGCCAGAGGCGCTCCACTTGTTATGATGATGAGGTTTGGGTTTAGGATTGTGGTGGAATTTGAAGATGGGATAAGGACAGTGCTTGGTTTAAGGTTTGAGAGGGTTCGAGATATATAGTAATGGTTAAGGTAACATGTGAGATGATTGCATTGATCCACTGACTACTGAGTTATACTGATAAGGACAGTGCTTGGTTTAAGGTTTGAGAGGGTTCGAGATATATAGTAATGGTTAAGGTAACAGGTGAGATGATTGCATTGATCCACTGACTACTGAGTTATACTGATAAGGACAGTGCTTGGTTTAAGGTTTGAGAGGGTTCGAGATATATAGTAATGGTTAAGGTAACAGGTGAGATGATTGCATTGATCCACTGACTACTGAGTTATACTGATAAGGACAGTGCTTGGTTTAAGTTTTGAGAGGGTTCGAGATATATAGTAATGGTTAAGGTAACAGGTGAGATGATTGCATTGATCCACTGACTACTGAGTTATACTGATAAGGACAGTGCTTGGTTTAAGGTTTGAGAGGGTTCGAGATATATAGTAATGGTTAAGGTAACAGGTGAGATGATTGCATTGATCCACTGACTACTGAGTTATACTGATAAGGACAGTGCTTGGTTTAAGTTTTGAGAGGGTTCGAGATATATAGTAATGGTTAAGGTAACAGGTGAGATGATTGCATTGATCCACTGACTACTGAGTTATACTGATAAGGACAGTGCTTGGTTTAAGTTTTGAGAGGGTTCGAGATATATAGTAATGGTTAAGGTAACAGGTGAGATGATTGCATTGATCTACTGACTACTGAGTTATACTGATAAGGACAGTGCTTGGTTTAAGTTTTGAGAGGGTTCGAGATATATAGTAATGGTTAAGGTAACAGGTGAGATGATTGCATTGATCCACTGACTACTGAGTTATACTGATAAGGACAGTGCTTGGTTTAAGGTTTGAGAGGGTTCGAGATATATAGTAATGGTTAAGGTAACAGGTGAGATGATTGCATTGATCCACTGACTACTGAGTTATACTGATAAGGACAGTGCTTGGTTTAAGTTTTGAGAGGGTTCGAGATATATAGTAATGGTTAAGGTAACAGGTGAGATGATTGCATTGATCCACTGACTACTGAGTTATACTGATAAGGACAGTGCTTGGTTTAAGGTTTGAGAGGGTTCGAGATATATAGTAATGGTTAAGGTAACAGGTGAGATGATTGCATTGATCCACTGACTACTGAGTTATACTGATAAGGACAGTGCTTGGTTTAAGTTTTGAGAGGGTTCGAGATATATAGTAATGGTTAAGGTAACAGGTGAGATGATTGCATTGATCCACTGACTACTGAGTTATACTGATAAGGACAGTGCTTGGTTTAAGTTTTGAGAGGGTTCGAGATATATAGTAATGGTTAAGGTAACAGGTGAGATGATTGCATTGATCCACTGACTACTGAGTTATACTGATAAGGACAGTGCTTGGTTTAAGTTTTGAGAGGGTTCGAGATATATAGTAATGGTTAAGGTAACAGGTGAGATGATTGCATTGATCCACTGACTACTGAGTTATACTGATAAGGACAGTGCTTGGTTTAAGGTTTGAGAGGGTTCGAGATATATAGTAATGGTTAAGGTAACAGGTGAGATGATTGCATTGATCCACTGACTACTGAGTTATACTGATAAGGACAGTGCTTGGTTTAAGTTTTGAGAGGGTTCGAGATATATAGTAATGGTTAAGGTAACAGGTGAGATGATTGCATTGATCCACTGACTACTGAGTTATACTGATAAGGACAGTGCTTGGTTTAAGGTTTGAGAGGGTTCGAGATATATAGTAATGGTTAAGGTAACAGGTGAGATGATTGCATTGATCCACTGACTACTGAGTTATACTGATAAGGACAGTGCTTGGTTTAAGGTTTGAGAGGGTTCGAGATATATAGTAATGGTTAAGGTAACAGGTGAGATGATTGCATTGATCCACTGACTACTGAGTTATACTGATAAGGATAGTGCTTGGTTTAAGGTTTGAGAGGGTTCGAGATATATAGTAATGGTTAAGGTAACAGGTGAGATGATTGCATTGATCCACTGACTACTGAGTTATACTGATAAGGACAGTGCTTGGTTTAAGGTTTGAGAGGGTTCGAGATATATAGTAATGGTTAAGGTAACAGGTGAGATGATTGCATTGATCCACTGACTACTGAGTTATTCAAACTCATAATCTAAATACACTGTATTGCCTCTTCTACAGGCAAAGGGTTCAGAATTCAAGAGCAAATTCTTATAGATATCCCAGACTGGGATGGTTGAAAATCTTTAATTTACCATTAGTTCAGGTCAAGCACAGAGGAACTAAACCTTGATCAATGCAACAATACTATAGCCTTTCCCTTTCTTTATTCCTATGCCTTTTTTGTCTTGAGTAACATTTTTTGGGGGTTGTTGACAAATCCAATTAGACAAGGAAGCATTCTGGGCCTAATCACACAAAAGCAGCCGCAAGCCCTGGACAGTACACCGGGGAAATCACCATCTAAGTGGATCTGATTCACCTTATTTTATCCATTCCTTACTTGATAGATAGTAACAATGTCCAGTGCTGCTGGCCTACTGGTGAAACAGATAACCATATGATTTTTTCTGCTTTTTGTGATTTTCCTAAAGTTATCCTTAATTGTGTTGGGTGGCAAGTAATGACCTTATTTACCCTAAAGTTGAAATCTCTTGAGGTGACATTGTATCTTCCCAACAAAAACATTTTGTAAATTTTGCTTTGTAATGTAATTCATGAATTCAACATTTGCTTATAACTATAGAATTATTAGTGGCATCACCGGAATAAGATTACTTGACAGTATTTGACATTAGATACCCAGTTTGCACAAAGTAGCTAGAGCTAGCGATAATACATGATTACTGGAGAATGATTAATTCTGATCACCTTGCGATGATGGTTATATATTCATAACAATTCCTGCAAGTAAAAGGTCTTATCAGTGAAATTTACAGGTTCTCTACCATCATACAATGTTTGAATTCCTAGAACTTGCTAATGATTTTACAGTTTATGCACAGGGCACACTATACAAACTGTAGGAACATTTTGGGACAGTGTCATGGCCGAAGCTTTACCCCATCCTCCATCTTGTAAATTGATGTTAAAACTCTTTGGCATGAATTGAGAGGTTGTGTGATAGGAAGAGAAGAGTAAAGGTCATGTTTACTTAAGAGATATGAGCGTAATGAGAAGAAAGGACATCACTTCCGCTCTTTGCCTTATGTAGTCCCATCTATATCTCTCCTTGTTGTCTTCTGAAGATGGTAAAACACTGCACACAAAAAGGGAGAGAGAGAGAGGGAGGAGGATGAAGATTACGGTAGTTAAGAGAAAGGTTTAGGGGAAAGATTGAAGGGGGGTGGATGGAGGGGAGGGGGAGGGGAGGGTGTTCATTTATTAAAACTGCATGTGAAATTATATTACTCAAACCAATACATTGTGACCACCTTGCATGTAATACTATCATCTTATTCCTTCTCATAAAGGCTTTTAATATTTTATATAATTCATATCATTAACATGTAGATATTAGAAGAATTAAAATGTGGTTTGTATCACAAGACAAAGAGAAACATGAGGAATTTTAGATAACAAATATTTACTCGCAGTACAGGGGATGGATTGAATTCTTTGAGTCTTATCATTTTAGGACTGGCCATATGACAAAGTATACCAGCAAAAATAAGATTTATAATGGATTTCTCTCATATATTGGATTTTCTCAATTTAAATCACTTTCTATAATTACAATCTAACCATGAATGAAGTGTGTTTCATGTGTGTTATCATTTATTGCCGAGTGCCAGAATCGCTTTGAGAAGATGCTCATTTTTACTTCAAGGAAGTAATTTTCCACCACACTGGCAAAGAGTTACTATTTTTTTCCCAATTCAATTACTTTCACTCTCTTCATTGTAGTATGGACTCCTTGTAACTGTCACAATTTCCCTCGTATTACAAACTGACAAAAACCAGCTACTTGTGTCCCAGTTGAACAATGGTTTTTTGAAGCATGCTAGGCTGAAGTAGAAGGATTACACGCAATACTTGAGTTAATCTCTGCCATGCATTACTCCATTGAGCATTGGCAACTCTTATTTATTCTCTCTTATTCCTCTATTGTGTCATGCCACCAATTTGTAAGAGATGTAGTCCATAGTAGTGGTATTAACTGGTAGACCCTCCCAGGCCTGGATAAACTCCTAAAGCTTCCCTTATAAACCCCAAGGCCCCTTTCATCTTCCATCCAATCTTTCTCTCTCTCTGTGTCTTTGGTATTATTCCTGAAGAGAAATAGTGGTTTTTGGATGACATGAATTGTTTGTTGTATGATGGTCTGTGTTTGTCTTTTTGCTTTCCTGTCAGAAAAAACACTTTTATTGTCCTGTCTTTCATTCACTTGCTTGACTAATGAAGAACATCTAATGAGGAGTCAGGTTTTGGAGGCTTTTTTACTGGTTTCAAGGCAATCTTATAAATATTCTTTCTTTTATTTTATTTTGTCAATCAAGACAGCTCCATGCAATTTACAATGTTTGTATTGTGTTTTCAAGCCACAGGTGTTTTTAGGATTGTAGATATGAATATAAAGCACCAACACATTCATCCCCGCAATTAACATATATTGTTACCATTTGAATGTAGCTCTTACAATATGTCTATCTACATTTTATTATCCATTAAAAGATTAGAGAAAGAGAACAAACTTACTTTTTGGAAAACAGGAAATGATTATTTCTACTTATCAATATTTGAATAATTAAAGAGTCTGCTGTCCAAGTTTGAAAATAATCTTAGATAATATTGGTTTGTTCACATAAAATTATGTATACAACCTTTTTGGTGGTAGAATGAATAATATTATTGTTTGAAAAAGAAACTAATATCTCACTTCATTGACCGTTATGACAGAATATTAATCGAAACCCAGACACTGACCCCTTCGGACAAAAAAAATTATGACAAATAAGAGTCTTTCCGATCGATTGTAAAGTCAGTGACCGATAGAGATGAGAATAGAATACGTGGACTTCGAAAGGAAAATGACAGACACAAAACATTCCTGGCTTGGATGATGAAATACTAACAGTCAACAGAGCGAGGTTGAGAAGAAGACTTAGAACTGTTTGCACAAAATATCAATATGAATGAGACTTGGTTCTGTATACAGACACCAGTGTGCTATATAAGGGACTACATGATGTGTGGAATGGGTGGGACCGCAATTCTCTGAAAAGTGATTAGTTTTCGGTGATGTATACTTATGATAATTATTTCGGCGAAGGGGACATTGACCGCTTTTGTTGACCGATGACAAAGTTTGTTTCATTGGATAGGAATGCTCGCGGAAGATGACACGATGGCTCTGATTTAATTATGAAATAGATTAGGAAATGGTAGAATAATTACAAACTTGTTCCATTAACCTGTTAATATTTTGTGATTAATCATAGTGAGATAAATAACCTCTTAACAGGTTACTAGAGATTTACATTATCATGAATCAACTATGTTGTGAATAAGACAAGATACTTCATATAATAATGGAAGATGTATCTTTATTATTAGCAACTTGTTTTTTATTTTTATCATTAAGAAACCTGTTAGTAATTTGCATTATCTAAAAACAAATTATTAATATTATTTTCCTCTTATTAATGACTTCCTGTTGACATATTTCTTATTATTGAACTTATGGGTTTGTATGAAAGGTTTGAATCTAGGCCCTTAGGAACTAAGACACTCAAAACTATACAACCTCTATCCCACAATGATTGCAATCATTATCACTGGATATGTATTCATGTGCTGCAGGCAATCGGTATCTAGGGCCATTGCAAACATTTAAACAGGTGACATGCTTCAAGCAATCATGTTCTTTCCATAATCCTTACCTCATCCTCCTAACTTTCATCTTTAAGATAAATATTGATCTAGACTCTTACCCCACTGTCTTCTCTATCTCTTTTCTTATTTCTAAACATTAATGAAGATAGAAAGTAAAGAGCACTCTTGGAATGTCGACATCTTTGGTAGATTACTGGTAGAGGGGTGTACATATTTAGATTATTGGTGGACTGGTAGAGGGGTGTAACCATGTGTAGTTTAAGGATAATGTGGTAAGCAAGTGTTGAGCCAAATGAATACAAGTGAGGGTGTGTACATTTCATGTAGATTTTTTATATAGGAATGTAGGAAAGGGCATTACATTTCTGGTAGAATAGCAGGGGGAAGGGGTGAGGCATGCAACTTACAGAAAAAACGATTTGACATTAAACACAAAATCTTTTACACAATCCTCACTTCATAATTTCAGAAATTTAAAATAAATAGCCAACATTTCAACATTCTTGATGTGTTGAATCCCTAGGTTATGAACTTTGATTTGTTGTTATCAAAATCAAACTTGAGAAAGATGGTTTTTATTGATATTTGATATCAGATTTGAAACAGGGGTCATTCCTATCAACTTGTCAAAAAAGGAAAAGGTGAAACACTTGGGATATCTCATTTGATATATGAATCACTGTTTACCCCCAATTAAGTCTATCTTACCACAGATTTGCTCTGGATTTAACAATTCAACAAATGCACAATATTCTATTGTTATGTAACATTCCAGTTCCTTGTATGTGTGTGTGTGTAGGCTGTACAATGTTTGTGTTTTTGCATCATTACAATTTCAAAGAAAAAGAGAAGTCTCTCTGTTTTCTCTCATTAGTCATTTGGTCAAACTGACTCTGGTCTTATTTTAAAATCAATTTTGTAATTATGGCCTGCGTAAGAATTGGCCAAGTCAGAATACACAGATGCTAATATTGTAGTGCAAACTTACTTTCGTCCTTTTAATACTCACTGTATTGAGAGTAGCAAGTGTTGACATCATTATAGGATGTTTGAAGTAGGATTTGAACCCATGTCCCTTATGTTTAAAAAGGTTTTATTGAAAGCAGAGCAGCCAAAGCCACAAATGTCCTTCTGATACTGAACAGCCAATCTAAAGAAAGTTGTTAGTGCCTTGTTTCATCAATGATGTGATGGCAAGAAGGATCCTGAGGGAAACTGTCAAAACTTACCACTCTGGCTCTCTTTGTTGAGTCTTATCCTTAATCAACTAATTGATCAAACTTTTCTTCCTTTGTAAAACTTCTTTTGCTAAAATATCTATACAACAGACAGGATATGTGTCTTATCTCCTTCTCTCTTGAACCCCCAACAGACATGTGGATGAGGGATCAGTTAATCCCATAGAGAGGGCTACAGGTAAATGTATATATGGGAGGGTGATATTTGCCTAGAGGTTGAAGATTCTGTTCTTCCTTTCTTTGAAAACAGATATTTTGTAGGAATACTGTCAAGTAGATTTTAAAGTTTAATGGATATTATTTTATAGATGTCAGCTGATATGTTAGCACAGCTAACTGACCAATCAGCAACACATGCTGGCAACCAGCCCCACCTTGTTATGATCCGATGCGACTTTCAGACTGGAATATTTCTATTGTAAGTCATCCATTGAAACAATTATGAAAAGTGTTATTTGTGTAACTGCATGTAGCATTCAGACATACAAAAAAACATGGACTCAAATTATTTTATTTTTTAGAGTTAAAGACAAATTACTTGTACAGTCTGAACATGGGGTTAATTTCTTTTGCACAACAAGCAATGTTCCATTTCCATTTTTCGTGGTATACACCTGGAAGATTGAGCGATTGCTTTCCAAATCTCTGAGGGGATGGCATTTCGGTAGACACGGGGTAAGATGAAATGGATGTAGGTTTATACAGGTGCAGGTGTTCGATTAGACAGAGTGTAATCAATTCTCTTCTTTTCTCGACTTCAAATTGTGGTTTTTATGTTGACAAATTTTCTTTAATCTTTACAAAGTGGCAAACAAGAAAGCTGGATCTGCTTTTTTTTTCTTCTTTTTTTTTTTTGGGGGGGGGGTGGTCACTAAATAATTTATACAGAGTACTTTGTAATCATAATTAACTTGTTTGCCAACATTCTTTCACTGTAAGTGTAATCAAAGTAACCTGCCTAACCAGAGAATTAGAGCACACAGGTTGGTAGAGGATAAGCACCTCAAGAAAGTTTATCTTTTGTTGATGAAAATAATGAAGGGCTAACCAGAACATCAAAGAATGATGGTATACTAATTAAATAAGGAATTGAGGAAAAGGTTATTTATATTTGTGAAATCACAAGTGAAGACAAAAAGAACAACAATATGGAATGGTTATGGTGAGAGGATTAGGGTTATGTAGAAAGGATTGTGAATGTCCACTTTGAAGATTACCAATGGACAAAGACCATGTTCTTAAACCCTGAGACCATATCCCGCAACAGAAATTCTGAAGATTACCGGCAGCCATTTGCGGCTTGCTTGACCCACACCACGTATGTTGCAATTTAGATGGCCAATAACACTGTTTTGTGAGAGAGAATTTATTCCAACAAGATAGATAACATGTCCTGACAAAGATATCTCTTTGACATCTTGATCTTCTTCTGGTAACCAAGCTCAACTTGAGGTTGTTCCAAATCCTTAGGCCTTGTTTGCTAATTTTTATCGGGCATTCCCTGGAATACATTACAATCTGTATGATCCCCCCTCACCCGAAATGCTCCCTCAGGTTATTTTCTTTCGCATGAAACATTAAGGAGTGGATTTATGATATGATCTATTCTGAGTGTTCACAGACCTGGGGTATTAAACTCAAGAGGCATGTTTGATGCATGTCATAAACAATTGTCATTCTAAGTTCTAAATACTTTATTGAAAAAATGTGAGTCTCCTATCATTGAAGCTATAATCTCAAGTTTAGATACAAATTATCAGCATGTTTCTGTTTATCTGGAATGCATACTTGATTTCCAGAAACACTGTCTTCAATGACATGACAACATTAATGTAAACTATTCCAGAATAGAACTTACAAAGTTTCAATCTCATGTTTGGTGTTTAAAATCCTTCCAGCTATCATTCATATCAAGAGTTTCTGTCATAATCTTGTAACAATATTTTCATGATAGAAAGAAAATTACTCTTCATTAATTCTTGTCTGATAATTAATTGATATTTGCTTGAGGGCGAATATAATTCAAGAGATTGCTAAATAATATCTGAATTTCAATAGAAAATAATATTGAGAGCGTCACAGGATGTAACACCCTATTATTATTTGTCATGAAAGATACCATATGAAGTTACTCCAATCAAAAGTAATATGACTATGTCCCTTGCATATCTAGTTAATCTTTAACATGTTTTTCAAACATTTTAGGATTGTCGGCAATATCAAAGACTTGCTTCTTGATAAGGATATGTTATTTTTGTCAATCAATTTCCAAACGTTATCTTTTCAGTTCTCCCTTTTCAAGATCAAGGGTTTGTTTCATAAAGCATCATGTTGGCAAATCTTCTCTGAGCCAATCAAATGCAATGATTTCAGTAGCTTATAACAAAAATTTGATGAAATCATAATATTTATCAAAACTTGACAATCAAAGGACAAGTCATGATACAGAAGAAGCAATTTCAAAACAAAGAAAGGTTATTATAGTTCTGACTGGTAATTGAGATGAGGAGATCAGTGATTCTGTTATGAAAGCCATCATGTTGCAAATGATATTATCAAATAGTATTATTTTCATGATTAACAAGGATTCTTTAGAGGGGGTGTTATTCGTTTTCTCTATTTTAAAGTTATATAATTATCAAGCAGATATTGGAGGGGTGTTAAGAGATTTTCCTTGACATAAATGAAGCCTTAGTAGTTTATCAAGTTAACTGTTAAAGGAAATGAAGCCTTATGTGCAGTATCTATTTTGTACAAAGAAAGCAATGCAAAACAAATATGCTGACTTCGTTACAAATCAGATCTCACAAAATTGAAGTTGTAAACACAATCAAATTTACATTGCTACAATACCTGTGATGAGTTGTTTACAAACATCTCCCTGTCCTTGGAAAGACAATCCTTTTTGACAAGAGAAAGACACTTTTGAGTGGATAGTTACCTTAGGAATTTATAGTAATCATTTGTATCTTCCTGCCTTTTCCTGACTTTGGAACGAACCTGTACCCACTTAGAATATAACAAGCCTTGAATGTCAGATTAATTTGATTGCTTTCAAGAAAGACCGAGGAAGATTCTTAAACCGACATGAGTAAATGGTTGGCGGTTGCTTCAAAGCTTTCTAACCTGGTGACTTTCTAGTCTTCTATGAGGACACAATAGTTATTCTGAAAAATAAAGGCATCATTCACTGTTAAGTTAGTATTAATTTATTAATTTCCACACATTCTCTGAATGGTAAAATATTTTTTTGGAAAGGAGATTGTATCTTAACACCTTTTAACTTGTACAATACAATTAAGAAGATAGAAAAATTGATGTTAAGGTCTGGTGGTAGACCAATCCATGCTAAGTATAGCTGCTAGGTCTTGGAGTTAATTATTGAAGCAAGTACTACTAATTAATGTTTGCATTTTTATCAAATTAAGGGAGGAAGATTAGACATAGAAAATGGCATACATGTAGCTGGTTAATCCGCACGGCTGTATGAATATCACAAAGATGGCAACCTAATTAGTAGATGGTTCTCATTAAGTTGTGCTTAAGAGGATAATCTAAGTATTGAGTAGATATTGGTTATTAAGTAGGGAGTTAATTGGAAGTGAATCCTATGAGAATGAAACCCTAAAGTGTATGTAGGATATTGGATTCTGATCTTATCAGTCAAGGATTCATCCAAAGAAAGCTGGTAAATTCACATCTTAGTAGCTTGTCCTCTATAATAAAATCAATAATCTAGAAAGAATTTAATTTCAATATGCCAAAGTCACTGATTTGCTATTATTATTATACATATAAAGACAATTCGGTTTGGTTTCAAATGTTGTATTAAAGCGAAAAGGACATTGATAATAATTACTGATATGTACCAAAATACACACCATGTAAAAAATCAAAGGTATGGGCCTTTGTTTATATATCTTTTATAGTTTGGATACTAAAGGCATAGGTTTTTTTTTTCCTTTGGGTAGGCCTACTTGTCCTTAGATAATTGTTAAGGTTTTTTGGCCCGGGACTACCGCCCTGCTCCAAACAGCCAACAAAACCCAGAGGGCATCAAAGACTTGTCCTGTTTGGTTTTCAAGGACTTTCTAATATAGAGACTTCTTTTCTACAGGCACCCCCTGCGAATATATAGGCCAACCTATTCCGACACTCGTTCCCCTAAATTGCAAAGTAGACACGGCTGGCCTTTATTTGTATGCACCACTCTTCACCCTCTCCACAAACCAATGAATAAATTAAAGTTTAAAAACGGAACAGGTCGACATGTTATTTACCTTCCCTCCATGCTGGCCTGAATAATCATGTCAGAAATTGAATTGTGTTTCAAGATGAAAGAGAGAGAAATGATCTTCCTTGGTAATGATGATCAGTTTTCCAATTTGTAGATCAATTAGGAGGTTGACTGGTTGATGGGTTTAATTTTATTCGATGGGTTTTGAATATGATATCACTTAATGTAGGTCTACGGGATGAAGTTTTGAAAGGGAAGAGGATCATATAGGCCCGAGGGCTACTGAATTTATTTTTTCTAGACTGAGTTTCTAAATGGTTACTTTATTTTTTTTGCAATGGGAAGATAATGGTCTGAAATATTGAAGTGTTACTTTAATAATCCATACCATATTCTTACTGTAACCAATGGCATTGGCCATCTCCTACACCCTGCTGACGTATTTGATGCAGTTCCAATTGTTTCATTTGTTTGAATGGTTTGTCAATGAATGTATTAAATTGTATGGTTGAGCATTTAATGATATGAACAAAAAGGAAAAGAAACTTGAGAAATCTAACAACAACCTCCACATGTGAAACTCCACCAAGACCACCCATTGTTCCACCATTAGTTATACCCCCTCCCTCTTCCCCCATTAGTTATACCCCCTCCCTCTTCCCCCACCTATTCCAAACCATTCCATCAACCATTATGGTATAAATCATAAATTCCATCTCAAATTATGGCACCTTTGTCCTTGTATTTCTTCAGTTAATTGCAAAGACCCAAGACTTTAAATGGAGTGCTGGATGAATGTAATAGTCTTTACTGAATGACTTCCATCTTTTCTAAAAACTTCCATCCTTCAGTTATACAGTATTTACACCCAGTCAATTGGTATCATGATATTTCAATTTTCTAAGGCTTTGATTAGGGGCATGTTGTGTTACGATTGAATTAAATTGAAATATTTCATTCAATTTTCATTGAAACTAATTTTTTTTTTAGTCTGGGTATTGAGACTAGCAAGTGGTCAATAGGAGAAAATCCAATCTACATGGAATCACCATAAATTCAGTGTCTTGCTTTGTTTTATCAGGCGTTTGGCCCAACACATAACCTGCCAGCCACAATATGAAGAGAGCACCATCATTCCCAGATGGGATGTCTCGTAAATCAAACCGCACCCTATGAATTATGCTTTCACAGTAGGTGGTTTCAGACCGCCTCGAAGTTCGCCAGTTCCAGGTATTCTCTGATCGGGAAATTTACCCCGATCAGAAAATACCAGGTATTTTGGCGGTCTGAAAGCAAACTACGCGTAATATCCCCGAAAGAAAATACCCGATAAATAGTAGGTACTTGGCGAAATTACGAGAACTTTCGCGGGGATTTTTCCAAGGTCGTGGGTATTTTGGCGGTCTGAAAGCAAATTACGGGAACTTTTAGCCCAGCGTGTCGTTGGGTGCGGCGCTGTGCATGGGTTGCTGCTGGGCTAGTGATTTCGAATTTCGCGCCTTGCTGCTTATCAGACCATACTGCGCATGCTCGTAACTTCAGGAACTTATCCCGAAGGGTATGTTTCAGGGCGGTGTGAATGCAGGAATAATTAATGGGTATTTTTCAGCCTAAAAAAGTTCTCGTAATTTAACGGGGATTCTTGTGATCGAGGCGGTTTGAAACCACCTATATTGGCAGTTCTAGACTCCTCATCGGCTCCCTTTTTATTTCTCAGTTTTTATCATCTCTTTACTTAGCGCTATCGTTGGTGTTTGCTGTGAAATTACCTTACAAGAGGTCTAGCAAGTCGTTATTAATATTTCATTTGAATTTGATAACAAGTAATAAAAAATTTCATGTTTCTTTGTACATGGTAGGGTTGTTTTGAACAAGAAGTTTGTAATAAACTCAATTAGCAATAAATGTCTTCCTGCAAAAAATAACACACTGACATTTCAAACACAATTTGCCACATGTGGGACAATGATGTTGAATGCATTTGTGGCAAAAACACACCTATTAATTTTGAGACTTTTATGGTGGGATTTTAGGTGAAATATATATAGGCCTACATGACATTCTGCTGTCTAGATTGCTTTCTAACTACTTCAACATTGCAAAGGTATTTCTGTTATAATCCTTTACAATCATCGTGCTATTTGATTAAATTACTCTAACTGCATATTTTCTCTCAGCCAAAGAAAGCAGTTTCAGTAGTTTACATTTTTAACCGGAGCTTGATATTTTAAGTTTTATTTTCATGAAAGTGGGCTCTGAGACAGAAGGGCATTT
Organism: Lytechinus pictus; assembly: GCF_037042905.1. Classification (NCBI taxonomy): domain Eukaryota; kingdom Metazoa; phylum Echinodermata; class Echinoidea; order Temnopleuroida; family Toxopneustidae; genus Lytechinus; species Lytechinus pictus. Next base: position 27,822,685 of record NC_087258.1, on the reverse strand, counting down.
AGATCAAGCTCTTCATAGAAAGCTACCTCCTCTTTCTTTAAGTATGATTTATTTTTGCGAGAGTGATCACGAATTTCCTTGTTGACCATAGTAGATTGCAAGACAAATGAATACCCTCTAGCGATTATGATTTATTCATTTTTCCAAAACTAAAGGAGGAAGAGATTGTCAGAGGGTCACTGACACTTCACCCCCATTAATGTCCTACTGGTAATGTGGATTGATGACCAAGGGAAACCACTGTCCTTCCGAAGATGGCCAGGACTTAGGGACACATTCCTCAAAAGTTGGTGTTTCCTCCTTCAGAATTCGTGATCAAAGCAAGTTTTGGGTGTAAGCTCTGTAGTCATTACTCACAACAGCGGTCAGCGAAGATGATATATACTCCGCGAGCATTTCATGAAACGAACTGTCATCGCCTTTTTACTGGCTAATGTTATAAGCTACTGAAATTCATGTATCTGATTGGTTCACAAGAGATTTATCAGTGATTTTCACTGACAAGGTGCTTCGTGAAAACTTCCCTGGACATTAAAAATTGCTTTGTTCCAATGACTTAGGTGATAATTACTGAAGGTTCACCATGTCTGTCCGCAGACCGCATCCTGACATTTATTTAAAAATTTTATGCATTTTATATCTTGGATTTCTGGGAATATGGAATTCTTCAAATGTGAGGTTGCTATTTATGAGTGATATGAAACATAGTTTTACAATTAATATTTCCAGAGAAATTCTTGCAATTACAGAATTGTCTTACGAGCTTATTGCATATTTAGGTGCAGTGACATTATAGGCATAATTTTTGTATAAAATTATATTCTCAATAGTGGTCATGAATTTTAGTGTGATTCCCTTCTCCTTTATATTAAGGAAGTCATATCACATTGCTTAATGTGAAAATGAGTTATTACTTAATCTTTCAAAGACTTGCAAAAAGAAATAAATGTTTTTTGTTTGTACTTCAATATTTTATATGATGGCCCTACAGGTTATCATATTTCTAGAATGGAGAAAATCTAATAGTTACTTGTGACAAACCTTTCAAATGAACTGATTTAAAATTCATTGCAAATGATTGCAAAACATGCATTAATTGGCCCTGCTCTGCAATTTTCATACAAATATACATTTAATGTATTTTTAATAGTCTCTTGTTATGAACTTCTATTTTGCCTCCCTTTTATTATATTATTTCAAAGCCTACTCAATAATCATTAATCTATAATAGGCCTGTAAAGTTTCATTCTCCTTTTCAGTTGAAAATAAAACTTGCAAAACAGTAATGCTGATGATTTTGCATGTATACTTCTTTTTGTTTAAATATATATTCAAATACAATGACCTATATATCTGTGAGATCATCTATTCAGAGAAGTCAGTCAGCATATGCGTGTAATTCTGCTTTAACTTACATGGATCAGTCACATGCATACAATTCACTATTAGTAGTAAAAAGGCATTAGTTCATTGTGTCCTTATACCCCTTACTGTACTTAGTTCATTTTTACCTGCTATTAGTATACCCAGGTGAATAATTTCTACCCAAATTCTCTTCTGCCATTAGCCAACCCTTTAATGTTTCCCTCCTTTTTCTCTCTCCCTGTTTGTCTCTTTACCACTACCCCCAGGGTCAGCTGGCACCACTATAGAACTTTTTATGTCTCCTCATTAATATCCATAACTGTCTAACATTGACCTTTGACCTTATTTGTGTGAAGTTAGGGACATAAGGTAAAAGAAAACAAGGCTATTGAACCGAGCTTGTAATGAAGATGTATGGTGTGCTTTCTTTGTCAGATATTCTATTTGAAAATTGATAATTTAGGAATAAATGGCCTTTTCTGTTATTTTCTCCCTTTTGTATAATTTTCATTTTTCCTTTTCATTTGTGGTACTGTAATTTCTGACTTCTTGGCAAAAGGCAAATGGTGCAAATGTGGTTTATTCCCTGTATTAAGCCATACATGTTTAGGACTTGTTACATGTAGATCCACAATTGAAATGAGGAAGAGGAGAAGGACACTTTTTTCGATTCTTTCAATCTATGTCAGCCTGTTTTATTTCAAACTCAAGCGTTCTATCCTTTTCCTAAAGGCCTATTATTTTCTTTTCGATATAGCCTATATTACAAATATATTTTGATTTTTGAAAATATATCAATTTCTAGTTGCTTGTTATAATTACATTCCAATGACAGATTGACTTTCTGAATTGAGAGAATAGGCGTATGTACAATAATGAAAAAGTTTTAATGCAGTCATTGTAAAATATTGCCTAAAATTAGTTAAGTACTCAAAAACATGGGAGAAAACATTTGCAAACATTCTTTGAGAGACTTTATAGAAAGAGTTTGCCTCGACATCAAACCGCAGAAATGTCCTTTTAACTGCTAATTTCACATCTCACTACCCTTATGTATAAAATAAAAGAAGTAATTTCTAATTGAAAATATATTACAATAATCACAATCAATCATCATTAAAAGGAAACTAATTCATTTCATTTTTATTTTGAAGGAAAATTGTCAATTATAGTGATTGTGGCATGGTTCAATATTGGGAGATCAAAGATTTCTGTGATTTGTATTATTTTGATGATGATGGAGTCTAGATATAGCCTCAGCCCAAACAAAACCAAACAAAATATTTTGCATGCCTACTTGTGATGAGGTGATGAGAGCTATAGGGTTTGTCTACTCAGAACAAGAATTATGAGCGTATCCAACCCAGGGTTCTCTCTCTCTGGGTCAAAATCAACAAGTCCCAAACACTATATTCATTCATACTGTGGACATTGCTATTTAGGATCATGGACCTACTAGCAAATCCATGGTAGGATATAGAGAGAGGATTTTTGGGATACTTCTGAATCAGGAAAAATAAAAGCATTAATACTGATATTCTTATTTGCAGGTCTTAAGTTTTATCCTGCAGCGGACTTTGTCCATGCAATCATTGATTTCATAGTAATTCAGTAATTTGAGTTGAACAATTTGTAAGAAGAGAAAGTGTGGTTAAGGGTAATATACTCTTGTCACTTGAACTTCCCTACCATACATCATTGGTGAGGAATGTTTGTGGTCATGTATATTTCACTTGGAGCGTGACCTTTGAGAGGTCATAGGGGTCGTGACCCCTTTCATTGTGTGTATATTGAAGATCTGAAGCATGGAATAAATTTTATTCAGTTATTTTCAAGAACCAATAATATATGGAGGTTTTCATTTTTACTTTAGTTAAATGATTGAATAGTGTAATCAATAATGGTTAGATAAGATCATGCATCAATTGGTGCACAGGACATAATTTTGTCAAAGCACTATTAAAATCAACAATAACAGCAACAACAACATCCGCTATGACCATTCTACATCATCTCAAGGAAGGGATCATATTAGGGAGGGAGTGAGAGGCAGGAATGGGAAATATACTTCTTATAATATTGATGGTCGGATTAATGTTAGCCATCGTTTGTTCAAATTTCTAATTTTCGCCCTCTCTCTTGTTTCTATTCTTGTGATTTATATCCTTTCTTTCAATTTTTTTTATTTCATCCATACCTATTTTGATTGTCCTCATGAAATTTTTCCTTCTTCTCTTACAATATTTTTGTAACACATTCTCTATAGGTGTTAATGTCCACCCCTGAATTATCCCAATCAATTCTTTGTGTATTAGTTCTACTGTATTTTTTCTTGGGCTCTCATGAATATTCTTTCTCCAATATATATTCCTCTTTCTCCATCAAGTTATCCCCCTCTCTCTTTCTCTCTTTCCTTCCCACCTTTCTTGGACACCTCTCTCAACTTTACTCTGGCTCCACTTGCATGCATGTAGTTCAAGCTGTTCTGACCTGACTATTATTACACCCTCAAGTAGTTTATATTTGAACATGGTAGTCATCTATTAAAAAGCATCAAACACTCTCCAGCACAGTGGTCCATTAATAAAGCATACATTCAATGGATAAAAGACCAGTCAGGATAATAATAGCATTCAATTCCAGTAGTCCAGTAAAAAAGGGGGATAATGATGAAAAGGCAATTTTGAGACAAATTTCTAACCACAAAATCCCCTACAAAGGTATGAAAGGCTAATTTAAGGGCAAAGAATATGATATGAGGAGTATATTAACTTTCCTGATGTGCACTGGAGTAGTATTCATATTACTGCAGTTCAATTTGGTGGATATTTTGCAGGTTGTTTAGATTATTTTATTTGACCTAGAAATGAAAAGCCATTGCTTGTAAACCAATAATCAAATGTAACTATGTTGTTTTTTACTTTGTACTTAGAATTAATGATAGAAAAAAAACCTCTTAAGACTAGTATAAGTCTCGATATTAACCTGTTGCATTCTGAAACTCTGTGATCTATGCACAAAGTCTGTGGGAATTACACAAGTCAGAAGTCAATGGGTTAGCCTTGAGTTGAGATGTATATATTGTTAGATTGAAATGTTTTGATGCATTAGACCTTGAAGACTAATTTGATTTCAAAATTGAAAATCAAATCAGCCATAAAATATATATGATGCATTTTGCTGTCTTTCACCACAGACCCTTTACAGGGTTCCAAGTAAAGTGTTCTTTTCACACATAACTTGTTATTAATTTGTTGCCTTTGAGCTCCTAAATTCATAGCATTGAATTGGCTGAGAGACAGGTTATCATTTTAATATCATGCACATAGATTATGATAAGTTTTATGAAATTTGATGGAAGACATCAAAATAATTGATATGTTAATTGGATGTATGATAATTTGTTGATTTGATTGAATGTCCAGGGTGGTTTGGATTGAAATGTTCTAGTAGGGATCCATATAAGAAAATACATCATCTTGAATGCCTGAAGCCAATACTAGTTGATTACATTCTGCAAGGACATAAGATTTACATTATCACACTTGACATTGGTTTATAAATTGAATTTTGGATGATAAACATACAATATTTAATTGAAAATCATATGAATGGTAATTGAGGATAAATTGTTATTGCTCAAAAGTAAACAAGGTTGATATTGAGTACTTTTCCTCCAACTCATATTCATCATATAACTTTGTACATACTTCTGTTTGTATGGGACTAAGGGCAAAATATGAGAAAAGTTGTTGAACTGCACATACGCAGTGAAACATTTTGAAGGAAAATTTCATTGATGATCATGGAACAATATAAAAATAACCATGTTTATAGTGAGATTAAAAGGGCATAGTGTCATGTTATATTTTCTTCTATTTTCCCCTTCCTTCCCTCTGTTTGTTGTATTACTTGTGACATCTGACATTTAAAAGAGGTATCTCCTGTGTGAGTTCACCCCTTGAGCAGAACTTGGAGACTCTTTTATCAACTACAAGAATCTGAGATTTTGTACAACCTTTGAGTGTGTTAAGGAGACATGGAGAAGGTTTTGTGCAGTGAAACACATTTAATGAACATTGCTCAACACTCATTTTCTTAGAAAATAATAAAATTTGAAAGAACAAAATTTGAAAGAATTACCCTTCAATGATCCTGAAAGAACTGAGTTATATTTCTGTGTTTTTGCTTGTTACCTGTAAGCAATTGTAATTACTACTCATGACCTAAGCACATTACAATTTGACAAAGCGGTAGTTTTTGTTTGATTCTGATAAAAGTTATTTCCTGTAAGGGTTACCATTACCAGCTATCATTTACTCAATCCCAAATGGAATCCTCATCCATCTTCAGTTTTTTTAAATCTAATCAACAGAAGTTACAAAACAATATGGAAATGTAACATATAATTTGATAAAAGGATAGGCACAATGGTAATAGATGCGTAGCCGTAACAAACAATGGTAATGAGCACACAAAGATACATATTGCGTCGGCATGTGACATGCGATCCATTATGCAAGGGAATTGGGGAATTTGTGAACAATTATTATTGCTCTCCTCTGCTTTATCAGGGATGACTATCTCCAGCTTGAAGGGAGAAGAAGAATTACTGATATCCCTGGAGTGACAATTTACATGTTATCTCAGCATGGTTATATTTTACACAGGCTTTTCAGAGTCGAAAGGGGGAGAACTAGTGCCTCCAGCATGTGTGCATACATTGAATGAGGTACGGTGCCTCAGTGTTATGTAGCATGCATAGGCCTAAATGAATTATGGATATATTCTGCGTCCCAAAATAACTGATTGTTGAATGAATGATTTTGGGAGAGAGGGAGAAAGGAAAAAGAAGGAAATGGAAGTTTAAAATGATGAAAAAAGAAGATAAAGAGTTGAAAGCATACCACAAGTGTGATTAAATGTTCTTAAAGAGAAAACACACACACACACACACACCCTTATTCAAAGCTTTTGAATTGATACAAATGATTATTGTGGGCGCGTCATGGTCTTGCGGTTCTGACTCTCGGCTTTCAAACAAAGGGTCGTGGGTTTGAATCCTAGCCATGGCATGTTTTTCTTCAGCAAGAAATTTATCCACACTGTGCTGCACTCGACCCAGGTGAGGTGAATGGCCACCCGCCAGGATTATTTCCTTGAATGCACTGAGTGCCGGTGATGGTAGCTCGAGCTGAAGCTGGTGTAATAGTAGTTATAAATCCAGCTATTATTATTATTCATATTTTAAGATGATTGAATACTTGACTTAATTATTCATAGTTTTTTTCATTTTTCTTTACAAACAGTTGTATCTAGTAAGAGATTCACAGTGAGCCACTGCAGTTTTTTCGCCCTTTTTTCGCCGTTTTGTGTGTTATAACCTATGGGAAATTCAAAGTTGCAGTTTTTTCGCCGTTTTGAAAACGGCTAGAAAAGGGCGAAGAAAGGGAGAATTTTTGGAGAAAAAACGGCCAAAAAACGGCTACATTAGGTTTCCTACGTAAACCTTGAATTATTATGGAGTGCCATCATTGTTCAATATAAGCGGAGCTATTGATTTCCCCATGAAAACGGCGAGAAAACGGCGAATGTTAAGGACGAGGATCCTGTTAGAGGAGTGAAGATACTGAAAGAAAACGGCTAATAAACGGAGAGAAAACGGAGACAAAAGGGCGAATGGGTAGTAAGGCGCGCGTTGCATAAAACAGAGAGAAAAGGGCGAGAAAACGGAGACAAAAGGGCGAATGGGTAGTAAGGTGTGCAGTGCATGAAACGGAGAGAAAATGGCGGGACAACGGAGAGAAAAGGGAAGATGAGTAGTAAGAGGTGAGAGCATGAAACAGAAAAAAAAGGTTAGAAAAAAAAGGCGAATGGGTAGTACGAAGTTCATTGCATAAATCAGATAAAAGGGGCGAGAAAACTAAGACGAAATGGCGAATGAGTGAGAAGTGCATTGCATAAAATGGCAAAAAAATGTGAAAATGTGTGATATGCATTGAGAAAAAGCGACTAGAAAACGTAGAATATATATTTGCAATATAAACTTAAAGATTTTCTTAAGAACTCCTTTTTGAAATAAGCTCTAGTTTTCATGGGTAATTAATAATAATTCTCATTTCATTCATGTAAAAAAAATTGTTATTTTACTTTCAGGGGGGGGGGGATGGGGGGTTACGCCTTCTTTCATAAATCTTATTTACATATTGTATAGGCCTACTACATTCATTGTTTTATTTCAACATTTGTTATATTTCATGTGGAATTTGATAAAATGTCAATCAGATGAAAATAAAATTTAATTGAATTGGATTGAAACTTCTTTGAATACTTTATTCTTTACTCTTATTTTCCCTTCTTCATGGGCGGGAACCCGAGGAGGACGCGTCCCTCACTTTTTGGAAAGGGGGGCATAATATCAAATCCCCCTCTACTATTTGTGGTCTCTTATGATGGAGAACAATAAATCATTCAAAGTCGAATGTAGTTAAAGAGCTTAAATTTGCCCTATTTACTAAAAAATGCACAATTTCTTGCGCCGAATATTGGCACGCAGGTTGTCAGGGACGTAATCTACAAAATTGTATCGTAATTTGTTTCATGCAAATCGCTATTAAGTAATTATGCTAATTCATGCGTAATTAGTATGCAAAATCATACTTTTTCCTCTAACTCCCTTTAAAAAGCTCAGAATGTTCTAATTTTTGGTATAAGAACTCTTTGTCTACATGAACAAAATTGCGATATCAGATCAAAAATATGTCTTATTGTTTTTTGCAATTTTGTATGTATTTCTTTTGTTTTTTACTTTTTGTTTTTCATTATTTTTTCAATTAAATTTGTTTGGGACTCTTCTGAGATCATAAACAGCATTACATCTAGACCAGCAAAACTAAAAATAATCATACATTTATGTTTTTTTGTTGAAAACACAATTTGCATTGACTTTGTACACGAAATCACATTTTTAGCAATTTTTGGTCTGACATGCACTTAAATAATGTTGCGCAAGACTTGAAAGTAAAAATTTAGCGAGCGGCGAAAATATTGCACCAATTGTTGAAGGGGGGAGAGGGGCGGCCTAGATAGGGTTAATGGATTATTCTCTGATACCAATGACCATTGGCGGACCGTGACCCGGAGGAGACTTTGGAGGGGCACTGCATTGTTCACAAACAATACAGTGCCCCCCCCCAATGCTTTGTCTCCTCCGGGTCACGGTCCGCCACTGCCAATGACTTTAAAATGTATTCCAAATGTATTACTTTACAAATTTTAATTGTCCTTTAGGGGGGCACGTGTCCCCTGTGCCCCCCCCCCCTGGATTCACGCATGTATAAGTGGGGGTATTTTGTACAAATTTATATAGCCATACCCTCGCAAGTTAAGTGTACGATGAGTTACTGATGACATTGACCAAATCAATGTCGTTAATGAAACAAAAAGGCAAATAAGGGCAGCAATATTAATTCCCACATACTTAACAATTTATTTCATCCGTTTATTATACTTAAAGGGCACTGTAAATCACATCCCATAATAAATATTACATTTATGAATTTGGTTCAGAATTTTGAATGTTGCATCTTTCTCCAGTGGTTCTCTATTGCGCTTTCTGTCCTTTCATCTACGAAGACACTGACCCCTCCTAAAAACTTCACCCCCGGTATGCACTTGCCTCCCACTTGGTATTTTGCTATTTTATGTTAATTCAAATACTCGCATGATAATATGCAGACAGGCACTTTTCGTGTTCCTGATGCTGCAGTCACATTTTCCCTACCGCGGCGTACGGTGAGTCGAAAACAGCCGTTTTATTAATGTGTAGGTGGTAAAAAAAAGTCTTAACGGATGTTTTCGACCCGCCGTAAGGGAAATGTGGCTGGGCCATTGGTCATGTAAGTAGTATCCAACAAACCACTTCGATACAGTTTAATTACTTGTGGGAGGATACATCAGCCTCCATGATGTCATGAGCTACTTCGTTTTATTTAGGAAAGATAACTCTAAAAATGTAAACAGAAGCTTTGGAGTGAATGCCCTATTAGAGCTGTTGCGACTTCAATGGGGTCAATTAATTACACCGTCTCGCACGTTTTGTGAACAATGGAAGGTGTGAATGAAGGTGTGAAGATTGCAGTGAACACCTAACAATAGGAAGAATCTGTTTCAACTTAAGTTACGCAATGATCTCTTGTGATCTCTCGTTGTGTTTCTTCAACCCGGATGAATCCCCAAACCACCATTGTCCTATCACGGACCTATGGTAGTCAGCGTTTGTGAAAACGGAATGATAATCGAGGATGATAGTGGTATTTGCGATGTAAATAATGATAGTGGTGATAATGAAGGGGGATGAAGAGGAAGAAGAGGACAAGAATGATGGTGGTGGTAATGATTTTGATGGCGGTGATGATGATGACGATAACATAATTATTTTTTTTCTTAATAAACATATTTTGTGTGTAAATTTATAAAAAAAGAGGAAATTTTCTTTTTAAGAATATGGATAAGATGCATATTATATTATATTATCTTTGTTTAGTTTTTTTTCTGATATTTGTGTTTGATTTGTCTCTATTGTTCTGATTACAATATGCATGTATATATCGTGATTTCGTTAATACCTTTGTTAATTCAATAAAACACATATGATACAGTGATTATGAATGAGCGTTATAGTTAACTATTTTGCACAAGCTGGTTATCAAAATGACGCTAGACGATTTTGGTAATAAAACCCACATGGCTTTAGACGAATCGGCATGAATCAATTGTAACTAACTCAATAAATTATCCAGGCACATATAGCGCTTAATGGGACAAAATAAAGTACTCAATAGATCTTTCATTAGAAAAACAAAATCGAGAAAAGATTTAAGTCGTGAGGTTATAGCTTTACTCAAGTGACTGTCATGTAGACCTCTATATGTAACTATAATTTTATTGTTTTGAATCATCTCTAATAATTGCTTTAATTTTTAATCAATTATTTTTTATGTTTACAAGCTGTATACTTTTTAATATGTTAGGTAATATGTTACTGAATAGCATATTCAATGAGTATTACGTCGTTATAATTATCATTATATAGTGAAAAAAAACTGTGAGCTTTATAACAATGCCAGTCACTTATTTGTGTTGTTGACGAAGGAATGATTTTGTAGCCGTTTTCCACAAGAGAGGTATTCGCCCTTTATTAGCCGTTTTGTAGCCGTTTTCCACAAGGAAGGTATTCGCCATTTATTAGCCGTTTTGTAGCCGTTTCGCACAATGGAGGTATATACGCCCTTTATTAGCCGTTTTGTAGCCGTTTTCTCGAAGGGAGGTATTCACTATTTTATTCTGATGAAAATCATTGTTGCATACAGTTGGCTTTCCATAGTCGGTACACTTTTTTTGTCGCCGTTTTTTAGCCGTTTTCTAGCCCTTTTCTAGCCGTTTCCTGTTGGGAAAAAGGGAGAAAAAAGAGAGAAAAAACGGCGAAAAAACGGCTAATCACCCAAACCAGTCTGGCTCACTGTGATTTTAGGCCTATCTGTTAATCTCTTCAACCCTTCTCACCCTTTTTTTCAGGACTGATAAAAACAAAGTTATTTGATATCCCTGATCAACCTTGTTCTATTTTGTAGAGCATTTCTAATTATATTTTAGGGTCACATATCAACATGCTACATACTGGAACTAGATAGCAAAACCTGTGGGGATTTTAAAATTCAATATCCAGCTGGTTAAAAAGCTGAAGTTCTCCTCCCCCTTGTCCCTTTCTCTCTGATTAAGCCACCTCACTGCAGCAAAATGTTGTTTACAAATTTCATTTGAATTTCAAAATCCAGTTCAATGGGGTATTGACAAAGTTGTGTAAAGGTATCCACATATTTTGTCATTGAATGAGTATGGTATGGTAGATTGATGCTAAAATGAGTAAGTGAGTGGGTATTATTGGCATGGAAGCCATAAGCACCATAATTAATCATCCCTTTTTTCTTGCAAGATATTAAGCAATAATTTCCACTACTTGAAGGACTGTTTAAATTGGGAAATTAATCTTTTTTATGGATCTGTTTAAAATTGAAGGAATCTTTTTGTACCACACCCCCTCCATGTCAGTATCTGGTCAGAAAATAGGGTCAGTGGAACTACCAGTAGAACAGAATTTAAAAAGATTTATGGAATATGTCCTATATGACTGTGAAGTGGGTGTGATGACTGATGAATGTGAGGTCAAAGGTCAGATCAAGGTCATCTAGGTTATCTTGACCTCATTATAAGTTGAGAGATGAAGGAGCTGACATTGGAAATGTTTGGCCTTCTTCAGTGACATTATAAATGTTTAGATACATTTTTGTTGCAAATAAAATCTTAGAGTGTAGGTAGGAATGGCATGGCTATTAAATGGAGTCTGCTGTCAGAGAAAGTCTTTGTTGGTAGGAGAAGCCATAGAGCTTCCCACTTCGATCATATATCATTAATATGAAATAATGTGCAATAAGATGCTTCATTAATTATCTAAGCTTACACTTTTTATTCTTTTTAATTGCATGTGGTGACGGTTTGTCAGTTCATACCCAAATCTCCTGACTAATAACCAAGTGATTTTAGGTTTATCCCAATCATTTGTTGTCTGAACTTATTGTTCTATTAGTGGTCACTTATTGTCTAAAATGGATCTAACTTTATATGTAGGTTTAATGGCTATTTAATCCAGCCTAAAAACGGAATTGAGTTGATGAATCAACAAACATAATCATTTTCATTTTGCTACAGTTTACCCTAATGTCCAAAATAATCCTTTTCATTCTTTGCAATTGTAAAAACTTCCTCCTTGTTTGCCAACTTTTAGAAGTTAATCCACAGGAATAATTGTATTTTTTGCAGTTTAGTCAATTAAGTTGTCCTGTCTCAACTTCTTAAGATTTGTTGATGTTGTTTATGGCCAGACGATTTATGATACACTAAGCTGTGAATCGTTAAGAGACACAATAAGCTGCATATTTTTAGTTTATTCTTGAATGGTGAGCTAAACATCTTAAGATGTTTTCTTGAAATCGTGATTGCAACAAAGAAAGGTGTTTGTTGTCAAAATATGTAGCCGTTAGTTTAGTGACCTTTGTAGCGCTGGGAATGGAAAGCTAGGGAACATTTCATGAATGAAATTGTCAGCGAAACTGTTATAAGCTACTGAAATCCTTGCATCTGATTGGCTCAGAGCAAATTAGTCAGTAGAAATCACTGATGGGATGCTTCTTGAAACACTCCATAGTACATTGTTGAGCTTTTACTGATAAGTGATGGGAACAGAAAACGCTATTTTTTAGTATTTAATTTATCACCATGGCTACCAGTCTCTTTCTTACTACAATTTTAGATGATAGATAGGACCAAATCATACCCAGTATGGAGTGGGAACAGATGTTATCATTTATTTTATTGTCTCCTCTCTTATATCATCATATCGATCACCCATCCCCCATATCCCATTATCCTTTTGATGTGTCTCTGTAAGTTCATCCAAAGTACACAAATTCACCCTCTTGGTGCAAGAAGGGCATTGATGTTATATTCAAGGATATGTGATTAAAGCCCTTTTGACTATAAACCTGTGCGTTATAGATTTGTTCATTTGCATGGAAACGTACGTATGATATCACAACATTAATCCCCTTTATTACATTTGTAACAAACAGGTGCACACATAATGCCTCTTATTTATTGAACTTTCATGTAGGCCTATATAGTACAGTAAAAGGAAAATCTCATATTTTCCCTTGTTTTTCATTTTATGAAATGTAATTTGCACTGTTGAATAGTATGGCTTGCAGACACACCATATGGTTGGGTACTGTACGTCTGATAGAATTTATTCCAAATAGTGATTGATGGCTCAGTACAATTAGTAACACAGATTTTGCATTGTAAAAGAATCCTTCACATTTCAATTTGTACATGTTTATTCATTGAATATATTTTTATGTAACTGATATTGAAGCCTCACTAAGGTATACTATTTCCTTTGCTTTGTTGAGATGAAATTAGCGATATTGCATGGAAAATGTAATTTATTTATGGTTATTATCAACTTAGAATTAAAATACGAATTAGGAACGATTTCCTGAGTATCACTATTCTTAGGGATTCAGTAACTAAATTGTTTAGATTATGAAGGACAGGCCGACAGTTATTCCTAGAAAAGTAGTTTAAGATGGCCTGCATTGCCCCAACGTGACATAGCAGTAGAGTTAGAGATTAGAGGGACGAGTTAGATGATGACAGCTTCTTAACTCTCCCCACGGTACTCCCTAACTCATGTCCCTGTCTTAATCTGATTTCTCCTCTTCTTGGACAGCATCTATTTTTCGTTTGTAACATCCCAATAGATTTTTCACGACATGAAATTATCCGCAACCCCCCTTCTTATGTTCAGTTTTAAGTTAAAACGCTATTTACCTCCCCCCCCATTTATTTCTGATAAGGTTTTTGAAAAAAATTATCTACTGTGCCTGTCCGTCTTCCTCTCTCTTCTCACCTTTACCTTTCTCTTTCTTTCTTCCTTTCTTTCTACATCTCCCTTTATGTCCAATTATTACTGGAATAACTTTCATTTTCTTTCTTAAATTGCTTTGTCTCAGACTATTGATCTCTCTATCATCATGAAGTGTAATCTCTTCTCTCTTTTCGTCTAAATATCTTCGATCACTGGAGTCTTATTTCTTTGTTTCTCAAGCTCTACCACTCTCGATCCATCGTACTAATCTCCGTTTCCATCTTCATATCTCTTCCTTCCTCACTCATCTCTCTCTTCCTTCCATCCTCATCCTCTTATCTATCTCAATAATTCATGATTTGAACGCTATCACACTGAAACAACATTTAATTACTCGTCCCACTATCAAGTTACCTACACCCCAGCTTAATGTGGAGCTTTGAGGTGTCTTTTAAAGAAAAATGTTGGACTGCTCTCCTCTGCATCTCCTTGCCTCCTTACTCCCATGAAGACTTGGTGTCCGATTTCACGTGAAAAGTGAACCGAGTCCGTTGCCAATTTTTCGCGATTCTTTGTGCCATTGCGATTAGAGAGGAAAAAAAATGCTTGAAGGGGAAAGGGATATACCTCGGGGGTGCCAAATAGACAATTAGTCAGTCCGCTCTGCAAGAATTTCACCCCTTCTTTTTCCTCGTTTCAAGGTCTTGGGGAGAATCACAGCCTCTGTGCGCAGGATCAAATTAAATGGCAGCTCTCGGTCGTGAACCCTGTATAACAAAAGAACTTGCTACTCTATCACCCAGCATCCAGGCCCTCTTTCTACACCTAACAAGAAAACTTCATATACGGTTTCTATGGGAGCTATAGATTTAAAACAACGCCCTTAGCAAAACTCTGTTGAAAAACATACCCAAATTTGTGAATGCAATCGTTAGAGTGCTTTTCTTTTGAAATATGCATAAGCTTGACACCCTCGAAGCAAGCTACCATGCGTGCTTTCCTAGGTAAAGAATTCAGGAAAAAACCTTTACATGAGCACTGGAAGGGTGAAAAATGCTAATCTTATTTGAGACTGGTCTGTGAGTGTGTTTTGAAAATTGTCTCGGCCATCATAAATGTTTGCATATAAAATAATTTCCCTTCCCCTAGAGAAGAATCTCTTACCTTTTTGTTTGGAGAGGCTACAGAGGCTGATCAAATTATTTATCCTCACTTTACTTTTTTTGGGGCTGGAGAAAAAAAAATTCCATCTCTGTTTACCCAGGATATGCACCATCCCCTTTCAAATTTCTGATTCAAGTTTTTATGTGTTTACACGCTGTATTCATTACAACTAATATATTAGTCTAGGCTTATTTTTCAAGATGTATTTATGACAGATATCTTTTGCATGGTCTAGCTTAATCATTCTGCCAAGGGCGAGGAGGCCATTGTATTCATAGAAATGTGAGATTTTAACATACTTTTATCTGTGATAATATTTTAGATAAATTATGAAAAACGTATGCTTGTTTTAGGGAAATATTTAAGAAATTGTTTGAATAGAAGTCATGTGATATCTTTTAATGTTTTTTTCTTCAATGCTAATGATTTCTGCCTTTTCTCCCATTTCTCTCCCTCCCCCCCCCCCCCCCTCTGCTTCCATCAACTCATGATTTGCCTCCATCCTTTTTGCATTCTCAACTTGATGCCTTTATAATGATCAGGTAAGTGGTGTATACATTTTTTCATGCCCCCATAAGAAATATGAGTCTATATCGTGTTATTCTCAAGGATGTCATTATTTAAAGACAGTGGAGCTCTTACTGTTCCTTGCACTCAACAGATGAAACATTCTATGTGAAGATACTTCCTTTTTGCTCTGAGACTGCTGGTGACTAGAGTAGAACATTCGATCACTCAGATGGGTCTATAATTTGATTTCTTGCCTCATTTCACTCTCTCTACTCTCTGTGGAGGTGTCACAAAAAGACCAAAAAAAAATCTTCCGCAGAGTGAGAAGGATAGATGGAACTGTACAGGTACAAAATAGGAGGCTGGAGGGGGGGGGGAGGGGTTAGGGGATAATAGTTCCAATGTTTAGATTCTCCCATTTATAATGTTTATATTTTGGAAGAATAAAAATTTCAAATTTTATGGTATGCCTAACTTGAACAAAAAAAATCTAGTTGTCCTTTGGTATGTGTTCATAGAAATATTCCCTGTCTAATTACTTTGACTGACCTTGAGCCTATTCTACTCTTCTCTTTATACTTATATCTGTCAGAATTGTATACAATGTTCTTTGTATATATATTATCTCTTCCAACCTTTTAGGAAATAAACAATTCAAATTTCAACCGAATCCTGTATTTTGACTCATGAAATTTGCTTTACGGAAAATTTGCAACATTTCTGAAGTCTGATGTCTCCTCTATTGAACACTTAAATTCAAGAACAATAAATGAGGAAAGAGATCATTGAAAAGCAAACTTTATCAAGTGAATCAACTACTCCTATATAATTTTATATATATATATATAATTTTTTACAATTTCAAATAGGTGCTGGTGTAAATATATCAGTATGACCTTCTTGAAAACAGCACAAGGTGTGAACAGCTCTAAAAAGCAATTGTGGAATAGAGATAGAGAAAAGTAAACTGTGGTTTGTGTATGGTTTCACATATCAATCACGTATTCAACTGTCCAAACTTCTTCAGCTCGTCGCGACAATTTGCATGAAAGGCGGCAAAATGTAGTAGACATTTTTCCTTTTTTTAGGACTCCTTTAAATCTCTGGTCAGATTGGTTGCATCGTGATATGTTTGCTGTTTGCTTTTTTTTATTTGTAAAACATAAATTGTTTCCGTACTCTTTATTTTTTTTAATGGGTTTTGTTCCAATTTGAAATTTTTTGTATTACTGTACTTGATATATAGGAATAATGATTTTTTGTTGATATTCATTTCTTTACCTGCTCCCCCTTCTATTACTGCATTGAATATTCCCAAGTAAATGTCAAGAGGAAATGGATGTAAGCATGCATGTTTGGAATCTTGATTTGCAATTCTGATGTATGCAGCCAAACTTATTGGCAATCAATCAACATATCTGTTTATCGATGAAATTAAATTTTAGGATTATTCAAAACATTCTATCCCAAAAATTAGGAATGGGAGGGGGATACAAGGAAAATATGAAAGAAACATAAATGCTTTTTTACTTACAAATATTGCTTGTTTTTCTCTTTTAGTTTTATTATTATTTTAGTCAAGCACAATATTGCAGAATTCTATAAGGGTGCACTTTTTTCTCAGATATTTTTTTGGGGTTTAAAGAAGGTAGTTGTCATCTTACCACATTCTATTTCACATTTGCTTGCCACCGAGAAAATATGAACGGCAGAAAAATCGATAATAAAAGTATTACTTTCAATTTAATTTGCATTCGCCTCACGAAGCCATGTGTGATTTCTTTCATATGGCCTGTATCTTTGACAAATTGAAACAGTGACAATTTTAGCACCTCACTGCTGATCAGGTTTACCACCAGGACTTTGGATCAAGAAGCGTAAGTTCATGTTCTCCATCGTGTGAGAGAGAGGATGGCCAGGGTGTATGTTAAAAGTCTTTTAACACGGCTGTTCCTTCTTACGATGTCAGCCGTGCACTCTTTTCGCGAGTTCATGCTCAGTTGTAAAGTGTAAGAGAATGATAAAAAACCCGGGGCTTTAGATCCTCACCATAATGAAGATGTCAGCCATGGCTTTGAACAAGTCACGCCGAGCAAATACGCACCCCCCTGCTGCAAGATGCGAAAGAGAAAAAGACGGGGCAAAACTCTTTCGCAAACAAAATCCCTTCACAGCGGAGAAGGCATATTGGCTGTCTTTATGGAGGAAGAGCTTGTCAGGATTGGCATGATATGTCAGATCTGTTTTCACTTGCATTCACAGAGGCTATTAGAAGATGAAAGGAATGGAGAGAAAGAAGAGATCTCTGCCCAGCTTCTTTTCTTCTTTCCCCTTGTCAACTACCTTACCTTTGTAAAGCACTGAGCATTCATTTCAATGCTCACTGCTTGTATTACGCATTGCTTTCATATCTATATTTGGAAAATAAATCCTAGGTCTCTTTGGAAAGGAAGCCTTCTTATTTGCTTCTTGAGTTTTGTTTCTGGATGGCATCTTATCAGAATTTACTGAAGACAAAACAACTTGAATTTATTCTTTTGATCTGAATTCGGGAATGGAAAAAATTCAATCATCTGGAAATATCAATCAACTCTCTGTTATGCATCACATTCATAGTAAAATCAGCTAATTGATTATTTATGTAGTTCTTAAAATGAGTCTTGCATCTATTGGTATTTCATTCTGCCGAAAGTGTGTGGACATTAAAGCTAGAATGATAGAGCAACATAAAACCTAAAAACAACTGTAATTCCTTGATTTTGTCTTCAGCTTCTTTTCCTCCATTTCCCAAATGAAAATACTAAATATCAAGAACACATTCAGCAGATCCCTCCTTTGCCTTCCGTATTTCATTGTAAATACACCTCCATGAATACTAACATACAATGAAAGGTGACAAGAAAATGGATTTTTTGAACAGCCCTTCTCGTTTGATCAGGCTCCTGATATGTGAATTCTTTGCACCAACATGAATAGAATGCAAATGGATGGAAAGCATTCTTTAGTCCCGTCTGTAAGAATTAATGAAGAGAACATCTAAACAGATCTTTGATTTATTCATTACTGCTCTGTGATTTTGTTTTTATGTTCCACTGAAAATCCCCTTCTGAAGTTTTGTGTATTTTTTGGTGGGGGTGTGCCTCACGAAACCCGGAAATGGGGGTCTAAGGAACTGACCACAGGGGTAAAATACAGGGTCTTGGGAACTTAATATATATACTGGGCGGTGTGAAAAACGGTCTACGGAACGGATCACGGTACAGTAGGTACGGCGCACGCTAGCGCTGTATAAATAAGTGCTAGCGGTGCATGGAGAGCTAGCGGAGGGAGTTGTGAAGAGGCACATGCAGCTCTTGCATGCGGTGCTTGCGCTGGACAATTTTGGCAGGGCAAGAGAACTGGGATGTTTCGTAATGGGGGTCTTGCGAGCGGGGCAGGGCGGCTTCTGAACAGAATTTTTGTCATTCGGAGTATCTAGAGAACTGAAAATTAGGTCTGAAAAAGGGGTGATCACAGCGATCCCCGTACCACCAATATATGTGAGTGCCCCCCCCCCACCGGGTTGGGGATGCTTTGTACATCAATCGCTGTTTCAAGAGGAAGCATTTATGTGAAAATTAAGTTTATTGTCTATACTGATATGATTTATACAAGCCCACTATTGTGTTTTAATTAAAACATTAACTTTCAGAAACTTGATGCTTAGGTTGTTTGAGATCTAGGTTCATGAATATTTTGAAAGCAACTTTAATACATTGCTAATCATACAAAAAATGTTTAAAAAGTGAGGATTTTTCTCAAGATTGAAATTCTTGATATTCAAATTATGTATCTAATTTAGATAATTTTTTTGGAGAAATGCGATGAAAAGAGTCTTTGTTACCTATTTCTGAAAAGGTTTCATTATGCTATCATTTTTCCAAAATACAGCTATAGCTGTAATGAAATGACCATTCATAGTTCAAAACCTGTTTAGTTAGGCCCTTTAACTATTACATGATTTTTAGAGATCTAAAAGGCAAGAAGACAAATTATCAGATTGAGACTGACTCTTTTGGTGATGTACAGAAAGCAATTCTGCAGCTAGGAGTTCGGACTGGTAAAGGCATGCTGGGATGTATTATTATTCAGAGGTCAAGAGAGAGGGGGTAAAACTAGGCTTACCCTCTCTTCAAGGTGTGTTCTTGGCTATAAATAGATTTGAACTTGAGATGCTGAAGACCATTCAGAGGAATGGGATAAATTTAATTTGTTGGTCAAAATTTTAACTTACAGGTTATGTTCTGAGATGGGATATTATCAGGTTTAGTGTGATCAGATTATTCCTGCTTTTATTAGTGCTTCAAGAAAGTTTGATGAGGACAAAGAAATTGATAGGGCCCCATCTCGGCATTCTTGCTTTTTGTTGTCTTTCATCAATCATCTGATATTTGAGTATTGCCTATTTTATCAATTCTACTGCTCTCTCGCGTTCATTAGCCTCCCTGTCCTTTCCTTTGCTAATTCATTCCCCCCTCTCGTTTGTATTTTCTATTTCCATCCCATATTCTCAACATCACTTTCCTTCGGCATTGCCAAAAGTAGTTGTGGTTGTATAAAGCACTGTGGTTCTCTAGTCTAAAGGGACTTTTTGGTCTTTCCCCAACTATTCCCTTTGATTCTTCTTAAGTTAACACCTACTACTGGTTGACATATCTTTCCCATCACATCCTCCTCAGTTTTAATGCTTTCTCGTACTTCTAAATTAATCGGCAACATCTTCAATTCAGGATCAAGCACCCCTTATCTCTCTCATCCCTTTCTCCTGTCATCTTCTCTCTCCCTCTCTTTCTCTCTCCTCCTTCCTCTCCCTTCTTTGTGTTCAACATAACCTTTCTCCTACTTTCATCTTCTCTCTCCATCCTTATTCTATCCTACTCTGAGGCTCCTGTAACAGATATCTCAAGAACAAAATGGTGGGCTCAAGCTGGCTTTGCTGGTCTTATATCTTGAGATATCAGAGTTTCAACTGAGCTTGCTTACCCCCAAGCCACAAGTTCACTGATCGTCACGGCGGCGCGCAGAGGGCATAGCATGCTGCAGTCTGTCATTGTCTAATTCAAAATGTTAAGGTGTTAAAGATGAAGGGGATGAGGGGTATGCTGGAATCAAGGCGAGAATCAAAGACATAAAATTGATGTTTGATTAAATAGAGAGTATAGGAGAATACTACTGTAGTGATCTGACTTGGGAAATGTCAAACGTAAAGAAAGGGAGAGGAGGGAGAAGAGAAAAAAGTGAAAATGTAGTAATAATGATAATAATAGTGTATAAGGACATATCTACGAGGATAAACTTAAAAAGAAAGTAGCATTGTGCAAAGAGGAGTAATTTTGGGATAGAATATGTGAAGTATATACTTAAAATGAAAAAGTGGTAGGGGATATTAAGCATGTTTTAAGTCTGTGAGTATTGGACCAAACAGAGGATAAATTGATTAGAAATAACCTAGACATAACTATTAATTTAACAATAATCTGACAGAATCGTGCTTCATGGTAATCCTTCACATTTTCATAAGATATAGATTAGATCAATTTTATTGGAGAAAAGATACTGTTAGTGAAATTAACGAACATCGACCAAGATGATCTGGCGGGAACTGTAGTCTCCATAATGTCTCAGGGTCATAATAGTATTGTGGTAATAAACCAAAGATACACCGAAGCAAACAACTTCAGTAAGGAAAAAGACATCCCTGAAATTTAATTTACCAAACTCTATCGTTCAATAAAGAAGCACTCTGTGTAGATGTGGCTATAGAGACCCATCCCAGCCGACAGAGCGCCACTAGCTACATGTAACTTGAAGTTGTCTTGGTGAGCCGACCCGTTGTCTGTAACAGATATTAGACGCAGGATGCCATGGACAGGATTCCGTGCGCCTCCTGCTGCTCACGGCCATTGTCTTTGACCTCTTGAATGACACGCTAAAGACAAGTGTGCATTCAGAAAGATGGCAACACTCGCTTGGTGAAGAGAAGTGCTTAGCGTCTTTCCGGCAATATTAGGGATACCCCTGGAGCCAGTAGTAGAAGATATTGGACTTATAGATGGAAAACAATATTGCAATACACAAAAAATAAAAGACAATGAAAGGAATTCTGGTCAGTATTAACAAGTTTGTAGTTCTGTTTGGGAGCTGTGAAAGATTGTAATATTAGCTAGGATTTTTTTTAGGGCAGGTTAATTGCGATATGCATTTCTGTTTTTCGTGGTTTGAATTTATAGCAAAAGGATCTTTGTCTTTTAATTCAAAGCAAAGGGGAGATGAATTATTCTTTCAGATTTCAACATCCTTGTTTGGGTTTCAATTAAGATAGAATATCAGTAAATGCTCCAAGAGGCTATATTTGTACATAACCATGAGTTCAGAAGAAAGCTATTTTGTAACAGTGTTGAATGAAATTATTTTGTAAAGATTGTAACAAGGTAAGAAGCTCCTAAGTTGGGAAGTTAAACAGGAGAGGGAAGAGGCTTGAGACTGAGGTTGAAAGAAGAAGGATCGGAGAAATGTAGGAATGGGAAGGATGAAAAGAAGAGAAGAAGGAATCAGATGAAGAGGGAAAGAGAAAAGAGGGCGGAAGATATTCTTTGAACTAGATATGTCAATACTTTGTTAAGTAGCATGCTATTAGCCACATCATTGATGCCTACACTTACACTCCTAAAAATATATTAATTATCTAAATTTTTAATTGACTAAAAAACAGTATATGCATTGTTCTTAATTACTGTGCAAGCATACTTTGTGCTCGTCATTATATTATTCAGTTACTGACAAGCCATTTCTTATCTTGGTTCACCGGTCTATGTGGAAAGAACGTGTGGTCACTAATATTTATGGAAAAACACTTAAGATCAGTATAATAATTAACAGGGTATATTAGAATTGTATACTTGCATGATTAAAATGGATATCTGTTTTGATTGCAATTTGTGGCAATATACCATCTGCCACTCGAATCTTCTGATTAATCTGTTACTTATTTTAGTCTACTGTTGAAGTTTTCTATCAATAAATATTATATGTCAATATTATCAAGGAATAGAAATATTTGAGACAGTGTTAGAGAGAGAGAGAATTTTGAAAGAAAAATGGATAAGTGAGGGGGTGAAGGATGGTGATAAGTGGGAAGGAGAAAGAAGAAAAAACAATTGAATTTTATAAAAAGCAAGATAAACATGGAAAGAAAAATTGAAAATGCAAATTAGAATTTAATTGCTACATCAAATTAATGGGTTTTAAACCTACGCTTCACATGTATAGTTACATGTTTATTTCTTAAAGGCTCTCAATTTTTTATTAAAAAATTGACAAAAATAGACTGCTTTAAACTTCAAGAGTAGAAAATTTGTCTGTCATGTCACCCCAATTCTATCATCTTTTATGGACAGGAGTGTGGCATACTGGCAATTGATTTTGGAATCATTTTCAACATCAAGAACTTCTCTTCAATAATAAACGTTCTTTCATTTCATTGAATGCATCTTATATCTCATCTATTATTGACAGCTTCTCAGTGGATAACTGACTCCATGACAGCCAGCTGACATTCAACATCATCTCATTTCTTTTGTATTTTGATTAACTGCTCATGAAAGATGCCATTGATGTGTTTCCATATCAAATGTTTCATTAATAAATTTCCAACTTATTCATGATACAACCATGTACATGCCTTAATTCTCTGAGAACATCGGATTTGTTTTCAATGTAGACAAATTTGTGGAAACATTATTTCCCACTTCAAATGAATTAAAAAAAGAAAATGAACAAATCTCAAATCCAACAAAGTAATTATGAAACTTATACCATGGTCACATTTGCTCTACGGCGGCCGTACGGCGAGTCGAAAACAGCCGTTTTATTCATTTTTACTAAAACCACCTATGTATGTAGCTGGTACCAACAAATGTTAAAACGGCTGTTTTCGGCTCACCGTACGGCCGCCGTAGAACAAATGTGACCAAGGTATAACTGAACTGTGAGTGATTTTATTCTGATTTATATTAAAAGGGATGACAACTTATAGCTTAAATTGAACCTTCAAAAAGGAAATTGTGTTCTAAATAGAATGTTGAATGCAAGGTATGTTTACTTTGTGAACAAAATAAAGAAGGTACTGTTAGTTAATCATAAACCAGATGTCCTCATCTTTCCTTCTTCCTCCCTGAAGAAATGACAGCTTGCCAGATTCCTAAATAAACATATCACTAGCAATCCCTAGTCCAGGTGCTAATTACCCTCCCTTAGTACCCATTATTATCCATTGGTCTTAATCCTTTTATCAGTGAGGTATTGACTGGATGAGTTATCTTAATCCAATCAGTAGACTTGCCAAGTAACTGTAACAGTTGCTTGGTTACTGGTTAACTTGGTTTAGAATGAATGAGTGCATAAGAGTGACCCTTGTCCTATAATATTAAGGGTTTTTAAGGGGGGGGGGGCAATTGGAGGATTAGTTTCTTAGTTTCTTTTGGGGTTTTGGTCATAGGTTTCGGAGTGCAACCATCTCATCTTCACTTGCTATAATTCTAATAATTACCTTCATACCCTTCATCAACACAATCACCTTTAGTGATCAGTTGTGGTTCTTTGTGAAAAGTGTGTAGGCCTATACTCTCTTGTGTGGAAGCCAATACTGTTGGTTTACCTCCTAACAGTTCCATTGCAAAAAATAGTTCTTTCCACTTTCAAAGAACCATACATCTCCCTCTCTGTCATAATTCTTAGAAAGAAGAATTGAAATGTGTAATTGGTGTAGTTATACTCAAGGGAATGCTGTTACAAATGTCATCATTTTGTCCGATTAGATTCCAATGTCAGAACAATTTGCAAAGTGTCTTCAGTTGGACTTAAGTGTATTAGCAACCTTTCAGCCGTGTTCCGATGAGAGAAAATCTCTGATTGTGTTTATTCATTGTTAATACAAATATGTATCTTTGGTTTGCGTCAATGTATAGATGACCTTTGTTTATTTACTCACTTAAAGCATTTGCATTATTTTTCAAGATAAACAGATTAGTTATTTTGTCCAACATGGACCAATGTTTAACCACAGAGTCTGCACATCTGATAAATAGACCAATTTATTGGATATTATCAATACCACAGTTATGTAGACTTTTTTTCTTCCTGATCAAACGTGACTGGGGAAAATGCCTGATATACTTTTAAATTTGTTTATGTACAAACTGACATAGTTTCGGTTGGGTTTTTGTCACATAATTATAGATAGCATCATTTTTAGGGAAACAAAATTTAAAGCAGGAATGTCTTTTATTCGACCAAAAGTTGACTTTCATATAAATTTTTTTGGGGTTGTGTGCCAACTCTCCTCTTTATATTGTCATATTGCTGGCATCTATGGTAAAGTAGAAAGTGAGATTTAGAAGGAAAGAATTGTACCCTCATGATCTGTTTATTGCATCTTTTTTTGTTTAGCATTGTGGAATGCTTAGATGCAGAAGGACATTAAGAACATTTTAAACCCATGTCAACGCCCTTTCAGCTATGGGCACATGTTATATCCTTGCCATTACAATAGGAATGTATCTATCCTTATTAACAAATAACCGAAAAGCTGCCAATTCAATGATTAGGCCGAGACCACTAAATAGTTACCAGATGATACTGACTCACTCGTCAAAACTTTCCCAAAACACGCCAATCTCATGTAACTGGATCCAAATCTATATATTTGCAGTGAAATGACTGTAAAATCCCAGGTAGTATGGTCAATTCATAAGCCCTTTCATTGGTCCAGTGATATGGTGTGGATTTGACCATGTGTCCAAACAGTCCCGCGTTGGAGCGGTCATTGTCCATGCTTATGGGAAATTGAATGGTATTTTTCTAACCTGTGTCAAGCGTATACTCTTGGGTGTAAGAGGGAGTTTGGTGTCTGGATGGCATGAATACAAACTGGTATTCAATCACTGATGGTGAAAAGAAATGGAGAGTTGGGTAGATAGATAGAGAGAGAATATAATGATGGGATAGAAAAGAAGCCAGGAGAAATACTTGGTGAAAAGATTGATATACATGTATTTATGTAGAGAGAGAAAGAGTGAAATGAGTATGAGAGAATAGATACCGTGCGGGGGGGGGGGGGGGGGGGGGGGGGGATGAAGAGATACCTATAAAGTAAAAAAAATCAAATATAGTATGTTTACAAAGAAAAAAAATGGATCTCCAGAATGTTTTTGGAAGTAGATCCAAATTGGTTATTGAGGAAGGTATAGTATAATGGTAGATCAAGCAATTAAATTAAATTGAAATTTGTAGTGATGAATCCATGCAAAGGAAACTGGGTAGAAAGACGGGGAAAATGAAATAAGATAATTTGATACGAGATGGAAGGGGAAGTTTGTAGCTTATATTGTGATTAGGTTTGATAACCTTTGTCGCTGAAAAGCAGGATTAGAGGGACATTTCAAACCATCTTTACCGATACAAGGAAATAGTTTGGGACAGGTTCACAGCAGAGGCCAAGCCTGAGCACGAAAGATAGAATTAGCAACAAATTCCCAACAAATTACAACAGAACATCATACTCCTTCAAGTTTTGGAACATTCTTAAATTTTGCCTTTCTCAACTTAATCTTCATATTTCCTTTTTGTAAATATTTCTTTCATAATCACATCATCCTGTAGTTATCTGATGTAAAGGTTGACAGAAATACCTTGTTTGAAATGTCATTAACCCTATGTATTGAGTGATATTTCATTGCATGGAACAAAAAGAAAAATATAGATTATTATTGTTAATGGGGTAATGTAATTAGGAAATTATGGAAATGGGTCATAGAGGCAAATTCCTGGTTACGTGATTGAGTCTCGTCAAAATATTCTGCTCTGAAGGAATTGAAAATAATAGTGGAAATGAATTATAATGACAGACATTTTCTGAGAAGAACTGTTTTCAAATTAATGGTATGGTTTCACTTTGAATTATCATAATCAACATTAAAACTTAATCCTTTGATACTATTAATGCAAAACGGATATTGAATACTTATTAAATGAAAATAAAGCAAAATCATGACATGACATCATCGGCGGTCTTCCGAACCGTCGTATCAGTCAATTTTGGTCAAAAAATTCTATTCATAACTAAATTTCTTGGCAGCAATTTATTTTATTTTCTGAGATATGAGAGGATTTTCACTGCGATGCCATACAAATTTTTGATAAAATGCGCAAGTCCCATTGGAAATGTGTACTGTAACAGAGCGATAAATAAATATACCAATGTCAAGCAATTGTCTTGGTCTTTCCAACCATGTATTTTTCTAGCCATGAATATGTTGTAAGGCTGGGGAACTAAGTGTGAAAATTATAGTAAACTTTGAAGTCGATTTTCTCTGAAATGGGTTTGCACCGTCGTAGGTGTGATACGACTGTTCGGATGACCGCCGACGACATGATAATAGAAAATTACCAAATTAAACTTGAGAGTATAATTCATACATTACTAAAAAATAATTGTTGAATTTTGTTAGGAAGGAGAAGGGTGTTCAGAGGGGCTGAGAGGGGTAGAATAGATAGGTAGGACACCACCATCAGGTATAGGTTCAAACACACAAGAGAACAGATGTTTTCTTCGCCTCCACCTATCAAGACATCACAGACCTATATTATTTCATTCCCGGTCACTTGAATCAAGGAATTACCTATATTATTATTTGACAAACTTGACGTCAGCCTTAGAGGCTGTTCTCACTACGTTCCTAAAACTAGTTTACTGGAAACTAGTTTAACACGTAGTGAGAACGGTCAAAGCGGTCTTGGAAGCAATCTTCCAAACCAGTTTGGAAAACCACCTCGTGATGTAGTTTTCAAGATCGCTTTGCCTCGTTAAACTGGTTTTAGCGTAAGTGAGGACACAACCGTTCTTCAGGAAGCGATCTTCGCACATTTTGAGCGCGCTACTCCACACGACAGGTGTAGAATGCCTATGCTGCGGTTTCGAATTTCGCGCGAAACGTGTCACCCCACTGAGAGCATTTCCATAGCAACAAGAGCGCTTTACGTGAAGTGATTTTGAAAACCACTTTCGTGTGATCAAGTGAGAACGCTAGCAAAGCGATCTTCCAAACTGGCTTTCTGAACCGGTTCCCAGTAAACTAGTTTTAGGAACGTAGTGAGAACAGCCTCTAACACTCTGTTTATCTAGATGCAGATCAGAAGAGGATGTTATTATCTTTAAGGATGGTTTAGATGGGGCATAAAGAACAAAGTACTTCCAGATTTTATTGAAGGCTTTTGTTCTTTGTCTTTATGAAATGTTAAAATTGTTTGAAAAGCGTTGGAGAATAGGAACCCATTTATTAGCCATAGGTTAGGATTATCGTTAACGTGCTTGTCAAATTTTCCATTGTGCCTTCCAGATATTTACCAATAAAATAATTGTAAAATATTTAGCAGGTCTTTCGGAGGCATGATGGCATTTATTGGGTGTCACTGCCCTGCTGAAGGATTCTCTTTCATTTTGATTTTTAGATTTTTTTTGTTTTTATTATTTTTTTTTTTTTTACTGGAAAACGATTGGAGAATATTTTCACTTTCTTGACAATGTTTGCATATTTACCAATAAAGTAATTTTTCACAAATTGTTTAAGAAATGTAGTCCAAAACCAGTCAAAATGATATTTTTATTTCAGGCATAATTCAACTTTTGTTTGGGTAAAACAGGATGAATGGAGGCATGACCTTTAATTCATATAAAATTGGTGTTGATTATTCTAGAAACATATTAGGAAGGGCTTTTTAAAAGAATTAAATGCAAGATTTCTGGTCATTAACATAAATTCTATTAGACAATTTGAAATGTTTTTTTTTTTTCTAATGGAACAAGATTAAACAGCATCTGGCATTAAGAGATTGTTCCCTGGAGGTGTCTATTTTTACCAATATGAGTACATAGATGCACCATCTTGTATAGCTAAAGATTTAACAGGACCTGATAAAATAAGCACCTTATAAAACAGTCAACCTTAACCTTACCTAGGCATCTGACGTCAATAGCAGACCAATTATAGTTCATTATATCGGACAAAGAAAAAATAACTTGTTTTTCCTTTTCCCTTCTTCCCATCAACTCCCACTCATCTAACGTTAAGTATACTTAATATCCCTCAATACCCATTTGTTACTTAATACAGGTATCACATCTCTGCCCAAACTCCGCTTTATGCCTTCTTCTTTTTGACCAAATGTTGAAATTCAGTTTTGTTTTCCTGAGGCAAAGCACCGTATCAATTACCTGCCCTGCTTACTTTCAGAATATATTCAGTCTAGAAACGATGGGTTCCTTGCCTAAACTTGATTTCTTCCGCATAATAATTTGAAGTTGGGTTATTTTTGTATTACCATAGTTGATGGATGTGCTCCATCCCATTATAGTATCTTCTTTGTTCTCCCTAATCTGTCTTGATGCAGCAGGTCAGATATGAGTAAAGAAAGGTGTTGTGTTTTAATGATATTAAATATTGGTTAGTTGCTGTGTTTCTAAACTGATAACATGGTGTTAAACAACGGAATGAAAAAAAATCAAGAGCAATGAGGGAAGAGGGAAGGAGCAAGGGAGAGAGACAGAGATAGATAAGGCGATTGGTTGAATTACGAAATTATTGAAACATAATAAATCAGAAAATACTAATGTAATGCTTTTCTATTTTTTATATTGGTATATTCATTTTGTATGTACACTATGTTATGGATACTTGTGAAACAAAATAGTTTTGGAGAATTTAAGCATGTAGTGGAAATTAGATATAAAGAATTTTTGTGCAATAGACTTTGCAACAAAATATGTCTAAGGAATGAACAATTCTAATTAAGTTACACATGTAAAGATAATATTCAGAGATGAAAAATAATTGATTTCTATTCGAATTACAAAAATGTACCGCCTATTAATGGCTCTTATTTGATAAGTGATCACGATATACCTCCGCCATGGAGTGAATAATGATACATGTGTTTTTTTAAGGCGAGGATAAATGCAATATCCCATGGGACATTGACCGATAACAATTTGTAAAAAATAAGAAAATCAGTTTTGTCCACTGTCTTTATATAATTTCTTTTGCTTTGCAAAATAATGGTAACTTATTAAGAAATAATATTGAATATCTCTGTACTTCTAACTAGTGGGCCAATTCAAATATCAGATATCTCGAACAATATGAAATGAAAAAATAAATGAGCTTTTTTTATTCAATCGAACCTTCCAAAACAATAAGAGAAAGAATATATTCAGGACAAAACAATAATGAGATAAAGTTGATTGTGATTGTACTAAAACTAATAGCCATTTGTGAAAAAATGTTAGACAAAATAAGGCTGGATACAATTTTGGAGAAGACCGATTGGGATTAGGACAATTGAGATTAGATCAATTGAGATTAGACCAAATATGGATTAGATTAAGTGGGAATATTCTGTAAAAGGCATTCCTTTACATTTTAACTCTCCTTCTCTGAGTATCCTAATGTCCCCTACTTTCTGTAAGGGTTAACAAATCAAGGACGATGTCAGGATAGATAGTATTTGAAATGTTCGCTTAAAATAGTCTTCTTCCTTCATTCTTGTATCTCAAGTGGATGGTCTGTATCGATCAATCAGATGCACTCTAATAGTCTGTTCTGGCTGTGAGAAATTTATGTTTTACTTTTATCAAGGAACGTATGAATGATATCCTAAATGAACATTTGCCCTGCAAAAGGATTGTCCGGACTAATTTTCCCTTCAGAAGATATAAAGGATATATTAAAAGTTAAAGTTGTTAAAAATGTTTTAAGATTGTAAGAAAAGTTCTTTTATTATTCATCTGAAAAGGGTTATTTCCTTATATTTTATTTAGTTGTTCAATCATATACATAGTGATATACAACAGTAGCTTATATTCTATGCATGGGGGGGGGGGATATAACATATAGATATTGCTTCGACCTGGTATTACTACTCTCTGTTCTTCAATGAATATTTCATCAGAACTAATCCATCATTTTCCAGCAAGATAAATTTCCATTCCTATTTCACAATGCAAAGTCAAGAAAGAGGGACCAATTTGTTGCATATCATCAATTCACTAATTCCTTGTAAATAGCTTCCTACATCAACATGATGGATTCTTGTAAATTCTTCTTATATATCCCACTATAACAAATTTTGATAAGAAAATTTGGTATTCATTTGAAAGGCTTTGGGTTTGTTTTCCTGTATATTTCCCTAGTAATCAAAAGGAATCCTTAAATTCTGTTTGTTTGGAAAATATGGAAATTCATTCCTGTTTGAAATGCAGGTTTTCTTTAAAATATCTGAAGAAGTTTTGATCTGTAATGCCAGTTAGCTGTTAGTGACTGCCTGGGAGAATATGCAGCTTTTTGAAGCTTTTAGTTATTCTAAGCATTTGAATGATCATCAATGTGAAATCAGTTCTGTCAGATATTGCATTTAAAAAAAAAACTTTCAAGAGGACTTTTTGGGTAGAAGAGAGGAAAACAGGAATTATTCATTTTGTAAATACATTGTTTCTGCCCCAGTTTCTTGATGAGGGCTTGTGTAGATTTAGGTTAGTTTTATGTATATGGGTGTAAGAAGTGTTTGATGCCCATGTTAAAGGTAAATGCTAGTTTTGGTAACGATATCAAAATGAGTTCGTACAGAATCCAATGAAATGACCACCAAAGTGTCTGTTTGTATAAATAAAACGCATGTGCCAAAGGATTCTGGAAGAAATTGTGTAATTGCTGAGAAATCAGCAAATAAGCACAGGATTCGGGTAGAGCGTCGGGCCCGACGCTCAAAGCAATAATTATACACTGTCCCACGTGCGCTTATCTGTGTTGGGGAAGTTCAGTCTGAACATTTTTCAGCGTAGATTTCCAGATTTCACAAAGTTCAATTTATGTAACTGTACTAGATCTAGATCCTCGATGATATACTGACAATTAAACCTGGTTTTACAGACTTTCTCATGAAATCAGTGTTTACTGCAACTACTGGAATTTCTCTTTAACTGTTTTCAATCTGACCAAACATGGGGAAATCTGATTGAGATGACAGTATACAACATGGTGTGCTTAACTTAAAATTTAGAACATTATTCCATATAATCATTCTAGCTTTATTGATCTTGTGCATCTCAATAACTAACTTGTAATTCTACCATCATACCCTTCACACTTTGTCAGTTGGAATTTAAAGTGATTTATTATGTGTTACTCTATACACCATCTTTGGAAGGTGATTTTTCTCTGTCAAGATTTCAATCATTGATAACCAACTGACAGACAATGATAGCAAAGGAGTTCATAAGGGTTACAGGTGTGAGCTTTAGCTGAAGTCATTTAGTATGAATGGTGTCAGGTTCTTTTGTCACTGAAATATTTACAAACGTTCATCGCCAGTGCATAGGTGTGGACGAAATTATGATCTGACAGCATTCTTTGAATTGCAACAGTTAGAAAGAAAGTCAATTTTTACTTGTTTTTTTCCATTGATTTAAATGCCAGTAGGGGTATAGACCTAAGTTTACATCTATTCTGCGACTTCAGAAAGCAGTGTATCGTGATGATGAAATCAGTAGTCAAATCAATAACACTGAAGTTTTTTTCATATTTATAGTGAATAAGTTAGTTAGGCCTTGGTTAGGCTTTTCCTTCTTGTGACTTTAGATAACATGCAAAGCTGTAATACTAAAGTATCTCTTTGCAAAATTTAAGCTTTCAATAGTAGGGTACGTGACAGCTGGCTAAAAAACCCAACAAATTCAAATCATAGAATTATTACAGCTTTCTATGCAGGTGATATGGTTTGTTTGAACCATCAATCATTTTGTTACCTTTTATTCCTATATCCCTGTTGCTGCATTACCAGATAGCTTTGGGATATCTTTTCCACCAATCTACAGGGACATCAATATCATTGAATTTGCTTCCGAATTCGATGAGGGGAATACTCGCGAATTCTTGATTTTCCCAGCAGTTTGAATCGCTTGTGCCAACCAATCAAATGATCAATCAATCATTTCTTTGATTGTTCTGTTGTCTGGATGGAGAATGAAAGCTGGGAGCATGAGGAATTAGTCCTTAAATCCTTTTTTCTTGACATTATTCCCATTGTACTCAAACTGCATTTAAATTCTATAATATTGTTTCCATCATATAAACTGTCAAGCCATAAATGACATTTCCTATATTCCAAGTGTATGTCTGAAGCTTTCACAGTAGTATTTCCCTCGATGAAACTTTCTATTTGTTCCCATGCCTAAAATCAATCAAAATAATACACATTTTGAATGTGGATAAAGTTAGCGTTCAAACTTTTTTCATAGGTTGCGTGCAAGAAAAGCATAACTACCTTTCACAGAAATGACATTGCACTTAGGGTGTGTTCAATGTCAGTTTCAAAATTTAAATGGCAACATGAAACGTGATTGAAAACGTTACAAAACGCAAATATAATGAGAAACGTAGGGTGTCTTCAGTGTCCACTATTCCCTATCGTAAAAGTAAACGTCTTTCAAATCATGATTCAGAGGAAAATTCAAACATCGAAAAAGATGTGCTTGTAAACGCGATCAGCTCAAATTTACGACCTTGAGCATCGCGATTGCGACATAGAACGCAATTGTGTTTTGAAACATCTTTTAATTAGCTCTCGCAGTGGAAGCCTACACAAACGGGTGCCAGAACTTACCTTTCTTGTGATGTGTCAAATGGTTCACATCGAAAATGAACACACCCTAAGACATCTTTACGAACAATCAACCTTGTGATCGCTTTTAACTCTTAGGACTTTTTCATTTTTTTTATTGATTTAAAGATTATAAAAATACACTGATAGACATTTTATGTGTTTTTTAATGCATTTTGTGATAAAAAAATAGTCAGATTGTAACTGATACGTTAGATGTGTCAAGGTGTCATGTATTTCAACAATTGTTTACATCAATGAGCCTGTGTATTGGTCATAATAAAAACTGCTTATTTGGTGCGTATTATGAGGTACCAATTAGGGACTTAGATTCACACGACAAAAACAGAGTTTACAAATCTTATTCATTGAATATTGGTAGTCTTTGTAGAGCAAGAAAGACATAAGCATAGATGTCCTGTATTAACTTGGAGCTTATGCCTCTTCGGTGCTAATGGGCCCTATATAATTTTGTTTTCTGAGGTTCTGAAAGAGATGCTGACTATGAATGATGCACTTGAACTTAACACAAGTTATGTGTCCTAGGGGCAAAGAATGCTCAAGTTACAGAGGTCAAAGGGTAATCTAGGTCATGGAGGTCATAGGCCCCAGGGCAGGGTGAGAGAGACCCCTTTAGATACCATCCTCTCCCCTTACTCGGTTTCACCTGCCTTAGTATAGTCTAAGCTCCAGATTTTCATTTGAACAGAAACTCCTGAACTTGACCCCTTTGTAGCTTAGATTCGGAAAACCACAATTAGAACAATTTTTATTCTAAGTCGTGATTTTTTATTACATAAGGTACAAACTTTACGTAATTTAAATAAATCGAACTTTTAGTTTGCAGAGCGAAGGTGCACTTAGTAGGTAGGCTATATTTGGAGATATTTAGGGATCTGTATCTTAATTGTACAGAGTTAAGATTTTCAGACTAAGTGAGAGTTTATTACAGATGACAACTTTCATATTTTATTCCCCCATTTTGTCCCTATTTACTTGCTTTGCCCTGCCACCCTTTCCTTGTCCTTTATATCTTTCAGGCCACAGGAGTTCTGAGTTTCCCAGTGTTTTCTATTGCTGTAAAGCCTTTTCTTTTCTCACAATTTCAAACCTGCTGCATTCCTATGTAACAAGAGTAAATGGTTGAAAACTGAATTATACTTTGTTTCGAGTCATTGCTAATTGCTTGGAGATCAAATTTGTTTATCACAATGTCATTTTTTGTTTAGCCCTTGGGTCTAAGCCTGCCGAATCAAGTGTTATATTTTTTTTTGGGGGGGGGGGTATATTTACTGTGGATGTTGGAGAGCAGGGCAGTGACATTTTAAGTTGAACAGGAAAAAGTTTAAGAGAGGAACATTTTAGAATATGATGTATTTCCAGACATAAGTCCATCATAATTAAAGAAAATATGTTGGCAGTCTATCATAATTCCATTAAGAAATTTTGCCTCAGTCAATAACTTAAAAACTCTTCAATCTTCATGGAAAAGTAATTAATTCCTCTCAAGTTTGCCTTCTTTGAGAAACATTTTGATTCTTATACAAATCTTTGGTCATAACGATTACTTTCACACATTTAGTGATGACAACATCGCTGTGTAGAAATTGTGCATAATCAATTTCCCATGCCCTTTTAACTTTGTGTACATAAATAAATACAGGGATGTTCTGTATGAAGAGTAACGGATGCTGGTGATTGAGTCTTGGTTTTTGAAAAATTGAAATGAAATCTAAAATATGGCAAAACACGTACTGACAAGAATGGCCTGATGTGATATACCAGATGTCTGGGCGTCCGGAACCTAGTTGTGTCAAAAGCTTTTCGGTTTAGAATTGGGTATGAATGAAGACTCAATGACAAGTTCTATTAGTTTGCAATTTCCTTTTTGCCATTTTGTGATTTTTTTTACTTTAATGATAAGTGATAAGAAAAGAACACACCATTTCTAATCAATATTCTCACTCTTTCAGGTGCTACTTTTTATGATTTTCTATTTTGAAGAAAAGGCTTTAGTAATTGCTCCTGCAAATATAATCCTAATTCAAGTATGTCCAAGTTATTGGTATCATATTGTACTCTTAGTGTAAATAAGTGTGTTAAAACTAACGTCAGTTGATAGCTGGACAGGATTTCATCCTAAGGTGTTAAAATTACACCCTAGAGTTTAAACCTAACATAAAATTCTAATGTGTTTCAATAACACCAACAGTCGTTTAAAAAAAACATGAATTGTACGCAGATGTACAGTTACTCGTAAAAGAAAGGAAATCAACAGAATGAAATATTGAGGGCTGGGAAACACAAATTACATGAACACTATCCAATTATTGGTTATTTGTAGCTTTTACAAAAGCAGCTGTATGGATAATCTTGATTTCTTGTATGAAGCTTGTTTCCCTGAAAATAAAGTATGAGGAAATCATCTTTTTCCCCCAAAAAGAATGGTGCTGTATAACCCATTTTCTCATTGGTAGGAATCACATTTTCATCGAAAAGGGTGGACTAAAGATTACAAGCTTGAGGGAGTGCTTTACCCATATCACTTCATTCATAGAAAAGATACAGATGACAATAGGATGAGGGACCAACTATCCTTTAATAATTCATCAATTCTTGAGAAGCAGATCCCTTGCTAAAGAATTAAAGGAGAATGAAACCCTTGAAATCAGCTGAATCTATATCAAAGAGAAAAATCAACGAAACATATTGTTGAAAGTTTGAGGAAGATTGAATGAATAATAAGAAAGTTATGAGCATTTGAATATTGAGATCACTAATGCCATGTAGATCCTCCCATTGGCAATGCGACCAAGATCTGTGATGTCACACACGTACAACTCCCTCATTACTTTAGTACTTATTTCACTTATATTCTCACTTTTATAGAGTCTATCGCAAGGTGATGTGTTCTCTTTATGAGAGGACAAGTACAGAGGTTTCACAACATTATATCATTGATGAATCGTTTGTCATATGATTAGAATGAGCAAAAAGAGATGTATTGGGGTATATTTTCAGTGTCCAAAAGGGGAGAGTTGTTCATCTGTGACATCATAGATCTTGGTCGCATTGCCAATAGGAGGATCTCCATAGCATTAGTGATCTCGACATTCAAATGCTCATAACTCTTCTATTGCTAGTCCTATATTTTACTCAAACTTTTGTTGATCTTATTCTTTGATTTTTCTGCTTTCACAAAAGCTAACTTGCTCCAAGAGTTTCATTCTCCTTTAAAGATATAACACCAGGAATATACAAATGACATGATTATGTGGTTTCCAGTGTCGGCTTGTGATTTCCTGACCCAGAATGACCTATATTTTGATGGATAATACACCTGAAGGGGGCAATGGAGAAGGGGATAATATTTCAAGTCTATTTTGTTCCCCTTATTTGATATTTGCTATCTGTATATAATTCATATTTCTGTGCACATAATTGTGCACGAAATGGAAGCCCTCATCAGAATCTTGTTATCTTTAATATTCAAAGTGAATTGGAATGAATTGTAGTAATCTCCTTTGTTTGATTTTTGGTTGCTGTATTTCATATTACAAAGGGTTTGAAAGTTATCTTGTGCTGCCTATATTCTCCAAATAAGACAAGAAAGTGTGATTTGATATGTAAAGGAGTCATTTATCATGTATAAATGTTCCATGTTATGTCATGATAGATATTTCAAGTAAACCAGTATATTCTGTTATAGCTTACAATTTCCAGTCATATTCTGTTTATTCATTCATCTAAAACTAAAGAATGGCAAATACTATTCCTATATGAATGATACCTTAACCTTTAAAGTGTCCATAATGTTTGAGAATTCCATTGCTATATTCCTCTTCAAGAAATTTTGTTTTCTTTGATATTTGTTTTTTTTCGTGGTTTGTGATTTCATTTTTATAATCCTCTTAAGTAGAGAAACATTTTGTCATTAATCTTTGAGAGACTTACCTGTATACCCAAGCTATGTTATTATGACAAATGATTGATCATGTTATTGGTTTTCTTTTTCTCTCTCTCCTTCATGCTCTTCTTGCGACCATCTGCTCATTCTCTTCATCTACATAGGTAAGTGATTATGTATCTTGTAATGAAGCCCTCATGAAACAAACACCAAAGGTTTTTTTTTCAAGTGGATCACTGAAAATAACATCCCTCTACAAATTTTACTATGTGATAAAAACAAATATTCAATATTTAATCAAACATTCTGATTCATTTATTGAAATATATTTATTCAAGATAACAACATCATTTTCAAAACTATTTGAAATTGGGGTCCTTTGTTTATTAACATTATGATTACCACTGATGACTAAACATTTACTATGGATATATATGTAATGTTATGTGAAAAATGATATTGAATATCAGCAAACATATATAAGGATGTGGTGAATAGGACTCAATTTACAGTTATAATTACTGGACAGAAACCACTAATTAACAAATAATCATTTAAAAAAAATCAATTTGATTTTGTATATTGCAAAACAATTAGCAAATGTATGTTCATGATGGAAAAAAAATCTATGAATTTAGAACCTAATTGTGGTTAGATATAACTTGTTTTTCTGTCCATGGTTCATGTTTTGATGCATCTTTTGCCAACATTTTATTAGATATTATTTAATTAAATTCAACAATATAATATTACATGATGTTCTATATCATAATTGATTTTAAAAGTTTTCAAACTCCTCTTAAAGATATGCAATAAAGGAGACCAGCAAACTCAAGAGTCAAATACTGCATATTTGAAGAATTCCATATATGGGTCGTTTCATGGACTCTTTGATGGGTTAACAAAAAGTGCCCCATCTCCCAGAAAAAAATGCATCGGTATTGAAATTGTATCCAAATCAGATAAGTGTGGTGGATAAGAATCTGCAATCGCCTTTTGTTTTGGTGCTAAAAGACTCCTGCTTGACAACAAGTCTGGTATCAGCTCTTCCCATCGCTCATAACACATGACTTGTATCAAATTTTGGGTGTAAATTCACTGGATTTAGGGCAAAAATTCTCACAGCGGGGGTCCGGGACCCCAAGATCAAGGAGGAAATCGGGTGGAGAAGATGACAAAGTCAAGGCAAACGTGTGTGATGGAGGTGGGAAGAATTATAAGCCTTTGAAAACACCTCTCTCTTTACCACTTACAAGTCTACGGATAGAGGCGGTTACCATAGTAACATGAAAGTAGATACCTCTTCCTAAATGTGTTAGCAATATGTTTTTGAACTGTTACCAAGGACCTTGTGATGTTTAGAGAATGAAAGTGTCATTTATTCCAACCGAATCCCGGTTCTGATCCCTCAATTAGAGACTGTGCTCGAGTCTTTCTCTCGCCTCCCGATTTTCTCTTTTCGGCATCGTCGTTACGGAGCTGGACGGAAATGCACTCTTGCTGGCGTTATCCGCCTAGGAAGCTTATTTGCTGCGAGTTTTACTTGATGTTGGCTGTCATCAGCAGTTTAATAAGATGTCGGGGGTGAGGTGAGGGGAGGTTAACGTGAGCTTTATTCTTCTTCCTGGTAGAATTTACCAAGATGAGGATTTGGGTAGGGTAAGGTGATACCCCTGCTTTCGGGGTCTTGGTGTTGCTAACAATGCAAAAAGTTTATTTATACAGTGGTTAAAAAAGTTTATGGCCAAGCGCGATATTTTTGTGTGTCCGATCTCAATCTGTGGAAGGATAGAACTGTGATTTCTCTTTAAGAAGTTAGATTCATGTTGATACTGATGGGAAGGCTCTTTTTTATTTTAACAAAGTGTTTAGTTAGACAATATCAGATACATCTCATTCATGGCGTCAGGAAAGAAGTAAGTTTACCAAAAAATCTATTAATTTCAGAATAAACCTTTCATTGAATAAAAAAAAAAATTGAAGGAAAATGTGAAAACATGATCAATTTGGTTATAATTGTACCTCTCAAATCAAAAGAACATGTCTTAAATTATCATGTCTTTCTTGTGTAGGAAAGTGGAAATTTGATTTCCATTTTCTTGGGTGGGGAGTCAGAAAGGGAATAGTTCTAATTAAATTCTCTCCAAATCCATAGTCTCATGTAAAACATTTGTGACAACAATAAACTGCATTGGAGTGACGACCGAGTCTTGAGAGCACTCTACGAACTACAGATGTGTGAGGGCGTTATATGGAGTTCAAACTTCCTGTCAAGAAAAATCTAATTAGAGATTATGGAAGGTTTAAAAAAGGACATGAACTTGTGGACTGCATCACTAAATAGATTCCTTTTTCTCTTTCTGAATCATGTTTCTGAGATGTGCATCGAATGAGAGTGAAGACTCACGAATGGAAAATTAAAAGCGTGGGATTTCATTTGGGGAATTAATCTTAAATGTACCATTTGGTATAAATAAATTTTGGATACATGATAGGAAATTGATAATTTGTTAGAAGCATAAAGATTGAGTCACACATCTAGTTACTTTGAAGGAATACCCCGTTAACATGGTTAAATACCATGTTACCTCATCATGTCTTGGATTCATTTATATAATCCATTCCACTTGTTAAAGGCCAAATCTAACCAAACAACTAGTGAATATAGAGTAGGATAAAAACAAGTATATTTGTACCCCTTCTATACCATTCCTCTCTTATTCTCTTGAACTTGACTCCATCCAAAGTGGGGGCGTGTGTTTACCCCCTTGATACATCTATTACCAGCCTCAGACTCCATCCATGCCTGGTTATCTCATCACTACGGTAACCCATCATCTTTCAGGTTTGACGGGATAATCTTGAAGGGATTGCTTCCTCATTAAACGAGAAGAAATCAAGTCCGTCTAAGGAAGTAGGAGTGGATCAATTGTTGTGGGACGAAGAATAACCGACCGAACAAAGACATTTTTTGTCAATATTGTAGATTTGACCCAGCATTTGGACTCGATCCTTCATCAGCTACCGTTCATAAAGGATTAATTTCCCATATTGGAATAAATGACCATTGCCATTGCCTTCATTTCAGAATATCTTTGAGCTTGATTGAACTAAAAAAATTCAAACATTTGGAATGATTTTCTTTCGTAATTAGATTAAGAAGAATCAGAAGATGTTTCAGAAAAGGCTTTCAATTGAAGATATAAAAAATTTGAAATTTGACTTTACTGACTTGTATTTATTGAACTCGGTTAAATTTGGAAAATAATCATTTTTTTAAATCAGGAAATATATGTAGTTACTTTTGTAAACCAAAACAGTAAAGGTCACTGCCTAGACCACTCAGCATTTGCTACTTTCTACTACTGGTAATTACTATGGCAATTACTTTACAGAAGTTTACACTGATGAGAATCTAGTAACACTGTAAATTTAAAATGATAAGACATACCCAGTGTGTTTGAATATTTTGATTGTAGTATTTTTTTTTTGGGGGGGGGGGCACAAAAAGTGTTGTAATGCCCAGTCATACTACAGACTCTCCTAATATGTGAAGTGCCTAGTCACTGGGGCAGGGGGTTTTAAATTTAATTACTCATTAAAATATCTAGGAAGTAATGGTGTTCCTCGTAACGCCCTGCTACCATGGATTCATTTATCCTCAATATTGCTTGTCATCCTCTTCCCTCTGAAATCATATGGCCAAAATTTGGTAAATCATTATTCAGAAGCAAAGGGAGAATTTATTTATCAAAAACCACAACTGAATGATTTTTTGAGAATGGTGTCTTGTCATTTCACCAGTCCAACTTGACCAGTATTTAAACACATCACATTCTGACTATAACTAAAACACAGGTATCTATCTTGGTATTATACTAAATCAATATTTTGTTGTTTGCAAATGTTTTATAATGAAAACAAATAATGATTTAAACATCCATACAGTTATGAATAAATCCCAAAATTTTGATACTTATTTTGTCATGTCTTTAAAATTTAGTCAGGGAGCAAATATCAAGATGAATGTATTGACTTAAATGAGGGTATCTGCGAACTCTCAAAATATAAGATATGTGACAATTATCGAGTTGGCAATCTAAAATAAAACCCTTGGGGATGTCTAGGTATTACTTACCCTTGGTTACAATAAAGAAATTAAAATTTGAAACATGACTTTTATCATGCACTCTCTTCAAACTTGACCTTTTGCAGTAATCACTGTGTTGATGTATCATTTAATCATTTCTAAAGTCAACTGCTAAGTTACAATAGCGGAAGTAATAAGGGAAGTTATACTGGTGATATCGTCATTTTGGAGTCCTTGTCAATTTCCTGTCTTGGTTCTGTTCATTTTATGATACTGTACATCAATGTCTACTCTCTTAATTAACAATAATAGTCAAAATTCAAGGAAACAGAAGAGTAAATTCATATGTTTGATTGCATGGTTGAGTAATTCTCTTCTTTACTTACCAAACTCTGACCATTTTTAAACAGGAACTGTTGATAATTTCATTCCAATTTAATTAGAGAAAGAGAAACCTTTTGGCTCACTCTATTCATGATATTATGGTCATGATGTTATCACTGAAATATTGCATACATGTGAGATGTATGAACTTGACCAAACTTCTTAAAGTGGGAGGAATGATCAGCAGGACTTCTCCACAAGTAGCTCACATCTAGACACAACTATTTGCCCTGGAGCTAGGAATGAAATTGAATTTTTCTCAGCAAATCCAAACTGATTTTGGAATGACCTGTCTGCCATGGTTATGCCATGACCAATGTTCCCAAGATGATGACATGAAGAAAACTTTCAGACATTCTTACGGATCATCCAGGTATCTTGATATTAAAGTTGATAGGGGTTGAGAATAAGCGTGTGTTTACGCTTCCTATTATTATGAAAAAAATCAGATTTTTTAAACGTGTGTTATTGACATCAGAGTCCAGTAGGGTAAATGCATTTGTCCTGTGAAGGAGAAAGGGGTAAGGAAACATGGGTGTGGACAGGGTGTGGCATGGGCGTTGTCTGGTTCCTAGTATAAGTTGATGATACTCCCCTCCCATTATAAGTCGA
The DNA here is from genome assembly GCF_037042905.1 of Lytechinus pictus. Taxonomy (NCBI): domain Eukaryota; kingdom Metazoa; phylum Echinodermata; class Echinoidea; order Temnopleuroida; family Toxopneustidae; genus Lytechinus; species Lytechinus pictus. The sequence continues at coordinate 27,780,421 of NC_087258.1, read as the reverse complement.
GAATTGGATTCACTAGAGATATTGGCAAACCATGTTCATTCTTAGGGCCTACTATTCAACATAGGTTTTATAATATACAAATATGGTACATATTTTGATAGGTGAAGTTTTATATGAAAGAGATTTAAAAAATTCAAGTTTTCCATTCTGTTGCAAAGTGGAAAGTTGTTGAGTAATTTTTTGCAAGAAAGAGGTGTGTTTCAGACTTTCAGATAGGCGAAAAGTCTTCCGTAGTCAGTTCATGATCGATGTATCATCTACTTTTTTTTGTTGTATGAAAATTGCAGTACTTAGGAAGAGACTAGTGCTCTTCAAACATATTTCATCAGTGGGAGGGGATGTTTCCTCCTGTAACATCCAAGTCCACCCCCTGTCGGGAAGCTAATGAACTTGGCCGGCAGTGATTCTGAATGGATTTCATTGGATCAGCCCACTTCACAGCGGGGAGGAACAACTCAGTGGTGGGGATGGTGGGGAGTTTTTATCATGGTGTACTTGTGTTTCACAGCAGGTAGACATTGTTTGGATGAGATTCATGGAAAGGAGGTTGTTTGGGAGATGATGCTGCTGCTTAACATATATTTCTGGAGATGAGATTAATGAATATTAGGTATTTAAATGAATACGATGGGAAATTTTCATCTTTAGATGGAAATAAATAAAAGGCATGAGAAATGAATAATCATAGAGGATAATGAGGAATTGAGGGTGTGTAAAAACTTTGTGAACTAAGAAGAAAGGGACAAGTAATTACAGATTAATTATCAATAAGATTTGGAAGATATAACAGAAAAGATGACGAGAAAAACTGATATTTAAAACCCACAAAACATGAAATATGAACTTGAGAAACTGTGTCTTCCTGTCATCATTGTCATAAAACTTTCCAAACAAATAAACGTCTTATTTTTCAGTTACAAACCTTGCTGATGTAACAGTGAGGAAAATTTCTGTGCATTGAAGGTATAAGTTCCTTCTTCTGTGCAGCCTTCAGCAAAATGACAACACTGAAAAAACATCCTTTAACATTCTCTTCATCTTCCAAACTCTAAGAATGGGAGAGGAGAGCATGTTTCTCATCAGAAAGGAAATTACTGCCCTCCCTGTCGGCGGCGTCAGGTGTAGATTTTCGCTCTGCATTAGAGAAAACTTTTGATCGCCAAATTAGCAGAATCTCTGCCGCTGGAATTGGTTTAGTTAGGAAAACAGCCCTCTGGCGGATTAATTCTGTTTATGGAAAATAAACAAGGTGGAATAAACCGGGCATGTGCCATAAATGTTTTTTCGATCGGCCAAGGAATATTACCGATGGTCAAATTATTTTTCCAATGGGATGTAATGGTTGTTAACATGATTTACCGATTCTTTTCCGACTGCTTAAAATGTTGCGTCGATACGGGAGAGAAAGAGAAAATATCCATATAGGTCGGAGGTCAAGTTCTCGGGCATAGAAGAGTTATTAAATCAATTCCTCTTTAAAACATGAAAATGTGATTAATCCTATGTTGTGGTTGCTATATCTACTGTGTTTTAACTCTTTGACCACTGAATTATCGAAATTCCCTTAGGTCTAATAGAGGGGTTTACCAACACCATATGCAGTGGGTTAAATTGAAATAATGAAGAACCTTTAGGAGGGTGCTATCATCAATTGCGAGCAAGCTCTAAGAAAATTATTGAAAGAAATCTTTAATTTTGAATGAGGTTTATCTGGAAGAACTCCCTAGAAATGTTAGAGTCTGAAACAGTAAAGGATATTAAATGAAATTAAGGCAGAAGAAGTGTGGAGGGGGGGGGGCGTGGGAGGGGAGTTGATAAATTAGGTCCGGATGTAAAATCATTTCACTTCTATGACGCTGGTTAGTCTCTCAGTTTTTACATCATTCATGTGCTGTCCAGCAGAGCATAAATGATATTAAAACATTGATCATTCAGGAGTTATTCCTGTCTAATAAGTGAAGAATGAAAAAAAAAATCTCTTGCCTTTAACAAAGGGAGCTGACATCGCAAATAAGCTAGGGTCTCGTGCAAACTTTGTTTTTACTCTCACCTACTTTTGAATAATGTGGAGGGGATGAAATGAACAGATTTGAATATTGCACTCTTATATTTGCAGTTAGTGGAATCACAAATATGATGTTTGAAATGGTTATGAAGAATGTTGATGTGTGGATTGCAAAATTTGTCATATGGTCTGATAAGGTAGAAATTAGCACAACCTTCATTTTGGGGGTCTCGTATGAACGAAGCCATCTTGATTCCAAGTTATAACTGAGTGAAGTCTTGAAAACAGACATCACACGTCTTTCTTATGATTTGGTAGTATGAACACATCTTTCTCTTGATTATTTGATTGTGTGAACAAAGCAATGGAAATCCACTATTTATAGTCCTGTGTATTTTACATGTGAATGTAGGAAGACTAAAAAACCATTGTCCGTAGATGAACTCTCATAAAAGCGTTGACATTTTGCAGCTTGTCGTTGTACCCTTCGAGGCTTGTGGTGCTCCTCACTTTTCTTCCAATTTCCTTGAGACAAAAACCCCTCATTTTCAAGTTTAATTGCCAAGGTACTCCGACCATCTGTCTCTGGAAAGAAAGGAAGGTAAAAGAAGTCAGAATTTGAAATGAAGTTATAAAAACTAAAGACAGAATAGAGAAATTGAAGAAATGAAAATGCATGAGGAAAGAAAAAGTGGCATAGTATAATTATCTGGGAGACTTTAGACGTTTTCTTTCCTTTTATCTGTATGCATTACTCAAAAGCAAAGAGGGAGGTTTAAGTAGTAACTAGAGAGAAAATGCTTGGAGAAATGATTGAGAGATGTTGTCATTATATTTTTGCACAGTTTTCTTCATGAATACTAAACAAAAATAAATATACAAGCTTGTATTTAGAATTAGAATTTTCTTTGTAATGACAAGTTTGACAATTTTACTTTTCTCCTCTCCATCAAATCTTCAAGATATCGCTGATTAGCTTTGTCTGACTGATTAATGAAATGACACAAAGAAAGTTTTTAATCTTAATGTCCTAAAGAATCAGTCTCTAGTAAAACTATTTCTAAAAAAAGTAAGGTTGGGGACAAGAATATTCTGGACTATTCCAGATTGTTATGAGAACCTATTGTGCACTTTATTATGTGAACTATCAATCTCATCTTGGAAGTAATAAACAAGATTCTCAAAAAGTTCAGACTTTGCGGCAAAGAAAACACGTTTTACCCTTTAAATTAGAATAGGATTAACAAAGGAGAAGATGATACTGGATTAGAATGTGGCAATTCTCTGTTAAATATTCCGGGGTTTCTTGAAGTGAAGTAGCATAAGCATTGACATCTATCATTGTGATATTAAATACCAAGTGGCTCTAAACACAAAGATCTTAGGAAACATTTGAGATAACTTGGACAAGAGGATCAAGAACCAACACTTATTGACCTTCATCTTCAACATCCCATATACCCCGCAAAATATAATGGTTTAGAATAACTGCAAGACAAATGTCTAATGACATTTGGGCTTGGAAAAGGGTAGATATCATGGAGAAAATATGCCGTTGGGGGCTTGAGAGTTAGGGTTATCTTGTTTGATAGCATGTCAAGTCTGCTTGCAGTATTACAGATAAGATGCTACATGGATGATGATTATGAAGAGGAGAATACGAGAGAGTTCATGTTTTATACATGGGGCAAAATGTCTGCAGGCTTATCATCCCAGTGTGTGTTTATATTGAAGTTTAAGGGGAATAGGTGTTTTGTAAATATTCCATCTTTGACTCTGTTATGGGAATGGAGAGTGTGAAATCTCATGCTCTTTATACATTGTTGATTCAAATCATTTTCATCATCAGGATCTGTCAAGGTTTCTCACCAGTGAACTCTCATGTACTTGTTATTACACAAATCATTCTCATTTGTATTCCAACTGTTACTAAATTTGACAAATTCCCAGTCTGTTGAAAAAGTCATATTGCTCCTTCTGGAATAGAATACCTCCTAAAAATCCATGAGGCCGGCCATCAAGAAATGCTATTGAGTCGTGGGATAAAGTCATGCACTTTAGACTAAGTTCATTTTCTCCAGTTCATTTCAAATACATAAATCAAACCAACATTCACCGTGCCTGAATATATTGGCATTAACATATATTTCCCATCCAAGTGTAAAAACTGAGTTATTTTCCTCTTTATTTTTGTTATCTAATGCATCTTCCTCACCAATTATTCATAGAAATTCTGCAAAGATCATATTATTCAACAATATGGTCTGCCATCCATTAAAATGTAAGCACCCACCGATCTATCGCGCCATTCAATTTTAATCTGACCTATCATGATTCTATTTCTCATTTGACCATTCTCTGTATCACACTGACAGAGACTGTATGTCTGGGTAATTTGCATATTACATTTCAACTATCACCGCATCCTCTATCAAACCCTTGCCTCGTCTTTATCATTTCTTCTTCTTGTCTTTGATATGGCTATTCAATGGTTAACAACATTTGGTCAGACTCGGTGGCAGCAGAGTTTACAGCTGACATTTACGAGTATTTGATGCCCGAGACTGTCGATATTGCCTTTGTTTCCTAAGCAAAAACAAATTAACATTGATCGAATGATATCTTTTTGGACCGTTTTCTTCGTATTCCTTAAGACAAGCCTTTGCCTCCAATAAACTCATTTGCATTGAAATAAAATTATTTAACTTGTGATAATGTCTTTATAGCATTTGCATCTGCGTTTTTCATCTTTGCTTCTTTATTTTTTCTTGATATGCATTGAGACCTCATATATAGTTGTATTATTTCATTGTTTTGTTTATTCTTTATCTAAGGCAAAGAGAGTCCAGCATCTATAGAAAGCTTGACAAGTGGACAATGATAGAATAATTGAAGTTCATTTGAAATTATTGCAACTAGTCCATTCATCATCAACCTTGAAGTAATTATAGACAAGTCCTGTTAAAAATAAAGGTTCTCTGATTTCCTGTGATTTTGTTGATGTCTTTTGGCGAAACACGATTGGCTTTCGGGGCGCTGCTAAACTATTTATTCCGGAAGGGCCAGCGCTTCCCTTCATCCGATGCATATTTCAGGTAGCACCTGCCACCGTTGTTTGTGATCGTGTGGTTATCATGTTTGTGTAGAAAGCACTTTGTAACAGTGACATGGTCACAGATAGTATACAGCGCTACAAGGATATTAGTTCTGTATTGTAATATATGATGTAATACCCTTCTTGTTCTCATGTGATAGTGTGACGTAGATTGGGGAGAGAGGGACTGTAGTGGTTACGGTAAGAAGAGATGGAAGGTAACATCTTAAAGAAGAACCCTTTTGGGAGGAGAAGAGATGGAAGAGGGGGGGGGGGGGGTAGAGGGAGAAACCAGTTACTATAGAGGCAATAGATGAGTGAATGATAGAAAGAATGAAAGAGAGAGGGGAAGAAAGGGGGTAGAAAGACAAAATTTGACTTTAAGGACTTCAACAGAGAGAGAGGGAGCAATGGAAATTCTAATTGGCAAGTTACATCTTCATATATAATATCAAGAAGTTAGTGCACTAAAGATGTACTTGAATGACAGAGATTATGATTTCTTAAGGAGAGAGAAGGAGAGACAGAGACAGATCAAAGAAAGGGAGAGAGAGAGAGATGAGACGTGAGGGGATACATAAATAGCGCAATAATCCTCCCACGACTTTTAAAAGTTTTACAACTTGAAATGGCTGGATGCAATATCTGCATGCGAGAAGCTCAAACAAATGTCAGCGTTGCATCAATGCAAACAGTCCAGAAATGTGAAGATGGAGGGAGAGTGGGTGGATTTGAGAGGAGGGGAGGCTTAAGATAGAACTGAATAAAATATTCACCTGTATAAAGAAAAACATAGCTTGCAACACATTGGAATTGGAAGTGTTTAAAGCAAAAGGATAATTTAAAGTTAATGTAGTGTATTATTATTAATGGAATAATAGCAATTGGAGATGCAAGAAAGAATTGTGCATGGATTTGTTTCTACTTTGCTCCATGGGCCTATATATAATTCAAACCAAAACAAGAGAATAGAATGTTACTCCATGATGGATTTCTTTGAAGTTAATAATGAGGAGTAGATTTGTTGAAAAGTAATCCTCAAAGAGTTTTCATTTCTTTTAAGTTGAGTGGCATCAGAAGATCTTCACTGGAATGGCCTCTCTATAAAACAGTATCTTCTCAACCGATCAATGACAACCGACCCACTTTCATCAAAACCCTTTCTTCATCTTCTTTCTGAATGACCTTGTTCTTTTCTCCAACAGTCGATGGGTTAATAGAGACTCTTCAGGAAACAAGTTGTTATCTCTTGCTCTAGGGATGTTTCGTAACACTGTCAATCCAATGTGATACCAGTTCATCTAATCTTAACCCCTCCAATCCCAACTCAATCCCTGTAATGTACAATTGGCATGGTAAGGGCTACGGTAGATAGTGAAGGAGAACTGAGAGATAGTTCTCTGTCTTAGCTTCTCCCACCACGCGCACCTCCCGACGGGGACTTTAACGTTTGGTGAGGAAAGCGTTCCCTCGGTCGTAGCGCTGAAAGCCCGATGAATCGATAGTAAAGCAATTATGTTGACACACTTGTTTGCTTATAGGCCTCTGTTGAGGTGTCCGGAATAGCGTGAAAATGCCTGCAATTTGTCCGTGCTGTGTATTTGGTTGATGTTCAAGCGGCAAGAGAGGAGGAGAGCAAATGTACTTGGTTTATTGTCATCTTACAATGGTGGAATGTCGTTAGCTAGACGTCTCTTCAGACTGAATATTTTATACATGCAGTATGTTCTTTAACTTAGATTAAATAATTAATTATCAGAGGATGGAATAGAGTAGACTTATTCATTTAAGAAATAATATTTTGAGGGACAGTTATTATCTTCATATTCCAAGCTCTAACAATTTAAGAACACGTTTGACATTTTTTGTGAGAACATTCAGACCCCTTGAAATTAATTTTTTTTAACTTTGAATTGCTTATACCAAGATTCATGTGCTTCAATCCCTGAGGATATGAATAAGTAAAAATAAGATATTTCTTTAATAATGAAACTTTAGCTACAGTTTACGTTTGGTTTGAAGAAGTCAACCATCTGTGTCTTCTCAACTTATCAAAATCTGTGAAATCAAACCTCTCCTTTGATTGTTATTGAAGTAGCACCAGTCAGATAGATGGTTGGGTCCAAGATGAGGCTGTCTACATCGCTTCAAAAAGATTTCTTACTGGCCCACCACCTTACTATTCCTAAGCTTATTCATCTGTCTATACATTGTCTTCTTGCATCCCATGTGATTAATTAAGGTTCTCCTAATGCCCTAAGAAGCGGCCAGATTGCAAACTGTAAATCCAACATGAATCCTTTCCACTTGAACCCTCTGCTCCCTTTCCCCAACATCTTATACCCCTTTCACACTGCCCTCTTCATTTTTCACCGGCGAACTTCGCCAGCGAACTTCTCCGCCTCGCATTCCTCACTTCCCCGGCGAAGAAAAAAATGTACCTTTTTGCACTGACATTTCTTCCCCGGCGAAAGTCAACGGGCGATTGCAGAACAAACGAAAGAAAATTGTAAACATTACTTCTTACCTATTTCATAAAGGTATTAAAAAAATTAATTACAACGTATTTTGGAAGTATTACGATAAAAACAAACAATATCACCTTGTTTTTATTTTTTAGTGCATTTTATACATGTAAAATGTGCTTTTTAATAAATATTGTTAGTAGAAAAAAATTATGTTCGAGGGTATCTACTTGGCCATAGCATTCAGCTGAGCTTGCAACTATCGCGTGTGGAATCTCGGTACAGGGGACTTCGGGAGAGAAAAAATTGACCTCTGACGTCATTAAAGAGGAGAATTTCTCCGGTTTGCTTTCATACTGGTCTTTTCACCGGCGAACTTCACCGGTGAAGTTCTCCTGTGTACCTTTCATACTGGACACTTTCCCCTTCACTGGCGAACTTCGCCGGTGAAAAGCGCAATATGAAAGGGGTATTAAGGTGCAGGAAACATGCTCTATACGGATATCAGCTTTTGTCTTTCTTTATGAAATCATAGGGGATATTGGTTCCTTATCTTTTTGCAAGCATATTTTTAACAAATGGCAGTTATCATTTAGTATAAAATATCAATAGTACATCTTTATAAAGTAACGTAAGCATGTTGAATTATATTCATAATTGAGTTAAGGGCACATAATCATACGCATTAAAATAAAATTGAAGGTACTATAAGTTGGATATATAATTTCAGCTTAAATAGAGATGAAGGGTGTTGATATTAAAAGTTGCAATGCCAAAGTCAAAGAATAAATTATTACTTCTTATTAGACCAAAGTTTATTCTCTAATAAGAAAAAGAAAGTTTGTAGCCATGTATGTTTTCCAACCTCAATGTTAAACATGAAAAGCATAGAACCTACCCACAATGATTGAGGTGAATCTAGGTCTCTCCATTTATCATCAATAAATCAATCAATTTAATAGTGGCTTAAAAGGCTTCAACTATCAGGGTCCCTTTGATCATCCATTCTTTGATCACAGATTTTGAGAGCTTCGGAGTGTAACATTAAAAACATTTAATCAGTTTTTTTTTTTTTTTTTTTTTTGGGGGGGGGGGGTTGGCTGGTGATACCACAGATGCATTTCTGTGAAATTTCCTATTATTTATCTGTACGTCTCAACGAGTAGTGGGCGGGAGGGGGGGGGGGTGTGGAGGAGGGTTGCTAGAAATGTTCTTTTGTTTATTTACAGATTAAAGAAGTTTCATATACCTTGACTACATTCTGAAATATGAAATGGCATACAGTATATCTCAGAAGAGGTTTTGTGCATTTTAGAAATAATTCTAACATTTTTGTATCCATTTAAATCTTTAACTACACTCTAAAACCGTTAGCAAGTAGGCCTGTATCAGTACATGCACTTTTGAATTTCTGCATCATAACTTTGCACCGCTAGATAAAAATACTTTAATTATTTTTTTTACTGCCAGTTCATTTGATAGTTAGGGAAGAGATATCCACCAACTGTTCAATCATTCAAGCAATAGTCTGTCTGCTAGAGACTGAGAGAAAAATCCTTACGATTTTCTTGAGCTTTTACACGAACAATTTCACCATCAATAAGCCCTCACTGTCACAAAACTGTCCAGTCGATTGTCAAAATGCAGACAAGCTAGCGAGGAGGACGCCAGAAGGAAGTAACCTGGCTGTAAAGAGGAATATAACCACGATAAAGAACTATGAATAGTGGCCAGAAGTATCAATGAAGGAGCTATAAAAGATGCAGGCTCTTATCAAATGTTAATATTTCTCAAACTATTGTATTCCAAGGTTTTTAGACGTTGCAGTTTGCATGGCTCCCATGCATAGGTACAGGTCCGTAGGTTTATTGAGTAGGGTAGTTTGAGAGGTTTCAGTTTTTAAATGCTTGTGTGTCTGTTGTATTGTGATATTATATTGTGATCAAACTTGACCTGTTGAAATAGTCCATGTATATAATGATGCAAGTGAACAAAAATCAAATATATAGATGTGACTCAAACTTATCTATCAATTCAGCATTTTCTGCTGAACTTGATGATACGAGTTGTTATATTTCACATTACCTTGAAGATATATCAATGAGCAACAGAATGATGAAATGACAGTCAAGATTGGAAAGTTGTGTTGCATTATAGGACATCCCTTAAAAAAATACATTAGAAAACACTGATAATACTATGGCCCTAATCTTCTGCATGTGCCATGAGAATTTTTTTTACTTTAGAAGAAATATTGTCTCTAAGAACAGAAAGGAGATTTGTCAGAACCGTCTAGCTGAAAGGCTTTACGTGTAGATGATTTCCCTTTGATCATGCATTGGAATATTTTCCCCATCCAGGCACGAATATTTATATCCTTTTCTCAAGAAAGGAGAATATTTTGATGAGTTTTGATCATCGTATTTTAAAGGATTTATTCTCCCAGGGTGAGTAGAAGGAGAATATTCATCAAACGTAAGAAGAAGGGGGATGAAAAGAAATGGAGGAAAAAGGCCATAGGTTTATAAAGAATATATATGACTTCACTATTGCATGCTTTGATGAAAGAAGTCACCTAATGCCGTGTGGAAGAGTTGGGGATTACTAAGCAATCGTCCAATGAGAGAAGGACACATAAATCCTTTTCTGCCTTCAAGATGGTGGAAGAGACGGACTGAAGATGCGAACGAGAAACATCTTCTGCATCTTACATGCGCTATTGTGCATGGTAGAGACTCCAAAGAACTCTGATCCGCTGAAATAGTCATGCCTAGCATGAAATATTGAGACCTCTCTATGGTGCTTGAATACTGCAGGCGCCATTTTATGTGTGTGTGATAGCCAGGGTTGAAAGAAATCAAATGAGAATAAAGGAAATGCTTAAGGCAAATAAGATTTTAGCAACACATCTATCATGTATTGGCAGGACACAGCTGCCACGTTTTATACCAGAATATACACGTTGCCACAGACGGGAGATCCAGTCTTATTTTATGAGATAGAAACATTTCCTGGCTTGCAAACCCAGTCCCAACAATAATTTACCCACGAGTCAGCTATAGACTTGAACTTTTTCATTGTTGCTTTGCTGAGATGTGACGTGATAAAATAGAAGGAAGAGAATGAACACTGGCGGTGGAATTGTTTCCATTTAGGCAGGGGTAACTTGACAAAAGAACCGGCTGATCGATCTGAAACTGTTCCCGATGCTCGGTGATAAAATCAGAGCGACAGTCTGGATTGAGCTGTAGGCCCTGTACCCCCTTAGAGTGAAACTCTTTACATGAACAGTGAATGAGAGACGGACAGGAGAAAGAGAAAGGAATGAAAGAAAGAGTGGCAGAGAAATTGAGAGGAAGAGAGAATAAAGGAAGAGAAAGAGAAGGAAATGTACAGGTAAAGGGATAAGTATATGCCCCAAAGGTGAGAAAAAGTCAGGAATCCTTGCAGAAAGAAAAGAGACATTGAAAGATTGAAAGATGAGGAAGGTAAATATTAAAAAAACCCTAGCGAAAGAAGGGACTTATAGGAGAGAAAAGAGGAAAGAAGGAAAAGGAGAGGATAGAGATGGTATGCATTAGTAAAAGGGGATACAATATTATGGAATCACTGAATGGGTTGCAAAAATATTGCAATTTGATGCCCCCAAGCCCATGACAGTGGTAGGCATTGTAAGTAATATCATCCATCATACAGGTCTGTCGCCGATCAACAATACTGTATTATCAACGAACAGAATAACGTTGTGTGGGATCTATACCGTGACTTCTCCCAGGTTCATACAGAATATTTAGAGCTTATAGGGGTAATAAGAGTTTGGGAAAGGCACAATGGTTTACCATAAGTCTTGGCTTAACATCTGGCTCTATTAGTAGATCAAATTATTTCTGATTCTCGCCGCGACAAAACCGGAATTACCAACGAAAATTGAAATAACCCCATCTTGATTGTCCTATGCATGATAGCTCTAATGACTTGCCTTTTCTCTTCTCTATAAATATTTTCTTTTCGCAAGCTCTCACGATTGTCATTGGCGAAAAATAGACGATGTCGCATGCCTGCGTCGGACCAATGAGGGGGGTAGACGTTTCAGGAACGCATGACTGATAGCCTTCAAGTTGGCCCAAGACACTGAAGGAAATATTTCTTTCCTCGATTCTTGTGCTTTGTATTCATGTTGGTAAATTGTTGTTGATTTTGTAATGTCATTGGAGGATTTGTATCACATTAATCAAACGGAACTTTGCTCTGAAGAGAAGCGTTTGTTTTTATTCAAGAAAAGCACACATTAGTTTCATAACAACAGATTGAAAGATAGACAAGTATAATCCCGTACTTGATTGATTTTCGGCTGATCTTTATAGGCAAGGGCGTCGTCAATTGTTCCGTGAGAGAATGCCTTAAACGAAAGGTATTACAAAAAGGGAAACATTATTTAAATTCTCCTCTAGTAAATAAAAATGTGTTCAAGCTTTAGAGTACATAAAGAAGGGGATCATGTATTTTCTCCACCTTATTTCGTAATCAAATAGCTATCATTAAACAATACACCCAACTCAACAAGACCATAGAAGTCAAAACAAGTACAGTCTGCCAGATATGTTGCATATAGTTGGTTTATTGTATCTTAATTCATGAATTTCCATTGCAAAAATATGTGTATTTATAATAAGCAATGAATTATTTTTCCTCACCTCATATGATTTGATTTCCATTTAGATCAGCCTTTATGTTTGTCCATGTATCTTGTGATAACGCAATGACGCAGAATGACATGCTTCCCTTTTTCTTCAATAACAGCACCACTCCTTAATTTTTCAATAGCTCAAAGGGGACTCTGATTAATGATCCTGAAATATTTGCTGTATATTCAATTCTAGAATTTCAAAATTAATCTAGAAGTAATGAGACTTGAGTTTGTTATCAATCTGAAGTTTAATATTGTCAACTTGACTGATTTTGATGTTTTATTCATGGAATTACTTCATGTTCAGTATCTGCTTGACTTGCTATCCAGATGGCAAACTGAAGATGGTGATTACTAGTAGTTATAAAGGCCGGACGAATGCATTCATTGTGCCGTCAACCGCTACAGATGGGCGGATGGCTGATACACAAAATGTTATAATGACCATGATTTTGATGGTTTTGTTTACAAAATTCCTCAGAACATTGGGACAGACATTGCAAATTAATTTTTTTAAATGCCAGATTGATGTTTTTGATGTATCATTGCAATGGTAATATGATCTGAATATGATGAAAGGTGTTGAAATAGCTATTATTTTACAGCTTACTACAATTAAGTTGTGATACTGTCACTTTGAATATGTTTCATGAATTTGTAAGTCTTGGTGGTGCATAGATGGAAGTGGGTTACATCTTGTTCAGAATACAAATTGAATTGACAGTCAACCTCTTTCATAAATATAGAGGCCCAAGGTAGTGAGTTTATTCCCTCTAATCATGGACCTACTAGGTCCATGCTCTAATGCAACATGGAACTTCTACTGGCCGCTTACTGGTATCCACACTACAATCCCTCTACTGCTTAGCACCTCGGTTAATTCACATCCAGGGTTACATCCTTGCTCATGTTCAGCTTGGCATGAACACAATAACGGAAGACAATAAATCCCCGTGACTGGTATCTTTGTATCTTTTATCACCCCAACGAGAGTCCACATACCTTCTTCATCAACTCCATCAGTCTAGTAACAATCGACCCCACAGGAGCGCGTCAAAACCTAATTGCCAAGTATGTAGCTAATGGTCATTGCAGGTAGACCGTTCAAGCGTTGCATCTGAAATCCCAATTAAGTTCCTTGAGGGACGAACGGGTGAACGAGGGACCAATCACGAGGGACGGACCGGCCAATTATGTTCCTGTCAGTCGTGTGTCCTTTCGAGATCTCTCATGATGGTTCATACGGTCGATGGGATGAATGATAGGTCTTGAGAAGAATTCTTCGTTCTTTTTATGTTAGCGAGGTGTTGATGATTCCAGCATGTGCTAATTAACGGGCATATCACGTACTTGGATGTAAATTTACAAAGTGGAAGACAATTACAAGCATTCCACAAGACTGAGTCAACTGAATAAACCTCAAATTGCTTTTATGCAAAAATGAATGTGATCCTTCTTAATTACGTTAACACAGAATAAAAAACACCAACCAAAAAGCCTAAATTTTATAATTGATTATTTGCATGTGTAGACAATTGACCTAATTATTAAAAATGTTGTCATTTAAGTTTTGTTATTCTCTATGATTCAGTTGATGATACTTCTGTTCATAAACTGTTTGCAATGCATATGTAAATTGGTCTTTAATTATTATTTTTTTTCTCTCTGCTTTCTTTTATCTTTCATGCAACTTTTGACCGGCCCTGTCTCCTTCCATCGTCATGACATTGCTCACGCATAACAGGTAAGGAAAAATGCAACTTAAGAATGAATACAAAATGTCATACATTAAGCATTTGTTCTTGTGATCAAAATGACAGAAATGAATGCTTATAAATACTTGGTTTCTCATGATAATTTCATCACCAAATGCCTCTCATTTTAGACACTATCCTAGTCTGAATTTCATAACTGTTCATAAGCTATTCATATTTTTTGTACAGTAATTATGATAGAAGAGAGAAAGAGAGTGAGAGTTGAGGATAAAAACGATGACTACTTGGGTCAAGGGCAGAGAGGGGATGAATGAAAATGACCAAGAATTATGAGGAACCTTGGAATCTAAGGACTATTAATGGGAGAACAGTCTGATTGTGATTATGAAAGAGATGAAAAAATTAAGACAAGACAATTTTGCTGTATTGAGGAAAAAAACAATAAGATGTGGAAAGAAAATAAATTTGTAGAATGTGATATGGTAGGAATAGAAAGTTGGGTAATTAGTGTTTTGAGAAGAACCAGAAGGGGGTGTGGATGAATTATTATGTATGGATTAGGTGAAAGAAGAAAATTTTTTAAGAGAGCAACCTCTTCAGAAAAGAAAGACAAGAACAAAAAACAAAAAGAAGAGAATGAATTATAAGGTAAATTAGAGTAAAAATATTGGAGTGATAAGAAAAGGAGATAAAATAAAAAATTGAACACGGGAGAGGGAGTGCGGAGGAGGTCGAGACATAGAGAATAGTAACGTTTTACTTCCTTTATCTTTTCATCACTGCCTATTGTAAGCGTTTCCGTGATTTAGTGCCTTTGACTCAGTCTGGGCAGCGCTGTCTTCACACGTTTGTCACAGCACTCATGTAAAATGCATGGGAAAATGGCTCCAGCATTCTGGCCCTTAGACAAGGGCATGCATCTCTCTCTGCTATATAGGAAACCCATCAAACTTTGATGGCAGATAAGTGCAAACGTGGTATGCCGCAGCAGCCTTCTTGGGGAGTATTGTTACACCAGTTGGTTCTAGAACATTTGTAAAACAAGATTGCCCGATTGCAGTCTACCATAGCCATTGGTTTATAAAGCAATGTCATATTATCAGTCAAAATTGTACTTGTACTTCTGTTACATTTGCTAGCCTACATTATATCCAAATAATAGGTTATAGTAAAGGGCAAGCCAACTGATGAATTTCACATCCAATAACTAAAGTAAAACATTATAAATGATGTCTTTATTTGTTTCATTTTCAAACACAATCATCATTAGATAGTAAAACAGTTGAATTAACTGTATCTGAATAACCTTTCCCATTTTAACAGTCCATTTGAAATAGGAATTTACACAACATATTTGATATAAATTATTACAAATATGAGTAAGAAAATAACTATGTGGTTATATTGTATTGGTTTGTATGGGGGAATCTGTGCTTTGACCAAAATATTTTCTATCTTTGTGGTGAAAGTCACATTTACCCTGGTCAACCACAGTATAGGTGTATATTAGACCAGGGGTTTTAAAATGGTGTCATCGAACCTGGGACTGAACCGTGGTATTGAAGACGAGCTTGGATTCGGGATGCGCATCGGCAACCGAGCGTAGACAAACTTGTTTTATGCATAACCATGATGAGAGTTATTGTAGATTTATTGTTTACACTTGTAGATCAAGTTGCATTATTTGGGCAGAATACATGGAGCTCTGTGTGAGTGCATGAACTTCTGCCAATTGTGGAATATTCTCTCATAATAGCATAGAAAGGTATTGATGGCAGCGATAGGGCATTTTTGACTGCAGTTGAAATAGAAAAGGTAATTAGAATGAATGAAAAGTTGTGGTGTATATGGAGGAGGTGTAATTCTGTGGCAGTGGAGTAAGAGAGATAAGAGTCATTAGTGGGAATGTGAAATTGGAATTAATTGAAATGGGCGAGGAGACGATGATGGGTCGTTGAATTGATTGTGGTATCCCTAGGTTAATCAACCCCAAGTTGTTCATATCTTAACCTGTTGACTACTGAATTAGGTTGCTCTCATAGGTTTTGTACATGGACTACTACTAGGTTTCAGTTGGCAAAGGGTTAATGGGTAATAGAATGCAGCAGGTTATTGGTTTGATAAGAAAAGGAAAGAAAGGGATAGAATTGTATGAGATCAAATGTGAGTGGCTGTGAAAGGGGGGGGGGGGGTAGGTGGAAATGAGAGGGGTAGGGGAGGGGGATACAGAGAGAAAAGAAAGATTATATAAATATAGCTAGAGATGTATATTTATAGAGAAAGAGAGAGAGAGAGAGAGAGAGAGAGAGAAGGGGGGGGGGGTAGTGAAGAGGAAATCAAGAAAATACAAAGAGATCGTGTAATGAAAATTGTACATAAAGAAAGCAAGAGAGAAGAAGTGGAAAATTTGGAGAAAGAGAATGAATGCAATGTCCAGTTATGATCCCAGAACTGATATGAAAAGGGGCACCAACAAAATAAAAACAGTGTAACCAGACTGGGTTGCCCGCCTGGTGTGTGTTTGTGGTCAAAGCAATTACTAAATAGAGTCAAAAGAGACCCCTTTAAACTAATGACAACTTGTGACCTGATTTCACCCCTTGGACTCAATAGAACCCTATGCATTATTAATTTGACAATCGCTAGATTACAGTGATAGTGCTTGTTCGTATTACACCAGGCCTTTTCTAATTAAAACTGCATGAGATATTTTAGCGTATGGAGGTAAAATGACCTTGTGGAAGTTAAGTTCATTCAGTCTTTCAGAAATCAAATTCTTTGTAGATTTATTATTTGAAATTAATAACTGTATTATTGAGGTCTGGTGTATTATAATATTCCATACTTAAAACAGATTTAAAAAATCAATAAGGATTTTGTAATCTTTATTTTAACAACATAAATATTTTGTTCCTTACTGATTAACAACAGAATTCTATGATTTTCATAGAACTGGAAGCACCTGGTTCTAGGCAAATTAAATGTTCAAATTTACATTATATATTTAGAATGAATCAATCAATAATGATTTAAATTAACCTATTTCCATACAAGTTACTTGGAGAGAACAATCTTTTGGATTTGTAATGCATACAAGCAGATGTGTTGGTGACATTATGCATGAATGTTTTAAAGAAGAACGCTAGCCATGGTAAGTTGTATGTAGTCACACCGCGGGTATCATCGTCACAGTACACTAATAAACAAGACAAGATCTCTAGCGACATTTATGGGGGATGGAATCCAAAATGAAGTAATTTGGGAGAATTACTCTCTGAGTATCGTTTTGGAGGTCAGGTATTTTATCTTCCCCCAACCGTAGCTTGTCCTGACGACTATTTCTTATCCGGAGTCTTAATGTGCTGTCGGCTTAGGGTCATTAGTAATGTCAAACTTCTCATGCTAGAACTGCCTGATGGATAGTAAGATGGGAGGATCGTGCGTTCAAACCTATTAGTTCCTTGACAGAGAGGTAACAGAGGATAATTCATCTGTCTTAATTATCAAAGGAAAGAATTGAATTTGTAAGACAGAGAAATGCCTCTCATAGTAAATGAAGGACTAATATTTATTACTAATTAAATTAGAATTGCTTTCAAACTTTCCTCTCAAATTATCAATTTCACAACAGATCAATGTATACTTTATTACTACAAAACAAATATTTTTTTTGATTAAAAATAAAACCTTACCAGAAATCCAGATAAAAATATAAACAAATTGTTGAACTTCTTTCCATGCAAGAAGCAGACTTTTCTCTCCTCGGAATATGACAATGTGTTATTCTTATCAATGGAAGTTTTGACAGTTTTGCATTCAGGAATTATTTTGTTACGCACAAAAGAAATATCACTTTAAAAACAGAGAAATGGATAATAAGGTGGATGAAAGGTTGATATGATAAAATGACAAAAGAGAAATAGATAGAGAGAAAGGGGGGGGGGGGGTATAGTTGGAAAAAGAGGAAAGGAGAGAAAAAATAGAGGCTGATGGGGGAGGACAGAATAGGGAGAGAATGAGAAAAGATGGAGAAAAGAAAGAAGAATAGAGGGGAGCATGCATCAGCAGAACCTCAGTGAGCTGGCTTGAGAGCATGCATCGATCTGTGATATTCCGCGCTGTTATTGTTATCTCAATTTCACTGATCAGCTGTTCGAACGAGGGCTTGCGGGGGCAGCAAACACAATTTGTTTTGTTGGGCAAGGAATTGGTGAGGATTTGGAGGCAGAAGAAGCATAACACAACTGTGTTTTTGCGGGGAAAGAAGAAAATGTCTAAATGCATCTGATAGAGTAGTTTTACCATCTTTGATATAGTGAGGACTCTACTGTATTGTGAATTGGTATTGCGTCCAACAAGTGTGTATCAGCCAATATCAGAATGAATGTCTGCAAAACACAAGGTCCAGTCAAGAAAAATAAAATGAAATTGGATTTAAAATAAAAAATGATTAATGTAAATTATTATTATTTGATATCATAGCACTTGTATTAAACACAAATTTTGAGGTATCCTGTTTTTTTAAACTGAAAGGCCAGTTTACTGCCTGGTTATGTATTACTATTAGAGATTATAACTATTGACATGCATTTGGGGGTAATATCGTCTTAGTATACTAAAGGTTTTTAACTTTGTTAGAGCCCAAACAGCTGTGGACATTTAAAGAAATCACCTATTCATTCTCCATCTATCCTTTTTTTAAACGTAATCTGATTAAATGAAATTAATTGTATATTTTTAGCCCCTCTGCATTTTCAGTTAAGTGTTCTTCAAAGTCCTTCTTAAGAATGGACAATTTGATAATTCTTTTCTTACAAACAACCCGACCCACATGTGAGAATTTATATAAGCGTGACTTGTCTAATTAACCAAGTCAACATAAACTTCCAGTTCCATTCCTTTGCTAGCCAGGTAGTTTGGTGATTAATAATCCACTCCCTTCTAAGGTCTGCTGCTGAAATGGTCTTGACGTTAGTGCCCCTGGCAACGGAGGGAGGGAATCGTTTGTGAAAATTAGGGGGTCCATTAGGCATGTTTGTCTTTACGTGCTCGTGTAGTATAGAGTCACAAACCACGACTATATTATGTTTTTCCTCCTATCTAGTCCCGTTTGTTTGTCGTTCATTTGTCGGCTTTATGGTCTTTGAAGAGGGCTTGATATGATCTGATGCGGCCCCGCAACAAATTGCCGGCTCATCTCACTAGTTATCGCGACATCGTCTTTC
Organism: Lytechinus pictus; assembly: GCF_037042905.1. Lineage (NCBI taxonomy): Eukaryota > Metazoa > Echinodermata > Echinoidea > Temnopleuroida > Toxopneustidae > Lytechinus > Lytechinus pictus. Next base: position 27,761,230 of record NC_087258.1, on the reverse strand, counting down.
GTTTGTCAGCGTTGGGGGGGGGGGGTAGTCAACAGAGCTCAGTGAATGGTCAGAATGGAAATAAATAGAAATGGTAAAAATGTATATAGTTTCTTGACCAGTAGACCATCATTATAAACTACTGAAATTCTTGTGCATCTGATTGGCTGATATCAAATTCATTGGTGAAAATAACTATAAGCTTGCCTCATTAATTGTTCTCAACTTGCTTTTTTTTAATTCATTTCATTTGGAATTCATATGGCTTAACAATGTTGTGAGCATATTTTTGTCCTAATTGCTATCGTTGTGGTTTCTTGTTACAAACTTATGTCTTGGTAAAGAAAACATGATATAAAATATTGAAAAATTATGACATTTTGAAAGTTGTGCCCTAATATGAGTTGACTTCTCATGCGATGTAAAATGTAAACACCAAGTGCACCATTAATCCGCATTTTCATGGTATTCCTCAGAAAAATTGAGTATGACAAATTCGTACCTCATGCATACAGCTGAGAGGAGGAAAAAGGGAATTGTTGCCAAGAGTGTTTTGCCTTGAAGCATGAAGTAGCATAAATTCCAGAGTTAAACCCTGCCATCTTAACTTGCCAGGGCCGTCTCAAACAAGTCATTCTTTATTTCTCAATTTATCCGATGTCTTGATCCATCAGCAACAAGCTATGAAGAAGCAGTGACAGAGGAGAACGCTTTTCCAGGTTTTCACCAATTTTTGTAAATCTTCCATCGTAATACGTCTTATGATGCTGTATCTATCTACTTGTATCATATCGTTTCTCTATTTTGCTTCCTTGTTGAATTTAGCTAAAAGGGCATTTGAAAAAAATACACCTACATTATTTTGGCACTATTATCAATTTTATTTTTTGTATGTTTGAAGGTGGGGGGGGGGGAGATATAGGCTAACATGGGGATCAAATGTCTTTAAAATGAAATGAAAAGAAAACAAACCTTCTTGAGTTCCTGGACTATACTGGAGGAAGATGTGACACGGAAGTACATTCATGATTTGGAAATGATGCCTTGGGTTTATGGTATGGTCACACCAATGAAACTGCTCCAAATCGACCGATGGTTTGTCATTGGTAATAACGTAATAGGTTCGATTTGGAATCAGTTTCATTGGTGTGACCGAGCAACAGAGAGACATACTGGTTACATAAAATCAAGGTTGGGTGATCATGAGCTTGTTTGATTCTGATAAATTTTACTTAAAATTCAACACAACTATTGAAACTTATCATCAAGAAATCTAGCAAATCTGTATGTACATTCAAGCATTTAAAACGAGACCTGCAAAATATAGAAAATAACAAATGATGAAATTGTCATGCATTAGTTTAAAAAATTATTCTTTTATTATGGTGAAACATTAAGAACAGAAAGTGAGACTACAGCAGAGATGTATGCATAAGTTTTCTGTATTGGCAAGATACAGGTTTGCTAATATTTTATTTTTATAATTCAGGAAGTGGAAGAAATGAATGCTTCTTAAATTGTCATTGATATATTTTTGTTTTTATGGATACCAAATGCCCAGATCTAATCGTAAAAGTACATCTAAAATGGGACAAGCATAGCGTGGGCCTAGTCACCTTACAGAAAAACTCAATGGATCTCGAAATAGACCAGTTTCGACAGCTCATTATGAGATTCTGAGCCTTTTCAGAAGAGAGAAATCACACAAAACCTTTTTTAATACATACCACGTGAAGCGTCGGATAATATCATCTGTAAGAAGATGATATTATGGGTCTTCTGAGGTAGCTGTAAGTGTAATATCATATTAATGCTAGATCCTTCTAAACACTGATTGCTTGTTTATAATTATATGACACATTTTTGGGTGTCTGAATGGGGGTTGACCCACAGAAATAGAACCCTACATTAGGGGTAGGGGCAACAGGGAAAGACAAGGATGTTTTGAAAGTGGCTTTTTAACTCAGCAATGTTTGAGAACAGCAGGCTTTAGCAGTCAACTCCTCCCACCCCCTACGGAGCGAAGGAACAGTTGATTTCGTCATGACGATAGAGAATACATAAACCGCTTGCAGATCCAAGGAAAAGTCACTGGCATTGGTACCTGCCGAAGCCAAACTCGCAATAAAATCATCTTTTAAAAGCACTATTAATATCCATGATTGCTGAAGCAATATCTAAGAGAAGGAGTTTTACATCTAAATATTTTAGTGCCGCAGTGCAGCTAATATTATATTGAATATTTAATATCACAATTTGAAGGCAATTGAATTCAGCTGTTTAAAGAAAAAAAATCAATAGAATGAAGTATGTGCTTTTAAGCAAATCTCATAAAATACTAAGTTTATTAATTTGCATTTTTGTTGAAATCCTCTAATGTAAGGCACAAGGGTTTACTTTTTTGTTCAAGATTATGATTTGACATACTATTCACTCATGGCAAGGAATTAAAACACTAAAGTGAATTCAATTCTGGAGAATAAAATGAAAATAGCACGTGTTTACAATATTGTATTAGATTTGTGTACGAAAGTGGGGCTAGTGAATAATTATGATAGAAATATATTTAGAAGCATACTGTTGCTTTAAGATGATACTATGCTATCATGTCATTCCCTGCTTGAGCCTGTCACATCCACTTTACATTCCACACCAACCCTCTCCCCCACAACCTCCCATTCACACTCGTTAAAAGTGATTGTAATGTCGAGTTTGATGGGTCATTCTGAAGGGTCACCAGATGATTATCAGCCTTCCATCCTATCCTAGGGACTTAGTAACCATTAATGCCATACTAAAGGGCACAAGACCATTAATTTTGTAACTGAGATTTGACCCTAGGATCTCCTATTATGAGGACCCTCCTCTTCATCACATGCAGTCTAAGGTGTCTCCAAGGCAAAACAGAAAATATGAAATCATCTCATTGTGTATTTAATTTGAAACATATTATGATACCCATAAGAGTATCTGTAGCCTGGAGTGGATATGATTTCATAAGTTTTCCTGCAGAGCTTTGTCAGCCATATTTGTATAAATCTTTATTCTTAGTCATCCAATATTATTGTAGGAGAAAATTGACTCGATCGCCCACAAGTTATTTCTTCTGAGTGCATAATTTGTATTGACTTTAAAGGTGTTATTTCTTTTTTTTTCCAATTTGAAGGAAATATTCAAAATTGTATTTATTAATTTCAGTTCCCCCTGAATTGATTAATTTCATATTTTTATAAATCAAAGATAACATGTTTTGTTTTTAAACAATATAATCATTTGCATATACATATCACTCTCTTTATTTTCTTTTGCAGCCCCCCCCCCCCCCCTGTCTCTCATATCTCCAATGTAAATTAATGAATTTAAAATACTCCATTGGGATACACAAACTGGTCCAAATAAACCATGAAAAGGAAGGAAATATTACTGTCAATACCAGGCCTAATAACTCCATCAATAATTTAACTTCAAAGATATTATGAAAAATGGAATGGTCCAGTGCTTTGAAATTTACTTTTATTTTTCTGTTTTATCTTAGACAGCTTTGAGAACAGTGAGTATAAATTAATCTGGAAAATGTTAAAAAAAATATGATAGCCATGTCACATTTTTACTGTGCATTGTTTTAACTTTTGATGCCTTTGTTCAATGCCGGACATTGGCACTTCTCTTAAATATAATGAAATAATAGAGAACATTATTGAAAGAAGGCACTGTTTTGGTGTCATTTATCAAGGTTACATCATCAATATCAAGTCCAGTGTATTACCGTGCAATACCCTCACTAGAAATCTCCTTATATTTCATATCCGTTCTATCCTGTCTTTTTATTTGTAGCTTTAGAGAAACGTAATAGAATCAACCTGAATACCCGCTAGCATCTCGTATCTTCTTGTGCTATTTTGTGATATTTACAGCTGTGTCCACACCATAACATTTTTAAAGCTTTCGAAACTTAATATAGGTTGATTTGAAGCTTTGTAAGTGCTGATAAATCAAGAGTCAATATTCTACAAAAATTCTGTCTTGAGAGTTTAAATAATAAGTTGTCATCTCTATCTAACATATTTGAAAATATCTCTTACATAGTTGTAAATGCCTCATAGGCTTCACAGGCCTACTCATATATTCTAATGATATTTGTACAGTAGCACAAATTTTGAAAAGATGTTAAGACTGCCTTTGTTTCTTTTTTGTAAAATGTAGATATTGGGGAAACTATGATTTAAACTCACCACTTGAACACTACCTGATAAACGTGAAGGAACAGAAGAAATTCACGAAAAGGAGAGAAAAAAGGAGGACATAATTTAATTTATCATCACTTGTGGCTTTTCCGTTGATTTCCCTTGCTTTTGGTCTTCGTTTCAAAGCTTAAGAAAAGAAGACATTTTTAGAAGTAATCAACTCGAGATGCTCCCCTATGAAACATGATCCCCTTTGCATAGTTTTTCTCAAATTTCAGCTTTTTTTTGTCCGTCCTTTCCTCCAGCCATTGATTAGTAACAGATAAATCGAAAGAGAGGGAGAAAAAGAGAGAAGGAAACATATAGATGAAGATAAAGATGAGAAGTGACTTTTCTTACAATGTCTGGCGATTTCAATGTTATTGATATCAGACAATTACAAACATATCTATTTTCTCTGATCAATAAAGTTTTACTTGTCCGACAAGTCCTTGAAGATAATTATATTTAATAAAAGGGATGAATTTTGGAAGAAGAAAATAGACTCTCATGTTGGAAAACTTAAATATGTTTACTTTGAATATTATCTATACAATATCGTCTTTAAACCAAGAATATGATATTTTGTTTTTAGAGTGATTATTTGATCAGCTCTGGGGAACAAAATATAGAAATAGATAGTAAAGGAATATAGTTAACCTGAGGAAATGTTTCTTTGTTTTAAATGGCTGTCAATATTATAGTTTGAATGGACTCCTGAGGTTCTAAGTTTTTCACATCTTTGGCTTTTTTTAATGTAGAAAAGCTTAAGCTCTTTGAGTAATAGAAGTCTTGTTTCATTTCTTATGAGAGCATTAATTATTGAAATGCTATATTTCCCTAGAAGGAGAATTGACACTAAAACCCCCAGGGATTTCATGATGAAGAAGTGAAGATTATTGTCACTTTCATCAGAGCTAGAGTTTATCTTTGTTCGCACTATTCAACAGAATCTTAGAGAATGGGAGAATAGGAACTTGTTCAGTTGAAGGAACCAGAAATACAAATTATAACATTTGTAAATGCCTTGTAAACAAAACATCATTAATTTTTATTCAGGGTTTTTATGGTACTTGTTGGCTCTGCCATTTTGACAGGACAAAAAAAAAACCCACAAAACAATTACTAGGTACGAACAAGAGTAAGATAAGGCTTGAATTCGACATCAATTTCATTAACAAAAATTGAAGAAAAAAAATTACTTTCACAATATTCACAAAATTATGATTGGCGATACATTATATAGGGCAAGCATTCATCATGACCAGTACTGTTAAACTAGAATATTTTATTCAAGCAGGAGGCAAAGGTATCTGTGGCCCCATTCATACAAGCAATATTAATTACAGAAAATTAAAGTGCCCTTACAGGGAATGTGTGTGAGTTACCAGAATATAAGAAAATTATTTATCTTCTGCCCCTCTCTAACTTTCCTAAAATTTGTGCATTTACCATTTCCTAATTGTTTAGCTCTATCTCCCTAGTTTTATGTGACTGCCATCATGTTTTCTTTCATTCTTTATAAACTTTCATCCACCAACCTCCCCTCTCTCTCTCTCTCTTCATCTCTCTCATCTTATGATTATCTATCATATAGCTTGCAGGCATTACTGAGGCAGTGAGGTGTTAATCAGATTGTTAGTGTAATTTGGAGCATCATTTCCCCTCTGAGAATCGGCAAATCATCCACAAATTTGACAGTTATTATTCAGCACGCTTTGCTCCCATCTCTGTTGCCTCTCCTTATCATGGGTATATATCTTGATGTTGTATGAAACAAAACACCAAATTGCTATTTGACTCTGCTATGAAATACATTATAAGTGACAAAATTATAACATCTGTTTTGCTTGAAACCAATTAATTATTGTCATTTCATTTTTCTGGGAAGTGGGATTTTCCATTGATATTGTTTTCTTTAGGATTGCTATTGAACTGATTAGGACAGTCATGACAGTTAAGTTACCTTGGATGGAAGAAAGTCTAAACTTACAATCCCCTGATGAATGTTACCATGGTAACAATGAAGACCCAGGATGGCATATCAATGGTGTGATCTAGGGGGGAAAATATGAGTCAAAATATTTTGTTTTATGTCTCCTGTAGAAAGCATGTCACTCTTTAGAAGGACAATAGAAGCTTTCATTACTGAGTTTCCCTCTTTAAGGCTGCGTTTATGCGACCTCAAGCCAGAATCATGATTTGAATCATGATCTGAATCATGAGTTAAAACACAAACATGAATCACAATATCACAGAATCAGCGTTTAGACGGCCTTCATTCCACTGCTGTTTTTCCTCGGAATCGGGCCGATCCAGTGTGCATCACTAGTGCGCAGTTTGAGAGAGGAAGTAGAGGTCAACTTTTTTGCACATGTTTCGGCTCGCGAAAAATGAATCTTTTGCCTTCAGAATTCAGTCTCTTATACCTCATTTTGTTTGCTTCTATTCATCTTGTCGGTTTATCGCAATGGTTTTCGGAAGTGAATTTCAGCATAGATCCAATTTAATATTGACACTGTTAACTCAACAACAACTGAGATCATTGTCTGATCAGTTAGTTCATTTACGAGAACTTGAAGACATGACCAAAAAATGAAAAGCAGTGGACGATGCGATGACCAACACAGAACTTGAACATGACAAGAAATACATAGCATGCATAGCACATACATACAATATAGCGCGCGCCTTGAATTGGCAAGAGTCAAACCGAAAGTAGTCCGACACATAGTGACGTCATAGAATCATGATTCAAATCACGATTGCGTTTATACGACCTTTTTGGTTCGTGATTCTACAGAAACGTTTTTCCAAACGCCCCTTTTTCCGTGTTTCATGTTTGTGATTTGAAAGACGTTTATTTTCACTTTTGAGTAAACGCAATCGTGATTCTACAGAATCATGATTCTAATCATGATTCTAGGGTAAAAAAGTGGTGCATAAACGCACCCTAAAGCTCCTCTTTACCCCTTTTTATTTCATTTTTGTTTTGATGGATATACTGATTTTCTGTCTACATATTTGAAGACGCGCCTCTTTTCCCTATCATTATGTAGTGCCTTTATAAGTGGCGTGAAGTGGGAATGATAGAGTATCAGTGCATAGGGTATCGTTTAGAAGGGTGCATCACTTATTAGCCCAGATAAACCAGACATTATGACAGTTATGATGGGCACCTGCTACACAGTCTTTGAAACTGTCTCTATGGCTAACATCGTTGCTTCACTGCAATTTTGAAGAGGAAAGGTTGATGATAATTGTACAACTGTTCATGTAGTAGATTCTTGCATATGTATTAGTAATCCTCTATAATGCTTTTGCTTATAAATCTAATTGATGTGATAAAAGAAATAAGTTATACTTTCACTCTTAGATGGTGTTGGGTACTTTGTTTATGTTGTGGGGGGGGGGGGTAAGCAGATTTTTGATGAACCCATACTGGCATGCTCTCCTGAGATGATACAGGAGAGATTAAGACTGGTGTCATATTCTGCTGTAAATGATAAGTTATGATGGTAGGAAATAAATGTTGAGACAGGAGAGAGACTGGTGTTTGATCTCTTAAATCTTTATGATGGATGGTTTCCGAGCCTCCTGCAATCCAAAGCTACCCAGTATCATGATAGATGATCAAGTATACACCTGTTAGAAATTAACTATCATTTCATATGTTCTTGAAATGATTATCTCATAAACTTTTCCCTTATCTTGCATTCATATCATTTCACTCCCCCCCCCCCCCCAAGCTCCCCAACTCCCTCCAGCCCATCACCCCAATCTATGCCATGTCTGTGTTCCAAAGTTAAATATTTTTTGTTCGGCTGGCTGAGAAAATTGCTGAACAATTTCAACATTTTAACTTCTGGCCCCACTATAGGGAATTCTACCTTTGACCCAATGTTCAACAAAGATTTAGACTCACTGTGACAGGCTTTTCTCGATATTCTCCATTTTCTATGTTTTTGTTTTTGATAAATTTAGGAATAAGGGGAAAATTAAGGAGTATATGGATCCATTATTGTATTTTGCATGAATTACATAAATCATACTTGATTTATGTTCATGTTGTTTATGTTACTATTTAGTTTACTGGGAAAGATGTTATTGACATGAAAACGGCTAGGGGAGAGTTGAACCAGAGTAGGTTATTTTGTGATTTCCCAATGGAGGCTCACACGTTGTTGATGTCTATGAGAATCGGTAGACACAATGAGAGAATAATGCTGGAAAGAGAGCTTGAAAGGAACAGAGAGGAAGAGAGAGAGAACACCACCACCCCCCCCCCCCAAAAAAAAAAATTATTAAAGAAGAAGAAAATATTCACATGAAAAATATCAAGTTTCATAGTTCAGGCAAGTTCACCAGAACACTGATTAGAAAAGAGTTTTATAGAGTAAAATCATTCAAATGACAGCAAAAGTGTTCCTGTTTCTACTACGTTTGTACCCCCAAGAATTCCAAGCTTTGAACATTTCAACAGGAAAGTTGGGAAATTTGATAGGTATTGCAAGGCATATAGTGAAAGCTGCATACATGCGCAGTGTCAAGGGATTTTTTACGCTTGTTTATTTTTGAGTTACAGAGAATAGATTTAAATATATATGCTCAAACTTGTCCATGACTAGTTTCATGAAGATTGTTTTGTACAAACAAATGTAAAGAAATAGCTTACATCTCTTTGAGAGAGTGTATTGCGGTTCCAGTCGTTTCGTGTTTCAAATTTGATTTGGCATTGGTTGCTGCTGTATTGGATTCAAGTTAGTGTTGGCCAAAGTCAAGCTGTAGGATTTGTTCACCTAGAAGGGACAATTACTTGGCAAATTAGCCAGTCTTTGTACTACTAGTCCTTGTGGAAAGTCATGTTTGACTTCTCACAAATACAGCTAGCTGACAGATGGCAATCAAGACATGTTCTATGAACTTTTTAAACTTTGCTAGCAGATTTCAAGAACTTTGTTTTACCAGGAACGAAATCTTAAAAAAAAAAATATTTGGAAAAAAAAATTCTTGCACTGAATTGCAGAAAAAAAATTCTTGCACTAACTTGTGGGAAAAAAATGTGTGTCAATTAAGGTTTACTGCAAGGGACATTGATTTGATTGAGGAGGTAATTGAGGTTGTCAATTTGAAGATTTCTTTGAACTTCACATATTATTCAAACATTATATTTCTGAGATTGTTTATAATTTTACAGTGACCATGTGAATGACTGACTATGATAACTGTCTTCATGAAATGTTTGTATTGAAATTTGAATAATGTAACTTCATTTGTATCCATATGTGTGTGGAGTGTCTAATGATATTTAGGGAAATATCCAGGGGGAAATGAAGGTATATTCAGAAGTGTGATTCTCTTGCAAGTGAACATAAAACTTAAGACAGGTATTTCTACAACCATGTTTTTTTGTTGAGAGAGAAGGTATATGGCACTGTTTAACGATTAAGATGTCACCTGTTTGCCAAAACCGAGACCGAAACTAACTGGGAGCAAAGCAGTTGTCTTGCAAGACCCAACATTTTCTTTGGGAGAGAATGGATTGAAACATGATAGGAGTACGAAGGCAGAGGGATGGAATAGGTGTTTATTCAGGGAACACCATTGAAGAAAATGAAAATGTTGTTCTGTTATAGCTAGGGTCATAAGAGGGCAGATCTAGGGTTAGGTTGGGACTTTGGAACAGTTTGGAGGATCTGATGAAGACAGCTGTGTAGGACCATGCAGAATAGCTTTCACAGTCCAGTATAGGGACTGGGTTAGAGGGTCTGCTGTAAAGTTTAGAATATTGGACAGCTCCAAATAATGCCCCTTTAGAAACTGCTTGGAGGGACTTGTACAAAATTAGGAATATAAAAGGGCTACATATCTGTAAGGGCCCATTGTGAATTGTCTTGAAGGCCTATGCTCGGAACATGTTTCTAAGAATTTAGGACAACTTTAAACTGTGAATAATCAAAATATGTAATATCAGTAATCCTGCTTAAATGAAAATGGCATTTGTGTTTTTATTTTGAAATCATATGCTTATGTTGATTTAAAATTGACATGATTAATGTTCCTGAATGCAATTGTGTCTGTCTGGGTGAAGAAATGATGATATGAAATAGATGGCAAAATGAAAAGAACCCTTTTTATTCTATGTTGATGTTAAATAATGGCTTTTAGTTCTAAAAAGATATTTAGGACCACTGTAACCTTTGACATAATTAGTGATTGACATGTTAGGTTTCCATGAATTTCAAAGAGGGAAATGGGAGGGGGGGAGACTATTCCATGAAGTGAAATTTTGGATCAAATGACATGCACATATGAAATTCAAACAAGCCAACAGGAGCCAATTAGCCCCTGATCACACATAACAAATCTAATCGAGGACCTCGTTACCGTGGGCATCTGGCAAGAGTTTAAAAGTAATATCAACTTCAGAGTACATTCCCACCATAGTGATTGCCAAGTCTATGTCAAACATCATTCCTAGAGTTGAATCCTAATGAAAGATGGCTATTCCTTGTATTCATTTTGCCCCTTGTAATCCCAGAGAAGTGTTTGAAATAGAAAGCTTCAGCCAATCAGAAAGTGTGTATCTTATGACGGGGCCATAACTCTGCACCTCGTTATCAACTTTATCACTTTCACCCCTGTTCTACCACCGAAATGCAGCCCAAAATGATTTATTCTTCTTGTCCCTCTCTCTTTACCGCTCTCAGTATCTTTGTCTTCCATCTTTCTTTGTCCTTTCTTTCATTCTTTCATAAAACAAAAACATTCCCATTGCCAGACATTGCACTCCCTCTTCCATTGTCATCCCCCTCCCTTTTCCTCCCCTCCTTCCCCCTCTCCCTTCTATCTATCTTCTTTCACTGTTTCTTCCAAATTGAAAAATATTTTCCCTCTTGCAAGGTATGCTGCGGTTCTTTCTTCATGCTGATTGACAAATACGAAGTGCCCAGGCTCTAAGAGCCTGTCATCAGCAACTAGTTGTGACAGAGGCTGATCATGTTTGTATTCTTCTTGTCAGAATATGCCTTTTCCCAAACTCTCTCTCTCTCCCTTTCTTTCTCTCTTTCTCTTTTCTTTTTGTTTCAGTATTTTTTTTTCAAGTATAACTCGAACTTTTCTTATGTCAACAATTTGTTGAGAACACTAATTGGTGCTCTCTAAATAATATTGCACATAGTGCTGTGGAGAGAACAACTCCTGAAATAATACCTAATGCATTTAAAATCCAAACATTGAATTTAATTGAAAAGGGGCACACTGCATTCTTCATTTTACAAGAATTAAATGATAATAGTGTGACTCTTCTTTCTATATACTTCTTAAAAGATCATATGAAGGAGTGTGTACAAGGTTTATCAGCGTTACAAAATATTGCAAAAAAAATTTTGTTTCTTTTTTATATTTGTTTTTTTTAAAACTTAGTTTCTCTCCATATCTAGTCTCTTCTTAGAATGTATATTTGATCAGTCATAATTAGTATTGATTTTCCTTTGCTGATGTTTTATCCTTTTCCTCTTCTCTTCATTTATTCTTCCTCTCCATCTTTCACTCTTCCATCTTCCTTTTCTCTACCGTTTACATTGATCATATCCCAATTTAATACCCTACTCATTACCCCCCCTTATTCTCACCATTTCTTGTCATCCTTTCCTTCACTGCCTTCAAAATTTTCTTATTCAAAGTTATTCTTTCTTTAATTATTTTAGATTAACTTATTAGAAAAAAAATTCCATTGCAATTTACCTTCATTGTTACAATGGTAGATCCAGGGAGTTGAATTAGAGGGGGCTCAAAGAGGACAATTTTTTAGATAGTTTTATAAATATGTATGTTCAACTGGTGATTAATAAAATTTAGAAGGGCGCGCATCCCTTGCGCCCTCGCATGTATCTGCCACTCTTATTTTGTTTCTCTCTTTTACCCCTTTCTTTCTCACTCATCCCCTGTGTTTGCATAAGAGGCCTATCGGTTGTAGGTCAGGGCTTTTAATAAAGAGCTTCTGGATGTTGTTTCAACATTAACAGTCTCATCCTGCATCATCCTGTTCTGAAGGCATCTTCCATCTCCCGCATCCCCCATCTACCACTTCCAAACTCCAAAGAGATCTTCAATTCTCTCCTATTATGAGTCACACAAATGTCGCTTTCCTCCACATCACAATATTGTGATACACATAGGCCTCATTTAGATCACAAAGGTTTCCTCATAGAACATTTCTATAGAAAGTCCTCTTAGCAGACCAATGTTAAAAGATTCATATTACTATATCTATATTCTTCATTTCATGGAAATTCGTCTTACAAAAAATCTCCCAGAAAAAATTCAGTTTCAAGCTCTTAGATTTTGAAATTGCAATATGATTTAAAGTTATTTATTCTGTAACTGAATTTATCTGTCATCAGAGACATTGTAAGTCTTCTTAAATTATTTGTTTGGTTATGGACATATAATTATAAATCTTTTTTTAATTGCATATTTATCTTTTTATATTGGATTCAGCTTACTAGTTTACAAATTGGCTTTGAAGTCTTAGAAATTGTATAAATCTTCTACTAATATGAGATTTGGGAGTGGGTTGCATTGTTTCTTTTATTATTATGCTCATTTGTATTCATAGAAATGATTAAACTCCCCAAACCTATTTAAATTCAAAATAGTGATATGAATTGATAGGTGTGAACGGGGACTTGGAAAGCAATATCTGCAACTGTCTGTGAGTGAAAGAAAGAAATCCATTTGAGGAATGAGTGAGACATTAGGGAGAAATGAAGTTGTGATGTGTTTTGTTTCTAAATGCATCTTGAGATGCGGGAAGATGAGATGGGAACGATAAGGACTTGGTAGAGAAGGAATGAGAGAGGAGAGATTTGACTGGCAGATAGATGAGAGAGAGAGAGAGAATGAGAATAAGAGGGAGGGAGGGGAAAAAAGAAAAAGAAAGAAAGATAGAGCAAGGGAAAATATTAGACAGTGGTAGATAAGTTGAAGGAACAAATATAAAGAAAAAAATGGAGAGTAAGGAATGGAAATAGGAAGTAAAAAAATACAAGAGAGATTGATGGATTTAAATGAAGGAATATAACACGGGAGAGAGAGAAAAAGAGACAGGCAAGGTTTGAGAATTAAGGTTACTGGGAAGACTTTATTTTGAAGAGAAAACAAACATCTAAAATGTTGACAGCTTTGAAATAAAACATATTACAAACATTACAATTATTGAACATATAGCAAAGTCACCACTTTCAAATGAACAAAAAGGAATAATCATTACACATCCAATTCTTATAATAGAATTACAGGATGAACCTAGTTGAAAATGACCTACATCCCCACTAGCTGTAAAGTTCAAGGTGGAATCTGCACCATCTTTCTAATCACAATTTCCATTAAAGAATAATGCAGCAGGTTTAGTGTTTAATCTTAACTAGAGAGGGCAGGGGAAGAGAGAGAGAGAAGAGGTGAAGAAATAAAGATGCACCCCACATGAACTAGCTCCGGTATACGTGAGATGCATCAGATTTTGGGCTGCTACGCTGGGTACCACAAGATCTTGATGAGGTATTCAGCGTGTAAAACAGTGTTCAAGGTGGAATGTCACTCTTACAGTTTACCGGTATGGTCAGATTGGGGAGGGGGGGGGGGGGGTATCGAGGCATATTGAGAATTAGTTAAAACATATCCCCTCACTACATTTTGCTTAATTCAAAGTAGATGAATCATCAAAATTCTTGCATTGTGTTTAAAATACAAGAAGAAATATGCAGGTTTGTATCCGAGATGTATCTTTGTGTTTAGCATGTAATATATTTGTTTTAATATTCAATCAATATTTTTTTAAATATATTTATATCCCATTGCATAGAACACTTTCAAGTAAACTATTATCATATCCTAAGGACATTACCCTATAGGATACTAGTATGTCTTTGACTTGAACCTGGATCTCCTGGTTTAGAACCCACTACCACCCTACCACTGGACCTTCTACCTGCTTTATGTGTATCATTTCCATGTTGTCTATTCGTATGAGGAACGAAAACTATTCCTGCTTCAGCCAGGAAGAATGGCAAATGTTTTCAGGATACCAAAGAAATTCAGGAGATATATTTTTGAGGAGAGAGGAAAAAGAGAAGGGTAAAAGATGATGAGATTTTGATTGCAAATGATGGACAAAAAGTATAGCCCACCTCTGGGGCCAATATTAAAATGCAAACCTCGCGGGATGATGCTGTTGTGAAGGTAAATTTGCAGAGATCAGAAGTAGTGTTTAAATACCCCAATACCACGATGAATCTTTAACGAGGTGCGATTGGCTCTCACCATCAAAGCAAGAAAAATGCTGGGCAGGTACCTATTTTGGGGCTCTCTATCTTGTGGTAGGCTTCAAACCTATGTTTGCTTTTTGCAGTGTGGAATTATGATTCTGCTTCAGGTTTTCTTCATTTGTGTGGTGTATCCCTACCCAAGAGATAGATTGACATTCTCATATTTTCTATGGGGATTGCGACTTAAATTAAGTGAATGCTGTCATCTTGAGCGATAACTCAAAGTTGTATTTTGCAATTTACTCTTTAGAATCTTTTTTAATCTGTTAGCAAAGGGGTATGGTATCTAATTTTCTTAAATTCCTTTGCATGAGTTCCGTAAAAATAGAGGCTTTTCATATTAGGGGAGCAAAACGGATCTCTTTAACTGTTGTCTGATTGGATGTCGTAATTGAGGAATGAAAATTGAGAATAAATAAACACAATTAACACTGACAGCTGAGTTTGATTCTACCTCGCAGACCCGTTTTCATTATGCTTCTTCTCAAGCATTCTTTTACACGTGCTAAAACTCAAAAAGTCCTGAGGATAGATGGAAAACTGTATGGAAGACTAAAGTGTCACCTGGGCACGACTCTTCGCCCCTGCGATCTCAAAACAGCGACCATCAGGAAGCGCAAACACCGATTTGATTTCAACGCAAGCAAGCGCCTCATCTCCAAGGTATCTCTCTCTGCGGGCGTGCATGGCCCAAATCCCGAAAATGTTTGCTCTTCAAATTGCGGGGTAGTTATTGGATTTTACCGAGGAGGAAGGCGGCCCTGCAACCGTGTAATAGATGTAACGTTTGCTAAGGAATGGTGCTGCGAAGAAAGTGCAATGCAACCTATTAGGCTGGTAGCCGCAGACCTTACAAAGTGTGATGTTATGAAGAGTTAGAGGTATTTCCCCTCTGCATTTGATTATACTGACAAGAAAATAATAAAAGAAGCAGATAATAGTAATAAAACTAGCAACTCTTGGATCTTTGCTTTTCAGAGTTTCAATTGAAGTATCCCACCACTCAATAGTTTTCGAGATTATAGAGAAGAAAGCGTGTGTTAATCAGAACATATCTGTCTGATTTGCAGACTATAGATGTCTTATTGTCGATTCAGGGGGGCAATTGCACTCGGGAACGGGTCCAGGTAAGGTGGCTGGCCAATTGCGCCAATCTCATCCTGACCCATTGTATCACGAATGGCACTTGAACACGCATACAAACTCTAGAGGATCTAAAGGGGTTCGGTATAGCAGGAATAGGAGAGTAACATCATCAGGGTGAGATGGAGAAAGAGACAGAGGTTTCGTGGGCATCTGAGATTCAGGGGGATTTAAACAGAGATCAGCTGAACTAATTAGACACGATGAGGTCATTATTAGTTTTTGATCACGTTAGAAAGAGGAGAACTGCAGGGAAGATGACTAAGCATTCACACGTTCATTACATGTAGAAAGAAATGAGGGGGAAATTAGGATGATTGTGAAGCTCTTGTCTACCAAGTTTAATATTAAAACTGAAAGTTAAGATGGTGTCTTTGTACTGCCATGAGAACTTGAGATATTTTATTCACAAATCATCCACATCATTATAGTTTTCCACTTCTGGGTGAGTAAGTTAGCAGTATTATACATGACATCTGATTATTCAGCTTGTTTCCAAGTTGCTGCATGAGATATTTGACATTTAGAAGGGTTTAAATCATGGGAACTGAAAAATGTACATGATATCTAATGGGATCCTTTTGAAAAGTTATTTTGCAATTGTTTTGCAAAGTAATTGAAATAATTTTTCAAAGCTAATGTCAAATGAGGAATAACAGTTATTATGCCATTGAATTCAGCAGGTTTCATTACCAAGTCCCCATGTTTGACTCTTCAATCTCCCAATATAAAACATGGTAGTTTTATGATCATGCTTGCCTAACATGTCAACTCAGATGATCAGGTGATACCATTAGAGAAAGACAAATTTGATCATGAACATGTAATTCTATGTTGATTGAAAGTCAAAGTGAGACTGTAATATAGGACATGGAAAGATTTTAGATTGGGAGGGGGGGGTCCAGGTCTATTTGCATATCGTATCAAGTTTTGGGGGGAACAATTAATCAGTTGACTGCATTAAGTTGAATTTCAAAGACCACAATGTTTCTTCAAGTTTTGCAGTGGTGCCCGCCACCAATGTAAATTTGTAAATATGATTTGCGCTTTGTAATCGTGGGACTGTCAAGTTGCTCGAAGCATTCTCAATTATTCCATTCCAATTTGTGACCTTCTCTCCTCACCTTACTCTGTGAATCTGAAGGTTGGTTACCTAATTTTCTTCCCCCTTCTTCTCTTTCTTGCAAAATTCCTCCAACTCCTTTCCTTTCCTGTCTTTCTATTGAGGTTTTGTTTGGCAATCACACCAGACATTGTCGAGGGTGAAAACTCGATGGTCGAGGTGGACTGTTTTATACGCCGGGGCTGATACCGGAGCAGTGCGGCCGTAACTTAAGCCCACAGCTCTTTGTCCACGGTGGAGAGGGGCCCCCAAGCCCCCTAGACTTGACTGTCAATGTTTTGGCTTGACAATAGAGCAATCGGTCTAATGGGGGTGCACGCCCGGTAACCATCAGGGAAAACCCAAGCGAGGATATCGGTATCAAATTACCCCGAAAGCGAGACCACTGTTTTCTTGCGATTGGAATTGCATGACCGGACAAATTTCTTTCCAAAGCAATTTCTTTTTCTCTTCTCTTTCACCTATCCCATACCTCCTTTCTCTTTGGGATAGTATTATGCATATTTTTTTTATTTCATTGTTATGAAAGAGAAGTTTGTGCCCCAAAGCAAACAGAAGTATTCCTCAGAAAGTGATGCGGTCAAGAGAGAGATGGGTGCTTCCTCAGAGGATCGGCTAAAGTGGTCATATTACCATCGGCTTGATCAACAAAATACTGGGATCAGATTGGGAATCCTGGAATAATGTGGCGTATAATTTCATGTAGAGCAGCTGTCGTGGGTTCACAACAGGCTTTCAAGGTGCGAGGGTGGTAATGACTTTACTGGGACTAATCACTCACTATTAGACTTTCCCAGGGAAAATTTTTCTCAAATTTGAAAATCTTCTCGCTGATTTACAGATTAATGTAAAATAAAGTTTAACTTTTCAGTTCTGCCACTGCCTCACCTTCATCTGCAAGCTGTTAGATAAACTTGTTTGATCATACAATTGGAAGACTATTCTTAAGTAAAAATACTTTTATATACCATCACTGAAAATGTGATTGAATTATGCTAATTTTATAATACTGGTTATGATTATATAAAATACATATTAAATCAAATAATCATATTGTACTTTCTAAAGTATTTATGCCACATCAGATTAAGTTAAGCAGCAGTTCTCGTCCACAACGTTCACAACACACTGGACATCAGCTCAAGTACACCCAGCCTTTTTGTAGAGTGAACTGCTACATGTACAGTATGTTCCCAAGAACCATCCGTATTTGGAATACTCTCCCAAACGCTGCTGTAACTTCGACCTCTATAGCTGGCTTCCGGGGAGCAACATTGCCTATCATTCAGCAAATGTTGCCTCCCCCTCCCCTTAAGATGCTGTAAGAGGGACACACACGCACCACCCGCACACTGCACCTAGCACACTGTATATAGTGCACCAAGAATACCACCACAGGATCACCACATCACCTGAAGCACTGGCAGCACCTGACACAGCACAACCCTCTCCAGGACAGCGTGTACGCTTTTGGGAGAGTACTTCTTCAAGATTCAAGATTCAAGATTTATAGTCTATATCTGATTCATTTTCATTTTTAAAAGATATGTGTAATAATATGATTGCAAAATGAATATATATATAATAATAGCCCAAGCCTTCTGGAGTATGGTTTACCAAATTGAATCATATGATTGAGAATGAATCGAGAGCAGATTAAATATTGGGGCATTTGATTTCCTTGGTTGGATCCTTTGTTTTGATTGAAATGCAATGATTCATTGTTTCATAATGGATTGGTTCTATTGTGGACTCCAGAGAGGCTGTTGAATAGAAGAATGGTCGGTCGGTCGTAAGGTAACGTTTGTTTTGATAACAGATGTTGATATGTATCTTATTGAAAAGATGGACCAGATAAGATGATGTAAGGATGATAAGATGATTAGGAGACAGAAGCATCTTTCAATAACAACACTAGATGACCTCACATTGAACTAGCTTTAAAGGCCAGACACCACCTAAGAATGCTTTCATCCTGGGTCATCTATAGTAGATGTTGACTCATTCCTTGTCTCCTCCTATAATACCACCAATACACCACCACTGTACCACTTGGACTGCATCCCCTTCCATCCCTTTACCCCTATATCTTCCTAGTAATAACACACGACTCCAGTGAGTTGTGCCTGTCAAAGGCAATCACTGCATTGAGTCATCAGGTGGTTCCAATCCCACTTGGGTCCATCAAAGGATTGAAGATCTTACCCTTTTGCTGGAAGATCACCCTCCATAAACTTAGTCTCAATGGCGAGTCTAATTCATTATGTTTGGTAGCATGTCTGACTCCTCTTTGAGATGGTTGGTGTCGGGTACGAAAGACTTCCAAGAATTGATGACCATTACTGTGGTGACTGTGAAATTAGAGAAACATTAACCTCTGTAGCTCTCTCTTCATTGGTTACCATTTGATTCAGTTGGTTATGATAGGATTGTGAAAGGTCTGGTTAGAAAAGACTCTATGCCCCTCACCCTCCCTTTTATTCTTCCACCCCCGCCCCCTCAGGCCATATCCATTTTCATTTCTGCTAATTTAGCAGTGATATGACCCACACAGCTTTTAATACTTCGCCCAATTTGTCATCAAATCTTCCCAAAACAACGGTCAGGATTATTTTTCTAAGGTCTAAGGGACCAGGATTCTGAGTCATCCGTCCGGGGTTACATTTGATTAATAATCGAGAGTGAATTTCTGGTGTCTTTGTTTCAAAAAGCACTCGGTAACCTAAACATTATCTTTCTCTGATTTTACCAAGGTTATGAGACATCTTGCTCAAAGCATTCTAAATGTGCCCTGCGGTAGTATACCTTAATGAACAAAGTAGGTTTAAATTGATCATTTGTTAAACTTTTGGATGACTGCTGCCTCGCCATGGAATATATTGTCAAAAATTAATGTCAAATTGGTAGCCCGTGGGGTCAGATTGGTTATAAACATAGCCAGAAAACAAGTAATGTGACATGTCTTCAGTAATAAACTGGAATGGAAGCTTGCTTGCCTTCAGGAATTCACCTTCAGAATATAACCATGTTGGAATATTAATCATTTAAGTGTACAGTAATCTGAGAGAGGGTTGATTTCATTTAGGCATGAGTAAGGCAATATTTCATAAAGCATGTTTGTCAATTCAGTTGGAGGGAATTTTCATGAAGCTATCCCTACAATTCTTGCAAGAACATATCTCTGGTTTAACAGAATCCTTCTTCAGAATATATTTCTTCATGTATCCTTCTGAATATTTTTTTCATAATGGAATAAACTACAGGCTTTTGTTGACTCTTCCAATCTCTAACGATATCAGTGCTAGTTATATCCAATGAGGCGTTTCAATCCTTAAGTGGCTGTGAAATCTGATTGTGGGTGTGATAGGCAAGAGGAATTTTGACCAAACCAAGCGTACCGATGAATATTTATGATTATCAGAGATCTATTCACCGACAGAGCGTGCCTCGCTGGGGTGTGAAAATTGCTTTGTAGATCTATGATGGTCAACAAATTGAATTGAAAGTTTGGAAGGAGTGGAGTGTTGTTGATTCTAAGCTGTTTTTCAGTTAGACAATTAGTCATATAGCTCATCCTGCAAGATAGAGAATAAAGAATTATATTAAAATCATAGATCACATCGAGCATGTCAAGAAATTCATGTTTCCTGTAGGTTGTAAAATTGATTGGAATATGATGATGCAGTTCAGAAATAAAAATTGTTGATTTTATTGTTTCATGAAAAAATAGATATGAACACATTTTAAAAATTGTATTTTTGAAGTAATTTTTCTTTGTATTTACCAAGGTTCTGTTGAACAGATGATGATCCACCTTTTTGCAGCATTTATCTATATTTGTGAGAAGACGTTTCAAAGTTCTTAAATAGTTCAGAGAATTTTAAAATGTTCTGAGAGGATAGTACAAATCAGGTTCATGTGTACATGAATAAATGTGAACAACCATGTGGAAGGAGATATAAGTGGAGGAGGGGGGTATGGGGCTTCGTTTTAAGAGTGCTTCGGAAAAGTATTAACTGAATTTTTCTTTCATGTAGTGGTGCCCACCTCAAGTCTTAAAAGCAAATAGTACAAGAGTTCCAATGCTCATATTAACAATCATTAAATGCCTTCTCAAGCGGAATAGCATGGATTACTTCAGCCAAACCATTTCCGCCGGCAGCACCGCTGTCGCATCATTGTTGGACTAAAGTTGTATTTGCCAAACAGATCCAGCAACTGATGCTGCCGATGCCGCTTCATTTCACGCTCCGTTCACGGGTGCGGCGCGATGGCTTGTCAAATTTGTTCGCGGCTAGTTTGTTCTTGTGCAATTGGTCACCTGTTTAAAGATACTGTCGTCGTTAAGTCGGAAGAAGTTTGAAGATTCTTAATGGAAGGGGATGTCTTTGAATGTTTAATGCTTCATCCCAATGTATTCCTATATTCTCCTAGTCCTTTTAAACCCATTGGAGGCTGGCTATTTATGTTGTAACACACATTTCCCATAGACTCCAGCCTGCCCCTATGTGTGTTTAGTCCTCAACACGTTAAGGATCCAGTCTTGGACCACTTCACAGATTCTTTGCCTTGCTCTTATAGTTTGAACACTTGCTCAGAATATTGATGTTTACTATTAATCTCATTGCTCTCTTATTTAAAACATTGAAATAAATTCATTTTTATAAAAATTTGTTGTGCTTATCATATTGAAAATTGTAAACTCAGTCACAGTTCTCGATCTTTGGTTGTTGGTTCTCCGAAATACTCCTGTTGGAATTTTTTTAGTGGTTGAGGGTGGATTTACAGGGTTTTTTTCAACATGTTTTGATGTCTAAAATGCTTCTCAGTTATGTTTGTGGAATATTGCACTAACTGCTCTATATTCTGTTCATTGAAAAACCTTTAGGAGACTAGCTAGAGATTGGATTGTAATATTAAGTGGAAGTTACAGTTTGTAACCCATCACATTATGGGCAATAAACCCATTCCTCACTGTATGTAACCTTTTAAGACGATAAGGCAAAAAGACAGCTGAATGAAATCACTTTGATTAAGTGCACTGAGTGAAACTGTTCTCTTCAATTATAGTCTTGCTTTGAATGCATGTAATCTCAACAGGAATTCTAGTCTTTGATAACCACAAATTAGGATCAATTTGGAATCTAATCTTAAAAATCCCTTTATATATTTTAGCCATAATATAACCTTTCTAAGAGTGAGCCCAGACAATCATTAAAACATTTTAAGCCCAAAGGTCGTGAAAAATGTTTTTCGGTTGCATGTCTGAGCAAACAAGGTATATTGATGGATTTTCTGGTAAATAACCATATTGAATGTTTTAAACATTGTTAATTGTCCTTGAATATTTTATTGCCATCTTCAGATAATCAATAATGTTCTATTGAGCAATTACATATGTCCTCAGAAGGAGCTCCCTCCCAACTTTGTAAACTCCATTTTTTCAATAACAGAATTGTTCAGGGGTCTAAATGATTGGTGTTTCTTCAGCTGTGCTGCCCTCATTGATCTGTGCTTTTAAGTGTCTTTTGAAAATAATGTTCAAGTTTTATGTTTTGCTTCAGAACATATGTATTGACAGATGTCACAAGATTGCTTATTACATATGCTGCCTCTTAGTTAAATCATCTTTCAGGAGTTTTGTTTTATTTCTACATCTGATGTCACAGTAAAAGGTTTATAATTGAAAAAAAGACTCAAAGTCTTATAGCTGTTTTATACTTATTTGTCAGAAATAACATAAATGAATAAGTATACTGTCGAGAATTGTAAACAATATGTGATCATCACATAATAGAGGCATTTGGGATAACATGATGAAAAGCTTCTAAAACAATTAAGGTTTGCTATGACAGAAATAGAGCCAATAAAAGCAGGTATTACATCAATTCATCAGATCGCCCCATTAAGTTTTCTAATAATCTCACCTCTGAAAGGCTGCAGTATAATTTTATTCTAAATTCTTTGTTTCTTGAGTAAGTTTAAAGAAGAGTTGAGAAGAAGATGAAAAGGATGATGTGATCATCTCCCAATATCCAAAAACCCAAGGGACGTCATAGTGTACCACTGGTAGGAAGATCAGCAAGAAGCAGAATCCTTGCATGAATATAAACTTATCAGTAAACATTAATCAAACTATTGTCCAGGAGCTCAATCTTGGATACTACCATGTCTTCTCAGTTACCACCGTCTCCTCAGAATCTCTGTCCCCAGACACTCCGCCTTGTTAACTCTTCTTGTAAGGAATCCTTGGTAGTGGTAGAGATGGTAGAGATGTCAATGGAGACCGTGTGGTGGTAACCATTCCCCAGGAAATTGGTTGAAGTTTTGATGCTTCTTCTTGTCTCTGGTAGAAACCTACCAAGTGCAGTCAAAGGAATGTAGTAGGAATTTAAACAAGGACACGAGGGGAGCATGTCATTAAATAAATAGTCAGTGATTATAGCTGTTATAAGCTACTGAAATCCTTGCATCTGATTGGCTCAGAGCAAATTAGTCAGTGGAAATCACCTGCAAGATACTTCATGAAAGACTCCCTAGGTCCATGTCATATGCAATTCTTGCATGACAGTTTGGCGGCATGAGGTGACTTTTAAGACTTTTTATTTTATAGATGGTACCTGTTTTGGTTGACAGCAGGTAGGAACTCTACAGGCTTCATGTAATTATTAATGATTCTTATGATCAAGACAGGTGGGTGCCAAGACAAAAAAAAATACATGCATTGAGAGTGAAACAATGACAGAAGCTATTTGGAGACGATTCTGTGGTTTGGAAATGGCTCGGCTAATCAATAGAAAATTATATAAAACATACACAATCATGCAATTTCTTGGTTACAGTATTAAACCGATCTCATTTGCTCTTGTGTGGTTTTTCTGCGGCGGCAGCAGCAGTAAGATCTTTCCATAATAGGGTACTTGAAAAGTAAGCGCGAAAGATTCCCAAGGTTTTTAACTATTCATCCCCAACCTTTTCAATTTCTCAACTAGAAATGATGAAACTTTTCAAGAGAAAGGAAATGGAAATACCACCTACGGTTAAGATAGAGTAATCAAATGTTTTTGTAATCAAGACAATATCACATTACAGAAATGCACTGAAAAGGATGTTGCTTTTATTTAAAAGAATAATTTGATCATGATAACCCGGCCAGAGGGGTGTTTTTTTTAATAAGTTTTAATGTAATTTAAAAAAGAGTACCCCAGAAGAAGGAAAATATAAAAAGATTATTGAGGACTCTCTGAAATGAATCATTCATGAGAACTATAACAAAGTGCTAGTCATTTTCACAAGCGGGTAAGATTAATCTTAGCAATTTTAAGTGTGATTTACTTGAATTTTAATTGGAAATCAATGTATTTTTTTTCTCTAAAAATTGTATGAAATAATGTCATCTGTATTACATTTAATTAGCCTTTGTAAGAATAGAAGTTGTGTCATTTATTTCTAAGTTGTAGAACATTTTGGTTTGCTGGGAAAATTGTCACAAGGCAATGACCTAATGAATCAATAAATCTTTTGTTTGAAGCTATTGTTGTCATTTATTGACCAATAAGGGAAAAAATAGTGGTTTCAGTTGCATAGGACAAGATTTCTTCTCATTTAGGTTGTGTTCATTTTTAGGGGCTTTTAAATTCTATTGGCAGATTAAGTGTTTTGAAATATACAGTGTACTCTCAGATACAAAACGCTCAACTTTTACTGGCTTTGAAAATTGTGCATAAGAACCCGCTTTTTCTTCATCATCAGTCAGTGGACAAACCGTTGTCGTCCGTTGAGGTGGCGCCCGGGGCAAGGATGTTACTTCAGACCTGCTTTCATTTTGAGATCAATACCTACTATCGGTTGGTCCCATCTCATGACCATAACATCTCTCTTGGAGCTAGAAGGGGATGGCTATGGAAAGAGGCTCTTGAAGGATAGTAGAGAACCCTTAAGACAAATAACCATCAATTCATGTTCTTATTATGTTCATCCCTTATGTTCTTGGATGTACCCCTTTTGTGTGAGCTATATTTCTTTGGGCGCTCGCTTGTACTCCTTTGTGTCAGGTGTTATTGTTCCTTTTGTCCAAACCTTGCCCCCATTGTGCTCATCTTGTACCCCTATTATGTAACTCTTGTCTTCTCTTATTCCAGTGCCAAGAGACACAATGGCTAGATATGTTTACATGTCCATATCACAAACCACAAATGCAGATTTCCACCAGATCGTTATGGTAAATGACTTTGTCCAAAAAAGGTGTGGCACTTGGCCTATTTCATGAGATGGATGGATGCATGGATTAAAGATTGATTATACAAATCTAATGGGGATATTGCTTGTAATTTGATATGTAATTTCTTAATAGTTTTGAGACTTAATTGGAATCAAATTTGCAGATAATCTTACAGTTTTATTTCAATTGTTAAGTGAGTGGTATAACCAACTAAAAATATCAAGTCCATTTTTTCTTGATTCTTCTTTAGAAGTCTGTTACAACCCTTTCCAAAGTCAGAGCATTCTTCTCACCCATCCAGCTTTGGATGCATGTTGCTTTATTTCTATTTTAACATCTTCAAGATAACAGAGGAATATATTATGCAAGAAGTTATGCAAACCCAAGCTTACACATCCAATATATTTTCAAGGTGACTTCTTTTCAGTTCAGAGGGACATTTTGAATTCCCAGTGAAGCGGGAGGGTTTGAAAAAACTAAACGCGAGTGTTTCATAGAGATGTTAGTAGATAGAGGGTCATTTGAACACTACGGCACATGAGTGGGCAATATTGGAGTATTGATTTCTTGGCTTGTTTGTGAGCTTTCTTGTAGGATTGATTTTTTGTTCGGCCGATGGAGGGCAGGAAAGTAACAAGTAGTTTAAGATCTTGTCAACAAGCAACAAAACAAGGAGCAAATTCTCAGGAAAAATCACCAACATTCAGGAGAGGATGGAAGATGTGTATGATGAAGATTTGGGGCTTCTGATTAATAAAAAAAAAAGATCAGAGAAGAGATCATCCAGGTATTCCTTGTTGACATCTTCTTCCTTGAAGGTATAGATTAAAATGTCCAAAGGAAAAAAAGCTTTTATGAACAAGAACTTTTGTCCACTAAGAACGCCTCAGGCGATGCCTTCCTCGTCAAGGAATTAAGCTTGAATTGTTCTTATTGATTACTTGTTTATGACATAGCTTCAACAATAAGTTTTCTTATTAAAGCTTTTCACAGCATCATGTTGAAGCCTTGAAATGGAAAAGAAAGTCAAAGATTGTCAACCAAAGGAAAGTGATTCCCTTAAACTACAGGTCATCAAAGGTCATGAAGTCCTGAAAATGAAGATTTTCATCAAGAAATGCACTTTTATTAAAAGATAAAATAGGATCAAAAGTAATTAGTCACATGGGAACTTGTTTTTCATAGTTCATACATTTATCTAGTAGTTTCATTTTGAACACTGCCCTCATTTGTTAGATTCATGTCCAATCCCATCAAACATCATAGTCAAATCCCCCCTTCTAAATTATACATCAATCGTGTTTATCTTTTGATATTCTTAGGAAATAGTTCCAGTTATAGAATGCTTGTGGGTAAATTAAGTGATAAGAAAAATGGACGAAGGTGTGTTGAAACCTTGCTAGACTAGTGGATATGTAAATGGCAATATTGTACTGATCGAAGACAGAATAGCCCATTCTAACTGGTTTGTTTTTTATAATTTACTTCCTGTTCTCCCTTGCTTCATTTATAGAAACAACAAGTCAAGAAAACTAACAAAATTAATGTTATCTTGCTTTTAGGAAATTTGGTTTAATAAAAGAAGATGTGATCGACAGAATATAATTGGTATTTCCTATCAATGATATATAAACCATAGAATTTATATCAATATCTGAATATTGCATATTCCTTCACTTCATTGGGTTTGTATCTATCAGCATGGACTATGCTATCAGTTTGACTCAAGTGAGGGATGGTTGAAGAATGACATATCATGAACAATAGATGGTGCTATTCAACAAAAATAGAGATGGGCTCTTATTTTGAGCGTGCATGTTTTCATGTCCAATCTATTGTTTAATCCTTTGCTACATTGATAGGCAGACCAAATATTTATTTAGTTAGTCGATTTTTCAAATAAAGTAGTACTGTTGGGTATGCGATTGTCTTAAATGAATTAGTTTCTATTTATTTATTATACCTTAGTCAAAAAGAAAAATATGTGTTAAGTAGATGTGTCTGTCCTTGGTGATTGATTTTCATACACTTGGCAAACTTTCACATCCGAAGTTTCAAAGATATGCAACACAAAATAGCTTATGTTCTCTATTTCAAACACAATTAAAGCCCACCTCTAAATCATTATCACATTTAAACAGTTCTCCTCCTTTCCTTTATTCTATTCTAGAAACATAAATCCTTCAATATAATGACTTTACACATGCTACATCCCTACATGGTATAAAAGTGTTGGAATTGTCCCTATTTAATATCCCCATGATTGTCGTTTACACATATTTCTGAGCAGCTGACAGTCTGAGATATTTACTGCCCATGCATTGTTATGATCATGGACCTATAGGTCCATGTTATGATGTAGGCCTATGTCTATGGATTTTATTTTCATCTCTCCCCCTCTCTCTCTCTTCCTTTCACTCTCACTTCTCTTCAGTTTTATAGACTTTGATTTCCATATTCAAATTCTAACTTCAATCAATTTCAAACTATATCTTCAATCAACTTCCCTTAATCATTGTTTTTGTTGTTACCTTTTCATATCTTCTTTCTTCTTCTTCTTCTTCTTCTATGGTGTGGTCCTTTCCACCTGTTCTTTATTTCACTTTCTCCTTCATTTCATTGAATTATCTGAACCTCTCTAAATGTTCCATCCCATTCTCTATTCAAGCTCATGCTTTATTCAACTTTGTTCTTTTTCTTTAATGCTATTCTTTTCTTAGTAATGTTTGCCTCTACCTTTAATCATGGAGCTATAATAGCTCTATGCTTTAATTATTACACATGTTGACATTGGGTGTTACAAGTGGACAGGTCTGCTGTAAATTGTAGAACAGTTGCTATTATTTTATTTGCTGTTGCACACAGCATCAAAACATTTACTAAGATCAACAGGCAAGCTATAGTGCGTATGATTGATTACCCAAACCAGGAGTTTATGACTGTATGATTTTATCAAAGATGTCTGTTGTTGGCTCTTGGCAGTGATTGGTAGTGTTGCTCTTACAGTCTTACTGCTGATGGTGTCGTTGAAAATGACGATGATGGTGGTGATGAGGAAGATTATACTGATTATGATGATGGAGGAGGAAAGTGATAATGGTATTTGTAGTGGTGGTGGTCACTGGTGTTGTCTCTGTTGTTAATGATGGTTGTAGCGGCGGTAAAGAAAAAGATGATTGATGATGATGACACTGATGGTTATAATCCCTAAGAAGGATGATTAGTGGGAATAGGGGGTATTGAAGGAGGAAGAAAAAGATGGATGGTAGATTATAGGGATTGTGATCAAGATGAAAGAAGAATCAAATCCCATGGATGATAATGCTTAATAAAGAGGAAGATTTTTAAGATGAAGATCATCCAAAATAACATAAGCCTATTTTCAGTGGTGAGAGGATTAGATACCACTGGTTGTCATGGCAATCCTAAATAGATTGGAAGATGGAAATTATGAGAGCATCAGTAATTGTGAAGATATTTAGATAATCATGATTTATTCATGGATTTTGCAATAACTATTAAGCCTTTTAAAAAGACAATAACATAGAGCTCAGTCTCTCTGGACAAATATCATAAACCTGCAAAATATATATAAAATTAAGTACTATGTAGGTGTAATTGATTTGTATGCTGTGAATTGCCTCTGAAGAAACAGAGGCTGAAGTAAATCTTACACTGCATTTAACATTTTGCTAGAATTATTCATCTCCCTATTCCATTGTAGCACTGGAAAGTCTCTGAGCGTAGGTAATCCTTGTACATTTAGAAAAAGAAACAATTTACAGATCATGTCTTTTTCTACTGAGGAGCAGAAGCTTTAAAAGGTCAATATGTACATTTCTTGTCTCTTCTTCAAACCTCTCCTTTTACCCTAACCAAAGAAACCAAGATGGAAGCACAGACTCCTCTCTAACATGATAATGGCCTTGACCTATGGCTGGCTTTAGTTTTGTATTTCCTACTCCACTATAAACTTCATTTGAATTCAATTTTGTCTAGCTTGAGTTGTTCTTCTCTGCATCTTCTCATGTCTTATTCAATCAAACATAGTTTTGTCTCCATATCTGCTGGCTCAAAATAAAAATATTTTGCTTGAATTTATGAATTTCGAACCACTGATGAATAAGGTTTGTTGGTGTGTTTATGAATTTGAGCCTGCAGATGTAAATTAATTTATTGTCTGAATAGATGTATATATTTTCTGATCTTTTGAAAGCTTTGTTGTTGTAGAATATAATGCTGTAATTTCAGTTACACATCTATTTTACTTATTTTAAAGCTAAAGAAATGAACAACTATGTTGATATTGCCATGACCTAAAGATCAAGAGATATCTATCCACTTAAAGACACTCAAGAATTATTCAAATAATTTGATTTTTATCCTACCTCTTATATTTTATGTTACCTATATCTGTATTTTATTTATTGTTTGATAAAACCTTAACAGTTTAATCGCAGTTCTTGCGATTGAATTGAATATTAAATCTTTGTATCTTATCGACTCGGGTGCTCGAGCAGATGATTATATATTAACGCATTATGGTCTTGATTGTGACCATATTCAAAGTGAACTTGGTCTATCATATTGAAATAGTTAATGGTGAATACATTTTGTAAGAGTGTGAAAATAACCCTCTCTCTGAACCTATCTCATTATTTTACAGAATGTCAAATTGGGACTTTCAAGTCAGATATTGGTATAACTGAATGTTCTCCGTGCCCTGCCAAGAGCCATGCAGATACAGTAGCAGTAACAAGATGTACCTGTATACCAGATTATTATCGAGCACCAGGAGAGGAAGCTGCTCATCCCTGCACAGGTAAAGATGGACAGCACCCCCTTATTCATAGTGGTATAATCCAAAAGAACTCTCATTTCATAATGGTATAGTCCAAGACATCCCTTCATTCATAGTGGTATAGTCCAAAAGAACCCTCATATACAATTCAATTTCAATTCAGTTTTCTTAACAAGAAAAAAAGGGACCAAAAATCTACGTAATTGTGGGGTCCTCCATGTCTTGTGATTACTATCCAACATTTCTCTTTCACCTCATTATTTAATTGTTTAGAAGACTATTTTGAATTAGTCGCATTTCGAGTTATGTCAGAAATACAGAAGTAGATGTTTTCGTCCAAAGAAATTTGATTTTTCCATTGCAGTATAACATTGATAAAAATGAACTTTTGGAGGCCAATTCAGGTTTTATAAAAAAAAGAATGAATCGAGGGGGGGTCGTGAAAATTTTGTGTATTTGGATACACAACTTCAAAATCAGCCCTTTCCCCCTTTTTTCATTTCTTATTTTGAAAGAATAACTGGATTAAAGTTTACTTTTCAACCATGACTCATGGAAACCGGACCCCGAAAGACTTCCCTAGGTCCGGGCTAGGTTACCTGCCTTGTTCTTTATCCATAGTTATTGTGTCTTTTCACGTGTAAATATGTGTGCGTGAGCTCACTATTTGTTTTGTAGTATCAGATGGTTCTCAATTAGATCTCTTTGACTCCACATAGTAATTTCGATGCCTCTGTTCCCCTCCCGGTGGCCCAAACGATATGATCAGACCCGTGTTTGTGGTCACGAAAAGACTTGAGTTGAGACGGAGTGTCCCTTCGGAATTGGGCATGATTTTGGTTGAAAAGATGTAATATTTGGGATCGACTTTTTTAAAGCAATTTCATTAGTAGTGTTTGGGCCATGAACTGGTTCTCATATCATTGTTGCATTTTGGAAGGATTAATTTTCATGGAAACTGGGAAGTTGGGGAAAAATAATTATGTGATATATTTTATTTTTTTCACTGAGGAGATGAATAATCAGGAAAGGAATTAAATGACTTTGTACCATGGATCCCATGCTTATTTGACTTGAAAAAGAAATGTTAACATTTGGGAAAGCATATTCAACAACCATCAACATTGGTGATTTTCAAGTGCAAAGACCCTTCAGCCAATCAGATACAACGATGCACTAGCTTTTAACAGATTGCAGTTTAAAAAAAAAATCAGCCAATCAGATACAACGATGCACTAGCTTTTAACAGATTGCAGTTTAAAAAAAAAATCAGCCAATCAGATATAACGATGCACTAGCTTTTAACAGATTGCAGTTTTAAAAAAAATCAGCCAATCAGATAAAACGATGCACTAGCTTTTAACAGATTGCAGTTTTAAAAAAAAATCAGCCAATCAGATAAAACGATGCACTAGCTTTTAACAGATTGCAGTTTAAAAAAAAAATCAGCCAATCAGATACAACGATGCACTAGCTTTTAACAGATTGCAGTTAAAAAAAAAAAATCAGCCAATCAGGTTTAACAATGCACTAGCTTTTAACAGATTGCAGTTTTTAAAAAAAATCAGCCAATCAGATACAACGATGCACTAGCTTTTAACAGATTGCAGTTTAAAAAGAAAAAATCAGCCAATCAGAAATAATGATGCACTAGCTTTTAACAGATTGCAGTTAAATAAAAAAAAATCAGCCAATCAGAAATAATGATGCACTAGCTTTTAACAGATTGCAGTTAAATAAAAAAAACAAAATCATCCAAAATTTATTCATGCAATGTTCCTCTAGATTGCTTTCTTATGAAACTAGCTAGACTCTCATCTTAATCTATTTTAAAGATAATTTACTGTAACAAAATATAAACCGATTGGGTTTGGGGAAATTGGGAAAATTGAACAACAGACAAACTGTCGTCAAAAGTGTTAAGTTGACGTGGCCGAGGAATGAAGTTTGTGTTACCTGTCGTAAAGTATGTAAATCATCTACATGAAATATGAAAATATTGTTTTCCCCCAACGAACTAGAAAGATTCTCTCACAGCCCTAGATAAACTCAAATCCATCAAGTTTCCTACTGACAGTGTTTGATTTGCTTGATATACAACCAAAACAAACTTATAAGACTGATTTGAACAATTTATTTACTTAAACCCCTTCTCCCGTGTCAGCAAATACTAGAAATGTTCATAAATAGTCATCATATGATTCTATTGCCTCATTTGGTTGTATAAATCTCCTGTCATTCAAATGCTAAACCTTGGTGAACAATATGATTTTATCACAATATTTGCCAAATTCATACTGCTGGAAAAAGTACACCCAATTTCTTACAATTGACAAGAAGCTCAGTCACTAGAGTACAAGAGGGGGCCATTTGGCATTACTGATTCAGTAACATTGTTTTGTGCCAAATCTAATGAAAGTCATTGAAATGAAGAATAAATATCATCCGTAAATATGATTCTTGCTGAGCAATTCTCCACTTTCAAAAGAAGAGACATATTTCCTAATGCCAAGACAATCAAAGCAGCAACGAATGTATTATTTTACTTAAAAATTTACCAGGGGCTCATATAAGAACACCCTCAATGCATGTTTTGACCATTTCAGAAAAAAGAATGTTCCCAAATTTTCAATAACAAAAAGAGAGTTTTTGTTTACAAATTAGAATTTTCTCCTATTAAAGCCTCTTTATTTACTAAAAAGAGTCATTGTGATAAAAGGTTGAAATACAAAATTAGTGAGCACTGAAAAGAAGTTGATTAAGGTTTTTCTTCAGATTATTAATATGGTTCTGGAAAAGTCATCATGTTATTGACCTTAACAGTTAATTTGCACATCTTGGCTCTGTTAGTCCTCATTAATCTCCTGTCCACATACTTTTCTGAAATAAGTTTACGAGGAAAACTAATTTACACCAAACATGTAATAACATTAACAAATCACATGTCAGATGTATTGGCACATCTGATATAAACATTCAAGAAAACATTAAAGGGCATTGTGCACCTTGAAAGAAATATTATAGGAGAAAAGGTGATGTATTGTGCAATCTGTTCAAGTGGATTGTTTATATGAAACAACTTGCTTACATAAATACTAAACATAAAGTAAAAATTTACAGTTCACCATGAAGGAATTCAAGAAAAAGCAGTGTCCAGTTGAAAAGTAAAAATTTACAGTTCACCATGAAGGAATTCAAGAAAAAGCAATGTCCAGTTGAATAGCAGAGTTCAGCATGAAATGACCAAAATGCACCAATTCAAGCAAAATGGAGGGGGGAGACATTAAAAACCTGCATTTAAAATGAACCAACTTGCCTAATTTGATTGATAATGGGCTTCGGATCGAGATGTTTTGTGGAGACAAAGGGAGGATGTAAATGGTAATGTAGCTTCTTCTTTGTCTGGTAAATACTATTTCATGACGGATGACTATCGCTAGGGAGTACGGGCTCGGCTAATCATGTGTATATGAAGAATGAATACCTAGGGAGTTCTATCCTCTATGTCCAGTCAACCACAAGATTCTTCAAATGTCATAGGTTCTTGAATAATTCTTGAAGATGTTTCTGGTTCTGGAAGAATAATGTGTTCAGGTATCTGTCCATATGTATTCCTTTGTTTTCTCCACTCCATGCATAATGTGGTGGAACATTAACTATTGTTATTAATCAGGCTGTTCTATGTCCCTGGCTGCGTGAGATCTGACTGACCTAGCACTTGGCAGTTGAAGAGTATGTTTCATGGGAAGTGATATTGAGATTCAGATTACAGGCATTGTCTTAAATTGCAAGATATAGCAGTTTCCTTTTTATTGATTTTTTATCTTCATTCAAATCTTTGCTCCAAGTGTATCATATCAAATCAGGGACCCATTTCATAAAACTTGTAATAATAACAAATTTGTAATAACAGTTATAGGGTGCGTTTATCCGCCACTTTTTTACCCTAGAATCATGATTTGAATCATGATTCAAATCATGATTCTGCAGAATCACGATTGCGTTTAGTCGAAATTGAATATAATCATGATTAGAATCACAAACATGAAACACGAAAAAAGGGGCGTTTGGAAAGACGTTTCTGCAGAATCACGTACGAAAATGTTCGAATAAACGATATCGTGATTACAATCATGATTATATGACCTCACTGTTGTGTCGGGCTACTTTCGGTTTGACTCTTGCCAAGCTCAAGGCGCTCTATATGCTCATTGTATGTACATATGAATTCATTTCTTGTCATGTTCAAGTTCTGTGTTGGTCATCGCATCGTCCACTACTTTTCATTTTTTGGTCATGTCTTCAACTTCAAGTTCTAGTAAATTAATTAACTGGACAGACAATGATCTCAGTTGTTGTTGAGTATACAGTATCAATATCAAATTGGATCTACGCTGAAATTCACTTCCGAACACCATTTTGGATAAACTAACAAGATGAATAGAAGCATATGGACCCTTTATAGAAGTCAACAAAATGAGGTATAGACTGAATTCTGATGGAAGCAAAAGAATTTTCGAGAGCCGAAACACGTGCGAAAAACTTCCTCTGTCAAACTGCGCACTAGTGATGCGCACTGGATTGGCCCGAATCTGAGGAGAAACAGCATTGGAATGAAGGTCGTCTAAACGCTGATTCTGTGATATTGTGATTCATGTTTGTGTTTTGAATCATGATTCAAATCATGATTCAAATCATGATTCTGGCTTGAGGTCGCATAAACGCAGCCTAGAGCTATTGAAATCCTTCTATCTGATGGCTGAAAGTAAATTTGTTATGGAAATTTGTTATTATAACAAGTATTTATGAAAAGGGACTCAGGTCTATTATCTATTATTTCAAATAAATTCATATAGTCATTCCTGCATAAAGCAACACTTTTTTATATTTCAGAATGCATGTGCTATGATAAAGTAACATGATATGACTACATATAGGTTTACTTGAAGTTCAGTCCCTTTCAATCTCCAGGCTTAGTAATAAACTAGCCTTTGAGAGATGTTATCGCTATGACAACATCTACTTGGAATTGATGAAATTGATGAGAAGTCACCTAAGGGGTGAGAGGTCATCAGTCTAGGGTCAAGAGGTCAAATGACTGGGGATTGGTGATGACTTTTTAATCAGGGTTTTACATCTTGAGGGATTACCCTGTAAATGACTGCTTGAAATTCTTCCCAAATATGTCTTCAATATAAAATTGGTAACAATAAGGAGACAAGATGAACTGTAAAGCTACAGTAAATATATAGGCCATGCAGTGGTGCATGTACAACTGTACATTAGGCCCTCTATCTTTAGGACATGACACAACAACATGACATTTAAAGAAACAAATTATCTTTTATCTCAATACTATTTATTTTTAATGCTGATGATGGATTTTCATATGTTGATATTTGGCAGTCTGAACATATTGAATATTTGACAACTAAGCTTTCCAAAAATATTGAAGAAGTTAATATTCCTGGATTATAAAATCTCAACAATGGTATTGTTTTGAGGAATAATTTTTTCAGTTTACTTTCTGATAAAGGCTTCCAAAAAAAAAAATGCAATCAATATCTGAAGATAAATGTCTGTCAATTTTTAATTTTGAAAAATAGATAAAATATAGGCCTATAGGGTTATGGCTTATTCATTAGATGACCTAAAAATGTCTGATTATAGGATAATGCCTGTGCTCTTTTAGAACAGTGATTACTCCCTGCATTGATCATACAGATTTTATTTTGACTTCATATGCCATGTTTGTGAAAGAATATCATGATGGAGTTGAAATATCATATACCCCACCCACCCACCATACCCTACCCTATCCCCCCATATTCCACTGTTTCCATCGCATCTTAACTCTTTGCGCTGTCACCTAAAGGCCTCGTCTATATAAACATCATCAAAGTGGTTTTGTTCAGGAAATCAGTCCATGAAAGGGGCGTTGCTCTTGAACATGAATGTGATCCCAAGGGCTCTCTCACCCCTTATCAAATCATATGATAAACCTCTTTCTGGTGATAACAATTTTTGAGAGTGATGAATAGGGTTATGATGATCTTTGAATGATGTTTATAGGACAACCTCCCCTGTAACAGCTGTGGCTGATATCCTTAAGATTGGAGCCAGAAGGCATATTTGACTCTCTAGATTTAAGAAATGGCTTTAGTACCTTTTCTACTCTCAACAAACTAACCAACATCTCTAAGATGATATATGGTTAGTGACCAGATGATAAGTACAAGAAAGGCTTTATACATGAAATGAAAGTTTCCCTTGGTCATGCCCCTATACTCTCTCATTAGATAATGTCTTCAATTATTAAATACATGAATTCAGGAAAAGATAACCAGAGCATGAACTGACTTGTATTACATCTGACATCCTACTCATATGTTTGAACAAATTGGGATAATCCTGTTCAGTCCATGTTGCAATCTATATTTAATTATGGTTACATTGAGATAACCTCCTTGATTTTTAGTTTAAAAAAAATATAAAGTGAATTAGGAGTTGAGGGGGCTGGTGCACAAAGGGTTGCAATAGAAAAAAAACTTAACTTGCAACCAATTAGAAGAGTGCATTTAGGACTGTTGGAACATGAATGTCTGGAAGATTGTTACCTATTCTCTGATATGAAATATGTATCCTTGTATTTTCTACATATAAAATTAATACCACTCATCTCTGCGATGGAACACTGGCAAGGCCCCTGACAACCAGACAGTTTGATATATTAAGATTATGAGACAGAAATAATCTTGAAACAAGAGTATGTTTTTTTTTTATATGCCCTCCTTACTCCAGTTTCACATCTAACAAAGATTGGAAGAAAAAAGTCAGACAAAACCTTTTAAGGACCAGCCCCCCCTCCCTCAATGAAATTGTGACACTATTATTTAAAGAAATATAATATTAAGGGAACCATGTACATGTAGATCGATATATTTTTCCTTTTCTGTACTTAACTTTGTTATCGTTGATGTTTGCTTTTCTGCCTGCTTCAAGCATATGAAACATTTTCATGCACAGCTGAAATGCAAGTTTCATTTGCGAATATTCATAGAAAATGACTAAGATCCGATTTCATCCATAATCCATTGAACTCTGTGACATTTGCTTCTTTTGGATTGGGTTTGAATATTGGTGGAAAAAAAGATTAAAACAAACTCAACCCTCATCAAAGTTGGATT
The DNA here is from genome assembly GCF_037042905.1 of Lytechinus pictus. Taxonomy (NCBI): domain Eukaryota; kingdom Metazoa; phylum Echinodermata; class Echinoidea; order Temnopleuroida; family Toxopneustidae; genus Lytechinus; species Lytechinus pictus. The sequence goes on along the minus strand of NC_087258.1, from coordinate 27,724,225 downwards.
TATTCGTAGTCAATTCGCCCCTCAGACCTCCCAAGTCTGTCTCCATGTTTAATGAAAATGTGGTTTGGGGATGTATCCATCTAATGGGGATGTCATAGGCCTCGCCACTCTGTCTTTTTGGTTGTTCATGTATCACAATGTTCCAGGAGACAAGACGTCTCCAATTTGAAGACACATTCGGTCAAGAGAAGATTTCCCCCTTCTCTCTCGTTATCTTTCCAAGTAAAATAACTTTGCCTGGAGGAGAATGTGACTGTGTAATTTAAACTTGTTTCCCCCTCAGTGATTTAGAAACCGATATAATGTCCTCAATTAGGGTCTGAATGTTTTACATGTCCAGTCATAGTAATAAAGCAGCTTCATCAAATGGCAATATGTCTGGGAAAAAACAAATAATCCATCTTGAGGCGATATTGTCTGATGATCATCTAGAATTTAAAAAGCATCTCAATGAATCATCTGCCCTTTTCACCTCTGTTTAATCCACTGGCTGTGATATCTTGGTGGTCCTTGCACAATGCCTATTGGAATTGGAGGAGTCAGTAGTTAGTGGGTTAAGAGTAGGTGGTTCCCCCCTAACCCAAACCTGCCCAAAGTGTAATTATTTATTTATATGACTGTATGCAGTCAAATTGATTTACTAAATTTTCAGTAAAGTATTCTCCATTTCCTCGAAGACTGAAAATTCATAGATAATTTGTATTTTTTAGTCCGTGTATAGATTCAATTGATAGTCAATGCTGATGTTAACAGTTACTTATAGTGAGTGTACATTATTGATTTTAAAGTATTCAAAACAATCACTTTCTTTACTATTACAGCACCCCCATCTGCACCCACATCCCTCACTGCCGTGGTCGACGAAAAATCATCCGTCGTCACGTTAACGTGGCGCAACCCCGAAAACCTTGGCGGCCGGACCGATATAGACTTCAGAATCGAGTGTCAACGATGTCCGGCCGATGTCCAGTTCTCATCCATCCAGCGAATAGGTCAGGGGTATGAGGTCAATGTGAGCAGGTTATCGTCGCATACGACGTATGAGTTCAGAGTACATTCGTACAATGAGGTCTCCAGCCAGAGCACGGTGGATAAATTTTCTGGCGTCAATGCTACGACCTTCTCCTCAGGTAAGAAGTTTAAGTTGATTTTGTAGTGTAAAAGAAATTTCTCTCTACCCGCTTCATTTTCTGCTTTTTAAGATAGCATAGGCAGCACATGAGAATTGAACGAATAATAAGATGGATCATAACTTTAGCTGATGATGTTTGCTTGTCATAGACATGATGAAGGTAAAATGATGCATTTAAAACATCTGACATGTAACGCCTAACATCCACACCTAAGACAAAACATGACCCATTTCTTACCACCACACACAACCCAGATGCCAGCATCTTGCAAAAACACCCCCATCTAAACAATTTATTCTTTAATCTTGTCCCGTTTATTTGAATGTTTATTGCAAATGCAGTCTGCGTGTATTTCCCTAGCTTGGTTTGCCTGACATGGAATAACAAAGGATTGAGCTTGATGCCGTCTACTGGCTTGGTTACTGATGGATAGAGCAGGGGTTGTACAGGGAGGGGATGTACAACAACAAGATGATGTGTGAATTGAGATTAATGGAGTGTTTGGTAGGAGGTCAGGGTGTCAGAAATGTCTTTTCACCACCTAGGATTAAAAACTGGTTGGGACGGATGGGGTAGATGAGATAGTAGGAATACTTATGTTTGTCTGAGAATGAATAACCGAATGGGAAGGATAGCAGTGGAGAATATGTTTTGAGTGATGTAAGGACTGAATTGCGATGTATTTCACTGCTCTAGTCTATATTGCCTGTCCTAGATAAGGTGGTATTTTCATTTTTTATGAAATAAAGATTCAATATAAATTTGCATTATTATTTTTTTCCCCACAATAATAATTGCAAAAAAAAATACAGATCCTTTCTCATCCTTTTTTCCATGATTCTCTCAATTCCTCTGTCTTTCTTTATATATATATATATATATATCTGAGACATGCAGTATACAATCTGCCCTCTTTTTCACCTTTCCTCCCTTCCTTTCTCTCACCTTTATCTCATCCTCCACCTATCTTCTTTCTTATCCTGATGCTCTTCATATCTCTTTCCCATTCCATCATGAAGTTTGATGAAAGTCAAAGCCTTTTAGCATGAAGATCAAAGTAGCTTTCATCTCCCCAAATGGAGCCATTTTGTTCAGCTGCACATACAAGTACTACACTTACCAAAACTTCATAACGAGCATCTAACAAAATGTATCTCCTAGATCAAACAGTGTAATGAAACCCTAGTGATTTGCTCTGGATCCTCTCACAAGCCAGGTTAGGTGTACATTATCAGTATTGAAACGTAATACCTCCCACACTTTCAGACATGGGTATCCCTGTTAGATGTTTTACTTATCCAGAATGGTATATGAGATTCATTGACATGATGTTCAAATTAATACAATTAACTTTTTTAGCACAAAACTTGGTAACACCATTTTGAATTTGGTTTATTGATTACTCTGAATTTATCTAAACATGGCCAGTCTTAACTGATTGTTGGTTTATACCAAGTTGTGTCTTTAGATGAAGGTATGTGGATACCAACTGGCTTGACGCCATTGTGGTAGTGTGACAAACCAGTTAAACCTGGTCTCATAAAGCATGTTATCTGTGATTTTCACTGACTAATTTGCTCTGAGCCAATCAGATGCAAGGATTTCAGTAGCTTATAACTAATAGCCAGTAAAACCTGGTCTCCCTACAACTTCATTCCAAGTTCATTACTTGAGGCTCTTCAAGGCTCAGCCAATATTGACACAGCCTTCGAAGTAAAGGGAGCATGTACTTTTCTTTCCCTTCTTGCATCTTGCACCTAACGACTCTATTAGAACGCTAAGTGGGTCGTTTATCAGATACGCTGAACCTTAGCAAAGCATTCTCCCAAAGCATTCTTGCAGAGCACGGCACTCATTAAGGAGAATGGGAAAACGAAAGAAACAAACGTGGTTGGTTAAAGAAAAGTTCAAGGCTATAAGACAATATGGTTACGTTGTTAATAAGGAAAGGATAAATGCTTCTGATTCACCCTCCGTTATTTGTCTATCTTTAGCTTTACCTCATATACCTGCCATTTTCATCATGATAAACATGCCATATTTATGCACATAAAACAAGACATAGGACATAGGAGCTGTCATAAAATGGAATTCTCCTAGGCCTGCGTTGGGATGCAACTGAATTCCACAAGATTTATAATACAGATTGGGAGAATATGATTTATTGTGAAAATGTATTTTGTAAAGGCCTGAATTTTTTCAAAACACAGGCTGATTGATTTCATTTTCTTCACAATTTTGTCCTGGTTAAAGAAGAATTTGAATCAGTTGGATCCCTCATTTCCCTACTGCTCTGTCTGATTTTCATTGCAAAGCGATCTCCACACTGCAAAAACTCTGGTGTTGATTAACCACCAGCCCGGAATCTATATGTCCACACCAGAGAAGTATTGAAACAACACCAGTTTGGAATCAAACCGATGCTGTTTAATGATAATTGTGTTGTACAAACACCTATCTGGTGTTAGACCAAAACAAAACTGGTGTTGTTTAACACTTCTCTGGTGTGAACATATGTAAATTCTCGGCTAGTGGTAAATCAACACCGGAGTTTTTGCAGTGAAAGATAAATCAGCTCTGTGCAATATAAAGAAGATAGTTCAAGGTTTTGAAACTTTAACTTGAAAAACATATTAGACTTTCTGGAAATGTAATATATGCAACATCATCAAATTATTAGTTCAGGATAATAATCGCATAACATCACCAATGGATATCATGGCAGTAGTATTTTTAAACGACAGATAGCTAAATTTGTTTTATTTGAAATGCCTGCCTATATAATTTCACCTACATAAATGGTGCACTTGACGGTGTAAAATAACAGCAGTGATTTGTAACACTTATGCAGCACTTAATACAATGATTCTACCATAAAAAGCTGCATACTTTTACCATGGCTTAGCAAGACTACCCTGATCATGTACTTGAGCATTCACTCAAGTATACTTTGGTGTCACTTTCATATATGTACATTGGTATTACACATGTATGCATGTACATCGGTGTTTTACACCTGCATACAATGGTGTTGATACTTTGGTGTTACCTACATACTAAGGTGTATTACACCTGCATACTATGGTGCTGATACTTGGGTGTATTACACCTGGTAGGAATGCCTATGCATATAGTTTAATGGGATAGCAGGTATAGAATGACAGGAGAAGGGGTCAAGCTTCCCGACTTGAACAGGAAATTAAATCACAGAAGGAAAGGAGTGAGATCGATGGCCTGGACGAAGGAAGAAAGAAATAAAACTTAAGATTTAGGGTGAAATGATGGATGGGAAAGAATTGTATTACTGTACAGATTCAATGATTACTGGAGGTTTGGTAGACAACCAAACCTTTGTTATGAATGGTATCTTCAAAATGAAAGATATAGAACAAACTCCTAAACTGGTTCACATCAGATGAATATGATTTCATTCTGTAGATTATTTGTCTTCCCACCATTCTTATTCTAATCCCAGTAATCTATTGGTATTTCTTTTAGCATTTTGCATCAATTTTTATGCTTATGGTAGGTATTTTATCAAATAGTTGGATCACTTATTGTCTTAAAGGGAATTTATCAAAAATACTGATACCATCTGGAGATGAAAACGGCAATCGCCTAAAGAAGTTGACCTGATGGCTTCGGGCAGCTAGGATTTCCTCTTTCTCTGTCTCAATTACAATCCACCATTAATAATGTGTGACTTAACACCTGAGGAGAGTGCACTTTAACCATCGTCAAAAAGAGACATGTGGGACTGAAAGAAGAAAATCATATTTGCACTCTGGTAATTACTCCCTTTTTGCGATGCCTATTAAGGATATCGAACAATGTCTTTGGCAGTGGAAAGGAGAGAGAGAGAGAACGTAGATCTGCCTTTTATTCTCTTATATTTGAACAGCCATGTACAAGTTGTGGAAAAATGCAAAGAGTTTGCATGAAGAAGAACGGCAAACTGGTTGGTAAAATGACTTTCCAAGATAGAGTTGGATGAATTGTTAAAGAGGATGCTGTACTTGATAGAAGGGAGGGGGGATGGTGGTATTGAACGGATGAAGATAACCAATTACCATGGTAATTTCATTGTCCAAATAGGCATTAAGGATTGCCCCCTCCCCCCCCCCCATTCTAAATCTTAAAAATGGTTGAGTATTTGCGAGGTTCAGGTTTCCTCCCAATCGTTCGTTCGATAGGTTATTGAAAAAATACGGAAAAGGAATTCAGTCTTATTGCCTGACTCACTGCCATCTCATCCTCTTTATAAGAAAGGAAATTGTAGGGGGCAAGTCATGATATCACGCTGAAACCTGAGAAACTCTGAAGAAACTACTTTCTTCATCAAAAGTGTGGAAATATTTTAAGCGATTAGATCATGGGGTGCCGTCATCGATTCCCCCATCGATATTCATCAAAGTGATACTTCTGGATTTTTCTTCAAAAAGAGATTGGTTCCTTCAGATGGTGATGCAGTGGGGCTTCTCCCATATTTAGGAGTTCCTTAATCCTTTGTCAATACACCATAGGGAAATATTGCTCATCTAGTTAAAAATCAGTAACAAAGATTTTAAAATGTGAGAGTTCTTGAAAACACATCTTAATCTTGAAATACATCTGACGGAAATATTGCTCATCAGTTTGAAAAATTTCAAAGGGACAAAGATCTTTTAAAAGGTGAGAATTACCTATTATGATGGCAACCCCTTGAAATAAGCATCTTGTTCCAAAACTCACAATGACGTGCCCTTCCATCATCATGATATCCGAAGGTGCTGTCCGTCCAAGACTCTCCTCACAGACCCACATCCTTACCTATGAACAAAGAAAGATCTTTAATGCATTCACCTTTTAGAACAAAGAACATACGATCAAACACTCTTTGCGGAGAAAATCTCCATTTTCGTGAAGTACCGTCACCGCTGATACGACTTGCAGATTTTGGATGACGAGACGTGAAATCACCGAATGTGGTGAACGGCCACTAGATGGAAAGTCAATAAAATAAAGATTTTTTTCGTGTACAGAGCAATCCTCTTGTTGTGAATCTCTTTAGATTTACAATGTTTTTGGTGTTAGGTAATGAAGATGAAGTGTTTAAGAGGTCTTTGGTTTGAGCACTGATTGGCATCTACATCATTTGGTTGCACTCGTATTGACATAACGATAAATTAGCACTAGTAAAACTTTCTTTTGATTACTGAAAATATTGAATTACTGTTTAAGAGGGCTGTATGGCAACACTTTTAGTCAGATAGAAGATGAATTGTTATAAACAACCTGTATTCTCATTGAAGGTTGAATTCAATTCTCTTAGGCTCAATTGTACCTTGTTACAGGTGATGATTTGAAGTTCTATTTATTTTATTCATTGAATTAACTCGGAAAGAACTTAGTTTGAGACTTGAAACTTGAAGTTTTTTTTAACAATACAATGAACTTATTGATGCATTCAAGAATTCTTTGCAAGAGGAAAGAATACATTGAAAGAAATGGGATCCAGTTATTTTCAGAACCAATTTGGATTCTATTTCAATAATTCAAGACAAAACATTGTTTTTGGAGACACCATAGCACATTGTCTTGCTTATCATTTGTACAGTAGCTTGCTCCAATCAGTTCACCGCTTATAGCAATTAGACTGAAGGTGAAGTGCTAATGATTTGATATATTGTTTCCAGCTGAATATGTCTTGTGGTAAGTTGTTGTTGTCCGGATCATATTTATACTGACATCTCCATCTCTTTGCCCTCTCTCGTGGAATAAACCAGTCAGTTCAGGTTTCATGAAGAGATTTGTTGGTGATGTTCACCGACTTGTTTTATAAGCTACTGAACATCCTTGCATCTTATTGGTTGAGAGCAAATTAGTTGGTAAAAATCACTGACAAGACTTTTATGTGAAATGTCCCCAAGATCAAGGAAGTTGGAAGCATATGTTAAACCATTCTTTTATTGGTCATTGTCAAACATATTTTTCTTGAATGCCTGTGATTAAGAACGTACAGATTTCTTAAAGATATCTCCTTGTGCAAATCTCCTTGTGCAAATCTGACTATGATCAGAGCAACCCTATTTCTATGAGTAAGACCATGTGTGTCAACCAAGACCTCATTCTTATCTTTCTTGAATTGGTTTTCATTAAACCAGTTTAGAAGAAAGTTTTGCTAGCATTCTCATCACCATCTTCTGAACTTGTTTCCGGGACCACTTCATGTAAAGTGGTCTTGTTGCTGGTGGGAACACTTTCGGTATGGTAACATTTTTCGCAGGAAATTTGAACAACAGCGTGGGCATTCTACACACAGTGTGTACTGACTAACATGCCCAACGTGCACACAATCTCGTACTTCTGTGCGACGATTGCTTCCAGAAGAATGGCTGTGTCTTCATCTACGCTGACACCGGTTAAACAAAGCAAAATGGTCTTGACGATGCATCACATCAGGTGGATTTCCAAACTGGTTTGGAGGACCATTTAAGGTCGCTTCCAAGACCACTTTGAGTGTTTGTGTGACATTGGTTTGCAATAATCTGGTTTAAGAAAGTAGATGAGAACTGGGTCCAAGTGACTTATGATTATTGAAATGGACCAGTGTGTAGCTACAAGGACAGAATCTGATTTAGATGATCTTTCCTTGGAGTGAGAGTGTGAAATTTATGTTCAGAGCTGTTACTGTGGAGCAAGGTCATGGTCTTTAGCAGACACACAGGCATTTGCTGTGAATGTCAATCATATCTTAATTCCAATTCTTCACTCTTTTCCTACATTGAACATATATCCATATTTTCTCTCTCTTTCTATCTTGCTATCTCTATTTCTTCATCTTTAGTTCTCTCTCTTTTTCCCTTTCACTCCTGTCCTCAAATCTTATGCACAGCACTTGTTTTACATCAAATTTTTATGTTTAGCCATTGGCGTCAACTACTCAATCAAGCAAGAATGATGAGAACTGTTGTTATTCCAAGGTCATTTTGGATGTGTTTTCTACTTTTATTCTACCATGATAATGACAATCAAAGTTCGCCTTATAGCTTCTGTGTATGCAGGAGAGTGTCAGAACGAGGGCTCCCTTTATTGAATCCAGATGTGCCGAGCTTTGTTTCGGGGTCAGTTGTTATTGACGGAAATGGAAAATACTTGAATTCCTACGATGATATCATTTTCATCAGTGTGAGAACTTTTCTAATCCAGGCATGTCAGAGAATCTTCTGTCATTCATACAGCTATGGATATCATTACTCGTATCACTCTGAAGACAAGTCATTTTGGCATCAATTTATGAAGAACATCATAGTTTGGAAAATATAATTTGTTAAAATTTTATTTTAATTACAAGAGAGAATGATAACTACTAGTTTTCAGACATACTGATCCATCACAGTGAAAGAAAAGCAATATTTCATGGAAGTGGCTTTTGTCATTCATGCTAATCATAGCGGGAATGATAACTGACGGCATTTCCGGTCATCGTTGGTTTTGCGTGCCCAATTTTCGAAACTTGCCCAAGAAAGATACGTGGTGTACCGTGAAACCTACTAATATTTTTTTCATTACTAAGTTTGGATTTAAAGTATACCAAAGAATGACTTTTACCCATAGTTGTTTTCAGATAAAAAAAAAGTTCTGGTAAAGAATGGGGACATTTGCAACAGTCAAATTATAAGTAAAAAAACATGCAAAATATCATACATAGTAACAAAAGGAAGGACTAAAAAAAAAAACAGTATAAATTTTTCACTAAACAGTTATACTCTTTTGGTGAGGCATCTCTTTACACCATCAAGCATTTGTTATTGAATACATGAGATACCAAGGCGTCTATCGTCTAATAAAAGACAGCAATGCTACACCTGCATTTCTGCATTTGGTAACTATATCTGAGATTGAGAAACGAACCGAGTCTAACGACCTAGCTGAGGATGGACTTGTCGAGTGAGAAGTAAATTCGCCAATAATTGATGTTTTTGAGGAGAAAGTTTCGGGCAAAGAATTTAGGGGAGTAAATGCTTTCTTATCTCAGGCATCAGGAATGTGGAATCGGATCCTCTTTACTGGTTTGCAGCAGTTTATAGAGATTGGCGGTTAAACCACCTTTGTTATAATATGAAATTTGTGTTCTTTTCACTGTAGGAAAAACTTAGTCTTGATATGCTTTTCTTTCTTGTAATTCATTTTTTAATTTGCCAAAATTGTTATTTTTAGTGAATATGATAAGATTTTTTTTTTGGATTGATTTATACCACTTTATTATGAAATGTTTACTGAAAAAATGACACTTCATTTATAATTTATATGTTTAATATTGTTTTAGTGAAACCCCTCCAGTCTTCGATGGCTTCTGCAGCGCCAGATTTCAAGAGGAACATTCTATCTATGTGTATTCAATGTTCACTTTAATCATTTTTGCATTCAGTGGTCATTCAATACTATTTGCCAGACATTGATCTTGAATTGTTTCTTTCTCTCTCTCTCTCAGTGCCTTCCGCTGTACGAGACTTGAAGGTAGTAGAGGATGATGTCAATGACGATTCAATCAAACTAAGATGGCGCCAGCCTCTCTTTCCAAATGGTGAAATCACAAACTACCAGGTGATTTACCGTACCAGCGCCGAGACCCAGGAGAATGTCAAGTACCATTACCAGGGTGTAACGGATGGAGAGGTTCAGGAAACCACGGTGCATGGATTGGTACCAGGAACAGAATATGTCTTTGAGGTAAGCACTAATGGTACATTGGTATGCTTTGAATCTTGGTGTTTGGTGTTGGTCCTTTAAGTTTGGTGTTAAAATCTGTTGTTGAGTCCAAATTAGGTAAGTCATACTGTTCCCTTGAGTGTTTTGAAGCTTGTGAGAGAGTTTGGATGATATGTATACCAGCCACAACACTAAACAGTGATCTCTATTCAACTTTAATTATATTTTCATTCACCATAAACATGTGAAATACAGAAAGGAGACATGTGCATTATTATTCAAAAAAGAAAAATTAAAAACAAGTTACAAATTATAGGGAATGGGAAGTAGACAAATTTAGCATTTAGCATTATGGAACATTGACTGCCAATAGGAAATGGAATATCGATTAGATGACTACACCTCTACATGATTAATGCTTTCCTTGAATTGTGGAAAACATAATTCTTATCCTGATTCAGGCTTTCTAGCCATCTTGTCTAGAGATAATTTATAAGTGACATTTTGCATTTTAAATGTCTTTTGTCGACTGTACCTTAACAATACATCCAAGGATTAGGAGCCCGTCTGTGGGTGGAGCTGTATTTATGATTTCCTTTTTACTTTTATGAGCTATCGTCTTCAACCGCCAATATTTGTAACATCCTTGCTAAAAAACGCTTCAATGTTTTCCACTCTCTCACTTCATAATCAAAGCAGACTAAGATGCTGTAAAGGTCAGGGGTTTTTATTATGGACAGAAGCTTCTCTTCTTTATATCCATATTACCAATTTGACATTTCTAAGTTGAATAATAATAGGAGTGCATATAATAATTCTGATAGAAGAAATGTTCCTTTGCTAGTTTTTAATACATGGTGTCTCTATGTGTGAATATTGGTTGCATTGATTATAATTGAGTGAGAATTCTGCTACAGTAAGCAATATTCTCTCTTTAAGAGTTATTTTGAACATTTTATATCAAGGCCTGCAAAGGATTCTTGTCGCTAAAGTTGTATAGTTTCAATTACACATGTAGTGCGCTTGATCATGAAATAGTTTCCAAGGATAATTCATTCAACGTATGCCTTGAAATCAATGAGTCTAGAAATGTACACCACTCAATTATTCAAGATAAAATCAATTGTTTGGACATTATATCTTCAATTATTTCAGAAAAATCAATTTTTGAGATCATGTTTCCATTCGTTATTGCTCTGGTTTATATTGACTTGCTTGATGAAGAGAAAGAGAAGCAGAGATAGAGAGAGAGAGAGAGACAGAGAGAGATGAATACAAATATCTGAACAAAATAACCACAGCCACAGCTGAACTTATGCTGTTTAATTTTTATCACAAAATGTATTATTACTGAGAAAGTGAAAATAAACTATTTTTTAAAACAGCTCTGCACTATTTTGTTTTCCATTGTAGTCTTGTTCAAGCATATCAAGTACTTAAACAAATTAGTAATTACCCATACTTTCTTGAAACCAGTTCAGTGGAAATAGTTTAATGTGTAATATGAATGCTAGAAGCAGCTAGTCTATCACTCTAATGATATATATAATATTAATGGTCTTCTGTTGTTTTTGTTTCTACAGGTTGCAGCCAATACTGCAAGTGGGGTAGGTGCCTATAGCCAACAAGTATTAGCTACTACATCAGGTTAGTCCAGCTTTATCTTTTAGTGTGAACAGGGTTTATTAGGTATAACTTACATTTATCTTCTTCATGTTGTACTATGCAGGTTATGTTTCATTGAAAATAAGGTTTATATGTCTATATATGTTTCTGCTTTTGTATGTATAAAAAAAGTACGATATGTTCTGCTTGAAATAAAAAAAATCTTCAAACCATCTTGCATATTTGTTTCTTTCAATTGATGTAATTATGTAGTTTTACATACATGTAGTTAAAATGTCTGAATATTCATTATTTGACTTCACTAATATCCCTATATGAATATTCATTATGTTGACCTTTACAGGTTCTGGAGGTCAGTCTGTGCCAACAGTCATTCTAGCAGCAGCAGTATCAGCCATCTTTATCATTGTCGTCTTGGTAGCTGTGGTCATCTTCCTTGTCTTCTGGAGAAGGTATGTAACCCTATGACCTTTAAGCAATGACCTTTGAACTATGAACAAACTTCAACACTTATAACAAATGAAATGTATGTATATTCCCCATTTTCACAGGATTTTTTTTACCCCTATAGCTGTGTACAATACACAGTATAATGTTACTGAAATGACCGGAAGATTCTTAACGCCTTTAAATAGGGACTGAACTTAGCACTCTATGATCTAGTAATGTTTGAAGGACCAGAAAATAAATGACAAACAGAATAACACTCCCCCCCCCCCCTCTGAGTATGTGTGAAACACACTTCTCACTCTTTATTTTTAATGTTTGGTTGGCAGTTAACTTAATTTTTCTAATTAACTGCATTGATGTGGGCTGTGCAGTTTGATTTTTCTACTTTCTTTCCCAGGATTTAACTTTAAAAAGTTTTATTGATTTTTTTCTTTTGCCCCCTAATACAAGTTTGCAGTGTTTAAAACAGCAAGAATTTCATTCCTTTTTGCCAAATTGAGTATATTATGTAGCAAAAGCGATGTTGGCATATGAATAATGTTTATGTTGCAATGAAGCTGCAAGTCCGAGAGTATAAAATGATATGGCATTTCTCACTTAATTTACTTATTAAAAAGCATCTGGAACAAACTAATTTTTGAAAATGAATTATTACTGTATCTGTGTTAATCTGTGTTCTATCTTTGCTGGAATTTCATTTTTCTTTTATTGTCCTGTATCTTGTTGTGTTAAGAAAAGAATGATTTTGACTTTTATAATTCCAAAGGCATGAAATTTTGTATTTTTCATTGCATTTCGAGTAAAGTAAGCATGCAGTATTTGTTAAGGCTGAAATTTTGAATGCAGACCCTTTTCCCAACAAGTAGATAAAAAAGACGTACATATGTTTTAAAGGGTGGGATATGATTATTAATATTAAAGGAAATATTCAAATTGAAGCTAGGTCCTCATATACTAATCTCCCTCCTTCCCTTGTTATTCATATCACATTAACCAAACTAAAGCAACCCCGCCTTCCCCCTTCACAAGATAAAAAATGCACACTCATTCATCACAAACTTATACTAATACCTTCCAATATTATATACCTCTGTGTCTGTCTAAACCCCCATCTCCTGTTCCCTTGTGAAAAACAAATGAAATTTTCATGTATGTTGCAAATTCCTCTTTAAAAAAAATAAATGTAACAAGTTCAATTAATATGATAAGTAAAATCAAAACCAAGAGATTAAATAACTTGGTTAACCAAATATATATATATTTCTTCTATGTTCTCATGATTTTGGACCAATAATGCAATAATGAAATTTGCTATACCTTTTACAATCATTTATAATAAAGTGAGAAAGATAAATTGTATAAAAGAGCAAAGTGTTGGGTAGATTTTTTTTGTTTAGTCAAAGTATTGATGTAAATGTTCAATTGATCTTTGTTTGTTACCTTGGTTGTGGCAGCTAGCTTCTAAATTGCATGTTTTATATAAATAATTTAATATTAAGTTGGTTTAATGTCATCTTCAGTTATGTGCATGTGCATTTGTTCATGTGCTTGTGCATGTATTTACATATCTTATTATTAGAAGCTAGAAATGTTGATTTATATTTCAAATTTTGTCAATATAGTATGAGGTTTTGAATTTTGATACTTTTATTTAAATACAAGGCAGACATGTTTTTCAATCACCAAATTTCACTAAAAATTTATTTTTAATTTCAATTGACAAAGAGTACAAGATGCATGGCCAAGTCATGATTTCAGATTTTATCTTCATGTGCTTTTTAATGATTTGAAAAAAATAATGATTTGCGTAACGGTTTGCATGATCGGTTATTAAATGGAACAAAACAGGGTATATCAAATGTTGGATTTAAATTGAATTATAAACTCTGAGTAAGAATCTGCCTTATAATTGCATGGTGATATTTCTTCTTGGTGTGGACTCTCTGATGTGTATTGTCTATGTGTCTCTCTTTCCATTACCCCAGAAAATCCCTGAAACAGTTGAGAAAGGGCTTGTCTCATACAGGCCCCGACGCCTCCAATACTCGGTAAATAATGATCATTATCAGACTTTCAAACAGGCAGCTCACGCCTTGTGTGATAAAACATCAAAATAATGTCACAACCCATGCCCCTCTCAGTATGATTTCATTTAAACCCCCTAAATGCATAATGGTGGCTGCTAAGACCTGATGACACTGTTTTCAATGTTATTATAATTTGACCTTTGACCTATAAATGGTGAAACCTTTTATTTCATTCAAGTTTTAGCTCACTTCTTTTATTTAACTTTTTTTTCTGTGCTTTTATTTTTTACATTCACTCCTATCTAATCCTATATGAGAATAGTTAGGGTGTGATGATTTCATTTTGGTGAAGGGATTTCTATTCTTAAATTATTTTTTTTTACAATTTTCTTCTGTAATTTCGTAGGTAAAGCATGAAACTTACATTAGCTCTTTGAGAAACTCTTTAAAAAGTATGGAAAATAGATTGACCTTACATTTATTGTGATTATAATAGATTTTAAAAAACAATGATATTCTATTATTTAGTATTTCTTCTAGATCTAGTAGTTTTAGTTTCATTGATATTCAAACATACTGAATAGAATAGAGATTGATACCATATATTCACTTTATAGTCTAAAGTGTGTTCTAATTGGAGAGAGAGAGAGAGAGTGTGTGTGTGAGATATGATATTTCTCTCAAAATTTTTCACCCAGCTCATTTGGGATTCACTTTTTTCTTCAGAGGATTCATTTTTTTCCCTGAGGATTCATTTTTTTGTTTTATTCAAGGGATTCACCGTCCATTGTAATTGCTTATACTGCCCTCTACAGTCACGTAACCCTCACGTCACTTATCACAGCAGACATATTTAACCATCACAACAATATATCTATATTCAGGAGTACTGACAAATAGCATAATATTATGAAACTTTCTCCCCACATCCAACTGTAATACTTATTGTCCTCTGTATGTAAACACTGTATCATGTCCTTTTGTTTTGTCTTGTCTTGTCCTGTGTCTCATGTTGTGTGAGAGCATGTATTTGTTTTGTCTAATGTCTAAGAAGCATGTCTACTAACTTGACAAGCATGACCTTGTTTAGATAATGCATGGTCTTAATATTGCATGTTTTGCTTAAAAGTGATTGCATGTTATATGTTTGATATGCTTTGTAATGATTAACTAGCATGTACATTATAGATATCAGGCATGCATATGCATGGGTACTTGACTTTAATATGAAATACATTGTTCATATGCATGTGTCATAAAAGCTTTCGCACTCTAATTTACAGGATTTTGAAATTAAACCCGATTGGCTGTTGATGAAATTCAACAATACTTTGGATTTAGATTTAAATTCTAAATATTTCTTTCAACTCAAATCGATTTATAATCAAATTTTGAAGTTAAATCCAAATCTTAATTGAGTTATTGACTATTCACTTTTTAGAGCCTATCTGGAATCATTTCAAATCCATGAATTTAGAGTGTAGCATTAACAATGAAGACTGTCGTTATATTTGTTGTACTGTATTGGGTGATGATGCGAACTTTCCAACTAATATTCCTTCATTTCCTCTGATAATATAATCATATCAACTTCAGGAATTGTTAGATATTTGATTCAAAGTCATTGAGCCGGACAGTCATATGTATTAACATGTTACCTGCAATTAATGTATGGCCAGCTTTGCTTTGTAACTAAACAAGAATGTAGAAACTTCTCTCACTAACACTGAGGACCTGTGTAGCTAAATATTGATTTAAAAAAAATCATGTGTCAAAAGAATTCACTGAAAAATAAGTAGCCAAATGAAATTGTAATGGAGATTTCGATAGAGACTTAGTTTATACTTACAGATTGCCTTTACCTTAATCATTTAACATGAAATTTTAAAGAAAATACCCCCTCTTACAAATATTGGAGTCAATTACATTGACAATTATTTTTCTTTTCAGAGTTGCCAATATCTCTGTTAGATATGAACTGATCAAAACTATTTGTAAGATGTTTTTTAAGAAGCTCATATGAATTGATTTAATCAAAACAATAGCTGTGATACAATGTATTTTGATTCTTGATTTTAAAATCACATTGTATCTATGTTTATAGATTGAATTAAATCATGATGTCTGGGACTTCTTATTCTAGGAATATGTTGATTATTATTAGGAGAATATTGTTATTGTGATTTTTGTCAGCTAGAGTTGACAATAGAATGTATATGTGCACAATACACAGTCCAAACTAATGTTTGTTTGCATATTAATGGTTTGAAATCACACTGAAATAACCAACTGATACTGCCACTTGTTGCACACTGCACACCAAAGGACAACCAAATTCCGTTATCATTTTGCTCATTGCATCCACCATACACCACCAACTATGGTTTGTCACCACTGGCAGAGGGAGTGAGTTTGGCTAATGTACTCACTGTTAACTGATTTGTGATTACTTGTTTCTGTCCCTTCCACTTATTAACTCTCCTCCCCCCTCAGATGGAAGGCCAAGCAGCAATTGTACTATCAGATATCCACTCTACCTCCTAGGTAATGAGAGAAGAGGTTTTTTCTTCGTTTTTTTCTCCCATGAATAATAAAATCATTGATATTTTTACCTATATTCTCTCACCTTTGTAAATCTTATGGTTTTTGTGACACCCTGTCATGCATTTTTTTTTTCATTTTACAAAATCTTCATTTAGAAACAATTATGAATGTGTCTATGTGACTTTTATTAAAATGTTGTGAAAGCTGTGATTCTAAATTTTAATTTTGATCACAAGACCTTTTGACAAAATTTGCATTTTCTTGCATTCTTTCAACAATTTTTTTCCTCCAAGACAGCTTCTCTTCAAAAAAGTCATATCTACTCTGTATTTTCATGATCTATATACTTATAGTTTACATTCAATAACAAATACAATAGCAACTTTATGGTTTGTTAATTGATAAGGAGTTTATCATGATTTTGAGACCTTTTGACATAACTTTTGCCAGAATTTTTAAAATGGCTGTATATTATTAGGAGTTGTTATAACAGGATGTCATATAAGCCATATGATTTATTCGAAAATGCTTTTTCAGCTTTTCAAATATCCTTTATTGATATTTTTTTTGCTTTGTCTTGCGGCCCATTTATCCTGAATAATTATCTCAATGTCAAAATATGCATGTTTTTTGTGTTTTTCCCTTTTTCCTCACTGCCTGTTGTTACCCATTCATTCTCTTGCGTGTTGCTGTTTTTTCTTTGTTTCATTCTTATAACACACACCAAATGCACATCTCTGATTAATGATTCATTGTATACTAACTAATGATATTTGTATATACACACACCAACAAAAACACTAACTTCATCAGATTTGATTTGTTACCCCACCCCAAATCCTGTGTGGACCCCCTTCCTATTTGATTTAATAGTATCATAAAACCATTTAGAGTAACCCCAGAATTATTTTGTTACCCTCATGTTTTAGAAGGACCACAACTGATCTTTAACCTTTGTATAATCTTTCCCTCAACAGATTTCATGCTATCTAATGTTACAGTTGCACTAACGAAACTGACTCCATACTGACCAATGATAGCAATTAAATGTAATAGATTTGGTCGGTCCAGAGTCTGTTTCCGTGGTGTGATTTTGGCAAAATAGGGAAGTTCACATATTTTTTTTTCATTCTAAAGTATTAATGCTCTGATTTATTTGAAAGTAATGATTGGTTTGTATTCACACATTCCACCAATTTTGCATTTAACATTAATCCTACATAATGAACTTCCCTAATTTGTTAAATGTATTGTTTTCAATTTTATTTATATCTTTGAGAATTAGTTGGAAATTTAAACAATTACTCATTTGAACAAATTACCTTTGAAATCACTGATGCATGTTTGAAAGTGTTTGTACATGCTCAAACAGCTTTCTAGAATGTTATAAGATAGGTAATTCATAATTCTTTGTTTTTGAAAAACAATATCACAAGATGTGAAAACCATTTTCTGTCAATATCTTGGTAATATTTTTATCATATCTATACAATATGGTTCATGGAACATGTTATTTGACCAATATCATCTCCACTTATTTGGGTAATTCCATTGGGCAGTTCTGATGTTTGGGAATTGATTATTCTTTAAAAAAAATCAATTTCATTATGTCTCTCAACTGCATATTATTTCATATTCTTTCTTTATTGATTGTTCATCTAAGCATTTTTTTAGTTGATTTTTAAAAACTTTTCCTTGAATTTGAAAAGCAGTCACTTTCAAGCTGAAATATATTCATGTTTTAGACTTATATAATTTCCATCTTTGATTTTTTATATTAGAATTTTCCTTTTTTTAAATAAATAGTTGTAAATATACCTTTGCATATAGATTAGAAAAAATGTACATGTAATTCATATATAGTTTTAAAATAATATAATTCCTGAGAAGAAAAAGAAAAAAGTACAATTTTCACTCATAAAGCAGATTACTAGTAACAAATTTTATATCAACGTTATTAGCAATGAATTTGCATGCCTAGAAATATTTATGTTTTTCTTACATTCCACTGAGTAGCAATGCACAATAGTTTTGTGATTATAGAAATGTAATGTATACAAATCAAGTTTTAGTACTTCTCCTTTTTCAAGCATTTTGTTAATAATGAATTTTCCTGAATTTTTGAGGGCACACAGTTTGATGAAGTGTTCAATGTGTATCATTGTTGTTTTGTATGTAAAGCTGAGAGCTAAAAAGATGTCACTTTATGTGAAATAATGATGCCCTCTTGCATGTTTTTTTTGGGGGGTGCAGTGGATTTGTAGCTTAGAGAGAAAAAATTATAGGTACATGGAAATCTTGTGCAGATAAAAAACAAAACAAAACCAGTCGCACATTTTATCTTTTTGGGTCTCATTACTTTGTTACTTTGCCAGTGAAATAATGATAACTTTCACATTAAACCAATTATAAGTGACAAGACATTTTCGTGTAGTCCATTTTAATAATTCTTCTTTAATGTTATGTTTTATTTGATGGAAAAAAAGGGAAAATAATTAGCTCAGCTAAAGAAAATTGCTTTAAAATATAATCGTCCTTTTAGCTCTCTGCAACAATTATGTCTTTTGGCACAGCAAATGTAGCAAAATGTTAGTTTTTCTTGTTAAACAGACATTCTGATCAGTTCATCACAGTGCATAGCCAAACATCCACATAATTTCACAAAAGCACCCCAAATTGTTGAAATATTATTTATTTTGAATTTTTTCCATGAGTTTTCCCAAGCCTTGCAATTTGGTAAGATATCTTAGATAGTTCTGCAAACAAATTCTACTTGAATTTCCATTCTACAGAAAAAAAATTGCAGGAATATTCACAGACTCCGCATTTTTAATTTGAAGTTCATATTAAGGTTACAAAGGGACTAACTTGTTATAGATCTTGTGATTTACTACTGTCAATTTTCCCTCTCTCACATGTAATATGGTAGTGAATATATGATACTATAACCCTGTGGTATATATTTAATATTTCACATCCCTATTCGTCTTGTTATCCTGGATCATTTTTCCTTCTCTTGGTAGAAAACATCTTTTTCCTTGATTAAATATTGAAGATGATTTATGACTTCACTTCTTGATTTAATATACTTTTTTGTTGAAAGATGATCAGATCATCCAGCGCTTTGAAAATTCTTTTTCGCTCGCTCGTTTATGTGGAATGTTTAAAAAAATTCCAGCACTGGCAGTATTTATCAAGGTTATGAGCAGAGAGGAAATTGTTTTAGTTCCAAATGCAACTTGATAAAAGATTTTGCAGTTGTATTTTGGAAAGCTAGATGAAAAAAATCTCTTCCAAATACTTGCCTTTTCCATGAATAAAATGTATTAGTGTGTATATTGTACATGAAGCTAATATGATAACCTCTATCAAGATTCCTCTGATTTTTTTGGTATCAACCTGAATGAAGAATATTGAAAACAATTGAGGTAAATTTGGGAGAAATATAAAAGTTGAAACCAGTTAAATATCCAGTTGCTCTATCCTTTCTCTCTCATTTTATTCTCCCTCCTTCTCTCCTCTCTTTGTTCTAACTCTCTCTTTCTCACTCTATTCCCTTTCCTATTTCTCTCTCTTCAATCTTTTTCTTCTCTCAATCTTAATTTTCCCTTTATCTTTCTTCCCTCTTTCTCATTTGCTCTTTTCCTTTATCTTCTTTCTACACTTTCTGTGTTTTCCTTTTCTTGTCACTCCTCTCCATTTTTCCTCTCTAGTTAATTTGCCTTTTTCTTCATGATTCTCTTTTCCTTTGTCACTGTCTTCCCTCTCTACCTTCCCCCTCCCCTCTCCTCCCAGAACATACTCATATATTCCGTATTAGCCGTAATTCCTGATTGATGCATAAACGCTTTAGATATATACCACCAGCGCACTCCATCAAACATTCTATCCAGAATGCCTTTAGCAGCCTTGTATATCCTGCCATTAACCAGCCAAGAGCAGGCTCTTTTCCATGAAATTCACATCTTTTAAAAGCCTCCAAATGAGTATTTTATGCTAAATCGGTCTTAGAAAGCAAGCTAAATTGCCCCTGAGGTCTTTCATTTTCTCCTCATTTTTCTTGAGTCTTGGTAACATAAAGAAATACAAGAAGTAAAGCAAAGTCAAGAAATAAAACATGTGAGCTGACTATTCTAAATAAATTCTCCTATCTTTCTCTTTTTTACATAGAGGTATAAACCACTTTAAGGCTATAAGTCATATTATATATTTCATAAAGAAATACAAGAAGTAAAGCAAAGTCAAGAAATAAAACATGTGAGCTTCAACTGACTATTCTAAATAAACTCTCCTATCTTTCTCTTTTTTACATAGAGGTATAAACCATTTTAAGGCTATAGTCATATTATATATTTCATATTAGGAAAATAATCATTTTAAAACAGTAGAACTGTAAATTACGCTGCTGAATATGGTATTCAAGGAGTAAACATTTTATATTCTATGACTTGATTTTTTTTTTCAAGCTTGAAATACATGGAACAAAACTTCTCATAAAATCAATGCCTATTTTTTTATTTATAAATCTTTGTTTCCCATTTTTTTTACTTAACAGGAAAAAGGAAGTACCTCCATCAGAAAATGGCCATCTTATATATGCCAACGGCACAAATGGTGAAGGTAAGCTTGAAAAAAAAAAGTCATTTGTAGTGATAATTTTTTAGCTGGATGTGTGAACAATATTTTCTGTTTGATTTTCAATATTGTGTGATGTGTATTCTAGGTATGTTTGCTTATAAAGTTTTAAGGTTTTAATTTTTATAATAATGATTTGTAAAATCTCAATAGCACTTAATATTAATAGTTCTAGCTGCTGCGCATCACTGTCATGACTTTCAAATAAGTTATGCAATGGGATTGAAAATGATGCAGTATTATCTATTTAAATGGAGGTGATACTAAAAAGTAATATTAATCTGTATGAATTATTGTGGATGAAATTGATCACTTTGCATGATTTATTTTATTCCAACCTGTCACTAGACTAAATTATGTTTGATTGACAAGTGGCTCATTTTTTCAAATCTTAAGAGGAGGCAAATAATACTTTAATTACTCTTTCTCTATGATTAATCCAGAACACCTTTTATGGTTAGTTTTACTATTATACTTGTTTGTCTTTAATTATTCCATAACCTTCTTATCATTTTTATATGATAATACATCAAATACTGTTTGCCTTTGGTTACAGTTTTTATATGATAGGATGATGAAATCAAACCAAAAAGTAGAATAATGCAGATCTATATTGATATCTTCCAAAATAACTGTAATCTCTGTATTTAGTTTATGGAACACACCATTAAATAAATCCCTCATTAGCATTGTAAAACTTGGTTAAAATGTCATCATATTGAAATATATCCCAGATTGTCACCCCTGGTGTATCATGTGAAATGCATTTGAGTTTGGAATCCTGTTATACTAATTCTACATCAATTAATCCCATGCATGCTTGTCAATTTAAAGTTTTTTTTTTTTTTTTTTTTTTTTATACAAAAACTCAAATCAATTTCAAATAACCTTATTTTTAAGGCTAGAATCATATCCATGGAGATGATTAAAATGTGAATTTCTGTTTGTATTGATTTTAACAAAATTATTTGGGGATTATCAAACCACAGTACAGAATGGTTATAAGAGCACCAAAAAAAAACAATTGAAAAAAAAGGGGATTCTGAAGATACTTTGATCATATTTCCACATTAAACCGAAAAATATTCAGCTCCCTGCAATAAAGCCCTTGAAAATGTTATAGAAGTAGGGACCACCTCTCATGTGCACTTGCGAAAACAGACCAATTGCTTG
Source organism: Lytechinus pictus (assembly GCF_037042905.1). Classification (NCBI taxonomy): domain Eukaryota; kingdom Metazoa; phylum Echinodermata; class Echinoidea; order Temnopleuroida; family Toxopneustidae; genus Lytechinus; species Lytechinus pictus. The sequence goes on along the minus strand of NC_087258.1, from coordinate 27,701,946 downwards.
ATTAACAATTTGCAGCGTTGCTTTGAAAAAGTTTTGAAATACTAATAATCTTCGTTTCTCATTTCATTCTCTCTCTAATCTACTGCATCTTTGTCTAAAATCTCCATCTTCACCTTCTTAATTGATATTGCATACCTATACCTGGTCATCATTGCTTTACCATTTATTTCATATATCTGTTACTTCCCTTTATCTTTCTTTTTCTTTTTAAAATTCTTCCCATCCTCATCTCCATTTTCACATTCCTCTTCTCTATCATCAACTTCATCTTATCCACTTTCTTTCCAACCATCCCTTTTCTTTGTTCATCTGGTTTTTATTTTTTTCCCCTTATATTTAATGATGTGTTAATAACATTTCTATCTCTGATAATAATTGTCACTGATGCTGATAAAACTTCATCATAACTAACATTCTTTAATTATTCCTATCTCTTGAGTTAACATTTCTATCTTGATAATTATTTGTCACTAATGCCTTAATAACTTCATCACCACTACTAACATTCATTCTTTGTTCTTATCTCTATCACCGCTACCTGTCTCCCCCCTTCCTCTTCACAACTTAATGCTGTGCTTCACCATCTTCCTCATCATACCCCACATCGTCCTCCCTTTCGACATCATTTATGATGACCAGCAATCACATTTGGTCACTCAACAGTTATTCTGCCGCCTCACATCAAGAAGGTCAAGACTTACGTTGATCCATTCACCTATGAAGACCCTAACCAGGCTGTCAAGGAATTTGCTACCGAGATTGATGCATCGCAGATCAGAATCCTTGAAGTCATAGGTGGAGGTTAGTACTTTTCTTGTATTTACGTATGTTTTTATTAAACAATTGGTGGAAATTTTGTACCGTTTTATAAAATCCTGTCACTTTTAAGGGGTGATTTACCACATTCTTCTCATTCGTTTTTATGGAATTTTTTTGATACAAATATATCAATAAAGAGTTAAAGGACACTGTATCAACCTTAATCAGCTTCACCTCCCCCCCCCCTTCAACAAAACTGTCCTTCGTATGCACTGTAAGTTTAAACTTAATTTATAAGAGCCTTGAGGGTGTGACCATCCTTTGATTGGAAAATAATTCATATTACTCATCACAGTCTGCTGTATACAAAGTAATTGTTATTCTATTACTCACTGATTTCACACATTGGTTTGAAATTGTCAATATTGTAACCAGAATTGTATAAAAGACAGAGGGCTTGCTCGTTAATGAAACATGTCATATAAACCAGCATTGCTATTTTGAAAGTTACTGTGTAGTATATGTGTTGGTATTATAGTGTTTTATTGTCCTTCATGCATATATGTTCATATATATCTGTTATCCTATGTCACTTAAGTAAGATGGGTACAAAATATTCACCCTTCGCCTACTGGAACTGCATGACCCCTGTATGTAACGTATGTCAATTGCTTAATTCAGTAGTCAATGGGGTAAAGAACTAAATTGTTTGTTACACAATCTTAGTCAACCCGAATAGTCTCATCAATTACTTCAAACCACAATGGACAATACAAACCCCTTTCTTTCTCACCCAAAGCATAATGCCCAGATGATACATTTGATAAAGATAATTACATCATTATCAGCTTTTGATATGTCCAATATCTAGAACGAAGTAAATATTAGGAATACAGCTGGTAGTAAGTTGTGAATAAATGGTATCAAAATGATTTGATGTTAAGATAATAAATGAGGTCATTGGTGTGAGACCTTTCTTCTGACTCATCTTCTCTCATACATGCCAAAATGAAAACAAATTGACTTTAATAAATTGATGGGAGCATGGGGGGGGGGGGGTAAGAGAAGAATTTCAATTTGGAAGCAATTTCCATATTGATTTTGTCACGTTATGAATGGCATGCTAGGAGAAAGGTGTTATGATTTGACAAGGAAAAGAAAATGTGTCAAAGGATGAAGTCATCCCTGTCCGTTACCATCTCAGATTTCTTTGCAAATTATTTTTTTATCAAAATATTTTGAATATTTTAGGTCAATAATCTCACATTTTCGTTAAGCCTATCTCTCTTAATTCTTCTTTTCTCTTTATGAATTTTTTTTTTCAAGCTTAATTCCAACCCCTCTCTGTCTCTGTCCTATTATTTATGTTTCTTCACTTTACTTTTTGTTTAATTTCATATTTGTTGGTGTAAAGAGCTTCACTTTGAGAGGGCCTTATAAGAGCTTGATTTATAAATTGTATGATTCATCATATTCTGTTATCATTTGGAATGATTTTGAAAAAATTTTATGAGAGAATTTCTATTTTTATGTGCGAACTGAAGATAAATGTGTGGAATTGCATATTTTATCATCTACCTCCCTCTTTTTTTTGTAAAATAAAGGTGAGTTTGGAGATGTTTGTAGTGGACGGATGCTTCTAGCAGACAAGACAACTATCAAAGTAGCTGTCAAGACCTTAAAGACAGGTGCAACGGAGAAAGACCGGTCAGACTTCCTATCAGAGGCTTCTATCATGGGTCAGTTTGACCATCCTAATGTTATTAAACTTCTAGGTGTGGTCACGAGGACAAGACCAGCAATGATTGTGACGGAATTCATGGAGAACGGTTCGCTGGATAAATACTTACGGGTGAGTGGCTGAACTTAATGTCATAGGTCATAGATAGGTCAAATATTATGGTCATTATTATAGCAAGATTGTTATGTCCCCAGATCTGTTTCTTCAAAAAGTTTGAATTTGGTTCATCATCAAGAACTTTTTTTGGGGGGGAGGGGGGGGGGGGAAGATGCTATATAAAGATTCAAGTTGTGCACTTCTATGTCCAATGATGTTATGAAAGTCATGTCAATTTATTTCAGTTTAAAGAGTTGCCAACATCTATGTGAAAGATGTGTGACATATTGTAGAAGCCGACACCTTTGAATGTTTTTCACAGATATACGGTACTTATTCAACTATGTGAAATGACATAGTTGCCATAATACAAAGTGGTAAAGTTAAAATGATACCTTCCTTTGTTATTGCAGGAAAATGATGGACGATTTACAGTGACCCAACTCCTGGGAATGATGCGTGGTATCGGTTGCGGAATGCGATTCCTCTCAGAGATGAACTTTGTTCATCGCGACCTCGCTGCTCGCAACATCCTGGTAAATGAACATCTTGTGTGCAAAGTAGCGGACTTTGGGCTGTCGAGACGCAAGGAGCTAGATGGAGCCTATGAAACAAGGGTGAGCTAAAAAAATCCTTGATGAAGTCTTCTAGTCTCACAAAAGCCTAAGTGAAGAATCTTTTCTGACGTGCATATGTTTTTTTTAGAAAAAACCTTATACAGTCTCTAAATGCTATCCATATTTCTGCTTATTCATAATGTGATGATTTCTAGTCAAAGTCTCATTTTGCATTTGTTTGTGTTTCAGGGTGGGAAGATCCCTATTAGGTGGACTGCTCCTGAAGCGATCGGATACAAGAAGTTCACGTCAGCCAGTGATGTGTGGAGCCTTGGGGTAGTGATGTGGGAGATTATGTCGTATGGAGAAAGACCTTACTGGAATTGGCCAAACCAAGATGTAAGTATACAGAAGAAATAATCCATTCTTGAAGTGCCCAGTACCCACCTAAAATCTTAAGTATTTTTATTTGGTTGCTCCAGGTATATGGAATTCTCCGCCAATTCAACTTGGATTGTAACAACCTTGAAACTTTCAAATCTGAACTAAAGACCTATCTGAAAGATGTGTGACATATTGTAGAAGCCGACACCTTTGAATGTTTTTCACAGATATACGGTACTTTACAAATGCTGTTCATCATCATACAACTCCAAAGGTGATGCCTTTCTGAACAGTTATTACTTAGTTTTTAGTTTTGACTTAGTTTTGATATTGTTTTATGAAAGAAGATGTTGCAAAGTCAGATAAGTTAATAACCTTTTGAGTTGTGCATCAATGATAAAGAACTTCTCATCTATTTTAAGCTTCAAAAGCTTCTCAATTTCAGTAAATTCCTAGCCTTTAAACTCGGGAGTATATGTGAAGAAGAAGGGAATGCACTAACTTTGGAGATAATTGTTCAACAAATAAATATATGGGGAAAATAGGCAATTACTCATGCTTTGAACTAAGCCAAAAGATGTGGAATGATGGCCTGTAAAGGATTAATGCAAGATCTTTCTATTGCTACCATGACAGGTAATCAAAGCAGTTGAGAAGGGTTACAGATTGCCACCTCCTATGGAATGTCCTGAAGCTATTCATCAGCTCATGTTAGACTGTTGGCAACGAGATAGAAATCACCGTCCAACCTTTGCCACTATTGTCTCAACGCTGGACCGGCTCATCAGGAATCCCAGTGCACTCAGACCTCTCGCCAAAAATGGGTAAGTTTCATTAGAAAGTATTCCTTTTTGATGATTACCCCATGGCATGTTTTCCATCAGCAAGAGATTTACCAACATTGTGTGCTGCACTTGACCATGCAAGGTGAGGTCAATTGATTCCTTGAATGCACGGAGCACAAGAAGCAGCAGCTCGACAATTTTTTTAAGCAGTAGGGATAACAGGAAATGAATTTGAAAGTTCTCCAGAGTAAGTGATTGTAATGTCTAGGTATTTATGAAAAACATATCTGAGTTTCATCTTCATCTTAACTGGGTATGAATGTGTATGCAGAAAGAAATGTTGATACTTGAAGTCATATTCCTTGTATGCAAATGTTGATGAATATAATACCTTGTGAAACTGTTTATTTGTGTTTTGATCTTGCTGATACAGGAGTCCACTTGGCCTCAGCTCTAGCCTCAATGATCTGAGCCGCTTCAACTCTGTCTCTGATTGGCTGGATAGCCTCAAGATGGGACGCTACAAGGATTCCTTTAGCGCAGCAGGTTACGTCCGACTAGAAGACATCGCCAGACTATCACAGAGTGACCTACCAAGGTTAGGGGTCACTCTTGCTGGACATCAAAAGAAAATTATGAAAGGCATCCACTCCATACGAGCTCAATTAGAGCAAGCGGCAGAGACCTTGGTCTAACCTCTGACCCCCTGACCTTTCAACTCTGACCCAGCTAAACACTTCATTAAGAACTTTATATGCATATATTGATGGATGTGTTTGGGTAATGGATGTTTCTCCCTTGGACTATATCAAAGCATGAAGGGAGACATCATCCCAAGCAACAGTTTTCGTGTAACTGTTCTTGAAAAGTCTCACTGTCTTCAACCCTTGATGGTTGTATCCAAGATCTTGCAACAGGTCTGGTGTCCGAGTCTCACATTGGTTCTCTAAGCCTTGTTCATAAAAATGACTTTGGAGACTTCTTTGAAGGATCGTCTTGGAGTGGGTCATAGTCGCACCTTGTACACCGAGAATGCTGGAAGGTTCTTACAGATCCGGCCTCCAGAACACCGAGTCTCGCATCACGCCTCCAAGCTTCACTCCTAAAAGCCCTCAGAAAGTTCTTGGAAGGAACTTCTGGATGTCGGACACCTTGTTGACTGAGTCAGCTGTTTGTTCTACGCTATGAAGACTTGAAATATGCCTGTTACAATTGGACAATAGCAGTTAGTACAAGAGATAAGACAATTGCAAATATATCTTGAAGCAACAACCTATGTCATCAACAATGTCACCATGTTCATGTAGATAACTTTCAAATCCAAAATGCTGAATCTTCCCGTAGTTCTTACGCAGCATCCCAGCATTGATTGCCTTGTCCATCTTTTCCGCAAGTATGGATCGGGGCTTCAATCAGAACACCCTTCGCACCTGATATTTCTTTGTTCGCTGATCGACTCCGAGTAAGCAATGCAATAGAAAAAATCCTAGAAAATATTAGTAATGTGAAGGGATCTACAGAATGGTTTGAGCTTTGTAGTTTGTACTAGAACAGGTTTGAAATGCTACGAGTATAAAGGGAAATGGAATAAGTCAGGAAAATATTCTGTACTTGGCCGATTGAGAGGACAAATTTCTGAAATATGAATTAAATTTCTCCATGGTCTGATACATGTAGATTTTTCTGTAGATGGAAGTCAATTGGAGCGCAAAGGAATTCAAAGTATTCAGATATGAAATCAGATTCAGAAATTGCACTGCCAGTACGGATTAGGGAAATGAAATCATATCACTCTACAGAGTCTAAATACTGAGAGTTCTAAGAAATATATACATGTATATACACAATCGTTCTTTACCTGGACTGATTACAACTTAACTCAAAGAAAAGAAAGAGAAAATGAAGTAAATTATTTTTATATCATATCGGATGTTGAGAAGTGATTGACCTACAAACATTGCTTTTAATAGCACATCAGGTAGACTAACAACCTTTCCCAAATACTATATTTCATTTTATTTGACAAAGTTAAAGAATGCGTCTCAATCCACATACATTGTTACAGGGTATCTATTATGAAAGATTTCTGCAACACCAAATTGTGTTTGGTGGTATTTTCATCGTAGAATAAGTAAGCATTTGTCCAAAATAGTCTAACATCTTGTCAAATGTGATCACAGTCATTATAAGTAATTTGATGAATTCTATTCACCCTTATATTTAAGGTGAATAGAATTCCCTTCTGAAAGTTAGATATACTTTCATTTCTGATGGTGATGAATTTAGTTTGACTAGTAAATCCGAAAAGATTTATGTTCAAGTTTTATGTAGTAAAGAAAAAACTCAAGTAAAGGACAATCATAGACTAAGTATTTGAAGCATAATATACTTTGTGCTTATATTTTGTGATTTGATATGTATATAGAGAGCTACTGTGATATATGTTCAGATTGAGATCTCTGCTTCAGAAAATTAATATCGTTTTTAATTCTTTTCCTGCTTGTTGTATTTTCAGTTATTTTTAACTAACCAAGTGGAAAGTCATGATGCTATATGGTTTATTTGGGAAATTTTAATATTTTTGTTGTTTAATCATATGTATAATTTGTTCAACTCATGTTTGTGTGAGGGAAATGTTTTATATTTGTGTGTTGAAAGTATTCAAGCACTGTTGTGTGATGAAGGTAGTGCTATTTTATAACAGTTCATATGGAAAGATAAAGATACTATCATTCATTCAAAGGAAATTAAAAGTATGATTTTGTGCTAGAATGAAATTAATTGAACATGATATACCAAATATTTTAATGTGCCAATCTAATGATTGTTCTTTTTTACATAAATGTACAAGATAATTATCCCCTTTTTATTCTCTAATAGGTAAGGAGTGTAATGTTAGAAGATGCAAGAAATTATTCCATAGAATTGATGTCAAGCTAAGGATATTAAATAAATCTCCCCTGTATAAGTAAATGGAACATCTCTTCTCTCTAGCCCTTAACTGTGGATTTGTATGTAATTTCAGGCTGATTTAGGGTTTGTCCACTTTGACTGAGGGTGTGTGAATAATGGTTTGTAACTTGCCAGTACTATGAAATGTTGCTGTCTGTTTTTAAACCTCCTTTGAGATTTAATTGTGTAATTGAAACTGATTTTGTCATGAGAAGTCAAAAGTTTTAAAGTAATTTATTGTAAATTAAGTATTTTTGCATAGACAATCAAGTAATATATTGTATTTTGGAGGGAAATCATAGATTTTCCAGGGTGAAGTTATGTCTGCTGTCTAATTTTTGTATTACAGAGTGATTTTTACAACTAATATAAAGTAATATATGTATAGCGGCTATCATGTGAAATTCCAAGTTGGATTTAATTTGAAAGTGTGAATTGCATTTCAAAGCATCATGACTAATACACTTTCAGAATATAGAGTCGTTCACACTGGTTATTTACTTGAGAATTAATTTTAATTCAACTTGTAAAGCACCAAGGTTCCAATCAAGCAGGCATGGTCTGTTTTATAGGGGATTTCATGTAATGATGAAAAGGCCATATGGATATGCTTATTTTTTTTCCAGAAACTGCACACAAATATGATGTTAGAGTGAGCTGTAAGCTCCCTTAATATTAAATCAAATTAAATGAAAATATTTCAATTACTTGAAATAAAAATCATATAGATCTCAAAGATCATGATATAACCCTATGATTGGGGACAAATTAATAGGAATAATCTTAATGTTATTCCTGAAGTGATATTATATTATTTGGCACAAGTAATTTATTATTACAAAATGATTATTTTTGTTGAATGATTAATATTACATTTTGTGTGTAGTATTATTGATTCCCTGTCCTGTATGTATAAGGAATTTACATTTCTGTATATTACATCATCCACATACAGGTGTCAGCATAAGTAGCACAAGTTCAATGTTGAGAAATAAGTCCTAATGATAGTGTTACAATTATTACATTGGTCATTATTAGTCTTGCAAACCAACTGTACGATCAGTCGCTAAGTTTTGTGATACTGTCCCCTAGCGTATGCTCTCAAGTGGTTGGTAACATAGAGCCTTGTGATATAAAAGATACAATTAATTGTAACTATATGTTTATGACAAACCATGTACAAAAAAATTAAATCAGTTGTTGATATTAATTCTATCTTTATATCACAGGGCCTAGTTAATATAACTTGGACTTGTCTTAAAATCTGAAATTCTGAATGAAGGAATTCTGTGATTAATTTTTTTTTTGAGAGAGAATGCTCACGCTGAAATATTTAATTCCACATCGATTTGAAATCATACACTTTTCCCTCTATGCAAAATAGATGACTCTCTCGAACCAAGACGTCTGTTCGTTCGGAGCCAGGGGTTATAACGCCTTTCTGCCTCTGAATGTGTGTGTATTGGTTGCGCACGTGGAGCTGCATACATACGTTTGTTTTATATCTTGACATATAGAATCACATATAGGTATATCATCATCAGTGTATATTCAATGTAATATGCTTCCAGTTTTGATGATGTTGGTGATATGTTGTGATTGTTGTATTCTATTTTAACCCATTGCCTACTAGTATTGGTTGGTTTCTATATAAAGCGTATAGGGATCATATAATTCAGTAGTCTTTGGATTAAAATGTGATTGTGATAAACAGGTGTTTAAATACTTCGGTTCTCTCTTTATGTCTGTGCATTTTTGTCATTTTGTTGTCGAGCTTGGCTTTTTTATATAAAAACCCGCTGTGTAAAATGTGTAAAATATTTGAGAAATTATTATATTGATATACAGAATTTTTGATGATATAAATGTGGTTATGATGAGGACAATTTTTGTTGTATAAGCATGTGAAATATGGTAAATGATATGCAGTTTTGCTTATTTCATTTGACAGTGATTTATATGTGTTTAACTATTCTTGATCTTTGTCTGTGCAAAAAGTTGTATATTTCGGAGAATATCATTTTCTTAGATGTTTTCTGAAGAATTTATTGAGGGCATAGTACTGTTATGCTTTACATCTTTTATTTTCATCTTCTTAGTAAGAGGAGAAAATTTTGAAAAAATACATATAATAATGTATGAAAGGCAACATTGCACTTACAAAATGCAATCTATATTTACAAGTACATTTGACTAAAGCAAAGTGCTAGATAACATGTATGTATATACTTTTTGGTTCACATGCATAACAGTATTAATAAATGCATTAGCATCATCTTTTTTTTTTTGCCTAACTATAGGTCTGGCTGCTTTTTGAGACACAATTCCTTTTAATGCCCCTCTTTTTCTAGTTTCAATTAGGTTTTATATGTTTGAAATGTAAATTCTTTTTTATTAACAGCTCAGTAATGATTGCACAGCATTACATTCAGTGTATGTATCTAAACCTTCACAATCTAACTCATATTTTTTTTCCAGATTTTTTCCAAGTGTTAAAATCTCAGTTTTAGAAATATTTTAGTTTGTATTAGAAGATAACAACTTTTTCAAGTTCTGTTGTTTGTTTTCTGTTTTTGCTTTTGCATTCCGCCTCTTGTTTTTTTTTTCTAGCTTCTTAATCCTACTACTAGTTTACCCTGTATTCTTCAGATAGTTAAAGTTGTGAATGTATTTTCGTGAATGATAAAATAAAAGGACAACGTTAGAGCAGTGAAATTTCTTCAAACTGCCTTTTCAAATTTGATACAGAGTCTGTACATAGGCTATTCATTTGGACAAGATTATAACAAGCAATCAGAAATTTTATCAAGCTGTTATAAACGGTTCATTTCTAGCATGAGAACAGTATTTAGTAAGCATTCATCAACACATTATCATATGACAATTTAAAATTTAATGGCTTAAATTAGGAGTTAAGTTAGGATGAACAAGTTTCTAGATAGGAGTGTATCTCCTCTGTTATAATTTTTGTTTTAATGAGTTACAACCCTTCCTACCAAATCTGAACACATTTTATTTCTATGCGTGAAGTATCTTATGGTGCCAAACATACCATACACATAAGTCATTCGTGTAAAGATCTGAATTTAAATTTTGCAAATTTACAAAACCTTGCAGATTTAAATTTAAAGCTTTTATGAATTTGATTAATTTGATTTGAAATCATTTGAGATTTAAATAATCAGGAATAAAATTAAATTAAGAGTTTTACTGGTCCCTACAGGCACTGTTTTCACTGTATTGCAAAGGTTTTGGCAAGGAAGCTAATGTCAAAAAATAACACAGTCCAACATATGTATTTTATGTGACAAAATGTGTGCTTCGATGTTCAGAAGTTTCATCCGTTGTTTGTATGGTCACTTTTAGTCGTTTTTATTCGGAAGAAGTTTTAAAAACTATTAAAATTACACACAAACATAAAACTGCTGGTGAAGCTTCTGAACATTTAAGCACATGTTTTGCTCACTTTTGTTGTATATAACATGAATGTTGGACTTTGTCGTTTTTAGATGTTCGCATCTTTTAAAAAAACCTTCACAAAATGTTTGCAAGCCACATGAAAAGGGTGATTTATGTATGACAGGGTGTCTGCATTTCAACAAACATTTTTATAATAAATATGAAGGTGATGGGCAATCAAAATTAGATTTCACACAAAATGTTTATTTCACATCTAAGACCAATTTGTGGAAATACACTCATAAAATAAAACTCTCACAAATAAACAATTGTGCACAATAAATGCACTTTTATCATTTTTCCTTGAATTAAATTGTGTTCAGTTATAGGAAGGGCTCTGTTTTAAAACCATCTGTTTTGCTTAGTACGGAAATTCGATTATTTATTGAAATAATGATTGAAAATCATTCTGACAATCACTTAGAAGGTAGCCATTTTGTGTTGTCAATTTGATAACTGTGGTGAATTGATTTGAGTGGGAATGTATTGTTTTTTAATGCCATGTAGATAAGTAAAGAAGATATGTATAAATTAAAAAAAATACATGTATTTTGTATGTAAATGTATCAAACCTCTGAAGATCTAGTATGTTGTTGTAATTAACTCTTTATGATTAATACTATCATTGGGGAAACTATTGGAATGTATTATAATAATGCTGGCTATAGAAATTACTTGTTTCAAGAAATGAAGAAAAAAAATGCTGAAAAATGTAATTTTTTCCAATAAAAAGCTACTGCAAAACAAATTGTCATTGGTTGAATGATTTGTATTTTGAGCTTTCAGCCATAGTGGAGCACTCCTTATGTCGATGATTGTGATGATGTTTGGAGGATATGCATTTCATGGCCATTGTTTACATGAAAACAGTGATCATGATGCAAAAACTATTGATGTAGAGAATCGATGATGGTGATGATGATGATGGTGGTGGTGATGATGGAGACGATGATGATGATGGTGATGATGATGGTGGTGGTGGTGATGATGGTGGTGGTGATGATGGAGACGATGATGATGATGGTGGGGATTATGATGGTGATGGTGGGGATGATGATAATGGTGGTGATGATGATCATGATGCAAAAAACAGTGATCATGATGCATGATGGGACTACGGATGATGATGATGGTGGTGATGATGGTGGGGATTAATGAAGGTGATGATGATGATGGTGGGGATTATGATGGTGATGATGATGATGATGGTGGGAATGATGATGGTGGGGATGATGATGATGGTGGTGATGATGATAGTGATGATGGTGATGATGGTGGTGATAGTGGGGATTATGATAATGATGGTGGGGATGATGATGATGGTGGTGATGATGATGGTGGTGATAGTGGGGATGATGATGATGATAGTGGGGATTATGATAGTGATGATGATGGTGGGGATTATGATGGTGATGATGATGATGATGGTGGTGACGATGATGATGGTGGTGACGATGATGGTGGTGACGATGATGATGGTGGTGATGATGATGGTGGTGATGATGATGATGATGGTGGTGATAGTGGGGATTATGATGGTGATGATGATGGTGGGGATTATGATGGTGATGATGATGGTGGGGATTATGATGGTGATGATGATGGTGGGGATTACGATGGTGATGATGATAGTGGGGATTATGATGGTGATGATGATAGTGGGGATTATGATAGTGATGATGATGGTGGGGATTATGATAGTGATGATAGTGGGGATTATGATGGTGATGATGATAGTGGGGATTATGATAGTGATGATGATAGTGGGGATTATGATGGTAATGATGATAGTGGGGATTATGATAGTGATGATGATAGTGGGGATTATGATAGTGATGATGGTGGGGATTACGATGGTGATGATAGTGGGGATTATGATGGTGATGATGAACGTGGGGATTATGATGGTGATGATGATAGTGGGGATTATGATGGTGATGATGATGATGGTGGGGATGATGATGGTGATGATGATAGTGGGGATTATGATGGTGATGATGATAGTGGGGATTATGATAGTGATGATGATAGTGGGGATTATGATGGTAATGATGATAGTGGGGATTATGATGATAGTGGGGATTATGATGGTGATGATGATGATGATGGTGGGGATGATGATGGTGGTGATGATGATGATGATGATGGTGGTGATGGTGGGGATAGTGGGGATTATGATGGTGATGATAGTGGGGATTATGATGGTGATGATGGTGGGGATGACGATGATGGTGGTGATGATGATGATGGTGGTGATGGTGGTGATGATGATGATGGTGGGGATTATGATGGTGATGATGATAGTGGGGATTATGATGGTGATGATGATGGTGGTGGTGATGATGATGATGATGGTGATAGTGGGGATTATGATGGTGATGATGATGGTGATGATGATGATGGTGGTGATGATGATGACGATGATGGTGGTGATGGTGGGGATGATGATGATGATGATGGTGATGATGATAGTGGGGATTATGATGGTGATGATGATGGTGGGGATTATGATAGTGATGATGATAGTGGGGATTATGATGGTGATGATGATGGTGGGGATTATGATAGTGATGATGATAGTGGGGATTATGATGGTGATGATGATAGTGGGGATTATGATGGTGATGATGATGGTGGGGATTATGATGGTGATGATGATGGTGGGGATTATGATAGTGATGATGATGGTGGGGATTACGATGGTGATGATGATAGTGGGGATTATGATGGTGATGATGATAGTGGGGATTATGATAGTGATGATAGTGGGGATTATGATGGTGATGATAGTGGGGATTATGATGGTGATGGTGGGGATTATGATGGTGATGATGATGATGGGGATGATGATGATGGTGGTGATGATGATGATGGTGGTGATGGTGGGGATGATGATGGTGGTGATAGTCGGGATTATGATGGTGATGATGATAGCGGGGATTATGATAGTGATGATGATAGTGGGGATTATGATAGTGATGATGATGGTGGGGATTATGATGGTGATGACAGTGGGGATGATGATGATGATGATAGTGGGGATTATGATGGTGATGATGATAGTGGGGATTATGATAGTGATGATGATGATGGTGGTGATGATGATGATGGTGGTGATGATGGTGATGATGGTGGTGATAGTGGGGATTATGATAGTGATGATAGTGGGGATTATGATGGTGATGACGATGGTGGGGATGATGATGATGGTGGTGATGATGATGATGGTGGTGATAGTGGGGATTATGATGGTGATGATGATAGTGGGGATTATGATGGTGATGATGATAGTGGGGATTTTGATGGTGATGATGATGATGGTGGGGATGATGATGGTGGTGATGATGATGGTGGTGATGGTGGGGATGATGATGATGGTGGTGATAGTGCGGATTATGATGGTGATGATGAAGATGGTGGTGGTGATGCCATGATGATGATGATGATGATGACGATGGTGGTGGTGATGATGGAGATGATGATGATGATGGTGATGATGGTGGTGGTGGTGATGATGATTATGGTGGTGGTGATGATGACGGTGGTGGTGATGATGGAGACGATGATGATGATGATAATGATGGTGGGGATTATGATGATGATAGTGATGATGATGGTGATAATGGTGATGATGATGGTGATGATGACGATGGTGAGGATGATGGTGGTGGTGGTGGTGATGATGATGATGGTGATGATGATGATGATGGAGACGATGATGATGATGGTGGTGATGATGATGATGGTGGTGATGATGAAGATGATGATGGTGGTGGTGGTGGTGATGACAGCAATGATGGTGATGATAATGATGGTGATGACAGCGATGATGATGGTGATGACTGCGATGATGATCGTGATGATGACAGTGGTGGTATTACGTTGGTGACATGACATTTGCTCCGGCGACAATTGCTCCAGGCCTTATTTCGACTAAGATGTAGGGTTAGGGTTGCAGTAAGGTTTTATGTTAGGTTTGGGATAGGGTGGTGTTAAATCCAGTGTTCCATTAATGTATGAAATTTGCAGCGAAGCAATTGTTGCCAGAGCAAATGCCATGGTACCATTTTGGTAATGCCACCCTTTCTTCTTCTCCTTTGCTCAATGCTCAAGGTAAGATATACTTTGCATATCATAGGCAAATATTTTGACAACTTTATACAATGTCTCATCCATCCATTTTCTTATTATTTACGATAAATACATTAACTCAATCAAGCTCCACAAAATGAAACATTGGTTACTTGTTACAATGTTATATCATTTTAATAAAATGTACTATCTATAGACAACATGTTTATGATACACAAACAATTTTATAATTCCCTTTTAAAGGATTTCCATGTATTATTATGCATTACATGAAACAAAAAAAAGTAGCATAAAATTTTTGTCAGTACACATCATTAACTACATTTCTCGTTGGTATTATTGGGATATTTTGTATATCAGAATGCCTTGTTTGAAATTTTTTTTTCTTTCAGATTAGTCTTTGAAAAGAAATATTGAAGAGTAATCAAGGAGGTAATTTCTAAAATATAACTACACATAAATAAACATAAAAGAAAGTAACAGAGATATTTGATCAAAAGAATAGATTAACAAGAGGGCTGTTACCAAGCACTTAATGGTAGGACTGCTGTTTACAGCTGATTGTACTGATCATTAATTGCCATCAATAAATCAACTAAGAGATCAATCACTATGCTATATGTTACATGACTCAGCCCCATAGCAAGAGTCACAAGACATTCAAAATATAATTGAATAGTGCAGTTTTATTTTCAATCACGCATTGTGATAAACTCGGGGTATTTTGATTCTTGTGATTCCTAGGGGTCGTTATGGGCTCCCTTTAAGATCTTGGCAGAGGATATTGCTATTGCGACATTTGCATGATGGTAGAGAATGACATAATCTACGCTGCATAGGCCAATTGCACTAAATTCACTATTCCATTTTCCAGGAATTAATTATGATAATTTATTCATGAAATCCCTTTTGGCTGCTATTTCTCAAGCATTTATTTTGTTTATATAGTTTGCCACTGCATTACTTTGTCTTATGCTTACATTGCATTTATGTCTAAATTTTGTAATTACTCCTCTGTTATTAATTTTTAACATTGCAATGTCCTTTAATGTCATACTACAAATACATGTGTGTATGTATTATAAAATTATTTTGACTTTATAATAAATGCAGAAACTCCTGCAAAAAAGCATACTATTTACTAAATAGAGAAAAAAAAACTCAATTTGCATTGACTTTGTACATAAAATCACTTTTTTTAATAGCTATTTTGGGATTACTAGCACGTTACATGATAGTACATGATTTCGCAATCGTGTATCCGGATGATGCAAATTTGGTCTACAAATTTGCTCGAAAACTTGGAAGTAAAAAGTCAGTGAGCGGCACAGTCAAAAAATTTGTGCTGCAGATTTAGCGCGGCCCCGGGAGTATTATGGTTAAACAATCTTAACAATCTATAGGCCTAACCATTTAGTGTAATAATTATTAATCAACGTGAAAATTAGAATAATTTGCGTTTGACAAAATTGGAGTAAATGGATTTAGACCAGCACTGACCCTCCTCCATTGTGGTTTAATTATCATAAAAAACATCATCATTAATCCAAAGTTTTAAATCTGTTTTTGTTCCTGTGAAAAGATGTGGCCAGATTCATCCCACATTTGCAGCAAATTACCTTAAACTGGTTCATTTGGTATACACAAAATCTTTGCACGCTATTGTAAGGAAAATTAGTTGTTTTGATATTAAATAGACCTTCAATGCTTTTGTTGTGATTCAGCCATCTTCTACGTGTAGGAATGGCAGTGTATTAGTTTGGGAGAATGGTGTTAGATTAAAACTTGGACTGAAGTCGGGTTTAACTTAAACTCAGGTTTAAAGTTGTGGTTTAAGTATGGATAGCCAATTGTTACATAAATCATTAACAGTAGAGATATTATATTTCAGCTCATTTGGCTCTCAAATCATTCATAATTGTGTAGGAAGTATAAATAAATGATTGTCTTCACCGTCGGTAAATCAGGAAAGAGCAGAGTAAATATAAGAAACTTACAACTTAATAAACATTTTGACACCTTTGGCTTCCCATAATTTTAGCACAGAGTAAGACCATGATCTAAGTTAAACCTGACTTCAGAACACGGGCCATGGTGTTTTGGTTGTGGTTGACTAGTGTCACATCCTTCATTACTTGATCCACCAGGATCTGGTCCAGAGAAGGTTCCTTAGTTTGACAGTTAACAAATATATCAGGCTTTGAGAAAGTATAGTGGAATTATTTATCCGAGGTTGGTCTGGCAATTACTATTTTTCCCGAGGGGCGAAGCCCCGAGGGAAATATAGTAGTTTTGCCAGTCCAACCGAGGATTAATAATTTCCACTATGCTTTCGAATGAAACGCCTGATATATTTGTTTTATATCCTACTTTTGATAATATATAACCAAAATCTATGCGCTGAGCTTTGAAAGTCCGATTACTTGCGTTAAATTACCTACTTTTCATCGAGCCACCGCGCTCAGCGGAACGCAGATTAGTGCCTGCGCCGACGCATCACGGGACTTGCCCGGGAGGAGAGCTCGCTGGCCGGTGCGCCCGAGAGTTTAGCTAATATCCAGTTTTCTGAAATAATGACGTCAGAATATTGGTATAGCGAAAAATATATCGAGGTCTGACGTCACGCAACATCATAGTTGAAATATATTTGGTCACATGATGCTATTTGAACCAATCACTGTACAAGATTCAATCTATGTAGGATATAATGTCTGCTATTCATACCAGTAATCTGCCATTGTTAACCTGACTGCTCTCCATCATCCCCCCCCCCAAAAAAAAAAACCCACTACTTTTCCTTTTTATACCACACACACAGCCCACAAATTTTCTAAACCAAATGAACAATTTTTAAACAGTTCAACACCATAAATAATGTTTTTAGTAAAGTAATGAGGAATCATGATGATAACAAAGAGCTCTGATAAACTAAAGCACAGTCAGCAAATGTCTTAAAAATACAATGTATCTCTTCATATCATCTTAAATCGAAAGACATCACGTCTTTTTACCCTCCATAAAATAAAAACAAAAGATAAGGCGAAAGCTCTTTGAATTAAAAACATGATTATACTTCCAATAAATATAATTCTTTCTAGACATCACTATCCAACCAACAATTTCATTATATTATTAACTCTTTAACCAACGCTAACAATGGATACAGACTTTCCAGCAGGATTTGATGAATAATTGGCATGTAGTGCAAACAAAATATTGGCATGTTCCCATACAGTTTTGCTCAAAAGTTAGTGAACCCAATCAGAAAATGAATATATTTAAAGTGTTCAAGTTATTTTAGATATTCAATGGTGAAGTCAGGTGATCAAATATTACATTCAATAAAGTATGCTTCTCTGGGCTTTCCGAACATTGTAGTGTTGACTACATTCAACACTGAGCATGAAAATGTGCATTTTGTGGTGGGGTTCACTAACTTTTGAGCACAACTGTACATGATCTCCTTATATTTTAAGTATTTTTGCTCTCACACTTCAAAAATTTAATTTGTCTTTTCCTACCTTCAAAAAATAATTATGACAGTAACAGGGCATGGGCAGAGAGCAACAAAGCAAATTCACCAATGACAGTGAATAAAACAGCTAAGAGTGACCAACAATAATGACTTTTATAATTAGGGACAATGAAAGATAAAAAGAGTGGAATAATACACTTTGAAGTTCACTAACAAAAACTAACAAACTTCACATTTGATAATAAAGCAGATGTGGGACTGATGTAAACTACGCAGATGATTATGTTACTTATTCAAATAGGAATGATTTTGGAATTTTACAAAAAAATTCAATAAAACTGAGGCTAAAAGGTTTATAATACAAATCAATCATAGAAAGAAAATATGAGCATGACTTATACAAGAATCATAAATGAAATTGACAAAAATAGAGTTGTAAGCCCCGGAGCTCGGTCAACCTTTTTTATGCAAAATAGTTTTCTATAACTATCCTCCAAGAGCATAAATAAATACAAATTTGCCCTATTCTCCAATCACTAAACTGGCTTCAGTCTGGTCAACTCTCACATAACCTTCAAGATTCTACTCATTGTATACAAAATTACTTACCATCTTGCACCAAAATATCACCTTTTCCCCACTACCATGATAAAGATACATGGTAGCTAGCACTCACTATCACATGGAAAACAAATTCAATAAGCTGCAAATTAATACAAATTGATCTGCCCTGGCTCAAACACAATTAAAGGCCACAAATTACAGAATATTTATACCTCAGTAACAAACATGTAATTTCAAACTAAAGACAAAATATGATTGTGGTTTAACAGAAATCAAACAGCATTCAAGTAAATGAGCACAAAGTGTATAAATGAAACATATGTGCCTTCTGATTCTGGTAGACCAGAAGAAAGTAAGTAATTGCTCCATAGTTGGTACATGTATAATAACAAGTATCATGTGTAGTGCCAGTGGAGTTGGGGTTAGATTAAAGGCAGATGGACAGTCTATATACAGAAGGCCAGTAAAGTAGATCAGACAGAGACCATTAGGAGGGAAAGGGATGGACTATAGGATTGCATATAAACCTTATTAGATTTATTATTTCACACTGAAATGACAATGTAATCATGATCATTTACTTTTTTAATAATTCTTTCATCAAAACAAAATGATGATATTTCTGATGATGTCACTAAACATGCATTTTTGCTTTATCCTGTTCACACTATACCAAATAAATTTTCAATACTCACAGATTACAAAAGATAAATTAGAAGAAAAAAAACACTAGGTGCTATAAACAATTTACACTGAAATAAGTAGAAACATGTAGATGATGTTGCTGTATCCATTCACATCGGTTCTAGGGTTCTGATGAGTACTGACAGTAAATCCACACATGACTTGCCATAATCCACAACAATATGTGAAAGGGTCCTGACACCACATTTATATGAACAGTCTTTGGTCATGTCCTTTATAAGGATCACAGTTTGGTGGCATCCAGTGGAAACATGGTCTAGGTTTTCAAACATGGTGGATGGATAGCATGGCAGGGGGTTTCTCATGGGGCAGAGGTTGGGCAGTTAACTTCTTAATGGAGAGTATACTCTCCTGGAGAAGAGGTTGTCTCCCTGCAATAGAGAGAGAGAGAGAGAGAGAGAAGCAAAGGGATAGTGATATGTGCATCACATTGTACTGATACAGAATCACTTGTGCACCACATTAATTTCAAAGTGCAATCTGAAGAGGGGTTTTGCATGGACTACAGTGTAATGCTAATTCGGCTTTTTATTGGTTTATTGTAAAGAAAAGCTTTGTCTGTCAAAAAGGAACAGGATTAATAATTTCGTGATACATATATTTGTGAATCTCCATAGACTCATACCAGAGGAAAATTACACTGGGGCTCAGGTTGAAATCTTGAAATGCTCACTATAATGTAAATCCAACTTTACATATTGATGCAGTAGTTTGTTAAAAGTAGCCCCCCCCCCAAAAAAAAAAAAATGACTGTTTTGCCTACAGGATACATTTGAACTTACCTATCATACATAATTAGGACTTCTATAAATATAATTCTAATTTCAGAATTGCACCCAACCTCCATCGTTTGATGACCTAGTGATAAAGAGGAAATAAAAAAAAAGAGAATTTTATTGGTAAATACTTCCAAGGCAGCAATTACTTGATAAAACAATAACTATTCATTTGTATAGAAATTACATTACATACGGAACTGAGTGTGTTTAATAGTGGAAATGCAGAGTGCACAATGTCTCGAGATAGGTGCTGCACTGTGCTTTAAGCTAAGTGCCCATTATGTACCATCTGAAGAAACCAAGTTTACTGCCTTTACATGATAGGGCAAGTGCATTATTTGCTTTATAAAAATAGCGACACAGAAAACAAAAGCTTTTTACAGTACATATGTTCATGGTCGGTCATGATAGTTTTAGTCTGCTCGAGCGTTATTTGGTACATTGTTTAGTACTGCAGTGCGATGTCATGACAACATATTATTACCATGGAATACATTTTCACAAATCGTGATGCTTGACATATTATGCCTCTCTAATAATTTCTAATTCAATGACTTAGAGTTGTACAGAGTTGGGGGATGTGAGGGACATATCATGTAAGATTACATTTAAAGGTCAAGTCCAGCTCAGAAAAATGTTGATTTAAATCAATAGAGAAAAATCAGACGAGCACAATGCTGAAAATTTCATCAAAATCGGATGTAAAATAAGAAAGTTATGACATTTCAAAGTTTTGCTTATTTTTAACAAAATAGTTATATGAACGAGCCAGTTACATCCAAATGAGAGAGTCAATGATGTCACTCACTCACTATTTCTTTTGTTTTTTATTGTTTGAATTATACAATATTTCAATTTTTACGAATTTGACGATTAGGACCTCCTTGCCTGAAGCACAAAATGTTGAAATAATGGAATTCCACGTGTTCAGGGAGGAATCAAACTTCATTTCACATGACAATGACGAGAAAATCAAAATATTTCATATAATAAAATACAAAAGAAATAGTGAGTGAGTGATGTCATCAGTTCCCCCATTTGCGTACCGACCGAGATGTGCATATCACTGTTTTGTGAAATGAAGCGAAACTTTAAAATGTCATAACTTTCTTATTTTACATCCGATTTTGATGAAATTTTCAGTGTAATGCTTGTTGAATTTTTCTCTTTTTATTCAATTCAAGTTTTTGTTGGGGTGGACTTGTCCTTTAAGTTTTGTCTTTAAACCCATTAAAATTAACAATTGCCATCAAAAGCAATCTTATATTTTGGATATTTGCACTTTTCGTGTGACAACCCCCTCCCATATGCTCCTGTACAAATTTGAAACGCACCAAGGGGACACATTTACCAGGAATGTTTGAGACTATAATAAATTTTGCTCAGGAAGATTGTGTCTGTTTATCTCTTAATTAATGTTAGAAAGCATTTTTAGTGCATACCTAAAGAAAAAAAAAGATTTGTTTCTTACGTTTGTGCACTTGTGAAGTCTCCCCATTCTGACGCACTAGTATTTTGCTGGGTTTGTGGTTGAACTGTTGCTGGGGGTGGGGCACTGAAAGAACTGCCAAAGCCCCCTAAAGATAAGAATAACATAGAGTTCATTTGTAAGTTTACTGGGCATGAACATAAATGTAGTAGAGTAATACACAAAAACTTTATATAAAATTTGAAAGCATACCTAATATACAGACAAGTAAAAACAAAGATATCAATACATGAATGCAATAACAGAACAAAATCTGCAGTTACATTTAATCTGTGTTTAGAATTATGGAAAGATTGGGACCAAACAAAACCTGTTCAACTTTAGCGATTAGTCGATTTAGAAAAGGTAATGCCTCTTCAACATTTGCTACAATCAGCACACGATGGATTAGTCTACGTTTTTTTTGTAGGTGATAGCTATGGGCGATGATTTTTGTGTTCATATTCTTTATGACCATCGTAAGATTTCTTATTTGACATTTACAGAACCAAATACAAAGCCATACAGATGCCATACAGAGATAGTAGTGTCCCTGCGCTGATCATACGATGACCATGCGATGAATGTACAATGATCCTGTGCTGATCATATGATGCCCCTGTAATTTATTTGAGGGCTATGACTCTATGGTTTTGAAAATTTTGTATTACTCGGCACTAAACAAAATCTTAGAACCTACGATGATCATGAATCTGTACGAAAATCATACGGTCCCCCTACGGCCATCCAACAATGATTGTAGACATAATGTACATGTAAATAGGGCATTAGCTGCTTTTTTAATTGATACATTTTCTCACCTAATAAATCACTAGGCTGCTGTGATGGATTTGGTTGTACTGCTTGTTGTTGTTGTTGTGCTGGAGGTGGAACAGCCATGGGAGGTGCTTTTATTCCTGCCCCTGACCCTGCCCCAGGGGGTGGGGGTAGTAAGATGGGGGTGCCCCCTCCACCAGCAGATGGCTTTGGTCTTGACTTGGCAGATTTGTTCTAAATAAACAAAATAAAAAATAGATATTCTTAATGTTCACATGTACCATCATCAGTTATATTACAGTAACAAAGTTTCAGAGGTAATAGACAGAATCTGAAAATTGAAGTAAAATGAAATATATGGAGATGTCAACGATAATCTGCTATTCTATAACAATATTGCCAAGATGAGCATCATTATAGAAAGGAAACTAAACTTTACAAACTCAATTCAAATCTATACTGATAGTACTCATAAAGAAATGAATATCTCTATCTAGTTTTTTAATCAGAACAAAGAAAATTTCTTTAACAAAAAGGTGGGAATAGTTATTGCTAAGAAAGTCGTGATATTATTTTTTTTTTTAAACGTGCTGAAAGCATTTCGCACTCTTGTAGCAAAGGGCGCTAAAAGGAAAGTGGGATATTACAAGAAATCTGCATAAGTCATGGTATTGTATCATGATACAATTTAAACCTCCACATGTATTTTGAGAATACGGGCTGGAATGTATGAGTGTTTCCTAGCAATATACCTCACTATATTTGAATTGAAATTCAACATGTAGCCTCCTAGAACAAGACGACCATGTGAACAGTCTATATGGGAATTTCAGAATTCACAAGTCAATGGGTTAATCTTAATTTCCCGGTCCCTTATAGGCTACTTATTCACAATTCACAATTAGTTGGCGCGTCGTGGTCTACTGGTTCTGACTCTTGCCTTTCAAACAGAGGGTCGTGGGTTTGAATCCTAGCCATGGCGTGTTTTCCTTCAGCAAGAACTTTATCCACATTGTGTTGCACTCGACCCAGGTGAGGTGAATGGCTACCCAGCAGGATTAAACCCTTGTGTGCACTGAGCGCCAGTGATAGTAGCTCGAGTCAAAACCGGGGTAATAATAGCGCTTTGTATCCTCAGGCAAAAAGCGCTATAAAAATTCAGCTTATTACTATCATTATTAACTTCTTAGGAGTCGGGTAAACACTATTTACCACTAACCTGTTGTAGATTACGTGAGCTCAATCTCCAGCAGGTTAAAAAATAATCAAAATACTCAAAGACTCAAAGTCAAGCGTAATTTAGACGATGATCTACATGTTCGACTACATGGGAACCCAAAAATGTCAGCATTTTGTTTTAAATGTATATTTCTTGTATGTTTACTGTGCTTTTTCCTCATGCTTTAATTGTGAAGAAAACCAAATTCAGGAATCGAACGTCAACTAATTGAACCTCTACTATTGGAAGATTTTGGTCACAATCAGCTATCCATAAAGTCGCCAAAAATTTAGACCAGACTTTGAATTAAACACTGAGTTCAGAATATAGCCCAAAATGTGAAATCTTTTGTCTTACCCCCAGTTTTATTCTAATCGTTTGCCAAATCTTTTGTCTTACCCCCAGGTTTATTCTAATCGTTTGGTAAATATTTTGTCTTACCCCCAGGTTTATTCTAATCGTTTGATAAATCTTTTGTCTTACCCCCAGGTTTATTCTAATTGTTTGACAAATCTTTTGTCTTACCCCCAGGTTTATTCTAATTGTTTGGTAAATCTTTTGTCTTACCCCCAGGTTTATTCTAATCGTTTGCCAAATCTTTTGTCTTACCCCCAGGTTTATTCTAATTGTTTGACAAATCTTTTGTCTTACCCCCAGGTTTATTCTAATCGTTTGGTAAATCTTTTGTCTTACCCCCAGGTTTATTCTAATCGTTTGGTAAATCTTTTGTCTTACCCCCAGGTTTATTCTAATTGTTTGACAAATCTTTTGTCTTACCCCCAGGTTTATTCTAATTGTTTGACAAATCTTTTGTCTTACCCCCAGGTTTATTCTAATTGTTTGACAAATCTTTTGTCTTACCCCCAGGTTTATTCTAATCGTTTGACAAATCTTTTGTCTTACCCCCAGGTTTATTCTAATTGTTTGACAAATCTTTTGTCTTACCCCCAGGTTTATTCTAATTGTTTGATAAATCTTTTGTCTTACCCCCAGGTTTATTCTAATCGTTTGATAAATCTTTTGTCTTACCCCCAGGTTTATTCTAATTGTTAGACAAATCTTTTGTCTTACCCCCAGGTTCATTCTAATCGTTTGATAAATCTTTTGTCTTACCCCCAGGTTTATTCTAATTGTTAGACAAATCTTTTGTCTTACCCCCAGGTTTATTCTAATCGTTTGGTAAATCTTTTGTCTCACCCCCAGGTTTATTCTAATCGTTTGACAAATCTTTTGTCTTACCCCCAGGTTTATTCTAATCGTTTGACAAATCTTTTGTCTTACCCCCAGGTTTATTCTAATCGTTTGACAAATCTTTTGTCTTACCCCCAGGTTTATTCTAATTGTTTGACAAATCTTTTGTCTTACCCCCAGGTTTATTCTAATCGTTTGATAAATCTTTTGTCTTACCCCCAGGTTTATTCTAATTGTTTGACAAATCTTTTGTCTTACCCCCAGGTTTATTCTAATCGTTTGATAAATCTTTTGTCTTACCCCCAGGTTTATTCTAATCGTTTGATAAATCTTTTGTCTTACCCCCAGGTTTATTCTACTTGTTTGACAAATCTTTTGTCTTACCCCCAGGTTTATTCTAATCGTTTGACAAATCTTTTGTCTTACCCCCAGGTTTATTCTAATTGTTTGACAAATCTTTTGTCTTACCCCCAGGTTTATTCTAATTGTTTGACAAATCTTTTGTCTTACCCCCAGGTTTATTCTAATTGTTTGACAAATCTTTTGTCTTACCCCTAGGTTTATTCTAATCGTTTGAAAAATCTTCGTCTTACCCCCAGGTTTATTCTAATCGTTTGATAAATCTTTTGTCTTACCCCCAGGTTTATTCTAATCGTTTGAAAAATCTTCGTCTTACCCCCAGGTTTATTCTAATCGTTTGATAAATCTTTTGTCTTACCCCCAGGTTTATTCTAATTGTTTGATAAATCTTTTGTCTTACCCCCAGGTTTATTCTAATCGTTTGACAAATCTTTTGTCTTACCCCCAGGTTTATTCTCCTCGTTTGATAAATCTTTTGTCTTACCCCCAGGTTTATTCTAATCGTTTGATAAATCTTTTGTCTTACCCCCAGGTTTATTCTAATTGTTTGACAAATCTTTTGTCTTACCCCCAGGTTTATTCTAATCGTTTGCCAAATCTTTTGTCTTACCCCCAGGTTTATTCTAATCGTTTGATAAATCTTTTGTCTTACCCCCAGGTTTATTCTAATCGTTTGATAAATCTTTTGTCTTACCCCCAGGTTTATTCTAATCGTTTGATAAATCTTTTGTCTTACCCCCAGGTTTATTCTAATCGTTTGACAAATCTTTTGTCTTACCCCCAGGTTTATTCTAATCGTTTGATAAATCTTTTGTCTTACCCCCAGGTTTATTCTAATCGTTTGATAAATCTTTTGTCTTACCCCCAGGTTTATTCTAATTGTTTGACAAATCTTTTGTCTTACCCCCAGGTTTATTCTAATTGTTTGACAAATCTTTTGTCTTACCCCCAGGTTTATTCTAATCGTTTGACCTTCCTTGAATCCAAGATCTAATTTTGGTGCTGGATTCTTGGATGCATCTGCCATTTCCATCTGTAATTGCTGCTCCTGTTTCACTCCTCTGGAAAATCAAAATACAAAGAAACTTAGTGTTAAGTCAGTCAGAGGCCAAATCTGTTAAATCTGCAATAGTTATCTAATAATTTTTGATTGGCTGGTAATTATTGGATTAAACAGACTTTGTCAGAATTAACATATAACAAGTCCTTTTATGAAATGCTCAGCTACAGCTGCCGTAATAATATAATACTATCACCATTAGGCCATCATTGAACTATAAATCAGCCAATACTAATACTGAAAGGTCAACACCAAACCTGAAATCACCCAATACTATTAAACACCAAGTACAGTAGAGTATATGCAAATTGTAACTGTGGTTATAAATGGACATATTATTATAATTGATATAAAGAAATAGGATAAAATGATAAACTGGATTGTCATATATGGATAAGCATGCACTGGCTACAAAGCCTCTTTCAGCCTTGTTATAATCATTAGCATCATCATTTTCCTATAAAAAGAAACTTACTTAAAATGATCTTGAAGAGTAACATTGAAGTCAAAGGAATCTCCTCTGTCATGGAAACCAATTCCAATGAAAGCTTTTCTACCTGCAAGAAATCAGATTGAAATGGTATTGTATCTAATCTGGCTGGATCCGCACCTGTACAAAGGTGTTGTAAAAACATATAAACCCCTCAAAAAAAGTTCGGAAATCTGACTTTGATCGATAATCCCTCCTCGGTTTTAGTGAATATTAATGTGTGATTGATACCAATGAATAGATCATTTAATTAATTCCCTTTAAAATGATACCCTACATGATATGATTATGGTTCACATGGAGGTGCAGTGCCTTGAAATGTGGGGCAAGGTCAAAATTCAAAAGTTGCAAAATGAGACAATATTGAAAGTCACAGTTCTTTTTTTGTGTTGATAAGCCAGTTTCTCAGCGGTTTCTTTTGTTTTCATGCACCTTAACATCAACATTAACATGGAGATCTGTGAGATAGCATGATTGCATGTTTGTTTGTTTGTTATGTGTTGGCTAGCGCTGAGGTGTGTTGGATTCCATGTTAAGTTGGTGTTAACGAGCATGAAAACAAAAGAAACCGCTGAGAAACTCACTCATCACCACAGAAAAAAAAGAACAGTGACTTTCAATATTGTGTCATCTTGCACCACATTTCAAGGCACTGCACCTCCATGTGAACCATAATCATATCATGTAGGGTATCATTTTAAAGACAATTAAATGATCTTTTAAATGATATCAAATATCCATTGCATAAAATTGGGAGTTGGGAGAAATTAATGGCCAAACTCAGATTTCCAAACTTTTTTTGAGGAGTTTATATAGAATTTTAACGATGAGGAAAATGGAATATTTCAAGTTTGGTGTTGAAACCCAAATTTGGATTAAACCAAGTTCCAAAATCAAATGGGAATTTACAAAAAATAATCCAAATCACGTTATTGATCTCCCCAAAATTAGCCCAATACTAACATTATAAAGTCCAAACTGAACTTGACATTATCCAATACTAACACCAAAAGGTCAACACCAAACCTGAAATCACTCAATACTAACACTAAAATGTTCACACTGAACTTGAAACCATCAAATACAAGCACCATTAGGTCAACACTGAATTTGAAATCAGCCAATATTATCACCATCAGGCCATCATTGAACTTAGTATAAACCATCCAATACTAATACTGAAAGGTCAACAACAAACCTGAAATTACCCCAATCTAACAACAAAAGGGTCAACACTAAAAAGTGAAATCACCTAATATTAATATGCTCACCTGAATCATCTTGTATCCTGATCACAAAATATCGGCTGGAATCAAGAACAGTTTCTACTTCAGGACCAGGATAGGTATCTATTGGAGCCTGAGCAAACAACTCACCTAGATCAATAGAATGAACGGTTGTCATTATAAACTTCCTGCTTTCAGGCTAAAATCAGGTTTTTATCATTACTGGTATATGTAGTGCTGTTGTCGGGAACAAAAATCCATGTCAACATATCACTTAAATATTAATCCAGACATCGACAATGTCGACATGAAAAAGGGACCGTAATTTACAATTTAGCCTAGCCCTAGGCTTCCTAACAATCATTCGATCGTAACACATAACACTATCTCAATCAAATGTATTCACCTTGACACAAGTGATATCCCCACACTACATCTAAATCTATAATACATGCTCAGTTCGGGAAAACATATTTTGACTACTTGCTAGAGTGAATTCACTTCCAAAAACACCGATTTAATCCACATTTATTCTGGAGAATCAAGTTTTTGTACCAAGATCCGGTCTCGAAAGCATTGTGCAATAACACTCACTGAGAATCACTGATTGCAACAGTGATCATTGCGTATTATACGCTGGTACACATGTGCTGCAAGCACAAGCTCCTCAAAATGACAATAAAAAATAATAAAAATCAATCGATAATTTCAGTACCACTTCTGCGGTGATCCGTGCAATGATCTCAAAAGAAGGAAGGTAAGTTTTCTGTGACTTTGTGAAATGAAGTAAGCGCTCAATTACGGCGGTCACAACTTTGACAAAAACACGTGTTCGCTACTGCTCACGTTTATGTGAAAAGTAATACATTGAGGAGCAGCATATTATCAAGCACGGTGCAGTGAATAGTGATGAATACGGTGAATGCTGCATGCTACGCTCACTAGCGCTAGCGCACTGCATATAGAGGTTCATCAAATGATCGTCGGGCTAGGGCCCCGCACTGACGTATTTCTGCTGCCACGGCATGCAGCTCTCATGCATTTTTTTTTAATTCAATGCGCTGCTAAGCTGAATAAACCTTTTAATTGAGCCAATTAATGGGGATAAATGCTTCTAACTTTTCAGGTAAGCTTTACACTTGTGACTCTAGGCTAGACCCCTTTTTATTTAATGTTTACATGTCGATGTGGGTGCGTGCATGTCGGAAACATTGAAAATCCTTCGTATGTCGACATCGATGTTGATATGAGGCCTATCGACAACAGCACTACTGCTTTATATAACAGCCCCCAGTATGACTTGCAAGGTTTACCCGATTTATCTTCAAATTTAATTGAGATTTTCTTGTGAAATATTCCAAGGTTGTTTGTTATCATTCATAACTTAACAAATAATTTTATTGAAAAGCCCCCCCAGTAATGACCTGTAAGGTTTACCTGCTTTATCTTCAAGTTTGATTGAGAGTTTCTTGTCTTTTGTGACAATCTTCATCCTTCCAGTCCAGTCTGGTGACTCTAACTTCCAATCTGCAGCTCTAAATTGCAACAAGAAAAAAAAGTATAATAAAATGAATACATTGCAATGTTCGCATCTCATCAGGGAAAATATTTACTGATATAGAATTCTACCCTAGACCGGTTTTATAAATAAACTCCAATGTAAATTCCAATGTAAAATTCCAATGAATATTTGATTTTCATTGGCTTTTGAGCATTTTTATTATGGTAATTATTATTGGAGAGCACAGTTATCATTACAGCAACGTTTATGCAATGGGCCCTCATCATAAAGATAATACCATGAATTTTGCCAGTGAGAAAGAAAAGTACCAGTACTTGAATTTCTGCTTATTTAATTTTTCATTCAAGTAGACTGGTTGTTTAGGTTGATTTGATCTTTAAATATAAATTCCAGCCAGGTAGCAGTCTCAAAATGAGTTAGAATAAATAAGTAAATGATGAGAATAAATGCCTCATCAAAGGGCACTGGCGCACAAAGTGGGGGTAAGAAACCCAGGTCACTAGAATCTGCTCTACTGACTGAGCTATCAAGCCTCCTATCCGGTCCACTTTAAGTGTACTTTCAATGTTTACAAATTTAGTGCAGTTTGGATATGTATATTACATGTAGATGTGGATCTTTGCTTATATGTTAATAATTTAAGCAATCCAAGAGAATAGAGAAGATGATCTTGCATCAGAATCAGGGACAAGAGCTTTGCGACTTTGATTTAATTTTGGGCCAAAGTCATTGATTTTCATCAAATAACTCATATGCTGAAAGCTACATGTACGAATATAAGAAAATAATATCTTGATTAAATTTTCAAGATTTGTTTGATATTCATTTTGAAATTGTTTGCTAACTATGTTACATTTACGCCATGGTACCCTAAGTCTGTGCACTCTCCTAGTAGACACACAGCATGTCTGCACAGTTATAATCATATGACACACAATGATCACAAAATTTACATCTGCAACATAGACAAAGGATGTTCAAACAAGCATTGAATCTTAACTGGTTTAAAAAGAATTGATTAAACTTTACAAGGTCACTGCACAAATTCCACTCAGTCAAAGAAAAGGGAGTTTAGCGCATTCAAAGTTCGACAGCACACTCAGCCGCATGGTCTGAATATTAGCTGCCATTTTGCCGAGCAACGATTTGGGATGCCCCCACTCCACAATCGATGTGTGGAGCTGTCCGTGCAAATTACCATTAATTGCTATCTATTATAAACAAGTGGAGTGCCTCTGGCAGTCTCACCTGCATCACGCGATTCAATACAGCAGCAGTGCTGGCTTTGAAAACTACTATAAAATAATTATTCACAAAAAACGCCATTCATGTATAATGATACAATACTACGTTCATTGACAATAAATTACATTTGACCTTGATCATGCGACCTAAGACTTGTCAGTGACACTTGATTACCCCTATATCCACATTTTATAATCAATATCTATAAACTTTGAAAGTTATGACAGCAATCTAATAATTACCTCCAAAATGGCCAAATTTCACTGACTTAAATGACCTATGACTTTGGTCATGTGACCTGAAACTCACATGATATATGCAGTGATACTTGATTACTCTTATGTCCAAGTTTTATGAACTAGATCCAGACACTTTCAGAGTTATGATGGTTACCGTATTCAACAAATACCCCCAGCATAGCCAAAGTCTATTGACCTTTGACCTTGGTCATGTGACCTGAAACTCGCACAGGATGTTCAGTGATACTTGATTACTGTTACGTCCAAGTTTCCTGAATCAGATCCATAAACATTCAAAGTTATGATGGTAATTCAACAGATACCCCCAACTTGGCCAAAGATCATTGACCCTAAATAAACTTTGACCTTGGTCATGTGACTTGAAACTCGGGCAGGATGTTTAGTAATATTTGATTAACCTTATGGCCAAGTTTCATGAACTAGGTCCATATACGTTCTAAGTTATGCTGTCATTTAAAAAACTTTACCTAAGGTTAAGATTTGGTGTTGACGCCGCCGTCGGAAAAGCGGCGCCTATAGTCTCACTCTGCTATGCAGGTGAGACAAAAATGCTCATGACCATTCTATTTGGAAAGTGGGGAAGATAATTGCATAG
This sequence comes from Lytechinus pictus, assembly GCF_037042905.1. Taxonomy (NCBI): domain Eukaryota; kingdom Metazoa; phylum Echinodermata; class Echinoidea; order Temnopleuroida; family Toxopneustidae; genus Lytechinus; species Lytechinus pictus. The sequence goes on along the minus strand of NC_087258.1, from coordinate 27,670,185 downwards.
TTGCCAACTCTCCCGCTTTTTAATCATTTTGAGCACCTACCGCTTTTTTACTATCTTTTCAATAGAATCTACTGCTTTTTCAAATATCTTAAGAGCCAAAATATTTTTTCCCTCATTTTCACAAAATAAAATACACGATTCAATGACTTTGATAATGCTCACAAAACTCTTTGAAGATCTACATTTGATAGTGATATAGGCCTACCATATGCGTATGTCACTGCCCTCCACCTTCCATCAATTTGTATAATATCACAACAGGGTGTGGTGGGAGGCGTGATGGAGGCACGGCTCATGTACATGTAGTCAAGAGCATTACAACTTCTCATTCATATTTTGTGTATGCGCAAAGCATTGGCTTATAAGGAACTCGTAAATGATGGCGGGTAAAGCGGCATCATAAAAAAAATGTCCTCGGTATGGCAATACCTATTGCTCCAATACAATATTTCATTTCATTTTTTTTTAAACAGATTTGACAAAACGGAGCAACTTCACTGAACCCTAAAATGTAAAACAATAGTAATTCAACATGTTCAGGGAGGAATAAAACTTTATTTTATATTACAGGATAATGAGAAAAATGGTATATCTTATATTTCATATATGGTTGGAACTACCCCTTATCGACCACCTAATTTTCTAAGTATCGTATCTGCGAAAATGTTTATCAGTTTTACCTAATTTTCGTCTCATTTGTGCAGAAAATTGAGCAGATCAGATTCCCATGTTTCGATTGGCGACTCCGATTCAATTCGCGTATATATCGGCGAACAACGAATACGATTTTACATAATTTGCTCCCTTCTTTTGAAACCGACCACCCGCGATACACTAAGTTTACGGCCGATTCTTGTCGCGGTGGCGAAATATTTTGACTCTTCCAAATCAGTTCTATGATGTCAACATGCTAAATGATCGTTTCACTACTTCCACTGCGAACTCCGGCACATGATTTGACGATTGACGAATTTGTTCTAAAGCCGTTTCCTATTGGAAACAGGGAGGGGTTCTCGTCAAAACAATTTTGATAAATTCTACTAAATTTTTACCTTTTTCCCCTTCTCTTTCTCTCGTAAAATCGAATCTTACCATTCCTATGGACACTGCGCCTACTCTCCCGCGCGTATCGTTTGTAATACGCAATAATTTTAATGCGCGCAAGGTGGTCGGTTTCAAAAGAGGTGGTCGATATGTGGTGGTCTCACTATACTAAAATGCGAAAGACATAGTGAGTGGCGTCATCAGTGCCCTGAACAATTTTTTTGCATGACGAATCGAGTGCGTAGATTTAGCAGGACCCCTTCTACATCGAGCAGCGAAATTAAGAGGTGTTCCGAAAACACGGCGGGATTTTCGTATTTGTGAGTTTTGTGATATTTTCTTCTTGGTTTATGATCTTTAACGTTAGAATGTTTGCCACAAATTAGTGAAATATAATTTCTTAAAATATTAAAATTGGCACAGTTTTTATAGTTTGTAAACAAAGTGTGTAGCTTTGCCTTTAGACAGTAGAGGCGCTGGTCCAAAAATTGGGATTGTCCCAGAAAACAAGGATATCCTCATAAACCAAGACAAATCATGTCTTGATAAATTGAGACTGTCCTTGTTTAAGGGGACATTTTGTTCACTTCCCCCTACGGGACAAAGACAGCAATTACGGGAATTGAGAGTGCTGAAAATAGATTCAGTGACCTCAATTCCCCCCAGTTCACTGTCTATTTTTCATGACTTACCAGTTACCGTCTTCCAATAATATTGTTATGAAACCTGATGTTAACATCGACTCACTCACACGTATTGCGAGGTTAGTATTACTAGTATACTAACATCGACTAGTACACTTGATTGGTGTCGGCACTTGATAGGTGAATGAACTTTCCTAGATTTCTTGTGTGAAGAAATCTTTAAAAATTGAGACAGTCTCTGTAAACTGGGACAATCCCAATTTTCTGACCAGCGGCAGCGGCTACAGTACTGATGTTATTGTTACTGTTAGATCCCCCCATCACACGTCACATCGCTGTCTGGGGATGGATGGTACTCTAAGAAACTCAGAAACTGTTAAATAAAACCCTAGGAATATGAGAAAAGACGTTCATTTCTGTCTTGGCCTGGCCCTTGGCTTGGGCATCGCAGCCATATACTCTATATAGGGCCTAGGCGAAAACGTGAGGCCCATCTTCGGCCACACCAACCCGGTCCCCGCCGGCGTTCTCGGCCTCTCGCTCCCCACGCCCCCTTCAAAATCAGCCGCCTGCAAAATAAGGCTGAAAAACAAGAAATAATGTTTAGAAAACATCAATACCTACCCCATTTGCATGTACTAATCCTCTACACTCTTACCTGTATCCTCTATTCGATGTCCGAGGCGGTATTCTGAAGACATGAACCTCGGGTTTCACACATAAAACTCTTTCGTAGTCGATGTCTGCCATGTTGAATGAGAGATGAGCGAAACCGGAAGACAGATGAGGTCAACAAACTTTCGTTCATCTCGCTCGAAATGCCAGCCGGGTTTTTATTGTAGCAATGCAAATTCCTTTTTTTTTTTCCTTCAAGGGGAGGGGGGGGTGGGGTAATGCCAACTGGAAGGCTGTAGATGAAATAGATACAGATTCCTAGCTGCGTGGTCAGTATAGTAACCCCATGGTGCCCAAGATATGACTAAGTAATTTCCATATATTGACCAACGGATCGATCTTCTAAAGCCCCCGGCAGACCATCCTCCCCCACCCCCACCCACAACGAAATTCGAATCCAAAACCACTCTTGATGCTTTGCATTTTTAGGGGTTAATTTCCTAGTGGTGACAATCTTTCACCTTTCTCGATCTCTCTTTTTAATGTTTTTCTTCGGTCAAGTTACCCCCCCCCCCCCCAGATAGATATACCCTTTTTCCGCGGTGTTCTTCCTCTCCCGTCCCTTCCCCCTCAACCACCCCCTCCACACCCCAACCCTACCCATGCAACCAGTCATTAGCCACTTTCTGCATTTATAAGTTTTGGTGTATCACGGTTTCAGCATAAACAAGATACCTGTTCAAAAGTGTCGGAAGTTTGAGATTTTTAAATAAGAAAATACATTGATCTTTGACTTTTGCATTACGCTAGTATACGAAGTCAGACCCCTTATAATGTTGCGTCTGGCGGCTCTTCTCTCACCACCAAAAGTGTCTGGCATTGATTTTTCAATGACCCTGACGCTAAGCAGGACAATATCAATACTAAATAATTATTAATAATTCATTTTGATTGTTAATGTAAAGTATTTCAATAATGTTATGATATATTGTACTTTTCATATTTGTGTAGACTTATTGTTAAAGCCATTGGAAACCAAATTTCCTTGTATCCGTGCATTGACCAATAAAAGAATCTTGAATCTTGAATATCTCACTGATTTCATATACTTTTTCAGCTAGGCTAGCCAAGTTCGGAGGTCTTTTTCACGTCCCTCTTGGCCACACCTACCATCAACGACCTTATAAGGGGCATGCATTACGATAGGCTATTGCTATAAAGATGAAAATTTGTAACATTTCCAACTAGACTGATACCACTGGAATGTGTGTGCGTTTGAGTTTTACCATAGAGATGTATTATAATTATCTCTATGGTTTTTACAGACGTGTATTAAGGACGTTCCACAGTTATGTTTGTGCGCATTATGATCTGCGCATAGTTTACACTCTGCGCGCTGACGTCACAATGGATGAACAGGTGATTAATTAGCTGCGGGTATGTGCTGATTTTTCTCATCTTCTGCACTTTAACTGCAGATCCGACGCGTTATTTCATGAAGCTAAAAAATGGAATTATTCCATGGACCATTAAAAAAAAAGATTCTCTACAATTTCAAAATACTTTACTCTGCAGGGCTGCCAAGAATCACGAATATTACCCCGAGTTTGAATAAATGGTAGAGTGGTTTTGATTTTTTCTTCACATAGATACAAAGCATTCGGCTCATTTTTGGTGTTTTAAAAAGCACATTTGCTCTAATAAAAATACTGATAGTTTAAAAACAAGCGCATGAACCCCTATTTTTTAATGTTTGTTCCTCTTAGGTATACCTTCCTCTACAACTCTACAAATTTTGGTGAAAATGACATGGATTTTGAATAAAGTGCAGCATTTATTGTACTTTTGTAGTTTGTTACTGATTTTTCACATTTTTTAGATTGGGATTTTGTTTTCTTTTACGCCATTTTTAAGAACTGACAGTGCTGTTAAACTTAAAATTGCAAACAAATAGCACTATAAATATATTCTCCATTCTAACAATACGATTATCAACTCTCTTGCGAAATTTGATGACTTTTTCATGTATTTTGACTGAGTAATACAGGTTTAAACTCATTGAAGTAATCTTGGGCGGTCTAAAAATGCCAAATTCTTTTGAATGCGCAATTCTTAAGAAATTCAATTTGGGTGAACTTTGAAGTTCTATAGCAAAAAATCAAGCACATGGACCTATGTTAATTTTTGCATATTTCGAATATTGAGGTTCTAAAGTATCTATGTGCAAAGTTTGGTGAAAATGACATGGATTTCACTTTAACTGTGGAACGTCCTTAATCAGATATATACTAGTATCATATAATTTACATCACCATCCGACAGACGTGACCGGGTATTGAACCTCTGATCAGGCCGGTCGGGGGGGGGGCTTTCGGGCTCAACCCCCCCTCCAAAAAAAAAAAATCGACCACAAGGGGGGGGGGGGTAGATAAAAAGATAACGTAGGCCCTATATATATGCGTATGTAATTATTGAACAGGGCAGTATTCCATTTATGTCGTCAAGTACTCTAAAATTAAAGCTTTTATATACTCCACCGGTATTCAAATTCGAACATTTTGTCGCTCGGTCGCTACACGCTCCCTCATAAAATAATATTTAATGCAGAATTCATCAATGTTTTCTGCAAGTATATCAAGTCAATTATCCCTAGCTGCAATAGCGTAGACTGCATTGAAACTTTTTTTGATTGAACTCCCTACTTCACCCAATAATATTACTGCCGTAAAATGGGGGTTTCAATTCTAAATTTGTTTATTTTTGTCAAACGCGCTCTGAATTTTTGTCATTATTTGGAATATGTGTTCTTCCTTGAGAAAATGGCTTCGGTCGCGCCTATTCTCCCTGACCGAGGCTAAAGTTACTTAAATATTAAAAGGGTACTCCGGGCTGAAAATATTGATATCTAATTACATAGAGTAAAATTCTCGGACAAAAAAAATCGAGCATTTTGCACGTGAAGAGTGCCAAAAAAGTGTTATGTTGTTTAATTTTAATAAAAATTTAAAGGGGTACTCCAGACTGAAAATAATATGAATTGAACAGATAAAGAAAGATCAGACAAACAAAACAAGGCAAATTTGACCAAAATCGGACAAGGAATAACAAAGTTATATTTACATTTAAACATTTTGCATTATTTCGGTGAAACAGTTCTATGCATGTCTTCATGAATATTCAATGAACAAACTGATGACGTCACATCCCCCACTTGTTTTTTTTTTTTTTTTTAATTACATGAAATTATGTTAATTCACTTTTATTCCTCCAAGAACTAAAAAAAAATTGAAATTGATAATGCAATAGACACTCATTGCTGAAACTTATTTCATTATGAAGGAGACATATATCACTCAAACATTTATATATATATATATATATATATATATATGTTTGAGTGATATGATTTCATGGAATAACAAAAAAAACAAGGAAAGCGGGGATGTGACATCATCAGCCCATCTAATGAATATTCATGACAACGTGCATAATAATTATGTAACCGTTTCACAAAATATTGCTATTCAATAACTTCGCTATTTGCTATCCGATTTTTTGTGTATGCGATGTGCGGGTTTGTTTGTTATTCTTTTCCCAAATATTTTCTGTATCATATTGCTTAACTTTTTTTCAGTAAAATTGAAAAATGAATGGATCAATTATGTTTATGAATTAGTTATTTTACTGGTATCTTGATGTATCATTTATGACGTTATGAAATTTATATGAAGTCAGTATATGGAAGAAGCGATAAAAGAATACTTTAAAACAAAAATGAGGGCGATCGTCCCTACCCCCCCCCCCCCCCATCCCTCAGGATCGATGGCTGGGGTAGTTTCAGCCCCCATTTTTTTCCTCCAAACTGTGTAAAAACCTTTAAAAATCACCATCCGAAAGTGATTGTTTTTTGCATGGTCAGTATACCCCATACACTTCCAAAACTGTTCCTGCTTTGCCTCCAGATATGCAGTAAGACGTAGTGTTATTTTTAATAATATTCACTCTCAACATTTGATAATTTTTCTCGCTCAGTCGCTATGATCGTAAATACGAACAAATAATCTCAACCATGTGACTTAAGTATTTTTGATGTTTCTAAACTATTATAGATTTAGATTTAGATTTAGATTTATTCATTTTCCGTTCACAAAGCACAACAAAATCAAACAATACATAGTCAAATATGTAAGGGGCCCACTAGATTTCTATCTATATATCACTCTCTCTGTATTTCGTATTTATATTTATTTATATATTTGATTTGTAACTTTGTGTTTCACTGAAATTGTCCATACAAGTGTTTGTTTGTAAAATTGAGAATGATACAATATGTGTGGAATTTGATCAATAAATTTTGAAACTTGAAACCATGGTCCAGGTTGGGTAAGGATGGGGGGGGGGGGCGGGGAGGAGAGAGTAGGGATGAATATCCCCCCCCCCCCGAAAGTTAATTTCATGAAAAATCATTAAGGATTTGAAAGTAATACATACGCTGCATTACACTACATGCAAAGACTTTAATATTTTTACTTAAGCTCTTTTGCTAATCGTATGGAAAATAGTTGAAGGAACTATCAAATAAAACAAGAGACTCGGGGTGGTAACATTGAATAATGTAAATACATGGTATTTAATAAAATCAATCGTAGAGTGACATAATATGACACAAATAAAATGTCTCGAGTACGAAGGCCTTAAGGAGAACATTTTTCATGCTTGAATTAATAGGTTTAAAAGGTATTTTTTTTAATATCATAGAAACAATGGCCAATCTTACTAAGGAGAGGGTGCTCATGATCAGAAGAAAAAAGAAGGTGGCTTCACAATAAGCTCAATGGCTTTGTCTTGCTTGCTCGTAATTCTTTTTTTGTATTTTACGGATTTTCGATCCCTTTGAATATTTCTGGGACGGCCATCAAAGAAATGTGTAGATAACAGCAATAAATATCCACAAGTTTTGAGAGTTTCAATGGTCAGTGGCGGCACCAATATTTTTTAAGAGGGGGGGGGGGCAAGTGCAGGGCAAAGAAAATGGTTGGGCAAGCACTGGGATATATATGGTGAGGGCTTGGGGCTATGAACCCCCCGAAAAATAATCACAACCAAGGAAAAAGAAAATAAAGGAATATAAAAGGGATGAAATATTGTCCCATTTTCTTTGTATAATCATGTCAAAATCTATCATTAATGAAATAAGTTTTTTATCAACAAAGTCAACATGTTGCTCGCATCTTTTTAGAAATCTTGCCCTTTACGTCATGCCCCCCCCCCCCTCCTCAAAATTCTCTCGGTTTACTACGCCACTGGGGTCTAGGGCGAATTACCCCATACTTTTTGTTTTGTTTTTTTTAATTTCTGGGGGGGGGCAATGTGGGGGGAAACTAGGGGATGCCACCCCGAAAGTGCAACTGTCAAAGGTTAAATAAATCAAATTTAAAAAAACATATGGCGACATAAATTATAAACTGTCAATGGCCTTTGTTACATCCGAATTGTCGGGTAATAGTCTTGAATCATCTGCTTCAATATAAGGAATTAGTTAAAATAACCCGCAAAATAATGGCCATGTCTTCCTTTCTATACAAAAGCGGGTTTCATTTAATACGCCCTCTCCTCTTATCTTGATAATTATACTGGATACGACAATTAGACAAAGGTTAATAAAGTTACGAACGAACTATCTAACATGAAGTGATACAAATACGTGGTTAAATGGTTATCATACAGGTCAGCCCCGTAGCCAAGAACTTCATTTAGGGGGTTCGGGGTGCGACCTTGCGTTTAAAAATTGTCAAGCAAAAAAAAGTGTCAAAATTGTTGGCCATTTTGCCCAGTAAAAATTGTTTTCCTCCCCTATTTTTCTTGCTCTTGAAAATATAGGGGGTTCGATCGAACACCCTGAACATCCCCCCCCCCCCGGCTACGGACTTGCAGATTATAAACTAATAACAATTCATATACAGAGATATATAGGAAGAAACAAAAACCGAGAAATACAGAAAAGTAACAAGCAATGGGTGCCGTGAAACACAACACATAAAAAAAACAAGATAAAATAAAACCCTTTTGTGATATTCTATACTCACACACTGGATAAATTTCATCTCTTCACCTTCAATATAAAACACAGGATCTAAATTTTACGATATTATGCGAGAAAGGGATTAAAAAGTGAAATAAAAGATACTTCAAAAAAGAAAGGACAAGTCCATCCCATCAAAAAGTTGATTTTAATAAAAAGAGAAAATCCCAACAAACATAACAGTGAAAATTTCATCGAGATCGGATGTAAAATAAGAAAGAGCGCTCTGACATTTTTAAGTTTCGCTTGATTTCGCAAAACAGTTATATTCACATCCTGGTCGGTAATGAGGGGACTGTTGACGTCACCCACTCACTACTTTATCTTGTATTTTATTCTATGAAATAGAAAATATTATTATTGTCTCCTCATTGTCCTATATGAAACGAGAGTTTTATATTCCTAGCTGAACATATGGTATTACCATTGATTTATGTTTCAGTCAAGTAGGTCCTTAAAGGTCAAGTCCACCCCGCCCAGGAAAATGTTGATTTGAATAAATAGAGAAAAATCAAACTAGCATAACGCTGAAAATTTCATCAAAATTGGATGTAAAATAAGAAAGTTATGACATTTTAAAGTTTCGCTTATTTTTCTCAAAACAGTAATATGCACAACTCAGTGATACCAGTTGACGATGTCAATCACTCACTATTTCTTTTGTTTTTTATTGTTTGAATTATACAATATTTCAATTTTTACAGAATTGACAATAAGGTATAACTTGACAGAACCACATAATGTTAAACAAATGTGAATTCCACATATTCAGGGAGGAATAAAACTTGATTTCACATGACAAGGGGGAGAAAATAAGAATATTTCATATTTCATATAATAGAATACAAAATAAATAGTGAGTGGGTGACGTCATCAGTTCCCTCATTTGCATACCGACCAGGATGTGAATATAGCTGTTGTGTGAAATTAAGCGAAATTTCAAAATGTCATAACTTTCTTATTTCACATCCGATTTTGATGAAATTTTCAGTGTTATGTTTGTTGGATTTTTCTCTTTTTATTCAAATCAACTTTTTGTTGGGGTGGACTTGTCCTTTAATGTAAAATCTGTTAATATTGAAATATTGTATAATTCAAACCATGAAGAAAAACGAAAGAAATAGTGAGTGCATGGGTGACATCATAGACTCTCTCATTTGCGTGTCACTGAGTCGTGCATTTAACTGTTCTGTGAAAAAAACATAATTATAAAATGTCATAACTTTCTTATTATACATCCGATTTTGATAACATTTTCAGCATTGTGCTTGTTGATGTTTCTCTTCTCTATTTATTCAAATCAACATTGTTCTGGGGTATACTGGGGTAATAAAAGCTTAATTTGGTGAAAATCCGTTGAATAATATAGTCGTCGAAGCTGTCTACGGTTCCACGGCATTCCAGAGAAGGAAGACGAAAACACGGACGAAGTCATACGACAAGTGGTCAATGAGAAGCTGGACATCAATCTAACATCAACCGATATTGATCGGAGTCATCGTCTCACGTCGCGATCAGGAATGTCAGAAGGTGCCAAGCCTCGTGTCATCATCATGAAGTTCGCTCGTTATAACATCAGGAAAATGATCTACAGTAACAGAGCAAAGTTGAAAGGAACTAAGATCTTCATCCATGAAGACCTTACAAGACATCGTCAGTCCCTCGTCAACGCTGCTAACAAATCTGATCTGATATCGAAGGTATACACAACTGATGGTAGAGTCAAAGCCCTTGTGAAGGCAACACAAAGATGGGTAACTATCACTTCTGAAAACCAAATAGAAAAACTATAGACTCATGAAATCTACACTAGTTCAAATATGAACGTAATGCTCAGATTATATGAACCTAGCTTTCCCATGCATTTTTTGTAATAAGTCCGTTAGAAACAATCAGAAAGCTATCCTTTGTGTTAAATGTTCAAAATGGTCTCATTTGAAATGTGGAAATGTTTCAGATAATATTTTTATGTCGACGATTGACTGGATTTGTAATAAGTGTTTAATGAATGAACTTCCTTTTTACGTTGAAAATTCACCTCAAAAAGATATAAATGTACCTCTAACAAGAGAATCTCAAGATAATTTTAACGAGAACTCTAAATTGCAAAAATATAAATTCCCAACAGAGAGGGGAATTAAAGTATCACACCTTAATGTTCACAGTTTAAGGAATAAAAAGGATGAAATAGAGTTGTTTTTAGATTCTAATCCATATGATATTTTTTCAATGTCTGAAACCTGGTTGGACAATGATTTTCCCTCTGGAAGTTTACATATAAATGGATATAACTTAGAGAGAAAAGATAGAATTTGTGGAGCTGGTGGTGGTGTTGGTTGCTATATTAAATCAAATATTACCTATAAAAGGAGAAATGACCTTGAAAATATTTCTTTGGAATTAATGTGGATAGAAATCCAAATAACCAACCAGAAATCATACCTACTAGGTATTGTGTATCGCCCTCCCAAGGCAACAATAGATGTGTTTGAAGAATTAGAATATAACATTGAAAACGTTTGTAATATAAGTAATAAAATACTAATCACAGGAGACATGAATTGTAATATGTTAACAAACAACCTTTTGTCTCGGAAAATCACAGACTTGTGTGATTCCCTTCAGTTTAGACAAGTGATCACAAAGCCAACCCGCATTACTTTGATTTTGAATGTCGATAGATATACACCAACTAAGGTTCTGTTACATACCCTAAATTGGCAATCCGTCCAACAACGTATAAAATTCAATTACTGTATAATGATGTATAAAATAATTAATAACCTTGTACCAATGTATCTAACAAGACTCGTTTCCTATAGACCAATTTACTACTCTACAAGATATGCTGCAACCAATCCTTTACATGTCCCAACACCTAGAACAGAATATATGAAATCAACTTTTTCTTATCAAGCAATCGTCATTTTCAATACTCTTCCTTTAAACATACAAACTTGTGGATCATTTATTATTTTTAAGAAGCATTGTAAACAACTAAGTTTAGAATTTTAGTTCATTTTTAAAGTAAACTGAATACATTTTAACTGAATTCCGATATAATCATATGTGATAGTCATAGTGGGCTTTATAGTGGGGTCGGGGATGGGGAGGGATTGTTGTTGTTGTTTTCTTTCTTTAAATATATTATTGTAATCTATATTTTTATATATGTATACCTGTTTAGCATTTTTTCTTCTTTTTACTTGATGTTAATAAAAAAAAATCGAGGATAAGACCGCCATTATGACATAACTGGCGTTAATTGATTTTATTGTATTACTCTATTTTTAGTATTTCTATTTTTATCATGCTGGTATTATTTGTTGTTCTCTGGTTTTTATAGTTGTTTTCTCTGTATGTTGTATGTAATGTTTTACTCTTTTTACATTGTATGATATTGTAATATTTTATTGTTAACATTTGAACAGGGCTCTCTTGTAAAGCAGTTGTATACTGAAGAGACTACCCTGGGTAAATAAAACAAAATAAATAAATAAATAAATAAATTGATATGTTTTAATTTTGTGACGTCAAATACGAATAGCTCTGTCATAATTATTTGTTCTAAAATTCATAAAATGTTATTTCCAGATAACTGAAAAACAGTACATTCATCATTTTCAATTCAATCAAACGTACGATTACATCGACAATTGTATCAGAATTTTCTTTTCAGTTATAATGAAGTATGGAAAAAATGGGAATTTACGGAATTTTTGATAACATGACATAATTTGGGGCAGCTTCGAAAAGCCACAATATTTTTTTTTTTAATCTAAGGTAATACCTTCATTCATAGGTTCTCTTGTTTGTATGTAATCTTTTTTTGTTTTGTTTTTGCTTTATATAAAATAAACAGGGTTGACGATTTGTATGCAATTTGTTTTCACTTTGTATCATGACAGAGATTTAACATAAAAGGCAAGTAACAAAAAATGAAGGACAATTCCTGAATGCACACTTAAGATTTTGTTAAAAATCAAAACGGACGTATTTCAATTTGATGACAGTTGCATTTGATAGTAACTTTTTCTATGTAATTTCCATAAAATGTACTTGTTAAAAAAGATGTCTCTCAATCACTACAGGGTACATAAACAGGACACTGAATTCCTGGACCAGAACCCCTTAAAATGTTGTTTTTTATACTAATTTCGACTACTCTATGACGGACTGTGCTACCAATTAAACTCATTGCTCCCCCCCCAAAAAAAAGATGAAATAAAATTTAGAATGAAAAACATTATGAAGTATGAAATGAATTTTTAAAACTGCAATAACAGACAAAATACAAAAATATAACAATTAACGAATATATCACGGTAGGGTCTGGGAATTATTAGACCCGGTCGAAACAACAACAACCCGACGCCAATTATTAAAGCTATGGGCGTAGAATAAACACAAGAATCCAAACAATCCTTGACCATAAAGAGTGACCAAGTGATTAGCATTCGGGAATTCGTATATAGGCCCTTACAAGCGTCACATTCGTCTAGTTCTGCTCTGGTGTTATGATGTCTCCAAATTCCCGCTCTCTTCGTTTTGTTATCATTATTCGCCTCTAGAAATATAAATGGAGAAGAAGCATCAGATGAACATGAGTCTCAATCATAAAATTCAGAAGAACTTCCCTCATAATAACCATATCGGCTCATAGAATGAAAAAAGAAGTCTGAATCAGAGTCTGAATCAAAATACATGTGTGAATCATACTCTGAATCGCTTTCCGGTTCGCATTCCAGATCAATATCATAATCCGAGTCCAGATCACGATCTTCATTTCTCTCTCTGCCGCCTTCCAAGTCCGACTTAGAGCTGTCTGGTGGCCAAAGATCTCCAGTTACGATGCGAGAAAGATTCTTAGGTAGGACGCCCTCATGGGTGATGTGATGACGGAGAATGGTCCTTGAGGCGATTTCCTCGAGAGGTAAGACCGAATGACTTTGAGACGTAATTATCTCCTTGAGATCTTTGAACTCTGGAGTCAATGTGTACGGCAAATAATCAATCACCTCTTCCCATGTTTCATGGCGATTGTTTCTCTTCTTTGGATCGCATCCATTCCGAATGAGAACCAATGCCACATCCTTCAGAAACTGCGGATATATACTCAGGTGCATTTTCATCAAGGAATGAAGCATTGTATTCCTGTCAATATTCCGATGGGTAGCATCTTCACACTGTACTAACCTTGAAATCAATCGTTTCAAACGCTTTAACTTTGTGTCATTGACACGTACTCTTCTATCTAGTAAGTAATTCCGACATCGTACGATGATATCATGGCTGACAGATGTGACATTACATCCTTTACATTTCTTTCTGATGGTTTTCACAAATTGTTCTGCAAACGTCAGTAACGATTCAAATGTCTCTGTTGATTCGGGGCAGCTGGACATTGCAATCGCTATCAAGTCCGAACCAAGACACTTCAGCATTTCTTCCTGTGCCTTTCTAACAATACGTCTTGGAGCGCTTTCAAATATTGGCAAGCAAGAGTTCATGATTGAAATACACTCCTTCACGTCATAATTTTTCCAAAATTTCACATCTACTCCTCGCAAGCCTTCAAGGATACACCCTATCACTGAACCAATCTTGAGCTTCGATTGTTGTTCCAACTGAACTGCATCCTTGAAGATCTGAAGTGCTTTCATCTCGATGTCCCTGCGATAATGAAATACACCACTTCGGGCGTGCAAAAGAAGTTTCGGCACGAAGTAGTCCATTACAATGTTCTCTGGTAGAGTCCTTTCTGCTATCAAGAATGCTTGGGTAATTATATTCCACTTGTCAAACTGACTACTCCTCCATTCTTCAAAATCAACTTCCATTCCTGAAAAAATGGAAAAGCCGTTTGAGAAGGTGTATTTTCTTCTTTCCTCAGAAGAAGCACTGGATATTTTCTTGCGAATAGATTTAGCTCTAGATAAATACGTGTACGCACTTTCAACGTCTCCATCAAGGGAATAATCTTCAGCTAAAATAACGGTCACCCCGAGTATTTCTAGAGCTCGTATCTGTTCTTCATCTGACAGCTGCATATACCTTGTATTCCTCTGGAGGAAAAAGTTCACCAAGTCTGACTGCTTGCACATTGCTGCCAGACAACACGGGTCCAAACCTTTGGAGTTACACATTGGAGTTGCTCCATGGTCGATAAGTAGTCTGAGAATGTCTACCTTCCTTTCTATTGTACCAGGAACTAGAGAATAAGCATGTTTAAACTCATAGATACTATAGCAGCAGGTATCAAAGACGGCAAAATAAATTGGTGAATTACCACATTCACATTGAGAATTCGGATCGGCACCCTGATCAAGTAAGAACGCAACCAGTTCGGTGTTACGACTTCCACAAGCAAACATCAAGGCAGTCTTTCCGTGCTTGTTTCGACCATTCACATCGAAGTCTTTGGGGTGGGAAGCAGCGAATTTTTTGATATCTTTCAAGCTCATCGTCGGGGTCTTTTCCATTCTTGATACCAAGTTAATGGCACGGGAGTTTCGAGACTTCTTGGAAGACGCCATTTTCACTTAGTTCCAGGAATCAAACACGTTCTTCTTTAGGTCTATTCATGGAAAATAAAACAAAACAAAACAGAAAAAAAACAATTTTGATAATCGCCCAATAATACTAGAAGATAACAGGAGACACGACACAACAAAAGGGGAACAATACCGCCAAAGCAATTGTAGTTATTAATGATCATTGCTGAGCACTATAGTTACTCTAAATCAATCATCCGTTAAGTGCATCAATTTAGCTCGAAAAAAACAGAACTACTAATTTACTGTGTAAGATTATCTTTTCTGAAAATTTTGTTTTCTAGAAAGTAGACACACATTAAACACAAGATTCATGTATGAAAACATACAACAATTCAAATTACCATGTAAAAGAATAAGAAAAGGGATAGATTGGACATAAAGTTATCACCATCAGCTCATACAGCTGAATATTCATGACCGCGTGTATTTTTTCACAAAATATTGCTAAAATTAGGAATTCAATAACTTCAGTTATCAGATTTTGATATAACTTCAAGCATGCGTTCTTGTTTGATTTTACTATATTTATTTAGAAATTATTTTATCCTTGAGTACCCCTATATAAGATGGAAAGTTCACCCTGACGAAAAGTTTGTTTTGTAAAAATACCAGGTGAATGTTTCATAAAGCTATTACAGCGACTTTTAAGATCGACTGGTGATCATTTCTTACGCGCTAAATAATCACCAATGAACATTAATGGTGAATATCATGTACCACAAGAAAGGATCACCAGTCGTTTTTTTAAATCGCTCTTAACTTACGAACAGTTAAATGAAACGGGTCCCAGGAGCATTATTATGTTTTAGGAAAATCCATCAAAGATTGAGAAAATTATTAGAATTTTAAGTTTTTGGTTTGTAACGTCATATTTGAGCTGCTGCCTCATAAATCTTATCATATAATATGAAATGCATATAAATGTTATGATGGTTCAAGATGACTGAAATTTAATTTTCTTTCAGGAGTTGGTGTGAAATGATTTGTCTGTTGATATATAGAAGATACAATAAAGAGCATTTTCTTTAAATTTTAAGAAATGGACTTTTCACTGATTTTCAATCCACGATATGGGGAATGCGCTCGCATACGACTTTTAAAAAATTGTAATAATTTTTTAATATTTTATGAATTTACATCCAACCTTCACCAACGTTTATTGTCCTTTTTCCTGTTATTTCTACAATAAATAGGGTGAAGTTCCCCTTTAAATAAGATAGAACCACGTCACTTCATGGTTGCAGAGGGGCAAATAAGTTTTGTATATATAAGATTAAGACTATAATTCCAAGGCATGATAGTACGGGATAGAAATCCAAGTAAATGAATTAAAATTCCAACCGCTATACTATACAGACTCAAACACCAGCAACTGATAGAGACCGAACTAAAGCTTTAGGCATCCCCTATCTCCCATCAGAGGCAGCACTAGAGTTTTTTAAATATGGGGGGGGGGGGAGCTTTTGGGGCAGCATTTACTACACATTTTTTTCAGTTTCACAATTTCTGGGGGCAGCTGGGCCGGTAAGTTGGCAATTCGTCTACTGACCACTCACCACATGCTCTACTTTCATTAAGTCTAATGCCATCAAGTCCATCAACATTTCGTCTAACAACCATTTGGTCCAATAACAATTAAGTCAAATCATCACTTCGTCTAATCACCAGTTCGTCTATTTCCATTTCGTCTAATAACCAGTTGGTCTAATACCCATTTTGTTTCCCTTCATTTCGCACAGTTAGCACTTTATTAGACCAAATGCTATATGGACTAAATGGCTATTGGACCAACTGATTATTAGACGGAATCGCATTAGACTAAATGAAAGTAGACCATGTGGCGAGTGGACGAACTGATGGTAGACCAATATGATAGTAGACGAGTTGGCAATTGGACAAATTTGTATTAGACGAATTGGTAATAAACCGCTGGGCCGGTCGGGGGCAAATGCCTCACATACCACCCCTCCCTTGGTGCCGCCTCTATCTGATCTCTCCCTCTCTCTCCCTTCCTCCATCTCTCTCTCTCTTTCCAGCGAGCTGATCCCTGCATGGTGTTACGCAATATCTCATTATCTTAAACCACGGAGTTCAGTATAGCTCACGAAGGAAGTTCTGTGCAGGTATACAGGCCAAATTAATACACTGCTCCGACCATGGAGCTATAGCAATAGCTTCATGCTCCGACACTGCTTTGTGTTACATGCACATGGTGTTACCATCAGGTAACAATTCCCTATTTATTAGTACCATGGTACCCGACTGTTTACTTCATCAATCAGCCCGAGCAAAATTTACATCCAATCAGACAATCATAATATATAACTCTTGAAGTTGTTGTTATATCATCCTCACTCTTGACTATAAATTTCCCTACTAGCTGTTGGCTATCCTTTTCAATGGGCACCGCACATAATCATATAAAACATATAATACTTGAAAAAGTATAAACCTTCAATGTTTTGAAAAGTTATCTCATTGTATATGTTTCGGTCTTAAAATTGTACAAACTAAAAACACTTAATTTTGACCCCTTTCCAAGAAATTTGACAATCGAGAAGAAAGAGAATATATCTTACCAGGCAAAGATGAAAGAGCGGGCAATTGTTCGTAGGATGGACACGGTGATGGGCAACACGATCACGATGACTCAAGAGGAAAACTTCATCATATTATGGACCTACTGACTGTATTGTGATCTTCTCCAACCAAAAATGACGCACGTGGTGTTAAATCCGAAGTTGGCGGATTGCAGAGATGTTGGCTCCGACTGCGCGCGCAGACACCGTTCAATGACGAAAACACTTTCCTAAAATCTGCCAGCCCGGATAATTACCAGTAATTTCGGGTGGGAAAGATTCGTGAAAAATTAACCCAACACTAATTTGAACGAAAAATAAACTAAAGGTATAGCTTGAAAGAAAGAAAATATAGAAAGAAAGAAAGCTAGATGAAAGAAAGAAATTAATAAAGATGAAAGAAAGTTAAGAAAGAAAGAAAAAAAAAGGAAAAAAAAAAGAAAGAAAGAGAGCGAGGGAAAAATAGAAAGAAAAGAAAGAAGGAACGAAAGGAAAATAGAAAGAAAAGAAAGAAGGAACGAAAGGAAAATAGAAAGAAAAGAAAGAAGGAATAAGGGAAAGAAAGGAAGTAGGCCTATCTATCGATTTATTGGTGGCTTCAGTATCGAAAGCTTTTAGTTTTATCGGGAAGATGCAGAGTAGGGAGGGGGGGGGGGGCTGTGAAAAAAATTGTTTGGTTTTTCTTCAAGTAAGAAAGCAATCAAGCGAACAAAGAAACAAAACAAAATTAAAAAGAAAACAAGATCGATCTCTACCGCCGTACTCCCCTCTAGCTGCACCAAGGCATGGATTTTTTTTTGAACTCCAACAAAAAAATATATTAATAATAATCTGAATAGTCACTCTATGTCGAATGAAGACTGCTTTTGAGAAACGTTTCCAAAGATATTTTATCTCGACAACTATTTCTCTATTTTCTCCTTTCATTCCCTTCCTAATTTTTGTTTCATTCCTCCTTTCTTTTCCCCATGATCCTAATCTTCTTTCGTTTTCTTTTTTATTTCGTTCTCATGTATTTTCCCAGCTCGTACACAAAAAAGGAAAGAAAGAAGAAAAAAAACGAGCGCGGAACGCGAGCTAAATTTTGTAATGTAAACGGAACATTTCAAGCACTATTTTTTTTAGTTATCAACGGGAGTATATACTACAAAACAAACCAATGAAAGTGTGAAGCACGGATTAAAATATATAACTAGTTATTTTTAAATTTATATTGACTTGGAAAACAAAATATTTTGAGAGCCATATGTAATCCTTATAAGATTTCTTAATGTGAGCGGAAGTGTTTTTTATGTTGATTTAGTTACTTAAAAGTTTTTTTTTTTTGCCAATTCCCTTTATTCTCACTTTCCTCCCCTTCTTTTATTTCCCCTTTCTTTATTAAGTTTCTTTTTACTCTTTTCTCCAGGGGCGGCGGAGCGAAATGGAAAGTGGGGGGGGGGGTACAGGAAAAATAGGACACCTTTCTTTTGAAAAGGGCACTATCTTAAAACAAAGAAAACATGACTAATGAACCAAAAAAATGACCGGGCTAGATATGTCGTATAACGTAATTATTTATAAGAATTTGCGAGCGAGTAAAAATTTTGACATTTTTCTGACGAAAATCCAATTTTGTGATAGATATTGACAACTAATATAAAAAAAAACCTAATATCATATTTCACTCTTCTCTCTTACCTTTCCCTTTTTTACTTGGTCGAGAAAAATTTGGGGAGGGGGCAAGAGCCTCCAAAGCCCCCCATTTGTACGCCAATGCTTATCTATCCCACTCACATGACTCATGAAACTAACGCATGTATGATTTTCCTTACAAGTTTTTTCCTTCATAAGTAGTAACATATAAAAATTAGAATATTGTTTTCTTGTTTCAAAAGGGCACTCGTTATAACATAAAATGAGTCCTTCTCAGGCTAAATATGAGAAAGGGCACATATATAAGAAGGCAAAAGCATATAACGGGTCCTTCTCAAATGTGAAATGGACACAGGAAACGTTCGTGAGGGGCCGTTTTCTTGGGTAAAAGGGGCACTGATACGAGAAAGGGTACTTACATGAAGGCAATGGACACTTGCTTACACATAAAACGGGTCCTTTTCAGGTAAAGGTGCACTTTCTTGGGTAAAAAGGGGCACCGATTCCAGAAAGGGCGCTAACAAGAAAACAAGGGGGCACTTGCTCACACATAAAACGGGTCCTTCTCGGGTGAAAGGGGAAGAAATTACGTTTGTGAGGGGTAATTTCCTTGGGTAAAAAGGGGTGCCAGGTAAAAATGGCAGAGGTAAAAATGGCAGAGGTAATAATGGCAGAGGTAAAAGTGGCAGAGGTAAAAACGGCAGAGGTAAAAATGGCAGAGGTAAAAATGACTGAGGTAAAGATCATGACATGCTATATCAACTAGGAAGAGACGGAGCCTTTCCAGTTAATATCAGTCATAATTATTGGCCTTGAATGGACTCCTATCGACGGAATGAGCATTATGAGCTGAAAAGATATTATTTAGATTTTTAAATCATTTTAGGTCAGCTCTATACTTTATCGTTGATATGATTAAGCTCAAACATTTTCATGCCAAAATGATTTCAATTAGTGAGTGATTAAAGGATTTATCTTGGCCATTTCATAAAGTAGAACAGCACTTAATCACATACATACCAAACGAATTTTAATGTAAACACCAAATGTGCGCTACCATCAACACACTGAAATAGACAAGTTCGGGATTTCTTCGAACCACTTGCATCACTTTGATAACAGAAAAATAACAAAACGTTCTGTAATAAAAGTAATTTTTCATATTTCAACATCATAATGGATCCGAATAGACATTGATATGATACGTATATAGTTTAGTGTAAATGATATAATAATAGCAATTAGTGTTTAATTTTTCAGAATAATACCTCATTGCAGCTAGTCCAGTAGATGGCATGTTCCTAAACTAGTTTCTATGGTAACAGTTACCGCATGAATTTGGAAATGTGTAGCGAATCAAGGATTTTATTTCAAATTTATAGGCTTTTCTTAGGTACCATTCAATCGACCTGTTTTGAAGGGGAAATTCACCCTGACAAATGATTTACTGTAAAAATAGCAGAAAAATTCATTGGTGAAGGTTTACGGAAAACCCATCAAAGATCAAGAAAGTTATTAGAAGTTTGAGTTTTTGATCTGTGACGTCATATACGAGCAGCTGCCCCGTATTACTTTTCAAATTTTTAATCAGTGGTTCATGATTGCTAAAAAAGTCTTTCAGGAGCGGATGTGAAATGATTTGTATGTTGATATACTACAATAATTATTTAGAGGGGTCCAATTAATACAAGCACTGCTTTTTAGTGGATCCCTCCATTTTCTCAGAATTTTATTTTATAATTATATTTTGCTAATATATAATACTTTGTTTTACTTATGGAAAAATATCATATATTGTACATGCCTCAATTTAATTTGTCTGCATAAGTTCATTGTAATTATTTCGACCACTTTACTTTGTTCTGTTGAAAATGAAATAAATTGAAATCAAAATTGAAAAAATTGAAAAACAATAAAACCATTTTCCTTTTTTTAATGACATTTCATTGATATTTTTTATTACACCAGATTTGTAAAAAACTGCTTGCAAATAACGTCACCATAAAAATATAAAATTCTAATAGCTTTTTAAATCTTTGATGGATTCCCTTAAACCCTGACCAATATCATTTTAATTATTTTCTGTTATATTTACAATAAACTTTATGTCAGGGTGAATTTCTCCTTTAATGGACTAAGTACAATACTTGGGATCCAAAGTGTGCTTCAAATTTGAATATTAGAAGAGCGATTTGACATGAGAAGGCTGTGCATGTATTAAAGTCCAGGAAAAAAGTAAGAAAAAACAACTCAGGTGTTATCAATTTGGTGCAGAAAATCTACAGTATGATTTAAAAAATGCTACCCATTCCATTAGTCAAACATTATAATTCAAATTTTCTTCTCAGAACCTTTCTTATTTAATTTACTGTACATGGAGGGGATATTTGATTTTTTTGGCATGGGGGTTTAAGACTGGCCATTTATACCTTTGTCATTTTTACCTCTGCCATTATTACCTCTGCCGTTTTTACCTGTGCCATTTTTACCTGTGCCATTTTTACCTGTGCCATTTTTACCCCTGCAATTTTTACACCGAGCCAAAAAGGGCACTTACAAGAAGGCAAGGGGGCACTTGCTCACACATAAAACGGGTCCTTCTCAGGTGAAAGGGGCATAGAACACGTTCGTGAGGGGCATTTTTGGGGTAAAAATTGGCAGATACGACAAATGGCACTTGCTAACAGATAAATTGGGTCCTTCTGAGATGAAAGGGGCACAGAACACATTCGAGAGGGGGTATTTTGGGGGGTAAAAATTGGCACTTATATGAGAAAGGGCACTTGGTAACACCTAAAACGGTTCCTCCTCAGGTGAAAGGAGCACATTACACGTTAATTTGTGAGGGGGCATTTTTCGTGCGTGAAAAGGGCACCTTTTCAGTGCGTTGTGCAAGCCCCCTCCCGATCGCCGCCCCTGCTTCTCTCCCCCTTTTTTTGCGCAAGGCATGCAGTAGAGACACAGTCGCTTCGGCTCTCTGGATCCGCCCCAAAGACGATCTGCCCATATCTTTCAATTTCCCTCGACTTTTCATTTGGTATTTAGACCTCTAGATTCACAATATAATTTTTCCCTCACGCCCTCTTTCTTTCAATCAATTATTTTCTGTGGGACAAGGCCCCCTGGACCTGCGAACGCTTCCCTTCCTATGTCTTTTTTATTTCTAATTCCTCTCTGAGAAAAAAACTTAAAAAAAAAAAAAAAAGATGTTTAAAAAACTCATCGATCCATCAACCTGTAACGCTCGAGGGGAGAGGCTAAACTTTCAGTTACCCGTTTACTAACCCTCTCTCTTCTTCTTTCCTTTGCTTTTTTCTTTCTCTCCCTTCAACCCTTTCCCTTCCTCCTCAATTTCCTTCACTCTTCTGTTTCCAAGCTCCTTTCTCTCCTCTCTTCTTTTTATTCCTTATTCCTCTTCTGTTTCTTTCACTACTCTCTAAATCAAGAACTCGGAATGATAAACTTAGCAGATACATTCATTTTGATAAGGACCTGACCAAGAATAGCAACATTTATGAAATAAAGTATTGCATATTTCATAGTATTTCATAATACTGTTTCACGGTACACACAATCGTAACAAAATCTCGTTAGGAATTGGAAAAGCATTATGCACTATTAGAGAATTGACCAAACATGGAAGGGGCTAAACTTGTAAGTGTAACAGGGCCCGTCTTACAGAGAGTTATGATTGATCCAATCAATCATAACTCTATGGAAATCCATCTGTGTCATAATTTTTTCTACAGGAAATTTGCAAAATGTCAATTGTAAACAAAGGAGAACACACCAAATTGTCAAGAAATCAACGACTTTATGGATATACATTCATATCTAGAATTTTTTTGAACAAACATGCATTTCATATGTTGACTTTGCTGGCTTTCCATAGTTGCGATTGATTCGCTTTTCTTTGTAAGACCGGCCCCAGATCTGAAATTGAGATGGGTTAAACAGGTAACTCAAATCAACAAAGGCAGAAATCAGATAACAAGTTCAAAAAGTTATGAAATTTTTTTCCATAAAGATTTTGGAGTAATATGTTGTATATGAACGAGCTGCTTGATGTAACGCCACTCCTTTCCCCTTGTCTTCTTATTCTATAAAATTTCTTTTGGGTAAAATATTCCAGAGTAACAAAATTTGCCAATTCACCATTATAACGAGTTTGAACAAAAAAATTGAGATAATTGTGATTTTGAAATACATAAAAAGTAGGGAGATGCCATTATTACTTTCCCGCTTGGATTTGTCATAAAGAAATATATAGAACTATGTACACAATACAAATGCAATATACTCTTTTCATGCTTTCCAAAAAATCTTTATTAATTGCATAATCACAATCAATCAAACATCTTAAACCAGAACACATTTTCAGGTTATGTAGTTTGGAAGATAACAAATCCAAACTGAAAAAAGGGCACAGGTGGTAATTTTTTTACTTCAAAATGAACATCTCGACCAAATTTATCTCTCAGATAAAAAAAAGCCCTGCTTGTTCATCATTAACTTTTATTTTGTTGTCTGAGAGCATGAGATTAAAAAAAGGACAGTATTTCAAACATTAAAGCATAGCTTGTTATTTTGAAGGTTAGTTACTCCATGGGATATCCAAAGATTTGAAATGAGGTTCAATATTCCGAATAGGCCTAAGGCTTGCACAGAACTTATCTCATTACGTACCTTCTCTTATTGGCGGATTAACAATCCTTTGAAATAATTCTACAAATATCATTTACAAAAATGAACCTGTATCATATTGCGCTTTTCACAATAACAAACTTTCGGAATTAACGAGTGTATACACATACCCAACTACTAAGCACACTTCAAGAAATCTTAACTTCATGAATTTAGCATCTGTGCCTTCCTGTGGTAAACTATAGGGCCTCATGAAGCCAGAATACTTGACTTATTTTCCATATATCTGCAAGTTTCTGTTTCCCAATTACTTTTTACAATCCTAAATGCATTTGTAATAAATGTTCCCTAGTACTCTTTAAAATCTCAAAATGGAAATGTTTCAAACATTGAGTAATAACATTTGGTGAATAGGCCTAGTACGGAAATCGAAATAAATCTTTATAAGTACTCACTCCAGCATTTTCTCAAAGGTTTGTTACTCCATGGGATAGAATAATTCAAAGATAAGGCAATCTGAGGGTTTGAAATGAGGTTCAACATTCCGAATAGGCCTACGACTTGTACAGTAATTTATCTTGTAACACACTTCATATTTTTGTTGGATGAACAAACCTTTGGAATAACGCCACAAATATAATTTGCGAACCCAATTTTTCATTTGGACTAATGAACGTATTAGTATATGTAATTTGCACATTTCAAAATATTGAACTTTCGAAATAAACAAGTGTATACACATACCTGACTAAAAATAAGCATACTTCAAGAAACCTTAACTTTATGAATTTAGCATCTGTGCCTTCCTGTGGAACATAGCCTACCTCATGAAGCTTGAATACTCAATTTATTTTTCAATATATCTGCAAATTTTTGACCTCATTACCTTTTACAATCCTAAATGTATTTGTAATAAATGTTCCTTTGACCCTTGAGTACTCTTTAAAATCTCAAAACGGAAATGTTTCAAATATCGAGTAATAACATTTAGTGAATAAGCCAATACGTAGATCGAAATAAGTCTTAAAGTACTCACTCCAGCATTTTCTAAAATTTGTTTGGACATAAAATTGATATTATTTTACTAATCCCACACGAATTGGCAAGATAACTACCCTGAATTATCCATGATTTTGATAATGAACCTCATCTCTTATATTTCATGTATTGTAGAGTTTGGTATGTGATTTCCTACATAAAAAAAAGGCCTTCACTTGCATATGGACGAGAATTTTAACTAAAAAATAATTTTTATTACATCTCTTAGAGGGGATGGGGGGGGGGGGCAGGGTGGGATGTTCTCCCCCCCCCCCTGGATCCCCCACTGGATAAGATGCAATGATTTTCAGCAAGTCGTTGCAAGTCAAACAAAACTCTTCATCAAAACATGATGAAACGCTACCGATTACAAATTGGCGGTTCTATCATCAAAGTAGTCCTACAGATGTATTGGAAAATAATGAACACGGTTGTAGGCCCAAATCATGATCACAAAACAATTTTAACACCGATCAACACACTGGACATGATGTAACAGCAAACTACTCTGTCAAAAGAGCAATATGGACAAATACCAAAACTTGTGACAACACCAACATCAACACATTTACTAAGACATCTTGCAGTGGGGATAATAACCAAATACCTCAGTAGAAAATTATGCCACTATAATTGTGAATTATGAAGGGTAATAATTATTATTCTAGTAGAATAAAAAGGTCACTGTTATTTTTCCTCTGGGTTTATTGAATGGTACATGTAGGTATACTTGCATGTGATGGATGAAAGCTTTTGTGACATCCAATATGGATGATCAATCTGAGTAGGAAAATTTCATGGGGCAAAGCCTGAGCTTGAGAACAAGAAGCCATCTCTTTTATAGAATGAAATCCTTTTTCTTTTGATAGAATATATGTAGTATGTACGGCAAGGAAACAGGTTTTATGCTTGCAAATCTGAAAGATTATGCTGTTATTTCAAATAGAGAATTTGAAGGAAAATTGCCTTTATATGCATTTGAACCCCTTTTTCTGCTTGATTCCCTCAGAGGAAGTAAACATTTCCTGCAAACCATTATACTCCATTGTGTGAGGAATAGATTTCTGACATTCATGGTTGTTCAGTATTCCATGCATTGTACTGGTCTTAGGGGTTTGTTTCACAAAGACTTATAAAAATCACACTTAAATTCCAAGTTTTAACACATCGTCGCATTGGTCTGATCATGCCAACTACTATATGTAGTCATCAAAGAATTAGGTTGAGTGCTTCTTGGCATTTCAGTGTGACTTTAAGTTACTCTTTGTGAAACACCCGTAATATGCCTATATTATTATTATCAATATGTTAAAGGCCCACACTGCAGTCATCATCAAAGACCTCTCTGTAAAACAAATGTGACTTGAGAACACTGCTATTTAAGCACCTTGTCCTTGTTGGTTTAGAGCAATGTGCATCAGTAATAAAACAATTTTAGTATATAAGTATAGTAGTTGTTGAAGCATAGTAGGTAGGCCTACAATTGTGGTTAAAAATTATTGATGTGAACTGGATCAATGCTTACATTATCATTCAATTCTCTGATAATTGGAATACTAAGATAAGATAAGATAAGATAAGATATTTATTCGTCTTTCTTTCTGCACATACATTTTATCTTACAAGTATGATTTCACATTCTACAAATGAAAAAAATCAATTAACCATAAATCATTGTTACAGTAGAAAAAAAGAAACATAGCAAATAACTAAACGTATTGAGAGAAAGACAAGGAGAACCCCTGAAAAAGCAAGGCTTGTAAGGCTAGGATCTCCTTTGTTTCAAGTACATGACTGAATAGTATTCAGTGTTGACATGTAATATCTAACTCAAAATCAGAGTAATCATTTTCTTCTTCTTTACTCCTCCTTTTCAGCATCCAGCTAGTACTCCTAACCATGACTTCCACATAGCAATTCTCCTTATTGACACTGTGACAAGCAAATGCTCCACATTGTAATATTCCTAATTATAATTCTCGCCATCCCAACTATCATCATCATCATCATCATCGGACTCATCCAAACTCTCATCATCGTAATTCCAATCACCATACTTAAAATTAAATCTTGGAGGACTTGAAAGAAAGAGCTTGGCGTCTGGTTCGGGTTCTCCTTTAACCATGACAGACAGGTGTCTCGGCAGAATACCTTCATGGGGGATCTTGTGACGCAAGATTTTCCTAGCTGCTATCTCTTCCAATCTCAAAACTTCTGTTGGCGGAGAGATGACAGTCACCACTTGTTTGTCCTTGGGTGAGTTTGGATCAAAGAATACGTAATTAACAAACATCTCTTTTACAGTCTTACCATCAGCGTTGCGAACATCAGGATCACATCCATTGCGGATAAGGATAAGAGACACATCCCGGAGTAACGACGGATACAGATCGAACGCGATAATATTGAACAAAGGATGCAACATCGAATTACCACTGTCACTTATCTGTGTCGCATCTTCACACTGAACTAGAGCTGAAATGAGCAGCTTCAAACGGTTTTCTTTCAATGTACCCTTACTATCAGAGTCCAAGAGTATTTGAGCCATCCTATCCATAATATAGTGGGTAACTGATGGGGAACTTCTTCCACATCTTCTTCTCATCATGGAAATCATACGTCCAAAGACCTGAAGAAGTGACTTGAACATTTCCTTTGACATGGAGAAATCAAAGAGAGGAACATGATACAGGAATGCTCCCAGGTGATCATGGGCCAACTCTGTTGCAAACTTGTGTAGACGAGCATCTGAGAGTTCCGTGAATTCTTGAAGACATAGTTCAAGAAGCTTGTAGCACTCCCCAAACAGGTCATGTTTAAGCTGAATATCTCGCCTAACAAAGAAAATGACGTAGAGGACATTAAGGATCATCTGCAGGACACTCCCCAGCTTGGCCGTGGTGGACTTCAATTCCCATCGGACTGCTTCCTCAAATATTTGAGTACCCTCAGAACGCCGTTCATTTCCTTTGGAAAAGAGATAACAATCATGTCCATGGGCTAGAAGTCTTGGAAAGAGATATATGTCCCTCTTTTTCACTGGTAACACTCTACTTGCAACTAGGAAGCACTGAATTCTTACAGCCCAATTGTCAGATTGAATTCGTTGCCAATCCTTTTCGGTGGTGCATGCCCGCTTTGTTCTAAATAAATGAAAATGATTGGCTATTCCTACTCTCTCCTGATCTGGTACTGGCACTCCACTACCCTTCCGGATAGCAAACGCTTTACAGAGATATTCATGAGGAGTCACATCATCACCTTTGCAAAAGCCCATAGTCAATGCAAGCACCACAGCATAGATTTCACAGGCTCGTGCTTTCTGTTCAGCGGGTACCTTTAATCTACACGTGCCTCTGTTGACGAAAAAGTCCACAGCAGCCTTGAATCTGTGTAGTGCAGCAAATGATGGGGGATCCAACCCATCAGAATTACACTGCAGGGTTGCTCCATGACTGATCAGGTTCCTCATCATGTCTATTCTTGGCTTCTTGGCTACCTTGTTAAGGTAGCTATCGAATAAATCGCAGCTTTCTCCCCACAAGCAGCAGCAATTGCATCCCACTGATGCAAAATGCATAGGTGTGTTACCCCCTTTGGTGCTTGTAGCATTCGGGTCAGCACCATGCTCGAGTAGAAGGCTAACCAATTCATTGTTTGTGTGCATACATGCAATCATCAAAGGTGACCATCCAAGGTGGTTCCTAGAATTCACATCCACCTCGCGAGTAGAACAGAGTGATTTAATTCTGGCCACACTGAGTACGAGACATGTATCTCGGGATTCACGTACTTCAATCATAATAGAGGCAAGATTGATGGGGTCTCTTTGGCCTTTAATGTGGTCTTTCTTCTTCTTACTCATGATTGGTGATCATCTGCACCAAACTTGAAGAATCTGTACACAAAAAAGAAAATATACAAAATTTTTTA
Source organism: Lytechinus pictus (assembly GCF_037042905.1). Taxonomy (NCBI): domain Eukaryota; kingdom Metazoa; phylum Echinodermata; class Echinoidea; order Temnopleuroida; family Toxopneustidae; genus Lytechinus; species Lytechinus pictus. The sequence continues at coordinate 27,641,414 of NC_087258.1, read as the reverse complement.
GAATAAAGTTAATAACAAAGTCTGTATGACGAATGATCGCCAAGATGGTCATGCTTTATATCCAATTGCAAACTTTGTAAGGGGGGGGGTTCTTTTAGGATTATATTCACTTGGTATACAACGAGTTGTTTTACTTCTCAGATAGCCTTTATGGGCTCAACCAATTTGGTCTGGATGGAACCCTTGATGAATATCCGTCCTTATAAATAATTGAATTACCAATGATCAATAAATGGTGAGCTTCTTAACATGTTCCTTTGCTGGTTGTTTATGATGTATAGGCTGCATAGTGTATGAAATGTTTTGGATATACGTGGTCATTGCAAAAAGGATTTTGCGTTTTGAGTGCAAATTATATTAGCCATTATGCAATCAGGTTTTAAAATAAATGAACTAACGTCAGGATGTTGTTTCACAAAGATTCAAGACCAACCATGGAGAGGTTTACTCGTCTTATGCCAATTTGTCCAATTGCCAACTTGTCACCTTCCATTTGGTCTATCATCAGTTCGTCTACTCACCACATGGTCTACTTTCATTTAGTCTAATGCCATTCCGTCTAATAACCAGTTGGTTCAATGGCCATTTAGTCCATATACCACTTGGCCTCATTAAACTAAAGTGTTAATTGTGCAAAATGAATGAAAAAAAAAGTGGGTATTAGACCAACTGGTTATTAGACGAAATGGTAATAGACAAAATGGTGATTAGACAAAGTGATGATTGAACCAAATGGTTGTGAGACGAAATGTTGGACGGAATGGCATTAGACTAAATGAAGGTAGACCATGTGGTGAGTGGACGAGTTGGCAGTGGACGTATTGACAATTTACCCCATGGAGATCCATGTACATTTAGTTGTATTAGTATCTTCATCATATCAAGTCACACCGACACGTATGGGAACACATTACCTACCGCTTTGATGAGTATTTATTGTGCATCATCTCCATAAATACCATGTGACCAAAGAGGTGATGTGTCTGAAACGCATTTTAAATAAATATAGGCATGGACACATCTGTGTTTTGAGCTAATCAAGTATGAAATCACAGATTCTGGCCTAGAAAGTGGAAGCATAAACATGCCCTATTTGTACTATAGGATTACACACCAACCAAAGTATATTCAAACGTGATTCATATTCATGCTGTTGTAACTGTCAAATTTGCTGTTATCACTTTTAATAGTTGCCTTTACATTTTGATTTCCATACATTATTCTGTACATTTAAATTGGTTTATTAACATCCCAAGTCATGAGATCATCCTTCTTTCCATCTTCACCATCTAGTCAGGGGCCTTAGGCCCATAATTTGAAGTTTTGGGGACAGAGTTTACAAAAGCACCAAACTTTCCCTATGTCACTATTAGGTCAATAGCTTCATTTTTTCCCACAGAACATGGTGTTGAAAATTGCATCTTCATGCAAAAATATGCTAACTTATGTAAATTAGCAGTAATTTATGCATGAAGCCATATGCCAATAGGAATTGATTAATAAAAGTTAATAAAAAAGATACCAAACTTTAGGAAAGTCTCTATCAGGTCAATAGCTTTAATTTTTCCCACAGAACATGGTGTTGAAAATTGCATCTTCATACAAAAATATGCTAATTTATATAAATTAGCAGTAATTTATGCATGAAGCCATATGCCAATAGGAATTAATTAATAAAAGTAAATAAAGCGATACCAATTGACTAGGAAAGTCTCTTTCAGGTCAATAGCTTTAAATTTCCTTATCAAACATGATATTGAAAATTGTGTCTTCATGCAAAATAATGTTAATTAATGTAAATTAGCAGTTAATTTATGCATGAATAGTAAAAATTAGTAAAAAGGAATAAAAAGAAAGCAAACTTAGAGAAAATCTCTATCAGATCGATAGCTTTAATTTTCCCTATCAAACGTGCTATTGAAAATCCCGTCTTCATGCAAAATATGCTAATTTATGTAAATTAGCAATTATTTCATATGTATAAATTAGTCCCATTCTAATGGATACTAACAGTGAAAAAAGGGCCAAACTTTTGAAGTACCTCTATCAGCTCAAAAGCTTCAATTTTACCAGCAATATATTGACAGGAAAATTCAAAACTTTGGAGACACCCCACACCAAAGGCTATGTATACGGAAACATATAGCCTTGTACTATCAGTTAAAGTCTGATTTTCTCAATAGCTATAAAGTATATACGGATCACAGTTAAGCAAATTTTCAGTCTTTGGGAAACAAAATGGTGTCCAAAAATCTCTTTCAAGTTGTGTAATAATCACATCATGGGCAATGTATACATAGGCATATTCTATAAATCTGTACATTATTACTATCTCCTTTCAGTTAGAGACCTATCCTATATTGTAATTAATTTGTTGAGATGTGAAGTAATGATTTTCAGTAAATATCAATTAAAATCTGCAGCTTCACCGTGAGGAGGGATTGTAGACCACGATATAATTCAAGCAGCAAGCAACGAGTCTGATCGAGACTATACTTCAACCAGGGTTACACGAGAACCGAATTCTCCCTCATAAAGTTGGACTGGTTCTTCCCTAATATGGCCTGATTCGGATGAATTCGGTGGATGCGCAACCTATTCGTCTCTGATTCGGCTCTGATTCGGGGTGCTCACTGAATTAGAGACGATAAGGTCTGGAATACGTCCCGTATCAGAGTAGAATCCCAAAGAATTTACCCGAATCAATATTGACTGTCCCGCATAAAGCCGTATGCCAACCCGAACAGTGGCAACAATCGAGCCAAAGGTGACCAGAATCAAGCCGAATTTAGCCCGAATGATCCTCCGATTATCGCCAAATGACGACCCGAATCGGAACAATTATGCCCGAATTCGCCAAGTATGCCACCGAATTTCCCGAAAATACCCCAGATTCTTTTGAAATGGGCTATAATTATTGACCGATTCGGCAGCTATTCGGATGCTATTTTCTATTTTCTGGCCAATTCGTCTCACTCGTCTACATTCTTCTCTGTATTTGAGTAATGATTCGTACGATATGGGGAGGCAAGAGTCGGACCTTTATACGTCTTAATCTTCCCAGAATACCCCAAATGCCTCCCAAAATCCAACCAAATTCCATCGGAATACATCCCGAATGTGGCCCGAATGAAATTTGTCATAGCCACATTCGGGAGTATTTTGGAGGTATTCGGCTGGTTTTGAACATTTTCATAACGAGCCGAATTCCTCCAAGAATGTTCCCTAATTCCTCCTGAATATTCCTGCATTCGGGAGGGGAGAACAGAGTGCTCCAGAATTCATCCTTATGTGTATTTGCAGCTGATTTTAAGTAGGCAATCCGTTTCTAGACGACAAACCAGAATAGGATGCAACTAAGGTAAACACTCAGAGGATAACCAAAGTACAGTCGCAAGAATACATCACGTCAGTCCTGGTTTAAGCTAGGATTACACCAAAACCAAATTCTCCCGAATAAATTCGGACTGATTCTGCCCGATTATGGCCTGATTCAGATGGATTAGGGGAGTTCCCCCAAATAGAGAAGAATGGGTCCGGAATATGTCCCGATTCAGCGCAGAATCGCCAAGAACTGACCAAATCAATTTTGGCCATCCCCCAAAAAGCAGAATGCCAACACGAATTGTGGCAAGAATCGACCCAAGCATGTCCAGAATTCAGCCGAATGTGACCTGATATCTCTGATTACAGCCGAAAGATGGCCTGAATGTTCGGGACAGTTATGTTCAGAATGATACAAATAGTTCCGAATCTGCCCAGAAAACTCCAAATGCCTTCCCTAATCCAACCGAATGTCACCCGAATAGATCCCAAATGTGGCCCGAATGAAATTTGTTGTGGTCATATTCGGGAGTATTCTGGGGGGTATTCGGCTGGTTTTAAACATTTCAAAATGAGCTGAATTCCTCAGCGAATGTTCCCGAATTTTCTCGCATTTACGAAGGCAAAACAGAATATTCCTGAAACCACCCGAATACGTATATGGATGGATTCGCAGCTGATTCGATTCCTTTCTAACCCTAGCTTTAAGCAAGGGTTACACCAAAACCAAATTCTCCCGAACAAATTCGGACCAATTCTGCCCAAAATGGCCTGGATTCGGTACTTATTCATCTCCTATTCGGGGAGCTCCCGGAATCAATTCGGAAGGATCCGGGACTATTCTGTTCTCCCTCCCCATATACGAAAACATTCGGGAACATTCGTGGAGGGATTCTGCTTGTCTTGAAATGTTTAAAACCAGCCGAATATCCTCCAAAATACTCCCAAATGTAGCCACAACAAATTTTTTTCGAGCCACATTCGGGATGTATTCGGATGGAATTCGGTTGAGTTTGGGGAGGCATTTGGACAATTATTTTGGGAAGTCAATAGTGCTCTGATTCGGGACCTATTCCAGACCGATTCGACTCTGATTCGGTCTGAAATTGGTTGGGAGGTTTTGGTGTTACCCTAGTTTTAGTGATAGAGATCAATTCATAAGCCAATAAAGAAAAATCACTGAAATTATTCAGGTCACCGTCAACCAAGGGACGACAGAATAAGAAAAAGGATCAGGTCTCTTTGCTCAAATCTGATGTGTCCTTGTTCTAAAAATGTACATAGTTGCCAGAGGGGCAGACATGGACAGCTTTTACTGACATGAGAAGCATCCATATACCCTCCTCTTTCTGACAGGGGAAAACTCTACTTGGGAAAGAAATCTAACCTTTTTAATTGCTTTGAAAAAAAAAGAGATAAAATACTGGTTTATCTTTTCCATATGATTTGGGTTTTTTTTTATTGTGAAAGGGGTATGCACAGGATTTATAATTTGCATAAATTTGCATTTAAACATGATACCCTCCTCTGGTCGCATGCAAAAGTCACCATAATGAATGAATTGTGTAAGAGTGTCTCATATGCATAGTGTTGCGCTCGTCCCTCGGTTTAAAACCTCGAAATATGATAGTTGATGTGTTTTACACATATGTGCATAACTTTTGCATAAATTTGCATTAATTAACATTGAAAATTGATTCTTATTCTGGAACTGTACAGAAATCAATCTAGATTTGATGCCCCATCAAAATAAATCCCAAATCCCACCCCCCCCCCAAAAAAAAAAGGCTTCTAGAAAAGTTTAGGTCTGTACTATACATATACAGTAATTTACGGTGAATAGTGTGATTTTGCATAATTTTGCATAAATTAGCACTATGAAATTGGATTCCAGTCATTGATATCGAGGTACATGTATCCTATCAAGAATTAATGCTTTTGGTACTAGTGACACATGTGGAAAAATAATTGTGATTTTGACAATTCTATATGTCGAGATATGATAAAATATGTGTTTTTTACATATAATTTGCATAAAATTTGCATAAATTAACCTTAAGAATTGATTCATACTCACCAATTTTATTAAAATCGACCTGCAGTTGAATATTTAGCAAAAGGAGACCCAAATACACAAAAATTGGGCATTTGAAAATTATTTTTAGTGAGATATGGTGAATTATGAGTTTTTTGCATAACATTTGCATAAATTAGCATTTTAAAATAGGGTGCCCTTCACCGATTTCGAGGCACCCTATCTAGAATTAATGCTTTTGATACCAGGGACCCACATACAAAAAATGGCGCTTTTGTAAATTCTGTCCCCAAAATTTTGCTAAGGCCCCTGACTAATCCCCATACATAGGCAGCGGAAGAGGGGGGACGTGTCCCCCCTAAATTTGAGGTGGGGGGACGACCCCCCCCCTAAATTTTTTTGTTGATAACCTTTTTTTTTTTTTTTTGCTTGTCAAATTTTTTTGTCGATCCCCCCTAAAATTTTGTTTAATATATAACCTTTTTTTTTTGCTTGTCAAAATTTTTTGGTGGTCCCCCCCCCTAAATTTTTGGGCTTCCGCCACCAATGTCCCCATATATCTGTCATAGCAACACCAGATTCATTGAATTCCATTCTCTCATTCATTTTCCCTTCATTCATGCTTCCTAGTTTTCCCTTGTTCTTTTCCACTCCACATGGCCTCATTGTTTAGTTCTCATTAGTATTCATTTCCACATCATGATCACTCTTCTATGCTTTCATTGGTTCTTATTTTCAAAAGGGATTAGTTTATTTTGTGGGCCATACCATTTTCCTTGTATTTGATTGGTAGAAATATGATTATTTTAAAAGACAAGTTCACCAAAACAAAAAGTTGATTTGAAATAAAGGAGAAAAATCCAACAAGCATAACACTGAAAATTTCATCAGAATCAGATGTAAAATAAGAAAGTTATGATATTATGAAGTTTCGCTTAATTTCACAAAATAGTTATATGCACATCCTGGTCAGTATGCAAATGAGGTAACTAATTACGTCACCCACACATTATTTCTTTTGTATTTCATTATACATGTATTAAGTATGAACTGTTCTAATTTTCTCCTCATTGTCCTGTGAAACAAAGTTTTGTTCTTCCCTGAACATGTTGAATTACCATTGTTTTAACATTTCATGGTTCAGTCAGTCCTTATTTGTCACAATGATAAAAATCAAAATATTGCATACTTCAAAAGACAAAAGAAATAGTGAGTCAGGGACATAATCAACTCTCTCATTTGCATATCACTGAGTTGTGCATGTAACAGTTTTGTGAAAAATAAGCGAAACTTAAAAATGTCATAACTTTCTATTTTACATCCGATTTTGATGAAATTTTCAGTGTTGTGTTTGTTTGATTTTTCTCTATTCATTCAAATCAACATAGTTCTGGGATGGACTTGACCTTTAATGATTTAAAGTGGTGCATCTCAGTTAATTTGTGTTCACCCTTCTTCAGATAGTTTTAGTCTATTTTCTTTATAGGAGAGCAATGGAGATTGATTTTATTTGAACAGGGGTCCGTTTCAAAAAGGACTTGTAACTGTTGTCACTTTGCCATTATGGCAACTACCATGGAAACCTTGATTATGATTGGCTGCTGAGCCCTGTTGCCATGGTAGTTGCCATTATGGCAAAGTTACAACACTGTTGTAAGTCCTTTATGAAACACCCAAGGAGTGCATATAAGACTGGAGAGTTATTTATTTTGAGAGTGTTACGTTTTACTTACTGTAAATAAACATTGAATACTAATCTCACTGGAGCCTGCTTTGCCTCATTATATGTTAACCTTACTAAACATTATATAATCTGATTGCAATACATAATTCATGTTTCCCAATTAGCTCAACTTTTATTTAATCACTGCGCAGTATGATCAAAGGGTCAGAGCCTGGTATATTCCATGACAAGTGTCAAGCTAGGCTGAGAATATGCTAGTAGTTTATGTTAATGATACTCACAATAGGAACATACCACTATTTTTCAATATTTCAATTTTTTGAGAAAATGGCATTTCGTTGGTTTTATTTTTACTACATGTACAGTATATATATGGGGAAGCTGCTAGCATATGATGTCACAAATAAAAAATATATAAAATCAAGGATTTTAAATCCTTATAACTTTTTAAATCTTTAATGGATTTTACGCAAACCTTCACCAATATTTTTTTATCATATTTATATTTTTACAATATATTTGTAAGAGTGAACTCCCCTTTAATTGAACTTGAATGGTTGGTGAGTTCTTTAGGTAGAATTATACTAAAACTTAATAATGTCTTGTGATAAACATTTAATGCACTGTAGATCAGACAATCGGTGACGGGCATCAACATGTATTTCAATTCCAATCAAAATTTACATTACATGTAGCTGGTTGATAGAGGCAGAATTAGAGCAAGCTAAATCTGCATGCAAAGAGCACAATGTTTTATTTAACTTTATTAGAGAAGACTTCTAAGGTTTGATGTTGTACTTTGATGTTGGTCCTTTATAGCAGATTACATTTCCCTAATTAAAGACTTAATAGAGTCAGGGAAATTCAAATTAAGTTGAGACATTTCAGGGCTGCACCAGACTGTTACATTGACTGTTCACCTGGTCTTATCATTTATTCAGATATGATTAAATAATAGAACTTGTGAGTGATTGTAGACCATGATCAGTTAAAACACAGATTCTCAACAATCCTTGTCAGGGAACTGGGTGTCGATTGTTGATATTTATTCAATTCTCTCAAATTCATCTGATTTCTCAGAAGAATCTGAAGAAACAGAAGAATCTAAATCAGAAGGAGGTGGTCTGAAGTACATATCCGCATCTATTCTCTCAGAGAGCAAACTTGGAAGTCTTTCTCTGTAAGGAACATTGTTGCGCAGGATAACTTGTGTGCTTAGCTCCTCAAGAGATGGAGGAGACGTTGGGTTCAAAAGAGGCAACATTTCCATCACCTCTGGATAATCCTGCTCAGATTGCTCAATGCAAACACTGTCCGGTGGGCAACCATATCGAATCAGCATCTTGGCAATTGGGATAATGAAATCTCTATCATGGGCCGCAGCAACAATCCTCACCAGTGTTTCTAGTAATGAAGAATGTGAAGCAGGATCGTAGCCGTTGTGGAAGAGGAGACTGGAAATGACATACTTCAATCGATTCCTTGCTTCCTTGGTCTGCCCACAATACACATCGTCAAACATTGTATTGGCCATGTTTTCAAAGAAAACAGAGATGACTGATACTGGACGGTCACCAGTTGTTGGACAGCCATCTTCAGCATACATCTTGATGCAATGCAGAATATCCTTGACATATGACAGCACTTCCTCAAGATATTTTGCTTGTGATTGGTAGTATGCAAAATTGAACAACAGACCTCCCGATAGTTCTAAGATCTCTGGTCTTTTCTCTCTGAGCATCTTGCTATCTTCTTGGAATCCCTCTGCGTATGCCTGCAACAACCTTGGAATGAACTTCACCCCTAATGATGTTGACAATCTGGACGTCAATGCATTCTGAATCATGTCCAGGACAGTTCCAAGTGGACATTTCCCAAGCATTTCTTTCTTTACCAAAGACAACAAGAGGTTGTAGCCCTCTTCTGAACCAATCTCAAAGAAAGCTGGATCAGTGTAACTGGATGTAAATCGCCAGAAATCATATTTATTTTTCACGTTGTCAGGTATGCATTTAATACCAATAGTGAATGCCTTCTGCCTGATCTTACTTCTCTGATCACAGTTGAGAACAAGAGTTGTCATGTGAGTAAAGAAGTTGTCGAGGGCACAGTCAACATTAAGTGAAGATAAATCATTCTCATTTCCAGGATGTTTCCATGTAGATGCAGCAAGGTGAAAGGAGTGACATGCATCAACTAAATGGTATACATCAAAGAGTGCTTGTGAAACTCCCAACAATTCATATGCCTTGACCATGTCTCCGGGAGGCACTGGAATTTCACTATTTGATGAAAAGAACTCCACCACATCTTTGAAGCTGTTTAGAGCTGCCACACACACAGGACTCAATCCATCATCATTCATTTGCATTATTGCTCCATTGTGGATCAGGATTTCAATGATCTCAATAACTCTTTGAAGCTCCTGTTTTGGGTACTTTATTTTAGTCCGACATATGGAAATCATATGTTTGTCCCCTTGACAGGCATAATGAAGAGCAGTGCTACCATTGACAGTGCAAGTCAGGTTAGGGTCGGCTCTGGCTTCCAACAAGATATTAACAATGTGTTTTTGTCTATTTCTGCAAGCAATCATCAAGGGTGTTTGTCCTGATCCATTACATCTGTTAACACAAGGATCACTTGAATAGGATAGGTACAGTCTAACATCCTCTGCATCTCCTATCTCTCCTCCTTCAATAATGGACACCAAATCAACTCCGTCTTTGATCCATTGAACTATCTTATTCTTCACACTACTTTCCATGTATGATGCCATCAGTGTGAACATATGGAACTCAAGTGCCTCAAGAATCTGAGGGGATAAAAACAAATATTGAGCTCAAAATTTGAATTCATACCAATGTGCTAAAATTTTATGGTCACAGCCCAGGCAAGTTTCTAACTACTGATAATCAGGACAAGGCATAAGCGATTTGTGTCTTGCCCACTTATGAAAATAACCAGAAATATTGTGATTTGCGAGGGCATGCAACAGAATTGTATCAAAACTTCATTGTGAAATAACTGGGATGAAATAAAATTTGTCATACAAGTCTTCCACGTAAATTTTAACACCGACCTCATAATGAACTCTCACCTAACCATGTGACCTCTGAACACAATAACATGCAGGTCTCCTAAGTACACCTACAACCCAAGTTTGGTTTAAAAGTGATTTACGGTTGCAGAGTTATGTGCCATAACATCGACATCAAAATGATCTTTGACCTTACCATGTGACCTCTGATTGCAACATAACATGCAGGTCACCCAAGTCCATATACCATCCAAGTTTGGTTGAAAAGTATGTGACTTACAGTTACGGAGTTAGGTGTCATGAGTAAACTTTAACGTTGACCTGAAAATGACCTTTGCCCTTACCATGTGACCTCCAACTGCAGCCTAACATGCAGGTTCCCCAAGTAAATCTGCCATCCAAGCATTACGTCAAACCCCCGTTTGGAGAAAGACCGCAGTTCAGATTGCAAACTGCGGTTCTATACCCCATTTTGCGTTTGTAAATCCCAAAATCATTTCCAAGCCCAGGGGGCCGTTTCATAAAGCTGCTCGTAAGTTAAGAGCGACTTTAAGAACGACTGGTGATCCTTTCTCGCGCGCTAGATCTTCGCCAATGGTGTGTACCATTTACCGCAAGACAGGATCACCAGTCGCTCTTTATTTACGAACAGCTTTATGAAACACCCGCCTGATCAATCCCGCTAGGCCAGGTAATCCCCGCTGTCTCAATTTTACCTCCACAGGCCAGATTATGAGCGTTGAGCCAAGGACGAAATGATAAACAACAGCTGTGCTATTACGTAAGACTTCTCTGCCTGTAGTAGGACCTTCGGAATGAAATTATTGTATTCGATATTTAATCACGTTTTCAAATGCATATTGTATTCAGAAATCCAATGTTAGTCCATTTTCAAGTTCGAACGAAGAAAATCGACCTCGAAATAAGGAAAGTAAGTGAATTAAAATGACGGCATGCTTTGCTCGAGCTGTTGTGTTATCTTCGGACCGAGGTCAAGAAACAGGTGTTTTGATACTTAAATTGCTTGCTTGGGGCAGTTATGGTTTGTCGTACTTGGAGAAGAGAATTGATTGAGGGAAACTGGGGTAAAGTGTTTTCAAATGAAAGGTTTTCGTCATGGTTTGGTTGAAAAGTGACTAACAGTTGCAGAGTTCTTAAGAGAGTCTTGCATGTAAACTCTAACATTGACCTGAAAATGACCTTTGACCTTACCATGTGACCTCCGACTGCAGCATAACATGCAGGTCCCTCAAATACATCTACCATCCAAGTTTGGTTGAAAAGTGACTTAGGTTGCGGAGTTAGGTGTCATAAGAGAGACTTGCATGTAAACTTAAACGTTAATTGACCTCAAAATGACCTTTGACCTTACCATGTGACGTCCGAGTGCAGCATAACATGCAGGTCCCCCAAGTCCACCTACCATCCACATTTGGTTGAAAATTTACTTACAGTTGCGGAGTTATGTGTCATAAGGTTTGTGACAGACGGACAACATTTGGATCCCTAAGTCTCGCCTTCACCTCTGGTGGGCGAGACAAAAAGTGATGTATGTGGCAATGTATTTTTCTTTTTTATCTAGCCATGACAACATGAACTTTTAAAAAGTCGGCATGGCGAGATAATGAACCTCGCCATGTTAAACTTCCAAACTTTTGTGTTATTTTGTTCTGATGAAGATGCAAACTGAGCCTAAATGTAGATTCAACTGATCCTTCTTGAAGCGATTAGAACCACTTCACTGTCTTTATGTGATCATTGGTCAGCCTTTATTTAAAGGAACCTTTCCTTTTCAGTGTGTTTTGCTTTATTTTGTAACTGTTATTGAATTATAAAAAGAAATCAATTCATATTAAATCATTAATCACTTAAATATCTCAAATTTTTCTATTTAGTTTGTTTGTAAACTAATTAATCAACGAATATATTTCCTATTTGCTCATCTTTCTATGGCACAACTTATTCAAAGGCGAAGCAACTCGGAGGGCAAGATAGATTGGACAAATACCAACAAAATTAAGAGAGTAGTAAATAAAGAACTTAGAAAAGCCCAACGGACATTCATAGCTACTCTTTCAGAAGCCGGTAATAAACAGTTCTGGAAATACATTAAAACCAGGCACAAGGACAACGTAGGGATCCAGAGCCTTAAGAAGGGAAACGAAATCATCACTGATGACCAAGGGAAAGCAGACGCACTTGCCGAACAGTTCCAGAGCGTCTTCTCCAGGGACGAAACCCAAACCCCCAACCTTCCAACAAGAAACATCCCTGATATGCCAGATATCAACTTCATGGTTAGTGGCATCCTCAAGCTATTGAACAAGTTAGATGTTTTAAAGGCCGCAGGACCAGATAGCATACCAAACCGTGTTCTTAAAATTACAGCTGAAGAAATAGCTCCAGTCCTGCAATTCATATTTAAACAGTCAAATGACCAAGGGATCCTTCCCGAAGATTGGCGTAAAGCGAACATCGCTGCTATCTACAAGAAGGGTCCTAAAAATGAACCGGCTAATTATCGCCCTATATCCTTGACCAGTGTATGCTGTAAACTTATGGAGCATATAGTGGACAGCCATCTAATGACACACCTTACTACAAACTCAATCCTTTCTGACTACCAGCATGCTTTCAGACGGGTAGATCATGTGACACATCATTAGTTGCCACAATCCATGATCTTGCTACTCATCACAACAACAAGGAGACATGAAACTAAATTTTGTCAGGGTGAACTTCCCCTTTAATTTCATAGGTTCATGAATGCTAACACATATATGATACAAAGATAAGATTTATACAATATACAAGTACTGTACATGTGGTACATGTGTATCATAATAATATGGAACTATATACAACCAAAATAATTATCTGCATTACCCCTTCAAAGTCATAATTAACAAAACATCCGCATCCTGCTGAATTTGCTCACCTTCAAAACTTACTTTTGTGACTTTCATATTAATTTTCCCTATATGCAACAGTTCAATTATCATCAATTTACAAAATAATAAATAAAAATGACAAAATAAGCATAACGGTACATGGAGATAATTGTAGAAGTTTTTCAAAACATGTATGGTTGTTCTTCTTCAAATTATTGTTCAAATTCGGATTTTGTAAATCAACCATCATGGCTGACATCATAACAACCAAATCAAAATATTTCGATTTTTTCCAGTCTGCGCTCTACAGTACATGTTTCTCAAATTCTAATATTATTTGCTCACCTTCAAAACTTACTTATGTGACTTTCACAATAATTTTCCCTATATGCAACAGTTCAATTATCATCAATTTACAAAATAAAAATTACAAAAAAGGCCTACATAATAGTAGAAGTTTTTTCAAAACGTGATTCATGTTTCTCAAATTCTAATATTATAGAAAAAAATGTCACTGATGATTCATTGTGATTCATGGCATTCCACAGGGTTCTTCATTGGACCCTTTTATACCCTCTGTATTTGGTAGTCTCCAAACAAAATATCTGAAGATATCATGCCATTGTTACCAGATGATAGATTGCTTTTCCTGATTGATACTATTTTATAGCACCATGTGTCACTTCTAAAATGTGTACCATGAGTAGTGTTGCAATTGGCCAACATGTATATATGTAGAGTGAGAATAAGGCCTAAAAAATTGTTATGTTGCCCTAATAAGCCAGAATTCGGATGTTTGGTTGAACAACAACAAAAATTGCCTTTGCTGGTGTGCTGCATAAAGAAAATCATGCATGGGATGATATACATGTACATGTGTAATATGCAGTAAAAACACATATTAAAGTGTTTTGAAGCCACTGAATACAAATTTAAGCAAAACATCAGCCTAAAGCTGACAGTCTCTGTCCAAAACATTGCATTTAACTATTTTGTGTCTGCAAAAATGTTATCATAAACAAAATACATGTAGATAAAATAGCGATCTTTTTGTTTGCATTTATTTCATTACTGTGGGTCAGACTACTGAGGGCAACACAATGTCTTTTTTAGGTCTTAGGTCAAACAGGCAGGCATAATTTATACTATCCAAGTTATATCAGTTGGAGATTCCATTTTAAACCAACTGTGTAGTCCATCATCAAATGTTTTGAAAACATATACATTCATATCCATTTATAACCTGTTAATGCGCGCACAAAATTTGACTCTTGTACTGGTTTACTAGCTGTATTGGATCCCAGCATGGGTGTCAATCACAGGGGGCTGGGGGATATCCCCACCAATATTTCAGGTGGGGGGGGGGGTGGGGGTATCATCTGCTCAAACATCAGAATATATGTGATGAAGCACGTAACAAGTATGATAATGATGATGAGGAGAGAGTACATGATGATCATGATAGTATTGATTATTGTGTATACAAATGACAGGATGACCATAAATTTTTATTCTAGCAATTTTATGTTTATTATTGAAACTATTGATTTCATTGTTAGATACAGATAGGTGGAGAAAGAAAAAATTCCAGGATGAAATAGAATAACCTGTTGTTTGTTTTTATACATGACATTATCTTTTTAAAATAAAAATCCTCCAGCAACCAAGCAAATGGGGGGTGCTCCGTTTATGACGACCTTTTTTTAATGTCACTTCATTTTTATACGCCCGTTCTCCGGGACATATTATGGTATCATGCTCGGTGTCCGTCCGTCATCCATTAACTTTTCCTTGTAAATGTGATAACTTCAGTTTAACTTATCTTGGCTCATATAATTTGGTGTGTATGATACTAGCATGGATCCCAGGAAGCCTATTGATTTTGAGGTCAAAAGGTCAAAGGACAAGGTCACAGTGACAAGTTTTCATTTTAACCTTCTGCAGTCTTTGTAAACGCGATAACTTCAGTTCAACTTATTCTAGGCTCATACAATTCAGTGTCCAAAGATCCCAGGAATTCTTTTGATTTTGAGGTTAGAAGGTCAAAGGAAGGTCAAAGGTGAAGTTGCCACCTTCCACTTTTCTTTGACCAATAACTCCATTTTCTGCATTACAGGTGGGTGTATTATGTGCTTGCCTTGTTGTATGTATTTGAGATCCAGGTTTATAGAATATAATAACTTTATTGTCAATAAAGGAAATTCCTTTTTCACTAGTTTTGATGTAAAATGGATGAAGAACATACAAAAGAAATGAGAACTAAAATTCAAAACTGTATAAAAAAGCAAAACAACCATGAAATTGGACAAGAGTCCTCATTATTCAGAGAAAGATATTTGTGTAAGTCATCCCCAAATGATGACTGCATATTGCCCCCCCCCTGGAGTGTTTGAAGCTCCTGCGTTGGATGGTTTGGATTATTTCAACATGTAAAACTTTCCTCCCCTTCGCAGGCATAATGGGGGCAGTGCTACCATTGACAGTGCAAGTCAGATTAGGGTTACCTCCGCCTTCCAACAAGATATTAACAATGTCTTTCTATTTCTGCATGCAATCATCAATGGTGTTTGTCCTGTCTCATTCCTTTTGTCAATGGGATTGCTTGACAAAGCAAGATATTGTCTCACACCATGTGCATCTCTCCCCATTGTCAATTGGACACACCAAATCAATACCATCTTTGATCCACTGATCAATCTTCTTATGACAAGAAGGATCCCTGAGTTCTGGATGGTCACTTGCAGATGTCATCAGGGCAAAACAGTAATAATAATAATAATAATATAGGGGTTTTATATTGTGCACATCCACCTTGTTAGGTGCTCAAGGCGCTCCTTTATTACCCGGCTACTGTAAGCTAGGCGTTCATAGTGCACACAGCTTTGTAAGGAATTACTTCCTACCGGTACCCATTTACCTCACCTGGGTTGAGTGCAGCACACTTTGGATCAGTTTCTTGCTGAAAGAAATTATGCCATGGCTGGGATTCGAACCCACGACCCTCTGTTTCAAAGTCAGAAGACTAATCCACTGGGCCACAACGCTCCACATCAAAAGTATTGATCAAAATCTACATGAATCCGAAGCGGTGAAAGACAAAAACTGAGCTCTAAGATTTTCATACACTCCCAAATGTCTGAAAACTGTATACAATTACACAGAAAATATTTGTGTATCCTGGACCAAACCATGTAACCATCTTTCAAATAACATTGGTACATGTATCTGAATGTATTTCAAGATCCTTGTTTTACTTACCCCTTGAGAGCAGTGCTTCATTTCACCCACATACATGTAAGTGTGTGCTTGTTTCAATACCTCTCCACTTTTAAATACATGATTTACAGCATGGTGTAACAATAAACTACATCCATGCTACAACCAATATGGAGGGGAGGACAACTACTATAAAAGACCATTGTTAACAGACCTGCCAACCTCTGGAATGAAGAATTGTATTCTGTGATGAAAAAACCCTGTATTTTTCCCTAAAAAACTGTACATGTATGTCATAATAAAATGCGTGGCATGCACACTTATCGCGGTGCTCAAGCTGCATGCAAGCTAAAATGCGCACTGCTCTTTTCAGATGGATAAAAAACAACATTGCAACATGTGTATATCTAATCCTGGTTTTAACAAAATGAAAAAAAAGTTACCTGAAATTACATGGATCCAATAACCATACTTCTGTAATTTTTATGAAATAGAGACATACAGAGATGATTTTTCTCAATAAATTACGATTTTGTAAAAAAAATAAAAATATTTAATCAATTTTATTCTTATTTTTTATACAAAGTCATATTTTTAAAAGAAAAATGTACTGTTGCATTTTGGTTGCAAAAACATACTCGTTGGCAGCTCTGCATCTATTTGAATCCTCATAATTTCAGGAAACTGCTGCTCTGTCATATTTCAAAATATCCTTCAAAATCGGAACATTTTTGATCAGCAGAAACATGTGAACATGTACTACTTGCTCCTAAAATATAATAAATCCCCCCCCCCCTCCCCACAAATAACCCATGTTATTTCAGACAAGCTTATTTCCAATTCCAATACCGATGTTTTTAAATCAAACAGACATAACATTGAAAGTCATTAATTACAGAAGACCTTGCCTGGGAGAATGTAGTTTGTTTGAAATGAATATTTACATATTCTTCTGTTTTATACATGTAACTACAAAGTACAAAAGGTAATTTTTCAATAGATATTAAATAAAGGACATAATACTCGGAGGGTAGTGTGCCAGCTTAAGTGACGGAACAGTACTTGGTCTATAATGTAGAAATAACTTGATATGGACTAAATACAAAAGATTGATGTGTCCTAAGTTTAGAACCTCATTCTAATTCAACTAATCTCACTTTATCATCGCAATGAAAATTTTGAGGAAAAAGAAGGCAGGAGACATATTTTTTTCTGCAATTAATAACCCATAGAGATGTCCATTAAGAATAAGTAAAATAAATTTCTCAGGATTTAATCTGCATCAAATTCTGGTGATGAATACATTTGAGAAGGATCGGGGGTTAGCTTTTCACCCTCTATTTTCTCACACAGGACATCAGGAAGCCTCTCTCTGTAAGGTATCCTTGTTCGGAGAATTAACCGAGAAGCCAGTTCCTCAAGAGGAACAGGAGTTGTGGGTGGGCTTAAGAGTGAAAGAAGTACCTGTACTTCAGGATCATCCTCATCTATACCCTCATCAAGGGTAACAACTCCAGTTGAACAACCATAACGGATCAATACGCAAGATACAGCAAGTATCCACTCCGTGTCATAGGCAACACGAACAACTTGGAGAAAGGTGTCAAGTAAAGATGGATCTATATCTGGATCAAAACCAGTGAAATGGAGGAGTCTGCAGATTGTAAACTTCAACCTATTTCTGGTTTCTTTGCTTTGACCACAGTATATATCTTCCCACATGGCTTCAGCCAACTTATTAATAAAACTTTCAAGGATTGACACCTTTCCGCCATCTCCCACAAGGTCCTCTGCAGATATCTGCTTGATGCAGTTGACGATAGTGGCCACAGCCGGGAAGCTTGATTCAAGATATTTTGATGAGTAATAATATGAATAATTGAACATCAGTTCACCCAGGCTCTGAACAATATCCCATTTCCTTATTTTCAACTGGGTGCTACAAGTATCTGCTGTAAATGCATTAGCGTACGCATCCAACAGTTTGTTGACATATTTAAATATGCGTGGCAGAGGACGCAGCCTGGGTGCTAGTGCATGTTGTATCATGTCCATTACAGATCCCAGAGGGTAATCATCTGACATCTCCCTATGAATAAGGTTTAAAAGCATTTCGTATCCATCCTGTGGAGCTTTGCCCTTAAACAAAGCGCTTCGGGCACATTCACTCATTTCTCTGTAGAAATCATGTCTATCCCTGGTTTTATGTGGCAAAGACTGCATACCAAAGATGAAAGCTTTTGCCTTGACCTCAAACCTTTCAGAGTCACTTGGATTCTCTTTGTCCATCAAATTTACAAACCAGGCATCAAGATCAGAGGTGACATGGCAAGGTGTTACATCGCTATTCTCAGAAGAATGAAAAGATGCAGCTAGATGAAATGATTTACAGGCATCCATAGTATGGTGCTTATCAAAGACTGCCTGCGAAACTCCCAAAAGTTCATATGCTTTGACCTTGACATCAACAGGCGTTGAAACAACAGAGCTGGAAACAAAGTAATCCACTACATCTTTGAAACTGTTCAAAGCTGCAACACAAACTGGACTCAATCCCTCATCATTCATCTTCAGAACTGCGCCCTGATTGCAAAGTTCTGTCACAATCTCTACGACGTCTTCAAGGGCAAATTGAGGGAAGTTTGGTTCCTCTCTACACTTTTGAATGAGATTTTCTTCCCCTTGACAGGCATAATGAAGAGCAGTGCTACCACTGACAGTGCAAGTCAGGTTAGGGTCAGCTCCAGCTTCCAACAAGAGATTAACAATGTCTTTCTGTCTATATTTGCAGGCGACCATCAGGGGTGTTTGTCCCAAGTGATTACATCTGTTAACACAAGAAGGATCACCTGAAGAATCAAGGTACCGTCTCACACCATCCACATTACACTGTCTGTGCTCAATGAGATGTACTAAGTCAACACCATCTTTGATCCACTCATCAATACGACAATTTCCATCTTCTGCGCAACCACTTTCTATGACCGATGCCATCAGGATGACGATATCAGACAAAGGCCTCAAGAATCTGAGGAGGAAATGAATATGAATATCCCAGGTTTTAATTCTCCTACTATATTGCTCAAAAGATAGAGTTTGACTACAAGACAGAGGAAAGACAAAGATATTCCTATTGACTCTATTTGCCAAGAACATTCAAAGCTCTCAATTTGAGGGAAGTTTAAAAGTGTATCTAAAGCTTTGATACAGGGTCAGTAATGTGAATTATATGAAATTATCAACTGAAATTTCAATAATAAAAAGTGTGGATGCTGCCATAGAATTATTTTCAGCTGTTCAAATTCAAAATCTAGCACTCACTCTCAGTAAATAAACAAGTGGAGCGCCTCTGACAGTCTCGCCTGCATTACGCAATTCAATGTACATGTAGCATCAGTGCTGACTTTGATATTGACTATGACACAATCATTAAAAAAACACTATTCATATACTAATATACTACTTTCATTGTCCCTTGATCAAGTGACCTACAGTACTGAGCAATGATACTGGCTTAGCCATATGTCCACATTTCATTAACTATATCCATAAACTTCAAAGTTATGAGATGGCAACAATTACCCACAACATGGCACATATAGTCTCGCTCTGCTATGCAGGTGAGACAGAATAGCCCTTTGCGCACATGTACTTTATGTATTTAGCATTGGATATATGAGTATTTCCTGAAATTATAGGTTCATTCCATTCTTGAAAAGAGGTTTTATAATATGCTGGTTAACAAAATTGAAATATGAAGGTATTTCATTTTGGTAAGACACCTGATGAAATAAATTTTGAGGTTAAATCTGTTAATCAAACCAATAGAGCACATTTTGTTATATTCTTCACTTTATAAACCATTCTACATGCAGAAATGAATTGAAATACTGACATGCACTATTGGGAATTCACCTAAATTAAAGGTCAAGTCCACCCCAAGAAAAAGTTGATTTGAATAAAACGATGAAAATCCAACAAGCATAACATTGAAAATTTTACCAAAATGGGATGTAAAATAAGAAAGCTATGACATTTAAAGTTTCGCTTAATTTCACAAAGCAGTTATATCCACATCCTGGTTGATATGCACATGAGGAGACTGATGACATCATCCATTCACTATTTCTTTTGTATTTTATTCCATGATAATTCTAATTTACTCCTCATTGTCAAGTGAAACAAATAATTCCTCCCTGAACATGTGGAATTAGCATTGTTTATTACCATATGGTTCAGTCGAGTTGGCCCTTATTGTCAAATCTGTAAAATATCAAATATGGTATAATTCAAACAATAAAAAACAAAGAAATAGTGAGGGACATCATCGACTCTATAATTTGCCTATGAATAAATTGTGCATTTTGTGAAAATATAAAGCGAAACTTTAAAATATCATCACTTTCTTATTTCACATCCGATTTTGATGAAATTTACAGCATTATGCTTGTCTGATTTTTCTCTATTGATTCAAATCAAAATTTTTCTGAGCTGGACTTGACCTTTAAAGATAGAGGCCTGTATTCTGAAGTCAGGTTTAAGTTAGACCACGGTCTAACTCTGTGCTAAAAATTCAAAAATTTAGTTCATATTGTATATTTCTTTAATATGATTTATTTTTTTCATTTTGCTTTCATATTAAAGAAAATACTTCAGAACACTTCACTTATCATTCCCAGACAATTTGGGTGTCATAATATGAGTTAAAAGATAGATGTGTACTGTTAGGGATTTGTGCCCAAATTGGCTCTCAATAGTTAAACCATAACATTTATCCAGGGTTTAATTTAAACCAGAGTTCAGAATATGGGCCAGAGAATTTAAAACAAGAATGTAGCGAAAAGGTGGGCACATAATACACCCACCTGTGACGCGGAAAATGGAGAAATTGGTCAAGCAAGAAAAGTGGAAGGTGGCGACTTGACCTTTGACCTTCTGACTTCAAAATCGATAGGCTTCCTGGGATCCATGCTAGTATAATACACACCAAATTATATGAGCCTAGGTTAATTTAAACTGACGTTATCGCGTTTACAAGGACTGCAGAAGGGTAAGATGAAAACATGTCAGTGTGACCTTGAACTTCAGCCTTTTGAACTCAAAATCAGTAGGCTTCCTGGGATCCATGCTAGTATCATACGCATCAAGTTATATGAGCCTAGGTTGAGTCAAACTGAAGTTACTGTGTTTACAAAAAAAGTTAACGGACGGACAGACAGACAGACGAACGTATAAAAAAATCTATCCAAAGGGAAAGATTCAACTGTTCAAACAGAAGTGAACAATAATTCTCAGTGATTGATTGATTGACTGCCTGTTATGCCTCCATTGAAGTGTAGGGCAGCAACGAATGTCCTCCATTTCTGTCGGTCCTGGGCCAAGATCTGTATAGTTCTCCATGTGTGCCTTAAGTGTTTTAGTTCTCCCTCAGTGAACATTATTCAAAACAAAGATCAAAATGAGCAATCTAAAAAGGTAAAATGCTGTAGTAATAAGAAGTGACCAGCCAACCAAAACGAGGGCTTGGATGCTTGATTAAAATGTGACATAAAGACCTCCCAAGAAAATGTAATATGTTTGTCTCTTACTCTTTCTTTCACTGCTATATGTACATTATCTCCAGAAATACATGTAGATTCTAAAGTTTGATCCGTTCACTCATAAGAACTACATGTACCCATCAGCTGGAATCATTCACTATAAAAATTACACAGAATTTCGAACAAAAAATATAAACAAGTTGATACAACATCTATGAATCAATATTCTGCATACCAAACAACAGACCTGAAGCACCTGCAGTAAAGTGTGCTATATTGTATAGTACATGTATGTACAAACTAAAAAAATGAAATTATTTACAAACATTTAACCCATCTTTTGTATGGTTCAACAAAACTTGTGCCAGCCACACACTATAGTGAGTAGTCAAGTTATCTTGAAATTTGTGGTAACAAATAAGCACTTGGCTAAGTAGAACTTTCCTATCAAATCAACTTGACATGAATCCTATTCTAATCTGAATCAGAATTTTCTGGTGAAGAGTACAATTCAGAACGATCTGGATGCAGCTTTTCTCCTTCTATTTTCTCACACAGGATATCAGGAAGTCTCTCTCTGTATGGTATCCCATAGCAGAGTAATGCCCGAGCAGAAAGCTCCTCAAGTGTGGGAGGACTAGTAGATGGACTCAAGAGTTCCTGCAGTACTGGCATATCTTCATCATCTTCATCCACATCCACAAGCGTAACACATGAAGTGTCACAACCATAGCGGATCAACACGTGAGCAATGGAGAGTATCCACTCTGTATCATAAGCAACACGGAAAACTTGAAGGAAGGTGTCGAGCAAGAATGAATCTGTATCTGGATCAAAGCCAATGTAGTGGAGGAGCCGACAGATAGTATACTTCAAGCGTTTCTTTGTCTCGTTGCTCTGGCCACAGTACATATCTTCCCACATGGTTTGAGCCAACTTATCCATAAAGACTGACAGAATTGACTTCTCCATCCCTGCATGATAAACTGTAGCAATTTTTTTGAGACAGTTGAAAACACGCACCACAGATGGAAAACTGGACTCTAGGTATTTTGTCTGTGAGTGATAATATGTAAACCCAAACATCACATTTCCAAGAACCTCAACTACTTCCCACACATCTAGCTGCGCACTGCTATCTGCATCCACTTCTTCAGCATAGGTATCCAACAGTTTGATAATATATTTTAACATTGAAGATTCACCACTTCGAGTACATAGTGCAGGTTCTAATGCATCCCTGATCATCTCCATCACTGTCCCTATTGTTGTGTATTCATCCGTCATCTCTCCGTGGATATGGTCTCGAAGCATCTCGTATCCTTCTTGTGAAGCTTTGCCTTCAAACAATGCTAGCTGACCATATTCGGCCAAGGTGTCGTAGAAGTCATGTTCATTTCTGGTTTCATTAGAAAGACAATGCAAACCAATGACTATAGCTTTTGCTTTGACCACAAACATATCATCGTCACTTGGATTCTCTTTGTCCATCAAATTTACAAACCAGGCATCAAGATCAGGAGTGACATGGCAAGGTGTTACATTGCTATCCTCAGAAGAATGAAAAGATGCTGCTAGATGAAATGATTTACAGGCATCCATAGTATGGTGCTTATCAAAGACTGCTTGCGAAACTCCCAACAGTTCAAAAGCTTTAACCTTGACATCAACAGGCATTGAAATAACAGAGCTGGAAGCAAAGTAATCCACTACATCTTTGAAACTGTTCAAAGCTGCAACACAAACTGGACTCAACCCCTTATCATTCATCTTCAGAATGGCGCCCTGATTGCCAAGTGCTTCCACAATCTCTATGATATCACTGAGCTCGTATTGAGGGTAGTTTGGTTCCTCTCTACACCGTTTTATTAGATTTTTCTCCCCTTCGCAGGCATAATGAAGTGCAGTGCAACCATAATAAGTGCAAGTCAGGTTAGGGTCAGCTCCAGCTTCCAACAAGAGATTAACAATGTCTTTCTGTCTATTTCTGCAGGCAATCATCAAAGGTGTTTGTCCTACTCCATTTGGTTTATCCACACAAGCGGGATTATTTGAAAGGGCGAGGTATTGTCTCACATCATCCGCATTGCTCACCTTGCCTTCATGCATCAGAGAGACCAAATCAACACCATCTTTGACCCACTGATCAATCTTCTCCTTCTGGCAAGGAGGATCCCCAACTTCTTGACAATCGTTTTCTGATTCTGATGCCATCAGGATATCAGTATGGATCTCGGACCAATGCCTCAAGAATCTACAAAAGGAAACAATAATTACTAAACGATATTGTAATAAGTTTTCTACATTTTTTAAGTGCTTTTCAGTAAAATTCTAACGCACATGACCTGAAAGAGGAAACTTGTTGCCAATGAAAAACATAACACAATTTGGGAAAGAACACTTCCTCAATATGAATCATGTTCATTCCGGTCATCAGTGGCGTACGCAGGGGGGGGGGAGTTACAGGTGTTCAACCCCCCCTAATTTTTTAATACCCAACCCCCCCCTAAGAATTCAAACACTCTTTAAAAAATGTTAAAGATATATATTTTTTTTTGGTTGTCAAATTTGTATTGGGTACAAAATGACCTAAAATATGTGGTGAAGACCTTTTTTAAAATTTATTTATGGGTTGTAAACATTTCATTTAGCTTAAACCCCCCCCCTTTTCAAAAATCCTGAGTACGCTATTGCCGGTCATATTTACAAAATAATGCCCCAAGCCCAAGATCATATCACTGGTTAATGAATATTCTTGAAAATTAGAAAAATTAAAGATAAGTCACCTAGACTTTCTGAATTTCTTAACCTATTGAGCCCCAATGGTATATCTGAGATAACACTGGTTTAATATGTGGCTTAAGGTGCTTTTGTAAAGGTTTGCAAGGATATGAATGTTAAAAATGGAAAACTCCAACATTCGCCAATAGGGTGCTTAACAGTTTAGAAGATTTGCAAATAAGTTTGTAGAAGTCACTTGTCATTCGTTATAGTTTTTTTTACATTTCTTAAAGAGTGATGAAAAGTGACTATAATCTACAATAATAGACTATTTACGAAGCAGGGGAACCCTCTTGCAAATGTTTGGTGCACTTTTGTTGTAAAAAATTGAAATTATATTTTGTATCATCCTGATTCTTCTATGTTGTACATGTAAAGACGTACTGTATTGTATACTGTAGCAGCATAAAAAAATGTGGAGCAAATTGCAATGTGATATAAGGAAAATTATTCTGTGTAATAATCCATGGCCACAAATTTTTTGGGAGTTTTCATAAAGAACAATACTCAGCTGTCAAGCAATGAATGTACATACATGTAAAACTTACATTGTAGTACTACATGTATGTAGCTTTTTTTTCAATTGGAATAGAACAAGGAACAGGCCTTAAATATCAACATATTTTCGACGAGGCCACTTTTCAAAGGGGTAAATTTAATTTTCGAACAGAAGGATCAGATGGGTAATTAAAAGGGCAAGTAAAATATCCAAGGTCATTGAGGGGCAAGATGTGACGAGATAGAAGGGGTTTAAATCACCTAAGAATTCAAAGCAATTCTGATTTCTAATACAATCATCAATCCAACATACATGTACATCTGTGAATGGGTTCCTGAAAGTGATATTGCTCAGACTAAAATCATCTTAGGTACCGGTAAATGAATGATCAGTATTTATTTCCTCCTTCATTGAATAGTAAGTCTCTACGATGACTAAAATCTGTTAATAGTACACCCTACAAAGGATATTTGCACATTACAAAACAAGCAGTTTGTTCCTTGGGGAAAATGGCAACAAACTTAAGGCAAAAAACATAAAAACTTGCACTGCAGTACAAGAAAATTATTCCCTGCATGAGTAGAAACTGTCATTATGACATTTTGTTAATGTTCATATTTTCATCTCCATGCATTAAGAACTTAATATCTAGAATGAAACAGGAATTTATGGTTTCAGTCATTGTCTGATTCAGTTGATGAATCCAAATCAGAGGAATCAGGGAACAGCTTTTCTCCCTCTATTTTTTCACACAAGACATCAGGAAGCATCTCTCTGTATGGTATCCTATTGTTGAGTATTGCTCTGGCAGCTAGTTCCTCTAGAGGGATTGGTTTTGTAGGTTCAAATAACTCTGACAACTCTTGGTCATCATCCTCTATATCACCAAGGACAAGGCAACCATCCTCAGTCGGGCACCCATACCGTATTAATACTTGAGCAACTGACACAATAAAATCCCTATCACGAGCCACAGGAGCAACCTCAAGTAGTGTTTCCAAGAGGGATTTGTCCAAGTCTCTGTCCAGACCATTGTAGTGGAGGAGCCTACAAATGGTAAACTTCAATCTATTTCTTGTTTGTTTGCTTTGCCAGCTGTACACATCCTCCCACATATCCTCTGCCATCCGTTCAAAGAAGACATACAAAACTGATTTACGTTCATCCCCATCATTTCCACTCACATCTTTCCTCTTCATGTTAACAATGTGGCCAATGAACGGAAGGCATTCCACTAGGTATTTTGATTCAGACAAGTAATATGCAATGTTGAATATCATATTCCCCATATGTTCAATGCTCTTGTACGGGGGCTGGGTATTGCTGATTCTATAAGCATCAGCATAACCCTCCAACAGTTTAGGAATAAAAGGCATGTGTAGTTTTGGCGAATCCCGATAGAGCGTTGATGTACCCTTCTCATCCAGTATCTCCATGACAGAGCCAGAGAGACTCTCATGCTTCATTTCAGCTTTTATGAGTGCAGCAAACAGTTCATATCCTTTCTCAATAGCCTTACCATTAAATAAATCATCTACGGCAAGACTGATTGAATCATTCCAGAAGTTGTCAAGAGCCTTGTTAGGTAAGCTTTTAACAGCAATAGACAAGGCTTTCATTTTGACCTTAGACATTTCAGAGTCACTTGGATTCTTTTTGTCCATCAAATTTACAAACCAGGCATCCAGATCAGAAGTGACATGGCAAGATGTTACATCGCTATCCTCAGAAGAATGAAAAGATGCTGCTAGATGAAATGATTTACAGGCATCCATAGTATGGTGCTTATCAAAGACTGCCTGTGAAGCTCCCAACAGTTCATATGCTTTGACCTTGACACTAATTGGCACCGTTAGCATATTGCTTGATGTGAAGAAATCCACTACATCTTTGAAACGATTCAAAGCTGCAATATAAACTGGACTCAATCCCTTGTCATTTACCTGCAGAACAGCGCCATGACTTGCAAGTACTTTCACGATATCTATGATGACACGGAGCTCGTCTTGAGGGTAACTTGGTTCCTCTCTACATCGCAACATTACACTTCCCTCCCCTTCACAGGCATAATGAAGTGCAGTGCTACCGTTGACAGTGCAAGTCAGGTTAGGGTCAGCCCCAGCGTCCAACAAAAGAGTAACAACATCCTTCTTTCTATTTCTGCATGCAACCATCAATGGTGTTTGTCCTGTATCATTCCTTTTGTCAATGGGATTGCTTGACAAATCAAGATATTGTCTCACACCAACTGCATCTCTTATCTCCCCATTGCCAATTAGAAACACCAAATCAATACCATCTTTGATCCACTGGTCAATCTTCTTTTGTGTAGGAGGATCTTCAAGTTTGTGCAAATCGCTCTCTGGATTGGATGCCATTTTAAGAGATGGGAATAGTATTAAACCAGTGTGTCCATTATCTGAGGAAACAGATGGAAAATCAAGCCTTTATTGTTTTTTTTAATGACACGCAAAAAAATATTGTCTACATGTAAACATAGGCCTAAACTGAACGTTGAATTAATGTGGATGGTGAAAAATTCAGTATCTTGTTTTGGTCTTTGTCTTGAACCTGTGTGCAGAACCTATATCAAAGGAGGTATATTTTGGTGTTAAAAGAATTTGAGTGAAAGAGCACTCCCTATAACTTAAGACTGTAAACATGGCACATGTGTACCAGTAGGCTATAAGGTAGCATAGCACACAAATCTTGATATATACCTGACTTTAATCGGAAGTGTTCTCTTTCACTTCTAAATAGTAACAAAAAAAATTATTCACAAATAAAAATAAAAACACCAAAGATGGTACGAGTCAGCATGAAGTGAATTACAGTATGCTGATTTTGGCCACTTCAATCCATCCCAGCTACACTGTATACCTACATGTACTTTGCAGATTGACAAAGTAGTCACCTTGCTTTATAGCTGACTTTGAAAACAACTTAATAAGGTGAAAAGAGGTTGAAAATTCATAAAATTTATCAAGATTTTATAGAACCCAATTGAACCCCAATTCAAAACAGCTGTGCATACCAGGAAATCTGATAATTAGAACTGTTAATTGCCAGTTCATGTGCTGGAACTCGTAAAGCGAGTCGCGAGACAATCGGCCAGCACCATGACATTATAGCACTGGTTTGGAAGAGTCTGAATATTTAGCTAGTGTGACGAGAATTGGCTGTAAAATTTGTCAAAAAAGAGGGTGCAAATTTTACAATAGAAATCATCCCATTCGATGGTTGCCAATATCTACACGCATAGGGTTCCAGTCATTGATATACGTAAACATAGGAAATGGGGTTCTAATCTGCTGCATTTTGTACACATAAGAAAATTGGGTAAACCAATTGTAAGGGTTGAATTTTGCCAGATTAATCTAATCGTTTGTTTTACACTTTGCTTTCCATAGTTCTCTTCACTTCCCATTTCTATGCCATTGTCACACACCTGTTTCTCTCATTCCTAATACCTCAGTCACATTTACTCTACGGCGGCCGTATGGCGAGTCAAAAACAGCCGTTTTAACATTTTTTGTATAGCAGCTACATGTATACATAGGTGGTTTGAATAAAAATGAATAAAACTGCTGTTTTTGACTCGCCGTAGAGCAAATGTGACCGAGGTATTAGTTTCTACATCACATCATTCCATTTACCATTTCAACTCCATGCAGCTCCACATGTTTCTATTGTCATTTTCTCATTTATATTCAAACATACATGTACTTCTTCATTCATATCATCCTATCTCATCCTCATTGATTCACCTTTCACCCTATTTTCTTCTACTTTTCTGGGTTCTTCCATTCTCTGTTTCTCTATTGGTTGAGTTGATCATGTCACACCATTGTTTAATATATTATTTATAAAGGCAATGCCTCGTGAGGTATGGATTTCAGGCCAATAAATCAGAGCATCACTGGACTTCATTTTATCGACATTTTAGGTTCTTCTTATTTGGTGCTTCTGGCTGTTTGATATGAGTTTGCTTGTTTACAACTGTTTTTTGTAAGGTGTATCTTTGAACATTCGGCCACTCTACAAACTGGTGGCAGCAGTGGTGGCTGGTGGCACCAATGAATATATTCACAGATACGATGCTAAGAAAATTAGGTGGTTGATAAGGGGCGAGGTTAGCTATAATTAGGTCTTTACTACCCATAGCTCAAAAAAGACTAACGACAAGGTTAAAACTCCCACTTCCAAGTTAAATTCTACACCCTAACAACTTTATGGGTTCTACATGTAACAGTTATAGTGAGTGATTTTATTACCAACCAGCCTCTTGTTGTTGTTGGCCTGTAATGCACACAATAATGCATCAAAAAACAATTTCAATATGCTTTAAGTTTTCAAAATCTTTATTTTCTCAAAATAACCAAAATATGGTCAAAATAGCAGATCAGCGATTTCATTTTCAAAGTTTTCCAACAGAAAACACCGCTGAGGTATGGTAAGGTCCCTCATGTCTGCGCACACACGTATCTGCACAATTCTAGTATTAGAGAAGATACGCAATGACCACAAACTTTACAGATGCAATACATAGAAAGGTATTCATTAAAAAGTCTGACTCAAAATAATGGAAAAACAATGAATTTCAGGCATTTCATGTGACGGCCTCAAAATGCAGCCTTTTTCATCAAAATCCCTGAATCGTGTAAAAAGCAAAAGGGTGTGCAGACATGGGGCACCATTTTTTTGTCCAAACTGAAAATGACTGGCCGGGGTTTTTTCTAAGAAAATCATATATTTCTTTCAAATTTTTATGAGATTTTTGGCACACTTGCATGGACAATGTAGTCTGAGCTCATAAGAATTTAAGGAACATTATCAACTAAAAAGTTTGTGAAATAAAAAGAAATTTAACATTAAATCTTAAATCAAATACTAGTAATTACATAAAGCCTAGATGTAGGTGCACAGACATAGGGCCTAAAATGCAATACCATTTTCAATTCAGGTGACAAAAATATTTCAAATGTGAAGAGGGGTGTGTAAACTGTCTTGTGTTTCTTATCTGAATAGTGAGGCATGCTTACACACAATGCTATATCATCAGATTTTTTGTTACACGTGTTTCGAGCGGGACTCAAACCCCTCACGTTGAGATTTTTTATCCTATCAGAAACATGCGCTCTGACCGACTGAGCTACGCTGCCCAAATAACTGAGATCAGAAAATGATATTGTAAAAAATAAAACTGATCACGGCAGAAAGTTTACATCTTTATTTTATTTTTTTGTAGGTATTTATGTATGTATTCATGGTGGCAGTTTGATGAGTTTTAAGAACCTATTGTGTCTGACCTAAAGTGTTCAGAGATCTACTACATGTAACGATCAGTAGAGCCTAGAGGTGCCGGTCAGTAGTCGTCTACTCATGTAGAGTTTAAATAGATTAGTCCAAAGGGGTAAACACCTCCCCTCAGAGTATAAATTAGGAAAGGCTTGATATTCTCTTGGTTCTTTCTTAGTCTTCGGATGACAACTTCACAAGCTTGCGCTCCTGCCCTTTGAGGCCTTGATAGGGGAGTGCCTGAGTTCCCACCAAGCAACTGTTTGTTTACATGTATAATACCGGTATATGTTTGTGTGCATCACCAACAAACCTTAATAAATATTATTTGAACTTTATATTTATTTAAGTACTTCTGAGTTTGGAGTCAATGAAGAGCTAGATAACACTCATCTACCAATCAATACATGATTTGTCTTGGTTTATGAGGATATCCTTTTCTGGGACAATCCCAATTTTTGGACCGGCACCGTAAGTCTCTACTGACAATCTGCTAACAAAGTTCATGCATAAAAAGTCACAATTCATGTTGTTTGTAATGGTAGGTATCAATTATTGTATGGCAGTGCATCCTATTGCCGGACACCTTTATTTTAGTGCTTTAAAACTGACAACTAGAGGAAATACAATCAAGAAAAATTCGCACTTGCTATTCCAAATAAAATTATTTGATATTTACCAACCGTTTTCTTTGCATCGCACTTGGCGCATACCCCTCCAGGAAAAAAAATAATTTCGTGCGCGACAAAATTACATCATGATTCCGGACGGGTAAAGATATTCTTGATTATAATGATGCAAGAAAGAATTTGTGTGATTTTTTCTTCATATATCACATGAGTAAATTTTAAGTTTTTGTTTGCTTTTTTTATATCGAATCTGAGCAGATGTTGGTAATAAATTTGTGTTTGCTAACTAATTTTATTTTTTGTTAATTTTTACTGCATGTTCCATGACACTTTCCAATATTATGCTCGTTCGTATCGTGACCCTCATATCTATCGATGCGCTGTCGATCGTCGACAGCTCTAATCACGATAAACCTCGCGCACGGGTACCTTGAGAACTAGCCCGCCGTTGATGATCACCCACAATCACTAACGTTACACCTCAACATTCGATCGAAGGAGCAGATGAGATTGAAATTTGGCAAATCAGGCCCATATTTCCGTCAGAAAATATATCAATTGTTAATGCAAAACTATGTTATATTATATTTTAAGCATTTTCTGTCATTTAAAAGATAAATAAGGTAAAAGTTGGATTTTTTCGCCTTGTTTTTGCAATCTTGTTCTATGTGTTGCTCTGTGAAATTGAACTACGGAAGTCTTGCGGTATGAAATTGTTTTCGTACGCAGTAATATCCGCGTCCGGAATCATAATACGTCCTGTAATACAATACGTGACGGTCTATAGTCTATATTAGTATATAACTAGGGTGTCTGATTTAGGGGAAAATATGGCACATTTTTTTCGGGAAGTTCAGGCTACTAGAAAAATGTGATCTGAATTGATTATTAACTTTTGTTTAGCATGTATGGAAAGAGAAAATTCAGGGGCTTCTTTTGACAGTAAGGACAAGTTTATATGATCATTTTAAATAAGGATTTAGAGATGAATTGCAAACCCTTATTTTTGTGTGTGTTGAGATTGCCATTTCCCCATGCGTTTTCTATGGGAAATTAAATTTTCTGTTTTGCACAATTTTTTCACTTTGTCGCAATTTTTCATTGTGATCTGGTTTCCAAATCTTCATAAAAATCATACCATCAGAAAGAGCATAAAAAATCCTATTGGACTCTTTATGGACAAGTTTTTGGCATTAATAATGAATTTATAACAGCTCTCGGAAGCTAAAAATTTGGATTTGTGTGTGTCCATTTCTTAACTACACAGTCTATGGCAGAGAAATGCTGAAAATTTACCTAATTTCATTCTTCTTTTTTGCAGCCAATAATTGGATTTTTTTCAAAAATGTTACATTTTTGTCAGTCTGAAGGTCATTTCTCTTCAAATTCACAAAAAAAAATGTGATATTTTCTTGAAATAAGAAAAATATTTTTTTTCTCCAGACACCCTACTCGGGGGTGAAAGTTTCAGGTTTTGGCTTCCTTTGTGTGGGTCTATGAGGTAGAAGTCTTGGCTTCGTATAAGAGTAACCTTACGTTAGTAAATGATTTTTACTCTCTAGAAGCCGCCTGGCTAGTAATATCCGCGTCCGGAATCATAATAAGTGACAATTATCAGTAGGATGGGGGGTCGGGTGTCCGGACACTTTATATTTTTGAAGCCTTCTTTTTGTCTTTGGATTACACTAAAAATATGAATTCAATACTTGTAATCATCTTCTATTTTGTTCTTTATAATATTTCCTAACATTTGTACTAAAAATTTATGAAACTTCGCTTTCAAATTTTTCCAAATGACTTTCTAAAATTGATCGTCCGGACACACAACCTGTCCGGACACACAACAACTGGGTATATATGACATGCATTTCTCCCACACAACTTGTCTTAATAATAATATGTCTTATAAAATATTGCAATGCAACAAATTGCAAGCAAAAAATCATGTCATGAAATCACTGTCTTGTCAGGGAAGACCTTTCAATCTTTCATAACCTGTCTGGACATGAACACTCACTCAAGTCTCAGAACAACGGGTATAGTCACGTATTGTATTACCGGACACTATTGTGATTCCGGACGCGCATATTACTGCGTTTGAAAACAATTTCGTACCTCAAGACTTTCGCAATTCAATTTCACAAAGCAATACATAGAACAAGATTGCAAAAACAAGGCGAAAAAATAAATTTTCTACCTTATTTATCTCTAAAATGACAGAAAATGCTTAAAATATAATATAACATAGTTTTGCATTAACAATTGAATGAATTTATATATTTTCTAACGGAAATATGGGCCTGATTTGCCAAATTTCAGTCTCGTCGGCTCCTTCGATCGAATGATGAGGTGAGGTGTATTGTGGGTGATCGTCGACGGCTAGTTCTCAAGGTACCGTGCACGAGGTTTACCGTGAATAGAGCCGTCGACGATCGGCTGCGCATCGATAGAACTTGATGAGCGTCACGATACGAACAAGCACTGGAAAGTGCCATGAAACATGCAGCTAACCAAAAAATAAAAAATAAATTAAGTTATCAAACACGAATTTATTACCAACATCTGCTCAGATTCGATATAAAAAAAGCAAACAAAAAGTTAGAATTTATTCATGATATGATATAAGAAGAAAAAAATCAAAGAAATTTATTCTTACATCATTATAATCAAGGATATCTTTACCCGTCCGGCGCGCGTCCGGAATCATGATGTAATTTGTCGCGCACGAAAATAATTGTTTTTCGTGGAGGGGTATGCGGCAAGTGCGATGCAAAGAAAATGGTTGGTAAATATAAAATAATTTTATCATATTAATAATTTTCATAATATTTGGAATAGCAAGTGCAAATTTTTCTTGATTTTATTTCCTCTAGTTGTCATTTTTAAAGCACTGAAATAAAGGTGTCCGGCAATAGGATACACTGCCATACTCAGATCCATCCCTCCCATCCCCCACGATCGACAAGCCGTACAAGTAAGCTAGAGATTTCACTCATGTGCTTCTCGAACACAAATATCAAGGAATTGTGATATCACCCTCTTCATTCGTGCATTAGAATTTGCCACGCCCACGACAGTACAAATACAAAGATTATTACAATGTCAACATAATCGCTGCGCATACACACATGTGCGTGTCACTTTATCGACCCTATTCCTTCATATTTTTTCTTTATTTTAATTATCATACTCTACGAATAGTACAATTGGCTGTGAAGCATAAAAAACAAAAAAAGTTTCACTTACCAGAAAAAGCAGAACTTCATAACTAACCATAGAGATGTATACTAGTACTGTTATATGTCTATACACGTACGTACGTCTCGACACCGCGCGCACTGCAGCTTGATGATTCGAGGTGCGGGGGTGGGGGGGGGGGGGGCACGTACCCATGCCCCCCCCCCTGAACAAAAACTGGCAGAGCAAAAAAAAAGGGAAATAGAAAAAGGGAAAATGAAAGAAAGAATAAAGAAAAAGAAGGGGAAAGAGAATTTTTTCCGCTGTTGCATCGGTACTATATCATATCATTCAAATATTTTCAATGTACATTTTTAACCTTAACTCGGTGGCCCCTTTATATAAGCTCTGCTTTCTCCGGGGTCACAAACCATCATTCTATAGTATATTTAGTACTTGTATAATTATCAATATTGGTATGTATTTATGTAATTGTTTAACTTGATGATGGTTGAATAAATATATTGAAGTTGAATTGAAGAAGGAAGACGAGTGAATAATTATAAGTGAGGGACCTACTATATACTCCGCTACTGTCTATACGTATTACACGTAGGTCCATGGCATGGTGAGGGAAGGAGTTGCAAAAATAAAACCGTGCTATATATTTTCGCTCGCTCTTCGCTATCTCATTGTCTGTTGTTCGGTGATATTCATATTTTACTCAATAGGCCAATAATATGGAGCTTAAAATATCCAAGTTTTGAAGTCAATATATTTAAAATTTTTAGCTCAAGTACGCTGCGGGGTCGCATTATTTGTTTTGCCAAATTCCTATTGTCTCATTTGTGAATTCCATACAGTTCTCAAAATATCCCTTTTCAGACGTGATTGTCAAAAGGGGAGGCCTATCAGCTAGTGCTGCGCGCTCGCATTTTGTTTGGTGAGTACATATCTCCAGTGGCGTAGACCTACCGTGGGTCACGGCATTGGGGGGATTGGGGGGCACCAGCAAAAATTTTGAGTCACTTATTGCTTATTGAGCGAAGCGCGCTCAGTTGCTAAGTATACTGACCTAATAGAGGCATTTTAAGGACAGTGCCATTAAACGAATATGTATCTCACTGATCAAATAATGCGAGCGCGAAGCGCGAGCTGAAATTTTTTGGTATTCAGACCTAACAATTAAGGGACATTATAAGCAAATTCTTCGCGCTCACAATAATATTATGTTAGGGCCGACCTCCGAATTCGAGACGACTGGTCCTAAAATCTTTAGCAGGAGCTAAGACAAGTGGGGATCCCCTCTCTCCAAATTCCCCTTTTTAGTTAATTTATACATTACAATGTCTATAACGCATTGCATTCGTAATTAAGTAAAGGGTACTGTATTCGATATTTGCGTGGTGAAACGGCAGTTTAACAAAATTATATACTGATGATATAACTATTTTTGTAGAAAATTCTTATAGATTACAAGTCATTCTGTAGAATTTTAGGAGGATATTGGTACTAGAAATTAAATGAAACAAAAAACCTTTTATTTTTCCTCTAAAACTCTCTGTTAGCCTTAGACAAAATTCGCAATTGGAAAAAGTTGACATGGCCTAAGAATTTTTTTTTTTTTATTTATCAAATACTGACGTTCCTGAAGAAATAGATTATAAGAAATATTAAGTAGAACTTAGAAGACATCAAACTGTTGAAACAAAGAAATCTAACTTTGGAAAGATCCACCTGCTTAACATATTCCAAGTTGATCTGAGCTCTTTAACGCCAGAGTTCGAGAGTCAGAGCTGTTGAAGAAAATAATGAACATTGTTCTGCCTATTGTCGTATGCATCGGGGGCAGAACGGCAGATCTTTGCGACACAGAAATTTTGAAAATTTAAATTTTTTCACTGCAGATTTTCCCAAATTCACAAAAATTATGCATGAAAACCTTTAATTTCATATGACAAAATGCAAAGGCGCCCCAATGACAAGCTCGGTTGCTTTGCTCCCTCGCTTCCGATATTTATCTAAAAAGATTATGCCTCCTGCCCCCCCCCCAGCAGAAATGTTTCATTTTGCGTACGGCCATGGCTTCGCCTTTTTAATGTCGAGGGGGGTACACTTTTATGTGAATTGCAAACATGGGGGGGGGGATGTTTAACTGTTTGTTATTGTACAGAGGGTTGTGTAGATCAAAAGACTGATAAATGAAGACCAGAAAGTGTAATGGAACTAAAGTATTTTAGATTTGCACAGACCATTAGGTGGTAATTATTCTTTTCATTGCAATTTTACACCCGATATGATCAGTATGAAAATACTAAAAGTATTTATTTTGATATAGATATGAATGTGTTCATTAAAAAGAACACAAGTTCCCGTAATTAACTAGATCAAGAGCAGAGGAGCGACCTCTTCAAAATACATTGATAAAATCGTTTCTCTATCTTTTGTTTGTTAAATTCTTGATTGATTCACCGCTGAATATTTTTCATGGATTATATAGAGGAGCAACTTAATTATCAGGAAATATCAGACAGATCTTAACTTCAAGTTGTTTTATAAAACAAAGCGTTAATAGATCATCGAGGTTCGACTTAATTTATTAAAGCTATTAGAAAAAGACTACTTAAATTTTGTTAAAGTAAATTTCAATGCGTTGTCCAATTCCAGAGAAATTATACAATCAGCAATTTTTAGACGACAATGCAAGTGTTTTTCATTTCTACTGGCTTGCAGCTAAAAACAGATACCAACTTCTGATAGAGCATACTTGAGATGAAAGTATATTGGCGATCACTATGAATAGAAATAGCAATGGTATACAAGGTTTCTCATTTACCTCATAAAAACGATGTTGACCCTCTTTCCGAATAGACGTATGATAATAAGTGTGAGTTAAGTTCCATTAATATAGGCCTAGGCCGATATAGGTTTAAGTACGTCCGTATGCGAAGCTTTATAAGGCAGAAGTAAACAAACAGCTTTATATCACGCAGAAGTAAACAAACAGGTGCGCCTACATCACTCACTTGGTTACCGCGACCCGATTGGATAAAAGTTTTCAATCTGCGCAGATGTCATTGTGATGTCACGTCAGCGTTGACCCATTATTGCACTACACAATATAAAGGTGCACCATTGAACTTGACCTTGCTAGCTTACGCATTTTTAATCGTCCAGTCGATCTAAAACGATATTTTCTTTCTAACTTATCTCTCTAATCATTATTTTGTTTATTATTGTTGTTATTTGGGATGGTGAGAATGGAGTTTGAGAGGGAGTGGGATTCCATTTCATGAAGAGGCGTCGCGAGCCAGGTTAATTTGAGTCATCCCCCAATCGAATGCCTCATATACAGTGTATATAAACTGCATGGGTTCTAAAAGAAACTGATCAAACTTCAAGCGAACGACACAAATTCCACTAAAGTCAAAATGAACAAAATTTTGACACAGGCAAGCTTCAATAATCTTTACTAAGCACATGTCAATAATTAAATATTGGTTTAATAACAAAGAGGCTGTAGCCCCTAAAATCAATTGGTTCCGGACTCCAAAGTCACAAAATGGCAAAAGAAAGACCAATGAAAATGAGATGATTTTAAACAAACTTACCAGTTTATGAAAGTTCACAGTATGACCATCGTCATGTTTAATTGATTGCCTCAATAACTAAAAAGTTACAGGAAGTTAAAATTAACATTTTATTAATATTTTAAACACACCTATTGAGGTAAAAATGCATGAATTGATTCAATCATGTCAATAGCATGCAGTCAAGCAAAGAATTACCATTTGGTTGAGACTGAAACTGAGACTTTTGTGATTTTGGATTCTGGAACAATTGATTTGAAGGGCTACAGCCTCTTTGTTTTTAAACCAATCTCTTAATTATTGACATGTGCTTAGTAAAGATTATTGAAGCTAGCCTGTGTCAGAATTTTGTTCATTTTGACTTTAGTGGAATTTGTGTAGTGCGCTTGGGAAGTTTGATAAGTTTCTTTTGAACCCAGTTTAGTAGACAGTGTTATAAGGAAAAGGAACGTAGATTGCCTTTTGAAATCGTGACAAAACCTGACAAACTATATATTTTTGGCTTACCATTAATTATCATTTTATCGGGGGGGGGGGGGAGGGGGTGGGTGGCAGTTTGATAATTTCAGTTGCCTTTGATATGCCTCTTTTTGTAAGTCAAATAAAAAATAATTTTTTTTTTCTTGACTTTCCCAGTTTATTGTATTACATTGTGGAAAACTTTCAAGGAAAGGGCATGCTTGATGTTTTATCCGACAAAGTCGTTTTCGTTTGACGGCAACGATACAAAACAATGTATCCCTATAACAATTATGTTTCTCACATGACGGAACGTCGTCAGATTTGACAACCTTTCTGATGCCAAAATTAATGTTGATGAAAAGCTCTTCTTGATCGGCCTCTTTTGGCGTTGTTATGAAAGTCGAAATTTTGATTACTTTCAAGCACTCTGAAAAAAAAAAATTAAAGCGGTTTTTTATTGGCAATATTCACTGATGTAATCGTTCAAGTGCATGTATAATCGTTTCGTCATGATAGCGTTTTAAATTGTGAATCTAAGAACTTCGGTCTCAATTCATTCAATTTATTATTCCTCAAACTTCCGATACATGACATGACTTCCTAAATGCATTTTTATACATCATAATAATCTCATAATCCCTATATTTAAATAATACGTAATGCGAGCGCGAGCTATTTTTTTTTGGAAATTTCATGCATTTTGAGTCATGAAATTGAACATTCTGGGCAATGTTTGTGATCTTGAACAAGATGCGTATGTAACTGATCGAATAGGGACCTGTTAAGGACTGTTTGTAGGACTGGTAGCCATGGAGACGATATTATTTCAACAATCAAATAAAGCGAGCGCGAATCGCAAGCTGAAAATTTTGACATTCCGACCTATAAAAATTGACATTCTAAGCACAGTTTGTAACTATGTACGGATAGGTATATAACTAAACCATGCGAGCGCGGAGCGCGAGCGGAAAAAAAATTGAGATTCAGACCTAAAATCGGGTCACTCTATTCATGTTTTGAAAATCTTGAAAAGGATGGATAATTGGGTATCATACATTAATAATGTGAGCGCGAAGCGCGAGCAGAAAATTGTTGACATTCTAATCTGAAACTGGACAATTTAAGCATGTTTTAA
The DNA here is from genome assembly GCF_037042905.1 of Lytechinus pictus. Lineage (NCBI taxonomy): Eukaryota > Metazoa > Echinodermata > Echinoidea > Temnopleuroida > Toxopneustidae > Lytechinus > Lytechinus pictus. The sequence goes on along the minus strand of NC_087258.1, from coordinate 27,602,113 downwards.
ATAAAGAACAAGCTGCTTTTCTTAATAAACATGCGTGCGTGTGTTTTAGATTTATACCTAGTTATTTGGGAATTCTAAATATTTTTTTTATCATAAAAATCAATACGAGCGCGAAGCGCGAGCTGAAATATTTGACATTCCGATCTGAAAAGGGGTAAATTTAAGTACTAATTCAACAAATTTTTTGGAAAATTGTGAAGTGGATTTTATGGATCGCACTTAATGAATGATGCGAGCGCGAAGCGTAAGCTGATATTTTTTTAATTATTATTTTGACCTAGGACCGGGACATTCTGAGGACATTTTTTCATCATATGACAATGATGATTATCTTCCTATTTCTCTCCCTAAGTGCGAGATATTTCAATCTGAAAAAAATACAATTTAATCATTACGAATTCATGAAAATGTTATTTTATATATCAATCTAATAAGCCTAATTTTGATATTAAGGCCTGAAAAATTGACATTTTAAGTACTTTGGTAATTATGAATAGGATGATTGGTTTATATATTAACAATTAATGCGAGCGCAAATCGAGATGTCATGAAATGGGGATTTTAAGTAGTTTGTTATAGAATTACTCATTATTATAGAGGTAAGTATAGAGATATACATTACTCACCAATCAAAATGGGAGTACGTAGCGCTGGCTGATGGGTTTTGACAATGAAACCTGAAAAAAGATATTTTGAGAACTTTATGGAATACACGAAGAGAACAGGTACTTGAAAAAATCTGAAAATGTCGATACTGAGACACAATAATACGGACATTTTACAGAGCACTTTTAGAAAATCAACAAAATGATGAAAAGTCGATGTCGGAGCTGAATTTTTTTGCATATTGACTTCAAAACTTGATATTTTAAGTTCCATATCGGACTATTGTCGAGCAAGAATCATAATGTATCTCATCAAACATGCAATGCGAACGCAAGTGAAAAGACATGAACGATTAAAAAAAAAAATCTATATTCCAAGTCTTCCCCCCACCTTATTTCATTCACTTGTCTTCCTCCTCTTTTTCTCCTTCTCTTTTTTCTCCTCTCTCTTCCCTTCTTTATCTTTTTCCTTACCCCCTTTTTTTGGGGCTCCACCAATAGGGGGCCCGGGCCCCCTGGATCCGCCTATGTAAATTTGACAAGGAAAAAAATTCACTGGAAAATGAAGGTCGTTTTGGTGCCCCCCAAAAATTGACAAGCTGAAAAATAAAGGTTTCAGCACAAGATAGATGTTGTTCATTTTAAATACATTTCTCATTTGTGACACGCCTTCCAAAATTCAAGGGGATGCTGCCTATGGAAAATAATACACGCAGCACCCCCTGGGAAAATCTTGCGGGTGCTCAGCACCCCCAGCTTCACAGGGCCATGTTTATTGTACCTCTTAATGCACATCATAAATTCCTCCTTCGATAATGTTTGAATTGGTGAGGGTTGAGGCCATGTCCATAAAATAGAGGAGCGACCGTCTCTTCCACAAAAAAAATCAAAGCGCCCTTTTTTAAATAACATCATCCCTTTCTCTCTTTGATCGTTTCTTCATTGATTCAACATTGATAAGTTTTGGGTGAATCAAGAGGATTAGGTCCTACCTTGATTAGATCTATCAGGAAACATCATTTTATAAGACATATCTCAACTTCAAGTCAACTTGTTGCATGGTTGAACGAAAAGTTAATATAGAGGGTCAACGTTTTAAGCTATATTACGAAGAAAATTACTTAATTTCAAGAGGAAAAAATCAATTCGTTGTACAATTTCATACAATAAGCAAATTATAGTTGATATTGCAAGTGATGTTTTTCATATGAATTTCTATTGATTTACCGCTCCAACTTATATTAACTTCACGCTGACTCACTGAATGTACTTGAGATGAAAGTAAATTGACGATCGTTCTGAATAGAAATAGCAATGCCGGGACTAGGTTTCTCAATAACCTTACGTTTCCCCTCGTTCTGGTACAGCGAACGAATCTTAGATTCCTAATAAAGACGTAAGATAATGTGAAGTAAGTTCTATGAATAAAGGCCCAAGCTCGTTGTGTGCAAAGTTGATTGCAGAAGTAAACAATCAGGTGCGCCTACACCATTCCCTTGGTTACCGCGACCCGATTGGATAAAAGTTTTCACTCTGCGCAGATGTCATTGTGATGTCACGTCAGAAAGATCGTTGACTCATCACGGGTTGAGCCTTACCCTCGTCGGGCACAATCACTGATCTCAATGTATTCAAGAAAATTCTAAAAACACATCTTTTCTGTTAATGCCTGCTTGCCAGCATTGGTCTTTCAATGTTCTATAATTTTCATTCGCATTCAAATCTATAATAAATTATGTTAATGTTTTGTTTCACTGTAAAAACATTATGTAATGCGCTTTGTACCTTTCTAAAAAAACAAAAAAACAACGAGCTTTAGAAACATTATTAAATATCATTATCATTAATTTGTAGCAGTAGTAGTGGTAGTAGTAGTACTGCTATTAAGGCGCACCACAGTACTTGGAATCTTTAATCATCAAATAAATCAAATCATCCAATCAATTGAATGCCTATATGTACACCGCGCGAGTTAAAAAAAATGACACCTCACAAACCCCCAATTTGCAAATCCCTTTTCAATAAAATTAACTTGAGAATTGATATTATAAGTGTTTAATATGCAATTATAATGTTATCTATTGAATAGGTGTATCGCAGTGGATATATATTCAACCCTTGAAGGATTCGGATTCATTAATTGCTGTTATACCTTACTTTGGCGCAAATCAAAAGTTGCATCACTGCAAAGAATACCTACTGGTTATCCAAGCGTCAACACATACGACATAAATATGGTATCAAATATAAATTATCATGTGTTCATGATATATTTTTTCCTTTTTTTTTTACTATTACAGACCAGTCCTAGTCTGCAGGCACAGACCCTGATTGGAACTTTGATCAACAAGTGTGTCTCCACGCAAAGACTAACACATACAAAACTTGCCGTTTCAATTCAGGAGGGCCTTCAGTACACAAGGCATGAGTAGGCTGCAACTCAGACCCTTAACTCAAGTGAAGGGTTTGCACAGCAGACTAGACCAGTTCTGGGTACATGACTGTACAGCTTGGGCACCGTAAAACAAGGTTAACGGTTAATCGCTAAATGAAATGGCCTATCGCTTTGCTCGATGGACTAAGAACCAATGAGAAGTGATTTTTTTTCAAATTTGGGATTAATAGCAAATCTTTGTGACATGCATGGTGCCCAGGTGTATGCACTCTTCTTGTTTCGTCATTCATAGGATAGCGTTTCAAAGTCTGAAACTTAATAATTTCCCGCCATATATCATTCCTTGAAATTGATTATAGGGCCTACTTTGGAAGTCTGTATAAGAGTGCTAAAATGTGGCGAAATCAATTCAAAATACACTGAATTTGTTTTAATTTTGTATTTCAGTTTTTATTTTTGTACTACCCCTCAACAGTTGTATGATTTAGAAGAAAATGGAACACTAAAACACGATGTGAGAGGAAAACACTCAAAGTAGCTTCATAATGCAAGATCCCAGACATGTAGAACAGAAATGTGTATACAACATAGAGAACAGAACAAGATCAATGAAAATTTGCAGCGTACATTTTACAGTATTAATGTTTACCCATTTGTTCTATGAGTTGTTTAAAAATAGTTCAATCTCGGTTCCTATGATTAGCATACTATTAAAGAATTTAAAACCAAGAATACAATTTGCAATGGCATGTAGTGCTATAATTATTTAAATGTAGTGTATACGCAGCCATACCAATATCTCTAAGCAATATTATCATCGTGCTCAAATTTTGTTTTGCTAATTTTTCAACAATTACTTACAGAATACTTTGGCACACATGTTTTTTTATTCATACACACAGACACTTGGGTAGTCATTTGATTAGATTCTGTGCGATCTCATTTTGAAATCGTTACCACAACAAGCATATATCTTTAAAAAGGTTTGATTTTCTAGTAGAGTACGATACTGTGTGTAGCATAGAGCATATTATGTAGTACTGTATAAATATTCATTACAGAAAGCACTGCAATCATGGATCATGTGATTGATTCATTGAGTTGTGTTTGATTGGAATTCTTTCTGTAACAGGTCCACTGGAGGGACACATATGTGCAGGTTGCTATTTTCATACATACATGTACATAAAAAAGAAACTTTAAGGCTCTGTCACATCGTTCCGTGAAAGCCTTGTGTGCGACTTGCTGGTAACTATTTTTGCTTCCCGCATTTCACCCGCATTGATAGTGTCTTGGCAGTCTCGCACGTATCTCACATGCAGTTGCCTCCAGGAGCGCACCCAGGTCTGCTTTGCAAGCAGAAAAGTTTTGAACATGCTCAAAACTTTATTGTGGGTGAGTTGCGGCCAATCACCTTCAACCCATCCGCAACGCTTGCACGGAACGATGTGACAGAGCCTTTAGGCCCTTATATAGTTTCAAGTATTCTGTAAACAAGGCACATTGCTTCTGGGCACATAGTCATGATGATTAAGGTAAATACCATGGTAACAGGGGTCTACAGCCAATCTATTCAAGGTTCTAGGCAGAATAACCAGTCATAAGCGTTATGATATGGGTTCATGAACTGCAACTTAATTATTTGATTCAATCAACATGCCTGTGAAAAAAGTGCATGCGACAGCTGAATGATCATATGAAACCAAGATAACCAGACAGCAGTAAAATTATTCTCACTGAAAATAGTGTATAAATGCTGTTTCATGAAATTCAATTTGGCTTTAGATATATACCAGGGGAGCAGAACCAAGGCACTTGGGGGCTTAAGTCAACCGCTACACCCACTTTTTCTTCTGTAAGCATTAAAAAAATATGAAAATTATCATTATTAATTGGGATTATATTTTGACGTCCAGCCCCAACTTCCGGCTTATACCCTCCCCCCCCAAAAAAAAAAAAAATAGTTCCCTGGCCCCCGATACGCATGGTAAATTTTACATGTTGTCTACTGCAATTAGATGGTCCTTGTACAAAATAAGGAATTACAGAATTCAATAATCAATCATTTAGATTGTCACATAAATTGAAACAGGTCTGCCTACTCATTGTCATACTTTGACCAAAAAAAAAATGGATACAATGACTCAATAAGAATAATAGAAAGCATAATATTAACAAAAAGTTGCCAAACTGCATTTATAAACATTGATTTATACTTCCATTGCTTTGCTAATCGAGAGTGACAAAGAAAGTAAAACTGTTCCATGGCTTTGATGCCATAACACAGTTAAAAAAACATGCCAGCCAGATATGTAGAAGTCGGCCTACTTTGAAAACGACTATAGAATAATTATTGACAAAAACACCATTCATATGATAATAAAATACTGTGTTCATTGACCCTAAATGACATTTTACCTTGATCATGTGACCTATGACTTGTGCAAGATGATCAGTGATACTTGATTACCCTTATGTATATCCATAAACTTTCAAAGTTATGGCAATTCAACAAATACCCCAAACATGGCCAAAGTTCATTGACTTTAAATAACCTTTGATCTTGGTCATGTGACCTAAACTCAGGCAGGATGTTCAGTAACACTTGATTACCCTTATGTCCATGTTACACGAAGTAGGTCCATATACTTTCTAAGTTATGATGACCCATTAAATAACTTAACCTTGGTTAGGTTTTTTATGTTGATTCCCCCAACATGGTCTATTAAGTTCATTGATCCTAAATAACCTTTGACCAAGATTGTATGATCTGAAACTCAGGCAAAATGTTCTGTAATACTTGATTACCCTATTTCCAAGTTTCATGAACCAACTCCATATACTTTTTAAGAAATGATGACATTTCAAAGATTTCAATGCTGATGACATTACCGTCGCCATTGGAAAAAAAGCGGCACCTATAGTCTTGCTTTGCTATGCACGTGAGACAAAAATCACAGATGCAGGTGAAAAATGAGACCTTGCAGTTCAATTTTTTTTTAAAAGTCAAATCAATGTTTATCAATGCCTATAAAGAAAGCAAAGAAGTTATAGACAAGCTTGCATCCTCAAGATATTGGGCAGTTTTGTTCATCATCTGAATCATAGTCACTAGATGTCTCAGAGTCTCCAGCTTCATAATTTTCATCCAAGACTGGGTCTCTTAGAATAGCAAACAGTGTAGATGGAAGCTTCTGGCGATAAGGAATCCTATAGCTAAGGATAGACCTTGCAGCAAGCTCTTGAAGAGAATACACTTCTTCTGGACCCTTCAAGAGCTCATACACAATGCCCATTCCACGTGGGTCCAGTTGTAGGCGAGGTTCATCTCCATCCTCATCCTCAAAATCATCTTCATCATCAAAGTCATCTTCATTTTCTCTCATTTCCATGTTGATGTCATAGGGGGTTTCCCCTTTCTTGTTCTTTGCATCAGTAGGGCAGCCATGTCTTATCAGGAGCTTTGCAATATCTATAATCAGTTGTGGTGATAATGTTTGTGAGTACACCATCAGCGTGTGAATCATCGTGTTCCCATGACAGTCTAAATCAAGGGCACCTTCAACATGCAGAAGACTAGCAATCAACCGCTCGGAGAGGAAAGTGATGTACCTGCGTGTCCTGGAGGGATGAGGGGCACAGAAGAAGATATTTGGACAGAACTCTCTTCCCAGGTGAAGCAGAACATTGTGACAGACAGAAATAGTGGGGAACAGGATACCACTGCCAGTAGCTTCAGGCTTTGGAATCCTATCCCAAATGACATTGATTATCTCTATGATGGGTGTGAGAAACTGCTCCAAGATTTCAAGACTTTGATATTCATTAACTACATCAAACAGGATACGACCAAGGTTGCACATGATGTCTTTGACACTTTTCTCAAGATGATCAATGGGGACATCTTTTATGACATCAATGTACTTTCCTAACGTCTTGCATGTGCTGTTAATAAACTGAGTATCTCTGAAAATATCAAGGGTTTCTGCTCTAGGTATACTCATCCGCAGGTACATCAAAACAGTATTCAAATAAAGCAATCCTTTCCTTTCCAGATGAAGACATGCATCAAATATGAGAAACCCTTTAGCCCTTGTTTTCATCTTGAAAAGCAACTCATGTCCGTATTTTGCAAGTGGTCCATACAGTACCTTTGGCTTCAACTTCTCTGGAAGAACACGATCACCAACAAGGAAAGCATTAACTTTGGTTGCATGATTAGTTTTCTTCAATGCGTTCCAATCTGCCATTGTCTTGCACTCTTTTTGACTGAGGAAAGTTTCAAGATCTGATGTGAATTCGACAGGATCTGGATTGTCAGTGTCACTCTCCCTTTCCATCACAGCTTTTTCCAGTATTCTTGCTGCATCTTTATGTTTATCCTCCAGAGCCAATAAGTAACCCAGAATGTCCAATCCCCTAGCAAGCATAGACTTTTCCACTAGATCTTTACTGCCAAGGAAAGCAAAGACAGCGAGTCTCTTGTTCAATGCAGCTAAGTCAAGTGGATATAGTACATCATCATTCTTCTGGAATTTGGCTTTGTGCAACAGGAGGTTAAGGATAAGTTGTAATACAATCGTATCTGCTTTGGTATCAAAATGAGCCTCTAAACCATCTCCTTTGGCTTCTCCACTTGCTGGATTTTTAGCCCCTTCTACAGTCTTTTCTCCTTTCAGTGCACTGTCTGCTTCACTGATGCTTTGCATGAACATGCAAGCAAAGTGCAACGCAGTGTTCTTTTTGTCAGGTGCGGTAAGATGATGATCGGCTCCTATCTCAAGAAGATACTTCACAATTTCCAGCTTACCATGCAAACATGCCACCATCAATGCCGTCTGACCATGCTTATTTCTCTCATTCAAGTCAGACTTCCCATCCTGCTGCTTGATGAAATCCTGAACCATTGCCAGTGTGGCATCATCCTCAATGATCCTGACCAGATGACCCTCTCTTCTAGAACTGCTACTGTCTTTCACACTGGATGATGCTACAGGTCCAGTAGAAGCCATGACTAAACATGCATTACCTGGTGACCTTTCAGAAGCACAAAACTAGCAGTTCAACTCAGCATGCAGCACATCAATCATATCTGAAAAGAGGCAAAACAATACAGATATTAGTAAAATCATGCATGTGAAAAATCCAGCACATTGGCCTATATTCTGAAGTCAGGTTTAATTCAAACTCTGGTATAAGTATAAAGTTGTTGTTTAACTATGGATAGCCAATTGTGGCACAAATATCTAATGGTACAGGTTTTAATTTATCAGCTTATTTGACACTCAGATAATTTATAATTGTCTGAAAATAGTAAAGCCAAACAGTTTCATTCATTATTAAAAAGAGCACGACAAACATTAGAAATATACCATATAAACAAATGTTCAATATTTTCGGCTTCCAATAACTTTAGCACAGAGTTAGGCCATGGCCAAAGTTAAAGGGAAATCCTACCCAAATAAAAACTTGTTTTTAGAGGGAAAAGAAAAATCAGACAAGGTGAAAGTTTGAACAATATCGGACAATAAAAAAGTTATGAATTTTTAAAAGTTGTAAATATTGGTAATCATTATACCCGTGGAGACTTCAAATTGGCAGCATAGGTGATGTCTTAGAGATGTAAGGCAAGGACTACTCTTCCCTGTACTCCAATAAATAAAATGGCTAAAATGTCATTTCTCAAAAGTTTTACTTCAAATTATATTTTTCTTTCATGAGGATATCAAACAATATACTTCCTGGATTATATTTAGATTACTGCCCCAGGGAAATGGGTAGGCCTACTTAAGAGAAAACCACAAATCCCTGATAATTAGGTACATGGCCTATGGGAAAGTTGTCCTTGTCTCTTGTTATAATTGACTTACCCTGTTGACAATTTGAAATCTACATAGTCTTTAATAGGGGGTGTTGCAAGAAAATATTTGCAATCAATTGCAAATATTCTGTTACCATTTTACAATAGATAAATTTTAACTGCAGCAAATGAGATTAAATGCCTTGTTTCAAGAAGCAGATAAGCAATAAATTTCAAATTCGCAATTAATTTCAAGACTTATGATATATTTAGGGAACAAAAATAGACTAATCGTAAGTTTCTTGCAATGCTCCATTAGGGATAACTTTCTTATTGCTTGTCAATTTCCTTCAAACTTTCACCATTCTTTTTATCTCTATTTTTCTCCTTTCCACATGATATTATTTTATGACCAAGGCTGGATTCTCCTTTATATCGGACTTCAGAATACGGGTCGATGTCATCAATATCATTATCCATGCAGCATGTTAAGATGGATGAAATAGCTATTGGCATGGAAATGCAATAAATTAGCATAATGCAACTGTATATGAATGCTTACAAAGAAATCTTTGACGTGCTAGCTGGTTCATGTATGGCATGGGTCTGTAATTCACAAGGCCTAGGCTACAGCTAGCAAAATGGGCATGTCAAATGACAAAAATGTACCATTCTATATATGTATGTGCACATCAAATTATTATTTCGCGCACATTAAATAAAGTTTAAATTTCAAAAAAAAGAGCAAGTCATTATCATGAGCAGATTTGATACATGTACATGTAGTCTTGAGGCTTCCGTGGAAAGAGCCTGTTTGTAATGATGGCATGCAAGCAGTCCAGAACAGCAGCACTTAAGGAAATTCCACCGGATCCACCTGTATCATGGAACAGAGCTTCCTGGGAAGTTTATCCTGATAAGGGATGTTACACCTTAGAATAGTTCTGATAGCAATCTCCTGTAAAGTGAGTACAGTAGAAGACAGGAGACTGTAGAGCTCAGTAAGATCTGAAAGGTAGGAATCATCAAGACTAAAAGCCTCTTCCTGTGCAACATCAATAGGTCTCTTCCCTCTATTATTCCTCAAATTGTACGGACAGCCATACCTTAGAAATAGAAGAGATATGTCTTGAACCATCGGAATCTCTCCCGAGAACACAAGACCCATCAATGAATGCAGAAGGGTATCTCCATTGATATCAATATCTGAGGCACCTTCAACTTGGACTAAGTGGACAAGTACTTGCTTGAAACAGTGACAAGTGTTCCTGTTTTCCTCAAAGTCAAAGTAGTATCTAAAGTGCGCAACCATATCACAAAGTAACTTATGACAGACAGAGTTGGTGAGGTGTCTGTATGGATCCCTGAAGACTGAAGCTCTGTCTAACCTGCTCCATATGACTTTGATCATCTGGACAACTGGCCGAATCACACATTCCACACCTTGGACACTGCAAAGACTATTAGTGAAGGAATATAAGATCTTGGATAGATTGATTAGAATTTCCTGGATGTGGCTTTTAAGGTTTTTAACATTGACCTGCCTGATGACATCAATACAAAGCTCTAAAGACTGACAAAGTAGACTCACATATTGTGGAATAAACCTATGTAGGCTTGGAGAGCTTGTAGCTTGGCTGATGCTGTACCTCAATGACAAAAGGACCCTTCCAACAGGCAAACATCCTTTGCGTTCTAGACAAAGACATTTTGTGAACACCCTGAAGCCTGCATCCAGCGTATCCCACAGAAACAATAAGGAATATCCATAATCCACAAGACGTTCATAAATAAATTCTTCCTTCAGTGAATCGGGTAAGACACGATCCGCAACCAGCATACCTTCAACTCTCATTGCATATTTGTCACCATTAATCTTTCTGAGGTCATGGAGACTCCTGCATTCCGAGCGACCTAGACAATCTTCTAAATCAGATTTCTTGATATTGCCTTGCTCAGTGTGTGGATTATCATAGCACTTTTCTACTGCCATTGTAAATGCTTTGTACGCTTTCTCATACTCATCCTTCATCATGAACGACGATCCCATGATTTCTAACGCTGTTGTTTGCTCTGACTTTGGAATATATTCTCGATTTATGTAGTACAACACAGTTGATAGTTTCCTATGTAGCCCAGCAATATCTGCAGGCGTCAATCCATAATTGTTGACCTGAATCAAAGCACCGTACTGTAATATTAAAGTATCTATTATTCTAGCACTTCTCTTCTGCTTTTTAAACACAGTATATTGACAGTATTTTTCATCCAAGCAGTTCTTCATGATCAAACGGTTGTAAGTATCATCTTGGCTTTCCCGAGTCAAGAAGTCTTTGCAACTGCTCTCGGCTTCTGACACGTTGTCGAGAATAGGTTCCCAATCTTCCAAGTCTGTCTCGCTTTCTGTGTCACAGCATGGTCGACTTCGGCTAAGAAAGTGTAGAGCAGTATTTCCCTCTCTTATGCATCTCAAATTAGGATCTGCTCCTTTCTCTAACAGAAACTCCACAACTGCTTTGTTTCTATCAAGACAAGCTCTCATGAGAGCAGTTTGACCCTCCTCATTTCTCTGATCAATATTTATGTTTCCATGATTCCTATCAATAAAATCCCTGAAGTCTTGAAGATTATACATCTCTGTTGTCATGTATGTCACTAAGTTTATCTGGCAATCATTAACCCTTAGACATTGTTCACTACTTTCATTAAGAGGTTCCTCTCTAGATGCTGCCATACTTACTATAGATAGGACATCTGGACCTGTGGATGTTGGGCAGCTCTGCAAATCCCTCTGAAGTCTGCCACTCATATACCTGTTGATAGTAAATGGGAAGTTATGAGCTCTTCTAATGGTAAAATTTAATCACTGATAAAAATTGAGTGTTGAGCATAAGGGCGACCACACACCTTACGATTGGTCTGCGACCCGATTTTGGAATAAAACGTAGTAGAATTTGATGCTAATATTGAGACATGGAACATCTTACTGTGTAATGTTTTAAATCACCGTACGAATACCTATGTTCAAAACTGTGACTAAGCTATCATCCATCTTAGAATAAAAGCAAATTTTATACCTAGTCGTAATGATGTCATAGCAGTCGTACGATTAGCTACGACTTGAAACTAATTTGGCCTTTACTCCTAAATAAAGGCTTGCAATCTTTCATAATGGTTATATTAGTACTGGTATTCTTTCAATTAATTTTAACCTCAAATAAAATGATATGTTCATTCACATTTTCAGAAAATGAGCAAAATGCGATTTTGTTCCAAAATCGGATCGTGAACAGTCGTAAGGTGTGCGGTGGCCTTTACTGATAAGATATTACATGCAACGCTCCCACGGCGAGTAGATTATCAAGAGCCAAAATGTGAGCCCCATCCTCCAAAAAAGGTTAGCCTCCTAAGATGTTTGCCCCCCCTTCCCCATCCAGTAATGTGTGCCTGATACAAAATATTTTCATGTGTGAAGTTTGCCAAGTACATCCACCCGCATCATTATGATGTTAGTATTGACACTAGAGGGTGTACTCTCCAGATGGCTTGGCTCCTGCCATCTATCAGGGGTGTGAGTGGTCACAGATCTGAAAAAAAGCTGAAAGGGGGTTGAAAAATTCTGAAATTGAAAGAGCTCTCATACTTTTTGTACAGAGGAAAGCCAAAAAATAAGCTGAAAATCAAAACAAAAAAAATATGAAATCAGCTAAAAATCTGAACTCTCACACCCCTGATCTACAGAAAAACACCATGTTGCGTGCAAATTTTTTTTAAATGGAATTACTTTTTATTTTATGAGGATTACCAACTTAACTGATGTTGGGGTCAGAGGCAGGGAGGAAAATACCAATAGGACATACATTCACTTTGAAACCAATTTATTTTCTTTTTTCAACAAAATTCAGCATAACTTGAGAGGTGAGATATCCCCTGGATGGAAAGAGGGTGGGGGATTTATTTGTGAGTGTCCCAAATCTTATATATATCTAGTTTCTTGCCTTTAACCAATCTCAGTCACATATTTACTGTTATATCACTCATATGAATATTCATGAATATTCTAGATAAACGATGGGTCAATTTGTGATCATGTGACAAAGTATAATGTCAATAGGAAACACATCGCTACAAATACATGTAGCTCCGTATAGTTTTCTTGTAGCTTGGTATATTTTTTTATATACTTTCATGGGCAGAACTGCGCATGCTCATGCTCGATATTTTCTCTCAACGTTGAACTGCACATGCTCCGATCCCCGACTTGACCAAAACCAGATCATCATCCGCGAAAAATAAATAAAGTCAAATACATGCTCTCGCTCAAACTACTTACCGACAATCTGAAAAAACAGTATGGAATTGGGTCTAGATTATCATGCAAAAAATATAATTGCGACGGCCATTCATACAGGATCTTTAAATTTGGAACAAACATGCCTAACAATTTTCAGTGTTATGCTTGTTTGATTTTTCTCTCTTTATTCAAATCAACTTTTTCTTGGGGTGGACTTGTCCTTGGGTGGCCTGGGGTGATTGAGGTTTTCCATGGTTCGTAACAGGGGTTTGCCTTCTCCAATGACGGAATTGCCTCATGTACTATTTTTTTGCATGATAAATCAAGTGCGTAGCTTAGGACCCCTTCTACATGTACATCAGGCCGCGATATCAAGAGGTGTTTGGAAAACACAGAGGGATTTTCGTATTTAGTGAGTTTTGTGATATTTTCTAATCTTGGTTAATGATTTTTAGAAGGTTTGCCACAAATAAGTGAAAGATAAAATTGTTCAAATATTAATTGGCATACCTAGGCCTACCTGTTATCGTTTGTATTGTAAACAAACATGCGTAGCTTTAAAGTTTACTTCTACTTTTACGACGATACTCAGCAGGATCCATAGGTCAGGATGTAGTGCTAAGGAAATATCTTGGGTGCTGATCTGCAGTGCATACTTGTTGGTGCTTTTAAAACATTGTGCTGTTTGTGCAAGTAAAAATATAGTTCCTTGGTTTAGATGTTGGTTGGAAGCGCCCCCCTGAAGGCCTCCAATGAAGGGGCATCAAGGATGGTTTTGGGAAGCGCATTCTACGCAGTCACTGTCCTGGGAAAATAGGAGTTCTGGTATAGTTGGGTGCGGCATGGAATAGCCAACAACTTCTTTGGATGATATTGCCGAGTATTGCTGGCAATCATAGGAGCTGTGTAGTGGTCTGCATTGATTGCTACCATCCTGTGTTGAATTTTGTACATGAGGTAGAGGCTTGCAGCATTTCTCCTCCTCTCCAGGCTCTCCCATTTAAGTTGTTGGGTCATGGCAGAGACGCTGTCCATACGATGGTATCTCTGGAGGGTAAATCTTGCTGCTCGTCTTTGTACTGCTTCCATTTGTGAGATGTGCTTGTTTGTGTGAGGGTTCCAGATTGAGCTACAGTATTCCAGGTGTGGTCTAACAAGACTGAAGTAGGCTTGTTGACGGATCTTTTGGGTGGTTCTACGGAGGTTCCTGCTGACAAGTCCTAGGAGTCGATTTGCTCGTGATGTGATGTTGTTTATATGATTATTCCAGGACATGTTTGATGAGAAGGTCAGGCCAAGATACCGGAGATCTGAAACTGATGCAAGGGGAGTATTTCCAAGTGTGTACATTGTGGTGATGGCTTTCCGACGAAGAGAAAATGAGATATGATAGCATTTCTCTGTGTTGAATTTCATCTGCCATGTATTAGCCCACAAATGTAGCTGGTTGAGATCTTGTTATGGAGTAAGGCAGTCGGTTTCATCAGAGATTTGACGGTAAAGTAGGCAGTCGTCAGCAAAGAGCCGGATGTTAGAAGAGATCCCATCTACTATATCATTGATGAAAGAGATAAACAGTAGTGGCCCGAGGACAGTGCCTTGTGGTACCCCAGAGGTGACTGGTACCCATTCCGAAGACTCTCCATCCACAACAACATGCTGCAACCTTTCAGTAAGAAAAACCCTGATCCATCTTAGCAGATTGTCACGGATCCCATAGTGATGAAGTTTACGAAGGAGGCGTTCGTGGGGTACACGGTGTGGCTGCCGCCCTTTATCCCAGATAAACGGACAGAGTTTCGGCTAAATACTCTCACTCCAAAAGAAATGTATTCACAGACTTTAGTGTGGCTTATGTGGAACTTTAATTATCCGTCATCCCACGGTCCAAAATCCGAGTTAAAATACAATTGGAGGCTATAAGACAATACACTTGGTTGCAATCAATACGAGAAATATCTTGACGGTCAACTGGAGTTCGTAGTAAAGACATAGAAGAGAGAACTCCAGTTGACCGTCAAGATATTTCTCGTATTGATTGCAACCAAGTGTATTGTCTTATAGCCTCCAATTGTATTTTAACTCGGATTTTGGACCGTGGGATGACGGATAATTAAAGTTCCACATAAGCCACACTAAAGTCTGTGAATACATTTCTTTTGGAGTGAGAGTATTTAGCCGAAACTCCGTCCGTTTATCTGGGATAAAGGGCGGCAGCCACAATAAAATACAAGTGCTTAAAGCAGTTCGTGACAGACACCAGCAGTCCTGGCTTTTAGGAGAAACTGAGAGGGAAGATGTCGGCTATAGAAGAGTCTAACTTTAGTAGAAGAGATACGTGAAGATAGATCTCCTCGAAGTGAGATAAGTGTTCACAGTATGAAGAGTAGAACTAGCCAAGTGGCTAAGAGTCATGCAAGTTCTCTTCAGTCAGTGAAGAGTGAGAGACTGTCCATCAAGAAACATGAAGCCTCTCTTAAGGTTAAGCAGTCATTTGAAGATGACCATCTTAAACTGTTGCAGCAAGAAACAGAAGTCGAACAACTTTTTAGAAAGCGACGGATAGCTCTTCAACAGCAACTAGATAAGGAAGAAGCTACCTTCAAACGGCAACAGAAGGAGATTGCAATGAGAAAGGATCGCCTAGCTAGACGCGAGCGTTTAGCTCAATTGACTGCCATAAAGCAAGTATTAGAGGAATTTGAAGATGAAGAATTGGGCGAAAGTGATTCAGAGATTTCATTTAGAGGAATGAGAAAGGAAGAGAAGAGTGAGGGAATGCAGAGATTCTTTGATTCCCAAGAAAAGATCTACCCCCATCAGTCAGAAAAGACAGGGTTCATCAGAAAACCGAGGCAGTATCTGATCTCAGTAACCCATGGGTGCCAGCTGGGTTGGACAGTTTAGTATCATCGTTAGAAGCTTGTGTAGCCCAAATCACCCGCATTGCTATTGGACAAAGTGAAGTAAGTAACCAGTTGGCAGCAACTAGCCAACTACCAAATATCGATGTTCCAATGTTTAGTGGTGAACCGATGAATTATCCTTTGTGGAAGAATGCATTTGATTGCATGGTGGATGCTAAGCCAATCAGTGACTCTAATAAATTGAACTACTTGAACACCTACGTTTGTGGAAAAGCTAAAGAAATTGTTGAAAACTATTTGTTATTAGGAGAGGACGATGGTTATCAGAAGGCTCGTGCGGAAATTGATAGGAGGTTTGGCAACCCAAGTGCTCTCAGTGTTGCTTACACCAGAAAGCTCTGTTTGTGGCCACGTATTGAAAGTAAAGATGCAAGTGGATTGAGAGACTTTTCCGACTTCTTGCAGAAGGTCTTGTCAGCCAAGACGAAGGTCAAGAATCTAGGAATCCTGGACTTTCCCCAAGAGAATGTAAAGCTCGTAGCAAAGTTGCCAGAGTACTTGGAAGATGAATGGCGAGAGGAAATTGATAGATGGCGCGAAACTAATAGCCCCCAAAGTTATCCATCGTTCTCGTGTTTCGTTGGTTTTGTGAAGAAAGCAGCTGACAGAGCGAACATTCCTGAGTTGGAACCTTTAAAGGACAAGTCCACCCCAACAAAAAGTTGATTTGAATAAAAAGAGAAAAATCCAACAAGCACAACACTGAAAATTTCATCAAAATCGGATGTAAAATAAGAAAGTTATGACATTTTAAAGTTTCGCTTAATTTCACAAAACAGTTATATGCACATCCTGGTCGGTATGCAAATTGGCAGACTGATGACGTCACCCACTCACTATTTCTTTTGTATTTTATTATATGAAATATGAAACATTCTAATTTTCTCCTCCTTGTCAAGTGAAACAAAGTTTCATCTCTCCCTGAACATGTGGAATTACCATTGTTTGATACTATATGGTTCAGTCAAGTTGGTCCTTATTGTCAAATCTATAAAAAATGAAATATTGTATAATTCAAACAATAAAAAACAAAAGAAATAGTGAGTGATGGACATCATGGACTGACTCACCTAGTTGTGCATATCACTGTTTTGTGAAAAATAAGCGAAACTTTAAAATGTCATAACTTTCTTATTTTACATCCGATTTTGATAAAATTTTCAGCACTATGCTAGTTTGATTTTTCTCTATTTATTCAAGTCAGCATTTGCCTGGGGTGGACTTGACCTTTAAGGTTAAACCTATCAAGGCGATCTCCAAATGGAAATGCACGGATCTTTTGCATCTCTGGGCTGGAGGATGAAAGCTCCATATGTCCTTTCTGTGATGGAAGCCATCACCTCGAATCATGTTCTAGTTTCTTGATGAAATCTATTGAAGAGAGGAAATTATTCTTTTTGAAAAGAAAGTTGTGTTTTGGTTGCGCTCTTACAGATCAACATCGTGGTAAAGAATGTAGAAACAAGAGTGTAGAATCTGTGGAGGTAGACACCTTACATGTCTACATGAAGATAGGTCAAAGAAGACAGAAGACCAGGGAATTCCCAATCAAGGAGCCAACAACACAAAATGAACATTTGATTTGATTTGATGTAATTCGTTGTTTTCCACTTTCTTATCTCTTTCAATCTCTTCTCTCCCTTTTCTTGTTTCCTTTCCATTATTAGTCTAATCATTTCGCTAGAGTTGTCATTTCAGTTTTTCATATGGTTTCGATCTTTCCTGCTTTTCTAGTTTTATTGTTCACATTCTAGTCTTTATCTTCTTTCTAGTTTTATAGCTCTCTTTACTTCCAGTTTTTCTGTACATATGCATTAGTAATTGATTTGATTTCTTTTGTTTGTTGAATCTGCTGGCATGCATGCAGTTACAGTATATGATTTTATACTTAATGCTTAATGGCTAATATTTCTTAGTGTATCCAAAGTAGTTTAAGAAGATATGTCTTAATTTTGTTGTGCCTGACAGCAACGGGATTGGAATGTTATGGTTCACATTTTTTTTTATTAAGTTCAATAATGATAGGTGATCAGTTAAAGTATCTTACATGTATATATACGATTTTGAGTTTATTGGTTGATTTTAGATATTCAGACATAATTGATGTTGTGTGTGTTTAAGTTAAGTAACTGATGGCAATCAGTTAAAGGAGCCATGTCACTGCAGCAGTGTGCAGTGAGATATATGTAATTTCTAGGCTGTTTACATTTCTTGTTATATGTTGTTTTAATTGAATTTCCACTTTCCTAGATGTTTCATTTCTGCATTTCTGCGTCTTTTTCTTAATCCTTTTCTACATAAAGTCCCATAGGGCAGGTTATGTGTTAATGTATAGGCATAGAGAAAGCCAAGCCAAAGAGCAAACTGTAGGTCCACCCTACATTGTTCCGATTTGAATATCTTAATCAAGTTCATTGTCTGGTTTTCTGTTAAGACATGGTCAGAGTACCAGCAACTCTAATTGGGAAACAATAACTTAAGAACATAGCAAAAGAATGATCTATGTTGGTTCAGTTTCTGCATGCTTTATATAGAGAGAAAAAGCTTTCAGCTATCAGTTTTATCAAAGTTTTCAGAGAGAGCGACAGAGATTCAGAGAAAGAGATAGAACTCCTAAGTTGTGCTTTTGACAAGCTTCTCATCTAGATTTTACAAGTGTGCTATATAAGGTGTAATCTGCTTAAAGCCTCCAATTGTATTGACTTTGAAACTCCGCATTGGTTACCAAGGGTAAAGTGCGGCAGTCACACACGGTCAAAGGCTTTGGAGAAGTCCAATGCAATCGCATCAACCTGTTCTTTCTTGTCGAGTGAGTGTGCAATATCAGCTGGGTCTCACAAGAATGGCCAGGTCGAAAGCCATGTTGAACATCGTTGAGAATATTATTCATGTCATAGTGATCCATGATGTTGCTAAAGATCACATGTTCAAGCAATTTACTGCAGATGGATGTGATTGATACCGGGCGATAGTTGGAGGCCTTGCTCTTGTCTCCTTTCTTGAAAACTGGTGATATATGTTTGCAAGACGCCAATCGGAGGGTACCATTCCTGTGTCAAGGGATTGCTGAAAAATATAGGTCAGGATCGGTGCAATTTCCTCAGCATAGTACTTCATGATCCTTCCTGGTAAGCCATCTGGACCTGTAGCTTTGCTAACATTTATATCTTTCAATAACTTGACAATGCCATCTACAGAGATGTCGATCCCTTCCATTATAGGGAACGCAGGATGGCTAAGCCTAAGATCTGGGATGTGCAAGTTATCCTCAACTGTAAAGACTGATTGGAACTGGTCATTCAGCACTGTTGCTTTCCCTTTACTGTCTGATATAAGCTTCTGGCCACTTTGAAGGGATCCAATTCCAGTTGACTCTTGCTTTCTGGATTTGATGAACTTCCAGAATGCTTTGTTGCTCTTATCCGCTGGGGAGAACATCATATTTTGGAAAGTCCAATAGTTGTGACGAAGTTGAGACCTCAACTCTTCCTGGTAATTCTTGTACCTTAGCCAATCATCATGTTTTTTTTATCCTTTGGCTTTGTTGTACAACCTTTGCTTTTTCCTGATCCCCCTCTTCATGGCATTTGTGATCCAGGGACTGGTTTCCTTCCTCCCAGACAACTTTGTTGGGATATACTTTTCCATCAGGTTTCCAATCACCGATTTGAAATCATTCCAATTCTGCTGTACAGTTCTGGATACTGGGTTGTTGCTGACAAAAAGCTTGAAAAGATGTTTAGAATCTACATGTACAACTATAGTGCAAGCCAAGGTCCCCCAAATCATATTGACCATTTGTAATGTACCATTGTATAATTTGAACCGAATTGATCTAATAAATACAATTACAAAAAAGATAAAATAATGATTAAAACCTTAAATTAAAGGGCAAAATCGTGATATAGGCCCCGCTCGAGAAAAACTTGTAATCGATCATACCTCAATATTTAGGTTGCTAACTTCAGCTCACTATATATACTCGTGATATAGGCCCCGCTGCTGTGTTGAATGGCTCAGAATGTCCGTTCGCGGGGCCTGTTTCACGAGTATAATACTATAATCGTTATATAGGCCCCGCACTACCGCACTTCAGGCACTCCAACACAGTAGCGGGGCCTATATCACGAGTATATTATTAAGCTTGCATCCTAAGATAATCGCGAAACTGGCCCCGTCCAATGCGCTTTTCCCAACATTCGCACGTGTGTGGGGCTCGGATGACGGCTATTAGTATACTCGTTATCGAGGCCCCTTGCACTGTTATATCATGGAAAATAACGTGGTTGTGGGGCTTGTTTCCCCGGCCGGTGAGAATTATCATGGGCGGCGCTGGAGTGGGGGGGGGGGGGGGAGGGCCTCCAATTTATTTTCCAAATAAACAAGGAGAGAGAATAATAAAATGTGTATGTATGTACTTCTTCAGAAATTTATTTGTCAATTTACTTCATACAA
Organism: Lytechinus pictus; assembly: GCF_037042905.1. NCBI lineage: Eukaryota > Metazoa > Echinodermata > Echinoidea > Temnopleuroida > Toxopneustidae > Lytechinus > Lytechinus pictus. The sequence goes on along the minus strand of NC_087258.1, from coordinate 27,581,637 downwards.
ATATAGTTATTAACTTATTTATCAATCTATTTCTATTGATTAATTAATGTATTTTATTCATCATTTAATTTATTTTTTTTCAGTTTATTTTTCTTTTGTGATATAGAGAGTCAGAGGTATCATTTTTTTCAATCTATTTTAATTGATTAATTAATCATTTAATTTATTTGTTTTCAGTTTTTTTTTCTTTTGTGATATAGAGAGCTAGTAAGAGGTATCATTCGTTTTTAATTATTTCTATGTGTGGAAGTTCATTTATTTCAGTCTATTTTAATTGATTAATTAATGTATTTATATTGATTAATTAATGTTTTTATATTTATTCATTAATCATTTAATTTATTTGTTTTCAGTTTTTTTGTCTTTTGTGATGTAGAGAGTCAGAGGTATCATTCGTTTTTAATTATTTTTATGTGTGGAAGTTCATTTATTTATCATTCTATTTTAATTGATTAATTAATATATTTATATTTATTCATTAATCATTTAATTTATTTGTTTTCAGTTTTTTTGTCTTTTGTGATGTAGAGAGTCAGAGGTATCATTCGTTTTTAATTATTTCTATGTGTGGAAGTTCATTTATTTCAGTCTATTTTAATTGATTAATTAATGTATTTATATTGATTAATTAATGTTTTTATATTTATTCATTAATCATTTAATTTATTTGTTTTCAGTTTTTTTGTCTTTTGTGATGTAGAGAGTCAGAGGTATCATTCGTTTTTAATTATTTTTATGTGTGGAAGTTCATTTATTTATCATTCTATTTTAATTGATTAATTAATATATTTATATTTATTCATTAATCATTTAATTTATTTGTATTAATATTTTTCCTTTTGTGATATAGAGAGCCAGAGGTATCATTCGTTTTTAATTCTTTTTATGTGTGAAAGTTCATTTATTTATTTATTATCTATATATTCATTTATTATATATATATTTTTTTGTTATCTGAGAGGCGTGCGTAGGCCTAGGTCTTATGTTGATACAGGCTCGTACATTTCATTTATTTTTATTCATTCTGTAAGTTCTTGTGGATATACAAAATGATGACGGCAGTCATTGTAAAGCTCAGAATATCTACTCTTTCACCTGGTATCCGCAGAAGATTCCTCGATCATTCAGGCATGAATGACTTTAACAATTTGAAGAAAGTATAGTTATACAATCTAAATTTAAAAATAATCGTTTACCTTTTTTTAATTAGTCGTAGTTGAAGGGTGTTATAACCTTATTTTTCGTTACATAAAGGGGATTTATATTTTATTTAAAGGTCAAGTTCACCCCAGAAAAATGTTGATTTGAATAAATAGAGAAAAATCAAACTCGCATATCGCTGGAAATTTCATCAAAATTGGATGTAAAAGGAGAAAGTTGTGATATTTTAAAGTTTCGCTTATTTTTTTTACAAAACAGTGATATGCACAACTCATTTGCTTGCAAATGATACAGTTGATGATGTCCCTCGCTATTTCTTTTGTTTTTTTATTGTTTGAATTATACAATATTTCAATTTTCACAGATTTTACAATAAGGGCCAACGTGACTGAACCATATATTCCACATGTTCGGGGAGGAATTAATCATTGTTTCACTTGACAATGAGGAGAAAATTGGAAAACATATTTCATAAATAAAATACTTAAGAAATAGTGAGTGGGTGGCGTCATCAGTTTCTTCATTTGCATACCGACCTGGATGTGCATATATAACTATTATTTTGAATTAAACTAAACTTCAAAATGTTATAAGTTTCTTATTTTGCATCCGATTTTTATGAAATTTTCTGCGTTATGATCGTTCGATTTTCCTTTTTTTATTCAAATCAAATTTTTTGGGGTGGACTTGTCCTTTAAATTAATTTTTTTTATTCATGTATTTGTTTGTATTAAACTTTTTGTTTTATTTGATGTTAGACCAACAATTATCGTTAATTTCTCTTTTTTGTGTATGGATTTGATCTCTCTCTCTCTATACCGTATATTATTATATATATAACAAACTATATTTTGTTACCTTATAATACCACTGAAACCAATACGTGAAACGTTTATATATATATATATATATAGAGAGAGAGAGAGAGAGAGAGAGAGAGAGAGAGAGAGGGCCTAATACATTACTATTTCAAGTTCTCCTTCGTATTGCTTCACTTATTCATTTCCTGGTTTATTCGTTCATGTTTGTGCTGTTTTGGGAAAAAACTGTTGTCTATTAATTGACACGATAGGCATACCCCGAGAGGGGGCAGTATACCCTGACCGTGACGTAAAGTTGATGATAATTAAAGCAGAAACTAGAAAAAATATGCTTAAAGGTTTGCTGAAAATATATTTTTTTAATTGCCACGCATTTTGGTTAAGAAGTTCGCTATTCTCTTATCAAATATTTCCATTCTCACACTTTAATTAGTGTTTATTATATTAAATTGTATTCTACTCATTAATGTAATGAATGACTTGCTAAGATCAATTGTAATGTCACTTTCACCTGCCCAGTAACCTGCACAATCAAGGTACTAATGGATAATTTGTTTTTCTGTTCCAATCGTGAAGAAGCGAAAACGAAAATCAGCCCCTTAGTTTGGGGTTTTTGAAAACACAAAAACGAAATCACAACGAGAATAACGTGTTGTGATTTGGTTTTTGTATATAAAAAAACAGAAAAATTAAATTAGAAAAACTTTTGTGCTATCTGATTTCTCATTCTAAATTTGTGTTTTTATATATATATAAAAAAACCATATCAGAACATGCCACGATTCGTGACCTCACTGTCAACTAAGTATATGTATGATGCAACTGCATGAAAAACAGCGCCTATAGAATTGTGGGATGTCGCCTAGCAACAGGATACTATGTTAGTGGTAATTAAACTACATGTAAATCGATGTAAAATATTGATATTTACAGATGAATCCAACATGACCAAGCAATATCATTTTGGTTATATATCCTAAATATAATGCTAATCAAATAAAGCTAATTTCTTACCCTCCAGAAACTATTAGACGAAACTGACAAGGTAAAAAATGTCACTTAAACACAACAGTCATATCATTTCGTCTTCAAGAAATATAATTTTACAAACAAAGAAGTTTTAATATGAAGCATGATCTGATTATTAAATCAAGAACTATGTACATCTCAAATATAGAGAGAAAAAAAATATCCACGCAAATCATGTTCGATAAACGATCAAGCAGGGCACTGGGAACGATTTCTAGTAGGGGGTGCTGTGGGTTTTGTTTAAAAAATGGCAAAAAATAAGAAAAAAAATTACACTCCAAGATGATGGGGATTTTGGTAAAAATTATTGCTCCCAAATAAAAAAGAATTACAATCGATTATAGACCTATAATTTTATGCTCCCATCAATTCAAAGAATACAACGGTTCAAGGAAAACGTCAATATTATACTAAAATCATTTAAAATGCATTATTATCCTTTGTAATGGATCAAATTCAACAAGGAAAGTTAAATGTTGAACAAGATGCCCCCCCCCCTCCTCTCTCACTCCTACATGTCAGCAGTGTTTAAAAACATAACCTTTTCGTCATGTTCGTGTCGATATAATTCAACAAAATTCATCTCGAACTTCGATTGCATTTGCATCCTATTTTCAAGTGTGAAAAAAAAAATCAGCTCGCGCTCCTCTTTCATATCCTGTTCATGCGTCACTGTAAAGTCCTTTTCCCATTTTCAGTTAAGTAATTAAAATATTAAATAAACGTTTGTTGTTTGGGGTTAATAAGAGCTTAGTGTGCTCCATTCATAGCTTTTAACACATGGATTACAATTAATTTTTTTTCACAGTTAGCGTTCTCGTTTAGTTCGGCCGTATAGTCATGGTAGGCCTATCTTGTTGGTAAATATTAAAGTAAAATGTACATAAACTTCCATATCACAACGCCCCCCCCCCAAAAAAAAAAAAAACACTTACCTTTTCCTCTTTGAGTGGCCGACCAGGGATTTCATGAATGGCAATGTGTCCAACCGGCCTGTACGGCTGTACCCCCGCCCCTTTAAAAATACTGAACCCGTACCTGTGTGTATATTTTTTTCTGACGCATTCAACCAGACAGACCTATGCGCCACCAACTGTCTTCTCAAATTTGCGCTCCCCCCCCCCCCCCGCTACGAAATCTCGGATCTGGGGGACACATTAAACTCCTGAAATAAAATATCACAGATAAGGAAATAGTAGAATAATTCGTGCATGAAAATAAATTATAAGAACACATTGAGACACTTTTCCGAAATTATTAAATCTTTTAATAAAATCGGGGGCGAGGGTGTATGAATTAGTAAATAAATGAATACCATATCGGCGAAGAAAAAAATGCAATATTTGGATGGTGAATTAATGAAATGACGATCGATCAATAAATGTTTTTTGTTAATAATTTGTTGATGCGATATGCCATTATTTCAGGCCTACTACCATGTATACCAGCAAACAATCGAAATCCATCATTTTTAAAACCATGCTATCAAATACAGTTACAAACAATCTTCAAGTGGATTGATTAAAATGAAAGAAGGATGAGAAAATAATAGGTTAATTAGCTGAAGAAAAACTGGAATATCAATGAACGGTATAAGTAAGCTTTAAAAAAAAATAAAAGATTAATAAATTGATATTTAGGTAATAGAGAAAACGTACTTAACGTACTTAGATAATATAGATAATGATAGGCCTATCCCCAATTGTGGGGGCCGGGAGGGGGATAAGTCTCAGTAAAATATAGATTAAGTTAATTATAGCGTAGATATCCCTCAAGCAATAATAAAATTGACCAAAAGAAAATTAATACATTTTTCCCGAATGAATATGCCTATTCGTTTTCTTTTCTGAACTTAAATGGATGAAAAGTGGGGAAGCGGGGGGGGGGGGGGGGATTTATGAAAGGAATGAAAAAAATACAAATTGATAATACGCAGGAAGCCATGATGAATGATTCAATATTGAATAAGAGAAGAAAGCCGTTTTGAAAAAAATGTATATTGACTTCTTACATCCAGGTGATTATAAATAGATTATGATACATGAATTAATAAATGGATTCATTCGCAGCATTACGTCAAGTGAAAGATTGGGGGAAATTATACAAGAACTATGTAATTTAATCATTAATGACACCTCCCTCCCCGCAAAAAAAATAATTCAAATGAAATGCTGAATAAAACGAGGTTATCAAATAACTAGCAAATACAAATTACGATGGATAATGGAACAAAAATAACTATATAGGCCTAACGTTACATCGACACTCCCCAAAAAATAGCAAATGAATGAATCATTCACGGATTTATCAAAAGTTATTCAGAGAGCAGATCTTTAAAAGCAAAATATTAGCAACACGAGGGCGGCGTCAGGTTGTGAGGGGCCTGGTTGATTTTTCTCTGAAAACTGGAAGGATAACATCATGCCTAAAACAAGTCGCCCATATGGATCCTACTCCATTGTCATGCAGAGTTTTTATACTCACTTTTTTATTATTCCCCTTGTTTTTTTTTAAATGAATTGGAGCCCCCGGGCCCCTACAGCGCCGCGCATGATATCACTCACCGGGGAATCAAGACCCACGACCACGCTATTTTCCATGATATAGCAAGTGTAAGGGGCCTCGATAACGAGTATATTACTATAGCCGTCATCCGAGCCCCACACACGGCGAATGCTTGGACAAGCGCATTGGACATCACAAAAAAACTGAAAACAAATAAATTAAATGATTAATGAATAAATATAAATACATTAATTAATCAATATAAATACATTAATTAATCAATTAAAATAGATTGAAATAAGTGAACTTCCACACATAAAAATAATTAAAAACGAATGATACCTCTTACTCTCTCTATCACAAAAGAAAAAAAAAACTGAAAACAAATAAAATAAATGATTAATTAATCAATTAAAATAGATTGAAATAAATGATACCTCTGACTCTCTATATCACAAAAGAAAAAAAACTGTAAACAAATAAATTAAATGAATAAAATACATTAATTAATCAATAAAAATAGATTGATAAATAAATTAATAACTGTATTAATATATAAGTAAATCGACAAATAAATTTCTGAAGAAGTAAATACATACACATTTTATTATTCTCTCTCCTTGTTTATTTGGAAAATAAATTGGAGGCCCTCCCCCCCCCCCCCCACTCCAGCGCCGCCCATGATAATTCTCACCGGCCGGGGAAACAAGCCCCACGACCACGTTATTTTCCATGATATAACAGTACAAGGGGCCTCGATAACGAGTATACTAATAGCCGTCATCCGAGCCCCACACACGTGCGAATGTTGGGAAAAGCGCATTGGACGGGGCCAGTTTCGCGATTATCTTAGGATGCAAGCTTAATAATATACTCGTGATGTAGGCCCCGCTACTGTGTTGGAGTGTCTGAAGTGCCGTAGTGCGGGGCCTATTCTCGAGGTCGGACATCCGGGGATTTTCACTCGCGAAAGTAACTTCTGCAAAGCAACCGATCGTGAAGGTGCAAACAAAGCCGGAACAAGCCGGGCGCGCACACAAATGTCCATTGACTCAGCTGGGTTGAGATATACGTTGAGACGCCACCCCTCTTATTTTGATAACAATTGTCACCCCCACTTTCAAAATGAAATGATCGTGAGCATTTTTTTATATTCTATATTTTGATACCAAATATTGGTAACTTGAGCGGGCAGCTTTGGAAACATCGATTGCTTAGTGTGGGCGTCTCAAATCGTCGCCCGAGAAAAATGGCAGCTAAAATGCGCACCGTACAGACCAAGCTTGCAAGTCCGAATTTGACTGCGCTAAACTCCTTTTTCTTTTGCTGGATCTTTTAGCCAAATGTTGCAGCATTTCAGGGAATTACTGAGGATTAATATCAGATGCCACAAGACACTTTTCAACATTGTAAATGATTTCTAGAACCATTTTGGTCATGCAGTGACAGGTGAGTGGCGCAACAGTAAAAAAATTGCACATGGCGACTCACTGCGCATGTAGTGATGTACGTTAAAACTTAGGATAAAGCTGGCCATCTTGCCTTGTTCTTGGAACACCCGTACACACAACATATTTTCACCATTTTCCAGCAATTAAAATCAAAATGCAGTACAAAACGCGATGAAAATATAATGGAGAAACAGTTCAAATCAACGAGTTCCAAAAAACGTCAAGGAAACTGCACAGCCAACACGTACACTCGCACCCTTTGTTTGCACCTTTGCCCTTTGTTGTTAGGGAAATCATGTGACTGTGACGTCATGCCGACCTCGAGAATATAACGATTATAGTATTATACTCGTGAAACAGGCCCCGCGAACGGACATTCTGAGCCATTCAACACAGCAGCGGGGCCTATATCACGAGTATATATAGTGAGCTGAAGTTAGCAACCTAGATATTGAGGTATGATCGATTACAATTTTTTTCTCGAGCGGGGCCTATATCACGAGTAGGCCTATGCCAATTAAAGTCCGCCCACGGGCCGCGGCACATCATGATCGGGTTGAAATAATCTACTACGTCTACGGTACCCGCTACCGCAAGAGTTTGGTCGGGAGAGCTCTGGCGACCAAACTCAAACGGTACCGTACTGGCTACTGCCACTGGTGGGGGTTAGTGAGATCGACAGGGGATTTATTATTTAAAGTATTTTAAAAACAACACTAGCCAGATACGGTCTAACAGAAGGTCTTATCAAAACATTATCATTAGGCCTAAGTGAGAAGTTAAAGGCTTGAAGGTTTATTAAAAATGCTAACTTACAAAAAAAACTCCAGTCCAGTTGCAGTTTCAAGTGGCAGTGCAGTAGTGGTCAAAATTGTGCATGTGCGGACGACGCGAAGGTACAGTAGCGTTAAAAAATATTTAAGCAAAAATTAATCGATACCAATAATTTTTGGCAACAAATTGAAAATGAGCGATCTTTTCGAAAGAAAATAAGATAAATAATCAGGGGCGAATCCAGCTTCCGCCAATGGGGGGGGGGGGGTATTTTCATCCACAATTTGCCCGACTGACCGTTAAAACCTGACTTTTGTCGGGTTTTTAAGGAGCTAGTCCTATGGTCAGTTCCCCCATGTCTGCGCGGTCGGTCTCCCAAGTCTGCGCACCCGCGTATCTGCGCGATTCTAGTAAAAGAAGATACGCAACGAGCACGAACTTTACACATGCAATACATAGACAGGTATTCATAAAAAAATCCGACTCAAAATGGTGAAAAAATCATGAATTCAGGGCATTTCATGTGACGGCCTCAAAATACAGCCTTTCTAATCAAAATCTCCGAATCGTGTGCAAAGTGAATGAGTGCGCAGACATGGGGTACCATTTTTTTTTTTCAATCTGAAAATGACTGCCCAAGGTTTTTTCAAGAAAATCCTATATTCTCTTTCATTTTTTAATGAGAAATGTGGTATACTTACTCTCAATAATATAAGGAACATTATTATCCAAAAGATTTTGTGAAATAAGAAGAAATTCATGTTAAATCTTAACTCAAATTGTTAGGTGCGCAGACTTAGGGCCCACCATCATATAACTAAAGACTAAAGTACATCCTAACTTTTTTCTTATACACATATCAAAGATTCTGAGTAATTTTTATAATTATGATCAATATGCGGAGTTAAATTAACGAACAATGCTCTCGCGAAGCGCGGGCTAAAATTGTTTACGTACTTACAAGTGACTCATGATGAAAAGGGTTTATTTTATGCGAGCTCAAATAATAATAATATACCGATCTGAAAATGAAATTAGGTTTATTCAAATTTTTTCCTCCAAGAACTAGAAAAGTTGGATTGACAACTGAATAGTGCTTTAGATATTTATTGCTGCAACTTATTTCATTATAAGGGAGACATATTATTCACACAAGTATGAAATAATGATTTTATGTAATAACATAAGAAAACGGAAAGTGGAGATGTGACATCATCAGCCCACCTAATGAATATCATGACGACTGTTTTCACAAAATATTGCTAAACTTTAAACTTCAATAACTTTATTATTTGTTATCCGATTTTGATGAAATTTTCGGCATTTTGCTCAGTGAATTCTACTCTATGTATTAAGATATAAATATTTTCAGCCCGGACCATCCCTTTAAGCACGTTTGTAACACTATCTCATGAAAACAAGTAAGTGAATGTGAAGCGCGAACTGAAATTTTGTCATATACCATGTAATATGTCCATGCATATCGATTATCGACTCACCAGAAAGGGAACATGTTAAGCACTGTTTAATATGTAGGAATTTAGACCCCAACTAAAAAAAAGGGACTCTAATTTTATTAAGTATACCTTTTCTTAATCATGGAGACGATGCGTATCTAAATAAACAATTGTTGCTTTTGCAAAGCGATGCAAATATTTTCAATAATAAAAACAAATAGTCATAGACTCTATAAAATATGATTATTGCGCAAAAAATAGTAACAATGCAAAATTGAAGATTAATTACGTTGGCTCACTAAAATTGAATGTTTACCCCAAAAAAAGTATTATATGAGGTTTTCTGTAAACCAATTCAATAATATGTCAACACTGGGAATTTAAAAAAGTAAATAGAATGCATGGATAAGAGAAAGGAAATAAAAGATGCACAATGACCGTGATCATGCAGTGACGAAAATGTCAATCAGGGTTGCAGAATAGGCCTTCAAAGTGATTCTTCATGAAAGACAAGGCCGATGTTTGAAGTAATGACAGATAGGCTTATAACTAATCGTAATTAGATAAATTTCCCAATAATTCAGGTTGCTCTCCTAATACATTAGTCGTATCATTCTTAGCTCATGTATTGATAATGATTGCTTTTTCAAAAGCTAGCTGACGCTCCAATACCCCTCGAAGCTCAGTCTACATTTATGGAAATGGTGCACCCAGCATCATAGTGTGGAGAGGGGATGCTAGCTGCCCCTTTCCTCTTTTTTTTGTCAAAAAAATTATGTCGGTCCCCCATAAAATTTTGTTTGATATATAACTTTTTATTTTTTGGTTGTCAAAAATTTTTGGTAGTCCCCCCTAAATTTTTTGGCTTCCGCCGCCAATGCTCATATAGCTTCCTCTGCCGAAGAACTTCAATTCATGCTGAACCTCACCCATATTATACAACCACGTGGAAGTACAAGATCAACCCATCAAAAAGTGCAATCCTCGTTTTAAATGGACAAGGCCACGTCAAGTACGTACACCTGCATGGCACCTTGGTCTTGAGAAAGTTGGTCAGCATCGATCCCCACCTTGGTGTTACCAAGTCCTCTACTCTTGTAGATCCTGAAGCGAACATCATTCCCAAGGAATACCATACATTTTGCTCTGTGAGGTTCAAGAAAAAACTTCTGGCCTTCAACCATTGCCAAGTTATGCTCCACCTATTGCATGAGCGTACAGAGGGGGGGCTTTTTCATGACCAAGAAAAAAAAAGAAAAGGAAAGGGACAAGGGTGAAATATGATATTATTTTCCGAATATTATATGAAAATCTATCACTAACTTGGATTTTTGTGATAAAAATATCGAAATTTCAAACTTCTTATTAACTTTACGCAATTCGCCATATTGAGCCCCTCAAAATCTTTGGCTCAATACGCCACTGACTATTGTATCCCAAGGGTGCTTTATGGAGTTGCTGTTAGTGATATAAGAGTGACCAAGAGGTCCAGGTGGGTGTTTCCTAAAGCTGTTCGTAAGTTAAGAGCGACTTTAAGAACGACTGGTGATCCTTTCTTGTAAATGGTATACCTACACCAAAACGTTCATTGGCGATGGTTTAGTGAGTAAGAAAGGTTCACCGGTCGCAGTGGCGTACCGTGGGTCACGGCATTGGGGGGGGGGGGCACCTGAACAAATTTGAGTCACTTCGTGAGCACGCAAAGCGCGCTCAGTTGCCAGGTGTACTATACTATTCAATAGAGGCATTTTAAGGACAATGCTATTAAACGGATATGTATCTCACTGATCAAATAATGCGAGCGCGAAGCGCCAGCTGAAAATTTTTTGATATTCAGACCTAAAAAGGGACATTAAAATCAAATTTTTGTAATCATGATACGTACCTGTCTCGCTAAACAATGCGAGCGCGAAGCGCGAGCTGAAATTTTGTCTTATACCATGTAATATGTCCATGCATATCGATTATCGACTCACCAGAAAGGGAACATGTTAAGCACTGTTTAATATGTAGGAATTTAGACCCCAACTAAAAAAAAGGGACTCTAATTTCATTAAGTATACATTTTCTTAATCATGGAGACGATGCGTATCTAAATAAACAATTGTTGCTTTTGCAAAGCGATGCAAATATTTTCAATAATAAAAACAAATAGTCATAGACTCTATAAAATATAATTATTGCGCAAAAAATAGTAGCAATGCAAAATTGAAGATTAATTACGTTGGCTCACTAAAATTGAATGTTTACCCAAAAAAAAGTATTATATGAGGTTTTCTGTAAACCAATTCAATAATATGTCAACACTGGGAATTTAAAAAAGAAGATAGAATGCATGGATAAGAGAAAGGAAATAAAAGATGCACAATGACCGTGATCATGCAGTGACGAAAATGTCAATCAGGGTTGCAGAATAGGCCTACAAAGTGATTCTTCATGAAAGACAAGTCCAATGTTTGAAGTAATGACAGATAGGCTTATAACTAATCGTAGTTAGATAAATTTCCCAATAATTCAGGTTGCTCTCCTAATACATTAGTCGTATCACCCCTTTCATAAACCCAATAAAACACAATTATGCGGCTAATAGCAGCATAATTTGGTCGTAAAATCAGAGGAGGACAAGAGTTATCCGCATTATGTATTGATAATGATTGCTTTTTCAAAAGCTAGCTGACGCTCCAATACCCCTCGAAGCTACATTTATGGAAATGGTGCACCCAGCAGCATAGTGTGGAGAGGGGATGCTAGCTGCCCCTTTCCTCTTTTTTTTTGTCAAAAAAATTCTGTCGGTCCCCCCTAAAATTTTGTTTGATATATAACTTTTTTTTTGGTTGTCAAACATTTTTGGTGGTCCCCCCTAAATTAGTTGGCTTCCGCCGCCAATGCTCATTATAGCTTCCTCTGCCGAAGAACTTCAATTCATGCTGAACCTCACCCATATTATACAACCACGTGGAAGTACAAGATCAATAACCCATCAAAAAGTGCAATCCTCGTTTTAAATGGACAAGGCCACGTCAAGTACACCTGCATGGCACCTTGGTCTTGAGAAAGTTGGTCAGCATCCACACCTTGGTGTTACCAAGTCCTCTACTCTTGTAGATCCTGAAGCGAACATCATTCCCAAGGGATACCATACCTTTTGCTCTGTGAGGTTCAAGAAAAAACTTCTGGCCTTCAACCATTGCCAAGTTATGCTCCTATTGCATGGGCGTACAGAGGGGGGGGGGGGGGGGGGGGGGGGGGCTTGGGCTTTTTCATGACCAAGAAAAAAAAAGGAAAGGGACAAGGGTGAAATATGATATTATTTTCCGAATATTATATGAAAATCTATCACTAACTTGGATTTTTGTGATAAAAATATCGAAATTTCAACTTCTTATTAATTTTACGCAATTTGCCATATTGAGCCCCTCAAAATCTTTGGCTCAATACGCCACTGACTTTTGTATCCCAAGGGTGCTTTATGGAGTTGCTGTTAGTGATATAAGAGTGACCAAGAGGTCCAGGTGGGTGTTTCCTAAAGCTGTTCGTAAGTTAAGAGCGACTTTAAGAACGACTGGTGATCCTTTCTTGTAAATGGTATACCTACACCAAAACGTTCATTGGCGATGGTTTAGTGAGTAAGAAAGGTTCACCGGTCGCAGTGGCGTATCGTGGGACACGGCATGGGGGGGGGGGGCACCTGAAAAAATTTGAGTCACTTCGTGAGCACGCAAAGCGCGCTCAGTTGCCAGGTGTACTATACTAATCAATAGAGGCATTTTAAGGACAATTAAACGGATATGTATCTCACTGATCAAATAAAAATTTTCAGCTCGCGCTGAAAATTTTTGATATTCAGACCTAAAAAGGGACATTATAATCAAATTTTTGTAATCATGATACGTACCTGTCTCGCTAAACAATTCGAGCGGGAAGCGCGAGCTGAAATTTTTGTATATATTGACCCCAAACAGGGAGATTTTAAGGACTATATTTTAGGAATCCATTAAGAGTATACATATCTCACCATAGTCATCTAAATACATGAAGCACTTGTAGTCATTGTAATCATGAATATCTCACTTATCAAATATTGCGAGCGCGAGCTGAAAATTTAGATAATTCAGACATGAAGAGGGGCATTTTAAGGCTTGTTTGTAGGAATTCACGAAGACCCTACGTATTTCACTAACCAAGTGATGCGAGCGCGAAGCGCGAGCTGAAAATTTTTGATGTTCAGATCAGAAAAAGGACTGATCCGAAGTGCGAGGAAACATATTTGGTGTATATTGACTTGAAAATGGGAGGTTTTGAGTACAACAGGATCATACATCGCATTAAACAGACAATGCAAGCACCAGGAACAGTGAAGACATAGGCCCTGAGAAAATTATGTTTCATAAAGTTTCGATAAAAATGTATATCTAATATAACATAACAAAGTTATAATATAACATTATAATGAATAATAAGTTCTTCTTTCCCACTTCGTTTCTCTTCATTTCTCCCTCTTTTCCTCCTTTTCCCGTTTTTTTTAATGGTCAGCTGATTGGGGGGGGGGGGGCACGTGCCCCACGTGCCCCCCATGCCCCCCCCCGTAGTTACGCCACTGACCGGTCGTTCTTAAAGTCGCTCTTAACTTATGAACAGCTTTATGAAACGGCCCCCTAGAAGAACGATTGGGGATATGACATCATCTGCCCACCTAATGAATATTCATAAAGACATGCCCAGAACTGTTTCACCAGAATAATGCAAATCTATAAAATTCAATAACTTCGTTATTTGTTGCCCGATTTTGATCAAATTTTCAGGATTTTGCTTTGTAAATTTTACTCTATTTATTGATATATAAATATCTCCAACCTAAACCATTCCTTTTAGCCCCTTTCACAATTGGTGGTGCGACTGCTTACAACCGTTGCGATTGTGTGCAACATAATATATTGTGAGCAAATGATCGCAAACTATCGCAAGAGCGATTGTGAAAGCCCCTTAAGTGACATAATAATGTATCCGCTTTAGAAGTAATTGCAAACAGTCCTTATCATGTCCCAGATCATGCAGGATAGTATAAATGATGTTATATTTTTATAATAACTCCCATCATTTCAATTCATGCTTATATATAAAGAAAAGTATCAAAACTCCGTGGACAATACTTTTTAACGATTTTTCGCCATTAGGGGTTTGTCAAGTTATGACAAATTTATTAGATTGCATCATAAAGATGCGCGTATCCAAAATAGTAAGCGAAAGCAAAAGCAGTCGACGTGACGACGTGCGAATTTCGTCGTGTGCTAAAAAAAAGAAGAATTATTGTCCACGGAGTTTTAATACTTTTCTTTGTTTGAAACTGTTTATAATCCCCGAGCAGATCATTTGACTTAATATATATTCTGAGAGAAACGAATGAAGAGAAGAATGCCAAAGCTGTTGTACATGTATAATTTCTCAAGTAGGCCTATACATGTAAAGCTAAATATTTCTGTTATAGACCCCATGAAGAAGGCTTACAGGCGAAAATTTAGCAAAGTAAATCGGTGGTTTACAGGAAAAGTCCACATTGCCCCCCCCCCCGTCTGTCTTTCTGCTCTCTCTCTCTCTCTCTCTCTCTATATATATATACTCTACACTTATAAAAGAATAGCAATCAATCTAACAAAGAGGATACAGCACCAAGGTAGAATTGCACTTCAACATTACCATACATTGATAGAATTCGTCGACCAAATTAGGGTGCAGTGTCATGTTACTTTCATCAGCAGCATCCTCTAGCAGTCGATGTGACGACGTGCGTATTTCATCGTCTGCTAAAACTAAGAGCTACAGCAGTACATCCCAAAACATTACCTTCATAAGGACAGTGTCAGGAACCTACAATGTAAGTTCTTCTTTGTATCATATTTATTATAATTTTCAGAGATATATTGCGATTCTGTGGTGATGTTGTTGCAAGTTGTGAGTCAGAAATATTATGAATCAGAGATTGAACGCATGTTGCAATAACTGGAACTGGTATATATACAGTCATTGGGTCAGAGTTTAAAAAGGGAGAGTGTTTAATAAAAAGGGGGGAGGGAGGTCCGCGCTCCTAAGGCGACCGCACACCTTGCGATTGGTCTGCGACTCAATTTTGGAATAAAACGTAATAGAATTTGTATTAATATTGGGACTTGGAATATCTTACTGTGCAATGTTCGAAGTCATCGTACGAAACCCTATGTTCAAATCTGTGACTATGCTATCATCCTTCAAAGCAAATTTAATATCTAGTCGTAATGACGTCGTAGCAGTCGTACGATTGGCTATGATTTGAAACTAATTTGGCCTTTACTCCAAAATAAAGGCTTATAATCTTACGAAATGGTTATATAAGTATTCTTTCAATTAATTTTAACCTCAAATAAAATGATATGTTCCATTCACATATTCAGAAAATGAGCAAAATGCGATTTGTTCCAAAATCGGATCGCAAACAGTCGTGCGGTGACCTTTAAGCCTCCTGATAATACACAATATCAAACTTAGTCAGATCAGAACTTGTGGCAGCGGTGGGATGTAATTATTTTATGCACAGGGCATTTGTTTTTATTGAAGATTGCTCTCATATTTGAAAGCTTGCCAAAGGTTTGACATACATATCAAGAGCTCAACGTATGGAAACTGGATTCCAGCTGAGTCAATTTTAGCTTGTTCGTAGTCTGCAGTCACAGACCCTGATTGAAATCTAATCAACAAGGTGCTAGCCTAGCACAACATATTTCCATTCAGCTCTGGGATTAAAATTAAGAACCTGCATGCAATATATTTTAAATAAGACACTTTGTGTCCATTGGAAAATGTGTTTACATCTCATACTGATTAGCAGACCCTTAAAGATTACGAAGATTCCGATGTCTCACTATACATTTACCCTTTTCGGAGGATGAGGGTTTCCTTCGGGTAAAAAGGGGTAATGGGCTACAAAGCAATTAAATTTGAGGATCCTATTGAAGCTACTACAATGAAAAATTGCCGTTGATTTTAAGCAATGTGATCCTGTTGTCTGCTTCGATTAACTGAAAAATCAAGTGATAGATTTGATAAATGTGATGATAGAATAGATTTAAGGTCTGTAATGTGTATATAAATGAATGAATGAATACATACATACACACACACACACACACATATATATATATATATATATATATATATATATATATATATATATGAAGAAGGCCTAAGGCCTAAGGCCGAAAGCTCGGATTAAATTGTGGTCTACAGCAACGTCAAATCGTCTTGTCATTTTTTCGCCTATATATATATATATATATATATATATACATATATATATATCTAGTTAGAGAGTGCGTGAGGCGATTACCATTAATTACATCTACATATGAATACATGCTGAAAGAGTTATAATTGAGTTATAAATTGCCACAAGATAAAGCTTCAAACTGGCCTTGATATACTATTGTTCTGAGGCAAACAAGTTGAGCAAAAATGAAAATGATACACTTTCATGAATTCTCAACTATACTAAGTGGTTTCGAATTTATGGAGATTCATATAACGATGGGCTCGTATATAGCTCTTTTGTTGCAGGATGCTAGATTCTGTTTTTTTTTTATTTGTTTGTTTATTTCTTTGCTTTGGGATTTCGGGTGAGTCCTCTTTTAATGTATACTGGTTGCTCTAATACCCGCATAGTAAAAGATGAATTAAATATCGTTACTATTAATATCAACAGGTATATGTTTGCGGCAGACTTTAGAGGGACTTGCAGAGACGCACACTATCACACTATCTAAAGGTCCAGATGTCCCATCTAGAGTAAGTATGGCGACGGCCAGAGAAGTAGAGGATTCTTTTGATGACAGTAGGTGTCTAAGGGTTAATTGTCAGATAAACTTAGCTACATACACGACAAGAGAGATGTACAATCTTCAAGACATCAGGGATTTTATTGATAGGAATCATGGAAACATAAATATTGATCAGAGGAATGAGGAGGGTCAAACTGCTCTCATGAGAGCTTGTCTTGATAGAAACAAAGAAGTTGTGGAGTTTTTGTTGGAGAAGGGAGCAGATCCTAATTTGAGATGCATAAGAGAGGGAAATACTGCTCTACACTTTCTTAGCCAAAGTCGACCATGCTGTGACACAGAAAGCGAGACAGACTTGGAAGATGGGGAAAACGTGTCAGAAGCCGAGAGCAGTTGCAAAGACTTCTTGACTCGGGAAAGCCAAGATGATACTTACAACCGTTTGATCATGAAGAACTGCTTGGATGAAAAATACTGTCAAAATACTGTGTTTAAAAAGCAGAAGAGAAGTGCTAGAATAACAGATACTTTAATATTACAGTATGGTGCTTTGATTCATATCAACAATGATGGATTGACTCCTGCAGATATTGCTGGGTTACGTAGGAAACTATCAACTGTGTTGCACTACATAAATCAAGACTATATTCCCAAGTCAGAGCAAACAAGAGCGTTAGAGATCATGGGATCGTCGTTCATGATGGAGGGTGAGTATGAGAAAGCTTATCATGCATTTACCATGGCAATGGAAAATCGTGAAGGTTCTGGTACTGTTCCGATGAGCATCCAAAGATCTCAGTTCGAAAGTTGCTTGGGTCGCACGGAATCTAGGAGTCTCAGTGACCTTAGAAAGATTAACGGTGACAAGTATGCAATGAAGATTCAAGGCATCCTTGTTGCAGATCGTGTTTTACCAGATTCACTAAAGTCAGAATATGTTTATGAACGCCTTGTCGACTATGGATATTCACTGTTGTTTCATTGGGATACATTGGATGACGCCTTCAGAGTGTTCACAGAATGTCTTTGTCTGGAACGCAAAGGACGTTTGCCTGTTGGGAGGGTCCTTTTGTCATTGATGTACAGCATCAGTCAAGCTACAAGCTCTCCAAGCCTCCACAGATGCATTCCGCAATATGTAACTCTACTCAGTCAGTCTTTACAGGTTTATGTTGATGTAATCAGTGAGGCAAGCGTTGAGAACTTGACAAGTCAGATCCAGGATGTTCTTACAAACCTATCAATGACCTTGTATTCCTTCACAAACCATCTGTGTAGAGTAAAGGATGTTCAGTGTGTCGTTGAACCAGTTGTCAAGATGATTAAAGTCATATGGAAAAGGATAGATAAACATTCTGTCTCCAGAGACCCTTACAAGCACCTAACAAACTCTGTCTGTCATAAATTACTTTGTGATATGATAACCCACTTTCGATACTATCATGACTTTGAAGAAAATAAATATACTTGTAACTGTTTTAAACAAGTACTTGCTCGTTTAGTACAAGTCGAAGGAGCATTAGATATCGATATGAGAGGAGATACGCTATTGCACTCATTGGTTGGTCTTGTGTCCTTTGGTGAGATTCAGATGATTGCCGATATCGCTGCTCTTTTTCTGAAATATGGTTGTCCCCACCGAGTGAAGAATATTCAAGGCAAGATGCCTATTGACATTGCACACGACGAAGCTACTGGTCTTGACAATGGTTTCCTTCAAGAACTCGCCATTCTCTACGATGTCCTATCTCCTGCAACACTCACTTTGCAAGAGTTGAGCATCAGAACAATCCTTAGGTATGGTATCCGTTATTGGGGTAACCTTCCTGGAAAACTCTGTTCCCTTATTGATGAACGGTTTCTTGAGGGTTATGACCCTTGGCAAATGACCTAGAAATAAGGCCAATGAAGATTCAATATCCATATCTAGATTAAACGTCCTGGTAAGCTCATAGATTGTGGATTCTGTTAGATCTAACGGAGGTGTCCAGGTCCATTGGATATATCATTGGGGTTCTGAACATGAGGTCTGCTGTTTAGATTCTTCCTCGATAGAAGGCCCTAATTTTCTTTGAAAGACTTGATGTATAACTGCCACTATAAATAATATAAGATCCTAGCTGGAAGGATTTGCTTGTAAAGTGATCACCAATTTGGGTGCCTGGCAGCACAAGGATGCTATTGTTTTTGGTCAGTGATACTTAATGCGTGTTTCTGGTTTGAAATGTTTCGCAAAATGTTGTAGGCCTACTTGTTAATATCTGTCTATACTTACAGACTAATGAAAAGAAGATTCGAATTTATCAATTATCAATCATCGAGTGTCTTCTGAAAATGTAATGTTGGTCTATGATTGAATCAAATGATAGTCATAATGTTGATTGTAATTGAATACTGCATTTGTGACCTAAAGTATGTGCATATCATGCGCATTTTTGCATAAATAATCCTTCCATTTCAACTTTTTTTGCATCTTTTTACATGCATCATGAGACGCGACATTTTGTCGATGCATTTTAATCTCTGTTTTCACGCTTGCATCTTGTTTTAAGCAGGATTACTTAAAGGGGATTCAAACCCTTGGAACAAGTGGACTTGTGTGGAAAGGGAAAAATAAAAGAATAAGATCAAAGAAAGTTTGAGAAAAATCGGACAAATAATGAGAAAGTTATGAGCATTTGAATATTGCGATCACTAATGCTATGGAGATCCTCCCATTGGCAATGCCGCAGATATGTGTGATGTCACATGTGAACAACTTTCCCTTTGATGGACTATAAAATACCCCCAAAATGTTTCTTTTTGCTCTTTCTTATTGTTATACAAACTCTTTATCCATAATATATTCTTTGAAAATCTGTATTACAAGCCCTCCTATAGAAAGAATTAATGATCTACTGATAGATTTTATAAAAAGAGGCATAGTTTAGGTGAAATATATACAAAAGCAATGGGAAAGTTGTTCACATGCGTGCGATATCACATATCTTTGTCGCATTGCCAACGGAAGGATCTACATTACGATAATGATCTAAACTTAAAATGCTCATAACTTTCTTATTGTTCATTCAATTTTTCTCAAACTTTCGTTGATCTGTTTCTTTCATTTTTCTGTTTTCACACAAGCTATCTTGTTCCAAAGGTTTCATTTTCCTTGAAGGATTGTGTTTAAAGTCTATATAGATGACCATGTTTTTATCTCAAAGAATCCAGAGTATAAAAATCGAATATGCACTACTTTATCTTGTTCAGGTGATTCAGGGATGCGAGCCAATATTGGTGACAGACTGTAAATCGACTGAATGTTGTCAGGAACACTAATGTTGCCTGGTGGTAGTTATTGGTATTGATTTACTTCGACCAATTGGCAAAGGCTATGGGTTGATATCATGCTACAATATACTCTGGAATTAAACCAAATAATAAAATGCTCATGTGTTAATACTTTCAGAATATTTTACTTTCATTAGTAAGGAATGCACAGTTAATATTTCCCGCTCTTTTTATCCAACAGATCCCCTATAAGCAGTGCATGTAAACATGATCTGATCAAGCCGGTATCTTCGCATCTTGAGTTTTAGGCTCATTTCTATGGATGAGTATGAAATTTTGGGGTTGATGGTTTTGGATTTTACACACACATTGTACAGATCCTAAAATGGATAAAATCGATATAAACATTATTGCACTTTGGAAATAACACTTAATCCATGTTTCAGGTTTTTCAGGCCACATTTTAAGAAGGTCTTTTCATGTCTGTGTGTGTTTTTGCGTGTTCATGGAATTAACGATTTTCTGAGGAATTATACTAGTATTTGATCGAGAGCATGGTTCCATGGTTATTTATTAATATCAAAGTTGTTTGCAACTAATATTTAAATAGAACACATTTGACTGGGGCCGCTACCTTATCAACAATTCTTCGTTGAATGTTTGGGACATCGGCCCTGAGAAGCGGGGGTGCAGCGTGTAATGTTCTCCATAGGTAGCACGGCCTGGAATTTTAGTAGGTGTGACAAAATTTTTGTAACAAAAAATGACCTACATTTTGTTTTAACCCCCTTTTTTGCTTTTCAAATTTACATCAGCACCCCCTGTAAAAATTGTTCCCAGGGCCCTTGTCTTAGTTTTCAGTTTAAATGAAGTTTGTTTTCCACTTCTCGTTTACGAATATATAGAAAGGCAAACAATATTGATAAATTATACCTTTAAATACATTTCAAGACAATATGTGGAAGGCAACCGCATCTCTCTTATGCGAAAGGTGGAACCCAAGAGCATAGACAACTTCAAGGAAAAAGAAAATAGTTGATTGATGTATACACGTAAGGACGAGTGAGCTCACATTATCTGCAGGTATTGTAAGATTTCTTGACATACCAAAGCATTTTAAGTAATTTCTTCATAACCGTAAAGGAATAATAACCATAATGGGTTTCTATTTTTACAGGTCAAATGTGTTTTATAAAGAAAAATGTTTTTTTTGCAGTACAGTACTAAATTTATATTGTGCGTTGTGTTGATAAATTAATGATGTTGTTAACATTTTGTATTGAAATGTTGATATTTGGTATTTTGGTTGTTCTGAAGCATGTATTGCATGTTATTCTTGCAATTGCTGTTTCCATTGCAATTGTTCACATAGTTTTAAGAATAAAATGTAGAAATAAATTAATGTCGCCAATTTGAAGACTAAAAGATGATCAAGTATGTCCTGGATGACCCTAATTCTTAATTTTGATGATAAATCATAGCATATCCATATATTGCTTCGTTTGCCCTGCTGGGAAGAACATAGTATTACGTGTGTTCACAGTATCATCACAGTTTGTTCATAGTGTGCTCTCAGTGTGTTCACAATGTGTACACAGTGTTTTTACATTGTGTTCACTGTGCGGTCATAGTGGTTCACAGTGTGATCAAAGTGTGTTCACAGTGCGGTCATAGTGGTTCACAGTGTGTTCACAGTATGTTCACAGTGTGATCATAGTGTGTTCACAGTGTGCTCACAGTGCGGTCATAATGGTTCACAGTGCGGTTGTAGTTGTTCACAGTGCAGTCATAGCGGTTCAGTGTGTTCACAGTGTGCGGTCATAGTGGTTCACAGTGTGATCATAGTGTGTTCACAGTGCGGTCATAGTGGTTCACAGTGTGATCATAGTGTGTTCACAGTGTGCTCACAGTGCGGTCATAATGGTTCACAGTGTGCTCACAGTGCGGTTGTAGTGGTTCACTGTGCAGTCATAGCGGTTCAGTGTGTTCACAGTGTGCGGTCATAGTGGTTCACAGTGTGATCATAGTGTGTTCACAGTGCGGTCATAGTGGTTCACAGTGTGTTCACAGTGCGGTCATAGTGGTTCACCGTGTGATCATAGTGTGTTCACAGTGTGATCATAGTGCGGTCGTAGTGGTTCACAATGTGATCATAGTGTGTTCACAGTGTACTCACACTGCAGTCGTAGTGGTTCACAGTGTGATCACAGTGTGCTCACAGTGCGGTCATAGTGGTTCACAGTGTGATCATAGTGTGTTCACAGTGTGATCACAGTGTGTTCACATTGTGTTCCCAGTATGCTCACAGTGTGCTCTCAGTATGTTCACATTGCATTCAGGGTGTGGTCTCAGTTTGTTCAGTGTGCTCTCAGTGTGTTCACAGTGCGTTCATAGTGTGTTCACAGCGTTTTTCCAGTGTACACTTAATGTGTTCACAGTGCCTTCAGGGTGTGGTCTCAGTTTGTTCAGTGTGTCCGGTGTGTTCACAGTCTGTTGACCATGTGATTACTTAGTTGACTGTGTGTAGATGATTCAAAGTGAACAGTGAGAATATGATTTTTTCCACACTTTGGACACCCCCTGCAGTGCGATTGTTCACATTGTGTTCACGTAGTTGACTATGTGAAAAGTGATCCATACTGTTAAAAGGCTCAAATTTATCAATGTGAAGATGATGTCACAGTTAAGCACACTGTTTGGCACTCTTTTCTCTCCAGTTGGGCTATGTGTTTAAAACATTTAATGGTGCACATTCATCCAATGATATTAACATTCAAATTATGCAGTAAGTGAAAATTGTGTGTCTTATCCATAAATATACTTGATACTTGAATCAAAGTCTCTTTTGGGAAGATAGGTTATGATGGTTTTGGAAAATACACCGCCTTGGTCTACTAGTATCTCATTAAATGTTTATTTGCTGTGGTCTTTGAGAGTGTTGTACTTTTGTGAATATAGGGCCTTTTTACACGTGAATCTTGAAAATCATCATTGTAATGATGATTAGAGGCGTTCGTGATTCTAATCATGCTCTAGTTTGGTTTCACACGTGCTAAAAATTCGTCATTAGCCTTATTTTTTCACTGGAATCATCATTCAATTTACGATTTTTTTTACCGTGTGAAAGGGCGGTCAGAAATTCCGCAAGCATATTTTCATTGATAATCATCACATTCATCACTTTAGGTAAAACAATATGGGAACTGTGAAGGACGCATGGTGCCTTATATCAGGACAGTGGTTTCCCGCATTGTTTAGTTTATGATGAACTAATGAGGAAAATGCGCTTGCTGGAGTTCTGTGTGACTCTATCCGCCCTTTCACAAATTACGATTCTTTTTACAGTGTGAAAGGGCGGATAGAGTCACACAGAACTCCAGCAAGCGCATTTTCCTCATTAGTTCATCATAAACTAAACAATGCGGGAATGAGGGAAACCACTGTCCTGACAGTTCCCATATTGTTTAATAATAATAATAATACATGAGATTTATATAGCGCCATTATCCACTTTGTTGAAATGCTCAAGGCGCTTGAAAAAGAGGAGCTAGAATTATAATTTAATGTAAGAAACAATTGTTTAAAACAATTGTTTTACCTAAAGTGATGAATGTGATGATTATCACTGAAAATATGCTTGCGGATTTTCTGACCGCCCTTTCACACGGTAAAAATATCGTGATTTGAATGATGATTCCAGTGAAAAATAAGACTAATGACGAATTTTTCCACGTATGAAACCAAATTAGAACATGATTAGAATCACGAACGCTAATCACAATCACGAATTCAAATTCTACTCCGGAGGTGAATTCCAGTTAAGTTTCACTCAAATTACGGTACGAATTTTGCTTGTGAAAGGCTTGACCTCCAAAACGTCTTTTGGGGCGGAACTTACGTGACCTTTCAAGCACTTCCGTAGATAATACAATAAGCCTGTTCACGGTTGTAAACTGCGCACGAGCAGAAAAAGGTCATTGGAGACAACCATGAAGGTGGCTTTCAAATTCACTGACATAGGCATTTGTGATTTGATGATTATTCATGTATTCCTTACAAAATATTCATCACATCCAAGCTGAAGAGTAATAAATAGAGCCTTCATAATCACTGGTATTTGACAGTAGTCTAAACAATAGTCAAATGTGCCAAAGGCAGACAATAAAACAGATTTCCAAACTTTATCCCTGATGTACTATTCTAGTCACCTGGTCTATACAATGCCTTTTGTTCTTAGAATTTGAATACTCTACCGGTAAAGCTTACGCAACATCTACATTTGAAATTGATAGTGCTTATCCTAATGAAAAATCACAAAGGTCATTGGAGATAAGTTGATCATGAGCTAACCGTGAACTGGCTTATTGTCATGCACTCATCGTAGTTTGTATTTGCGATGCAGTGCTTTGATTGACAAGTCACCAAGGACATATACCGCTTTCGCTCGGGAATTCGAATTCAAATCACAATTTTCGAGTGAACGTGTGAAAGGTCCAATGATTCTAAAGACGAATTGAAATCATCATTACAATGATGATTCAAGATTCACGTGTGAAAAAGGCCCTAAGTTAAAGACGCAGCTCTGACTTTTAGTAACGTGTCAGGTCACCTGGGTCCCGTAACACAAAAGTTAGCGATTAATCGTAAGCTTGATTTTTACGATTGATTGTTCATTATAGTCAATGCAATCAATCGTAGAAAGGTGTTCAACGATGATTGCTAAGCTTTGTGTTACAGGCCCCTGGTTAAATTTGTACATTGATTCTGAACACCATTTTATTTATGAATTCATGTTTGGATGTTTGTGTATTTGAATTATTATGATGTCGTAGTCATAAAGTCAATAAGTGGGGGTTACATAATTTTGTATTTCACTCTGACGCCTCATTGAAATCTACGAGAAGGTCGTGTCTTAAAACCATTTTAGTTCTTAAGATGATCCTTAAGAAGGGACACAGATCAGTAAACAATGTGTAAAAAAGTAGAAATTACCATCTTATTCATTTTTTTGCTTGGTCAGACCCCTGCCCTCCCTTTCGAAACCGTCCTGTGGACTTTGCTTAGTCAAAGTTGGGAGTTCAGATATTCTATTTCAAAGATTTTGCTGATTATAGTATATAATGATGATGATAATAATATTAACAACAATACAAATGATAATACATAAAAGATGTGTGACTGAGCTCACTTTGTTGAAGTGAGGTACATTTTGAATAAATAAGTTTCAAGAGCTATTTTGAATTTGTCAACTGAATTAATTGTATTGTTGCGATGTCTGTCAATGATGTAGTTGTGTCTTGAAGTGTAAAAGGCTCTTGCCTTCACACTTTCATGTGACACGATAGTATCACTTGCTGCCAATGGCGTAATGAGCCAACAATTTGAGGGGGCGAGATATGGCATAACAGGCAGCGAGCAAAGCGTGCGAGCAAATATTTTGACATTTTTTGTTGCAAAAATCTAATTTTGTGATAGATTTTTACATAATATTCTGAAAATAATGTCACCTTCTCTCTTTACTTTTCCTTTCCTTTCCTGGTCATGATTTTGTTATTTTTTTTTATTTATTTATGTTTTTTTTTTTTTTTTTTGGGGGGGGGGGGCAAGCACCTCAAGCACCCCCCATCTGTATGCCACTGCTTGCTGCCATTTTTGCTGATAATTATTGTAGCAATTTGAGACACGGACGTTGAATTAATTTTAAAACAGTCACTTAATGTGTCTTTAAAGGAGAATGAAACCCTTGAAACCAGCTGAATCCATATCAAAGAGAAAAATCAAAGGAACACATTGTTGAAAGTTTGAGGAAGATTGAATGAATAATAAGAAAGTTATGAGCATTTGAATATTGAGATCACTAGTGCCATGTAGATCCTCCCATCGGCAATGCGACCAAGATCTGTGATATCACACACGTACAACTCCCTCATTACTTTAGTACTTATTTCACTTATATTCTCACTTTTATAGAGTCTATCACAAGGTGAGGTGTTCTCTTTATGAGATGACAAGTACAGAGGTTTCACAACATTATATCATTGATGAATCGTTTGTCATATGATTAGAATGAGCAAAAAGAAATGTTTTTGGGTATATTTTCAGTGTCCAAATGGGAGAGTTGTACGTGTGTGACATCACAGATCTTGGTCGCATTGCCAATGGGAGGATCTACATGGCACTAGTGATCTCAATATTCAAATGCTCATAACTTTCTTATTATTCATTCAATCTTCCTCAAACTTTCAACAATGTGTTCCTTTGATTTTTCTCTTTGATATGGATTCAGCTGGTTTCAGGGGTTTCATTCTCCTTTAACAAAATGGTGTAAAGTGGTGTCATACTGTAGAGTGTATAACCCCTTTGTGTACATTATCTCTCTTTCAGTGGTTTAGAGTCACCAGTGTGAGTCACAAGGTTCAAACTTGAATGCTATGTCATATTCCATTGACTTGACCAGTTGCATTAAATATTACGATCAAATGCAGCTTTTAAGAAATCAGACAAAGGTCAAATAGCATGCTTCTAATTGGTCTAAAATCAATTTGTATTTCATTTGAGATTTCAATAACATACTCATCATATTTAGGTAATGTGCTGCGTTTAACATTGCGTTGAACCTATTCAGATGGAATAGACTTGTAATGAAAGTGTGTCTCTATCATGGTCATCATTAAAAACAAATTGAAATGACACTGTTACAGTAAATTGCATCATTTTTTTCTTTTCAATTCTTAATTTACTTCATAATTCTTGAAGAGTGCCTTATTGAGCAGGCACAGATCCTTGGTTTTTGCGATTTGCATGGTGCATGATACAGAGTCTGAAATAGTGAGACTAGTTTCACTATGTACTATGGCTGGCTCTTATTTGACGCAGAGAGTTTGGCATCTTGTCTTCACTTCAGACATGGTATAATTGGTGAAAGTGTCAAATATAAGTCTGTGATTGCATACTACTACAGACTGGATCTGGCGTAATATAAGTCCAATATGTTATTATTACTATTAATCATGAAGTTAAAAGATCCTATGAAAATTTGAAGAAAAAACAAATTGAGCGCCTCTGGCAGTCTCACCTGCATTACGCCATTCAATATAGCAGCAGTGCTGACTTTGAAAACTACTATAAAATAATTATTCACAAAACACCATTCATATTATGATAAAATACGATGTTCATTGACCCTAAATAACATTTGACCTTGATCATGTGACATAAAACTTGTCAGTGATACTTGATTACCCTTATGTCCACAATTCATAAACTATATCCATAAACTTTGAAAGTTCTGATAGCAATTGAATAATTACCTCCAACATGGTCAAAGTTCATTGACCTTAACTTACCTTTGAATTTGGTCATGTGACCTGAAACACGCACAGGATGTTCAGTGATACTTGATAACTCTTACGTCCAAGTTTTATGAACTAGACCAATACAATTTCAGAGTTATGATGTTAATTCAACAAATACCCCCCAAATGGCCAAAGTTCAGTGACCTTAAATGACCTTTGACCTTGGTCATGTGACTTGAAACTTAGGCAGGATGTTCAGTAATATTTGATTACCCTTATAGCCAAGTTTCATGAACTAGTTCCATATGCTTTCTAAGTTATGGTGTCATTTAAAAAACTTCACCTAAGAAGATTTCAATATTGACTCCCCCAACATGGTCTAAGTTCATTGACCCTAAATGACCTTTGACCTTGGTAATGTGAACTGAAACTCGGGCAGGATGTTCAGTACTATTTGATTAATCTTATGTCCAAGTTTCATTAACTAGGTCCATATACTTTCTAAGTTATGGTGTCATTTCAATAACTTAACCTTCGGTTAAGATTTGATGTTGACGCCGCCGCCATTGGAAAAGCGGCGCCTATCAATATTCTCACTCTGCTATGCAGGTGAGACAAAAATACAATCTTTCTGTTTGTATCAGTCCTTAGGATTCTTTCAGCAAACCAAAATAGATTATTAAAAAAAGAGGAAAATTTGTAACTTTTTTACAACTTAATTTCCCAGTATTTCAAGATAAACGTATTGTAATTCGGTTCCTTAGTATTCTTAGATCAATAATTTTCTCCCTCTTTTCACAAACAGTACTACATTTTTAATTAAATTGTTTATATTTCTATTTTTTATCTAGTTTTTTCAATACAATCGAGTTATCATGGTGATAACAAAATAGTTCATGGTTTCATTTATGTTGACAGTGTACAAAGCTTTATTAGGATCATGACATGTTCCTCATTAAAAATTGTTCTCATTTCTTTGTTTTTATTTCCTTCTTCTATTTTTGTCTTTATCTCTTTATCTCTGTCTTTGCCCATGTCTCTCTCCCTATCTCACCTTCACACCATTCTCAATCTCTGCAAACCACTTTCCAGTGTCCTCCTCTCCAAATCATTTTATCCCTCCCGTTCTTCTACTCCCCCCTCTCTCTCTTCCTCCACTATACTGTAATAGACATTTATTAAAGGGATTTCAAATTATGCTACAGTCACGCCAATGAAACAAACTATTAACCGACCAGTCAGTCTGGAGTCAGTTATGCTGTTATGACTGTGTATACTTATTGTATTATGTCCATACAACACTATAACAAACAAACATGTAATCATTAAGTATTGCGCATATGACATATATTTTATTTCCAATTTTACTTGAGAAAATAATAACAAAACTATGAAATCTTGAACTTTCAAAAAGTCAAAATGGACATTGTATTTCTAAGACAAAAAGGTGCTTTGAATATTAAAACTAATTTCAGCCTTCATCTAGGCCCCGTTAAGACGTGAACAAATATATAAATCGTAAAAAAGAAAATCACTGCAAGTCTGATTTCTAGTCAGCTACAATCATCATGTAATATTACGGTCTATTGGGAATGGCAAAAGGCCGGCTTTTAATCGGCCTTGGTATCAGTCCCATACAAATATGCAAAGTATATGGCTTTTTTTTTCTTCATCCAACGCCTTTTGGCTCATACTGGATTTTATCCCTGTAATCTACCGAGGAATTTCAAAGCAACAATGCTTCAAGTTGATTCACGAAAATAATCTAACATGGAAATAAATAAGAGACTAAATGAATAATTGCGAATAGCAAGAGAAAATTGGATGCATTGATGGAATGGAAAATTGCAAGAAAACTGACTTGCTTGGAGGCTAGAAGGTTTGAGCAAAGATTAATCAAAAGAAATATGGTAGATTTCTGATTTTAGCTATTAATGATTTAAATCGTTTTCTTCATGAGTTGTGTTGTAGTTCATATATTTGTATTTTACAGTTTACTTTTCTAAACCACATTTGTATATACGTATTGCCATTGTAAATTGAACTAATTCTGGCATTTGTCTGCCACATGAAATATTTCATAAAAACCCTTTATATTTAGTTAGATTAAATTCATTTCATTTAAATTCAGTTTCAAACCATGTTTCAACTTCGTACACCTTTCTGAATGTAGCCCAATATGTTAATTGGTTCTTAGGAGCCATTTGTTTCAATTCAAGTAACATTAAAATGACCAGGGGTTGCTTCATGATGCAGTTTGTAAGTAACACACAACTGCTGACTCTTTTTGTGTGAGGCCTAAAACGATCTGTTTTTTTTTATTCAAGCAGCCTTCTATCAAATCATGAAAAACATCAAAAGTTGGATTAAAATGGTTGTTAAAAATGAGTTTACTTCACAAAGATTGGATTTTTGATCAACATAAATTTAAATTCCAATATTTGTAAATTAAATATATTCGATTTGAATGGAAGTGTGTATCAGCACCCAAGAAAGAGTCACCAGTTGTGCGTAGAGTTACAAAAAGTTTTGTGAAACCCCATCCCTTGCATTAGAATCAAACCTTTTAGTTCTGTACTTCTTTACTTATAAATCATATTTTCGGCAAAAAGATCATGTCTAGGAAACATAAGAGTTATTTTAAATAATAAAAAATAAAACAAGTCAAACATTGAACAGTCATCTAAAAAAAAATAATTCTCCATCATTTTGATTTGCTAGGAAATCAAGTTCTAGCCAACTCCAAATGTCCTTGTCCCTTGTAAAATGGAAATAAATTTGTCTGGAATTGTAAGATTATCTATCAGACTCACTACTATATAGACATCTGTTGATTGTAACAACATAGCTCATAAATGAAATGGATAGGAGGGGGGGGGGGGGGGGGGGGGGGCTCAAGAAAAGATGCAAAAAAAGAGTTCAGCAAACATGGGTATTCATGACTTGGAATTATTCTCTTACTGCTACTACACATTTTACACACTGGTCTGCAACCAAATTTTGGAATAGAACAATACAAAATTTTATGTGATATATTGGAAAATGCAACATCCTACTGACCAAGGTTCTGAATGATCTTAAAGTGAATAATAAACAAAATATTGTGACTATTATGATCCTCTGTAAAAAAAAAATGGCTTAGCTTTGAAAACATATTACACTTTACTCCGAATTTAAAGGCATGCAATAATCTTAATTGCAATATTAGCATTGTCATAGTTAAAAATTAAAATAAAAATGCCAGAAAGAATGCAAAAAGCAGGTAAGGTGGCCTTTAGGCAACTGATTGGAAAAAGTTGCAGGTCTCACGTACAAAAAATACCTTCATAACTTATGAACGGATTAAACATTGTCAAATTGTCGCGTTTGACTGTGAAATGGATCTTCATATAATTACGTTGTGCTTTCTCTAAAATATTTTCTTGGATGAAATTAAAAATGTTGTTCATTTCTGCCTTGGAACTTAATACACTTTGTTAAGATAATGAAAATAACTTTTTTTTTACTATGAATGAAAAAAATGTCGCTATCCTTCAGGTAAGATGCCACTGGGTTATTTGAAGAAGTATGAGGGGAAATTTTCTTACTCGCGCGAGTCAAGCCACAGTTAGAAAAGTTATTCATTAATTATCAATTCATTTCTTTGACTTACCAGGCATAATTTACCTTGAAATTTAAAAATGGGTGGCAATTTAAGTTTATGTAAAGATTGAATAAAACATTATTGCAAAGATATTGTCTATACAAAGGTCAAATAAAAGAAGAAATCATTCCAATCCCACAATTGCACTCATTCAATTTTTACCAAGAATAATAAATAATGAAAAATGTCTGGGACTCGCCCAACATCGAGAAAAGAACAATTTTCAAAATTTTCACCATGTTCTCCCCTTCTCACTCTAATATATAACAGAATGAGACAGTTACCACCAATAAATATTGTCTAATAAATAATGGTCTCTGTGGAAAACAGGAGGGATATATTCATCTATACATGCATTTAAAGTGGGAAATTAAAGCGAGAGTAAAAATATCCCATTTTAATCCCTGATTGAAAATTCTCACTCTATTCACTTTAGAGATGATAAAAAAAATGATATCAAGATAGATAAATAAAAACCAAAATTAACTACAATGGGCAAGGATGATGATAAATATATATAACTTCATAAGATTTTGTATGTTACATTGCATATCACAACCAACTGAAACGCTCTTTATTTTTTTTTTACAGAATATGACTAAACATACTCGATGTATTAAAACATATTTCAAATCAACAAGATTACCAAAAAACCGACAAAACATGGAAAAAATGTACATATACCACATAAGGACCCTATGGCATTTAATTATCACAATAATTCTTTACATATTTTCATGGTATATACAATCTGTTTAGTTATGTACATTGATGCAAGTATCATACAAGCGGATTAATAGAAACCAAGGCTATCTCTGACCGATCCAAGCTCACTATGATCTGAAACTTCTCTCTCTACAAAAATAATTTCACACAATGTTTGCATGTACTGGTCATATGTTCAAATGAGAATAATTCATTGTTTCCCATCAAAAAATAAAAGACTATTCCCTGCAAATTTTGAGAAAGTATTGACGATTGAAAGTCTTTTTAGAAAAAAAAAGGGAAAGATCATCATAATTCGCCAGGAGTTATATTCCACAGCCATTCAGTTGGTAGAAGAGCAAGCCTTCATAAGAAAGAGTGGGATCAGTATATTGTGTTTTGAACACAAGACAATTAAACCAATGCAAGTATGTTTTGTAAGAACTGTTGTTATTTTTTTACAAGATGATAAACTCAGGGAGCTTTGATGAAAGGTTTTTCTCATGTAACTTTATTTATGATAACCTAGACCTACCATCTAACAAAGAATCTAAGCACTAAGTATAATGCATTAAATTACTTTCTTCAAATTATTGAAGAAGAATAACTGATTTTCATACATAAATGCAATGATTGACTACAGGTTTGTGAGCTTCTGGTATGCTAAACTCAAATGTCAATGTATACTCTGAAATCGGCTGCTTCGTAGATAAATGCGACCTGCAGTAATACCTCACTTTATTCTACTACACAACTTTTCTTAAAAGCAACTTCCTTCATTATTTCTGAACTTCTGACAAGAACCTGAAACAGCTCACGTAGGCGGTTTGGAGAATCTTTGGTACGAAACTTATTACAATATACCACAACAAAGTAGTCACTTCTTTAAGCACTGTATGCTTCGTACAAAAACACTAAAAAAAAATCACAATAGTGTAATTCCTTGTGTTATTTCAATGGCTACTTCTTACCTGGCTTTATGTAACAATTTGTAGGCTTACAGAAGCTGTTGAGCCGTGCAATACACCCATTACAATGTGAAACTTTAGTAATGATCAGGTTAATTGATTTGGCAAGAGGTTGATTCAATCAACACAAGCAAAGGTAATCTGCATCCTCAGTACACAAACATATTCATACAATCACCAAAATAATTCTAATTTCAATAAATAATTCTCAAGGAATCAAAGTCATAAGTGTATCTTTTCCTTGTAATGAAATCACACAGCACACTCCTATCTGGTGTCAGTGAAATATTCCAAACTCTGAATTTAACACCGGTCAAGGACAATTATTTCTTCGCACCAAGGTCGGGTTCCTCAAGGCATTCTCATTCAAGGCAGATTCCAATCAAAGCTTTAATCCGTCTTTTTCCATCATCTATCACCAGATGACTTCTTCCTCTGACAGTGCCCTCAATAGCAATGTAGCAAACTACTTCGGACCTAAGCTGGTACAAGGTATCTGAAGTAGCGCTGTTGTCTGAGCATCAGAATCAGTTTCATAACTGCATGGTGACGATACAATAGCAGAACAGTCATATCCATGACTCTCACCCTTGCATTCAACATTCTAAGATGACAGCACAAGTTTCTTGGACAATGATCCCCCAACTGCAGATGTGTTCGTGACATACTTCCATCAGAACTGTTCAAATCTATAGGATTTTCCAATGTAAAGAGTTCCTGATGTCACACCTACATCAACATCTAGAAATGTGCCTTTGAGCATTGAGGACATCGCTCTTCTGCAATGTCTGTGCAGCTGAAGGAACAGCTCTTCAGCAGTTGGATGCATCTGTTGAGAGTGACTTCTGAAGTCTGTCTTCCACCTTACGATGGTGATCTTTAATTCTATGAAGCTCTTTGTTTGCCACCGTAAGCTCAGCCATGTGCTTCAGTTCTCGTTCCTTTAGCTTCTTTAGATCTTGTTGCCAAGTCTAAGAAAAGAAACAATGTGAATACCATTTTTTAAAGTTTGTGTGACATTTTAACTTGATAAAACTGAAAATTATATCAAAATTTCGATAATTGCTCCTTTTAAAGGTCAAGTCCATAAAGAATTTATTCCAACCTTCCTGAAATAATTAATCTTTATTCTATTTCATTTGAAAAGTTAGTAATTCTCTTGGCCTGAACAGTGAAATTAAATAGGTGAAGAATGCAGGTTGGACGTTTAAAAAGGATAAATAATTTATAGAATTTTCCAAAATATAAAGGGAAATCCTGTACAATTTTCCTATTAATGAATCATTCACTGAAACATGATATCATGCATAATACCAGCATACGCAGGTTGAACACCTAGATGGCACATAGACCTTCAAACTTTGGACTAGTACATTTATTGATTTAACAGGGTAGCCCAATCAGTAATTACAATATTGTTATATTCCAAGGCCATGCATGACATAAATACAAAGACATAACTATACCTATGAACATAATTGCATGGTGAATGTTCATTATAAAAACTTGGTACCAAAAGGCATGGCATTGGACAGAACTGCCTGCAAATTGAACATCTTAAAAAAAAAAATTCTCTTTACATTAGAAACAAAAGGTACTAATAGTTGCCTATACTTACCACATTTTGTTGTAAGAGTTCTTTCTTTTCTGTTGATAATCTCATGATCTCTTGCCTCATAGCTTCTAGCTGCTGACCTAAGTTCGCTATAATACAAGCAAAATTTGGAAATAAATATTTACAAGCACATTTTATGACACGTCTGCGATACTTGATGCCTTGCCTACACTTAACAATGGAAATACTGGGAAAGGGAGATTTTTTCCTTTAAAGCCGCAATAGCTACTTTGAACAGCACCTTCTCAAGACATAAACTACCTCATATAGACCCTGCATTAGTATCCAAGATGCAGTCTTATAAAACACACTCACTTCATTGATGAATAATTTCCTTCATACTATCATAACATTTGCCAAGAAATAGTAAGTTTAGAGTGTGCTTCCAGCCTTGCTGCGTATTTCAATAAAGATCAAATGACTATTATATTTTTTAAACCCCAAATTTACAATCGACAAAGGATCACCGGTCATGCATAAGTTACATAAAAAAGGGAAGAAGTATTCTAACTTTATTAAACTCTATGAAAACAGTAGGAGCAAGGCACCTTGTAAAAAGTATGTGCTATGTCTTATAGCATGAATTCCAATATAATGGTGGTTTTTCTTTTTTTCTTTACACCTTTCAGAGCAGCTTTCCTGCTATTCCTATTATACTGTCTATCATAAAATATGAGGATTGGTAATAAAAAGCTGCTTTTGATATTCCTGAGGGGAAGACAAAGCTTTGACATTTTGACAAGATGACTAAGTAAAAGAGAGGGAGTAGGTAGAATAGAGGGCATACCTTCAATATCAGCAGCAGCTGAGCATTTGCCTTCGGGACAAATACATGGATTCATTGGACTGGGCTTGTTGCTTGATGACATACTCCCCTATAAAAATAACAACAAATAACACATTAATGGAATACAGTTTTATGGATCCAATATACATTCCATTTCTAGTGGTTTTCAAATTATTATATAATTTATCATCCTAGGGTTTTATTTTTGGCATAAACCATGACAAATATATTTCTGCCTGAAAACTACAAGGGTTTTCTCAAAATATAATCTTTACAATAATTACCTCTACCCAGTACCCGAAAACCCCCCAAAGTAATACAGACATTGGTGCACAGGAATGTGGCATCCGTGTGATGAATACAAATGAACAGTCAAAATTTACTTTGCTCATACGGACTATGGAATTAAGTTAACTATAGCAAGCCAGTGTAGAATGCATGCAAGAGTGATGGAAGGGAAAACGGTTAACAAAGCAATAAAAAATTATATTTCTTCAAATTGTAACAAGACAGCGAAAAAATGATAGATTAAACATAAATCCAATCATGATATGGTTTATTGCAGTATCTTACCATTCCTGTATCTGAATCGTCATGGTGATCATGTGACTCGTGGTGTAGCTGGGCATCTTCATCACTATTGAAGCTATCCAATGAATTACTAGGTGATACTCTGGTGTATATCCTACAGAGGCAACAGAACAGGACATGAAAATTAATATATGGTGCTACACAAAAAGGGATGGCAACAAAACATGAAATGAAATGGAGAATACATTTCCCATTTCTCTTGATTTCTCAAGTTTCGTTGTCTGTTTATATTCCTTTACTTCCCTACCCCCTTCAAAAATTATTTGCCCATCTGTGATTTGCCTCACTTCTATTTTTAACCATAATGCTTCTCTTTAGTTTATATTGGAGTATTGTGGCCCAGTGGATAAGTCTTCTGACTTTGAAACAGAGGGTCGTGGGTTTGAATCCCAGTCATGGCGTAATTTCCTTCAGCAAGAAATTTATTCACATTGTGCTGCACTCGACCCAGTTGAGGTGAATGGGCACCCGGCAGGATTAATTTCTTGCATGCATGAGCGCTGAAAGTCAGCTCGAGCTAAAGCCGGGGTAATAATAATAATAACAACGCGCCTCGGAATAGAATATTTCTAGATAGATGGCGCTATATAAATGCCTATTATTATTATTGAACATTTGTCTTTTTTACTTTCTCAGACCTTAAATCCTTATTCTGTTTTCTGCTTTCTCTCAACCTCTTTCTCTTATTTTATTTCTCTCTATCCTTCCCCTTCTCTGTCTCTCTCTCCCCCTCTCTCTCCCTCTCTCTCTCTCCCTGTGTTTTACCTTTGTTGTTGTGAGCTAGCATTGATATCAGGTGAACTGTTGAGTGAGTTAGAGGAAGACTTATGAGACTCTTGGCTACCGTTAATACTCTCTGATGAATGGGAGGATCGACTGAGGACACTGTCCCTAGAGTTCGAACAAATGAAAAAAAATCATTCATTAACATGGACGATTCCAGAAATGTTCAGAATTGTTGTATGTCCCCCCACACTTTCCTTCTAAAGTGTACTCCACTTTACCAACTTTGAAAATCACAATTATTTGAGGGCCTTAAACTTTTTCCTCCAAACTATAAAACAGAGACAAATCAGTTCATGAAGGTTCCACATATAGTTGGTTGGATGAACATACTTCATTGAATTGACCTCATAAATAATGGATTAATGATAAAAAAGGAGGGCGGAGTTTATAAATCATAATGGACATAAACGTACAGATACATGAACAAAGGGGATAATTTAGGAGATGGGAACAAACATGAAGTCACTTCAAAGAGAAAAGTGAAATATAGTGCATTTTCCTCAAGTGGTTTTATGAGGACAAGAGACAAGAGGTCCAAGATGAATGAGATTGACAAAAATATATTCAATGTTGTTTTAGAAAATATTTACACATTAAAAACAACAGCTCCCTCAGACCATGTTATACCATATCTATGTCCAAACAAAAACAAATATAGTCATTAAACATCACATCTTATAAAACTAAAGGTGTTTGACTAACGGGCTGGTAAGAGAAAGAATTATGTAATGAAGATTAGGATTTTCTAACCTTTTTTTCTTTGGTTCTTTCTTGTCTGCGCTTCCAAAGCTTTGGACCGATCTTTGTGATGACCTGCTGTTTGATCTCTGCTTAGTCTAAACATGCAAAAAAAAAAAAAAAAAAAAACAGTTATATATTTTTCTCCAAATATCAACCACTTACACATGTATACATACATTTGCAACACATATAACATTCATTTGGCAAGAAATGTAACATAACTTTCATTTTCAAAATTCTGAATATCATATTTTCCAAAATATTCTCAATTTCTCAGCTATATATACACACATATATTGTGATTTTTATTTCCAGAACAAATACCTTTTTCCATCATAATAATAAATCATTACCAACAGCAATATTGTCATCATCATCATCATCACCATCATCTTCATCACCAGCACCGCCAACAGCAGAACCACTACCACCACCACCATCATCTACACTCTTCCCCTTCCTCCTCTTATTCCATCTCATCATCATCATCTACTCACAGCTGGGCTTGTGCTATCAGCTTGATCTACAGGCGGCCTTGACAACCCCTCCGTTCCGGCAAACAATGTATTCCCATTGACATTCTTGGGTAGCGTCCCTGATGACCCTGTGCTCTCCAGAGATGTAGTGCGCCCTCTAAAGGCGTTCTTGAAGCTCTTGAGTAGTCTGCTGTTACCTCCCGGTGAATAGTCTCCCTTACCCTGACTCGACTGGAGAGGTGAGATGATGTCATCTCCTAAAAATACAAAGATAAGTCATTTGCATATAACGTAACATGACATTGGCTTGAATATTTGTAAATATACAGTGTAATTTTAAGATTTAAAAAAAAATTCTCTTTCAATATAGGTCATTCTCCACAAGCATTCCACCAATATTTTGTTCTTTCCACACTACATGTATGTATTGTAATCACCATTGAATATGTTGTTTTTATATGGCTATGGATGATAAAATCTTTTCTTTGAAGCTTGGCGTCCATTGTATGGCATCTTTCATGAGCTAAAGAGGATTGTCAATATCAATTACAGGACTTCACAAAAGTGTAAATGTTGGCTGATACATCATACAAGGAAGAATTAGAAGCACAGCTTCACAAAGGAATCAAACGTTAAAGCATGTCTAAAGCTCTGGTAATGGGTCAATAATTTGAATGCAGTGGCAGTTGAATATTTTTTCAACCAATTTTCAATTCTATGGTATTTTCTTAAATTTTCAATTTCTTTGTATTTAGCAGTCTTTCAGTCTTGGTAATATTTTTTAACATTTTAAATGGCCCATCAATTATCTCATAAATTTAGTGATTGGCTACCAGAAAGCAACAAACACACATGAAATAATGAATTTCAGCCATTTACATAGTTCAAAAGTGGTTATATATACACAGGGCAAAAATGTGCATAAATTGTGAGAGGTATACCTGCTACAGCACAAAAGATGTCTTCATTCTTTGACATGAGATCATGGTAGAGATGATCTAGTAAAGCACTTCTTGTTCTAGCTTGGATACTGGCAAACTTCTGAGCCTTGTAACAGGAGTGTTCTGCATT
Organism: Lytechinus pictus; assembly: GCF_037042905.1. NCBI lineage: Eukaryota > Metazoa > Echinodermata > Echinoidea > Temnopleuroida > Toxopneustidae > Lytechinus > Lytechinus pictus. Next base: position 27,542,683 of record NC_087258.1, on the reverse strand, counting down.
GAGAAGCTTACAGAGTAAGAACTCCTTCAGTTCAGAACCTTTCTTGTAGATTGAAGGAGCTGGCAAGATTGGACCGAAGGGTGGAACATTGTTCCTTGCTGTTATCGTTACCTGGAGAAGGAGACAAATACAGGTTAGTTTTTCAACTGAATTTCTTAGGTTACTGGAATTGAGTATTCCTGACCATTCCTGATGCTATGGTTCTCCCAAAACTCATGATGTACATACTCAAATTTATTTGTATAAAATAAACTACTGCTAATAGGTGCCCTCATCCTATTTCCTCCCATTCTTTCTTTGACTTCTCTTTTACCTCTCCCTTCCCTTCCTTCCTCCTCTCCCTCTTCATCTTCTTATCCTTCCTCTTCTTCCAAGTCTTCAGAGCACATAGCACATTTCAAAAATATAAAGTTCAACAATTTTTATCTAAAATTGAAAAATATAGCAAATATAAACCATATAAACATCAATCAGTCAAAATTAGCTCACCTTATATTTGGTTTCTTCTGAGTTAGCCTGGATGGCTTGTACGACGATGTACGCATGAAGGAAGTTTGATGCAATCATATCAGGAATGAATGGCGTATTCTCCTCCTGGAAGATGATCGCTACAATGTCGTTACCAATGTGTCTCTTCCTTTGGAGCTAAATTGAAAGCAAAGAACAGAGAAAAGGTTAGGAATGATCAAGGAATAATAATTAGGGTAGATGGTACTTCATGTGGAAATGTCCTCCAGGGTTATATGATGATGAAAAGTATTTTGAGAACCCCTGCCTCGTCCCTTCCAGTGCCTTCTTCTCAGTTGTCTTCTTTTCCTTGCTCTTCATATTAGCATTCATATTTCTCCTCTTCTTTTTCACCCCTTTCTATTCCATTCTTTTTAAAATCATTGCTCCCTTTTCTCCCCCTCTTACTCAAGATGCACAGTAGAGTGTGAAGCTCTACTGGAGGTAAAAATAAAAGACTGTTATAGCCACCCCACTCCTGATATCAATTTCAAGACTATCTCAGATTTCCAAGATAGTAGAAAACCTGAGATAATCTATGAAGATAATTATGATTGACATACCTGTTGTGCATCTCCTTCTGTATAGGGAAGCATGGTGGAAACATGGAACATGATTTCATTATTGTGGTACTTGCAATAAATGGAATGAGTGCCGGTTTGGCCGTGATTTACATCTAGACCTCCTCGAAAACTGCAAAATAACAGGAAAAAACAAACACAAAGAAAGGTGAATAGCAATTAAGTGTTTGTACTACAGATAACTGCCAAAGTTAAACCTATTAGGACCACAGCAATCTATTCGACTTATGAGAAATTCAACTTAGAAGAGGGAGATGCATTTTGCATAATCTGGTTAAAAAATCATTTGATTGAATATTCAACTCACCGAATGTTGACTTAAGCAAGTTTACCCATATATACATATCTTTTTAAAGCAATGTTGAGGTCTACTTGATACATCAGTTTTGATCTAATTATCAAATCGGTAAAAGAATTGCTGTATGCATCTATTCATCGCAAGGGGGAATGTAAAAAAGATACCACCATTGAATCCCACTCTAAAAGCATTGTGTGTCTTTCTCATTGGCTCATCATTGAAATCATGAAATTTCTAAAGTTCCCTTACCCTGAGAAATTTTTGAGCTCCACCTTATCTCCTAGCATCTCTAGGAACTCATCGAGGGCGGGGCTTGAGTTCCTATTACCAAACATCTCCTCCTCCGTTGATTGGCCAAAGCACTGGTAGACTATACCAAACTTAAACTTGTTGACGAAGGAGTGTTCATCGTAGCTTACAATCAGCTCGGAACCCTGGTAAATCAAAGATTCACAAGATTTAATTTCAAATAATGTTTCTTTGTTTTTCATTTTTTTAAATCAAGTCTCGAAGTAGACAGTGTGAGATATGCATAATTCTGGCTTATGTTCGTTTTAGGTTGTTGGCTTTCTCCAGGAAGGCCATTCTGGGGCTTTTTCAATCCTAGATGACAGCAGAAGACTGTATGACTTATGAGGAATTCAATAATGAAGAGAAAACACAAGTTCAAAGAATCTGGTTTGAAAAAGGCTTTGATTTTATTTTATGCAGATTAATTCATATCACTCTTGGTTTTTTTTCTGCTTAAAGTGTAGTTAACAAGAATTAATAATAATAATAATATAATATAGGGTATTTATATTGCGCAAATATCCACCTTGTTAGGTGCTCAAGGCGATCCTATATTACCCGGCTAAGCTAGGCATTCATAGCGCACACAGCTTTTTAAGGAATTACTTCCTACCGGTACCCATTTACCTCACCTGGGTTGAGTGCAGCACACTGTGGATCAGTTTCTTGCTGAAGGAAATAATCCATAGAGTAGACAAGGCGAGAGAAATAGAGAGTAGGTGAGTGAGAGAGAGGGAGAGACAAAGAGAGTGAGAAGGAGAGAGATAGAGAGAAAGAAAGAGAGAGTGAGACAGAGAAACAGAAAGAGGTATAGAGAATAAGAGAGTTGGATTGAGCTGGTACAGTCATGTTCTATTTCATCATTTTACACTGCACCAATTTTATTCATAATCTCAGTATACCAGATGTGACTGCTGCCATGAGTGACGTTTGACAGTGTGTTTGCCTGAGACTATCCCTCCTAGCAACAGACAGATAACAAGGAGTGAAGATACTCACCTTTGGAAAAAGTACTGGTTGATATCTTTCTGTTGTAATACTGTCACACAGCGTCTGCAAGAAAATAGGAGTAAAGAAAATACTATTAGCAAAGGCAAAGAGTTCTTCCAGTGGCGGCTCCAGCTAAAGTTACAGTAATGACAGTGCGCCTTGGACAGGATCATCTTTAGATGGGCGAAGCCTCAAAATATCATAACATTCATCATGATTATGTTTCATCATTAGCCAAGAATGTGAAATATTAAATTAGGTTTTTAAAGTTTGTTAAAAAAACACAATACTAGGTTATATTCTTTAAATATGTAACCACTTTAAATTGTGAAAACCTCAAAACTTCATTTATGCTATGAAATGCCTAGTGTCCTGACTCCAAACACCCATTGTATCATAACTCTATGGTCCTATTTTATGAATCTTACTCTGATAACAGAGTTACATGAACTGATTTAACAGCTTTTCAAAAATGGGTGAATTTATCATAGTAATCTGGCTCTTTTTTTAATAAGTGTTGTGAAAGAGGAGCCAAGGACTGCATCTTACCTTTGCGATTCTTGCCGGTATCGGTGAGTCTCCAAGCGTTGAGACAGCGAGAAGATCATGGATAGTACCGGCTTTAGACCTGAGTACCACTCTCAATGCATCCTCAGTGCCTATCGTTTCATGCTTCACTGACAACACCAATGGACCAAGGTCCTCATCTTGCGCAAAGTAGTTAAAATGCTCCTGTTTAGTAAACAAAAAATGGTTTAAAATGATTTAATAATAATAATTATCATTTTATTGGCTTACATAGAAGAACTTACTGCTAACTTAAAGGACAAGTCCACCCCAACAAAAACTTGATTTGAATAAAAGAGAAAAATTCAACAAGCAAAACACTGAAAATTTCATCAAAATCGGATGTAAAATAAGAAAGTTATGACATTTTAAAGTTTCGCTTCATTTCACAAAACAGTTATATGCACATCTCGGTCAGTATGCAAATGAGGGAACTGATGACATCACTCACTCACTATTTCTTTTGTATTTTATTATATGAAATATGAAATATTTTGATTTTCTCGTCATTGTCATGTGAAATGAAGTTTCATTCCTCCCTGAACACGTGGAATTCCCTTATTTTAACATTTTGTGCTTCAGGCAAGGAGGTCCTAATCATCAAATTCGTAAAAATTGAAATATTGTATAATTCAAACAATAAAAAACAAAAGAAATAGTGAGTGAGTGACATCATCGACTCTCTCATTTGGATGTAACTGGCTCGTTCATATAACTATTTTGTTAAAAATAAGCGAAACTTTGAAATGTCATAACTTTCTTATTTTACATCCGATTTTGATGAAATTTTCAGCATTGTGCTTGTCTGATTTTTCTCTTTTTATTCAAATCAACATTTTTCTGAGGTGGACTTGACCTTTAATAAGAATACTCTTTTCTACCAATAGGCAGCAAAGTTAAAAATTATTTGGTTTTTCAGGATTTTCAATTACCAAACTGAGGTTTTTATCCTCTCTCTAATATTACTCACATTCTACTTTAAACTGCCTTTTTCTGAATCGTTATTTGACTATAATTTCAACAGAAAATAACAAGTGAAGAAGAACTGGGGCATAAGTGAGTACTAGACTTTCAATCTTCAGTTCACCCATGAGGAATCTATCATAATCCCAGGTGTTTTCTTTACAGGTGTTAATTAATAATTCCTGCCTGAATAGTCTAACTTGCCACCAGGTATACTGGAGCTAAGGGGTAATGACTCTTAGGAGGGGGGTAAGCACAGAAAAGGGGTCTTCCACCTAACCACTGTATGAGGAAAAGAGTAATTATAGAAGAAAATACCAGTTTAAAAAGACAAAACAAGTAAGCAGGGAATAGAGTTTGGCCTGGACGACATTGTGTTGATAATGTGCTGATTCATACACGTAATATATCAATCCCGAACACTAGTATAACCCTCTCTACAAGTTTTTTTTTCTTGTCATGTTTCACTTTGAATGGGCCAGATGAATTGCATTTCTATGGGATTTATGTGTATCATTTGGTGTCTGTTGGTAAAAGTGACATGTTAAGGTTACTGGTCTTTTAAAACATGTTTATAATTAGGGATCTTCTACTAATCTTTACTGTTCTGTCACCTCCCCCAAAACATTATGTTCCCAAAGGAAAGCCTTGGGGAACCCCACATGATATAGCCACAGTTTAGTGTATAATTTTTTTTAGTATACTTTTTAAATGAGACAAGGAGGGATGAATACCTCTTAACCAAAAGGCACCAAAGGATTGACTTTGTTTTGAACCATGTTCAACTGGTTAAGAGACCGACCATTCTACCACTGAACCATTACGCTGGCCTGCAACAGACTACGCAAACACTGAAACAATCTTATCAAGATAACGGGTCACTTTCTATCTTTAGCATCAAGGAAAGCCATTGGATGATCGAGATACACTCAAACTAAGATCCTACAAAAACAAGATTTTGAAGTTTATCTCTCAAATTAGCTACTGATATACAAGCAAACATGAGATGATAAACTATGTAAAGACATGTCTGATACTCCGATCAGGTTCCAATCACCAGACTCTAAAAGGCTTTCAACAACCCAAAACTGGTCTTTACAATCCATTTTTCAGGTTAAGAAATTTATATAAAGTTAAGTTCACGCTACTTCTGCTGGCTGCCAAGTCCTTATCTCATAAGGAACAAGTCCTGCATTGGGATTAAATGGGATTTTTTTTTCTGAAGTCGAGTTTAAGGAGGGGACTATATAAGCATTTAAGGTCCAATATCTGACGACGCAACGATCCAATGAAAAAATATCTACAAGAGTTTCTAACCCATATTCTTGGCTTTAGTTTTTTTCTTCTTTAGCAAATATTCGCTGGGAATGTCATCGGCTCTTAAGCCCCTGCTTCCTCGACAACTTGTGATTCAGAACTGGCCAATTACACCGTTGCATGCTGCAGCAAATCTTACATCACGATGAAAGCCACAGTCCACTTACAGAAGCCTCTACAACCTCCCTAAACTCACAAAGTTGGTTTTGTAAGAACTCCCGGGAGACCTCAAGGAAATAGATACGATTGACCTACATTTCTTCCTCTCTCTTAAGTCCGTTTTCCCCTTCTTTACCTCTATTCGGTCATTGGGTTCTAAAAACAACTTCTCGGTGGGCGAGACGCAAAAAGATTTATTGAAGAGGGTGAATGATTTTGAGTCTGCTTTTATTTTTTATTATCATGCAATGATAGGATTGTTTTTCTCAATTGTTTACTAATAAGGAAAAGGGAAAGCAAATTCGCAATGAGAACAGAACAAAATAAAGTCAAATCTGATTTAGCATCAACTTGTATGAAAAGCTCACCCACCTATAAACACTAGTATGTTTTCCCTTCAATAGTTTTCTCCATTCAGACCTATTACCAGAATCTGTTCATAACGACCACCTGCTAAAAGGGCCAGTTCTGTTGTCTTTGTTAATTAAGTGGTCTAAATACAGGCTTACAGGTTTCACTGTACATTTTCAAAGAATGTAATATAGATAAGCAGGATCATAAGAAAATTTCCACTCTAACGCTGATGAGGATTCCACTTCTCAAGCACTGTAAGATGAATTTAATGATATTGCAATGTACTATCGAGCACCCATGACCTAGAGGTAGAGCAGTCTATCACAGGTTATTGGAAAATTAGATAATGGTTCCCCTGCGGAATACCAACCTGTTAGACACTCTGCTGCTGGCAAATCAATAGAGACGTTGCCAATTTGTAAAATGGGTCTGGACATTTTGGAGAAAGTGCAGAGACGATCATGCGGGTACCTATATTGGCATTTCTTATCACAGATTATACATAAGGGGGAACAGCTATACTGTACATGCACAAACTATCAAACTCAACTTAAATAATTATTTAAGTCACACTCGACCATGGATGACAACTGTATTATCTATTGTAATATTTGAGGAAACAGTAGGCTCACATATGTTTGTTATTCTACATATATCATCCAGTTATATAACCATGGAATGCATAGAGACATGAATATGGTCAGAATGTAAGAAATGCTAAATGCTTTGTCACATTTCAAAAGGAATTTCTCATTTTGTTTTGAGTTAAAATCTTTTCATTTGTCCTTACTGGGAAGTGTCTGTCAAGCAACGGTTGCACATTTATTTCAATTAAGGCATTTGATTATGAGAATGATAATTTTAAAGGCAAACAGAAATGCTTCTGAATGATATTGAATGTCAGGTATGTCAGTATAAGCAAGTAATATTGTAAAAAAAAATCAAAGTAGCATTTTGGTTTGGAGATTTATAAATTTAACAATGGGGAGCTGAAAATAATTTTTCAAAATCTTTTGTTTTCAGCTGTTAGATAACTTCTCTTGAACATTTCTCTTGCTACTTGAAGCATTAGAGAATATGTACTCTGTATTGTTTTTCTGTAGTTTGGTTTTTCTTTCCATAAAAAAGGCATCCTCGAAAGCAAACCAAAGAATAAACCTTAAAGTAATTACAAAATGGAAATGGGAAATTTATCACATATCAAAACAATGGTATTAGATGTTCTCATTTCTGTTTGTCTCAACTGAAGGGATATTGGAAAGGAAATTGATCTTAAATCATCAAATTGGCATGTATTGATCTAATTTCTCACAGCTTTCATATATTTGATAATAAACTTGAACGCAATCAAAACCTAAGTAGGAGGCACAGCTGACACTTGATAAAGATTTTATAATTCTCTGATCAAAATCTTGATTTTATGAAACACGAGAACAGGAAAGTGATTATCATGAACAAAGGTTCGGCCTACAAATTGACAAGTCTGTAATAATTTAGGGCAAAATAACAAATTTAAGTTGTTTAAAATTTGCTTGATCAGCATGTGTCCCACAAAACTCAGTAATTGGATTGGAAGTATACTTTCATTTCAATCTAGGAATAGTCAATGTTAAACTGTGCCAGACTTGACCAGTGGCCCATTTTCAAGTTCCGTAGCAATTTTCAGAGTTCTTTTTTCTCTCTTGGCTTGTGAAACTTGGCAAGAAGCAGGCTTTTCTGTTTAACAGGGGAATATCAAACAAGTATTAATCTGGATAAATAAAGGGGTACTTAAACAGAAGTCGAGTTAAATTGGGTTTTGGATATAACCTTCAACAGGTGATGTATCATAGCTAATTCATGTTGTAAATCATGAAAGGGTGTTTTGTTCTAAAGAATGATTGGAAAGCAAAAGCTTTCACAGGTGTGCAATCATGTCCAAGTAGAATCTAAAGAGAGATTATCAGCACAAAATGGAAAAAAAGTAAAGGAGCGGGATACAGAGAGAGAGCGAGAGAGAGATAACGATTGGAAATTAAGGGGACAAAAAATGGGAGAACATAAGTAGTTTCAAAGAAAAATAATAAAAGTGACAATAAATAGAAAAACATGATTTTAAAAATATATCATAGTATCAAATAAACTGCAGTGATTAATGAATACATGGGATGGTGTAGGTACAAAGAGAGTGAGAGGTTGAAATACAGAAATAAGAAGCTGGTATAAAAAGAAAGGATTAGATAAAGAAAAAAGATGGAGGAGGATATGATAAGATAGAAAGAAGATGTTTAAGGAGAAGATATGAAAAAAAGCTAAGAGGTACATCAAAAGGAATCAATTGGAACCATCTTCTAATTTTCTGCTAAATGCTGACATATGTCACCTGTGATTTAATAAGAACTCTGTCTATTAAATCTCATGGACAAGCTTTAGGCTATTACAGGTAGAATAAAACCACATAACGGAATAGTTACTCAAGGTGTATCTCAAAGATTTCCATACTATCCTATTTACACTGCACGCTTTTTTAAAGAAACTTGTTCAAGATTTCCTCGTAGTGTGAAAGTCAGAACATCCAAATCTTACGAAAGACATAAGAGAGCTTTTTGGTGAGAGATCTGTTAAAGCTTACAAAGATTGCCAGGGGCAAAAATGTAAAAATATTGTTAGTCAAGCAAAAGGGAGATGGAAAAAAGATATTCATTTACTATTTTAGATTTTTTAATAATAAATTATCTATGAAATGATTATTGAACACAAGGTCAAAACACACTTTCAAATCAGCTGGTCAATCTTAACTCCAAAGATAAAAAATGGGAATATTTCATGAGAGACTCAGCCAGAAGAACTAAACTGACTTAAATCTCAAGGATTTCCTGAAGATTAATTCCAATTTTACTTTGCTTCAAGCTGTGCCTTACAAGAAACTTGAGACACTTCTATCAACCATCAATGGATGATGGCTCATCTTCAAAAAGTATTTGAACTTCAAGATTCTCCAAAGGATTGTTGCTTAAAGGACTTATAACTATTGTAACTTTACCATTATTGCAACTACCATTTCAAGGAATAACATGGCCATTCTACATAACGGTCAGATCACTTGTAAGGATGGCAAACTCCTAGTAAACAAGTTGGTACTGTAATAGAATTTGATGTTATACAGAGAACAAACCCATCCCAACGCAAGGTAAATCTTTCTTCGAATCGTAGCAGAGAGGTGTTTGCCTCAGAAATCAGAGAGACTCGCCCTGTCTTCTCGGCAAGGTGTGAAACTCAATTACCCCCCACTGAACATCCAGAGCACTAAAAAACACCCCTACGATCCTTGATCAAGAACTTCCCCCTTGCTCATTAGGGTCTGAGCTTATGACCCTTCCACACTGCCAGTCAATTCATGTCAGCTAGTTGGACACTGGCTGCTTTGTGGTGCTTAGCTCCTTGAATATAATTCACTTTTTCGTTTTTTTTTTCCATTTTAATTCAGCAAATTTGATTTACCAGACAGTTGTAACATTCCAAGCAAGTAATCTATCTGCATTATGCTGCACTCGACCCAGGTGAGGTGAATGGGTACCTAGCAGGGATAATTCCTTGAAAGCATTCAGCATCAGCATTAAGTGGTTGCCAGAGCTAAAGCTTTTGTGCTTATCGTTGCACTTTATATCCTCTGAAAACCCTGTTACATTAATCCTACTATCATCATACATAGACAAATATTTAGATCTTATGTATAGCAATGAACAACATCCACGACCAAGTTGACGCAACAACGTAAATTTTGCTACAGCACACATTTTTACGACTAGGTTCTTTGGAGAGGTTTCAATGAAGCCATCAAACCTTTAACAGGCTAAAGACGTTTGCCAATGGGGACATTCCTGGCTATGTATCTCTTTTCAAATAAAACTTTCTTTCGGCTTTATTCTCCACCTCCTTATTCGATTAAAGAAACAATGAGGAGTGAGTCACAAGACATCGCAGGTTCTAAGGCACTAATAATGCCCCAAACGATGGAGGATAGCTGAGCTAATGAAGAGCCAATTTAAAACATTTCCTGATTAGACTCCCAAAGAAAATACAAAAGCACACAATACATGGAGTACAGGTAGGGCACTGAACTGCAGATATAACCTGTACGAGCCATAAATGATATGATGTACATTGTAAAAGCAGGGGGATATGTCATAAGAATTATAAAACCTGATGTAAGCATAATGTTGTCGCTTTGTAGAATTACATTTTGGCATTAAACAGAAAGTAATGACCCATTTTTTATTTTATTTTCATAGTTAATTCACTAATTACTTCAAGTCTAAATATATATTGGAAAATATACACACCCAAAGAAAGAATTAAAAAAAAGAAACAGGGATCTAGTACCAAATATAATTATTTCAAAATATGAATAATTCTTAAACTAGACTTTAACTCTGACTTGTAATTCAAACACTTGTGCATTGTAAATTTTGGGTGAATCACGTATACCAGAGTTAAAATAATTTCCTGATGTTCACCTGTTATCATCATTATTTGTTTTGTGCTGTGTATATAAATTGAACATTCTATCTACATGTGTGTAAACCAGTTAAAAAAAAAAGAATTTCCTTTATGGACAATAAAGTTATTCAATTAAATTTAATTCAACAATTAAATATATATAAGTTACAAACTTCGATATTCAAGAAAAGAAAATACATACACAATTTCTCAATGCTGGAAGGATCACATTATACTACACATTCATAGGGTGTGTCTTCTGTTCTATTTAAGGTAATGAAATTTGTGTACATGGTCATTGTCTAAAACATTGAACAAACATTTATGAAAATTCCTTAGCTGACAAAGGAGAGGGAACGCCTTTTATAATTAAACAATAAAATGACCTCCAATAGGGTCACTTTTAAATCCACCCCAAGGGTCGATGTGACTCAGTATCTATTGTCTTATGAACCATGACAGACTTTGATTTTGCTACATGAAGGAACCTGGGAATATTCATTAACAGGGTTTAATACACTGAAGGTTTTAGGAAGACTACTATTATCATAGGGCCTTGGGTGGCATGGAGAATTAAAACAAGCTCAGAACAATCTTCAACTGTAGTGTAAACGTTCTAATAATCTTAAATATATTGTGGTCCCTTACATCACTGGAGTGTTTCAGTTTTAAACTGTCATGGAAAAAATAAAATATTTTTTTTAATTTCTATGGTCTAGGTTAATTTCTAGAATTAAATTATGTAAAAAGTCAAGTGCATCTAACTAGGACCTTAAATAGGGACACTTGAGTCCATAATCAGCCGAGAATTGTGATGAGACAGGAGACACAAATGCTGTCTCGAGACAGTGTTTAAAGGTACCCAACACCGTTATCAGGTCAGCAGATATAATTAATCAGGACCCAAGAATGTCCATTCTCACTACCGCCTTAAACTAGTTTAGTGGAAACTAGTTTAACGTGTAATGAGAACGGTCGAAGCGATCTTCCAAACCGGTTCAAAAAACCACCTCGCGATGTAATTTTGAAGATCGCTTTACCTCACTATACTGGTTTTAGCGAAGTAAGGACACAACCGTTCTTCGGGAAGCGATCTTTGCAGATTTCAAGCGTGCTACTCCACACACTGTGTGTAGAATGCCCACGCTGCGGTTTCAAATTTTGCGCCGAACATGTCATCCTACTGAGAGTGTTCCCATAGCAACAAGACTGCTTTACATGAAGTGATTTTGAAAACCACTTTTGGGTGATGAAATGGGAACGCTAGCAAAGCGATCTTCCGAACTGGTTTCCTATACCAGTTTCCAGTTTTAGAAAGTATAATGAGAACGGTGTCACTGTAACTACTATGTTAGAACCTGCAAACAAGTGCCGAGGGGTTATTAACATAAGTGATACTAGTGAACGATTATACACCCTGGAAATGTGATATTTTGAAGGAAATACACTTGAGGGTACGCAAGCAATGCGAGGTGGAACAAAAGGAAATTATGGTCAAGAGATTTGATTATATTATTATTTCCTCCACATTTCTTTTTATGTGTGTAAATCTGAGAACCAATGAAACCTTTTCCTGGAAAACTAAGAAACAAGTTAAACTTTAACAGAATGACACACTGACTTGCTCCACGATGAAAAAAACAAAGGAATTAAATTTCAATTCTTATAAGGTGGTGATTATTATGCATAATGTTTTGAACCACAAACCATATTCCCATTGCTAAATTCTGGAAGTACACACTAATTTATAATTGGTAATGTGTACATACTGTCAGCCAAGGCATGCAATCTTTGTGACGTCTCTTCTATCAGAAAACAACGAGGCTAAAATCTATATAGCTTGTAAAAGCTAAGGGAAATGAGCCCAAAGAGTTGGAACTCAGCAGTGCTTGAAATATCAATTATTTGGCAAAGAATCAGAATAAACTCCGCAATTCTCAATGACTGTACGTTAGTGCCAAAGAATAAAATTCCTTTCAATCCCACTGCCTCTCGATTCATCACTTACAATGCTTTTTAAGGAAGGAGATTTCAAGACTAATGTAAAATGGATCAGTTGTGAAGTTTGAGGGGCTTGTGCCCCTTCTAAAGATTTAGAAGGGGCATCAAGCACATGAAAAATATCAATGAAAAGTCTATTTTTGATAGTCCTTGCTCCTTCAAGAATAAATAGAGGCTGAATAAAGCTACTCTGGAAAGAATTCTAACCAATGCACAAAAAGCTGCAACCACTTCAAAAATAAAATTTATCTGAAATTAACAGTTTCAAGACAATAAACTAATAGTATCCAGGTGATCGCACTTTTAAACCTCTTGGAATTAAAACGTGTGAATCCACAAGTCAATATTGTGCTTCATAAAAGAAATCATAGCATACCTTTCCAAGGAAGTATTTTCTATACATCTGATTGCTATCATCAAACTCCAACTGAAGAGGAAATGGAATTGATGAGCACGACGGTGATGGCGAGATATCCCCAACTGCCGACAAACTTCCGTTGAGCGATGATGACGTGACCATGCTGCAGGCTTCTTCGTCGAGGCTCGTATCGACATCTTTCTCTGACCTGGTGTCATCTGCATTGAGGGTGATTGATCCATCGAGCCAGTAGCCTCTATCAGTCGGCTGGACTATGGACGGGTAGGGTCCCTCTTTCTTTAATAACTGCAGGAAGAATATAGCAAGTGTCACAATAAAAAACAGTATTTAACACACAGAGAACAAGATTTCTCAGTTCTAACAGGTTATGAAATCTCAGCATAGCACCATATCCTTAGGAAAGGCATTACTCTACATTTGCCAGACTGCAACTATTACCGTCAACCCTAACAGTAAGATTTCATCAATAGAAATGTCTATTCTACATTGCGACAATGCTATCGTGCTAATTCCCTCTCACATTTGAGGTTCTTTTTAATGAAGTTTAAAGTAAAAAAATATGTGTTATTTCCAACAGGGCAAAAATCAACAGGGTACTGGAGTTAGGTTTTCTAAATATTTGGAAAGAAGGATTCATTTGTCCAAAAGACTCTAATGCTGTATGGAGCTGCACAGCCAGGGAAATTGTATCCAGACGTCTTTGGCTGTGCATTTAGAGATTATCACATGACTATGCCCTATACAAGATTTACTTGTCTAAAATTACGATATCTATGTAATGCACCTTTATATTAAAAAAACAAAATCATTAAAACCAATAGTTACCTCTTTGATCTTATCTGTATTTGATTTTTTTGCTTTAACCTTTGGTTTTGGAGAGGGTGAACTGAAAGAAGGCTGGAGTACGACGGGTAATGAACATCTCTGCTCATCTAATCTATCACTCTGTAAAGAAATCAAACAATAAAAAATTAAACATCAACACAAGAAATAGATTTGGGTACTTTTACACAAACATTATTCTACAATCACACCAATGAATGCGACACTCAAGACTGAATGGTTTATTTCCAATTCGTCTAATGCCAATTCGTCATATTGCCAACACGTCTTCTACCATTTGGTCTATCATCAGTTCGTCTACTCACCACATGGTCTACTTTCATTTAGTCTAATGCCATTCCGTCTAATAACCAGTTGGTCCAATAGCCATTTAGTCCATATGCCAATGGGTATAGGCAGAGTGAAAACATTTAACAATAATAAACTTAGAGTGACAATTCAAAAAAATATTTTCAGTGGCAATACCGAGTATGTAACAATAATATCCACTACTCTTTTTTGTTCAACAAGTGTAGCCAACTCTTAAGTATGTTTGAAATTATCTATTTTTTATGTTGGACTGTGAGGGCCAACCTAACGAGATACTCTCCATAAACTAAATATCCAAGGAGAGCCTAAACACCTATACTTCATACTTCTCCTTTTATCTTTGTTTAGAATGTCTGGAAGCAGATCGCCGGTGACATTAAGGGCTTTGGAATCTTAATGGAGATGATGACAAAACTGCATCATCTTATCTAGTCACTATCGGAAGATGAGTAAGAGAAGTATGATGGGATGTTTAGAATGCCATCTTTGATTATTTACTCATCAATATGAACAAGATGTCAAGTGTGGGTTTGTGAAAGCAGAGACAGGCGATGATGAGTAGGTTAATATCTAACGCTACAGACACACCAATGAAACCGACCCCAAACCAAGCATTGGTATGTCATTGGTAATAATGTAATAGGTTTGGTCGGTCTGGAGGGGTTGGTTTCACCAGTCTGACTATTAGTAGCACGAAAGATTAGAGAGATTGAGTGTAGATGATACAATCAGTGACATACAAGACCTACATCATACATTCAGGTCATGCTGCATTATGTCGTGCTCAAGCATGCATCAGTATAAGGTGTCCAAAAAAAGGAAAAGTTGTTCCAAATTCAATTGCCTCAGAATATTAATAATTTTGTTTTCTACTTCACCAAATTAAATGCTCTGGATTTCCCTTGCTCTGATACAAGAGGCTTTAACCGATGAAGCAAATAGAATTGAAACATTTTGAAAGCCAATAACTAGTAATCCTCAAAACAATGTTCCATTTTTTGTGGAACACCTTGTAACACACCGTTTCAGGCAGTACTTCCTTTTCAAGATTCTACTAAACTCTAAATAATATATGTACATCATAGCACAACATTGATTAATAACTGGTATCTTATCAATGAAAGAGAAAATTAGAAAGGATTTGACAGGTTGATAATATGAAAAATGAAACCACAAGACGAAATGAAATTTAAGTTCAGAGAGAGGGAGAGGGGGGGATAGAGAAATAGAGGTGTACATGGAAAAATTAAGATTAATACTAAACATGACACAATAAATAACACCCACGAAATTGGTCCAAATTGTGCGCTATTCTCCACTGTTGCCAATAGCAACCGTTCAATAATTGCATTCAAACGACAAGAGGTGAAATTTCTCTTTCAACGTCTCCAGAGTCTTCCAGAAAATTTATTGTCCAAATATCACCAGGCGAAATGTGAGGGAATAAGCACTCTATTTATAGCTGCTAACACACATCAGTGGTTTACAAGAAACTATAGAATGACTGAAACAGGGATGGTGAATAAGACAAAAATAATCACGGATGAACTTTCTCAACAGCGATAGTCTCTGTTTTTATCAAATCTGATTCTTCATTGAGAGTGGTGACTGAATCGTTATAAGAAAATGTATTAGAAAGTCAAAAAGGGGCCTAAGCTTTCGATCCTAGCAGAATCTTCGTCGGAGGCAAAATGACAAACATATAAAGTGGAACAACCATAATATAGACCACAAACAAGCTACAGCAACACTAGAAACAAGGAGACAAAAGGGGCATTAGTGAGTAGAGAAGACCAATCAGGTTAGTGAAGGGGATGAAAGAAAAGGAGTAGGCAGACACAAAGGGAAGTTAGTGTAAGTAAGGCCAGTAAAAGACCTCAAGCCAAGAGGGATTAAAATAATGAGGCAGGCAACATCAAACAGGTTCTGGAACATATATATATATATACATGTATAACTTCACACATTTATATATATATATATATATATATATAATAATTATTATATCGCCTGAATAAGGAAGGAAAAATTGGAGCTGAGCTTGTATGAGATATGGGAGGAAAGTAGAGTAAGAAACTATAATGTAACTATTCAAAAGAAAATGTAACTATTCAAAAGAAAATGTATTGGCAGACTTGATACAACATGAGAAAAGTAAGGTAAAGGTAGAATGAGTATTCGTTTTTAAAAGAACTATTTTTAAACAGCACGGGAGCAAAATAAAGTGAAAGTAGAGTAAATAAATAGCAAGAAAAATTGAAAAGAACTGCTGGTGATAGGAAAAACAAGAAAAATGGAAGAGGGCGAAAAATATCAAAATAAAGTAAGAAAGTGAAAGATCAAGAGAGGTGAGGGGCAAGCAACCAGACTGACCTAGCGGACAAATAATACGCCCAGGGTGATCATAACATCCTTACTTTTCTAAAAATTGATTTAGATGATTTAATTTGATTTCGGTTCCCCCTGAAGGGTTGGGTCCCGCGTGATTCACAGTGCAAATTTGTATCGCCTCCGCTGAAAGACAACTTGGCAAATTGATTAATTAGTTCTGGTCTGCTGAAATTCATTACCATGTAATTTGGTGCGATCACCTCCAGGCAACAATAATTCCATCTTTCATTGTGAGTTGAGTAATGAAGAGGATAAAGGGTTTTAATGGTCAGCTGTTGAATGCTTGAGACTCAATTTTATAAATTGGCTTGAGGTCTAATCAGGCCCATGATGTATACACTCAAGGATATAACAGAATAACATAGCAAACATCATCAAAACATTTTCTGGAAATATTTGTGATAGAATTTTATAGGAATTACAACTAGTTGATCTCAGTTAAATCTATTATATCAAAATATTTCGCATGAAAACATTACATTGCCAATAACGTCTTTACTTCTCAAAGCATTATCTTGAATGGAGGAGTGAAATATGCTGGAATTCAATACCAATCTTTATTTTTTTTAAACAAAAACAAAACAAATCGAAAAATTAATACTTACAATTTGACATTTTATCATTTTCAAGGGGTTGAATACCATTATAAAGAACTGGAATGCTCTGTTATATTTATTATATTTGACTTTAATTTAGCCTTAATGCGAAAAATACACTCGTATTAACATGAGCTTGAAATGTTGAGAATTATTGTTATTTCTAACAAAGGATACATAACATACTTTCACTAATATGAACAGATGTTTTTAAACCTTTGAATTTTTTTTTAATAAAGATTTTTGAACATTTAGTTCAATTGTTTCTGTCAGGATGAAATTACTTGTAAACATGATAAGCCTTTGGAGTGTATACTGACTGATGTTTGAGAGCTAGCTTGTCTGCGCCTAAAAACCAATGACTTCTTATTTTAAGAGGATTATTTTGACAAGTTAGTAGCATGGCACCTGCTATTGTGTTGACATCATGTTGAACATTGGTGGATTTATGAAGCACATACAGTACATGCAATGCTGAGAGATTGGGAATAGGAACAGAGTGAGAGAGGAAGGGGTAAAAAAGAAGAAAAAAAAAGAATGACAGAAAATAAGAATTTCTTACCTGTATCTTTTCGAGGAACTCAAAGAAATCTAATTCTGCATCGTTTTTCTGAAAAATAAAATGAAAATGAAAATTATACAATTACGTTTGATATCAGCATTTTATGCAAAATACAATCTAATGTCGAGAGTGAGTCAATGAAAATTTTGACGTTTTTTTATAAGTAAAATGATAACGGAATACAAACCGCAAAGCATATTGTGACATAGTTTAATACAAGATTGAATTACATATACCTTCAAAAGTTGCAAGAATGTTTGTGATAAGAAGTCGGGCCTACAAATACAATGGGAGGCAGAAGAAAATTTGCATTTTTCAATACCATTGTTGCTGGTTCATTATTACAGGAAATTGATCTGGTTATGGCAGATATGAACATGCAGAATAAATTATCAGGTACATTGAGGCATGGATAATGAATAACAGGTACATATGCCTTCAATAAATATTATGCAATTGGATTAAAGGCATTTCACAATGTAGGAGACAGGCAACAAAACAAAGACATTCGTTGAGAGAAATAAAAAAACAAAATGCCTGACTTCAGGAATCTTGTTGGAAAAAAACCCCCAACAAAGCATGGATAAGATTGCACTCTATTGACCAACAGAGTCAGGATGTAAACAAAAAAAACTTCATTAGGTTTTGTTCTTGAATGATGATTACTTGCACATGAGTAAAACCGAGAAATCTGAAACATCTTGAGAATGGTTCACCAAGGAGCGGGTCAAGCTTCTCAATACTGCACCCATTCACACAATGAAATTTATCGAATTACAAAATAATACTGCTATGCCACTACCAGCATATGTTTTCTTAATGAGACTAATGAACTTGATAGTGCAGTGCATACCATTCTTATCTCTTTCTCAAGACATTGTTTGTGGTATACACTTCTTACATTTTTTCTTTGATCTTTTTCCTAGTGTAAATAGGTTGCTTATCAATCTTTTATTCATAGGCTATGGATAATGAGTGGTAAAGTAAAAAAAAAACACTAGTTGACTGGTCTTTTGAAAAGCTGGCTGGCGTCAGGTCTTGAGCCAAACAGGCAGCATGCTAGTCTGGTATTTTCCAGGCCAGTACTTTAATTCCAGACAGATGTGATGATTATGATGCTCCAAACACTTATATGCTGTTCACACTGCATTTCCTTAACCCCATTCTATTTTTTGTTGTTTCACACTGTCTTTCTGAACCCCATACTATTTGCTAAGCCGTGGGTAACGCCTTAACCCTGGACTATAGCACAGCGCATGAATATTGATGATTTGGCCACACAAGGTGGTTTCAGACCGCCTCGAAGTTCGTCAGTTCCAGGTATTCTCTGATCGGGAAATTTACCCCGATCAGAAAATACCAGGTATTTTGGTAATGTGAAAGCAAACTATGCGTAATTTCCCCGAAAGAAAATACCCGCTAAATAGTAGGTATTTGGCGAAATTACGAGAACTTTCGCGGGGATTTTTCCAAGGTTGCAGGTATTTTGGCAATGTAAAAGCAATTTACGGGAACTTTTAGCCCAGCGTGTCGTTGGGCGCGGGCGCCGTGGGTGGCTGCTGGGCTAGTGATTTTGAATCTCGCGCCTTGCCTGCTTATTAGACCATACTGCGCATGCTCCTAACTTCAGGAATTTATCGCGAAGGGTATGTTTCGGGGCGGTGTAAATGCAGGAATAATTAATGGGTATTTTTAGCCTAAAAATTTTCTCGTAATTTAACGGGGATTCTTGTGATCGATAATGAGCATGATTAACATGCAATTTCGACTTCTGCAATAGGCTAATGCTTAGCCCACTTTTCCTTAGTCCGGTTTCGTTTTACACTGCATCTCTTAGCACCGCAATAAGCCGGCTTACCCTGCTTTTTAGCAGGGCCAGATAATACCGTACAATTTACCGTGCTAGCCCACTTCGCTAAAACGCAGTGAAACCGAATCGGGCTAAGCTTAACCCCAGGATATTGGTGGGGCTAAGACCCCCGTTAGCCCCACCAATTTCCCTGAGTTAAGGAAAAAAGTGCAGTGTGAAAAGCATATTAGCATTTGGTGCAATCACAATTGCAGATACAATTGCAGATAATGAAAAACAACATGGTAAGAAAGGGATTTTCTCTTTTCACATAATCTGCAATGAAACTTGATGTGCACCACCTCCCCTTCTTGGGGGAGAGTTAGGCCTACACAAAAGTGACATGTTTCGTATTTCATACCGAAAAAAAAAATTAAGGACATCATCCAATCATCACCAGCATTCATTTACTTTCAAGCACATGTTTCCATAAACCATTCAATGAAGAAAGGAATGTTGGCTCTAATCCGCTCTTGACTCATACCAACGCCACAACGTCTGGAGGTCTACTTAAAAATGCTAATTTTCAAGAGACGGTCCCAACGTTATCTAACTAAAAACAAACTTATCAATGAAGTCTGACTAACTCCCTCTTCCCTGGAACCATCATGGCTGATGATTTCAAATGGTTATTTACACAGAAGGTAATAATATGAGTACATTGCATCATTAGTCATCCCATGTCACCATCCCCCTCCCCCAAAAAAGCCAGCCAATGAAAAAAAGGGGCAAAATATTCTGATATATCCCCATTTTCCCTATAATACAATAGTATTGCATTACTGATTTTAAAGGTCCATCTGCACAGTAACCTCCCAGAAGGGTTATGTACTCGGACACAACTTTCTTGCATCCCCAAACCCCCCATTTGTTGAAACACAACATAAAGGTCTGAACTTTCAGACTACAAGACAGGAATGGAAATCATGTCCTGAAGCTAAATTGCAAAATAATGCCTATAGTCTCTGCCTGCAGACTCAGTCTTGGGTTTTGAGAAGCCACTGAATGTACTATATAGGCCTAGTTAATAAAATTCAACAGTCAAGAAGTTAATACAAACTAATACTAGGTCTATGTATGCTGCCAGATTATAAAATACACGTCAGGCAACCAGGCTTTTACCTTCAGGAAAGCAAGGGAGATATTATAGAATGGGTCGAGTTAGGATGACTTTTTTATGTTTTTTTATTTTTGGAATGACATAACAATGCACCTGTCTCATTGCATAATCCAATGAAAGCGACTATTGCTCCTTTTTTGGAAGCCCCTTGATATGGTAGACATAAGTTACAGGGAAGTCAGGTATCTTCATTATGATGCTTCATTCTGGCTTCCCCATCGTAAAAAGAAAATCTTCGGGCATGGAAAATGGTTGTTATTTGAAAGTTATGTAACTCAACAATGAACCTGCTGTCAAACAGGAAACAGGCTGTGTTCTTAGGAAGTGATGATGAAAGAGAGAGGAGGGGGGAGACGGACAGAAGGGGAGATAGAAAGGAAGAGAATGAGAGAGAATGGGGGAAGAAAGAGAAAGATAGACAGAGTGGGAAGAAAAAGAGGGGAGGGAGTCACAGAGAGAGAGAGAGAGAGAACAAGAGGGGGGTGGTAGGCTTCCATCATCTCAAGGACAAAGAGATGTAAAAAGTCCAATTAACAATTGGCCAGAATCATCTGTAACATCACATAATAAAAAACATTCACCATCCAGACTCCATAATAAAGCACACACTATCTGATGAAGATAACCTGGCTCTAGTCTAAGCCCTAACCCAGACAAACATTAGATATTACTCAAAGTTATTTGGTCCCACAAGGAAAGAGAATAGGTGGTTTCAGACCGCCTCGAAGTTCGTCAGTTCCAGGTATTCTCTGATCGGGGAAATTCACTCCGATCAGAAAATACCAGGTATTTTGGTAATGTGAAAGCAAACTACGCGTAATTTCCCCGAAAGAAAATACCCGCTAAATAGTAGGTACTTGGCGAAATTACGAGAACTTTCGCGGGGATTTTTCCAAGGTCGCAGGTATTTTGGCAATGTGAAAGCAATTTACGGGAACTTTTAGCCCAGCGTGTCGTTGGGCGCGGGCGCCGTGGGTGGCTGCTGGGCTAGTGGTTTTGAATCTCGCGCCTTGCCTGCTTATTAGACCATACTGCGCATGCTCCTAACTTCAGGAATTTATCCCGAAGGGTATGTTTCGGGGCGGTGTGAATGCAGGAATAATTAATGGGTATTTTTTAGCCTAAAAATGTTCTCGTAATGTATCGGAGATTCTTGTGATCGAGGTGGTTTGAAACCGCCTTTTGTAGAATTAAGCCTAGTTCCATGGTCCTATCATGCCATGGGTCTACAATGCAGACCATTTCCATGTCCAATATGCTACTTATACCCCTTTCATAAACCCAATAAAACCCAATTATGCGGCTAATAGCAGCATAATTTGGTCGTAAAATCAGAGGAGGACAAGAGTTATCCGCATTATTCTGATGCTGCTATTGTCCGCATAATAGCGGCATCGGGACAAGATTTTGAGTTTATGAACGTATTTCCAAATAATGCGGATAATTGCCATGGTGCGGTCACAAGGTCACCCTTTTCCAACACAACCGCATCGGAGGGGGCATGTCCAGTTGTCATGACGATTATCCGCCTTTTGCAGGACGGGCGCTCGTAAAAATAATGCGGATAATTTTCGGAGTTTGTGAACGCAATTTTTATTGAATTATCCGCATTACTCTTAGGCGGCTAATTGGAGGATAGGTTTTATTGGGTTTATGAAAGGGGTATAAAAGTATATTTCATCAAATGAAAATATCATTCTAAATAAATTTGTGATATTTGGTAAATCCGTGTACAGGGGAATAAATTACTAATGGCTAATGTTGAATAGTTTTCAACTATTGACTGGATAGGCCTTCACTGTCTGCATGCATGGCATTGGTTTTGGGCAGTACACAACTTTTTTGTACCCTTTCCCAAGTTCCCAACAAACGGTAGGCCAGTCCTGGGCAAACCAAAAACTCTTATTTGGTTGACCTGGCCAAAAATCATCCATTTGGCTTATTTACAGTAAGATTTTTGTGTTCTAACAGGATCTTGAAAGATTTTAATATGGATCAAAGTTATCAGAGATAAATTTATAAAATAGGCCTACTTTGATTTTTACAAAGGTTTCCACTTCAATTGGCCATAGTCAAACTTATTATGTAGGACAAAAGCCAAATTAATGATGCAAGAAAGGGTAAAGGCCTAATAGCTACCCGCCAAATGTAATCGAATCATTTTGGAAAACTTTATGAAAATGTGGTATTCAAAAGTGTGGGGGTTTCATATTTATTTCACAATAATACATATGAGCCAGACAATGTCAATTTGCTCCAACTGATAATGTCTGACATACTTTACCTGATGAATTCTTAACACTAAATCCTGCGGTTCCAACAAATTACTGCCAATTAAGGATTGACCACAGGCTAGGTCGAGTCTAAGCATGTGTTTCATAAATAGCAAGGCTTGGTTTCTGTAAACCAATGCTATAACAATGGTCCCCTAAAAACATATTTTTCCCTAAATTGCTATTTAATAACGAAAATTGTGGGAAGTACGAAAAAACAGGACTTTCATGAAGATATCAGTGTTAGGGTCCATCCATAGTGAGGTAAGATCAAGAGTATACGAGTTACCATTTTCAAATAAATATTCAATAATGATTATAATTATAAGGCTTATCATAATATGGCACTCTGTACGAACGTAATAATAAAATGAAAAAAAAACCCATCAGGGTACAATATTTAAAATGATTGATGTTTGATAGGGAAAACAAAATGTGATTTTTTTTGGTATGGCTTTCATTTCAAAGAATTGAGTGACCTAATGACTCTACCAGGTTTTCTCTATAGATCTACCCCCAGTCTCACAAGTGAATGTGATTGATCCAATCAATCTAAAATGATGGAAAGTAAGCAGATATATTTTTTTTTTTTTTTAGGTAAGGCACTATTATCCATTTGCGACAAGAATGTTGATGCAGATGGACAAAGACATAGTGTGAGTATTTCTTGAGAACACGATTGGAAAGGACATTTGCACGATGGTATTACTGCTCCTTTTTTCTAGATTCAATCAATCGCGTTCTTTGGTAAACAAGGCCCTAAACTTGGACACGCTTACCATATGGCTATTCATATTATGATCTGCTTCATAGCTTATAATGACAAATATCCTTGACCGGAATTCTTAATTTTCCTGAAAATCTCTAAAAAAAACATGGCCTGACTACCTAACATCCTCTAATACATTTCCTTTCATCACCTCATACATAACCTCACTCAGAAACAACACAGATATATAAGAAAAAACAGTGAAATAAGATTATGACATTTCTGAAAGAAAATTGAAAAGGTTTAAAACCTTAGATGAATAATTTTTATTGTCTCAATGGCTTCAACAATTATCATACATGATCCTCAATTAAGTATTTCCAACTAAATAAATAGGAAAACCTAATATGATTATGAAATTTCTGAATGAAAATTAGATCAGCCAATATCTTCCAGTTTTCTATAATTATTGGATAGATCAACTACCACACGATCCCCAAATTATTTCTGACTGAAAATATGTCCTGTAGGTCTATTGTTCTTTTAAACTAAGACTTTAATAAAATATCAAACTTAGGATGGAATAAATTGAAAAGCACTTTGATACATCCCTTCAAATATTCAACTCAGTTTGAAGTATTTTATTTTAAGGATTTCTCAGTATCTTCCTAATTAGTTTCTTTGTCGGACGTCAGGAAGTCAACATTTGGACTCATCAATCACTACTGTGTCAAGATAAGGGAGATTTTCTTGAAGAGGGAATATTTCCAGGACAAAATAATTACATTTTTACTTCAAATTGAGCATGATATTAAAAATCCTCTTAAAGCTCCTCACACACAGTGTCTAAATAGATGATTGTCTCTGATGAAATGACTAAGGGTGTGTTCAATGTCGGTTTCAAAATTAAAACACCAACATAAAACGTGATTGAAAACGTGGTTACAAAACACAAATATAATGAGAAACAAAGGTTGTGTTCAATGTCCACTATTCCCGGTCGTAAAAGCAAACGTCTTTGAAATAAAGATTCAGAGGAAAATTTAAACGGTGAAAAAGATGCGTTTGTAAACGCGATCAGCTCAAATTTACAACCTTGAGCATCGCGAATGCGACACTGAACACCATTGCGTTTTGAAACGTCTTTAAATTTGCTCTCGCAGTGGAAGCCTAGACAAACCGGTGCCAGAACTAACCTTTTTTTTTGATGGGTCAAACTGAGCACTAAAGCTGCGCTAATTAAAGCTGGAAAATTAAAGGCAATCACAGCTTTATATTTTTGACACTGAACGGTGCACCGCTGATCGTGTTTGTGTTCAGTGTTTTGGGATTGAGTTTTCAATCATGATTCACGTTGCTGTTTAAATTTGAAAATCGACATTGAACACACCCTAAGTCGTGATTTAATTCTTGATTTTGTCTGGGTTTCAGTGAATGGAGATAATGGAAGTCTGATCAAGTCTCGATCTCATCCAAATGGTTCAAAACAAAATAGATCAGACTGGTAAATGCTTCACATCCTGTGCCTAAAAATCAGCAATTTACGTCTCTCTAGTCATAAGACAAGGCTCACTGCTAGATGCTACAAATTATTGTATAAATGTCACATATGGTTTTCAGGATGTTTTCTTTGAACATAATGATATGATGTTCAATATTCATGTGTATGTGCAAAGCAATTTCAGACAAAAGTGGTCATCAATCACACGAGTTCTAACTTTCAGTGCAAAATGCTCCCATTTTAGCTTAAATTTGTCTGTCTATATGGCAAATGACATAATTAGTCTGATATTGATTGAAATTTAAACTGTCAGATGAATAGGACAATGAATTTATCATCAAGCTGGCAAATCACCTCACACTTAAGGACGTTCCACAGTTATATTTGTGCGCATTATGATCTGCGCATAGTTTACACTCTGCGCGCTGACGTCACAATGGATGAACAGGTGATTGATTAGCTGCGGGTATGAGCTGATTTTTCTCATATTCTGCACTTTAACTGCAGATCCGATGCGTTATTTCATGAAGCTAAAAATGGAATTATTCCATGGACCATTCAAAAAAAAAATTCTACAATTTCAAAATACTTTACTCTGCATTGCTGCCAAGAATCAGGAATATTACCCCGAGTTTGAATAAATGGTAGAGTGGTTTTGATTTTTTTCTTCACATAGATACAAAGCATTCGGCGCATTTTTGGTGTTTTAAAAAGCACATTTGCTCTAATAAAAATGCTAATAGTTTAAAAACAAGCACATGGACCCCTATTTTTTAAAGTTTGTACCTGTTAGGTATACTTTCCTCTACAACTCTGCAAATTTTGGTGAAAATGACATGGATTTTGAATAAAGTGCAGCATTTATTGTACGTTTGTAGTTTGTTACTAAAATTTTACATTTTTTAGATTTGGGTTTTGTTATAGTTTCCGCCTTTTTTAAGAACTGCCAGCGCTGTTAAACTTAAAATTGCAAACAAATAGCAATTTAAATAGATTCTCCTTTCGAACGATACAATTATTAACTCTTTTGCGAAATTTGATGACTTTTTCATGTATTTTGACTGAGTAATAGAGGTTTAAACTCATTGTAGTAATCTTGGGCGGTCTAAAAATGCAAAATTCTTTTGAATGCGCAATTCTTAAGAACATCAATTTGGGTGAACTTTGAAGCTCTATAGCAAAAAATCAAGCACATGGACCTATGTTAATTTTTGCATATTTCGAATATTAAGGTTCTAAAGTATCTATGTGCAAAGTTTGGTGAAAATGACATGGATTTCACTTTAACTGTGGAACGTCCTTAAATCAACAATATACAAGGCAAATGAACGGAGATGCTATTGGCCTATAAAGTATTAGATTCAGTATATACTTAACTCAGGCCTACTTGGTTCAATCTTAAAACCAAGTCTAGCTTATTTCTGTGTTTCAAAATGATAATCATTTTATTACACCAAACTCAGCAATCTAATATCATGATCTAAGCATTATCAGACCACAGGTGTTTTCTCTAAATTATTCATATCCCCTAACAAACTAGAAACAAAATAAATAATTCAAAGCCTGGTTTACATTGGCAATTTTTTTTTCTTCAAAATCTAAATTCTGTCACATAAGTACAATATGTAACCAAACCAGATCACCTCTGATTTTCATAACTTACAGAAAGCCTATGATATCTTAGAGATATTCATAAAGTTAATGATTACCTCCTGATAAAATGACCTTACATTTCAAAACCATTCAACCCTAATCATGTAAGTTTATTACTTCCTCTACATAGTGCCAGTATGAATTATCAATTTTATCACCTGTTTTCATATTGCACAGGTGAACAATGTGGGCCAGCTCAGTAGCTTGCAATTGCATTGGGGTTACAATGGTTTGTTTGGAAGTTGAATGAGTTTATTTTTCATAAGTCAGAATGAATTCAATAACTTGTAGGACTAATATCATTAAATTATTCTTGTCCATTTGATTACACAAAACCATGAAGCTTTAATGCACAGGTTCATATCAAACCAATGAAAAAAAAATTGTATAGTTATGAAAGTAATAAGCATTCCATATCTTGCTAAATTTAGCTCAAAAGAAACTAGATGAAATACATCTTGGCCTATATTGGCATACATGTACCTTTGTATAATAATTGGACATCTATGGAAAATATTACTGATTTATACGACATACATTTATAAATATTTTTGTTTATGTTTTCAATATCGTAAAACAAAATGTTCATGCCAAATGAAGTTTGTTAAAGGACAAGTCCACTCCAACAGAAAGTTCATTTGAATAAAAAGAGAAAAATCCAACAAGCTTAAGACCGAAAATTTCATCGAAATCGGATGTAAAATAAGAAAGTTATGACATTTTAAATTTTCGCTTAATTTCACAAAACAGTTATATGCACATCCTGGCTGGTATGCAAATGAGGAGACTGATGACGTCATCCACTCACTATTTCTTTTGTATTTTATTATATGAAATATGAAATATTCTAATTTTCTCCTAATGTCAAGTGAAACAACGATTAATTCCTCTCTGAATATCAAGAATTAGCATTGTGCAATACTATATGGTTCAATCAAGTTGGTCCTTATTGTCAAATCTGTAAAAAATGAAAAATTGTATAATTCAAACAATAAAAAACAAAAGAAATAGTGAGTGATAGACATCATCGACTGACTCATTTGCATACCACTGAGTTATGCATATCACTGTTTTGTTAAAAATAAGCGAAATTTTTAAAATGCCATAACTTTCTCATTTTACATCCGATTTTGATGAAATTTTCAGCGAAATGCTTGTTTGATTTTTCCCTATTTATTCAATTCAACGTTTTCCTGGGGTGGACTTGACCTTTAATATATTCAAATTCAAACTAGTTACACAATGACAATATATGGGAGAGGGGGGGGGGGGGGCTGACAAAAATTATCCCACCCTCTCAAAGTGAAAATATGCTGGTATGATTGTAGTTGGTCCATGTTGTAATTAATTTGGTTAGCCACATAGTAAGGGGGAACAAAATTTCTCTGCTTTTTCCAAGCCAGCATGTGAAGCAAAAAGCCTTGGAAACTCAAGCATCCAAAAAAATGACTTTATTTTTTAAAGTGAACATGTAACAGATGCTTGAGTTAAACCCTGGAAATCTCTCTTGAATACCCCTCCATGATCTTGTAAAGTCATATGAATTCTTGAGTTGCCATTGCGGAAGTCTTTGAACATGTCAAATCCTAAACACTAACATGGTTGTTCTTCTCTCTACTTTATTGCTCAATAAATGACTGAATAGCAGATGGGAAAGAAGGGGAGCAATAAACTAGCAGAGATTGAAGTCATACACATATATGCTTTTCATTAACCCCGGGAAATACACATATATGCTTTTCACACTGCACTTTTTCCCCTTAACCCCAGGAAATTGGTGGGGCTAAGGGGGGTCTTAGCCCCACCAATTTCCCGGGGTTAAGCTTAGCCCACTTCGTTTTCACACTACGTTTTAGCAAAGTGGGCTAGCACGGTAAATAGTACGGTACTATCTGGCCCTGCAAAAAAGCAGGGTTAGCCGGCTTATTGTGGTGCTAGCACCACAATTGCGGTGCTAAGAGATGCAGTGTGAAACGAAACGGGCTAAGGAAAAGTGGGGCCAAGCAATAACCAATCACAGAAGTCGAAATTGCACGTTAATCACGCTCTGTATGGTAAAATCATCAATATTCATGAGCTGTGGGATAGTCCGGGGTTAAGGCGTTAACCCCGGCTAAGCAGATAGTATGGGGTTAAGAAAGACAGTGTGAATCCAAAAAAGATAGTATGGGGTTAAGGATAGTCCCGGGGTTAAGGATAGTATGGGGTTAAGGAAATGCAGTGTGAAAAGCATATCTATCAGCATCATATGCTTCCATCTCCCTACAATCCTCTACCCAGTAGTACATTACAGAATTAATTACACCAACAATAACCAAGTAAGTTGTTTTTTTCAATGTCACAGAGCTAATGTGAACTTATTCATGTTTAAAATACACTGCCTAAGATTTAAAATATCTTGTTTACACTGAATTATAATGAATAATATTGAATTTTGATTTGATATCACTTGTGTATACCTACATACATTGATTACAAGTCAATAATTGTAATAATTGAAATGAAAATTCACAGCAGACATCTTACTATGTAAAAGTCACTTTTTAGTGTTATAAGTGTAGAAAATTTCAAGTAGAAGTTTTGATTTCATACCTTGACAGCAACACCTCCATTTACCGGAGGTTTTTCTTTTGGTGTGTGTTCCTCGCAGTATAACTGCCCCTCCATCTCTCTCCTCCTGTACATGGGCAAAATAAAAAAATATATATCATGAAGAAAGCAAACTTGGAGAAGAATGATCAATTTATCATATCATGAAATACATCTTTTAATCTGCATTGCAAAGAAAATATAGCATCAAAGTGGTTTTGCTCTTAAAAGCAAAAACAACAAATAATGAAAATGAAGTACGTAACACAGAGTGACACTTACTGTAAAATGTCATTAAAAAAATTGAGCTTTGACTCTGAAAATACTAAATTTACATAGTTCAAACAGAATATTGTCATCACTCTTCATTGAATTAGCATTATGTAGGTGGAATAATTAAAGCATACATCAACATCATCATCATCATACATTCATACCACATGACACATTTGTCATGAAAAATTTGTGCGATCATACATAAGACTGTATCTCCTCATCTCATGAAACAAGACAACAGCAAATGCACAGTCTTTCACAATGCACATTCTTTCACGATGAACTGTTTTTTTTTAATTAACCAAATACAAGATCCAGATAAAATATGCTATGATTTTCTTCATTTGTTTTTTATAACAGGATGTATTATTTTAAATTCCTTTAATGGTGTAGAATGGCCAGCGGACCTGATTAGACAATTTTTAAAGCTTCAATCTCTGAGAAATGGCAGAATTTACCAGCAATTATTTTTTAAGGGGGGGGGGGGATTGATCAAATATGTGGTATTATAGTGCAAGATTGAGAAATTTCCACATTTCATAACACAAGAAGTCTGTGTGAGAACTGAGAATGGATGCAGATAAATCACTCAAAGCAATATTACCTTCGACGCAATGAGAATCTGCGTCCAGGAATAGCGGCAATTACAGGCGGCATTTTGACAAGATAATTCTCACAAGCTGATAAAAAATAATCCAAATGGGTGCATGTGTTTCAAAGCACGGGCAAGTCGTGCTAAAAATATCCTTCTTGGCTTAATTCCTCAAGATAAAATTTCACTCTGGCTTTCCGACTTGCTCTCCTCAAAACCGCCTCCTCCCAAAGTTAGAGAGCACCGCAGTAATCCTTGTCAGGTCCAGAAAATGTAGAGATGTAATATGGAGATTGGTGAAGGGCTAGGAGGGGGCTGGATCACAGAGCCAAATAAGGGGCTGACCAAGACGGAGAAATAGAGAAAGTATTTTATTGAATGATTCTATCCATGAGTGTGAGTCTGGTAAAAGAATCGCTCGGGACGGTGCGATCACTGCGGCGGCGAGTAAATGAGGTTCGGTAATGGGTCTGAGTCAAAATAAGATGGCGAACACAGATGTGTCGGGGGGAAAATGTTTTCCTTATTCCTCATCCGGGGGGGGGCCCGAAACCTTCCGGGAAAGATCTTCAGATCAAATATTTATTGATATGATTGAGCCGAGACTGTCGACGACGGTGTATGGTGGATGGATTAAGCCGCTGGGGTTTGCCCAACAATTACAGGTTATCCATCAGAATGATCACAGATAGTGATTAAGATCCTTTGTTGGACTTGAAAGTTGGGTCAATGATGTTGATGTGATGAGATGCTTGGAGTTGAATCAGACTCTTGATTATGAATGATGAGGTTCAAGCACTTGGGGACCAGAAAGTCAGACTGTCAGATACCAATGAGCATCACCCTGCTTCCGCTTAAACAATGCAGTGATGATAAGCACGGATGACTGTCCAATAGATCAATACACGCTTACTCACAACCCAAGCGACAATCAGCAATGAATTATAAGGCCAAGTTCTCGAAACAATCATGGAGCGAAAAATGCAATTATTGCCTTCATCAAAATCACAACGCGATGTGTAATCCAGATGGGTTTGAAAAACAAAGGGTTTGTTATTCTCTATGGAATGTTGGTAGAAATAACAGAGTAACTTTCCTTTGATACAGTAGTGATATCCATCAAACTATCACCCTTGTAGTAAACAAATTCCTTCACTTTGCCTTCTGGCTGCTATCTGAAGTCCAGAGAAGGTCAAATATTATACTCCAAAATCTGGCCAAGGAGATGTAATTGCTTCAGCAAATGTCCTTAGAGAGTGCCTTCTTTCTACCCATTAGCCAACACAGCATGAACAACGCTCCAACTGGGTTTGGAACACTTTTAACAAACGGGAGAAAAACAGTGCTTGACCGTTCTTTCGTAACAGTGGTCAAATAAAGCCAGTTTTGATCCCCAAAATTAATTCGAAGTATGAACTTCTCAGATAACTTATCATGTAATTCAACTTTACAGCTGGGACAGAGTGATCTTTACAGAGTTTCACTCCCAACTGGAAGTGTATAATCCAAACAGTGAAGCCAAGGTTATACCAGTTCTTGTTGCTGCGTCTAGTGGTACAACTTCCAGTATTCAAGGAAAACACCCATGCAGGAAGGAAAAAATTGAGAAGTCAATAACGCTGCTATGCAATCTGATCCAATCCGGGGAAAGCGTTAGATCCTTTCGGTGACATCACAACTAAGATCTCTGATGAGAGAGACAGAAGGATAGTACTAAGAGATTTCTTTGAGAAAGAAACCCCAACATATTCCCCCAAGTTCTCCTCAATAATTAACTGATGTGACAGTGAGGAAAGAAAATTAGCAAGTGCACAATGATTGATCGAAATATTTGGAAACCATCTACAATCAGTCAATGGGGCACAGTGACAGTGATCTAAAGCGAAGCCAATGATAATTAAAAACTGATCACAACGTTGGCTCTTGATGAGTGATGTAGTCAATGGAATGATAACAAATGCTGCTCCTCTAACTCCAAGTTGGCAAGAGATGAGCTTCAGCAGCCAGAATAGCTAGGAGTGAAACACTTCTTGTCCTGGCTAGCTAGGTCTAGCCAAACCAGGGTCTGGCTTGTCTGAGAACTTGGAATGAAGTGAGGAGAAGGGGGCAGTGAGCAAGGAAGGAAGGGAAGCCTTGGCTGTGGTGTATTCAACCAACAGGAAGCACTGTGTTATTACGACCAATCACAAGGATCTGGAGTTACTTCCTCTTCACAGCATTCCCCTAAACCTGACACTGCCACACAAGGGAGCTTTCACACAACACACATTTATCAAAATCTGAAATGATCTTCCATAAAACCTTTTTTCAGACTCCAATTTTCTCATGAATCCAATCCTTGCATAGGCTAACGTCATTTAAAAGTCAAGTGTGAGTGGATTCCTTTTCAAACAGAGAGAAATAGTATACATGAGAGGGGTATAATCCCTATATAGATTCCAACATTGAGGTAAACCCCCATATACCAGCAAGAAAATGTTACTGGGCAAAGAGTATAACACTAAGCCAGGGGCTTTCACACTTGCCCCATTTATCCTTATCAAGTAGGATCAAACCTTAATTGAGACACTGAAGGGTACTTCCAACATGACAAGCTCCATGCGCCTTCCTTTTTGGTAGGGTCCATGCCCTAAATAAGTCTATTCAGGTCTGCAATTTATGCTTTTTATTTAGCTTGGTTACAATGTAATATTGTTTGAGACTCGATGAAGATGAATTTGACATTCTAAAGATAGGACTCCCGCCGACGTCTGTAACATTTTCGGTTCAACGCCTTTTAATCCAATCACCTATACAAAGACCCATTAGGGAGGGGGGTTACCCATACACAGATTCCCCTTTTAATGGCATTTTCTCAATATGTAGCAAAATACCATTTATCTTAGAAGTGATTTTATTGGGCAGTTTGCACTTTCTCCCTACATACCAAATAAGAAACTCATCTTATGAATTAGTCTTCATACCAGACCCTGTTCATGTGTAACATGCAGATCTGCTGTAATATTCAAAGTCAACAGGCCTATGGATTTGTTATAAATCCATAAATATTTTAGCAAATATCTCTTAATTTCTCATAATAATCATTTTCTACATTTTTCTCTTCCTCCCTCCACTTCCCATTTTTTTCTCCTCATAAATCTTTCTTTGTCTGCCATTCCATCTTTCTTTTTCTCTCTCTCGTTATCTATCTGGCTCTTTCGGGATTAAGTGGCCTGAAACATAATTAAAAGTAATTTTGATCAGAACAACATTCAAGCACCAAACTTATAATGAATAGGGTCTGCAGCTCTAAACTACCAATTGAGGGGGTAATTCACATTAGTCAGATCTTCTCTAAATCACCGCTGCATTGTTACTTAATTACTCCATGGCTAGACACATCAAACCATTTTAATTCATGCAAATATTTACACACCCCTCTCTACTACCTTCAAATGAAATTGACTGCTAGACAGGAAAATTCTCCTTTAGAAATAGTTCAATCACACCGCACAGGGATTCTATGATCAAATTTCACACTTTTCATCATTTTAGATCTCAAAACCCTTGCAATATAGCTGAATCACTTTCTACTCACGCTACATTGAAGACCTATTGTCTGCCCTAGTTGCATTAAACCCAGTATTTTTAATAAAGTACGTAAAACTTGGGATGTTTATGTTCTTTTATGCACGCATCAATCTACACAATTAAATCTAAAAGCTGATCATCCTTTTCATCATAGCAACAACTGCATGAGCGAGAGTCAGCTTTGTAAGATTTTAAACAATATCTAGATGTATAAATGGTGGTAAATTAAAAAGGTGCAAATATTAGCATCAATTTCGAGTGAATCATATAGTAAATGTCAATAATAGTTCACAGAAACACAAATATCTAATTAATGGTAGATTACTGTTGAATGGAATAAATAGACAAAAATTAAGTAGAAAGAGGTGACAAACTACGCAGGGGATGACCTAGCCTGCTGTGCAAACCCTTTAATTTAAGTTAGTCTGAATATGCAGCCTATAATGCATTGTGTACTGAAGGCTTGAAATGGCAAGTTTTGTATAGCTAGCCTTTGCATGGAGACCCACTCGTTGATCAAAGTTTTAATCAGGGTCTGTGCCTGCAGAATATTGATGACCATGGGGTGTGTTTCACAACGAGTGAAGTCTGACTTCAGTCATGCTTTACGCTTATGATAACCAGCATTATGTCAATGATGGATATGTGAACAGATACTATATCTGCTTAATATTATTATTAATTGATTACACAGTAGCATGCGTCCCATAAATTAGATCTCACCAACATGGTGATGAATTATATACCACATGAAACATGGAATTTACGTTCAATTTTAGACAGACTGAAATCTTTGTGGAACACCCCTAGGTTGATTTTAAGATTGTAATAGTTCTGTAATAACACCCAGTTCCATAAATTACTTCAATCATTAGATCCGTCTTCACCAGCTTAGCACAATACTCTGAGAAGAGGACAAACAACTTTCCTAGAGCTCAGCTTTATTTACTGGAAAATACTTGTGGGGAACATTTCATGAAAAACCTTGTCAGTAGATATAACTGACAAACTTGCTCTCGGCCAATCACAGGCAATGATTTTAGCAGCTTTTAACGATTGTTAGTGACAAGATGCTTCATGAAATGCTCCACTGTTCATTCCAACTAACAGGGCGGGGACTTCCCTTTCACAATGATTACCCCCTCCTTCATACAATGACCCTTTTCCTGCACCCCTCATGACCAGTCCCGAGTTGGTAGGCAGGTTTCCCCTTCTTCGCTCTAAAATCTTTAAATTACATCCTCTTAAATTAAGTGTTAATTGATGATAGCTAATTATTTCTTCAGAGACTTTGATGGTTAAGTACATGTATTACTTTTAATACAGACAAATTTGCTTTTGATGTAAAATCAGCAATATCTGAAAATATTAGACAAATGGACAAAAACAAGTGAAAACAATAAAGATTTGCTGTGCATTGGGCTTGATCATGGGCGGAAATCAAAAATAGTAGGGGGACACAATATCAAATGCCCCCCCTACTATTTCTGGTATTTTATGATGGAGAAAAATACATCATTCACAATCGAAATAATACATGTATTTTGGACTAAATGACCTTACATTTTTGGTGAAAACCTTTTTTTTTTTTAATGACCTAACATTTTTTTTTGCTTGTCAATTTGTTGGGGGTTAAGATAACCTTACATTTTGGGTGATAACCTTTTCTCTTTTTTTTGCTTGTCAAATTCTCCAGCCCCTGGTCCCCCCTACCTTTGGGGGCAGATTACCGCCCATGGGCTTGATGGTGCCCAGTGGACACAGAAGGTTTGTGGAGTCAGTGTGGTCTGCTTGTGACACACAGATTATGACGATCACAAGGATTCTTTATTGGTACATTATAATAGGTACGCTTAATTCATTCTAAAACTGGTGAAAAGTTTGCAATTTTGATAACACCAGAAGATGAAATGAAAATTAAGATTTTGAATCTGGACAAAGTTACTATCTAGACTTTTTCCCCCACCCTCAATATCAACCCTCCATCCTTCTTACCGCTCCCCTTCTATGCTCACAGTAATATATTATGAAAAGGGAATAGAATAATGGGCATGTTGATTCCACGACATTAGGAATCATTGAGAATGGAGATTTTAATTAATGGTAACCTTGTTCCTACTTTAATTATCTCTACATAGGCATCATATGACAGCTATTCATCATCAAATATCTAATATAAAGGTTACAATGACATCTATAATTCATCTTTGATGCAATATCTTGTATCTCTTACACTAAATTAATGCTCCTAATGTAAATGATACTTCCCTTTCCATCTCTCTCAATCATCTTTCTTTCTTTCCTTCCTTCCTTTCTTTTTTCTCTACTTCTCTCACTCTCTCTCAATGTCAATCATTTAATTCTTTACTTTCTTCTCTCTTTATTCCTATCTATAAATAAAATATTACATTCTTTCACCAACCCTCTTTTACTCTCGCACTGAATGCAGGACCAAAAGGACTTTACTGCACTCAAACACTTCAGAAAGAAATTCACTTTAATTCCTTATGGGTCCAACTAATAGAGTCCTTAAATATCTTAACCTTCCTTGTGTCAGCTCATCTAGATTTATTGCCAAGCAATATCATCTGATAATGAAATACAAGATGATGACTGGTTATTGAAATGTCTTCATTCCCAAGGGTGTGCACAATGATGGCAAATTAGTTGATAAATGCATCCTTGTACTATCATTACTTATTTCAAGATAGATCCGACATACCCCCCCTCCCCTCTCTCGAGTGAAAAAAAAAATTTCCCTTCAACTTTACATTTATTTTCCATCTATGCAGGGAATCCCCTGACTGCATATTTCTAGCTCTATCTGCAGTTCTCTCAATTAGAACTCTACCCCCTCCCCCTTGCCCCCCCCTCACCACTACGGGCAATCCAGCCGGTACAGGCGTCAGGAGACAGGGACAGTTACACACTTTTTTTAATGAATAGCATCTTGCTTCAAGCTCTGCTATGTCCTATAATTAGCTCATTATCTAAGGCAGGACATCTCCATGTTTTGTTGATAGATAACTCCGTAGAGTCCCAGAAACAAAAGCAATTGGTCAAGTCGCCCTTAATTGGCTAGGACGAGGCTTTAGTTTCGATCCTAGACTTTACTTGATTCAATTTGAAGCATCTTGTTTATTACCACAGTCTACAAAGCTTCAATGCATTCACTTGAAGCAAGCCAGATCATATTTCAAACGAAAATGTGACCGGTAGAAGGGATAGGTGTTGTAATTGGAGCGCATAATTGGCCGAAAAACAATATCCACTTCTATATGAAGCATGGACCAGTAGATATTATGACTGTTTCTTTTATTTCCCGAGGTATCATGCGAACAGACGTGAAAATTACCCTCAAATACGATGAGCTATGAGGCAGCTTATGATAAGTCAGATCCGCATGAGAACGGGGTCTAAGTATCATTTTCAGTAAAATGAGGCGGGGCAAATTGGGTATTCCGCACTTGGGACCCGTAACACAAAGGTCAGCGATTAATCGCTAATTTGAATTTCAATTCTGATTGGTTCCTAGTCAGGAAATCCGCTTGCAATGATGATCTTGATACTGTAGGCCATTTTATTTAGCGATTAATCGCTAACCTTTGTGTACCTGGCCCTGGTCACTTACCATATATGCTGACGTGCTTATATTCTTGATATCACAAGTTGATCTTTTGAAATCGAGAAATCCTTTTTGTGTTAGCAAATGATTATTTTTAATATCAATAGCTAGAATTAAATGATAAAAACAGTGTGCTATACATCACACTGGCTTGAAAATCATGGGATGAAAGGGGAAGTTCACCCTGACAAAAAGTTTATAGTAAACAAAGCAGAAAAAATAAATATAATGCCGAAGGTTTGAGAAAATCCATCAAAAAATACAAAAGTTATTAGAAGCTTAATCATTTGATTTGTGATGTCATATGCGAGCAGCTTCCCTACATAACGTATGCCCAAAAAATAATGACGTCATTTTCTCAGAAAATTGAAAATTATTTTTACTGTACATTCAGTATATCAAAAGACAAATCATTTCACACCTGTTCCTAAAAAGGAAACAAAAACAAATCAGGAATCATTAAAAATTGAAATTTATGCATTTTATATTAAATAACATATGGGGCAGCTGCTTGTTTATGACGTCACAAATCAAAAACTTTAAATTCTAATAACTTTCTTAATATTTAATTGATTTTTCTCACACCTTCACCAATGTTTTTTTATAATTTTTTCTGCCATTTTTACAACAAACTTTTCTTCAGGGTGAACTTCCCCTTTAAATATATTAATATTACACATTGCATAGAGAATTCTTTTTTTTCCTTTAAACACAGACACTAATGATACAGTCACACCCACGAAACTGACTCCAAACCAATTGATGGTATGTCATTGGTATAAATGTTACAGCCTCTCTCGGTCTGGAGTCGGTTTCTCTGATGTGACTAGGCCCAAGAGCGGTTGTTATTCACCCAGCTGAGAAGGATCAAAGTCAATTACTGAAATAGATTCAGTCTGATCCTTCTGTAGAGGAGTTAGGGTGTCTTGTACTTTGCAAATACACCAGGAAATTCACAACAATGTCAGAGTGATTAGGTGAATCTCAGAAGGGAATTGTGGAGTAATCTTACTTTTGTCTGTAACAAATCCCAATTGTCTCATTCTGTGGGTGTTGGAATTTCCTTGAACAGTTATAAGGAAATGAGATGGTGTTTTGGGGTTTGTGTGTGTGTATGAGTGTGGCTGACATCAAATAGAAGGAGATGGAAAGAGGAAAGTGATGATGAAAGAAAGAGAGAGAGTCAGAGAGGAGGAGGAATGAGAAAAGGGAAAAGCAGGGGCCGCGGAAACCATTTTCCAAAACCGTAAAAATTACCATCTGATTATGATTTTTTGCATGGTCGGCCCCCCACTTTCGGCTCAGCCCCCGCACTTTCAAAGCTGTTCCGCAGCCCCTGAAAAGAGAGTTAGAGAGAGAGAAAGAGAGAGCAACAAAAAAAGAGGAAAGAAAGGGAGAATGAGAGAGAATATAATATATATATATAAAATATAAAGAAAGGTAAAGAAAAAGAGAAGAGAGAAGAGCGAAAGGGGGGGGGGGGGGTTAATTGAATGATTAACTAGACATGGAGGAGGGGATGGGAGACCTTAGGGGAGAGGGAGTGGCAGGAATGGGATGGGGAGAGGGATAACTGGGGAGTGTTTCATCAACATTTTCATCCAACAAGTTGTCAGATCAGACATCTTTCTCTGATGTTGATTGGCTGAGAGGTACTGTTACTATGGTAACTGTCGGATAAAATGGGACTTGTCAGATAAAACATCCGACAAGTCCTTTCATGAAACGCTCCCCAGTTTTACAATAATGAAATCAATTAAAGTAGATTGATAGAGCAGACAATATTTGTTTAAAAGATGACTGGTTGCCAAGAGACAAAAAACTGTCTAATACTGCAGAAAGAAAGGGGGGGTACCCATAATTAATCATTAGTAATGTTGACATTGACATGATGACATCAAAGTTAAAAGCATACTAACATCATTCCTATGGCAAC
The DNA here is from genome assembly GCF_037042905.1 of Lytechinus pictus. NCBI lineage: Eukaryota > Metazoa > Echinodermata > Echinoidea > Temnopleuroida > Toxopneustidae > Lytechinus > Lytechinus pictus. Next base: position 27,503,403 of record NC_087258.1, on the reverse strand, counting down.
GCATCAATTCATTACAGCTGATATTGAGCCCAAACCCATTATACAGCTTCCATTCTAAACAATGAGTTTACGATTGAGTTACCATTTGAATCATTACATGTTCCATGGTTGATTATGATGATTTCTGACAGTCATTGAATAGCAGTTTTTTTTTGCACTGCTATTTAGAGTGTTTCATCCCCGCAATTCAACCAATGTACTCTTTATAACGATAGCACTGTACACACTGACCGACACTGAATATATTTCATGCAGTAATTCATTGACCCAGTCGATTGCAAAGAAGAGTGGGTTGGTAAAAAGATGAGCCATGGAAACGATCCCTTTTCAAGTCCATTAACTTCAGATTAAATCAAATTGGAAGGCAATAAAAGCACTTTTATAATGGTCAATCCACTCATTGGTAAACCATGTTGATGTGAATTGAGCACTGAACTAAAAATTAATAATTAGTCTCAACTCAAAGATGGATGATATCTAACGATCTAACCTGTTGAAGACCGAGCCTGAATAATTTATGCACCCGGGGTCTATGGAAACGGCATGTCTGGACCTTGTATAAATTGAAAAATTGGCTGCAATTTAATCTTTACTAAGTTGGAGTACCAAACATATCCTAGGGATGCCAGTTGGAATTGATCAGAGGGCCTGAAAATCACCTAGAATACAATATTTTGTACATAAAAATGCTCAAACTATGGCCTGAAAATAAACTGCCAGAGCCTGAATTCAGGCTTTTGCCTGAAAACTGGCATCCCTGATATTCTCCTCTGTATATTGCCATTATACTACAAAACTCAAGCAAAATTTTGAAATTCGCGACTATGGAATTAATGACAGGACCCCCAAAAATATATACAGGGAAATAAGTCCAGACAAATTCAATAGTCCACCTGAAGAAAAACAAATCAAATGAATACCCCCCACACAATGAACTGGGACTCTACGCCTGAAAGAAACAATTAGAAAACACGTTCTACCACAAGACAGTTATATACAATCTGACAACATTGAAAGGGGACTAATGTGAGATTATCTTTCTTAATCTGAAGATGTAAGGATTAGAGGATAAGCTCCTAATGAAAGCTCATTTCCTCAACAAGACCAGGAAAGGTTCTGTTTTTAACTTGACAAAGATAGACATGGTCTATTATTTCCTGGTGATCCATTTGGGGGCTTGTCACTGATTTTGGAAGATGCAGGAAAAATGCTGTCATAATTGTAACAAATAAAAACAAAGAAGTGTTATTATAAAATCATTTCTGATTTATCTATTTCTTCCTTCCTGTTTTTTCTTCTTACTTACCCCTTCAAGATAATCTGATATGACTTATCAGGACAAAAATAGTATCAGCATTATAAAAGTGTTTATAAAATGCTAGGAGACTCCCCACTTTACCAAGGGAGGCATTTCTCGTATCAGACTTGGAAGAGCCGTGGTGTAGTGGTTCTGACTCTCGCCTTGTAAACAGAGGGTCGTGTGTTCGAATCCCACCGCGGTCTAGCGTCCTTTGGCAAGGCGTTAATCCACACTTTGCCACTCTCGACCCAGGTGCTAAATGGGTACCCGGTAGGATGCGAAAGATATTGTATGTTTGATTTTGCCAGCGCCATAATGAGGCTGCGATGAATGCAAGGAATGCTCCCCAGGGAGTGGAAATTGTGCACTTTTCGTGCGGGATTGAAATGAATCCAATGACCGGGGTAATAATATGCTGTAACGCGCTTTGAGCCATTCTGGGAAAAGCGCTCTATAAAAATTGGCTATTATTATTATTATTATTATTATCTAAAACTTAAAGAGATAGGGATTTCTTCCAGACAAGTGTTTTAGCATCATTCTTGAACCTGGCAGAAATAATCCAGATAGCAGCTTAAAGCCATAAAAATACCATCACGATGAAAATTACAATTAATTTTCTCATCCTTTACTTGCTGTAATTCAGATTGCTTTACAAGAATGATGTTAGCAAAATCCACCTAAAAAGCACTCTCGATCACAAAGATTTACAGGTATCGATGGGGCCTATCTGTTTCCTTTCAATTTGCTGACTGGCAGCGTTTTCATGGGTCAGAGTTGTTGATTGCATGGGCAATGAGTAACAGGATCTCAACTTGATAAGTTCAAATTGACGAGGAGAGATGAGTAACACAGAGTCTCCCTGCACCCAAACTGATCGGTCATCTCCCAGGTTGTCATCAATTGGATACTAGTTTAAATCCAACATGAAGGGAATGGTGGGAGAGGGTGAATTTTCTTGGTTGCAATATTTCTGTACAAATAGTTCCATACACATGCATATGACTAGGAATGCATCAAACTTTCACTTGCCATTTTTTAAAACCTCTTTGTATAAAAAATCAATATTTTATCAGGGTCCTGTCATTTGGAATTCCATTCCTTGCCAAATTCGTAACAGTACATCTCTAAATGTTTTCAAGAAGAAATATAAGACTTTTTTACTGGATCATTATCATTTGCATTAATATTGTAGGCTCTTGTATCGTAGTTTTGTTTTTGTCTAGGGTCTGTACTCTGTACGGTATTTTGGTTTCTTAATTTTTAGTATAATTGTGTTATTTCAATTTATTTCATTAAGTATCTTGGGTTGGCGTTTATAAGGCTCGTCCTTTTTTGCCACTGCCCTCACTCATGTTATCTGGATTTTATTGTATATTCGTGTCATCTATCTTATCTGTTATATGTTTGTACTTTGCTGATTTCTTTTTATGAGTGAAAAATAAATATGAATTGAAAAAAAAAGTCATCACACTACAACCCACCACATACACACACACATAAAAATAGGCACCGTTACTTATCATTATCAGGACAGATCATCAATAAATGTATCACATGATCTCTTCTCATTACTCTCTTTTTCATGTACCAAGAAAATTATAAACCAGTAGCGCACCATGGAGTTACATGGTTAACAGACCACCAATAATTTGCACATTATTTACTGCAGAGATAGTGCTTAATGTTTTATACCTCCATCTCAATGCTTCGAGGAAGCCTCACAGTGAGAGTGAGGTAAATTAAATCGAAAGGAATCAATAGCATTTGTTATGCAAAGTGTAAGAGTGTAATGTATGCCGCCCTCTAGACTCGAGCACGTGACCAACAGGTAATAGGAGAGGAAAATCGTGTTTAACCCACAAATTTGAATTGCTTCCTCAAACAAGCCATCATCCCACAGACAAGGCTGAACTTAAGATGGAAGAGAGGGTTACAGGGAGAGATGTTTACAGTGAGATACTATGAGAGAGAGAGAAAGCGGGAAGTTTGACTGAGGGTGCACGGAATACATGGACAAAGAGAGAGAAAGCGGGAAGTTTGACTGAGGGTGCACGGAATACATGGACAAAGAGAGAGAATAAGTGATGGTGAGTGCAAAAAAAGGAAAGTGAAAAGTGAGAGGGGACAAACTGGAAATAATTTATAGAGAAACAAAAGAGGGGGATAGAAGCAAATAGAAAGGGAGATAGAGAAAGAGAGAGAGGGGGGGAGGAGACAATATTATTCCTGACTTCACCAGGTGGTGGATGAGCATGCAACTAGAAGAAATTTTCTTTTGAACAAATCACTTTCTAAGATTCAGGGCTCAATATCAACCTCTATAATCAATTAAGGTTGAAAGAAATTTACATTAGGCTCACATTTTATAGAACCATATAACAATGACAAAGTAACAAAACATCAGACGCATAAATGTTTTCAATAGTTGCATAAAATAAAAGTGACACAATGGTCTTTTTACTCGTAACTAATTATTTTTTCACACCCAACACTGCAAACATTCCAGTATAATGACCACACCAGAGAAATGTTGAAACAATAACAGTTTGTTTTAGGCTAACACCCAAACACAGAAAAGGTGGTTCAAACATCATCATTTAGGCCTAACTACAACTGGCAAGCAAAAGATATTTATTCGAGCCAACCTATCTCTATTTAAAAATTTGATATAGCTGATTGACAAAAATGAATGAATATGACTGACAATCTAACACTGATTCTAGGGAGGGTACCTACTGAACTTCCTTTTTCCACATTGGAAAGATATATGACTACTAACTATGGAACTATTTTTTTAATGGCGGAAGAATTAGGGCCATTTTACTCTCTCAAGTGACAAATTTGATCCCATCAGGTGTAGTCTCCATAAATGCCGAGTTGTTTTTAAAATGAGCTGGTCGAGGTTCCCTTTTCTGGTCAGATATGGAATGTCAGACATATATCCTATCCACTGGTAGTACACATTCAACCCTTGAATTTCCTCCTTATTTTTAATGAATTTTTTAAAGTACCACTTTAACACACGAGTCTATGGGAAATGAATTAGCCCTGTGAAACCTTTAGGACCAACCCCAATAAACTGGTGTTGTTTCAACAATTCTCTTTTGTAGTGACCGTGGTCAATACAAGTAAAGGTTCAGTGATTGATTAACAGGGTGCAATGCAGTGCAATCTTATCTAGTACTTCATGTTGAACCTGTGGATTCAATTCATTCAATCAGTTGATCGATCAATTTATTTATTTATTTATTGATCGATCAATCAATCAATAAATAAATCAATTGATCAATCGATCGATTGATCGATCAATCAATCACACAGTCAGACCGCAGGTCCCTATGCTAATGAGCAAAAAGGCCAGATTCATCCAAATCATCTCGTGGCTGAATCCTCCTCCTTGCAAAATCTCGTGATTCGTGAGATTTTCTTTCTCTAAGAATTTACCTGTTTTAACCTCAAGTTAAGTGAAATATTATTGCACCATTAGATAGAGTAAAAGTTACTCTTTCATATTGGTCATTTATTTTGTATACAATATTTTGTTAAATAAGTAAATTTCTGGCCTGAAAATGTGCCTCAAAACTGAATTTTCTTCCTCTGTTTTCTTTTGCAAATTGTGCAAAACTTTTTATTTTGAGCCTCAATGATATTTATATCAACATAAAGCTGAACTCCTGTACTTTCTCACAATGCCACTCTTGATATGCAGCACCTTTTAATCGGGTCAAGATCACACTTTTTCCACCAAGGTACAAGACGAGATTTCTGAAATTTTGTACTTGCATGAAATCCAGAGTTCTGATTGGCTGGATAAGATTCACAGAACAACAGGCGCGGGGTATTTGAGGAGATTACCACATGGGAAGTGTGACCTTCCCACGAACCCAGGCACTGGAACCGTTGGAATTTGCCAGTGTGCGGTCTCTTTGACCAATCAGAGTGCAGTATTCTTGTTTTCAAGCTGCTTTATGTACTTGGCAAATGAAAAGTGTGATCTTGACCCGATTAAACCAATTCTTATTTTGAAACCTATATCATTTCAAATCATACATATTCAGCTTTATCATGATATAAAAATCATTTGGGCTCAAACAAAAATAAAGTGTGAAAATAGCAGCTTTTGTCAGGTGAAAATATTTATTTTGTAGCATATTTTAGATCAAAATTTTAACCTATATTACAAAATCTTTGAATAAATCCAAACACATGACCTGAAAGAATGATTCTTCTTCTTTACAATGGTACCAAATTCATGAAATTCGATGCACAATTAGAGCAGCAATGACCGAATGAAAAGAGGTGTTTTGGTCCGCATCAAGCTCATTAAATATGCAAAACATCTCAAGTCATGAATATCACTTGAATGAAAGAAGCCACTTTCTTGGGACCTGCAGTCTGACTGCACATGTACATATCTTTTTACCTGTATCGTAGACTACTCTCTGGTAGACTGAGAGTCCTTTTCCGTCGAATGGGGGTAAGATTATCGCCCCCATACCCGCTCCGACACCGGTCTCTACGTATAGATACACTCAATCTCCTAAGCATGGTCACTCCAAATTCAGATTCAATCCAGATTGAAACTTGTCGTGTTCATATAAATAATTCCATTCTTATATCGCCGATGAGTTTTGATTGCAGAGTTTAGAGAAGAGTTCAATTTTTCACACGACTGTCAACTTTCGATTCTGGGAAATATAACTCTCTCCATATATATTCCTTTTGTTCTGATGGCTTTAGTCAACTGCAGGATTTTCAAGACACTGTAGTTCTCATAACGCAGAGACAATCAAGTTATGGTAGCAAGTGGGTACTTCATAAAGCAGGAAATTCATTGTAGATTTTGCAGTGAGATGGTCACCAAAAATGCAGGAGCAGGACATCACTGTAAATATGTGTTTGGTAAGAAATTAAGCACCTTGTCCTACGATAAACTTTTCTTGGATATCTTTTGCAGTAAGAAACAAACCGATACAGTTTAAATTTGATACAGAGACTGATGAAGACAATATAAAGATGTTCATGTTTCTACAGAAGGGAAAATTGAGATCTACTTATTCATCACAGGAACAAATAACATAATGACTTACTGGGAAAAAGCAACATTAAATTTGTTTTTCCCTCAGTAACATAAAATCAAAAAGAAAGCTAGGAAACCCTGGAGAGTCCTTTATTCCGTTGTCACACCCACACAGAAGAAACCTTTTTCATTTACTGAAACCAAACTCTTGTTACAAAGAATTAAGTGGCATCAACAGACAAGATGCAGCCCTAGAGCAGACAAATATAACACCCTCGCATCTGCAAGAAAATGCCTCAAAGAAAAGATGCTCATCTCAATAAATATGATTTTACATTGTTGAGTTTACAAGCAGGTGGAGATGGAAAATGGTGTTTCACTCCTTGTGGAAATTATGGTTGTCTCCCTTCCTTAGTGAGTTTCATCAATAGACTGGAAGTTTTTGAAAAGAACAAGCAAGTTTCCCCAAAGCTACACATCTTGGGATATCATAAGAATTTAGATCCAAAGAAACCTGAAAGATATCGTGAAAGAGACATGATAGCTCAGGTGTAGATCAGCGGTTTCACAATCCAGTGACCAGCGTTCGATTCCTACTTGGTGCGGTAGTGTTCGTAGGTAAGGCATTTATCCTCACAAGGTCCTTTGGAGAGAACCTTAAGCCTTTAGTCTTCTGGTTGTTCATTCATGCTTTCTTAGCACTCAGAAAAAACCCACAACCACCATCTTTAATCTGGGCATGACAAAGAGGTGATATGAATTACAAATTCTGAAGACAATACCCATGAAGAAACTGATATTGTCATAATTCAGAAAGTATCTTTCTTCAGAACAAGACAATATTGTTCCATGCTACAATGGCTATTCGTACAATCAACTTTATTTGCATATATCCATTATGCAGGTTTTACACGCATTCCACATCAGGATCTTGTAACAAAAGTCAAATCAAACACCAGAACACCTTACGTCCTTGCCAAAAATCTGAGAATTTATGAATATTTCATCAACTGTTTCAGTAGGAAGCACTAACACGACGACGAAGACAGCCAACTAGAAAAGTGTAAAGGATTCCAAGGAAAGAAGAGAGCTTGATGGGTATATCTCAAAAGCAGTATAATAGCTCACGTTACTGATAGTAAACGTGACAGAAAATTGCTTCCTGAAACTACCGCTCTACCAGATAATAATAAACATGAAGGAAGCATTTCATGAAACAAGTAGACAGTGATTTTCACTGACTATTGTTACAAGCTACTGAAATCCTTGCATCTGATTGGCTCAAGGCAAATTTGTCAGTGAAAAATCACAGACAGGATGCTTCGTGAAATACTCTTGAGGTTACATCTTCCAGCACAGACTCCCCACGAGATCACTTTACAGCTTATAATATGATATGCTGGTGATAATTCTTCTAATCCATCTTCGCATCTCACAAACCGTCTTTCTGGAAAACAAATTTTCTCCACTGTATATTAGAACAATAAAAGAAAACAACTGCATTCTAGGCAAGACAGTTTCAATAGCATTGCTTCACTATGCTTGATATGATATGGATAACTCCATAAGCTGAGTGAGAACATAAGAAATATAATAAATTCAGATGCAATCGACTGTAGAAAAATCAGACAGGTAGACGACCACAGCCTTGTATTAGACCAGCTATCTCAAAAAATGATCTCATTTAAATGCTAATACCAGCAAGAAATGATTGTTATCAACCGCATCAGCCGATGATCAATCAAATGAAGATAATAGATAACAAGAATACACCAATAGATGACTTCACAAAGATGAGGTACGCAAGGACATTCTAAGATAACTACGCACGGAGTGCCACCATGCAAACACTTTTAAGTCGAGTCGATACTTTGCTAAGAGCCTCGGATACCTTTGCATGAAGTTACCAAGAATGGAGACAATTACTAAATGATGCGAGGAAAATTGATTAATTAAGAGGATGCTGAAAATGGGCTCATTTCAGGGGTAGGCATGATTGTTTAAAATGTTTGTACTCTTCTATATAGATGACATGGGTATCTATTTCTTGGTTGCTTTTAAGTTTTATTAATGGAGAAACACAGAAGGCAGCAGAGATGATGAGATACATGTATTTTTATCCCCCATCCTTTTTTAATATTTCAATTTAGAGTACACTTGAGCCCATACGATACTTCGTCCAATTTAAATCAATGCTTCTGAGAAACAAAACCCTACAAAATACTATAAAAAACCAATTTTAATAATAAAAATTCAATATCAGATATTTTGACTTATCTGAACCGACACCTAACAAATTGATAGACGTTATTGTGAAAAATTAAGAAATGTCACCGTCAAGACAGTTGGAGGAGGAGAGGATTAATTTGCAGAACTTGTATGAAAATGGCTTCCTAAAGACTCAGAGGTTATTTCAGACATCACAAGTGAAACCATTGCATGATATTACTGGAGATTTATTCATGATTAATGTGAACGTAATCAAACCTACATGTGCGAAAGGACTACATCGTGTTTGGCATTCAAAGGTCGTCAACAGACACAGTGCAATCATAGTTTTCTGCATCATTCATAATAAATGCCTCCATTAGTCTCCTTCCATTGATTAATGAGGCCGTGACTGTGAATGAATTAATACTAATTATGAAATTCCTTCCTGTCTTGCACTACCATATCAATTCGTTAGTGCTCCTTTTCAGAGATTATGCAGCTGCACGCATTTTTACATTACATGACATATTGTACAATTCTGGACATTTTATTACTCTTTCCCTTACCATGAGAAATTGAAAATAAGTACAGTATCCATGTAAAATCATGCCCTTACTTGAAAAAAAAACCTTTGAATTTTCAATAGTTTTATTCATCTCTGTTTGCAGGATTGACTATTGATATTTAGCATTGCTTCATCATGGTAATAAGAGAACCATAAATCCTCTGAAAAAGATGTTTTTACCAGGGAAGTGAGAGTTCTGTTTTTATCAAGGCCATGAATATCTTGTAAGCAACAACATGCTTTCTTTCCTTTTGATTTTATACTTTACCCACAGATGTTCCAAAATAGTAACATTTGCTGTCCTTCTGTAGAAAACATGCAAATATAATGAGAAATATGTTGATCAAGGAGAAAGCTTGTACTTGTACAACATGCTTCAAGCGGATGCTTCACAAAGAATCAACAACAGCCCAATGCTCACTTGAAATCAAATGGACAATATCACAGAGAAATATGTGGTAATTCACATCACACCTTTGTGAAACAACACCCTTAGATACAGAAGTTACATCATTATCATCCCATTTGTCTATCTCAAAGAATCCTTGCGCTCATTAAAAAAAAGGTGTCCTCGAATCTTCAACAGTACCCCCACAGCGGTAATAATGTCTTTTCACAAGGTTTTTCATCTCATGCCGCCTGTCCTGTTACAAGAATGCCGCCACAAATGACCCATTACCATGGCAACCAAGTATAATCATTTCTCTTGCAGAAGGTGAGGCAAAATGAACAATATTCCAGAGATATCATTTTACTCCATCTACATGGATCATACGCACCAAAGACAAAAGCAATGAAAGTCAGGTTATGGGATCCTCAACAGTTGTCATCATTACCAAAGTCTAAACTAGCATAATCTAATTCTTTCCTAATGGTTATGAAAATACAAGTTCAAACCGATAAATCATCAGGCCTCAGTAGTGCACTACATGAACTGGGAAACAGAACTCTTTTCCCTTTTGCACACCGACCACAAAGGATAGTAACCCAATGTTATCGATAGCTTGATATGCAAATGAACTGCTTCCAGTCACTGATAATAGAAAGCTCGGTGAAGGACATACGAGTCAGATTTAAGCCATGGACCATACATCTGATATCAATCGCGGTTGCATTTTTAAAGACGGATAGTCAGAAGCTTACATGATCTGGCACAAATTGAGAATTATGATTCTTTGCCAAAGAGAAAGAGAGGGGACTTACTTGTAAAAAGATGAGAGAGCGAAGACTTTGAAAATCTCTTCACTAGCCCCCGAGGCATAAAAATCTTTTGTTTTTCACTCACGACTTCAAAACAGATATTCCAGAGGGGATTGGATGTAATATAATATGTATAAATACCACTATTCTCCCTTGGCAGGATTGGGATTTAAGAGAATGAAACAGGCTTTATTCAGATGTCAGATCTGCCGTAAGACTAAATAAAATATTCCTCATAGCACGCATGTTTCATTTTGTGTCTAGTACTGGTGGTAATTCTCGCAAAAAGGCACCATAACCCCCCTCCCACCAAGGGGGGGGGGGGAGGGATATGTCATTATGAAAATTGAAAAAAAAAATGACAATGCTGCCTTTCTACTCTTAAAAATATGTGTTGATAATTTTACATCATGCAACTTTTTATAGAGTATATGACAAATTTCAACAAAAGCAATATAGAAAACCAAGAATGCCATGGGATTCAATCAAAGCTACACACTATTCCAAAAGGCATCAAGCTGTATTCCCCTCTTCACACCCAGGTTAGTCTTGTGGGTTACTATAGAGTTTAACCTCCCTGCCACCCTCAACCGAAGCTACAGTAACATGCTTCTATGAGTTAATGTATTTACGTTTATAAACTCCTCCTGTAAGGCATTTATTTATATTTGCCACTCCAGATCCAGGCCAAGGCAGTATCAGACAGATCTTATAATACTCTATGCACTCACATATGTTGAACATCCAATAACCTCATTAGAAAACTTGTCAAATGTCAAATCATTTTGTTAGTCTTGAAAACACTCCTAAATTCATGAATATTGATGCAGTTCTCAAACCATTGTCTCCATCAGGGCATCTATATCCTTTGGTTGTCATCATCATGAACATGAAACAGATATCAAACAAAAGAATGAATAACTTGGGTGCCTCTTATCCCTTTACATTTTCTCATATAATCCACACCTGATATTGGATGGTGCTTTACCGGAGATCACCCCTTTCACATTACGAGAAGGAAGCAAATCTGATCCTTATCTATATTCAATCAGTGCTTACGCGAATCCTCTACAATTTCAAACCAAACATACAAAAGCCATGTAACGAACAAGGTTTCAGGAACTTCCATCAAGAACAACATCAACTTGTCTACTTTTAAATAGAACTTTGTGCAATTTAAATTGCATCATGGCACGACCAGTTCATCTACTCTCAATACATCAACCCTATAGAGCTATTCCAATGTCCTTGGGTTCTAATATCTAACTTTCAGCCGATGCCTAACGGGTAGAGCTACGGTCTATTAAGAAGTAAATGAAAATGGAAAAACTAAATAGGTTTTAATTGCCGGCTGACGTATGCAACTGGGGACGTTGATACAGATTACTTGGATAGTAAGATAACTGTCAAGTAATGAAAAGAGAAAAGAGATGAATGATATGATTCATCACAACTGAATACAAATGACGGAATCATGTTGAGCAACAAATTTCAAAGCATCTGAAATTGCACAGAACACCAACTTTATCACAACAATAACAGTCATGGAAATAATAACGATAACAATAGAGAGATGACCAGGAAGCCTGTTACCATGACAACTGCACTGCCTCAGAGGGCAGAGGATAACATCTCCATTAGAAAGATGTAATTCCATGATAGCTTGGAGCAGAAAATATCATCTCCCTGCGAAGATGTTCTGATGAGCAAACGGGTGAGTGCATCTGAAAGACTGCATGGCTGCCAAGAATAGGTGTGAAATCTAAAAGTTGTATCCTTTCCTCTGCCGGGATGTGGAGCCATAGGTCCCATAAATAAATGCATATCAATAATGATGTCCTCTCTAGACTTCAAGCTAGCTATAAGTTGAAGCATATATGAAATCCTGAATATCACTTGAACTCTGATGCTGAATTCATTCTATTCCTCTTAACTCTTAACATGCAGTTGTCTCCAACGGGCACCAAATAATACACATAAATCCCATATACCTGCGATCTGCTTGGCACTTATGATTTATATGCTTCTTAACCACAACAAATATACACTATAATGCTTCATATGAATTGTACCATGTTGACACACACCAGCACGTTAGATGAATATTACAAAATAAAATCATCTTGACAGCTTCCAACCTCTTTAGAACTATTAGCACCTACACACCAGAGAGTGAAAAATCAAATCAGCGCCTAAAGATGAGGCGGAGCGCTGTAGAGATGATGGATGAGACATCCATATATGGAATATATGAGAAGAATATGAGATACAGGACAAGGAGCTATGCACATGTCGAGCGAAGACCGTTTAAAAAGAACTCATTGAATGATAAAAACAGACTATTTTGGGGTCAAACATCTCTAAATGGATCGCCCAAAGGTTCAGGCCTCAAAATGGATGGGCAGAGTAGCAGAGAGTTGAGGGTGAAAACAAAAATCATCGCCCGTTAAAACGTTTCCCACTCGCTGACCAACCAGCCGTGCTAACTTCTACGAGACTAATTGTGCTCTTTGGCTCGTATGGAAAAGAGATCAATTTTTAGCTTTCTCTTTCTTATCTGAGGCCCAAAGCACTGCATATTAATGAAAAGTATCTAGTAACTCTACGTGTCAAGTGGCCCAAAATACAGACCAATTGTCATCACTTTGCGATGCGATATCTACGGGCAGAATTCGAATTGAATCCATGTTTTCAAGATGCACAACCACTTAATCAAATTGCAAGCTTGAGGATCACACGCAAAACATGAAGTATGCTCATAAATAACAAAATGAGAGCAATTTAATGGTGACGTTTGCTTGATAATTCCAGGGTTCCAATTTCACCTGAGCTTCCATCCCAATTGCTGCTTAGGTCCATACTGAAGTTCATCAGCTAATGCTGCTCATAAATAACAAACACAAAAAGAAAATTCAAACAGCGATGTTTGCAAGATATTTTGATGAGCGCTCTTCAGTGTCAAACCAATGGCTACTGGTTGTGCTGAAAGCCTCCAGTGAACAGTTCCTCTATTTCTGATCAAACAACCTTACAGACATGAAATAAATAACATGTGGATAGAATCTGACGTTTTTGACAAAAAGTGCCAAAAGTTCTCCGGATTTATCCATTATCCATTCCTCCCACACAGTTCTATTTTTTCCTTCTTCTTTTGTTTTTCAGCTCAAAAACGGAGTGGGCAAGAAATGACAGAGAAGGAGAGAGAGCGAGAGAGGAACTCGATCATGTAATAGCATCTTCTTTTCCCGCTCACTTAAAGACACGTCGTGTCGTTGGCAAATATCTCCCTCCAAGATCAAATTATTCCGCGATGCAGCGCTGCTAGCAAACATGAGCAAGATATATGCCAGCATAAAAATGAAAAGAATTAAAAAAGTGAACAAAAAGTATGGAAAAAAGTCAAATTTCTAAGGCAACCACAAGGATTGTACACATTAAGGGTTACTGTTTAAAGGAGAATGAAACTCTTGGAGCAAGTAAGGCTTTTGTGAATGTAGAAAAATCAAAGAATAAGATCAACAAAAGTTTGAGTAAAATAGGACTAGCAATAGAAGAGTTATGAGCATTTGAATGTCGAGATCACTAATGCTATGGAGATCCTCCCATTGGCAATGCGACCAAGATCTATGATGTCACAGATGAACAACTCTCCCCTTTTGGACACTGAAAATATACCCCAAAACATCTCTTTTTGCTAATTCCAATCATATGACAAACGATTCATCAATGATATAATGTTGTGAAACCTCTGTACTTGTCCTCTCATAAAGAGAACACCTCACCTTGTGATAGACTCTATAAAAGTGAGAATATAAGTGAAATAAGTACTAAAGTAATGAGGGAGTTGTACGTGTGTGACATCACAGATCTTGGTCGCATTGCCAATGGGAGGACCTACATGGCATTAGTGATCTCAATATTCAAATGCTCATAACTTTCTTATTATTCATTCAATCTTCCTCAAACTTTCAACAATATGTTTCTTTGATTTTTCTCTTTGATATGGATTCAGCTGGTTTCAAGGGTTTCATTCTCCTTTAATGATCTGTTTTCTTGTTCTCTAGCTTCATGGTTTCTATGATTTCTCAAACTTAAAATCAAAAGAAAGAGAATTCAAATAAATCCTTACCACAGAATGAAATGGGATCTCTCAATGACACCTTCATTAAATGCACGTAAACATTTTATTAGCAGGTTATTGAATACCATTCATATTTCAATATGCCAACCCCCCTACCCCTGTAAGCTAGTAAAAAGGAAGATTCATTTTCAGAACAATTGTCAAGACAAGACAATGGGTGATTTCAAGTATGGTGTTGACCTTTTGGTGTTGGTGTTAGGTCAATTTTTACACGATTATAACGCCAAACACAAAATGGAGATGGACCTGAAAAGTAACTCACTAGTTGTTGAGGTGTTAATGATGTGACCTGGATCAGTTTTGCAACATATGAATAAGTTTTGGATCCAGGGGAAGCAATCCAAATTTCAACACCAACACCAAGGCCAACACCGGACTTGAAATCACCCAATGATCACAAAAAGAATAAGGGTGAAGTGTATATGATATAAAATGTATATGATATAAAAAAGTAACATTTTCAATAACACCCCGCCCCAAAAAGACAAACACAAGCAGTGGCCATCTGGCTTTACCCATCTTTGGGCGCTTATCATATGATCTATCACATTGACTTGGCCTTTACAAAATCAAGGTAACTTGTTCCTGAATCCCATTTCTTTAGGGTGATGGTAAACCTCGTTTTGTAAAACAATTGAAAGATTGATTGGTGAAAGTGGAAGCTGATGAGCTCACATGAGACTAGTCTAGATAAAGACCTACATCACACATCTCTCATAAAATACATCACCATAACCTTGATTTTCACCAGTAAAATCAAATAGAAATGTACATGTATCAATCATAAAAATCAAGAGAAACCTAACAGCAGAATAATCAAGAGCATATGAAATAAAAGATAATGAGAGAGGACAATTTACAACAATTATTCATTTCCCAAAACCTGTATCAGGTCTTCGGCAAGACTACCAAGAATTGTAATTAATTTGTTGAACATTGGATAACAACTGAACAACTCTGTCATGGGTAGAATGTATTAATCATTCATTTTAACTAGGTTTCATCTTGAAGCAAAACCTGAAGGTGAAACCGATATCATTTAAAAGTAGAGTAGAATCACCATGGCAACAAATAGCTGCATTTACACAACAAATATAATGAAGGTGAAACCGATATCATTCAAAAGTAGAGTAGAATCACCCTGGCAACAAATAGCTGCATTTACACAACAAATATAATGAAGGTGATAAACACTAATACCTCGGTCACATTTGCTCTACGGCGGCTGTACGGCGAGTCGAAAACAGCCGCTTATTCAAACCACCTATATGCGGCCATGACAAAAAATGTTAAAACGGCTGTTTTCGACTCGCCGTAGATCAAATGTGACCGAGGTATGAATTGAATAAAAGCTATTGCAGCAGCAGCAGTGTTCATGCAAAGTTTATGCCCTTCTCTATCATTTAGGAATATCAAACAACAAATAGTTCAGATAAATACAAAACAGATAAGCTCATATAAAGCAATCAAACTGCAAATGAGATGTATCTAAATGTAAGTCTTTTCATATGAAATGGAGCAAAGATTTGATTTTCATTTGAATTATATCAAAGAGGGGTATATATTTTCAAAGTTATACTCTAAAACCTTGCCATTATTATACACGTTCTATAATTACAAAGAAAGAAAGAGAGAGAGGGGGGGGGGGCGAGAGAGTGCCCTTATCAATACAAAACAAATCCACTGTCAATATTTCAAAAGAAAATGATTGAAAATTTTCCCTTCTTGAAACAAGAGACTTGTATCTTTTAATGTCTTGTATTCTAGTATTCTTAATGCATTTTCATATAAATATATTACAAAATCAAAATATCTACTTTTATTCTGATTGAATACTGATTTTTTCTTCCCCCCCCCCCCATAGAATGGTGTCTTTGTATTGTCTTTATGATAGGAAGAGGTGAAGACAGTTATTTTAATGGAACTAACAAGGAGATGTTTTCTTTAATAAAAAAAGACACACAAATAATTTATGGTGAATTTAAGAAGAAAGATATCTTATGAAACGTAAAGAAGTTTGATATCTGACATTTAAAATAATAAAGGTCAGTCCGTCTATATACTTAGCAGTAAGGGGGGGGGGTCATGAATCAATTCAAATGGCTTCTTGATAACGTCAAAGGCCAACATGCATTGGTGGAAAAATACACTGGCTAGTAAAATATCAGAAAAAATCTGGGTAAATTGGGGGTGGATTGGGGGTGGATGAAATCATTTCTTACCTCGTTTCTTTCGTAGGTGTACCAATTAAGGATGCCCACCTGCCGTCCATAGTGGTGTACGCCACGCTACGTGCAATGCTCTGAGCTATCATTGTCTTAGCGTTTCCAGTCGTTAGCTAACAAATCTAAAGAAGGTCATCAGAGTGACAGTGACAATGTTTGTTTTTGAGGTTGATCTTTTTTAATGAAACACCATTTGTTGATCACTAGTATCCCACTGACCTTGTTTACCAGGTTTAGATTGATGGGGGGGTTATGGGTAAAGAGTGATGCTCAGCAAAAAGCAAGTTCAAATTGAATGCTCTCACACGTAAAGCAGCAGTAATTAAAGTCCTTTTGTCATCTCCAATCTGAGGTGCTTCTTCACAATATTGTCACCTTCCTGATGAGTATGGATAGGTTCAATCTTCAGCATGCATCATTAGATGAAAACATCATCAAGGACCGCATCTTGGACATAGATGAAAGGTCATTCATGCCATGTTACTGCCGAATTCACGCTGGATGGCAACAGGCAGCCCAAAATAAATCTCGAATGCTACCATACTTCTCTCTCTCTCCTCTTAAATCTTTGCATCCAAGGATTGCTTCGCAGGTAGTTTTGCAAATATTTAGCAGTAGAAAGGAGTAGAGATCACATTGTAATGTCAGAGTCAAACAGGAGAATTGGGCTAGCAGAATAACCTGACCAAATCCACCAGAGACATGTATGCAATCCGTCCAATTAATCCATTAACACTCCTTTCATTCAATCACGGATATCTTTGAGTTCCAGATTTTTATTCATGGCCTTTGCTATCCTATCAGTTTCTTATTCTGACGTAATATTCCCTGAACGTAAGCGTATACCAAGAAACGCAGCCTCCACAATATAATAACACCACATGATCATCAGTTTTATCAGTGTAATAACTTGATATTTATAAGATCTGCAGGCGTGTTGATGGAAAGTGACATTGAGGACTGTCCCTTACCGACGTGTAAAAGATGGGATGGGACTGGATGAGGATAACTGTATGATTCACACCCAATATGAATTTAAACACTTGAAAATTCAGAGTGGCTGGCAGCTATGAAAATGACACTGCCGAGATTGGTTGCCCTGTCTGCGTCAGAGGTAGGGAAACGCAAACAGCTACGTGTTATGAGCTCAGCAAAACTGCATCTTTGCCTCCGGAGCAATCTCCAGCCCTCTCCTTCCATGAAAGATTGGCAAGGAGGGAAAGATGGAGGGGAGGAGGGAAAAAGAAGCATCATTCAAATTACAACATGAAGACATTCATGACATAAATTGGAATAGAAAATGTCAGATCTTCAGCAGGCAGAGTTTGCCTTCAAAGTCTTCCCCTAGTCTATTCCCTTGAGCCTTGAAGCTTCTTGATTTTACCTTTTCATTATTTTGAACCTAGCACAAGGGATAGAGGCAATGTTGGTTTGTCAGAGGGATGCTAGTCTGACATAGCAACCAATATGACAATCTTTCCACTTCAAGTTTCGATAGATGAATATATAGAAAGGAACAGCAATGACAGGTCACTCTTAATGGTTGTCAAGGTGTATGTAAAGGTGTTCTCTTCAACTCTGTCATATCATTTTACTTGAAATACATTTTTTGTTACGACCAAGAAAGCGGGAAATACAAACACAAATGCATGATTGAAAATAGATTCATTTCTAACCAAGATTTAATATGGGGGAAATTATATGAAACAAAACATCAACCAATATAAAATCAAATATAGAAATACAAGTAACTGACACCCACAATATTGACACATTTACAGTAAACTATTAATTGAATAAGCTTTCAAGCAATTAAATCTTGAGTAATTATTCTAAAATCACCCTCCTCAAAAAAAATAAAAAGAAAAGGAAAAAAATAATATTAGGGTAGTTTTAAGTAATGTTTTTCACAGCATCTGCACATTGGTCTATACGATAAAACAAATAAATTTTACATTTGTCAACTCTTATTTTAGCCACTCAAACACAATATTTAAAGATCAAGTGTTTCTTGTAATGGGTAAATCACCTGATTTTTATCCCTCTGTTATTTACATTCTTGCCTTTACTATACTATAGGGGATGAGGAATACCTACATGTAGAAGAGACAAAGTGACTGCTTTTACTACATGTTTATCACTTATTATCTGTTGATAAGCTGTACTTTTTCTAATGTAAACTAATGTGTATGCTGCTTTTTTATTTTCTTTTTCTTTTCAAATTACTTGTATTGTTTATATGTGATTTGTTACACAAAATCATGAAAACCCAATAAAAACTATAAAAAAAAGAAAAAAAAAGAATGAATTCATTATTTTGCTGAAAATAGTCTAACAATTAGGCCCTTGGCAATGAACGCTCCCTTCCGATATTCAATGATAATGATGCATTCAAATGCAAAATACAAACAAGGACTTGACTGATGAGACTAGTTGTTATCATAATGAAGATGCTAGTGATGTAAGTCACATCTGTGAGAAAGGGCATACCCTCATGTTATTTTTCATGTACTCCAGCCCTGCCCTCCAATTTGAGAGATGATATTACTTTGAAAGTTTATTGTATGTTTACCGGCCCCCAGCACTCCAATTTTGACAGGCCGCTCTAATTCACAACATGGCAGAGGTTTGGGATACAATATGACATTAAGGGACTAGAGATTTCATCTCACACCATACCTTATGGCACGTCCCACGCAGGGCGTTCGGAAGATAGGGTGATTGCACGGTGGAGGGATAAATTCAGATGGGTTATGGTGAAGATTTGATTGGATGCCGCGGTGTAAATTAGATGGGTTGGATGCGAGGATGCACCTATGACATGTGAGGCAGGTGAAGACAGATGAAAGTGACAAGAGACAAATCGCTGCTCATGAAACATGCTCGTTAAAAAAAACCCCAAACCAATCACTCAAATATAAATCAAATAGGGAACCTGCAAGAACTGTATGCATATTCAAAAAATGGAATGAGAGTATTTCATTTGAATGTTGAATGAAAATATATTAATATGAGGTGAAAATTTGAAATAAACGTACATTGCAAAGAGAAAGGAAAAGAGATATAATGAAAACAGCATCTGGGAAGCTTTCATTCATTGAAAGAAAATGATAACTGCCCCCCCCCCCCATGCAGATATAACAACATCACTTGTAGAGGACACTTTGTTTACTGGTTATATCTGATTAAAAAAAAAGATAATTATGTATTTATGTATAATTACTTATTTTACCATTATTGTAATCATACTGTAATTCACAAATTTGTAAATTCAGCCAGTGCTGAGGAATAGGTAGTCAGTAGGCCTAATAATTTAGTATGATTCCTAAGTTCTGTTGGTTTTTTAATTACCAAATTATTGAGTACTTTTTCTCTGTATTCCAATTCAGAGTGTAGATATTTCTTTCTGGGAGCCGACATCTCTATGAGAACTTAAAGATGCCTTCAGTTTTCCTTGATATTAATTGATTCCCTTGACGCTACATTAAATCCAGGGACCCAGTTATACTCAGTCACACCGATGAAACCGACCCCAAATCGACTAATGGTATGTCATTGGTAATAATGTAATAGGTTTGGTCGGTCTGGAGGGGTTGGTTTCACCAGTGTGACAAGGGCGTTTCGGAACATGAATAGAGGGGGTCCTCATGGGGGAGTGAACATAACGCCATAATGTGTAATCCAAGATGCCTTATTAGTCGGTAACTCAACCAAGCATTTCTTCAGGGGGTGTTTTCACGAGGTATCTGGTGATTGATTCTGACTGATGAATTTGCTCTTGACCAATCAGATGCAAGGATTTGATTTCAGTAGCTTATAACAGTTGTCTGTGACGACGTGTCTCATGAAATGCTACCAAGATCTTCTTCTGACATCCTTCCTTCATCTCAAGCTCTTTTGAGCAGTCTGTTCATCACATGGTATTATATTCACTTTGCTGGTATCCACTAGGTCTACTAGCAGATGGACTAATTATCATTCGGTCCAACCATCACTTGATCGATACTTACTTTGTCAACTCGTTATTTTGCACTTTGTCAAATGAAACCCATATAGACTAGTAAGTGGTGTCAGACCAACTCGATATATAGTCAAAATAGATATAGCCTAACTGAAAAATCAGACAAAATGGTAAACTGACTAAATGGCTAGGCCTAGAAGATGAACAGTTTGTAGATAAACAAGGATTAGATCGCTGGCGGATCCAGGGGGGGCACAGCCAACCCTTCCCCCCCCCTTTTGAGAGGCACAATTAAAATTTGTAATGTAAAAATGCCGTTAAAACAGAAGTGTGCTCCCCCCTTGAAAGATTGTTTTTTGCTTGTCAATTTTTTCATGGACAAAATGTCCTTAATTTTTGGTTGAAATCCCTTTTTTTTTGCTTGTCAAATTGTTTCGTGGGCGAAATGTCCTTGAGGTTTGGTTAAAAACCTTTTTTTTTTGCTTGTCAGGAAAATGTGCCCCCCCCCCCTTGGAAGATCCTGGATTAGATGTTGTACTAGAGAAAGTGAGTGGAGACCCAAGCGGCAATATACAATTCACTTGTGCCTTCTAAAGATTAATTGTACAATAAATTGGTTAATGAACGTACATGATTGAACAATATATAAAATAAATAAACCAAACTTACTGATTAAAAGTACGGTCAACAAACGTGTTTTTCTTTGACATATCTCACAGAGTTGATGCAATTTAAAGTAATGAAAACCCTCTACCAACTTAATTCGGTGATACCACACACAAAAAGACACAGCCATAGATGTTGAAATTATTAGATTTACAATGCTGAGAAATGTGAAATAAATACCCGTGCGGTATTTGCCGGCTCAATAAACAAATATAGCATAATAAAGTCGATACTGTCACAAAATAGTCTCAGTAAATTAGATTAAAATCGCATGAAAAATTGTTCTATATGGGAACAATTTGAATCATCACAAACTGGAACGATAAACATTTCTGCAACTGGGGCATTTAAGGATAAAAGACACTCTAAAATGTAAATACAAAACATTGGATCAAAAGGGAAAACAATTGCTAGGCAAAGATACCACCAAATGCTCTGTCAAATTTACACAACATCATACAAAAAAAATTACCCCATTTAATTTCCTATTGTAACCCACCAAACAGACATGTTCCGTTTAGACCAATATTGGTTAATTTTTCTACATAACTCTTTATACAGCATTAAAAAAAGACGTAAATGAGTATAAATGACTGAAAATATTATATAATTCATCTGATTTGGAGTTTTTCCAAATATGATTTAGATGCTTGATTTCAAATACAAGTTTCATATCTTCATAAGATAGTCCACACAAGCGGTAAAGCTATCTCTTATTATATCTCAGCACCAAACGGGGTAAAAACAAATCTTTCATTAATTCTGCATCAGAATAATGCAGATACACCGTTAGAGATTGCATTCAATATTTTACAAAAAAGTCTGCATTACAAGTGCGGACAATGGTAGCCGTTTCATTAATTTGATGTAAAGTGAACAATTTAAACAAGCCTTGGCTTCTATATAATTTTGTATTGTAAACTTGAACGATTCATTGGTGAAAATTGATTTGCCAATTCAATGTGGTTGTGGCACTTTCATCAATTCCCTTTTCTAGGAATAGTTAGTCTACATGTAACATCCCAAGACAAGAAAGTAAAGAAAGGGGTCAAAGATCCGTCACATGAAATCCTGGGCTAAGCTCTTTCTTTTCTTCGGACAGAGTCACAAACAAATGATACAAGTAGTGATTCCACTTTATCCAAACAACAAATTACACACTAAGAATCATAAAGGAAATAACTCCACATGGTAATGTATTAGTTAATGCCTTTCTAGCTCCAAAGACAACCGATACAATGGTGATGAATGATTCAATACAAATAAAATCACCACTTGGGAACATTTAGAACAATTTTGGAAAACATCTTACAAACATGGAAGCAAATTGAAAGCATTAAACCATCAAAAACAAATCTTACTGATGAACTTAAAATGGTATTTTCAAGGGAATCGGGTTATTGTAGATATACTGCATCCTCCTCTCTTTCTCTCTCGTTTTCTCTCTGTTGCTCTCTTTTGCTCTCTCAGTTTCTCTCTCATTTTACAGATATATATTCATGCATTGTTTCTCCTCCTTTCTATTCTACAAAATGAAATTCCATTCCACAATGCCAGTTCATGTGATAAATTGGATACATTTCTGATGTTAAAGACATCTTTGAATCTTTACCTATGTAAATCATTATCAATTTGACACATAATGTATGTACCTCATTTTTTTCTGAGAAAAGAGCATCAATGCTATTTTTTTGCTTCTCATCTCTTGTCCGTCCATCCATCCCACTGTCTCTGTATTTCCATCTTTATCCTTCGTCTCGCATTTCTTCAAAAGAGAATTGCCGACAAATTCATTAAACATGGATGGAAACATGTTTTGTAATAAGCATTTAACAAAGTAAGCATTAACAAAAAACCATTATCTCAAGAAGATTGAAGTTTCAAGAAAAACAGGTCTTTATAAAAGCTTACCTCAGGCATGGTAATTTCTTTAGCAGACGTACAACCCTCATAGTCATCTGATTTCTCCTTCATCCGATTCTGAATCTCTTCTATGGAAATCTTAGTTTATAGGAACGCCACAGTTTCCAGAGTGAATTGCAAAGATATCAGTGTTAAGACCTTCAGCAAATCGAGAATGGTTTACATCTAATTTCGCTTCAATCGCTTGTCATATCTTGTTAGTTTAACCCCATATCATACTTAATAGAGTCTCATTACCGGTATTGGTCCACCATCTACCAGTACGCCACAGGGGGTAGTGAAGTGTTAAATTCATGCAGGAGGGCGGCTCTTCATCAGTAATAGCAATTATCTCAATTTTAATCTCACCCGATCCTGACCTTGTGCATGCATGCTCAGAAACTGTCACAAATTTATTCTGCAAAATGGAATACGCTTGCCCCCGATACTAATTACTTCCTTTGTTAATTTCAGCATGTCTATTTCAAAGAATTCCGCTGCAGATCCGGACAAGGTGATGCCTTTTGATCAAATTCATCAATGTTTTCGAATAGGTTCAAAATTCCCTGGGGGACCTAGAACAAAGCCAAGGAGGCCAGAGAGATGCCGAAAACAAAGCTGACGATGTAAGAATGTTCGCATCGATCCGTTGCTCATTGCCTGTTCCTGATCAATCAATATTTTCCGGACCAGCCCTCTTTATGAAACAGACGTCATGACATTGGTCTTAATGAATTCAACAGATGATGATCTGAATGTCTGGAAAACAAAGTCCAGCTCATTTAAGAGAGCACAAGACACACACAATATAATCTAATGATAGATGATAGCCATCATTGGTAGTTCTGCAGATAAAGTATTTCCATCAATTCAACCCTTTGCCCCAAACTGTTCCTGATCATAATCAGATGAAAACAAAGATAGAGTCAACGGAGAATGATTTTGGTAGCAATTCTTGAACATATACTCTCATCGCAAGAAACCCATAAATCATACCAAACTCAGCTTTCTGAACCTTTGAGTAGGTAAAGATACAGCACATTAATACAAATTACAATCCAAAAGTTCCTCAACTCAGACCATAGAGCATCTGCCCACAGAGCATAAATCTATACCCAATACTTCTGCTCTATAGCATTGCATAGTTCATAATTCCTGGCATAAGGGCGTTAACTCTATGCAGGGCAGTATGATGTAGCATCTTTCTAGCTCTCATGTGATGATTTCATTGCGTTTTCTATATGATGGGTAATAATACAATCAGCTGCTTGCTGCACACTGAACAAGTACTGTCACCAATCCAAGGTCTTCTCCAGTTGTCCCTCTCTCTACCAGTCCAATTAATAAATGTACTGAGCTGTTCACATATGCAAAATCGCTACATGATTGAAAACTTAAAGATAAATTCCAGTTTTGGTAACGATCTCAAAATGACTTTTTACAGAATCTAATATAATGACCACCCAAGTGTCTGTTTGTATGAATAAAAAATATGTGCCAAAGGATTCTGGAAGAAATTGTGTAATTGCTGAGAAATAAGCAAAATAAGCGCGGATTCGGTCACTTCCGTCGGGTCTTCATTCCAGCAATAATAATACACTGTCCCACGTGTGCCTATCTGTGTTTGTGATCTTCAGTGTGAACATTTTTCAGTGTAGATTTCAAGATTTCACAAAGTTCAGTTTATGTAACTGTACCAGATCTAGATCCTCGATGATATACTGACAATTAAACCTGGTTTTACAGACTTTCTCATGAAATCAGTGTTTACTGCAACTACTGGAATTTATCTTTAACAGCTATAGGACGTAGA
Source organism: Lytechinus pictus (assembly GCF_037042905.1). Taxonomy (NCBI): domain Eukaryota; kingdom Metazoa; phylum Echinodermata; class Echinoidea; order Temnopleuroida; family Toxopneustidae; genus Lytechinus; species Lytechinus pictus. The sequence goes on along the minus strand of NC_087258.1, from coordinate 27,478,396 downwards.
TTTTTAATTAGTTGGATTCGGTTGTTGTTCATCTGAACTTGCTGTCTATTGGAACCAGATTTAAAAATCAATTGCAAAATTCATATGTCATTATCAAAGCTTACGAAAGCTTATACCTTTCCACTCTTGCTACACACCAATATTAAGTTTTCTGAGAGCATGCAGTCACATGACCATCTAGTCTATGTAAGGTTGTGGATGCATCCTCCCAGCTAAGGGCATCAGGTGTGAAATAAACAAATGGGAAAATATGAAACATTTACTTCAAGACACATCAACATTCGACAAACTCTTGAGGCTTAAAGTATTGTAAGTTAATCATATTCTTTTCAATAATCACTGTAAGAAAGGAATGAGGTTTAAGTGAAATGTTGATCATCTATTACAAAATAACTGAATGCATAAACTCATTAAGATTTAAAAAAATAAAATCCATCATTATTCGTATTTCAACCTTTATAGTATTTTTTTTTCTTGAAAAGAAAAATTCATATGTGAAAGGTCCACAACCAATTATTCCTAAAAGACAAACTATTGTAATGAATACAATAGACGCAGAGCAGCTGGTTTGGAATGCCTATTCTAGGGCAGGGTAAGGCCATTAAATTGATTAGAAAACAAGGATGTTATAATATGAAATCAATAAATATATCTTATTGTTTACCACATTTAATCAATATAACTCAAATGCAAGCTTACTTCATTATGACAAATGTCACTGACAACATTGCTGCCATCCCTTTTCCTTTCAAAGTATTTATATTTGTTTATTTGCCTACAGGTAACATTATTCTACTATGCATGCTTTGTAAAATTAGAAATTGAATGGACAAAATTTGAAACTCCATTGATAAACCAAAAGACGAATTTATACTACAATATCTTTTTTAGACAGGAGAGTAAAATAATCATATTCATCTAAGGTTAAATCACCCATATACAAGACTATGCTTATCAAATACCAAATTTTCCCACAATTTTCAAATTTCTACTGTTCAAAACGTGGCCCTGTCCTCATTTTGATCATGTCTTTATGTCTGCTACATATGTTGCAATTATTCCATTTCTACAATCAAAAGGAGCCAAATTATAAGAGAAACAGTATGAACTGATAAAGGCCCGGTGCGTGTAAAGGCCATGTGTAGCTAAGGAATGAGGCGTAGTCAGTTGGAACTAACAATACACAAATATGCTGATATTGATTTTGATTCTCATAGAAACTCCCTTTTATGATGACTCACCCATGATCATGTCAAAATATTATGTTTGTGTTTTTTTTTCCTAATGATGTTATGATTATTTGTAAATAGTTTAATTATGTTTGATTTGTTATTTTTGTTTATACTTGGTCTGGTTGACCCAATAAAACATATAAATACAAAAAAAACATATAAATACAAAAAAAAATTATGTTTGTCTGGATATTTCTTGAAATGTAAGAATGAAGCCAAATATGAATTTAAAACAAGAAACCTTTCATATTCATTATAGGTTGTGTAAAGTACATTAGTTGAATAGACCTGTTTTCTCATAAGTCATATTTTTTGGGAGTATTACATATTTTGTTTTAAATTCATTATATTATTCAATTCATTTAGATACTTTGCATACAGCATTTTACAGATAGATTGGTGCTGCTGCTTAAAAAAAATGAGAACTCAAAAGGCAAAAAAAATTAAAAGAAATTAAGTATAAACTATAATATTTTAATACTATAAAACATGTTATATCTCATAAAAATCAAATACAAACTCAATGCCCGTAAAGAATAGTAACTAATTAAACAGAAACAGTACATAGGGTTTTTATCATAAAGTCAATATCATGTTTTCAAATGAAAGTATAAGGGGATGTAGCTTATTCCCATGGGCTCCCACAGGAAATACCATCTTCCTTCACAAACAAATACTCATAACATCGCTGCAGGTTACTTCTCAAGTCAGAATAGTGGAAATCAACTTGAGGACATTTAATACACCAAGTTGAATGACCTACAGAAGTAACAAACGGAAAATGATTCAATGTCTTAATAGAAAGAAAATAATTAATGTATGTAGTTACTGTATATCCTGATATGGTCAAATAGAATTCAAAGGGTTATCATGTGCAATTATATACATTTTTGTTTCCTTTTCTTTATACATGGAAGAAGGATATCCGACAGTCATTTTGTGGTTGGTTTCTTTCATAATTGAGAGTTGAATGGTTTGGGAGAGGGGCATGGGCAAGGCTCTGGTTACTCTGTACAAAAGTTCCTTGATTAATGATTAAACCACCCAAAACAAAAACACGAGATAGGATGTGATGATATGGTATGGTATTTTGTTTTCTTCCTTTTCTTTTCACAGAATCATCGTATCTGAAATCATGTCGATCCGGATGTGTGACACAGTTTTTAATAAACCAATATGGTGGTTGGGAGAGAGAGAGAGTAAGAGAGAAGCTGCTTTTACACCGACTCAAAAAGAGAGAATCATACTCCGATCTTCCCTGACCAGAGAATACCAAGTATTTTCGCATATATATGAAAGAAAGGGGATGGAGGGCGAGGGAGAGAGAAAGAGAGCAGATGAAATAGAAGAAGGGAGAAAAAGGAGGGGGAGATGGATGGAGGAAGGAAGAGAAAGAAAGAGGGAGGGAGAGAGAGAGAAAATAGGTGGATACAGAAGGATGAAGGGAGGAAAGAAAAAGGGAGAATGGACAGAGAGAGAGGGAGAAAGAGGGAAAGAGTGGAGGGAATAATGAGAGAAAGAGTTACAAAATGAGATAGAAGAAGCAAATTGACTGATCAAATCAAAACCACATTTTATCGAAATTTCTCCCTGTGATATTGAGTTCTCAATGTTTCTTTGATGAAGGACTTCCTGTCAGATTTAGTTTATTTCCTCTCATCGCTAGCTAAATAAGAACAAAATCCCATTTCATATCTCTTATAGAAAGAGGTTTAATGAAGCAATGACCTGCAAAATGTTGACCCGCTATCTCTCAAATCCAGAAATCAGCCAGATTTCTTTAAAATTCTATTTAGTTCAGAAGATTTTCTTGAGATTCCTTTATCATATAAATGCAAAGTGAATCAGTACATAATAATCAAATTAAAATTGAATCAAAGTATTCTCATTAATTTCTACTTTCTATTTCGAAGTATGATATCCCTTCTGGTTTTTCTTTTGCCCACTTCTTTATTTCTCATAATTTATGTCACTCTACATTTCTTTATAACATTTCAATACTTCTTCTCTGTTTCTCACTCTCCATCTATATATAGCACTCTCTCTACCTCTAATTATGTTTATGTTTTGATCGGATTTTAGAAAACTATTTACCCTACCAACGTGCAACACACACTTTGAATTGGAAAAAAAAATGGTTATACATCTTGTCAATGACTTCAATTCAATCAGAAAAGATAACTAGATGAATCTCACACTGTAAGGAATTCAATGAGAGAGGGCGCTATACATTATAACTTCTCCAGCTACATTAAGAAATTGGGCAATGCTTATCCTCCACACCCAGTACGTTATGGATACACCATGATCACAACACCTTTGAAAAATCATTCATCAACCATGCCAGGGTCAGTATCATTTCCTGATAAACGCGCAAAACTTCAAAATTAAGAAATTACCCTCATTTTTCATGCAAAGAATCAATCAATCATATTTCTCTTCTAAAGAAAATACAGAGGTCTTCCTGAATTCATTGTTGAATTTTCTTACTGTAAAAAATTCACACTGACCAAACTAAGGGCCTTGTCACACGTGAATCTTGAATCATCATTGTAATATTGATTGCTATTGTTATTGTGACTGCGATTAGCGTTTGGGATTCTAATCATGTTCTAGTTTGGTTTCACACATGCTAAATATTCATCATTAGCCTTATTTTTCACTGGAATCATCATTCAAATTACGATTCTTTTTACCGTGTGAAAGGGCGGTCACTCCAAACTGACCAATGATATGCCATTTATAAATAACATAATTTAGCTTTTATCAGGCTGGAGTTGATTTCGTAGGTGTAATTGCAGTATAACCGAACTTCATAAAAATATATATTTTTTTTTTGGAAGCAGACGTTTCAGATCATTTTAGAGAGTTACAACCGTGATTTGATGATCAAATTCAGAAATTGAAGGATGTCATACAAAATTCTTTTCCATACAAGTAGTTGCATCACTATAACTGATATGCCTTAAATGCAAATACCATCATACAATTAATATCAACATTCCTTTCCAAAAAATAAGAAATTTTGAGACTTACCTGTTTGGATCAGCAGGAACATGCATGAAAAGATAAGATAAAGAAACAAAATAATTTTGGTTAAATCAAAAGTAAAAAAAGGAGAAACATAAGTTAAAAGTAAATGTGTATCAACCAATAATATCATCAATCATAACTGAATAGAATTAAAAGTTTCTTACCTAAACCTACAAATTCTAACTGCAGTTAAGAGCCCTTTTTCTTATTTAAAACCAATTATTTCACGCAGGTAATTCGAATCATTCTGCAATATCTTTCACTTTCATTCACGAATGAACATAGAGACGTATAGTGATGATATGTACACAAATCACAAATTTGAGAAGATAAAACCAAATTCATGAATATATAGAGGCCTAAATTATTGTCAGTATACTAGGTGATTTTATCATATCGAGTGGAGGAAATTGTCTTTAAATACACTGATATGTTTTTAGGTTGTCATCTGATAAACCTCAACGAAATCACAACAAATGCTGCCCTCTTGTGTTCTTGTGTTTTAAATTACATAGAAAAGAGCAGAACGATCTTTGACAACAAAATTATGAATCTCCCATGGTAAAGTAAGGTAAGGTTTACATCCTACCAGTCTGTAAAAAAATTATACAGGCTTCAAAGAGCAAGATAGAAAAAAATAAACAGTTTTCGTTGATATCAAAACTGAATGGATACACTTTGATTGATAAATGAAATCGAAAACAAAGGATAAGAATTTCAAAATTTTAATTGAATTCATTGATTTCTATAAGAATGGCGTGTTATCATGACATTTGAACAATCATGGGGGGGAAGGGAGACAAGTGGTTTTCAACTTAACACAGAAAAATCAAGAATGTGCGAACCACGATTAATTCATGAATGCCTTTTCCCTATCCCCCGCATTCAATCTGAATAATACACTCAATGCCTCAAACTATGGAAAAGGCGATAAATTGCAGAGAGAAGAGAAATTGGAAAGTGATTTCTTTGCCCCCAGCCAAATCAATATTCATGGTATGCTAACATTGTCATGTCAAAAAGGCAAGGGAGCCCTCTTTGTCAGCCCTAGGGAATTCAGCTGGGAAGCCGTGTCCATACAATATGGGTTCCTTACACTTGGAGGCAATGAACTGATAAGACGACTGTAAAGAATATTTACTTTTGTTTCATAAAGAAGTCAAAACTTTGTTTCTATCTCTATTTTACTTCCCTTTCAATTCCCTCATTCTCTTATTTCTTCTCCTCTTTCTCTCTGCTCAATTTCTAATTCACTTAAATAAATCCCCTCTTCTCTCTTTACGTTTAAAATATAGTTTTATTAGGTGATCTGTCAATTCACAGATCAACTATTAATATCCTACAAATTTTATATATTATATATTATTTTTATTTTCCCACCCTTTTCTTGTTAAATCATATCTCCATTATCAATTATCAAAAAACCATATTTACATCACATCAACTTCAGGTCAAGGGTCAACTGTCCATGTCATCAAAGGTCATTACGCACACGTCAAAATTTTAAAATGCTCAAATCACTTTTTAGGCTTTTCAAAAATTTGCGCGTGCACAGTTACGGGCGCAACAACACTATACAACATAGTTCTAATCGCAATTTTTTTTCATATAAATGCATTGATTATAAAATTCTGAGCAATTTGATACCTTGAAGTAATGACAGAATTAGAATTAGCCTCCATCAGAGTTCACACCACGCGCACCCGCTCGCCGAAGGCCATATATGTGCAAAAACATACAAAACTCATTATAGCTCCTCAGAAAGTCCTTTGACCCCCAATTTTTTTTTCATATTCGGATACAGTATGAACCATACATGATTTCATTTCTCAATTGACCCTCAAAAATGTCACGACGTCATCAAAATGGTGTCGGAACTCGAAATTTTCATTTTGCGTGTTATGACGTCATCATAATTATGCAAATTTGAATCTAACTCCGTAAATATTGTTTAATTATTGCCCAGTTTTTTATATGCGAAATACTGCAGTTCTATCTCGGTAAGGCGTCAGACTTGTGTCTCAAGTGGTCATAGGTGCACAGATTTGAGCACAAGGGTGAACATGAGAATTTTTTTTCTTTCTTTTTAACATTTCGCACATGGTCCTTATGACCATTACAAGGTATAAAAGTTGAAATATTGCACACAGAAAATACTATTACCTATATCTTTCACACAACTTTATTTTTCCCGTTTTTCAAGAGTTATCAACACGTTCTTTTCGGTATAACAGTTCAGTTTTCATCAGGATTATCATATATTGATCTGAATTAACATGGTGATCATATTCATGAGAATCAGAGACAGATCACCTAATTCGTCCTCATGACGAATTAAAATTGTAGTTTCATTTATTTCCATCAAGTTTCAGCAACGATACATACATAGTAGAATGACAGTTTAAAAAAGGATGCAACAGAAAGGAAAGCAAAAGAGCTATATAACTGTCTCTCCTTTGGTCTTCCTTGAATATCATACAAGTGATATGGTGGGCAAATATATGGATGATCTGAAAAGTAGGTACATATATTTCATCATGCAAAAATGGCTCGAAAATACAGGAGTCGCATTGCCAAGAGATAACAACCAACCTTTTCCCACTTTTTATTTATTTTTTGATATTTGAAAAAAATATAAACAAATTATTTTTTGTTTTATGAAGAACTTGGAAATATGACACTGATATGTTAGACTATAAACACCATCATGATATAGGTCTCTTTTGAACCTTTCTTTCACAAGATGTAATGCAAGATCTTTTAAATGAAATATTATCTAACCTTTTCAACAAACTATCTAGAGTACTAATGCTTAGATGATAAAAGATGAGACACTCACAAAATGAAACTCGTTCACAATATTAGAAAAGAAGATTCATAAGAAACCCACAAATAACATATAGAAACAGATATTCCCAGTGAGGAATTTCCTCTTTGACATAACAAATACATCATATAAACATTAACAAAATACTCCCTGAAGATTTCTCACATTTACTCCCACTCAGCATCACGGTTTCCATGGCAATGATGGAAACCGAACGACATCATCAATCATACATCAAAGTGAAAAATAATTGACATTTCAACTAATCCCTGTGTATCTTTCAGAAAAAACAAAATCGACAGTAAACCATGAGAATAAAATTCAAATTTGCTGTCAATGACACGGCATTAGGCATATCACAGGTTGCCATGGCAACAGAATGGTGCAATATCTATCACTGAAAGCACCTTCTTACAGCATACAAGGACAACAATATTTTATAAGGTAAGATAGAGAATAGAATGATGGAAAGCAATCATTCCTTTATGTGTACCCTTAGGTTATTCAGGAAGAAAACGGGTCAACTTTTCAGTCAATATGTCCTTTACTAATATGATAGCCCGACAAGAGACACATATCTATCATTATCACTATCAGGCTACGATACGTTCAGAAAAAAAAAAATCTTTCCTACAAAAGGAGAAAGAAGATGGAATAAATTCATGATTGTAGTATATACATTCATGAACAAATAAATATGGACAACAATCAATTTAAAACAAAGAGAAAAAAAGATGCGAGCCATTCATCTGCTAGCCCGTAGCAAAATGGAATGGATGCCCCCTCTTTAAAAAAAATCTCAATCAGATATGTTTGAAGTGTATAGCATTATATTATGTTGTGTTTTCTTAAAGGGGAATGAAACTCTTGGAACAAGTTAGCTTGTGTGGAAACAGAAAAATTACAGAATAAGATCAAAGAAAGTATGAAAAAAATTGGACCAATAATGAGAAAGTTATGAACATTTAAATATTACTATCACTAATGCTATGGAGATCCTAGTCCCATTGGCAATGCGACAAAGATGTGCAATGTCACATATGTGAACAACTTTCCCTTTGATGGACTATAAAATACCCCTAAAATGCCTCTTTTTGCTCTTTTTCATGGTGATACAAACTCTATATCCATAATGTATTCTTTGAAAATCTGTATTACATGCCCTCCTATAGAAAGAATACACGATCTACTGATGAATGTGATAAAAGAGGCAGTTTAAGTGAAATATATACAAAAGTAATTGGAAAGTTGTTCACGTGTGATATCACACATCATTATCACATTGCCAATGGAGGATCAACATAACAATAATGATCTAAACTTTAAATGCTCATAACTTTCTTATTATTTATTAATTTTCTCAAACTTTTGTTTATCTATTTCTTTGATTTTTCTTTTTTCGCACAAGCTATCTTGTTGCAAAGGTTTCATTTTCCTTTAACAGACTTTGCCGTTTTTTTGTCCAGGTCGATGACGAAGAAAACAGAATTGAAAATTGAAACACCAAAGAACACCAGAGTTTTTTTTTTTTTATAAACAGAGAACAAGGGCCCGTATTCCATAAACGAGATAAGCTTTTTGCTTAAGTCTTAGCAATTTGTCTTAGCATTTTGCTTGTCTAAGAAATCTTCCCTAACGATATTCTATAAACTTTAAGACATTTGTCTCAAGTCAGACGATATGGCTAAGCCAAAGTCTCAAAGTCAAATTCTATGACCTTCTAAACTGCTGCAGGGGTGACTGCAACAAAATAGCAAAAATGTCATTGAAGTTGTTTTTTCTTAACAAGTTTGATTTTATTGAAACTAATTACAACTATTGTAGTAAAAGAAGAGCATTCATCACCCATATATGGTAAGAATTCTTTATTCAGAGTATTCTATATTTTGTTAATTACCAAAACATTTCAATCACAAACCGAGTGACTTGCACAGTTTTTTATGTATCAGTCCCATTCATTACTTTTCATGTATTGTTTGTCAAAATCTAAATGGGATAGGGTAGATTCCTCTCGACATCTTTATTCTACTTCAGTTGAAGTAGACCTAGGGTCTAAGGGAAAACATTTGTAACTTTTGAGACTAGTCTTGGGTCTAACATTAGGCCTAGATCTAGCCTAGGCCCAAGATCTACAACTAATATCCGTCTGTTTGGAGGAGAATTGAACATTGTTTTTACTTTTTACTTTTGGCTGAAGGCTGAAGCAAAACGTAACTTTGTTAGTCTAGTGCCGTAATGGAGCAACTGAGACTGAAGCTACATACTAGGCCTAGATCTAACGATAGACCTATATTAGTATTGGTCTAGGCCTAGAACATGCAGGACTTAGCCTGGCTTAGCCTTAAGACAGGGATAGATCTATCTAGATCTACATGTAGGTCTAGAATAGATCTGACTTAGACCAAAAGCTTCAGTCTCCGACTGTATTTTGGTTGTTCCGCTATTTTAGTATTACGAGTACGACACTAAACAGTCTAACGTTACGTTGGCCTAGTCTCACCAATGTGATATGACAGTAAATGTCAGAAACTTTTAAATAAATCCCCAGAAACGACGGTTATTCCTGTCAGGACTAGAAAACAGGCCTAAACCTAGACCAACACTGGCAACAGCTCAGTCTAGACTAGGGCCTAGATTTATATAAGAATTTAGATCTAGGGCCTAGGCGGCCTAGCCTGTGCTTTCTTCTATTCATTCTAGATTTTATTTCTAGCCTATTCGGTAGCCCTAACGTTAGGACTGGCTGATCTAGTCTACTGTTTGATCTAGAAATCTCTAACCTAGGCCTAGATCTAGACTAAATGACTTACTCACTTAGACTAAAAGTTAGACCCTATCTAGATCTAGAACTATACCAATCTAGGTGTACATAGGGTCATACTCATAGTAATAGATGTAGATCTAGAGACTTGTAGACTCTATCTCAATGTAGATTCTAGATCTAAAAATAGTAAATGTAGGCTAGATCTAGTCTAGTTCTACTCATCTAACGTTAGGCCTGAGAAAGGAAGTAGGCTAGGGATCTAGCATTGGGTTATTTCTAGGACTAAAGAATCTTGATCTAGGCTTAGATCTAAACTAGGGGCTGTAGTTCGAAATCTTGAGGTCTAGCCCCCCCCCCCAAAAAAAAAAAAAAAAAACAACAACAAAAACTAGAACTAAGCCCTCAGCTACATGTAGTTCTCTATGTAGCCAAACAAAAGTTAGCATTGACCATTGTCTTAATCTTTTTTGGCGTATACATGTAGTTATCATACAAACACATATTTTGATGAATGAGAAAATGTGTCTTTGCAGATTATTTTAGCTCAAAACCTACATTTCATGGACATATAGGCCAATGTCATAAAATGAAGAAGTAGTTCAATACACATCATGCTGTTTACACATTTATTGATCTGATATGCTGTTACCATGGCAACAAATTTTCAAATATATATCTTGCAGATCTACACCTCAAAATCAATGTGTGAGCCAACTTTTATAAGAATTGGTAAAACTAATAAAGGGATTCAAACCACAAGATTTTCACCTAATTTCTTTATATAATATGTTGTTACCATAGCAACACGAATTCTGATACAGGCAAAAGTATATCTTAGACATCTTCAACTCAAGACTATTGTGTGCGCCAACATTTTAGGAGAATTGACCAGTTGAAAACTGATAAAGTAATTCAAATTACAAGATTTTCATCTAGTTTTTGTTATTTTATTTGTTGCCATGGCAACGCAATTTTTTATAAAGGCATAAAATATACTTTGCACATCTTCACATCAAGACTAACGTTTGTGCCACATTTCATGAGAATTGATTAAAAACTGAAGAAGTCGTTGGAACTGCAAGATTTTTACATAATTTTTGCCCTAATATACCGTTACCATGGCAACACAATTTCCGACACATGTGAAAATGTGTCTTGCACATCTTTACCTCAAGACTTATGTCTGTGGCAAACATCATGAGAAGTGGTTGAAATATTGTAAACTTGTTAAAACCACAAATTTTCCACCTAATTTTTGTTATTTAGTATGTTGTTACCATGGCAACGCAATTTTTGTATATAGGCATAAAATATGTTTTGCACATCTTCACATCAAGACTAATGTTTGTGCCACATTTCATGAGAATTGGTTAAAAACTGAGGAAGTAGTTGGAATAGCAAGATTTATACATAATTTTTGCCATAATATACTGTTACCATGGCAACACAATTTCCGACACATGCAAAATTGTGTCTTGCACATCTTTTCCTCAAATCCAATGTGTGAGCCAACTTTCATGAGAATTGGTAGAAAACCGATGAAGTAATTTAAATTTTAAATTTTGGCCATAATATACTGTTACCATGGCAACACAATTTCTGAAAAAGCAAAAAAAAAATTCTTACACCTCCTTACCTTAAGACCAATATGTGTTCCAAATTTCATGAAAATTGGTTAAAAACTGAGGAAGTAGCTCGAAATGCAATATAGGTATAAATTCTAAAAAAAAATTGGCCATGATTTGTTGGATTTAAACGTTGTCTTAAAGCAATTAAGACAACTCACAACTGTCTTAAAGTTAGGGCAAAATTCTTAGCCATGTAGAATTTATGAAATACAGACTCTGCATATTTAAGAAAAGTTACTTAGCCATTCATCCTAAATCTGTCTTAGTCGCGCAAAAATTCTTAGCCAAATTCTTATACAAAATTCTTAGCCAATTCTTTATGGAATACGCGTTTTGGCTAAGAATTTTGTCTTAGACAGAAAACTAAGACAAAATGCTTAGATTTTTGACTTAAGCATGCTTATCTCGTTTATGGAATACGGGCCAAGGTCCCTATATGCAATCATGCTATAGCCTGCACTTAAATTATTAATCATATAGCAAATTATATGACATAATATCAATAGTGCTTTCTACTTGGTGTGGAAGTACAGGCCTACTAGCATTTAAGGAGCTAACTTAGAGCAGGGACGGATGTCACTGTCAAGCAGAAAAAAATGAGGAGAAATAAAATTGCAAGCAATACACATATAAGGGCAACGGTCACTGAATATATTTACACCTGGAAATAGACATTTGCAATTCATCCATTACCTGTACAAAAACTGACCACTAGATAATGGATGAGATGCGGTCTGGCCATTCCAAAAGGGGTCAAGATTACAAGAGTGATAGGCAAAATGATAGAGGTCAGTAAATTGCACAAAACACTGTATTTCTTATTTTTTTACACAGAGTGATGGAGGTAGTGAAGAACATTTATTTCTCACCAAAACCCCCCCTACCAATTATCTTCATTTATACCCTTTCCCACATGTCTCTACTAGTCATGAAAATATACACTTTTCTTGTATGTTTTTGACTCAAGTTCAACTAAGCATTCAAGTACAACAGATCTTTAGAAATTTGCTAAAGTAATATTTTTTTTGGTGGTTCTGAAGTTTAATAATAGTAACGGCATATTTACCCAGGATAGCCACTTCAGTTCCGAAAACTGTTCTCCCAGCGGGCCCTGCTATTATTATTACCCCGGCTTTAGCACGGCTACCTTGAGTTTCACTACCATAAGTTTCACTGAATACTTCAAGATTCTTCCAGAATTAATTTGTTAAATTACCAAGTACTTAAGGTTTTAAAAACCCCAAACAAAGTAATGCTCACCAACACTATCTTTTGGGATGATGGACATGACAACCTCTCCTTGCTCCACCTTACAAGGGCAGTGTAACTGAATATATTCCTCATCAAATCACAGTCTATATACCTTAAGGCCTTCTATAAGGAAACGGCTCACTGTATACCAATGAACACAAATTCAAAATCGCCGGGGAATCCATCGACAAATATTTAGCATGTGTGTTGGATTGAGGGTGAATTGTGATTTTCAATAGAAGAGGGATTGGTGTTATTCACAATGTTTGTCCCTCACAAGATAGCCATGAGGATATTCGGATTACTGAAATCATCTATCAAGGAGAAGGGGGGGGGTTAGGATTCTGTTTATTGAAAATTTGTTGCTAATTTCATTCTTAAAAGTATATTTTTGAGGAGTAGGAAATGTTTTGTGATGAAAGCAAACATGGGTTCATTTGCCGACGGCATTGTGAGCCAACTGATTAAGTTCTACTGATCTTTTATCCATTCACATTGATGATCACCATCTTGGGTACTTCTTAACTATTGTAACTAGAATGAACAAATGCTTCCATTTCATGAAGATGAATAATAGGAAAAATGCTCTTTGTTAGAAACTGAACAGAAATATGAATCCATATACATTAGTATTGACAATAATTTGATATTATTTTCGTACAATATTCTGAAAAAGACACCATGCACCATTACCCTTTAAAATCACAGAAATTCACGAGAATTCACAAGATTGTGTAAAACTGTACTTTTTTCTGCCCAGCTTGCGATATACGGACTTCTCTCACAAAAAATGAAACGGGAAGCAGCATCGATTCGAGCTGGCTATTTGCCAATATTTTCAATCCTTTTCGGAGATCGGTTTCTGAAATTCAAACCCAGGGTGCTCAATCACAGAAACATACGCCTTAACCTCATTCTCTCTCCACCCTGCATAAACCATAATCTTACACTGGTAGTCTAGCTGAAAAAGACTTTTGAAATAGGCACAACCTCCCTTCCGTCTGATAGTTGAGGTTGGAAGGTCACAGAGTCACGTCTGCTCCTCCCCCATCCCTAAAGCCACAGATCCCCTCCCCAACCTTAGATCCAATGCTGCCCCTTCCCTGCCCTACATCAATAGCCATCCCTCCCCGCCCTAGATCCATAGCCAACCCTCCCACCCCTAGATCCATAGCCACCCCTCCCCGCACTAGATCCATAGCCACCCCTCCCCTGCCCCTAGATCCATATCCACCCCTCCCCGCCCCTAGATCCATAGCCACCCCTCCCCTAGATCCATAGCCACCCCTCCCCACCCTAGATCCATAGCCAACCCTCCCACCCCTAGATCCATAGCCACCCCTCCCCGCACTAGATCCATAGCCACCCCTCCCCTGCCCCTAGATCCATATCCACCCCTCCCCGCCCCTAGATCCATAGCCACCCCTCCCCTAGATCCATAGCCACCCCTCCCCACCCTAGATCCATAGCCACTCCTCCCTACCCCTAGATCCATAGCCATCCCTCCCCATCCTAGATCCATAGCCACTCCTCCCCCGCCCCTAGATCCATAGCCACCCCTCACCGCCCCTAGATCCATATCCACCCCTCCCCACACTAGATCTATAGCCACCCCTCCCTGCCCCTAGATCCATAGCCACCCCTCCCTGCCCCTAGATCCATAGCCACCCCTCCCCACCCCTAGATCCATAGCCACCCCTCCCCTACCCTAGATCCATAGCCACCCCTCCCCGCACTAGATCTATAGCCACCCCTCCCTACCCTAGATCTATAGCCACCCCTCCCTGCACTAGATCTATAGCCACCCCTCCCCTACCCTAGATCCATAGCCACCCCTTCCCAGCTCTAGATCCATGAGCCAACCCCGCCCCCACATCCACAGCTGACCATGTTCTAAGTCAGTGTGAACCTTGTTTTGTTTGTGTGTCAACTGCATCTGTTTTGTAACTGAAGTGCATGCATCATTTGTTTTATCTGATTATATTGATTTTAATTAGTATTGAAGATTATAAGAACTGAACCACAAGTCATAATTATGATAATAATAATATTTCACTTTCATACAGCACTAAATACACCAGAAGACATCTCTAAGCACTTTACAGATTCAGTCATCAGATCCTGGCTTGCGAGCACACAATGCATATGACAGGGCAAACACTGGTATTATTTATGTCCCTTTGAATTTCTGATTTTGAATGTTCGTTTACAATGCGGTTTTTAAGGGTATTTTCCCTCTCTTTCCTACTTTCACCTTTTTTGCACTCCCGGATGTGCCCCCCCCCCCGAAAAATACAAATGTTGGACAATGATTATTATGTTAATATGGTTGGTTGCAATGACTATATTCTAGCTATTTTAATGAAAATCGATGTGCCTTGAAAAAGAGACTAATAGTAGGCCCCTAGGATGCCTGATTCTCTCTTTACACACATGCACACACTGTGCAGGTGTCCCCTGAAAGATATGGCATAAATCAATAAATATACTCATATTTCCATAGTCCTTTTCATATCTCATAAAAACATGATTGCTCCAATTTCGGACAAAGTAATCATCATTGTTGGAGATGTTCTTCTACTCAACACTGATCCCATGTTATGAAAGTTTATTACCAAATTTTCTTGTAAAGTGGAATGGTCCATCAGTAATTCTTTGTACACTGAATTCAGTTAACATTGCAGTTGGTAAGTACACAAAGCTTTGAGTGTACTTTCATTATCCTAGCAGGTTCAGAAGTTAGAGCATTACTTATTTCATTAATGTGCTATTGTCTGTAGTCCAAATGGCATCCTCAAAAACAGCATTATAATAATATGATAAAACATGATAATATTCCACAAAATGGGTTCCATGGAATTGACGCATATCATGTGATAGTCATTGCAACTGAAGATTAAAGGTAAATCAGTAAGACTAGATCAATTTGGAGGTACGTCATACTCATACTCTCTTGGTTGTATGTTTCTTTGTTTCTGGTAGAAAATCATATCTCCTCAGTTTCTAGGGGCCCCTTCATTGTCCCTGATAAATATAATATGAAATATAGAGAGCATTACGTGACAAGGCACAGGGAACATCATCCTCTTGCTAAATGATGCCGATAAAAGCCAATTGGCATGACGACGGAGAGCTATGGTCTATGGTGACAGTGATGCACTAGTCAGACTGAACAAGTCTAGACTTATGATAGAGATGATGTGTTTGATGGTGACCATTTAGTGGTGTGACTGGACGATAAATTTCAAGGATTTATAATGAATCCAGGTAACTATTAGATTAAAGAATGAGATTTAATTTTAAATCTTGTGGATTTGAATATCAAGCTAAAAGTTTTGAATTTAAATCTTTTGAGGTTTGAAAGTTAATCCTTAAGATTGAAAATAAATCCAATATCCAGCTGGTCACTATTCACACCAGATCTGGATTTATTTCAATCCTTGAAATTTATAGTGCATACGTTCTTGACCTAAACCTTATCCCCACATCCAAACCCAATCTGAGCCATATCTATGATATATATATATATATATATATATATATATTTTCTAAAACTTTAACTGCAAAAATAGAGAGCAACTATTTAGAGATCTTAACGCAAATAGAAACATTATTTTTCAAAGAAGTGGTAACATCCAATACATAGAATCTGATTTGTTTTACTTAGTTTGGAATACTTCATCAATGTGTATCTCACTTGTACATGAAATATCAACTAAAGAAGAAATGTAGAAAAGTTAAAGGTTATCTGAACATTATTTACTGTCAAAGACTGCCACAGAACTTTTTGTCACCCCCATTTCATCATGGTAAGTGAGGAGTCATTACTAAAATATCAACACCCCCCCCCCACACAATCATATCAACAGCACTGACTGGGAAAAGAGGGTTTACTTTAAGGTGTATTCTCATGAGCAATTCAATGCTTTCTGGTTGCTTTGCTTGACAATATACGGAGAGTAAAAATGGAGAAGAGGAAAAAGAATGCAAGATAGAAGAAGGTGAGAGGAAAGAGTAAATGAATGCAGGATAGAGATGAAGATAGAGACAGAGAAAGACATGCCAACAGAGAGCTAGAGAGACACAGGTTAGTACAAATAACAGACAGGGAGAAACAGAAACACGCAGAAAGAGAAAGAAAGAGTGAGAGGGAGGGGGGGGTGGAGAGGAGAGGAGAAAAGGAACTAAGAGATAGAGAATCAATTTTCATCCTGTATGGAGATGTCACCTAGAAAAAGGGAGAAGGGCAAAACCAATTCAATTCAAATCACCAACACTACTACCTCTCGTCCTGTTCCATATTGCAATTTGAAAAATCATTTCCACCTACATCACTTTGACCTGTTCGACTACACGGTAGTCAACTACTCCAATAATTGATGACCCTGATTGCATTGAAGCAAACTATAATCAACATAGGGTAAAGTGGGCCAAGCACAGTTCCAAGGGGCACAACCCCCTTCCCCCAATCAACTAAAACCAATAAGGATCACTTTTCCTTTTTATTTATCAAAATAAAAAAAATAAAAGTCAAATGAAAAATGAAGGGAAAATGCACCAATTTAAGGGGTGGTAACATTTTTTTCTTTTCTACTTTTTTCTTGTCAATTTTTCTTTTCTCAGAAATCGTGCCCCCCCCCCTTTGCCAAGTAAATTCTGGATCTGCCACTCAAACTAAATCTACATCATTGTCTTCGCTACTAATTAGATATTCTAGTTCATTCTCAACAATTTTTTTCTCCACTGTGATTATAGGTTTATTGAAATGAATGTTTATCAAATATGGCACAGCCAAGTCATTACTTTACAGGGGCCTGTACGAGAGGCTTTGAATGAAATTCAAGAGATCAATCACAAGTCTGTAATACATGCTTCTGATTGGTTGAATATCACATAGTGTTTAATTGCATCTCTTTGTGAAACACACCCCGATTCAAATAAAAAGAAGAAACAAGTACAATTTGTGCCATGAAAATGAGCGCAACTTGATAGTGAAACTCTCAATAAAAACAATCCTAATTTATATGGGGGGGGGGGGGGGAGTGTTCTTTACTATTGTCCTTAACATAATGTTTGTTCATTCCAATATAAAATATCAATGTTTTCAGCCAATAACAGCTAGAACCATTCATTCAAAATAAGGCATTGACTTCCCTCCCACTAATGTCGCTCTGCCTCTGAAATGATTAAAGCCCAGGAGAGATGTACTTTCTTCAATGGGGAGTGGTTAATGTAAGTGGAGACTCCACACAAATTACATCTATTTGTTTTCACTGTGTTTGTCTATGGTGGGTGCCGTGATTTATGATGCAGAAGTGGATGGGTGGTTTTCACAAAACCTTTGGAAAAATTGCACTACTGAAAGCATGAAATTTGTCATATACATCATAGTACAGATTCTAAAGTACACATGGAAATTACAATGTATCATGTTTCAATACTTTTTCAGGATCTAAAGTAGATGTGGACGTAGCACTGATACTCTCTTTCCTCTGTGTGTGTGATACAAAGTGACAATGATGATATTATTGATAATAGTCTGTTTATCAAGTATGAGATATCTTGGGCAATTACAAACCACTATCATTGTTATCATTATCATGGTCATCGTAGTCATCATCCTCGTCCTCCTCCTCATCATCATCATTATTGCCATCATCACCATCATCAACATCATCAACATCATCATCATCACCACCACAATCATCATCATCATCATCATCATCATCACCGTCATCATCACTGTTGTAGTAGAGACATTCTAAAACATTGCATTTTGCACTCATCAAAGTATATCTCAAGAAGGAAAAGAATGCCCAAACCGGTCAATATATCCCATCAGAATCCAAAGCATTCCCCAATGAGAAACACCTTCTAACCTACAAAGAAGTACACACTCATTAGACCTATCAAACAAACGGGAACATTTAAACAGGTTTCGCTTGTTTAAGGCTCGCCTCAACTTCATTTCTCTAATGGAAGTCTGTTCTCTCTTAAACATCTCTGACATACTTGATCAAGTCTCTCTCACTAGAGCGGCCCCATAAATGCAATTACACCTCACAATAAAAATCTCCATGATAGACATTAGTGGTGGAGGAGACTCAAAATGTGAAGGGCTTGATTATTCTCTTAGAAGAATGGTAAAGACATGAGAAAGTACACGGAGGCAATGTCTTGTAAGTTGTTCAGTCGATGCTTCTACCAGATAAATTTGTTTTGGAAGTTAGATTGATCAGTGATTGAAGACTTGCTAAGGTTGAGAGAGTGTTATTGCTTGGATAGACAGTCTCTATAATGAAGAGCTTTCTACGAGTCTAAAGCCATGACTATACTTTTGTACACACGTTGGGGGGGGGGGGGGAGGGGGTCCTCAACTATACTTGTGTACACAAATATGACCACAGATTTTCAAAACCACCCCTAAACTTGTTATTTATTTAACTGGTCTCCACTATACACTAGTGGAACAAAACCTCTACAAAAGTGTAACACTTAATAATGGAAATATAGGTTTCCGGTTAACAAGGAATTCTTATACTCCCACCAACATCCAAACAACTTTGGAGAAAACTCAAAATGATAAACCTTGGCTACTAGCTCCAGTGACAAATAAAGGAATACATATGCTTCATAATCACATTTTACATTATTGTGTCATGCCCAAGTCATGCATGTGTCATACCTCAATGTGCAAAAACTAGCTTTTACACCCTTTTCTGGTCCGTGTACAGCAATGTAGTTAAGTGGCCTACTTTTAACTTACTTGGCTGCTGAGGAAGGATGCTATGTTAGGCAATCCTGAATGAAATTTTGAAATTTGGGGGATTTTGAGAAGCCTCTGGGGATGGAAAAAATTATTTGGGATTAAAATAAATTTAGGGATTTTTCATGCACTTCAGGGGATTTTTGAAGACTTTGATGAAAAGTTCTAAGATTCGTTATTTTTAAGTAATATGATGCTAATAATAATAGCTTATGATCTACTGTAGATCATTGGATGTAAAATTTCCTACGCAATTCAATGGATGTATTCATTACATTGAACTTAGTTGGTTGTACGATACACAATACAATGGTATACAAAAGTTTGGGGAAATAACCATGATAAATGTCCTAAATTTTTTTCAGAAATTATTGTGATTTGAAAAATTTGGGGATTTCTAGAGTTCCTTTTGGGGATTCTCTTCAGCTCAGACCTGGCAACACTGAATGAAATCTGGGCCATTGAAAACCACAATTTCCTGCCCCCCTCTGGTTTCTCCTGCCAAAGAACCAACAACCAAGGATTTTTGTCACATCCATGCATTCACAGAAATGGGCCTCTCGAAAAGTATGTAGTCCCATCCATTAGTAGGCTAGTAGGCAATTTACTCATCCCCTAGGCACGGTAGTATGTTCTATTTGGTATCCATTTAACGGTACACGCTTAGAATCTTATATGCAACAGGTTTAAAGAGACACCCATTATTAGGAAGGGGTTGGTTTTCACCATTATCATCATCACCATTATCATCATCACCATCAACACCATCACCATCATCATCATCACCATCAACACCATCACCATTATCATCATCACCATCAACACCATCACCATTATCATCACCATCAACACCATCACCATCATCATCACCATCAACACCATCACCATCACCATTATCATCACCATCAACACCATCACCATTATCATCATCACCATCAACACCATTATCATCATCACCATCAACACCATCACCATTATCATCATCACCATCAACACCATCACCATTATCATCATCACCATCAACACCATCACCATTATCATCATCACCATCAATACCATCACCATTATCATCATCACCATCAACACCATCACCATTATCATCATCACCATCAACACCATCACCATTATCATCATCACCATCAACACCATCACCATTATCATCATCACCATCACCATTATCATCATCACCATCAACACCATCACCATTATCATCATCACCATCAACACCATTATCATCATCACCATCAACACCATCACCATTATCATCATCACCATCAACACCATCACCATTATCATCATCACCATCAACACCATCACCATTATCATCATCACCATCAATACCATCACCATTATCATCATCACCATCAACACCATCACCATTATCATCATCACCATCAACACCATCACCATTATCATCATCACCATCAACACCATCACCATTATCATCATCACCATCAACACCATCACCATTATCATCATCACCATCAACACCATCACCATTATCATCATCACCATCAACACCATCACCATTATCATCATCACCATTAACACCATCACCATTATCATCATCACCATCAATACCATCACCATTATCATCATCACCATCAACACCATCACCATTATCATCATCACCATCAACACCATCACCATTATCATCATCACCATCAACACCATCACCATTATCATCATCACCATCAACACCATCACCATTATCATCATCACCATCACCATTATCATCATCACCATCAACACCATCACCATTATCGTCATCACCATCAATACCATCACCATTATCATCATCACCATCAACACCATCACCATTATCATCATCACCATCAACACCATCACCATTATCATCATCACCATCAACACCATCACCATTATCATCATCACCATCAACACCACCAAAATCATTACAACCACTATTGTACGCCTACTTAGCTTGTTGTACACGAGCAAATGGGAGGCTGAATGTCAAACATTCGTACCGTTGCAAAGAAGACGTACCATCCAAAATGTACCGTTGCACAAAACGGTACATCTGCAGAAAAATGAAGGTGCAATATGCGTATAAGCCTGCTGGCTAAATGCGCAATGCTGCCCAAGGTCATGTGCGCTTGTGGGATTTTGTTTTCGTTTTCAATTTTTTTTGCTCCTTTTTCATTGATTAGTGCAGGGAAAAACTCTTGTTTTTTCATATTTTCGCTAAATTCCGAGGTGTTGTACAACACAAATAGCGAATATTCTTATTCGTGCAATAGTGCAAGATTTCGCATTCGGTGAAAGAGACATTCTATTCAACGAGGCATTGAATAGAGCATCTTTCTTTCACCTCATGCGAAATCTCGCACCATCGCACTGATGCCTATTCGCTATTTGTATACCATCGCCAACATCATCACCATTAACACCACCACCTTTTTATATCAGCAGACCAAAAATACACAAATGCAATGTTTTTTGTGAGAAAAAGTCAGATTCGAGTGATGAATTTGCTAAAATTTGTATTCAATGGGTTAAAAACTGCATATTAAAGGTAAATTCCAGTTCTGGTAACGATCTCAAATAACTTTTTACAGAATCTAATATAATGACCACCCAAGTGTCTGTTTGTATGAATAAAAATTATGTGCCAAAGGATTCTGGAAGAAATTGTGTAATTGCTGAGAAATAAGCAAAATAAGCACGGATTCGGTCACTTCCGTCAGGTCTTTATTCCAGCAATAATAATACACTGTCCCACGTGTGCCTATCTGTGTTGGGGATCTTCAGTGTGATCGTATTTCAGCTTAGATTTTATGATTTCACAAAGTTCAGTTTATGTAACTGTACCAGATCTAGATCCACGATGATATAGTCATACTTAACCTTGGTTTTACAGACTTTCTCACGAAATTAGTGTTTTACTGCAACTACTGTAATTTAGCTTTAAATATGCGGCACGGTTGATGGCGTAAATAATCATCCCATGCGTGATCTTCTTTATGAAGCCCAGCAGCAAAAGTATTTAGAACAAAAAAGGAAACCGACAGACCAAACTTCCGATCTTGGGCTTATGAGGGCAACATACCAATTTTTCCTTTAAGGCCTGGTGCCCATCTTACTTCAGATATGATTGAATGCTGTTGTTAAGGAAATAACTATAAAGCAATCAATATTCACAGCCAACTGGTCCTATCTTCCGGTCTGACTGACACAAGCAATCTCAATAGTATCCATTACGACCACCGACCATTGAAACTCCTAAGTAAATCAAATTTCCAGGAAGTGCGTCCCTTTTAAAGATATTTCACTGTCTATCAACCGCTCAGCTTAATACAAAAATATGAAATGAGGTGGCGATGAGTAAAATACAAGAACACAGTCTCTTTGGATAATGAAGTGTGGAAGAAAATCATTTAGAGTGTGTGTGCAGGAGTGCATGGGATTTGATGGAAAGACTGAACAATTTTTGTGTAGCAATATAAATCACTGCATATCCTTAATCCAAATTTCCCCCTCTTGACACTCTTCATATCTGCTTTCTATTCTTGCTTCATTCTTTAGTTCAATTTTCTTCTCACCTCTATCTCTCCTTTTTCCTATTTTTCTCTCCCCTCTATCTTTTTCTCCATGTCTCTCTCTCTTCCTTCATCCTACCACATAATTCACACATCATAGCAAGTCTGACAACACGATTAAAATTAACCCGCTCTTCTTCATACCACTCACACACTTTTATTCCTCAGCGTTCCGCCACTGCAAAATTCAATTCCTCTGCAAATATCTAAAACAAACCTACGGTGTCGAAAACCGATATTAAGCAGGAAATCTGATTTGATTTCTACAAGCTCAGGTGCATTCCAGGGTAACAAAATTATGTTCTCGTTTCCCCCAATAACATGGCAATTGCATCCATCCTTCTTCGCTATATTTGAAGAGCACAAAGAAATGATGAGGATCGGCTCGTTATACGATCTTCAAAAGCAGGCAATATGGATTAGTCTTCTGCCTACAGGACCTTCTACCAAAATATCATTACAAGACAAAAATATGATTTCTTGTACAAAATAAAAAACAAAATAAAAAAGAAAACCACATTCTTGACTCTTATAATTCATTTTTAAAGTAGTATTTCAGACATTGAAAAATGTCTGTTCATCTTGTGACTTAACCTAACAAAACATAACACATTGCACTGGTGAAATATTATGTTAGTGTAATAATTCATTCATGTTATACAAGAATTAAGGAATTGTTTGGATGGATTGACAATTTCAGTATCAGATTGAGGGAAAGTGTTATTAATGGGTAAGCAATTACGGAGTCCAATTAATATACACATATTGTTATACATCTAATATCCCAGTTTTTCAGGAAAAACTTTTATATAGAAATAAAAACTATACATACAGTATATTTTGATATGACAATAAAAAGTTAGTCTTATAGAGAACTTTTTATTGAATTCATATCAAAGTGCTTTACAATGCAAATAACTTAAAATGTACAGACTAAATTTCAAAGTGGTTAGCAAACCGGTTTGTCTTGGGGGAGGCGAAAGAGACAATGATCTTAACACAAGGAACTTTAATTAAGGGAGACCTTCAAGAGGCAACTTCAGTACAGTGAGGTCGGATATTAAAGATGGGATGGTAGATGATAATGGTTCACAGAGCATTCTTATCTGTTGTCATGGCAACACATCTTAAGCAAGTCAGAATACTCTCTCCCTCTCATTCTCTTCAAAACTATGTACCTCATTTGTATACTTGATTTTTATGGTATGACACACATAGAGCATGATGATGGTCAGTAGAACAGTCTCATCAGTTGTCATGGCAACATATCTTCAGGAGGTCAGAATGGTGGTATTCTAATATTAATTTAATCTCCTGAGTCCCGTTTTCACTCTCTAAATCCCATTTTCTATCTTGTCTCTTTTATTGACCCTGAGGAATAATCTATCTCTCTGAGAGGTCTATTCTATCATTTGGCTTCTTCCCTTAGTTTTCCTAGTCTGATATAATCTTTTATCTTCACCTATGCCTTAATTATCTTTCTTCTAATTTTCTATATTCCTTTATTGTTTGATCTCCACCAATCCATCACCTATTTCTGTCTTCTATATTTTCCTTTCTTCCTTAACATCTCCTTCTTTCTCTCTATTGCCCCCACCCCCTCTCGCTTTCATCCCCCTCCCTCATTCATTCTCCATCTCTCTATAGTATAGCATGTGCATTATCTTGTAATAAAGGAATAACATGATTGTGAGTGGTCAATGTATCATGGCATACATCAAGCTAGTAATATGAAATAAATCCATACCCATGTAGATCACACTGCAATTTCAGTAAATACAAAATATCCCCCCCCCTGCATAATATTATATAGTTCCCAAAATACATAATCTCAAGTTAAAAGTATAGTACATAATACAGCTGAATTCAGTATGGAGGTAGCAAACACACTTTTGTATCATTCATTCACAATTTTCCCCATAATTTAATTTTTTTTTAGAAGAATATGTGCAAACAGTGAAATTACACATTTTATAAGCCGGGGTAATTTAATTGTAAATGCGGAGCTGCCATGGTGATCAGAAATACCACATAATCAAGAATTTTGTCAGCTTGTACAGCACAGCTGTAGGAGTTAAATGCCTTGGTGATTTGATCCATTATGCACTGTTTTCTTTTAAAATTCATGCTAATGGACTGAACACCAAATTGGCATCTTAAAGCAATAACAATATTTTCCATCGCTCTCTATCTCACTCTTTCTCTCTTTCACATGACTATTGAATGACTGTTGCATTTTCATTTTGACAGCGCTCCTTGAAATGTCACAGTAAGTTGGATACATATTAGGACCGACACGTTTTTTACTCTCCAAGACGAAGGATAATCGATTCTCTTTTTCTTCAGACTCCTTTCTCATAATAAGCATGATTTATTAGCTACACGAATGGTGTATAATGGTCAGTGACTAGAGAAAGCAAACATATTTTCATTGAGAATGGAGAAAAAACGCTCAAATTAAATTGAAATGGCTTGTCTCAATGCTGAAGTGAATTTTGCTAATAATATTAAATACGTCAGACAGATGTCTTAAAAGATATATTATTTAATATTCATAATTGTTCAAAACATCATGAAGTTGTGAAAATATGGAATATTCCACATAGTCTATAGAATGGTGGTTACATACCTTTGACTTCAAGATTTTAATTCATTTCTTTTCCAATGTCCATTTTCTATCATTTGAACATCTTAAAAAGCAAAACAGAAAATATACAAGACACTGGGATTCAGGTGTGTTGGCTCAGTTGGTAGAGCATCCTCCCACAGGTTAGGAGTTCAAGACATTAAAAGTTGGGAGTTGCTGCTACCCTGTTTGGAGTTCAACAATTAAAGGGATAGAGCAACATCGATCTGGAGCTGCACAGCGGCTGCTGAGCCCACAATCAATGAGGAAAAATAATTTTTAGAACATTTCTATTTCAGATAGCTATTTTGAACGATTTTTCTTTTCATTCTAAATGTAAGTGCAGATTTGACTATCAGGCTTCTTGACTTACATTTTGGAGTGAGGAGAAAAAGTCAAGCAATAGTGAGAAGTCAAGAATGGACGTGGATAAAATTCTTTAAACAAGGCAAAAGCGATTTTGTGTCTCGCCCACTTATGAAAATAACCAGAAATATCGTGATTTGCGAGGGCACGCAACAGAATTGTATCTAAACTTCACTGTGAAATGACTGGGATGGAATAACACAAGTTTGTCATAAGAGTCTTGCACGTAAGCTTTAATGTTGACCTGAAAATGACCTTTGACCTTACCATGTGACCTCCGACTGCAGCATAACATGCAGGTCGCCCAAGTACATCTACCATCCAAGTTTGGTTGAAAAGTGTCTTACGGTTGCGGAGTTAGGTGTCATAAGAGAGTCTTGCATATAAACTTTAACGTTGACCTGAAAATGACCTTTGACCTTACCATGTGACCTTCGACTGCAGCATAACATGCAGGTCCCCCAAGTCCATCTACCAACAAAGTTTGGTTGAAAAGTGACTTACAGTTGTGGAGTTAGGTGTCATAAGAGTCTTACATGTAAACCTTAACGTTGACCTTAAAATGACCTTTGACCTTACCATGTGACCTCCGAATGCAGCATAGCATGCAGGTCCCCCCGGTCCATCTACCATCGAAGTTTGGTTGAAAAGTAACTTATGGTTGTGGAGTTAGGTGTCATAAGAGAGTCTTGCATGTAAACTTTAATGTTGACTTGAAAATGACCTTTGACCTTACCATGTGACCTCCGAATGCAGCATAACATGCAGGTCCCCCCAGTCCATCTACCATCCAATTTTGGTTGAAAAGTGACTTACGGTTGCGGAGTTAGGTGTCATAAGAGAGTCTTGCATGTAAACTTTAACGTTGACCTGAAAATGACCTTTGACCTTACCATGTGACCTCAGACTGCAGCATAACATGCAGGTCCCCCAAGTCCATCTACCATCCAAGTTTGGTTGAAAAGTGACTTACGGTTGTGGAGTTATGTGTCATAAGGTTTGTGACGGACGGACGACATTTGGATCCCTAACACATTAAAGGAAATGCACACCAAAGACTAGATCATATAATCTTAATAAAATCATATAAATTTGAGTTAATATCTTCCATTAAGGTAAATCATGCCATTGGGAGACTATATTTGGTGTAGGCCTGCTGGCATTACAGCTTTCCTTTTTTGAAATCCTCAGAGACAACAATTAAAACCATCAGTGCAAAACAACCAGCATTGACTTTTACTAAGATTACCAATAAAAAAAGATCCCCTTGCAGGGGTGTTTGGTATGGGTTAATATCTTTGACTAACCCCCTTTCCTGTAGTGAGGCTGTGCTTGCTTGATATATGCTTTTCACACTGCACATATTTTCCTTAACCCCTGGAAATTGGTGGGGCTAAGGGGGGGGGGGGGGCTTAGCCCAAGCAATTTTCCCAGTGTTAAGCTTAGCCCATTTCGGTTTCACACTACGTTTAACCAAAGTGGACTAGCACAGTAATAGTACGGTACTATCTGGCCCTGCAAAAAAAGCAGGGTTAGCCAGCTTATTGTGGTGCTAAGACATGCAGTGTGAAACCAATCGGGCTAAGGAAAAGTGGGGCTAAGCATTAGCCAATCACAGAAGTCGAAATTACATCTTAATCACGCTCTGTGTGGCAAAATTATCAATATTCATGAGCTCTGCAATAGTCCGGGGTAAGGGCGTTAACCCCGGCTTAGCAAATAGTATGGGGTTAAGACAGTGTGAAACAAAATAAAGAGAATATGGAAATAAGGATAGTCCGGGGTTAAGGAAATACAGTGTGAAAAGCATAATAGAGTGGTTATAACACAGTTGATCTCATTAACACATTGAAGAGTGGTAGAAGAGCAGGTGGCCATCCTACTTCTTGATGTGGGTCAAACTCAAAGGCAACAAGGATTGGAGAGACTGGCTTCACTTCTTAGGTAACCTGTTTCAAGCTTCAAGGCAGTATATATGTCGCTAGTTTGCTGTGGAAACCCTTCCGCTTCAGGTAAAGGGTCTGAATATGCAGCCTTAAGCTGACTTGGACTTGTGCGATGAAGACCCATGAAAACAACAAGTCGTAATTGTGCTAGTCTTGTCTCAAGACCTACTTGTTGTTTAAGATTAAACCAGGGTCTGTGCCAGCAGACTAGTATGACACAACTCCATTGAATAACATCAGCTAGAGTTCTTAACTGCTCAAAATGGTCCTAGTCTCTTACCCACAATGCAATGTTTTTATCAAAGACATATATCCCATGCTTCATAAAAGTAGAATACTTCATGGGAGGGGGGAGGAGAAAATCAATAACTATCAAAAGTACAATATTTTGCTTGTTCAGTAAAGTATATGCATAGTAATGCCTTCATCTTATCATTTTAGTGTAAAAGAAATGCAGTGATGTTACCTCCTAAATTTTACATTACGATTAGATCACAAGACACATCAGGACCAAATTTATTGCAATAAATATATCTATCAAATGACTGCTTTGATTTCGAATTCCTTTACAGCTATTCGTAACTGCTGATATTTTTCACTTTTGAGTTTAAAAGGAGAAAATACTCAAATCCCATTCTGAAGAATTATTCATCAAATACAGAAGCTACCACCACTCTTAAACCTACTTAATTCAAGACTCAGATTATCCTGTGATTGAGGAAAACACGAGACCCATCTATGCTACAATATACAGGAGACAGACCCTAATGGATAGAGAATCAACAGGAGATACATCATTAGGCATACACGACACCATCGTATAACAGCCTCAAAACACACCGCTACCTGACAAACTAAATACTCTGAACCAGACTCCTTTACCAAACGCCGCACCTACTCACGTAAAAATCAATAACACATATACACCAACAGTTAACCTGGCAAAAACAAAACCCTTCGGGGGAAAGCGTGGACACAGGATGGAGAGGAAGAGAGAAGAGGGAAAGAGGGGAAGAGGGGGAAGAGGGGGAAGGGGGGAAATGGCAGGGGAGACCATCGGAAGTCCCTAAATGTAACCTGAATTAGTTACTAATTGATGGCCTCAAGTTAGCAGTGTACTTTGGAAGATGGCTGGCTTGACGGGCAAAGATGTGCGTGTTGCTCCAAGCCATTCGGGTGGCTTGTGAGAGGAGAGAGGGATCAAGATGGGTATATATGGCTAAAAGAAAGAAACTTGAAGAGGAAGAGAGGAGAGAGAGAGAGGGGGAGGGGGGAGGGGGCGAGGGAGTGAAGAACAGTACAAAAACAAATAGAAAATACAGAGAAGAAGAGGGGGACCAGTGAGGAAGGAAGGGAAACAAAAAAAAAAGGAAAAAAATATAGAGGGAAGGAGAGGGTAAGAGAAGAGAGGAAGAAGAAAAAGAAAAACGTACAAATGATAAGGCAATAAGAAAGTAGTATAGAACAAAGAAAGACAGGCAAAGGGTGGGAACATGAAAGATATATGTAGAAGCAGAAATCTACATTTTCTTGAATACACTGCATCGCTTGAAAAACTTTATTCCAGTACTATACATATTAAATGCACTTAAATGTGATGTCCTTCAAGAACTCCAGTGGGCGTCTGTTTATGCGTGAGCATGTGTATGTCATTTTTAACCTTTGGAAGGCATATATTTCAAATATGAATCTACCTGGGATGGAAAGGTGTTTGACTTATGAAAGAGATCACTGGTTTCACAACCAGAAGCTACAGGGTTCAAAACCTACCACATTTATGTTCCTTTGCTAAATTTGACCTGGATAATAATAATAATGTGACTTATAAAGTGCCAAATCCACTCTGTAGTGTGCTCAAGGATTACAATATATGGGTCATTGGCCAGACTCAATAAACAAAGAATTATGATTGCTAAGATAAAGCTGTAGTAACAATATCAAATTCACTTATTTCCTATGATGTATCCCTATGGTATAATATTACTATTACATTGTCATATCATGATGTCACATAATAATATTCAGTATCAGCAGTAGATATAGACTCACTATTCACTGGTTTTTCACTGCCCATCTTAAAACAAAAGAACAGTCTACTCATTATTTTCATTTTTATTGTTTTACTTATCTATTTACTTATTTATCAATCTAATTATTTCTTTGAGTGTTTTACAGGTAGGATGGGGGGGGGGGGTATTATTCATAGGATTTGGGGGGCTTACTTATTTACTGGTTTACACCACCAATTTTAAGAGAAGACAACGGTCAATCAATTAATTTACTATTTTTATTTAATTAAATATATTTTCACTTTTTTATTTTTCAATAATAGGATTGTGTTATTGAAATGTAGAAGGGGGGGGGGTGGGTGGTGGATTATCCTTGTTAAGATTTGTTTATAATCGTCAGTTGGGATTCTCCTTCCGGTATTCTATTTCAGGTAGTCTAGCCCTAATCTTTTGAGTTTCCACGTGGCAATCCTAGCGTAATAAACGGAGCTGAAATTGTATTATCGCTAATGGGCTCTGTGTGTAATACAGTACGGAAGGATTTCAAAGGGAATGGTTCAAAGAAAAGAAAATGAGGCCAGAGAGTGACGTGGTGGGGTGGAAGAGGAGGGCCAAGGGAAAGTGAAGATGAAGAAAAGAAGACAGGTAGGGGAGGAGAAAAAGACAGACTAGTTAATACATTTTGAGATGTGAGGAGCATTTCAAACAGTCAGTGATTTTCACTGACAACTGTTATAAGCTACTGAAATCCTTGCATATGATTGGCTCAAAACAAATCAGTCATTGAAAATTATTTGACTCATGAAACCGTCCCCAGGAGCTAGGGCATCTTCATCACTCATAATAATCTATGACCCCGTTCTCATCTACATCCTTAAACCTATTTAGTAGAAACCAGTTTAAAGTGTAATGGGGATGCTCAAAGCGATCTTGGAAGTGATCTTAAGTTGTCTTTCAAACCTGTTTGGAAAACCTACTCGCGATGTGGGTTTCAAGACGCCTTTGCCTTCTTAAACTGGTTTAAGCATAAATGAGGATACAGTCGTTCTTCGGGAAGTTATCTTCGCACATGTTGGGCGCGCTATTACAGTCCACACACTGTGTGTTGCTGCAGTTTCAAATGTCGAGTGAAACACGTGACCCCACTGTGAGCATTCCCGCAGCAACAAGACCGCTTTGCGTGAAGTGGCTTTGAAAACCACTTTCGGTGATCAGATGGGAACGCTAGTGAAGTGTTCTTCCAAACTGTTTTTGTGAACTGGTTTACACTATAGTTTTAGGATTGTAATGAGAACTGGGTCTAAGAATGAGGTCCTACTCATCTTAAATAGACACTATAGATGTTAGGGATAACCAGATTAAAAAAGCTTACATATGCTACTATGAAAAGCTTGGGGAAATTTCATGACCAAAGGAAAGAAAATGCATTTTCCTAAGTCACCAGGGAAGGTTCTCTGTAAATAGCCAATTAATCATTTGGCATTTCCACAACTTTGTGAGAAAAATTATAATTCCAAACCTATTTATAAAAAATACAACTACAAATTTATCTACATCATGATGATCCTGCCCCCCACCTTTTGTGAGAAGTGATTTTTAATAAATATATATCAGTGGAGATGTCTATCTTTGTAAGAAATGAATTTACATTTTATTGATTAATAGAGGGGAGGATGATAAGATAGAGATAAAGGGAGGGGTAGCAGGATGAAATAGAAAAAAAAAACAGCAATGACCAAACAGAGTATAGAGAGCAAAAGATTCACAATAAAAGAGAGAGAGAAAGAGAAAGTGAGAGAAACATGGAGAAAAATGGTAAAAAACAAGAAAAGGAGAGGGAGACAGACATGGGACATAAACCACTAAAAGGGAAAAATATATATAAAAAAATATAAACAAGTGGAATGCCTCTGGCCGTCTCACCTGCATCACGCGATTCAATATAGCAGCAGTGCTGATTTTGAAAACTACTATAACTCGCACAAGATGTTCAGTGATACTTGGTTACTCTTATTTCCACGTTTTATGAACTAGACCAATACACTTATAGAGATATGATGGCAATTCAACAAATACCCCCAACGTGGCCAAAGTTCTTTGACCTTACATGACCTTTGACCTTGATCATGTGACCTGAAACTCGCACAGGATGTTCAGTGATACTTGATTACTATTATGTCCAAGTTTAATGAACTAGACCAACACACTTTCAAATTTATGGCTGTAATTCAACAAATACCCCAATTTGGCCAAAGTTCATTGACCCTAAATGACCTTTGACCTTGATCATGTGACCTGAAACTTGCACAGGATGTTCAGTAATACTTGATTACTATTATGTCCAAGTTTCATGAATCAGATCCATAAACTTTCAAAGTTATGATGGTAATTCAACAGATACCCCCAATTCGGCCAAAGTTCATTGACCCTAAATGACCTTTGACCTTGGTCATGTGATGTGAAACTCATGCAGGATGTTCAGTGATACTTGATTAACCTTATGTATAAGTTTCATGAACTAGGTCCATATATTTTCTAAGTTATGATGACATTTCAAAAACTTAACCTTAGGTTAAGATTTTGATGTTGATTCCCCCAACATGGTCTAAGTTCATTGACCCTAAATGACCTTTGACCTTGGTCATGTGACATGAAACTCAGGCAGGATGTTCAGTAATACTTGATTAACCTTATGGCCAAGTTTCATGAACTAGGTCCATATACTTTCTAAGTTATGCTGTCATTTCAAAAACTTAACCTCAGGTTAAGATTTGGTGTTGACGCCGCCGCCGCCGTCGCCGCCGCCGTCGGAAAAGCGGCGCCTATAGTCTCACTCTGCTATGCAGGTGAGACAAAAAAGAATTGTTGGCGGTAAGGAAAAAAAACATGTCAGCATTTCAATAGGTATTTCAGATGATGAAGCTAATCCCTCCTTCAAATGAAAGGATTTAAGAGGATCATGATGAGAGGATTAAACCTAAATTGGCATGGCGATATGACTAAATAAAGACTGTTTACATTTACATGTATAACAGCACAGAAAATTTGAAGACATCAGATACAATTGACAGCTTTTACTGCTCATATGAGCAACAAAATTAGAATATCTTTTGCGAGGGCATCTCAGAAGTCCACCTACCATTTTAAGAGATTTAAAAAAAACAATTAGCAGAAAGATTGTTTGATGGTAGCTCTTTTTTACAGTGACCATTTCAAGAGAAATTTGTCCACTGCTCAAACAGAAACACCTGTTGGTTTCATGCAATTAAGTCATTCCTTTCAATCCGTATTAAAAATATGTTTTTTTTTTGGAGTAATTTCTAAAATAACATGGAAAATGGAAGAAGCGGTTAACTTGCTATTTTCAAAGAAGCAGATATACATAGAAGACTACCAAATATAAACTACTGCATGTTTTTTCTCCAATCTCTATACTCAAGGTCATATTGTATCAAGAAATATTTATAGCCTAACTTTATGAACAGAGTAAACACAAAACTTGTAAAATCATTCATAACCAATGGATTCCTATAACCTTCCCATTTTTGTGAAACCACAGAAGTATTGTGGCTGAATGAGTTTCTCAATCAATTTTGACGTAATCGTATTATAGTGGTATTGGCCAAAAGCAGATCGACATGCACCACAAATTTGCAAATGGCAATGGTATGTCATCATACAATGAGGTGTATATTGTTCAAATAGTACACCCATTTGCATATATAATTAGTATAATATATAGTCCTCTTTTTATTTAACCATTTTTTAAATAGTACTAAAAAAAAACACATGATCAAATTAAATTGGTGATCTCAATTATAAAAGCATTCACAATGAACAATAGTTGATATGAACGTGCCAGTGTGAACTAAAACAGTTTTTAAAACCATGATTCTTGAGAAAATAAGTTTTCCTCAAATGATCATCAAGTCAAAACAAAATCTAAGATTTTGGACTAACAAAATTTCTGAATTCACATATCACGAGATACATATTCACAGCTGTGTCTAATCCATATAATTCATGTAAGCATCGCTGCTGTTCATTAAATTGATTTGTGTATTTTTCTATGTTCTATGCATTGCTGCTGGGATAAACATAAACATTCTTCTTATCAGACATATCTAAATAAATCATAGTCATCAATGATGACAATGATGTCATGATAATGATGGCCATTGATAATGATGATGCTGCTGTTGTCCCCCACTGCTGTCATCACCATCATCAGCATCAGCTTCATCATCGTCATCATCGTCATTATCATCATCATCATCATCATTATCATCATTATCATCATCATCATTATCATCAACATCAACAACATCATTATAATCATCATCATCACCATCACCATCATCATCATCACCATCATTATCATCAACATCAACAACATCATTATAATCATCATCATCACCATCACCATCATCATCATCATCATCATTATCATCAACATCAACAACATCATTATAATCATCATCATCACCATCACCATCATCATCATCACCATCATCATCATCATCATCACCATCACCATTCACCATCACCATCATCATCATCATCATCAACATCATTATCATCATCACCATCACCATCACCATCATCATCACCATCATCATCATCATCATCATCAATATCATCATCATCACCATCACCATCATCATCATCATCATCATCATCATCATCATCATCATCATCATCATCATCATCAACATCATCATCATCATCATCATCATCATCATCACCATCATTATCATCAACATCATTATAATCATCATCACCACCATCTTAATCATCATCATCATCATCATCACATCATCATCATCATCATCATCATCACCATCATCAGCATTGGCTTCATCATCATCATCATCATTGTCAATATCACCATCATCATCATCACCATCATCATCATCATCACCATCATCATCACCATCATCATCATTATTATCATGATCCTCCTCCTCATCATCATCATTATCATCACCAATACCCCAACCAAGCAACATCCAGCCCACCTTACTCCTGAAAATTAGATCAAATAGCTCCCAAACCAACTGACTGGTTGATATCAAAATAAAGGATACCCATTTATACACACTTGATATGATATTAGATACAGGATGGCCCTTATCTTCATATACCATTACAAAGAGACCCTGGGATTCAATTTCCCAAGGCTCTTCATTACAACTTGTTAAAAAGCAAAAAAAAAATTGTTCACACAGCAACTATCAATCTTCATGCTAAAAAATAACATATTGTCTATTTCTAGTAAAAGATCTTATATTTCTAGTAGTAGGCCTATATTTGACCAACAAATACCGGCCCATATCCTGAACTACCATGTGACATGATAATCTGCAACTTGGTTTTTGTTTCAGATATTTTTGCTCAATCTCTAACAAGTTTCTTTTGTTTTTCTGCTTAAACCAAATTAAATTCTTCCAGCAGAAAAGTGGTCAAAAAGTCAAAATTCACTTACCTATTTTGATGATTGAATGAAAGAGAGCAATTGGATGTTTATGAAAAGAAATGAAAACAAAAGAGAATAAAGTGAGTGGTGAAATTGAATTCAATTATTATTCATGTGTAATTATTAAACAGCATGACACAGCAGGATAACAGTCGTCTTTTAATCTTAGAGAGAAATATATTCCTATTTCTTGTTAACTTTGTATTAAAACAATTGTCCATAAAAGCAGATATCGGTGTAATGATCATTTGTTAATGCTATAATCTATGGATTAACTGATGATCATCTATCAATTGAATATTGGGTGAATGTTATATTCACTCTTTAAATGTTGGGCAACATACTGTCCACACAACAATTGGCTAAAAAATGTATCCAACTCTGGGTAGTTTTCAACCAATGCTGTTTAGTTTTCATCCAAAGCACACATTATTGGTTAAAGGTAAATGCTAGTTTTGGTAACGATATCAAAATGAGTTCGTACAGAATCCAATGAAATGACCACCAAAGTGTCTGTTTGTATGAATAAAACGCATGTGCCAAAGGATTCTGGAAGAAATTGTGTAATTGCTGAGAAATCAACAAACAAGCACAGGATTCGGGTAGAGCGTCGGGCCCGACGCTCAAAGCAATAATTATACACAGTCCCACGTGTGCTTATCTGTGTTGGGGAAGTTCAGTCTGAACATTTTTCAGCGTAGATTTCAAGATTTCACAAAGTTCAGTTTATGTAACTGTACCAGATCTAGATCCTCGATGATATACTGACAATTAAGCCTGGTTTTACAGACTTTCTCATGAAATCAGTGTTTACTGCAACTACTGGAATTTCTCTTTAAAAACTACCCAGAATTGGATAAAGTTTTAACCAATTGTTGTGTGGACAGTATGTTGCCCAACATTTTTAAGAGTGTATAATAAAGCTAATGTACAATTTGCATCATCACAAGCCTGAACAATTTCATACATTCTTTTTGAATACATGGCAACCATAGAATCATTAAAGGAGAATGAAACTCTTGGAGCAAGCCCGGGGGGGCCACTTACATTGACGAGTGGATACCATGCGCGACCAAAAAAACACGTAAAAAGGATGTCCTTTTCACGATAGGGCACGTTACGTACGTAACGTGATAAGGGTGTCAAAAACACAAAAATAATGAAAAAAGGGTATCTATTTCGCTAGGACAATTACGTGTTTAGGGTCGAATTTGCGGGGATGATAAAACAAAATTAAAATGTTTTATAAAGGATGTCCTTTTTGCCCCAACACTTCGTGTTTAGAGTCCAATTTTCGCGAGATGTAGAAGATGCGGTCGTACTAAACCAAATTAGGTAAAGCCGACGACCGAAAGACCCGTAACAATAAAACATTCATGTACTTGTTTAGGGGTTCATTTCAGGGAATATTTGCCAAGGGTATCGTTTTGTTTCCAATACTTGTTAAGGGTAGGGTTTCACACGCCAATACTTGTTAAGGGGTGCATTTTCAGAATATGGAAATTACGTGTTTAGGGTGCTTTTCGAGACCCCATGGTCGCGCATGGTATCCACTCGTGAATGGAACTGGCCCCCCCGGGGGAGCAAGTTAGCTTATGTGAAAGCAGAAAAATCAAAGAATAAGATCAACAAAAGTTTTAGTAAAATAGGACTAGCAATAGAAGAGTTATGAGCATTTGAATGTCGAGATCACTAATGCTATGGAGATCCTCCAATTGGCAATGCGACCCAAAATCTATGATGTCACAGATGAACAACTCTCCCCTTTTGGACACTGAAAATATACCCCAAAACATCTCTTTTTGCTCATTCTAATCATATGACAAACGATCAATGATATAATGTTGTAAAACCTCTGTACTTGTCCTCTCATAAAGAGAACACCTCACCTTGTGATAGACTCTATAAAAGTGAGAATATAAGTGAAATAAGTACTAAAGTAATGAGGGAGTTGTACGTGTGTGACATCACAGATCTTGGTCGCATTGCCAATTGGAGGATCTACATGGCATTAGTGATCTCAATATTCAAATGCTCATAACTTTCTTATTATTCATTCAATCTTCCTCAAACTTTCAACAACATGTTTCTTTGATTTTTCTCTTTGATATGGATTCAGCTGGTTTCAAGGGTTTCATTCTCCTTTAAGTTATATTTTGGCAAGGGTTGCTACAAAAAAACAAACATGTAAAGCAGGGCACATCTATGTTTATTCTCCACAGATAGAATGCATGTCTAAATGGTTCAAGGGTGATACAATTGAAATTAAACACTTTTCTTCATTGAATCTCGGTATAAACATTTTGTGTCTCCAAGTTCTGAAGAGGTTGGATGTAATTCACCCTCATAAAATAAGTGGAACACTCTGAAAAGTAGACTAAGGGGTCAGAAGGGGCTTGTCCACCCAGACCAATCAGTGTAGAGTTTCAAAAATGATCACATGATGCACTATGCAGTAGTCTAGGAATTCAGACAATACAATGAATAACTTGAAGCCAACGTTTATATGACCATAAGTGAAACACTCCAAAATAAATGAAAGACTGCCTTCTAATCGAACAAAAAGATTGATTGATACAAAAAAAAATGTAAAAAGGTACATGAGAATTCTTTACTTCGTCGTAAAAATCAACTTCAAAGACATCTCTTGAAAAATATTGGACAAGTACAAAAGAAATTAAGCCTACAGAATACAGTAACCCCGACTCTTTATTTTATATTTCACAACAAAATGATTTAAGGAAGCAGACTATTCCTAAACTGACTGTAAATTATCATCCACACAGGAAGAAATATGAAGATTTGTAGAGTGACAGAGAGAGAGAGAGAGAGAGCATAAGGCACATTCATTATTCAATAATGACTAAAAAGAAATGGCTTGCCCCCAAGAGTTATAAAATGGATTAAAAATGTATTCAACATGCGAACTTCACCTCTGCATAGCCCAAGTACATTTCAAACAGTCTACACTTGAATTGAAATGTCATCATAACTGTCAATGAATCATTCCATACAGATAAAATAAATAAGTTGTTTAACCATTGAATTTGTATTTTTATTTATGATACTTCATGATCTGAAGAGCATGAACTCCTTATAAATTTTCACTGAATTAGATAACCACCTTGAAATGTTTCCCTGTATTTTGATTAAACCACGGTTTGTCTATGATGATGACATTGAAGTTTTATCAAAAGAAAAACAAAACATGTTGGTCTATTTAAAGGATTTTAATTTTAAGAAGCACAAAACACAATAGAAAACATTCCATTAAGGTTTTAACATTAAAAGAATATCAGAAAATATCAAAGGTTATGAAGTTTTGAATGGACATACTAAACTATTAAACATCATCTGGTAATTCAGTGACGTATTATGCAGGCTCCCTTTTTTCTCTAAAGAATGTTTTGATTTCAAAACGCAATATTATTTCAAGTGTTTTCTCTCTTCAAGTTCATGTTCAGCTTTTGTTTTTGAAATGCCAATTCTTGAAACTGATTTGACAAACAAATGAAACATAATGAAGCACTCTTCTCAGTTCTCTAAGCCTGAATCAGAATAACTTTCATCTGAAATAATCATCATTCAAGTAAAAACCACTTTTTGAAGGTCAGAAATTGA
Source organism: Lytechinus pictus (assembly GCF_037042905.1). Taxonomy (NCBI): domain Eukaryota; kingdom Metazoa; phylum Echinodermata; class Echinoidea; order Temnopleuroida; family Toxopneustidae; genus Lytechinus; species Lytechinus pictus. The sequence continues at coordinate 27,439,291 of NC_087258.1, read as the reverse complement.
CTCTGAAGGATTGACAGTGATGTGTTAATGCTTGGTTTAGCTCACTGCATGAAGATTGGAATGGAGATTAGGCATGAAATCAGCTCTAAACATAAGCTGTCAATTTGGTTAAAAAGAACCTTTCGAAGACGACTATTCCTTTAACCAACAAAACACGGCAATTCATTTCAATGAACATTCCTTACTTGGAGAAGTTATATTTTCATAAACACTTTAGTATGCAAGTTTTATTACACCCTTTTTCTTGTTCTAAAATATCTATCCATAAAGAACAAGCTTTTGAATCCATCAATTCTTACAGGTTAAGTCCACCCCAACAAACTTTGGATTTGAACAAAACAGAAAATTAAACACTGAAAATTTCATCAAAATTGAATGAAATATCAGATTAGTATGGATGATTTTGAAATTTTGACTATTTTTCATATACATACACATGAAAAAGTATCCAAATTAGGGTTTATTGATGTCACCCACTCACATATTCATTTGGTATTTTGTTATATAAACTCAATATAATCTCTCTATCTACCGTTCAAATTTGCACAGTAAAAACGCTGCTCAAAATGTTCATACAATGCTGTTTACTATATGACCCTTACAGTGCTTGTTTAACAGATTAAATGAGTGTTTAAACTCTAAACAACAAGGTTTATTTTTTAACATTAATTTTCAATGAATCAATCATGGTTGTTTAAACTGTTAAAAAACTACTGAAAGGTTCATAATATAGTAAATAATGTTGTACAAATTTTAAACAACATTTTTTCTGTGTAGCAAAAGTCTGAATATGTAGCCTATACTACCAGTGACAATCGCCCACCTCCTCCCTGCCTATTTTACACCCAAAATTAGAGCCAAGTTCATGACCTCGTGACCCCTACATGTCAAGCAAATAGAAGGCCCTCCTTCCTATCAAGTCTGGAGTGATTGTCTGTCGCATGAAATCAAAGAATTTATCAAGATATCTGGTATGGAGCTACATACAGCATCAAGCCTCAACATAATTGTACTTTTCAAAATGTTTATTTCTTATTTACTATACCTCATAAGACCTGGTGAGCTGTGTCATATTAAAGCTATTTGTAAGTTACGAAAGACTTTACATAGGATTGGTGACCCTTTTCTGTTATACAGTGCGTATCAAAAAAAAGTTTACACTTTGAACAAGCCCTGGGAATCAAAAAATATACATGTGGGTAATTTTTTCACATATAATCTTAGGTTTGGGTCTCATCTAACCAATGAAAGTAAAAGTTTTGACAGAATGTTACACCTGAGTGAGCACTGTCCATTTTTGTAAAGCTCGCAAAAATCTGTTTGCGGAGAAATACTCGTTTTCACGCTGTGTCAAGGGGAAATGGTGAAATCAAACTTACCCTGCGAAACGTTTCTCATACATTTCCCAAGCATTTTGTAACAATTTTGCCACCCAAAAGAAATTTCAATAATTAGTAAGCACAACCTTTACCCTTTTTGTCCCAGCTGGATCTGAGGACATTACTGAATTTTAACAAAAGTTTATATCAGACATCTCCAGCATTTTTTCATTAAGTTTTTATTATCTAAAGTGGGTTTACATTTCATTTTTCATTTAATACTTGTTTCTCCACACCTTTTCCAAGCTTGACAATGATTAACAAAATGAAAATCAAGCCGTAAGTCATTTCATGTAAATCACAGCTCAGTGTAAAGCAAATATCGTCACGATGGCCTCGGTGTGTGGGGGAGTGGGGTGGGGGCGCAATGCACTCTTCGAAGTGTTTTGGCCAAGGAAACAAGTTAAAAAGGTAAAAGATATCTTCAAATCAGTTTTACTAGCTAAACTCCACGTGTTCTTCATGATTAAGGTCTATTTTTATTCGCATTTCTATTTCAAAGTTCAGCACAAATCATTTTTCACTAACTTTTCCAAAGGAAGTGGTGCTCACTCAAGCGGAAATATTTTTCGACAGTTATATTGTCATCTGCTTAAATGGACCTGTACCGATGTTGAAAAGTGGAAAAATCTTCAGGATATTACAAATGTATAATTTTACAGGATTTTTCTAAGTGTAAACTTTTCTTGATACGCACTGTATAAGATATACATCAAATTTGTATTAGTATTGATTTAGTTCATAAGAAAGGAACACCAGTCATTCATCTTAAGTTGCTCGTAACTTTAAGTCTTATACTAAGGGCCACCCCGGGAGTGTTTCACAAAGCACCCTGACAGTGATTTTCACTGATTTATTTGTTCTGAACCAATCAGATGCACAGATTTCAGAAGCTTTTATCAGTTTTGTACACTGTTTGTTTCATAAAATTCTGCCCTATACATGTGCTTCTGACAATCCTCGTCATAGACCTAACTAAATTCACGTTTTCTTTGCAACCATTTGATAAATTGAATCATATTTTGAAAGCATCTCAAACAATAGCTATGATCTGACCACATGGCTAATTACAGGAATATTATTATCAATATCTTTGTGGTTTCACCAAATATCTCTTTCCTTAATCCACGTTTTATTAATCATGAGTAACTGGCCATGTGACAAGCCAGGTAGGCTACATTGCACTAAATGGAAACCTCCTCATGTTCTGTACTCTTCTCTTTCAGAAATGAATAGAGAAATGTTTTAATGATATTCTTCAATACCAATCAGAATCAAATGCACTGCTTGATTTATTTAAAGCATTATTTTCCACTAAAAGTGTAAGATTTTTTTTGTAACAATCACTTCACTTGCTGTCATCTAAAAATGAATTAAACTGAAAGTCCTGAAATATTCAGAGTTAATGAATTATATTTAATAGGAACATAATATTCCTTCGGGAAACAATGCCGTCAGAAAAGAAATATTTTTTTTCTAATTTTCAAAATTGTCAATAACATTTCTAATAAATATAACACATTTCAAGGATTTCAGAAAATGCCAGGGCCAATTTGAAGAATGGTATGCGATCAGCATACGACCCCAAAGAATATCCTGTCTTGATTTGAGTCAATTGGTAAATCTTGAATATTTATTCCTTACAACTACTTAGATGCTGGAAACAGCACATTTAACTGAATCCACCGGCCAACATCTTTTTCCATCAGAGAAAAATGTAAGATCAGGAAAATTTTTGTATAATAAACATGCTAAAATTGAGCAAACAGAATAAGAAAGAGAGCAAAATCTAGAGCAACAGGAACATTTATCATCTTAATGGCGACAAAATGCTTCTTGGAAGCTGCACTGCATTTATTTCTTTATCTCAAAATATGATACATCTTTCATGAGAGATACATGGAGCATCCATCACCATGGAAACAAGAGATGATTTCTTCCCATTATCAAGTTGAATTACAAGAGCAAAAAACAATGGGTTCACATCCTAGATGCATTATTAAACATTTATGATAAGAATATTGATGAATATAGGATCCTAATAAATGCAGAACATTGGAATAAATGTTAAAAAATAAGCCTTGAGAAGACCTGTGATTTCAATGATTTCAAAACACATCCCCCCCATTTCATCATCGGCAATAAGATGGAAAGATGCTGAATGGGAGATCCCCCAAAAAGGAATGGTACAGACCTGAGACAAATTAGAGTCTATTCTTAATTTCGAAATAAAGAAAAGTTAACTGTAGATATTCAGTAAAACAATCTATTAAAGTAGGCCAACTTAGAGGCACAGCTTGACCTTCTTTTAACAGTCCTAAAAAATGCACTTGTCTAGAAATAAGAACAAATCCTAGATACCTCTAGTTAAATCTAGGTAGCAATCAAGGAGCCAACGAGGTCTCAGAATTCAATTCAAACCCAACACTGGATCTATTCTACTTAGTACAGAGGTAATGTTCTAAAGGTCAAGAGTTAACATGAATACCATTGAAGGATTAATCACATTTTGGCTGCCTCCTCGACTCAGCCTCCCCCCCCCCTATCATTGAATTCTAGGGCCCTGTTGCCCAAAAGTATTCATTACAATAACTTTGCCATTTAATAGTAACCTCCATGAAATCCTTGATTTTGATTGGCCGTTGTTACCATGGCAGTTACATAATCACAACTCTTCAAACAGGTCATCAATGTAAATTTTCCCGTCCTTCGAAGGTACTAATGAATCATTGCATTAGAAAGGATTGAACCTAAATGTTCAAATTATCCACCTTCCCCTCACAAAAAAAAAATTAAGGAATAAAAACAAGCATAAAATTCTTGTATCTTGGAACAACAGTGATATTCAATACAGTGACTCTCATAAATTTAATATCTGAAGTTAAAAAACTGATTAAAAATAGATTTTTCTGAGAAACTTCAAACTGATATTTTGTCAACAATGTAATGATGCCAGCTATATGGCATGATGATGAATTCAATTTTTGTTTTCATACAGACATCCTCTAGGGGGTATGAGTTTCCATGGTTACCTAATATATCAAGAGATGACTAAAGCTTGGTCAAGGTTGTTAGCTGGACTTGTCTGGAAATATATTGTATATCATAACCATAAATAACCATATAATTATGATTTGTAGGTCATGATACATGTATATATCAGATTAATAGTAGTTGTAAGATTATCCAGTGTCATGCACATATAGTGCATAGGAAGTACAAACTCTATGCACGAAGAGAGTGAAACGATGGAGAAAGTCACCTGCAAATTTGGTCAGTCAAACTCTTCTCATCCTTTCACATTCAATTTCAAGGCCCCATATAATCTTTAGTTAGATACTATCACTGCATAAGATACTTTTCCCAGTTAACTTATTTTATGTTTTTTTACACAATACTATGTTCAATACTACAGTAAAAAAGTATCCAAAGTTCCAAACCCTATTATTCAGAGGACCAGGGTCCCATTTAACAAAGTGCTGCGATTGATCCAATCAGTCACTACTAAGGAGAGCCTTCAATAGACCAGTTCGTAGTTACATAAGGGACAATTTTGGTCAAATGACCTTTCATTTATTTCATTATGATAGGCAGATTTCAAAGCAGGATATAACATATGCATGCCTTACATAGCAGGATGAAGAATTGAATTATACCAGGTGACTAGAACAGCACACCATTGAAGACTCCATGAGAGTATTTGTTGCATTTCTACTTTGAATGCATATTATAGCATGTTGTACAATGTACTTGGCAAACTGCAGTGAAATACCAGTCGTGGACGCATTTTTGTTCTTTGTGGATGCAAATGAAAAACACAATTGAAACGAATATATGAATAATCAAGACACCAAAGTTGGTGCTTATCTCATTAAATTTTAAACCACCATGCCACTTCAGTACAAATGACCTTTCTCTGATCATGCGCAGAATCTTCTGATCATGCGCAGAATGGAACTACGAACTGGCTTATTTCATCATCTAGAATATTCAGAGTACTTTCTTAATATGATTTAAACTCATACAAACACCATTGTCCTGACAAATTAGTATGCACTTTGTTTCCAAAGGGACATTGTGTATTTTTGTTATATGAAGAATCATTACAGTAACGATTTTTGGTGATATTGATTGGGTCATTTACAATTCTTTGTGAAGGGGGGGGGGGCAATCCTGTATTTATTGTCACGTTCTCACAAAAAATGTTTATTTGAATAACCCAATCTATATATATAATGATTTTCTAGTTACAAAAAAAGGTGATAATGGACTTAATGGTAATGAAAATGTTCAAGAATGTTAGGATTAATGTGTACATCATTGCCCATTCTTATTGGTATGGCAGAAGGGCATTAACTCTGGTGTGTACTGTATCTATATCATGTAGTGCATGCTTGAACCAAGGACCTTATGCCAGCCAATTTTTATTGAAAAATCACTGTGCATATGCATCCTCCTGTTGTTCTGTAAGCCAGGCGACAATGCTTTGCATAATTCAGCAGCTGAGAACCAGAAGGTCGCTATTACCATTGACTTTGTACAGCAAGAATAGCGCCCTTCTGGTTCTCAATGGGACATCTTTCAGCTGCAATAACGCACTTCTGGCTCTCAACCGGCGATAACATAGAAACATGTCATGAACCTCAGTCTCGGCATCACCACTGTACCACAAGAAAGATTTTAATTCCCACCACAGATGAACTGGAACACAATTCATGGATGCGACAGACATCGCAGAGTCCTCCCCCTAGAGGAAAGGCTTTTCATTTAGAGTCTATGGCAACCCATTTATTCATTAAATTGAGATGAGGCCTGAACGTTCCAATGCAAGGGCACATGACTTGTGCTAAATGCATTTATTGCCCCATCTTCGCCTCCTCCTCCCTTCCTACCTTCTAATGAGAACTCAGAAGTACAGTATACGCTGTCCGTCACTTTGTTTTCTTTCCCATTTACATATGCCAAATAATGAACTGGTTTTAAGTAAAATTAGAAAGTTTGCTTTCTAAATTAGAAAGAAGTGTAAACCTAAGATTACAAAGATCACATACTTTCGAGTAATAAAATAAATAGGCCAATAGTGTTTCATACAGTAATCGGGTTGAGAGCACTTTTGTAACTTAAAAATCATTGACAACAAGTTTTATGAAATCCTCCCCAGGCCCAGGTTCTACAAGAATATATTTCATTTTTCCTGATGAAATGATAGTTTGGCTGTAACACATATTCTGTTAATTTCTTAAGATCTAAATGAGTTCATCTGCTGTCTAATTCATTAGCATGTACAATTAGGGTATAGTATGTTATTTTTTTTTTATTACTTGAAGAAAAGTGAACATGTGAAAGCTTTATACAGTGACATATTGAAATAATTGAAATACAGGTGAGATCAAAATTGAAAAAAAGAAACTGTTAAACAATAAAGCCATAGGATTTCTTTTTCAAAAAACTTATATACCATGCTCCAGATTTAGATATGAATGTAAACATACAAAATCTTGTCTGAAAACATTGTGTAAAAATGTACACAGTAAAAAAAAATTATACAACGTTGTTTACTATATTATGAACCTTACAGTAATTGTTTAAACCGTTTAAACAAATGTTTAAATCTTAAGCAACAAAGTTTAATTTTTAATATCTAATCTTCAATAAATTAAACATGATTGTTTAAACGGTTAAACAAATACTGTAAGGTTCATAAAGTAAACAGCGTTGTATAAAATCTTAAACAGCGTTTTTACTGTGTAGGAAAACACGTTGCCAAAAAAATAACATGGAAAAGCATTATAGACTAGATAATCCACAAACCACTGGGGGGAGGGTAGTGCTACACTTATAGTACTAGAAAATGAAAATAGTTCACCACAGTTCATAACCTTTCTATTTCGGAACCACACAAAAGTTATCAAAGGCAAGGAAATGGGAAAGGAAAACACGATCCTTCACAGATTCTTAATAAATTTGACATAGCAATAGCTAGTTTGTAGAAAGAAGATCCCAGACCAACGCTGCGCTACCCTGATGGGCATTTCATTCTCCGCAAATAGGTTGCTATGGCAACCATTTCCACTGGCAGGAGGTGCAGAATTTTGACATCGTAGCCGGTGAGGAGGAAAAAAGAAGCGATCATAATGCATAGGGAATGGATGAACGGAGTGAGAGAAAGGGTGACTCTCTCACACGCATTTCTCTTATTTTAGATGTCATTCTCTTTCTCTTGATACCAAAGAAAAACAACCCAAGAGGGAGATTGGTTGAATGATGATACTATCACTATTATCTCTCAGGGAAGCAACATTATTATTTCAGTACCCAGTCTTGGGGCCTGTGAGAATTTTTCAAGTGTCAACAACAAGAATAGATCTACAAAAAAAAAATTATTTCAAGGCATATTCCCCTTGATGTTATGAGAAATATTAGTGTTTGCTAAAGGAAATAACAATCAAGGAACATCATTCATGAAGGATGCAATCAAACAGAAATTCCTTCATTTATTTCATGAGTATAATAAGGAGTTACGGAGCAAGGTCAAATTTTTCTTTTACAATATCTGAATTCAAGCTTGTTTCAGAATTCTTGTTTACAATCAGAAGTACATTTATTGCATATCACTCATGAAAGTTCAAGAAAAATGTGGGAACAAACACAAGTGGAATAATGTGATAACAAGTTAAAACTGAATAACGAAAAATGAATCTTATTTTGTTTTCAACCATCGAACAAAACAAAAGAGAGGTACTGACACATCCCTGTGGGACCCCTCATAGACTCAAAACATAAAACAGAACATAGCTCAGATCATGCATTGCATTACATCATGTTACCGTCACATTATCCAACTCCTTTGCACTCCTTCAAATTCCCTGATATGCCCCATTCTCTCCCTCCCGTCTCCGTGCCCCCCCCCCTGTATCTCTCTCCCTCCCGCCTCCCATCTCCCTGCTCCCCCCTCTCTCTCTCACTATGAAATGACATGTCATGACACTAAAAATGTTGCCTCCTAGTCTGAGCATTTCCCATATGGGATGGCAAATAAACGAGAACAAATATTTGCAATCCAAACCAACACCGATTTCCCATCTATTATAGTTGAAGAATTACAGCCACTGCTTTTATCTTAATCATCCATGACTCATAAATCTCTCTTTGTTTCTGTTTATCTTTCCTTTTTAAAGATTTTACATAACTCTACTGCTCCTAAACTTCTTAAATCTTTCAGTCAATATTATTTAATATTATTTTAAACTGCAAGTATTAAGAGGTTACTGTTTGGACAAGAGAAACAGGTTACTAGTACTACTATTGGTAAACCTGATCTGTGTAAGATGCGAAACTGTCCATCAAACAATTCATTCAGAAAAACTCATTTGAAGCCTGGGTTTCATCAGTTTTCATACGTCAAATTGGCAACATAAGTAATTTTTGTACAATTTAAGTTTTCCTTTGAAGTTCATGTACCATAGATGAAAATACACTGTAAAAAATGAAGTGCTAATTTAGCACTTACAGTGCTCCTATAGTGACTGCACTGTAAGTGCTAAATTAGCACTTCATTTTTTACAGTGTATATAGATTAATAAGGGATGTATTTTTAAGTTGAAATTTCTCAATTTCCAGAAAAGGGCAGTGTTTTGAAGATTGAGAATTTTGGTAAAAGTAATAATCAGCAAAATATAGAAATAAAAATCCTTATATAAAAATGAATACAAAAAAGATGCTTACCGATGAAGGAATGAGTTAAGAGTAATAATCATAGAAATATAGATATGAATGAGAAATGAAGCTGTCCATCATGACTATTTTGGGGGCGGGGTCAGTAGAAATAGAGCAAAACAAAGTTGCAAACCACTGGTGGAATCTCAATTAAATCAAACATTGGGGAGTCTCAAGACGGCAAACACTGACTGGGGTAAACAACCTCCCGCGACATCTATTCATCTTCTACATCGATGCCGCAGTGATGAGACTCGGTGGTAAATAGCGCAGATCACCACGGCCTAAATGTCATGTTTGATCAGGGGGTCCCCAAATTCCTTCTGTCGATGCCGTCGCACGAATCAACCCACAAGGAGACCCACAAGAGTCTATTTTATTTCCCGAAGATCACCAAAAATACAAACAAGTTGGAGACGGTTTAAACGGGATGGTTCCTTGCAAATGGATGGAATGCTTTTTAATTTAATTACAATCATTATAAATCAATCAAGTTTCATGGCTCGAAATCATTTTTGAAAATAATGGAAGGCAAATAGTGAAGCTCCAAATAGAATATTTCTGAATAGACAGTGCCTCATAAAAGGCCATTATTATTAATCATTCTCAATGACTATTACAGAAAGGGGGGGAGCTGAGTGAGATTGAGCATTAGCTGATATGTTCAAATTACCATCTGGAACATGAGCAACTGCAAGTTACTTTTTGGAATAAGTAGGGGAAATAGCCCTTTTAAAGATAATGTATCATTTTTCATTGTTACATGAAATGTACATGAGGTGCAAAGAAACACACATAATACTGATATTTGAATATATTGACTTTCTCAATGGTGATACCCCCACGTTCAAACCCTTAACCTTTTTAGGTCCTACGTCTGATATGTTTATCAGATCCTAATGAATAAACAGTCTTGTCTCAGGAACTAAATAAATAAAGAGAATAAATTGAGAATGAACAGAGTTATGAGGCCTTGTCCGAGGCTAAAAAACCCTTTGCAATGATGACTCCCAGCTATTATACTGAAGCAGGGCGCAGGTGGATCCTTGAGACTAGAAGAGTGCCATTCCTGACCTAGCACCTGTAAGGTGGTTATGGATCGTCAAATATGCCCCCCCTCAAGAAAGATAAATCTACGCAGTTGTACATCAGACAGGGGTTCCTAGATCTGAGCCTCACAAGGCCCTATTTAGTTAAATTATACAGCTACACAAAGTTTAGGATGAACAAATCAACATTATCTTCTACTTTGACACATGTTATATGACTGGAGACAATTATCATTTGCATAATCGATAACATTTTAAGTGACCGAAGGTTTTAGTTTCACAATGATTTTTGCAATAAAACCAGAACATCTACTTCACAATAATGTTACATCCATTAAGTGGCACTCCCCCCCCCAAAAAAAAAAATCTATACAAAAAATAAATAAAGGGGAACAGTTTATGTTAAAAAGAAAGCGGAAATCAAAACTTGTGATATCCCAAGTGGAAAACTGTTACTTTCAATAAAAAGAATGTATTTGGAAAAAGGTGATAATTTATTAAAATTTAAAACTTTACAACTCACAACATGCACAAGGACAGTTATAACAGTGATAACTGCAAACAATCACAGCCATGTTAATACATGTGGTGTACGGGGGAAAGGGTTGCAGAAATATGGTGTTTGTATAGTATTGCTTTTTGCATCCAATTTTCTTACACTTAAAGTAAAACAATCAAACAACATATTTTTATTCCTTAAGTCACTGCTCAACTTAAAATCAAGCAGGAAGTTGAAGAAAGTGTGACTGTTTCTTCAAAGCCCAAGCACGTCCTAAAGACATCAAAGAATCTATACCAGACTCGGGAGGGAAACTGTGAGAGAGAGTGTCTAAAGTAGCCGGCTGTTTTCTATGGTATAGCTTTTCACAAAGCGGCTCTTATCACCCCTGAAAGGACAGACCTAAAGGACCATTGAAAACCGATTCAGTTTCGGATATGAAACACCACGGCACTGCCATACAGACCATCTAGCTGAATAAGGAAAAAGTCATGTTTTTATATTTCTTCTTTGAAGTTTCGACTTTCTCCCTTTCATTATGTTTCTGATTCTGTGTCTCTTGCCGTTCTTTATAAGATAAGAGAGAGAGAGAGTGGAGTTGGAGGGAGGATTTCGCTGAAATTCATATTAACCTCATAATATCAATAATGGTTATAGCTACTTCTAACTGGTACTAAAATCCTTTTCTTGGTGGGGCCTTCTTTCTTTATCTAACCTTCTGATTTGTTAATTAATCGGTGATCTATGAAACGTGTATAAACACAAAAACCTGCTCTGCAACCATTCAGGCAAAATCAAACTTGGAATCATAGACAAGATAATAACTATTATTGACAAAATCAATCAATTGCTTGGTATTCATTTACTTCCCCTCATTTCCATGGTATTAATGAAGTTAAATGGAAAGAATAATATCAGGGCAAATCAACTTGTCACAACGGTCTCTTTGAGAATGATTGAGGAGAATATTCATTCATTATTTACAAAGTCTATTCAGCGACTCCAGCACCCGCACAGTGTCACTATGGTCTTATCCATCATTTTACAATCGTCAATGTTTCCTGACTTTCTTCCTCTTCTGTTTTCTATTCCACTGCGCCATCCTCACACCTTCAGACCTGGAGCACATCTTAAACTCGTGTCCATGGATGATTTTAATTAATGCCATTCTGAAAAGGTTATTTCCATGACAACCGTTAATGGAAAAACTTTAAATTGGCTTGTTTCTCTAGGCAGAAAGCTCATTGTTATTGATCACTGTAATTCCTCTTCATCACAGAGATCACAGATATGCCAAATTTTGGTCACGAAACTGCTACTGTGGGGGAAAAGTGCAAATCCTATTTTCTACACGTGACATGACCTTTACTTGAAATGCAAATCTAATCCGATCCCCGAATTTGCAGAGTGCTACTGTTTTCTCTTCAAATGATTAAAGTCCTGAAAGACTAATTGATATCAACATATTTGTTTTTACTTATACACCTTACCCTTATCCATTTAGGGCTGGATAATTCCACTTCTATATCGATCTCATTTTTCCTTCAAATTACATGAAGACGCTGGATTAGTACTATTTTATGAACCGCTTCAACCAAAAAGTGAAAAACTTTTTATCAAGAAAATGGATCCAAATGGTTTAGAAAGTAAAGGCTAAATACAAAGGATAGGAAGATTCACATCAAAAAGACATTCATCCATATCAACCTGTCCCCTGAAGATGTCAAGCCATTAGTCCCCTGGCTATTTTCATGTTTTCTTATGACCATTCATAGAAAGAATATTTTGAAAATGAATATTATTGTTAAATCTACTCTACTTAACTCGTTACATAGTTATACTTGCGCCATAACCTGTATTTCAAACTTTATGACATAATAACTAGAGTCACTTACTTACATTGTTGGTTTTACTGAACAAATCAACATGGACAAATTCTTATCTTATCACTATCTGCTTTTGTTTGTCGGCAACCCAGTACCATCAAAGTATTCTGAATCAAGACATAAATCGATCTGTTATGCCTTTTTAATAGCTAAATAAAGACACCATTATGAGTTCAATGTTGATAATCAAAACTTAATACTCTAAACAAAAGGTTTGTGAGGGCAAGGTACTAAACAGAAGGTCAATCTCATTGGGATAGATAGAACATTGAACTTGGCTGGCTTGGAGTATTCACAAAGATATACAAAACTTGTTCTCTAAAATTTACACAACCAGAAGAATCTCACAGACTTAATTGATTTTTTTTTTCTTCTTTGATGATATTAGCAATTGTTTTATAACACAATAAAAAAATTTCCCAATGCTAATGCTGTTAAAAAACCTCACTTGTAAAAAAAAAAAAAATGTTATCATTGTACATTCAAAAGGTGAATTAAAAAAATCAACACCTACGGATGTAAATTCAAAATCCATTTTGGTTATATATATATTTTGTAACCATGATTTAGATTGGTTGAGCTCTCAACTAAATATTAGTGAGGTAAACTACACATATGTGAAAGCGGGATAAAAAAGAAACCAACTGTACTAAGAACATTTAAAACTTATTCAAGCAAGCATATACACTTGAATAAACACTCCAGCCCATCTTAATCCAGTTTAGGAAGTAATGTTAAATACAGGTCAGGCATACCTCACTCAACCTTTTTAGTATGTTCTCACATTCTACAACACTCCTGCACATCAATCAGGTTGAGGATGTTGCTCCCTGATGAATTCGCACCTATAACATATGAAGAACATGATTAAAATCCTGAGAAGGCTTTCACACTATACCCCTCCCCCCTCCTCCTCAGACTTATTAAACAGGTTGATTGCTCAGTCTGACACCCTCAACATTCATTTGATTTAAAGGATATATCAGGACATCCGACTGAAGTAGGTTGACCAGACATAATATGTTTTCAAACTAATGATTAGAAGTTTCTGAAATGTAAACTACAATACGGGAAGGGTTCACATTTCAATAAACTTCCCAGTAAAGTTTGACGAAATGGGGTCCATTGGCGTTTAACTGTGTCAGGTAGAATGCAGAATGCAGAAGATAACATAAAAAAAATTTCTGAAGACTTCTGCCAATGATGTTTAGTGACAGAACTTGCTATTCATAAGCTAATGGAAATCCTTGCATCTGGTCAGTACATTAAAAATGCTTTTCTGATACCATAATTGTTAAGTCTATACTTCAATTAGAAGATTGGAAGGGATAAGGCCCTAACTTAAGTGGGATTCCTAAAGGCCGGTAGCTCAACTAAAAGGAGAGCAAACTTTTGTTAAGGTACAGTACCTAGGTACTACAGGTTCCACGAGCCTAATTACATCAGGAGGGCTAAAGATATTCGTTCGACCCAACCCATTCGAATTTTTGTCAATTTGATATTGCTGATTGACAAAAATGTATGAATGTGATTCAAAATCTAACACTGATTCTAGAAATGGTAACTACTGAACTTACTTCGCCCAAATTGGGAAGATAAATAAGTGACTTGGAACTATTTTTTGACTGACGGAATAATTAGGGCTATTTTACTGTTTCAGTTGATGAATTCGATCGATTCATAGTTATCTTCATAAATGGCGATTTATTTTTAAAATGAGCTGGCTACGGTACCCTTTCCTGGTCAGATTTGGAATGTCAGATATATATCCTATCCATTGGTAGTAAACATTCCACCCTCTAATTTCACATTTATTTTTTATGAATTTTTCAAAAGTGCCATTTTAACACACAAGTCTATGGGGAATGTTTTACGCGCGTGACACCGACAGGTTTCACGAGCCTAATAACAACAGAAAGGTAGAAGATATTCATTCAACCCAACCCATTCTCAAGCTTTTTAATTTGATATAGCTGTTTGATGAAAGTGTATGCATATGATTCACCATCAAACAGTGATTCTAGGAAGGACAATCACTACATTTCCTTTGTCTGAAATGGGGAAGAAATATCACTTATTTTTCAAACTATTTGACTATCATATCTCACATGATTTTTTTTTTAAATAAATGTTGATTTATTTTTTAAATGAGCTGGTCAACATAAGCCCTACCCTTTTACGGTGAGATACGAAATGTCAGATTCCTACCCACTGGTAGTTAATATTAGTCCCCCTAAATTCATTTGTACTTTTTATGATTTTTGTTAAAATTTTATTTCAACACACATGTCTATAGGGAAATGTTTACACCCGTGGCACCTATAAAGGGCCCCACTCCCCCTCTCTTTCCCTGCTCAATACATTCCATAGTTGCCAATTTACCCTATTTGTAATGAGGTCTTCTGACCCCTTGATGCAGTCCACCCACCTGATACCACCCCCCTCCTGTCTGTTGCTGAAAGAAATGTCTATCAGTAATACAAACATGGACATATTCACCAAGCATACAGTCAGCCAACTTGGGCTTCTCTGACCTAATGTACACTAAAAACAATTGCAAGTTCAACTAACTTCAGCATCTCACATATACATGGACGGTATCTGTAGATAACAACAGGCATGGTGGCTCAGTGGTAGAGCGTCCGCCTCATGGATGGGAGGTCGTGGGTTTGATCCCTGGCCGAGTCATACCAGACTTATAAAAATGGGACCTTCTGCCTTCTTGCTAGGCGCTCAGCATTTTAGATTGGAAAAGGGTAATAATAACATAATGTTGAGCAGGGCCCGCTGGAAGAGCAGTTTTCTAACTGAAGTGGCTACCCTGGGTAAATAAAACATTATTATTATAATCATCAGATACTGCACCACTTCCAAATGTGATAGCATCTATAATGCAAATATACCTTACATTATTGTGATGGAAAAGCAAGAGGCATATTCATTTCTGATTTATATCTTATCCAGATTTCCGACATTCACTATGGAAGAAGAAAAAAAATCAGATTCAACACTTCACTATTTTAGCATATATTTCTTCCCATTCAGTTTGAATATAAAACTATGTACCATAACTGAACAAACATTACTGTAATGCTCTCTGAACATCATTCAAAAGGAATTAGTCTCATGTTTAGTAGGCTAGAACATGATAATATGACCTAGAATCTCTATTTAGTGAAATATTTTAGTGCAAACCAATGAATTATACCATCTAGATCAGTCTTATTGTCTAATTCTTTAATTCCCGTGGGATTCCCTTTTTTTATCGCTTTCAAGTTTTAGTCATGTTATATTTGCATTGAATTTGTTCTCACTCTTTCAAACCGGACTAAAGTAATTAAAATGCTGACAGAAAATTCAAGGCGAATAAGAGTTGATTAATTTTGAGAATCCGTAGTAAAACCCAGAATCATGATATTGCTCCACTTGCAGAGACAATAATTGCAAATCAGAACAGAAATGTTGCTTTTCTAAACCTAACCTAATAACTCTGACAAACAAAAAAATAGTTTTAAAAAATGCAAATACATTCCCTTCTAACTTATAATACCAATGGCTTTCCTGAATCTATCATTTAAGAACCTCATTTTTTTCTTTATTAATATATTTTTACTTTCCACTTTTGAACACCCCCCCCCTTAAATGCTGCCTGAGGCACTTGATTCAATGCACCCGTGATACGCCACTGTCTCTACGAACATTCATCCTTTATCTCTCACATGACTTTCTTCTTCATTTTGAACAAGTACAAAGAAAGTACTCCTTCCTAGAATCAATCTAACCAACCTCATGCACAGACACACTCTCAATCAAATATCTTCCAAATCCTCATAATTAATGCACATATCCAATATGTCATACACAAAATAGGATCAAGAATGAAAGAATAGAAAGCCGTTTCCCCCCAGTCTTTTCTCCAAGTTTCTTTTCATTGCTCGAGGGCACTCTCTTCTAATGACATCATTACGACCCGATGCACTACCAAATCATATTAAATATACACCAGCTTCTTTTCACTGGGCGGAACTACTAGCTTCACAGAACAAAACTAAAAGAAGAAAAATGGAGGGAAAACGTGATCTTGACCTCATAATATTTTCTTTTTTGTAGGCGGTGGGCAGTCAACAAAAACAGAAATTGACCACTGACCATTTGGTTTTAAAGACAGGCTACAGGCCTATACAGCTTGATTCAATTTCTGATATTATAATCAGTGACCTTGTCTAAAGCGTATATCCATTCTCATGGATACTTTCAGCATGTACTAAATATATTCATTCATATCTTTTTGTTATAATGTTAAATGAATGCAGAATCATAATGTGTTCATGCAAGTTCATCTGCATTAGGAGTAGACAATGAGAGATTCAACTTCACTCTCAACACAATTGAAATTTACCTGGAAACTTTCAGCTTTTCACCACGTAATAGGTCTATGTATTCATAATAATATAATTCTGCTCTCCTATTACTTTAATAGTAGATAT
The DNA here is from genome assembly GCF_037042905.1 of Lytechinus pictus. NCBI lineage: Eukaryota > Metazoa > Echinodermata > Echinoidea > Temnopleuroida > Toxopneustidae > Lytechinus > Lytechinus pictus. The sequence goes on along the minus strand of NC_087258.1, from coordinate 27,422,275 downwards.
GTACTGATATGAATATTTATATACAATAGCCGATAGGCCTAATTATTAGCATTTTAGTCTCAAATAAAAATTGCTTGTTTTCAAAACACAACTCTCTCTGGACTTGACAAACAAAATTTAAGGAACAGAAAGATCTTCGATGAGGAAATCAAATGTATTACATTGAAACAGTCAATAGAGACATAATACCCCAAGGCTTTTCCGTAATATTCCAAATTGACTTCCAAGGACAGGCAGGAGTAAACCTCAAAAGCCAAAAACCGTTCAAAAGAAACCCTAAACCAAATTATGTTCTGGCAGTCATTTGCTTTTCATTTGTAATACAAATAAACCATCAGCCAGAGAACAAACCCGGGGGAAACAACACAGCCTTGCATATTGACTATCATTCAGGTTAGGATGGTAATACCTAATAGTGATACAGCTAGCTTCCCTAACGCTAGTGGTTCATCTGAGAAAAAATTCCTAAGAAAATCAAATGAAATATGTTCATCACGTTCTGTTTTCCTGTATATAATCAAGGGCAACGGACAGTATTATTGCCTCCCGCCATACCAACCATCTTTTCTGCCTTATCTCCATCTTTCAATTTTCCTCAACCATCTTTGATAACATTTGCTGTATCTCTTCATTTATTTTGCTTCCCTCTATTACACTCATACTGTTATTTGCTTTGATTTCCTGTCTCATATGTCTCTAGAGGGCCGTCTGCACCATCCCGAGTTTTCAAATTAGCGCGCTATTTCTGATCCGGCAAATTATCCCGATCTGAAAAATCTCGAGATAGTTGGCGGTGCAAACGCAATTATCGCGCTAGTTCGTAGGATTAATCTCGAGATTGCAATCCCAAGTCAACTCGGGTTTATTTGCAAAATAGCGCGCTATTTTACGAATTATCCCGCTAATTCGTCGGTGCAGACGCACTCGAGATTGGACTCGGGGTAATTTATTCATGACGTCAGTCCATAATGCAATTCGCGTTCCACTTCCGCCTTGGTCAAAACATAAACACGTGCGAAAGTCAACTTTATACATGCGAATAGCGTTCATAAGCAACGATGGTGTCCCACCAGTGAATGGATTTTGGGAGAGACCAAACCGAAGGGGGAGGCGCTCATCGACGATGGTCATATTCAATAACAACACTGACAGCAGTTGTTTTATTCCTTCGCAAAATGTGAGCAAATAGCATTTCTTTCCTCCTTCTCTCCCTCTCTCTCTCTCTGTCGTTGCCTCCTACTCCGCCATCATATTTAACGAAGAATACATCACTTCTTCACTCGCTGAGCTGAGAGGATTGTTGCATAACACCGGTTGAATTCGGCGAAAGTGCTAGTGAAAGGAGTACATTGCTTGCATATCGCGGGAAGTTATTCAAAAGCGCGGGACGTTGAAACTCCAAGATCCGAAAGTGCGCATGCTCGTAATATCGGGCTTGTTGCCTCGCTCGAGCAGGAATCGCTCTTCGTGGGATGGTGCAGACGGGGTTTCTTGAATCTCGAGATTAATCGCGAAGAGGGCTGATCGGGCTAAAATCTCGAGATTGAGCAAACTCGAGATGGTGCAGCACCGCCTTAGGTAAGGTCTGAAGATGGATCAGAGGTCATCATTATCAATTCAAACTCCCCCCCCCACACACACATTATTATGATTCTCTGGCTTTTTTCCCCATCTTGTTCTTGCCTTCTTTATTTCTCTTTTTTTTAAAACCAACTACTGCCTTTTAAAACTTTTGCTTGTGACATCCTAGACCGCATCCACCTCTGTCCTACCTCTTCCTCTCCCTTCTCTCTTGCTCTCTTTCTATTCCCTCCCCCCTCTCCAGCTCCCCCTGACCCCTGTCCTCTCCTATTTCCATCTGTTCCTCTCCCCTTCCCTGCAACCCCCCTTGAGTAATTCATCTGACCATTTTCCTTATTTTTTTACCCCATCTCTTTTTTGTTTCTATCTAATCCCCCCCCCATACCCTATCATAGGCATGCATTCATCTCCAATATCATTTCCATTTTACATCCTGAATGGAAGATGCTGGTATAATAGATACTGTTGACAAAACTAGCTTAAAATCAACATGTCATTGTGTGTACACATTATACATGGTATATGAACTTCGGCTGATACATTATTTGCATTTAATTATGCATCCATGGTAACAATACAAGCTAAGTCAACTAATCATTCCCACGACTGGATTAATAAGGCTATTAACAATAGTTTGCAAGAATTGTGCAAACAGAAACGGATATTTATATCAAATGTCCAGTAGATATCTACAAGGACCTTCTGAGAGTTAAATATTATCTGAAGCCCAGTTGGTAGTATTCAGAGCCTGCATTCAGCATACATAGCAAAGGAAAATCCATGATATTATGAAGAGGCTTCATACATTTATGCATCAAACTCCTGGGTTACAAAAACTGATGCAATGGTGCCCTTTGGAAATGCAATATGTAACCTTATCATAAAGTCCCACTTAGAGGATGTTAAAGCCATTGGTCCTCTGGTAAGTTATTACCTATAAGCATTAAATATATGATAGTGGTCAACTGAATTTTCATAGATTGAAATTTGCCTCCTGACTGGCAGAAGGGCGTTAGCTTTTGCACATGCATTTCATTTCACATAGCATGCAATTGAGCTAATGCCCCTATACCAGCCACACAGATATTGATAATCGCTGTGCATGCATAATCCACCACCTTTCTGCCAACCAGACGATCATACCCCTTTCATAAACCCAATAAAACCTATCCTCCAATTAGCCGCCTAAGAGTAATGCGGATAATTCAATAAAAATTGCGTTCACAAACTCCGAAAATTATCCGCATTATTTTTACGAGCGCCCGTCCTGAAAAAGGAATAATCGTCATGACAACTGGACACGCCCCCTCCGATGCGGTTGTGTTGGAAAAGGGTGACCTTGTGACCGCACCATGGCAATTATCCGCATTATTTGGAAATACGTTCATAAACTCAAAATCTTGTCCCGATGCCGCTATTATGCGGATAATAGCAGCATCAGAATAATGCGGATAACTCTTGTCCTCCTCTGATTTTACGACCAAATTATGCTGCTATTAGCCGCATAATTGGGTTTTATTGGGTTTATGAAAGGGGTATCAGACTAATAACATATTTTGAATATGACTTACCTGATTAATGAATCGAAAAGATGATAAAGTATTCCAAATATGGTCATAACAATCCATCCAACAGGTGAGAGAGAGAGAGCATATGAAAGAGAGAGAGAAAAAAGGGAAGAAAACACAAATTTGTTAGATTTCAAGTGAAAATCAATTGTTGAATCAATCGTTAAATCAATCGTTAAATCAGTTGCTAACCTTTGTGTGACCGGATCCTGGTCTGTTTCGCATCTATAATAATCAAGCATCATTGTCAGATATGAATGGATGATGAATAAGAGTAAAAAGATACAAGTGCCCTTTTACAATCCTCTCATCTTACAATGAAAATGTTGATGTGCTGCAAGGCATGCATGCAAGCCAAGCCCAATTAATACAAAGGCTATCTACCAAGGCAGGGGGAATCATCATTTCATCCTAAACTATACACATATATAAACTGAAATCCTAAATTAGTATCATGTTTTATCCAGGGGTGTGAGTGGTCACAAATAAAAAAGATCTGGAAAAAGCTGACGAGTGTTGAAAAAGTCTGAAATAGAAAGGGCTCCCATACTTTTTGTAAAGAGGAAAGCTAAAAATAAGCTCAAATTAAGCTGAAAATCAATGCCAAAAAATCTGAAATAGGCTAAAAATCTGAACTCTAACACCCCTGTTTATAACCTCACTTGTCTAAAATCACCAAAATTATGGATTACTGCATCTACCGTTAAAGGGGAAGTTCACTCTGAAGAAAAGTTTGTCGCAAAAATAGCAGAAAAAATAATAAAAAATATTGATGAAGGTTTGAGGAAAATCCATTAAAGATTAAGAAATTTATTAAAATTTTAAGTTTTGGATTTGTGACGTCATAAACAAGCAGCTGCAGCATATGTTATGTAATACTAAATGCATAAATTTCAATTTTTTAATGGTTCGTGATGACTTACTTTTGTGTTCTTTTTAGGAACGGGTGTGAAATTATTTGTCTATTGATATATTGAAGGTACAGTAAAAACCATTTTCAGTTTTTCTGAGTAAATGACATTTCATTGACTTTTTTACCATATGATATGTAGGAAAGTTGCTCGCATATGACGTGACAAATTCAATAACTAAAATTTGAATAACTTTTTTATTATTTGATGGATTTACTGAAACCTTCAGAAATATTTCTCATTATTTTTTCTGCTATTTTTACTGTGAACTTTTTGTCAGGGTGAACTTCCCCTTTAATGACTTGGAAATAGATTAAAAGATCTTTATGCAATTCATGCAAAATTGTAGATACAGTCAACTCTTCCCAAAGTTACCGGTAGCTCATTTAGGAGAAGGCAGCCTGATATCAAACACTTGCAAGACCTTGTGTGTACACTCTTCTAATGCATTGTGCACAGTCCACCTCTTTCTTAGTAGAATTGAAGGATGGACTGAATTTGAAAAGAATTGTGATTGTTTCAATCAGTATAAGCTACGGAAATCCAAAAACGAGAGAATCCTCCATAAGTACATTGAGAAACAAAGAGGAATACACTAATTTGTCAAGAAAATGCATAACATATCTCTTATGGAATTTACAAGTTATTTAGAAAATGGATTTACATTGGGCGCTGGTGTTACTGGCTTTCCATAGTTACAATTATACGGATCAATCACACCTATATGTGAGACAGGGCACTGATCATCAAGCTCTAATTTCACAGAGAGCTGTGAAATTGGGCTAGAGTTTATTATTGCCTGTCCCTAATACGATGATTGGATGAAGGATTCTTATAGAATCCTAGGCCTCATCGTCTAGCTAAGGAAGGCTTACAAATCACGTCTTCATGTAAGATTAGTTCTTACAACATAAATACTTGTCCCTGACGACCAGCCAATCAATACAAAAGGATTCAAATTATTCACTTATTAGGTAAAATTCTGGATTACCATTTTGCTTTAAAGATTTTAAATGTAGAGAAGTTCTGGGCATGAGATTGTATTGATAAGGGAAATGTTTCAAATCTAGTTGGAAAAATGGCTATAATTATAAACATTAGCATTAGTGTAAGATTTAGGAATCATCCAATGATATAGGCCTAAATAATAAGGTATTAAATCTTAATAATGATTATCCCCTACCCCCTCTTGACCCCATCCCCCATTATTACCGGAACTCTATCATCCCAGTATAAATATCTATGGCAAGTACATTTAACCAGTATTTCTTTTAATTCCAAGTGAACAAGAACAAAGTTAATTATTGAATCATATAATTCTGACAAATGTATTTGTATAAGTATAATATCTAAGACATAGGCTTTTGTCAACAAAATTAAGAACGATATATAAGTCTACTCCATGTTTGCCATATCAAACTGCCATCGGGAACACTACATGAATATACCCACTTCAAAAAGTCTGTATCTTTAGGTGCATTCAATGACGATTTCCAAACTTAAACAGAAACATGAATCATGGTTGATAACGTAATTACAAAACGCATAAATAATGAGAAACAAAGGGTCTGTTCAATGTCCTTCATTCCCGGTCATAAAAGTAAACGTCTTTCAAATCATAATTCACAAGAAACTTTGAAAAAGATGCATTTTTACAAGCGATCAGCTCAAATTTTACGATCTTCAGCATCACGATTGAGTTTTGAAATGTCTTTAAATTTGATCTTGCAGTGGAAGCCTTCACAAGCAGGTGCCAGAATTGACCTTTCTTGAGGACAAAAGCTGTGTTAACGAAAGCGGGAAATTTAAAGACGATCGACAAATGAACAGCTTCATATTTTCGACAATTAGTCCGGGTTATAATTGAGCAAGGTGCCACACGGAAAAGGAGAAATTTTCATATAGTGCTTCAAGACCAGTTTTTTTACGCTGAATATGAATATATGAAGTAACCAGGCTGTATTCTGAAAATTAACCTGTGAGGGCGCTTTTTTCAAAATGGTCGCCAAATTTTCAGAACATTTGAATTTTCGTACATAGATTTTGACATAAACATTCAATTGCCACAACATTAGTGTCATATGAAAGACAAATAAATTTCCTACAATTTGGTACTATTTATAGGGGATAAGTAGGTCATCTGGCTGAGATTTTAAGTAGATTGGACAGTGCACCCCTGATTGTGTTTGTGTTCGGTGTTTTGTAATTGAGTTTTCAATCATAATTCATGTTGCTGTTTAAATTTAAAAATTGACATTGAACACACCCTATATTTAATTCAAACAGGACCTTTTTTTATACAGTTTGTTCACGGAGAAATCAACACACATGGTAGTTGTTTGATCTATACAAAGAGGAAAAAACAAACATTGCTTTATTGGTTGTTTTATGGAGGGATAATGCAGTTTAATGTACAAGGAAATGAGAATTACAAAGGAAATTTAATAGCACTCTTAGATAAAAAGGCACTTAAGGAAAGAGGCATGTTTTAAATAACTAATCAAAGAGAGGCTCACCTTAGTCAAAAATCAGTATTATGTGACAGTGGATGGCCTTGAAGTAAAGTGCTTAGACATATTTTGTCCTGCTGAATTATCAAGCAATATTACAAAAGCTGTATAATTATTCAAGGATTCAATTTTTTTAAAGTTGTGATTCTCAAATAATTTTCTTAGTATAAGAATGAAAGTTGATAAATCAAACCACTTTATTAACATTCACCATGGGATTATTTCATGGCTCACTGCATTCACATAGTTTATTTCTTTGTACTTCCTATTTAATAAATCAATTTAGGAGGAAGATAAAGGCTGAGATTTTGACCAGATGTTAAATAATTCCCTTTGAACAGCTACAGTGCAAATAAGGTGTCAAAAGATGAGAAGGCTAATATTTGGGGTCAATTGTCTCTATATGAATAACATAATTATTCAAAAATAAAAACTTAATAAAAGACAGAGACAGATGTTTGTTCCCAGGAAAAATAAACACTGGACACTTCATACAGGTCTAGGCCTTCAGTGTGAATGTATGGATAAAGTAGGCCTACAAGTACAATAAGGGAATTTTTCATGAAGTGCCTTGATCATATTTTCACCGAAATTTGCCAACAGCCAAACAAAAGCAAGAATTCCCATAGCTTATAACATGAAAATCACCAACAACAGCTTAGTGAAATGCTCCCTAGGTTTTCTGCACTGAATATCAACTAGACTTCTGCACATCAAATTTGCATTGTTGATAAGACTAATGAACTCTTCATGATATACCAGTCTGGCAGGATCCTGGCATATAGCCAATGTTTGATCAGGATGACACTAACTTTTCAGCGTCAGAAGGTAATAAGTGTGTGAATTATGATGGACATTAATGCCTTTCTTGCTCATGCTGTCAGAGTATGAGATCATGCCTGGACGCTTTCCTGCAGCGAAATACGAACCCTCCTCCGCAGAAGCAAATCCAACATGAATCAATGACTGTCTGATAGGAAATCTCTCCAATTATACACCTGTAGCATGCCATGAAACATGTATTCAGGAGATAATTAATTGAGCGCTGTAATAGTCCTCACTCAATTAAAAGCAAGTGTATCGACTTTCGGTTGCCAATTCATTGTGTTATTGAAACACTTGGTCTGGTTTTAAGCTTTAAAGAGCGAGATGAGAAAAATAGAGGATCAGAACAGGGTTTTTGTTTAAAGGTCAAGTCCACCACAGGAAAATTTTGATTTGAATAAAAAGAGAAAAATCAAACTAGCACAACGCTTTAAATTTCATCAAAATCGGATGAAAAATAAGAATGTTATGACATTTTAAAGTTTCGCTTATTTAAAAAAAACCAGTGATATGCACAACTCAGTGACATGCAAATGAGACAGTCGATGATGTCCCTCACTCACTCTTTCTTTTGTTTTTTGTTGTTCGAATTATACAATGTTTCATTTTTTTACAAATTTGACAATATGGACCAACTTGACTGAACAATATAGTATTAAACAATGCTAATTTCATATGTTCAGGGAGGAATTATTGTTGTTTCACTTGACAATGAAGAGAAAATTTGAATATTTCATATTTCATATTTCATATAATAAAATACAAAAGAAATAGTGAGTGGATGATGTCATCAGTCTGCTCATTTGCATACCAACCAGGATGCGCATACAACTGTTTTGTGAAATTAAGCGAAAATTTTAAAATGTCATAACTTTCTTATTTTACATCCGAATTTGATGAAATTTTCAGTGTCATGTTTGTTGGATTTTTCTCTTTTTATTCAAATAAACTTTTTGTTGGAGTGGACTTGTCCTTTAATATGAAACCTGGATGGGTAAGAATGTGTTTTGACTAGTGAATCAAAACAAACTTGATAGAATTGAAAAGAATGATCTGAAATTTGATCAATACCCCTATTAATCCATGACCCCCCTCAGACACCCCATAAAATGGAGATACAAGGGCTACCCTCAAAAGAGTAGAAACAAATGATGTATCAACATGACCGTGCTAGAAAACAGAAGGATGTTACGATTCATTGGCCATCGGCAGCCGAAGAGCCAAGCGCAAACACAACCCTTATGAATACATATTTGCAAGCACAAACAAACTTCGACCATAAGCCAGCGTTTTTTCCCCCTTCATACCTGCCAACCTTTGATAATAAAAAATCAGTATCAAAGCTACGACGGCACCGAGCGGGTGTCCGGCCCGCTCCAACGGTAAGGACTCTTTGCATTTACACCATGTAAAAGTAGCATTTCCCTACACCTTTTAAAGCAAATTTACCCTCATTACCACACCAGAGGATGACCTACATGTAGTCGACCTTAATTTATCAATTACAAATTTAGAAAAGGTATTTAAAATATCACTTTTGTGACAAAAACCCACCTAATTTCATTCAGGTGTGATTTGTTTTCATCTAAATCTGTAAGGAATAATTTTTCTTGTTCACCAGATCTCTCAAAAACTTTAATTTTAAGCATATTTTTGTGAGGCCCTCTATTGGTGGAAAGAGATTGATGCAGATTCTCTTTTCAATCAGAAAAAAAATTATTTCAAGAATTCAATTGAATTTTGGGCCAGGGCATATTTTTTATGATAAATTTAGATTTAAGTTAGCCCTACTTTATTAAAAATTGATGTGCCAAAAAATCAAACATCTATTTATCCAACCTACATCATCAATGCAATCATGCATCAAGTCAAGAGGAAATAAGCCAAACATTGACAATCTTATTTCACCACACAGGGGTTACTGACCGAGGACAAGGTTCTATCATAAACTACAATGGATAAGTGTTTGTTGGTATAAGAAAGCAGATTTTCAACCATGATAAAAGAGCTGAAACTAACGGCTGCATGCGCCCGACCCGCACCCACCACAGCACTTGCGGTGCGCCGGCGAGACGGGAAGGCTGAGGCGCAGCAACTCGGCGGGCGCCGGGAGTTTAGGCAAGCGAAGCAAGTAGATTTGGTGTTTGACTTTGAAGGCTAAATTGAGATCAAAAGTTGAAAATCTCCTTTCTTCCTCAAAAATTTGACAATTATTTGAGAAAATAAAGTACAGATCAATGTTAAAATTGCGTTGGGATAGATCTAAAAGTTAGAGTAACTGCGTCGGTGTGCGGCCATTACTTCAGCGCAGCCCAGCAGACAAGCAATATACCACTGAAATCACCAACACACTCTAGACATGTACACTACACATTCTCTAACTCACTCCCACACTACAAAATCATCTGGCGACATGGGGCAATACTTCAAATAAAGTGATTTCTTCTTACCTAAATCACCATATTTCGCATTAAAAATATCACCATCGGTGATTCTTAACATCGTAGTTAGGAAACAAGGGGTCTAAAAAAAGTGAAATTTTCACGGTTTTTCCGATGTTCGTGGATTGTGAAAACATGTCCTCACTAAAAGCTGGCACTTTCGCGAGCCGATATCAGCCGCCATTTTTTTCCGGAAGTCAACGATAACATCGAAGAATAGCGTGTACGTTCGTTATTTTCACATGCATTTGCAATGGAACTGCGCACTTAGCAGTGTTTGTGCGCCGTTTACTGTGTATTTGCGTAGCCGTGCGCTCCAGTCGTTTATGCGTTAGTCGCATCTTACAGCCGTGCATGCGTTAGTCGCATCATACAGCCGTTTCAATAATTTCAACACTAAATTGATTACCGGGTAACCCAAAAATCGGAATTTTGGTTTTAAAATTCGGAATTCGGAATGGAGGTCCAAAAATCGGTATAATTCCGCCAAAATCGGAATGGTTGGCAGGTATGCCCCTTCCATGTTGAAACCTATTGTTACTTGATACTGTGGCAGAACAAAATACATGTTGCCTTTGCGGTAATAGAAAAATGGATGAGTTTGCTACCGGAAGATTTGGGTTTCTGTTTATCCACAAGGAAGGAAAGGGAGTCAGATAAAAAGTGGAGGGGGCCAGGGGGGGGGGGCATGTTTGCTAAGATTGTAAACCCTTTTACTCAAGAAAAGTGGTCTGAATAATTAGGCTAATGGCTGTGCCTGGACCATGTGTGTTGAAGACCTTTCTTGCAACAAGTTGTAAATGTGCTAGTCTTGTCTTTAAGACCCACTTGTTGATTTGATTTTTAAGCAGGGTCTCTTCCTGCACACTAGGGAGAACAGGGTTGATGGATCCTTGTTGTATGAATATTGTGAAATTGTAAAAGTGCCACCTTCTGTTCAAATGGATTTGAATACAAGTTTCTCAAGAACTTTACACCGTCCAACAACAGCTCTTTAAAGGACAAGTCCACCCCCCCCCCCAACAAAAAGAGAATAAAAAGAGAAAAATCCAACAAACATAACACAGAAAATGTCATCAAAATCGGATGTAAAATAAGAAAGTTATGACATTTTAAAGTTTTGCCTAATTTCACAAAACAGTTATATGCACATCCTGGTGGGTATGCAAATGAGGAGACTGATGACGTCATCCACTCACTATTTCTTTTGTATTTTATTATATGAAATAGGGAATATTCTATTTTTCTCCTCATTGTCAAGTGAAACAGCGATAAATTCCTACCTGAACATGTGGAATGAGCATTGTTTAATATCATATGATTCAGTCAAGTTGGTTCTTATTGTCAAATCTATAAAAAAATGAAATATTGTATAATTCAAACAATAAAAAACAAAAGAAATAGTGAGTGAGGGACATCATCAACTTTCTCATTTAAGTTGTGCATATCACATTTTTGTGAAAAATAAGCAAAAGTTTAAAGTGTCATAACTTTCTTATTTTACATCCGATTTTGATGAAATTTTCAGCATTTTGCTAGTTTGATTTTTTCTCTATTTTTTCAAATCAACATTTTTCTTGGTGGACTTGACCTTTAATGAACGATACAGGGCTGGGAATGCCATAATGGCATAGCAGAAATATGACACATCATCCATGCTTTTGTTTGTATTTCATGTCCTGTGTTGTATAGTTCATACATTCCTGAAATCTACACCATCAATACACAACCCAATGCATATATTCAAACTTAAAGGGGATATAATTAAAAAAGGGGGTACAATATCAATGTTCTACCCAGTCAATCAATCAATCAATCACTGAAGTGACTAAACCATCATTTTTTCATGGTATTTGACATTTTTCCATCAGATAATCACGCAACACAGAATTATAACAGATGCTGTCAATATAATGAATTAATAACTGAATTTGTTACAAAGTATAGTATAACAAGTGCAATGCACTGATCGAAAGAATTCAGGTCACACAATTTCATTCACAGCATGAGCTCATGGCATTGTTATAACAAGTCGGTGACCTTGATTCTACAATAGAACTGTTAACGTCATAAAAACGTATGCTTTATATGGCCAAAGGATGAATATATACCAGTAGGGAAAAAATGACTTCACACCTTTTTGAATTTTTGACCATATTTTTTTTCTTTCTTTGTTCATCATAATCAAAGCCTAGAAGGATTTTAACTCGGTTGATGTGACGATGCAATGGATACACTGCGCTGGCTGACTGTTTGTGGCATTTTATGAATAATCTGTAGATTTGGAAAGACAAATGCCCAATTACAGATCTGTCTTGAAGCTTTAAAGAGCTACACCTTTTAACGGGTGCAGGTCAAGTATATGATAAAGAGGAAGGGGGGGGGGGTGGGGTTAGAAAATTGATCCATTTTGTTTGAATTTGTTCACAAGCAAAAAGGGGATTCTCAATATCACTGTCAATGTAATATTAGGACTTGTGCTTAAAAGGCATGAGTAATCGAACCCCCACAAATGCCTAACACGATGTAGGCCTATTTCCATCTTCATTTCCAAGTAGGTAGGTTGGGATTTGAATGGCGGGGGGGGGGGGACTCTAATTGTGTGGTTTATATACAAATTTGGTCAGATGGGATTATGCACTTGTTCAGACCAGGCAGGGGGGGGGGGCACCATGCCCTGATACAAATAAAAACAAAAGGATATTAGTCTGCACGACTTGACTTTGACCTTAATAGCCAAACAATCACCATTACTTTTAACAACTTTTCTTCTCAAGTGAATAAACCTTTGGTCCCCAAGACCAACAAAAGCTGATAGCATATTTATAGTTTTGAGACATAACAGCTTCAAAGAAGATACCGATAAGTGGTTCCCTACAAAGTCACCAATCCTCATAAATCTATGCAAAACCTCTGACTACACATTAATCTGGCATGAACGATGATACAGCCATACAGTACGGTTTGAAACCACCTAATGTTCTTACAAAATTACAGATTTAGCATTTAAAGGACAAGTCCACCCTAACAAAAAGTTGATTTGAATAAAAAGAGAAATATCCAACAAGCATAACACTGAAAATTTCATCAAAATCGGATTTAAAATAAGAAAGTTATGACATTTTAAAATTTTGCTTAATTTCACAAAACAGTAATATGCACATCCTGGTCAGTATGCAAATGAGGAGACTGATGACATCATCCACTCACTATTTCTTTTGTATTTTATAATATGAAATATTCTAATTTTCTCCCCATTTTTGGCCATTGTCAAGTGAAACAACGACTAATACCTCCCTGAACATGTGGAATTAGCATTATTTAATAATATATGGTTAATCAGTCATTTTGGTCCGTATTGTCAAATATGTAAAAAATTAAATATTGTATAATTCAACCAATAACAAACAGAAGAAATAGTGAGTGAGGGCCATCATCGACTGTCTCATTTGCATGTAACTGAATTGTGCACATCACTGTTTTGTGAAAAATAAGCGTAACTTAAAAATGCCATAGCTTTCTTATTTTACATCCGATTTTAATGACATTTTCAGCGTTAGGCCTATGCTAGTTTGATTTTTCTATATTTATTCAAATCAACATTTTTTTCTGGGGTGGACTTGACCTTTAACATCAATTTTAACAATAACAGAACTCAATACATATCCAGAATGGAAAACACTCCGTCCATCGGAAAGGACGCAAATGTTGGTCCCGTGTATAGGAGAGTCACAACCTATGCACGTTAAAACCAATACACTATTCATCAAAGAGTAGGGTGTTCACCCGGTGTATTGCACCTGCCGATCCCGGCAAAATTCAGGTCAAGTCAATCTTGACGTTCATATGCCATAATAATCAATATAATGATTGTGGGCATTAACGGAAAGACAAGACAAGACAAGAATATATACAACCCTAAAACATGAACACCAACAAACCCCTCTCACCCGTGTTTCATGCACCCCTCTTTAACTTCGTTCAATATGATATCAGTAACATATACCATTTATTACATACCTTCAGCTATCTCCAGGGGACCCAAAAGAAAAGGATAATCCAGCTTAACCGTTTCCTAATCCAATACAATGATTGACTTAATACAGCCAACTGGGAGTTTGTCTGGCAGGAGGGTCGGGGTTCGTTCTTTTATGGTACAATGTAAAATACCTCAAGATATTAGCTAACAGGATAGAAGTTGTACAATGTATATCCAGCAATAGTTGTAGACGCCGCCAACAACGGGGAATGATGCGAGATAAATTGGGTTAGTTTGTATTGAAGAGAGAAGTGAGCGTTGGTATCCATGCAAACATAACTGTTTCCTCCTCAGAGCTACCGATGAAGGTGGTGGTATCACACATGGGATGATTGCAAAACATATCCTGTGAAAATAGTACTATGCACTGAACATGCTGTAGGCAGGAGACCGACATAAATGTGATATTGTTGATGAAAAGTAAATTTGAGTATTACAAAGTAGAATGTTTTCATTCCTGAGCGATCATGTTGATAATAACATTCATTACACAGTTTGAATAACGAGAGAGTATGAGAATCTTTCCAGCTTGACTTGAAACAATGGTTTTGATAAGTAAAAGTGTGTCTTGATAAACACCAACCCGCCTCATAGGATGAACAGGATGTTTACCGAAGGGCGATGCATGTAAAATGAGATGATCACAGTTACTGGCACTCTCTCCCTCTGGTAATCGAATACCTCCATTTGTGACGGATTGGTAAAATGCAAGAATCGACCGTCACATTTCGGGGAGAGGGGGTGGGGGGTGTTCAATGTGATAACCCAGCACCACAACACAATCACCCGTGCCCGCGAGAGGAGCTGAGCTCCTAACGACTAATGATCGTTTGATCACTGTATCCCACCTCTGAATAAAAGGGGCGGATACCGCCCGGGCAGATGCAAAATAAAGTCTGAGAATGTCGACTTCGTTAGCAGATGACACGGTGCTGTCTGACCCCCCGCACTCTGATGTCCATCACCACCACCACAATGCGATGATAAACGCGGTGCATGCAAGACGGTCTGCGTGTCTTCGTTCAGCGAGGCCAGTCACAAAAACTTAATGCTCCAACACACATCTACATTCCTGATCAAGCTTACACAACCCCAGTGCTCTATCACACTGATGATAAAAGCTGATAAGAAGATGAATCTTTTCAATACCATCCAACGATAAAGTCAACTTATCACTCCATTCCTAACAGTGTACGATACATCCAAACACAACACGGATGAGCGACCCCTTACCTTCACTTGGGTAGTAACTCCACAACTGATTTGGGGTGAAAAGCAGTGAGACTCATGCATGGAGACAAAACACATGTGAGCCTTTCCCACCACCACCAAGGCACGCTCAACTGTTTTTATTGACTTTCAACACACACATGGGCTGGCTACGGACAGCTTAGGCTAACACACACATCCACTCTGCTGACAACTCTCTACCTCTTCATTGCCCCCTGGATGTATTGTCACTTCAGCTGGCCCGCTCTTTGGCATGAAATTTGACGGGATCTAGACAAGATGCGCAGAGAGAAAAAGAAGCAGATGGACTCTCCCCTTCGGTTCAGACCGCAGCATTAGCTTGTAAAGAATCACCATCCACTTCACCAAGTTTAGAATTCATAAAGCGGCGGCGTCGGATGAGAAAGTGAGCTTGGTATAGTAACTCCAATCACTACAGTAATACAAGGATGCGGTGAAGATGAGTGATACCAAAACTCTTGAGGAGACAATTATCAGGTTTGAACTCCAGCCGAAGTCTAATTAGCTGTATCTGATTGTGGTGATGATCATATGTTGTTACATGGCACAAGTATGCTACCTATATCTGGTCCAATGAGATAAACACACAGGATGGTATAGTTGATAGACCACATGTAACATCCTGTTCACTGAACAGTGTATACTAGGCCCCTATCACCTTATTTCCTCAAACTATTCATAGTCTATGATTTAGACACTTTGCCCATATTTACAATTTACAATGATAATATTGACAAAAAAGATGTGTTGTAGTTCGAACAGGGTGAGGAAAAAAGAAGGTACATGCTGATAATAATATTAATAATGATAATAATAATGATGATAATAATAATAATGATAATAATAATAATTATAATAATGATAACAATAACAACAACAACAACAACAACAATAATAATAATAATGATAATATATTAATAATACTATAGTAATATTATGGTAATGAACATCAAAAACAATAAAAGAAGAGAAAGAAGAAAAACGACGGCAGGAACAACGGTATCAACATGAACAATAAAATTGATAATTGAAATTGATAATGCTCACCAAATCTACTGCGAATATGAATTGAAGATGCTCTGAAAAAAATTACTTGATATGTAATAAATATCCTGTCCATAATTTAGCAATATTATACAAATATAAAAACAAAACTACAGAAAGAGAATAGAAAACATGCATTTAATAAATATGAAACCATCATTTTCATAGAATACCCCAGGATGTAAAGAGTATGATTTCCTGATGATGGAGAATGAGAATACTCTCATAATACATGCCAGCAAAAATATCAAGAAATAATTTTTTTTTAAAGTTTTTTTTTTCCTTTCAATTACAATTACACGTAAATTCAATACCAGATACAACACTTGTATTCTATTTCCAAGCCGGAAGTAAAAACAAGTTATTTTAATGGCTGTTTCCTGACTCCATCCATACAGACTAAACCTATGAGTCTAATTTTCTTCCCCCCCCCCCCTCTCTCCTGATCAATTGCTGATTTTTTTTTCTTTTCATGTTTCCCATTTGCTATTCTCCATTCAGGTATTACTTGGGCATCTCTCATTTTTTTTTACCTAACCCAATAGTTAAAACTGTCTGCAACATAAGACTTAGCAATCGATGTCCTCCAATCGGAGCTTAGCTATGTGTATGATGTAAACATAAACCATGATAAGATGGTCTGGTCTGGGTTGACCAAGGTTTATCACCAGACAGAGGGAATACCTCCAGTGATGACAAATTGACCAACAGACAAAATATATGAACTTAATTGAGTACTTTATTTCTATGTTGACCAAATTGACCAATTACATAGTAACCAACTTGACCAATTGGGCATCAAACATTGACTTACTAGACTAATCCGAGGTCCCATTTTATGAATTCTGATTATTATAAATGAGCCATATATCCCGGGGGGGGGGGGGGGGGAGCCAATCAAATATATTCCTGTACACACGCTTGACCAAAAAAATGCTGTTGAAGGGGTGTTTTTTGGGCCACGGGCCGCGCATGCACTCGTTAAAGGTATCAAAAACACCGATTTTCAAAAAAAGGGGTAGTTTTTAAAGACTGGTCAATGATCACTTGCAGGGTCAAACGTATTTAGGGTATGGTTTTTTTCCTAAGCTTTTTTTTTAAGACTAGCCAAACGGGTTTATGGTATTTTTTTTCCCTGGGGTCATATTCTGGCGACAACTTGTTTAAGGGCCAAAATGTGTAAATAAAGCCCGCCAAAAACTTGTTTAGGGGGTTATTTTGCACACAGAGAAAACTCGTTTAGGGGGTGTCTGGAAATAATTTGGCCACGCGCGTGTACAGCAATACATTTGACTGCCCCCCCCCCCCCCCACCCGGGCATATATCATGGAAAGCTTGATTGAGAATCATCTTTTGTTTTAATGAATAAAGATATCAACATACAGGCATAGGTCTCTATTTCTTTTGAAATCCTTCCAAAAAAGAATTAGTTTCTAATGTTTCCTTCAGAATTCAGGAATCACCTCTTTCCTGCATAGCTACTGTTTTAGGATGAAATAAAAAGGAAATGTGAATATGGAGTCATCATTCTCAAGATCAGAGAAATATTGTAAGATTAGACTATGAGGCAGTTAATGCTGTCTTAATAATGTGTTCCCCAATCTTGACAATCACATCATGATCATCTAATTAACAGTCCTGTCAATCAAATGAAATATGAAGCATTTCTCATTCTCTCATCTATCCTTACATCCTGCTCAGAAGTGAATGTAATCGAAACCAAATTTTAGTATGAATATTCTGTATTGCAAGGATATATTTGCAGTCCCGTTTCATAAAACTTGATTTAATAACAAATTTGCGATAACAGTTTGAAGCTACTGAAATCATTCGATTTGGTTGGCTAATCATAAACTTGCCATGGAATTTGTGCATTTGTTATTATAAAAAATTCATGTACAGCAGCTAAATGTCGATGGATAAAGGCCTCGAGATAGGCAAGGTTTGATCCGTGCCAAACGATTCAATTAAAAACCTAAAATCATTAATAGCATGAGCCAACCAAATTCAAAATATTCAAAACCCCGGAAATTGCCCAAAACAAGGGATATGAGGAATGCAACTTTAGCCACAACCCAGTATTATGGTCCACTTGTAAAAATATACCACCTTTGGAAAGGTCAAGCGTCCTTGCCACTAAGACAAGATGATATTGTTCCATATTTTTATGAGAGATAAGAAAGAGATTTATGGTGTTTATGGCTGAAGGGAGACGCTCTGACATAAATGATGGACGATATATAAATTCCATATTGACATGTGTGAAGAGAATTATTCAAAGTTTGAAGTAGTTCTTCATCTCTACATCCAGTGTGTCTTGTATCTCTGAGGTCATTGAACTCAGTGGAATTCTCAGCCCCCCCCCCTCACAGTGAGCCAGACTGGTTTGGGTGATTCGCCGTTTTTTCGCCGTTTTTTCTCCCTTTTTTCTCCCTTTTTCCCAACAGGAAACGGCTAGAAAAGGGCTAGAAAACGGCTAAAAAACGGCGACAAAAAAAGTGTACCGACTATGGAAAGCTAACTGTATGCAACAATGATTTTCATCAGAATAAAATAGTGAATACCTCCCTTCGAGAAAACGGCTACAAAACGGCTAATAAAGGGCGAATACCTCCATTGTGGGAAACGGCTACAAAACGGCTAATAAATTGCGAATACCTTCCTTGTGGAAAACGGCTAATAAAGGGCTGATACCTCCCTTGTGGAAAACGGCTACAAAACGGCTAATATAAGGGTGAATACCCCCATCGGTAAAAAAGCCTTCAAAACTGCTAATAAATGACGAAAGGCACAAAAAAGTAATAAAACTAGTAATAAATAGGACTAAACAAATACAAATCAGCAAATAATGTTGTACCACACAAGCGGGTGAGTGCATGTACTTGAGACAACTTGGAATAACATTCATACTACCGTAATGTATGGTAGTGGATAATACCGAACAATCTTCAGTTTTTTCAATCATATCAAACCTTTTCTTAAAATTCATCAAAATTCCACCATAAAGTAATCATAAATACCTACTAAAAATAAGAATTTTAAAATGGCTGAAATCAATCGGCCTATATCTGAAAAAAAAAAAATTCTCAGCTTCCGATTTCGCCCCTCTTCGCGTGTGAAATCTTTTGTCACTTGTGGTTCGTATACCAAACACGTGTTTTCTGCTGTCATAAGAGAATTAACAAAAATCTATAATTAATTCATTTTCACCGTATTTTGTTATGTTTAGAAAATTGATACTTCATAAATATGATTTTTTTTTTCATAATTTTTCTTTTGGAAAGATGCTGCAATGTGCTAAATGTATTCAATTATACTGTACTGTATTATTTTCTTTATCTTGGGCTTGTTACGATCGTTTGCGTTTGCGAAGTGGGAATGGCCGCACCCTTTCGAGAAAACCAGGATAGCTTTTCTCGAAAGGGTGGGATGAGGGAAGGGAGTCAAATAAACACACCTTCTCGGGACAACCAGGGGAGCTTTTCACGAAAGGCTGTGTTTGATAGTTTTCTGAGCCAGTTGTTTCTATGAAAATTATTCATCAAATAATAACAACAATATAATATTAATATAGGCTATTGGTATAGAAATGCACGTATGGGGGGGGGGGGCCTGTTACACCCACAAATGTGATAATCGCTCACAAATGTAATAACACCCAAAAATGTAATAACACTTTACCCACAAATGTAATAATTTAACCCACAAATGTACCGGTAATAAAGCACTTTACCCACAAATGTAATAAAGCACTTTACCCACAAATGTAATAATTTTTGATCGCCCACAAATGTAATAATGACTTTACCCACAAATGTAATAAATTTGAAGGGATTTTAGGCGAATCCGTTCTAAACTAAAATCTATAGTAATACATTGATAAAGCACAAAAGTGCAAAGTCTTTTTCCAGACCCGGTTGTTTCAAAAAGTATAATATAAGTCCAAAGTCTTTTTTCCAGACCCAGTTGTTTCAGAAATTATAATATAAGTCTAGTCTTTTTTCCAGAACCGGGTCTGGAAAAAAGACTTTGTCCTTTTTATATCATAATTCTTAAAAAGAAAATTTCCTCCTTTTTTTATAAATTTACACACATAATATGTTATCAAGAAAAAAAAATAATTGTTATCGTCATCATCATCACCGCCATCAAAATCATTACCACCACCATCATTCTCGTCCTCTTCTTCCTCTTTATCCCCCTTCATTATCACCACTATCATTATTTAATTACATCACAAATACACTATCATCCTCGATTATCATTCCGTTTTCACAAACGCTGACTATTGTAGTAGGTCCGTGATTGGACAATGTGGTTTGGGGGATTCATCCGGGTTGAAGAAACACAACGAGAGATCACAAGTGATCATTGCATAACTTAAATTGAAACAGATTCTTCCTATTGTTAGGTGTTCACTGCAATCTTCACACCTTCATTCACACCTTCCATTGTTCACAAAACGTGCGAGACGGTGTAATTAATTGACCCCATTGAAGTCGCAACAGCTAGGGCATTCACTCCAAAGCTTCTGTTATACATTTTAAAAGTTATCTTTCCTATAAAACGAAATAGCTCAAGTGCATTGGGGTCTTTAACACTATAAAACACAGTTTTGACCAATATACCAACGAGATCGAACCAGCTCATGACATCATGGAGGCTGATGTATGCCTCCCCAAGAATTAAAGTATATCGAAGTGGTGTATATATTACATATCTATGTTGGATACTACTTACATGACCAATGGCCCAGTCACATTTCCCTTACGGCGGGTCAAAAACATCCGTTAAGACTTTTTTGTACCATCTACACATTAATAAAACGGCTGTTTTCGACTCGCCATACGCCGCGGTAGGGGAAATGTGACTGCAGAATCAGGTACATGAAAAGTGCCTTTCGCATTATCATGCGAGAGTGAAAGCAAGAAAAGAATGAAAGAAAGGAAGAAATATGGAATAACAGAAAGAATGAAAAGAGAAGAGGAGAGGAAGGGAACCCAAAAAAAAATAAGGAAAGAAAGAAGAAAGGAAATAAAAGGAAAGTAAGAAAAGGAAGGAAGGGAAGAAAAAAAAATGAACAGAGAGAGAGAAAGGATCAGGAAAGAAAGCTAGGAAAGATTTGAAATAAGATAGAACAAAAAAAAAAGCAAGCAGGAAGGATAGAAGAAAGGATGAAGAAAAAAGATAGAAAATAAAGAAAATGAACGAAAGAAAGCAATAAAGAAAGAAATGAAGAAAGAATTAAAGAGGAAAAAAAAATTAAGCTTCAAGCAAACAAAACAAATGTAATAATCTAACAAAAAAATCTTACTGATATTTGTCTTTTTTATAATATATTTAAAAATTGTTAGAAAACTAAAATGTTTTAGAAACAAATAAAATTTGAAGGTGAAACATTGTCAAACTTTAATAAAATGAACATCGCGGCATCACATCATCTCTATTCCCATTGTCTTGTCTTCTTGTTATCGGTGCGAACACGAGAAGACTCATTTTCACTCAAAACAAAAGCTGAAACAACTAGATCGATCTAGTAATGAAAACTCGATAACTTGCTCCTACGACTACATCACCAAATCATTAATCTGAGGATCCATATATATGTAATTATAAAAATGTCCTGCCGATTTTGTGATTATTTTGTTGGAAAAACTGTTAATCATGTGAGATTGTTCACTTTGATTCAGAGTTTGCAAATCTCCTCCGATCATGCAAGCCTGCCACACACCACACAGGCAGGCTGGCCAAGCCACGTGCGGCAGCTGGTACATGTACACTGTATGCTAACTTTGCGTGTGTGTGTGTGTCTGTGTGTAGATCCCAGAAAATCACGGAAAATTGCTTGCAGTTTGAATTGATCTGAGTTATTTTTTAACTTTGTTTTTTTTTCTCTCTCTCTCTTCTGTATTTTTGCTTTTGAAATATGGGAGAACTTTGTAAACTTTAATCTTACACTGAAGCTAGGGCATGGCCAGTTTTTAAAAAGGGCACTTCGGCCAGGTAGAAAAAAAAAGGGCACGGCCTTTCTGGCCGTGAATTGATCACTTTTTGTAAAGGCATCACGGCCAGTTATAGGGGCATCGACGCCCTGCATATTGTACACGATCGAAATTTTAAGAAAACGTATTTTACAAAGAAAAAAAGTAACGCTGTATTTTGGGTGAAAAAACGTAACAAATACGGCAAAAACGTAACGGTTGGCATCTCTGACAGAAGAGTCCCAAACAAATTTAATCGAAAAAATAATGAAAAACAAAAAAGTAAAAAACAAAAGAAATACATACGGAATTGCAAAAAACAATAAGACAAAAGAAATTGATCTGATATCACAATTTTGTTCATGTAGACAAAGAGTTCTTATACCCCCCAAAAAATTAGAACATTCTGAGCTTTATAAAGGGAGTTAGAGGAAAAAGTATGATTTTGCATACTAATTACGCATGAATTAGCATAATTAACTTAATAGCGATTTGCATGAAACAAATTACGATACAATTTTGTAGATTACTTCCCTGACAACCTGCGTGCCAATATTCGGCGCGAGAAATTTTGCATTTTTTTAGTAAATAGGGCAAATTTAAGCTCTTTAACTACATTCGACTTTGAATGATTTATTGTTCTCCATCATAAAAGACCACAAATAGTAGAGGGGGATTTGATATTATGCCCCCCTTTCCAAAAAGTGAGGGACACGTCCCCCTCGGGTTCCCGCCCATGAAGAAGGGAAAATAAGAGTAAAGAATAAAGTATTCAAAGAAGTTTCAATCCAATTCAATTAAATTTTATTTTCATCTGATTGACATTTTATCAAATTCCACATGAAATATAAAAAATGTTGAAATAAAACAATTAATGTAGTAGTCCTATACAATATGTAAATAAGATTTATGAAGAAGGCGTAACCCCCCCCCCCCGAAAGTAGAATAAAAAATTGTTTACATGAATGAAATGAGAATTATTATTAAATATTACCCGTGAAAACTAGAGCTTATTTCCAAAAGGAGTTCTTCAGAAAATCTTAAGTTGGCAGAAAAATTGCAAATATATATTCTACGTTTTCTAGTCACTTTTTCTCAATGCATATCACACAATTTCACATTTCTTTTTGCCATTTTATGCAATGCACTTCGTACTACCCATTCGCCCTTTTTTTTTTTCTAACCTTTTTTTTTCTGTTTCATGCTCTCACCTCGACTCATCTGCCCTTTTCTCTCCGTTGTCCCGCCACTTTCTCTCCCTTTCATGCAATGCACTCCTTGGGACCCATTCACAATTTTCTCTCCGTTTATGCACTGCACGCCTTATACCCATTCGCCCTTTTGTCTCCGTTTTCTCGCCCTTTTCTCTCCGTTTTATGCAACGCGCGCCTTACTACCCATTCGCCCTTTTGTCTCCGTTTTCTCGCCCTTTTCTCTCCGTTTATTAGCCGTTTTCTTTCAGTATCTTCACTCCTCTAACAGGATCCTCGTCCTTAACATTCGCCGTTTTCTCGCCGTTTTCATGGGGAAATCAATAGCTCCGCTAATATTAAACAATCATGGCACTCCATAATAATTCAAGATTTACGTAAGAAACCTAATGTAGCCGTTTTTTTGCCGTTTTTTCTCCAAAAATTCTCCCTTTCTTCGCCCTTTTCTAGCCGTTTTCAAAACGGCGAAAAAACTGCAACTTTGAATTTCCCATAGGTTATAACACACAAAACGGCGAAAAAAGGGCGAAAAAACTGCGGTGGCTCACTGTGCCTCTCTCTCTCTCTTTAACTAAATCTTGCTTAATTTCAGCAGTTAACTTCAAGTATGGAGTGTGAGCCTCAAGTGAAAAATAAATCTGAAAGGAAAATACAAATGGCACATAAGAAACAAGAGAAAATGGATGAGTTACAAACTGTTCCCCATAAAAAGTTTGTAACATAAACATCATTGTTAATATATAGCGATATATAAATGAATAAAAATCCATTAAAGCCTAAACACTGCAATAATAATAATGATAATAATCCGCTTTTATATAGCGCTTAATACATGAGAACTGTAGACTAAAAATGGGAAAAATTATAGAACTTACGAGAAGAATCCATCGCTATAGTAACGGACGTATGAAGGTCTAGAATGTCTCATCCTGAAATGGCCTGACATATGGTGATGTCTCTTTCTTCCAATCATGTATCCAATCAAAGAATTTCACGGTTTAGATTCTACTTCTGAACGAAGGATGGTGGTCTAAATGTCACTTGATATCAACTTTCAGAGTTTACAGTGATGGTTTAGAAGATCACTCAAAGCAGGTCTAGGTCTCTATTCCAGTATGTCCAAGTCTAGTCTACAATTCCACAGGAGAATGAAAGTCAGTTTACTTACATTTTACCAATTCAATAATGAACAATAGTTTTAGCTCGAGAACATCTTTTAAAGTTCCGAAATCAGATAAACCAAATCTCAATCTTCCAACAGAACGAATAAACTTGAGCTCGCTGAACAAAGGAATCAAAAGTCTGCAATAGGAGAACATGAACAATTTTTATTCTGCTACCTCTGTTATTCTAAATACTTTTTAGAAACATTTGAGAACAGACTATCTTCTCATACCTAGTAGAAAAGTTAAAATACCCCAGCATAACAAGATGATCAACATCATTTAACAAGAAGGTACTTCAGTCAACATTCTGATCATTTCTGTAACATGAATGCAAGAGAAAGAAACTCTTTGGATTCATACTGACTGAAGAGTTAAGCAAATAGCAGACAAAGCTTTCATAAATGAAACTCGACACATGTTAAATGTTCACAAACTCCTACCCCCACTGACACAGAGGTGTCAATATCTAAATGCAATCCTCAATACATCTCAAGACAAGAGGACATAGAGCCACATCTCGAGGGGTAATGACACTGGGTATCAAGTTCAGTTGCACCCCAGGCAAAACTGGAAGCAGATAAAGTATGAAGATGAATGGTTAAAGATGCATCATCCAGGTGAGAGACCAGTAAATGCAATCCCTCTGGTCCAAGAAGGACAAGCTAATGTGTGCTCCTCCACCAATTGCTCTGATGAGAAAATCTTAAGTTTCTTGATCAACAATTGATCCTGTAGGATTGCTCAAAGGACAGTCAAAGCAGATACAGAGAAGCTCCGGTCAGGGCGATAATGACAGAAGATTCTGAGGCTCACCAAAATTATGAACATTGATTCTGTCTTGAATGTTGTCCTACGATATCATTAAGCAATTGTATGTCAAGATGGCTGCTAGAGTACACAACAGGACTACAAAGACAAGATGGATCAACAAACTTCCAGAAGAACAAACAGATGGAACATTGGTCCATACAAAAAATCAAATGTTCTACGGACAAACTACTGACAACCTCCTCCATTGTAGTAAGATGTTATAGCACATGAACAAATTATTCATGATCACAGCTAGATCACAGCAAACTGATCACTCCGAAAAACCATTCTTTGTCGAACCTGGCCTACATGCTTCTCTGATTGCAGCAGAATGCAAGATACACCAGCTAAGCTTTGCTCACATATCAAGACAGGAATAGAAAACCAAGATGCGTACCACAAACAGATCAAGAAATTCTTGAGAAGATCACGGACAGCATCGCCAAGAAAATCCGGCCATCATCCCCTCAGAGACCTTTGTCTTGGGAATATTTAGAGAGCGGATGATTAAATCCTATGTTGGGATTGATGGAATGTGATGTAAACTGTCAGTGCTTTATGAGAAGATATTGTAGTTTGGAGGAGATGTTATGAGATGGGTGAGGGCGATGGATGGAAGATGACGGCTGTGATTTGGTCTGGATGCGGGCCCTGGATACAAGATGGATGTTGAGTTTCTCCTCTGAAAATAGTGATATGTATGTGAGTCAATCTCCATGGCAACACAAATCAATCAACAAAAGAAACTTGTTGTCAGGAAAATTGTAGTACTTAGGCTTTTGTCTAGGATACCCTGAGGACTCATCAGAAAAATTTATATTCAAATAATATCCTGCAACTTGATGAATAGAAGGAGGATACTGCTTCCAGTGATAGTTGTGATAGATGAGGAGGCAAGGGGGAGGAGGGGTGGTGGTGGGGAGGCAGAGAGGAGGGGTGTCTCAAATGATGATTATAACTTCCACTAACGCAAATCAATCCATCTCGGTTAGAAATCAACTAAAATCAGAAAAATTACTTTTGCAAACTACCTTCCTCACAAGAAATAATTGCATCCACAAACCAGGGAAGGGAGGGGGGGGGGGGTGTTCATGCAATGGTAACTTCCATTTAAAGCACATCCAAAACCAAATCCATCCTGATCAGAAATCAAATAATAATAAGCAATGCAAAAACTATACTCCTCACAAAAATATAATTTTATCCACAATACCAGGAAACTGACAATATTCCACAAGATAATCACCAAACACGAATCCTCAAACAGAAATGGCACCAAAATGATTTAATCAGGACGTGAAGTATTGAATAAGGAGAGAAAAGTAAAGACATGTTCTCTTGACTACTGTCCAATCGGGTACTGAATATCCCATCAACAACTTCAGAGAACAGAAGAAAAGAGAAAGAGGGGAGTTGAGTAGGATGGGGTGAAAATATTGGAAGAAGACCTCATTGGAAGATGGCTAAACCATCTACTTGATCACAAACGAGATGGATGGTTAATACATCAAACCTGGTACCAGGGCTTGTTGCAAGTCTTTCAACGAAAATTGAACAACACCACAAGCGCTGGTGACAAAAAAAAAAATCATCCATTCCACATCCACCTCGGATCTTACCCCCCCCCCCCCTCTCACCCCCAAAATTCTGGACCAATTATTTTCAGCTGGCACAAGTTTTTTGACAAGCACCATGGGATTCTAATTTGGTTGACTTCATAAGTGATTAAAGAATCCTTTTATCATTTGCATTGGATTACCTTTTTCCTTGATATAGTTTGATTGGATGGTTAATACATTGAAAGTCAATGACCTCAGCAAATCATTTAAATCATATACTTGTGTTCATGGTTTTTGTTACATACAAAAGTTAAAGGAAACAATGATAGGAAGGGGGGGGGGGGGCTCTGATCAAAAGGTGTATGATAGTGAATATTGAAAAGGGTGAACAATGTTATTATACCCCTTCCTCATGGGCAAAATTTTCCTTATTGGTGGGGCTAAATGGCAAATCAGTCCCACCTATAGTTTGGGGTTAAGCCTAGTCCACTTTCTGTTCTCACTTTTTTTTTAAATTGGGCTAAGTCCTCTTATGGTATGGCACTACCTGGGCCTGCAAATAGCAGGAATAGCCGGGCAATCAGTACGGGGTAAGAGTCATTGTGAGAACAAGCCAAGAAGATGCTCCATGTATGCCCTAGGGGCAATAAAGTCAACCATGTTGTCCGATCAGAGGTAAGCACTCATCAATGTTTACCACTAGTCTAGGATTTCTGAATGTTATGATGTGAAAATTTAGGTAGAAAATTTGGCCCATTCAAATAGGAAAAATTTAGCATGGGCAATAAAGAAATGTTGGATAAAAGCTCTCCAACCCTGATAAATAAGAATGAAATTTAACCCCTTTTTCGCAATAAAACTGAAACTAAAAAACACTCAAGAAACAAATTCTCATGAAAATGTGAATAAAACAAATTGAAAGTCGTGAACCTGAAGTACACACTTCCTTCTCAATAAGTGTTTGAAAAATATAAAGATCACTTTTAAGAGCCTCAATTCTGTCAATTTTCAAGAAAATGCTGAAAGATCTGTACTATATACAGATCATTAATCATTATAACAAAAGAATTCAAAATACATCTGGGACCTGTAACACAAAGGTTAGCGATTAATTGTACGCTTGATTTCCACGATTGATTGTACATTGTAGTCAATGGAATCAATCGTAGAAATGTGATCTATCATTGCTAAGTTTAGTGTTACGGGCCCCTGGTCACACAATGCACTGCCTTCATCTCAGAGAGAACAAATTACACAAAGTACTAAGCAGAAAATAGAAAACCACTCAAATAAATATTGAATAATACTTCTGATGAAAGTCCCATCATCATCTGTTCAATATTATTTTCAAATTTAATGTGGTAAAGTGGATGTATTGAGAATGAAAAACTATATATTCACATGAATCTACATAGATGTGATAGCAAATGCATGATTGGTGTGCACCTAAACTACATTATAATTGTCTTAGATCTGAAATAATATTTGTGCTCATATAACACATATCTCATGAGGAATAATCAAAGAGGGGACATAATAGATATGTGCCTGACTAACATTCTTTCAAACACGATGCATACATACGTCCTTGAGATGCGTCTATCCGTAGGGGATGGAGCAAGCCATACCCAAACTCATCGTCTCATAAATAAGGAATCTAGAATGACGGGGTTTTCAGTCTTGTTATCTCGTTTCCCTATCGCCAATAACATGGTAGTCCAATATTGCCTCTAAATATAAAGCAGACAGTCTTTGTGCTAATGCGAGGGTAGTAAAAGGTATCAATGTTGGCTTGTTTCGTGAAAGATGGGGAAGAGATAGGACAGCAAGAATAAAAAAAAAGCACAGTCCTAAACATCGTCTTCAAGGTAATGAAATTAATTTTTCATCAGATAAAATGTGAAGTTCTGGTAACCGAAAGTGTGGATGGGGTTTTGTATTGTTTTTATCATTATTTTTCTAATGTAAAACTATTATCTTTTGCAAAGTAGCTGAACACAATACACACCAAGGGCAAGATCTTTATTTTTTGTGTGTGGAAAAGTCTAGTTAGCATTATAGTAAAATTATGATTGAAGTGCTTACAAGCAGGGTTGGCACGTTTTAAACGGTGTGTTTTAAAACATGTTTTAAAACGCGTTTTAAAACACCCGTTTTTTTTACAAAAAAAACGTGTTTTAAAACACCTCATAGACTTGTGTGTTATAAATATGCATGGACGTGATTTTACATGAATATATTTTTTATACTTTTTTTCTTAAGTGGTATATTATTTTCTTCTAACTAAATCTCTTTCTCACAACCACTCTTTTTCTCCTCTCTCTTTCCCCCCTTATTCTCCCCTTTTCCATTGCTTTGTCATGTTCCTTTCCTCCTGTTCAATTATGTAGATCAATCTATATATTCTCATTTTAACAAGCATTTGAGTGTTGTGCTCACTTTTAGACAGGGAAAGAAACACTATTTAAAATAAGCTCAAATATGTAATAGTAGTACTTGAATGAAATGGAAGTGTTGCACAAGCACAATAATATTTTGCAAATAGACAGTATAACTGACATTGTAACCTTGAGGTACACACGAAAGTAGGTGAAACTTTGCGCTTTGTAAAGATGAAGAAAAGTAGTTTAATTCAGAATAAGATAATCAGCTGGCAAACCTTAAAGGACAAGTCCACCCCAAGAAAAAGGTATTATGCTGAAAGTTTCATCAAAATCGGATGTAAAATAATAAAGTGATGACATTTTTAATTTTCGCTTAATTTCGCAAAACAGTTATATGCGCATCCTGGTTGGTATGCAAATGAGGGGACTGATGACATCACTCACTATTTATTTTGTATGTCGTTATTTTCTCATTGTCGTAATGTGAAATATATTTTTTTTCCTCCCTGAACATGAGTGGAACTACCATTGTTTTAACATTTTTTGGTTCAGTTATTAGTTGGTCATTATTATCAAATCTGTATAAATTGAAATATTTTATTGTTCAAACAATTAAAAAAACAAAAGAAATAGTGAGTGAGGGACATCATCAACTCCCTCATTTGCACATCACTGAGTTGTTATAAATGTTTTGTGAAAAATAAGCGAAACTTTAAAATGTCATAACTTTCTTATTACATCCGATTTCGATGAAATTTTCAGCATTATGCTTGTTTGAATTTTCTCTACTGATTCAAATCAGCATTTTTCTGGGGTGGATTTGACCTTTAACCCTAACAATCCCAGGGGACTGTAATGGCCCCCTTAAAAATTTCTATGATAAATCCATAAGAACAGCAGGGCCACGCCATATTGTTCAAGACTATTTTTTGGATACATGCATGGATATGCGGTTATGATATTACCATGGAGCTATCAACACATTGATAGCTCCATGATATTACACAAGTAAAGCCAATGCAAATTTTTCGCCAACATTTTATCTGTATCAATATTTGTACTTTTTGTTAATGATTGGAAAATAATTGCCAATAATTTCCATTAAAAAACGATAAAAAAACCCAAAAGTAACCACAAAACTGTACATAAGAAATTAAAAAAAAAACAGTTAAAACAAACATTGAAAAAAACAATTTGATTAAAATTCCTCAAAGAAATAAGCAGTTCAAGGGCCTAATATTTATAGATTTAAACCCAAACTTATATTTCATGCACTTGTGGGTACCCGGTAGGATGTGAAAGTCATTGTAGCTTGTCCAGTACTGTGTGCGCCTCACTAGCGACTGACTGGAATACTACCCAGGGAGTGGAGGATGTGCATACATTGTGAGTGGGAATGACTGATTGAATCCGATGACTGGGTTAATAATATATCTGTAAAGCGCTTAGACACGTCGTTCCAATGTATTAAGCACTACATAAAAGCGGACTATTATTATCATTATTATTACTTAAAATTTATATAATTGATACAAATGAAATAAAGCATATTGAATAAATGAAATTAAGCTTTGAAAGCCTATAGTGTATAGATTATGTTGTTTTCTTACATAGTGCAACTTCTTCTCACCCCTATAGATTGATAAGACTAAAAAACCTGAGACTACATGTATGAGGAATAAACCTATAAAATGTCAACTTAATTTTTTGGCATTCAATTTCCTTGATTTAGTAATTTTGGGAAAAATATGAACTTTTCTGTTGAAAATTCAGTAACAAAAATTGTAGTCATCTCTTAATACTCCAAAAATGTAATTAAAACATCAAGAGCTTAAATCATATTGTATTAAGTGTATAATTTAATTGATTTACAGGAAAATTACATCGTTCGTTGGAAAAAAAACGTTTTAAAACGATTTAAAACGTTTTAAAACAATAAAAAACGTTTTATTTGTTTTTTTT
Source organism: Lytechinus pictus (assembly GCF_037042905.1). NCBI lineage: Eukaryota > Metazoa > Echinodermata > Echinoidea > Temnopleuroida > Toxopneustidae > Lytechinus > Lytechinus pictus. The sequence continues at coordinate 27,391,032 of NC_087258.1, read as the reverse complement.
AATAAAAAACGTTTTTTATTACAACCCTGCTTACAAGACTTTCTTTTCGGTATTGCCTTATACGAGTTTGATGCATCTTTGGCAAAGGGCTTTAAAAAGACTGATAATGATAAAAGGGATGACCCCCAACACACACACACCCACTTTAGTTTCTGTCCACCATCCACCTTCAATTCTACCCCCTTAAGTGTTAAGTCTATAATATATCTGTAACATAATTTTTCCATGCATCATACATGATGAAATTTTGCGGGCAAACTAATAAGCCTGCAATGGATGGCTACGCAATATTTCTATTTTTTGCACCCTTCCACCTCACCATTACAAACAACCCACTCGCCCGCCCGCCCACCCTCATTACAGCTCCCTATCTGGGACGAGTACTGCCGAGGACTAGCGAGGGGCATGTTTGGAGATGCAATCATATGAATTCCAGCGTAATTAAGTGCCCAAATTCCCAGATGTTCGGCCGAAGCTGGAGAGAGATATTACAAAGCATGGCAGGGCTTCTAGAAAGTAGAGGATGAGGATTTGACGCTTTCACAAACTGACAAGAAAATATTTGAAATATCTAAACTGGGGAAGTAATTCAGATCCTTTTCCTGCGATGACAAAGATGGCATTCTTAGGCATTGTTGGAGAGAGTTTTGATCATGATCGCCCAATATCATATATTACTGCCATATAAGGAATTAAAATTGCACAAAATAAAAGGTGGTTATGACATTATTGCACTACATCAAATGATTCAAGTGTAGGCCTACATGTATGCAACATTAGCAGAGCTATCATATCCCCTACATAAAAGAAGTCTGAATGAAACTTGACCTTCCCTAATGTGACAATGGAATAGCCCCCATCACTCTTCTGTCTAGTGGATGCCCTTGGATCAGGTCATTACAAAGGAGGGGGTTGTTCTAATGACATAATGTAATTACGATTGCATTACATTCAATGCCATGTTCTGAACTGACAATGAATGTGATTGTGTGGAAACATTCCTGGCTGTGCTTTGTCTAAGAGAGATGCGTTCATACTATCTGTTTATCCCAGGTCAAGAACAAAGCTAACCTGGACCAAAACAGGTCTGGACACTACGGTAACTTATGTGGATGAAATTCATGAAATTCTTAACTACATCTCTACATAAATCGATGTTTATTTCCACAGAACACTTCAATATATTAGAGTATTAATCACAATGATCAGATATCAGCAATTACAAAAAGGGTATGCCTATATTACCAACATTGGGATATTTGAAAGCAGTAGCATCTCAACATAACCTAAACTGAAGTTTACATGAATTCATTAATCACTAAAATTGGTCTCTAGAACTGAAAAAAAACTTCAGACAATTTGTTTACATCTCTGTAAATGACCCGGGGGGGGGGGGGGGGCACTTCCATTGACGAGTGGATACCATGCGCGACCATGGGGTCTAGAAAAGCACCCTAAACACGTATTTTCCATATTCTGAAAATGCACCCCTTAACAAGTATTAGCGTCTGAAACCCTACCCTTAACAAGTATTGGAAACAAAACAACACTCTTGGCAAGTATTCCCTGAAATGAACCCCTAAACAAGTACAGCGATATTTGTTATCTCACGGGTCCGTCGGTCGTTGGTTTTACCTTTACACACCATTTGGTGCACGGCCCCACCTTCCACACCTCGCGCAAATCGGACTCTAAACACGTAGTGTTGGGGCAAAGAGGACATCCTTTATAAAACATTTTAATTTTGTTTCATCATCCCCGCAAATTTGACCCTAAACACGTAATTTTCCTAGCGAAATAGATACCCTTTTTCCATTATTTTTGTGTTTTTGACACCCTTATCACGTTACGTACGTAACGTGCCCAATCTTGAATAAGACATCCTTTTTACGTGTTTTTTTGGTCGCGCATGGTATCCACTCGTCAATGTAAGTGGCCCCCCCCCCCCCCCGGTGTATGAACGTGCATTTGATTAGGCAAACATCATAACATATCTGTATAGCAGAACAATACACCACTAACCGACTAAAGAATAGGCAATTTAATAACAATTACGTTAATCACAAATGAATTGATTCCTCTCAATAGCATCAATCAATATACAGGAAAATGAACATCATACGATCAATTAATTTCCATCACTGCTCAGATACTAATATGATCAATGCTACTTATACAACATACAATGATATTACAAACCATTCTCCTATCTATTGATTAATTATATTGATTTGTCTGAATGGGGTTCACCTTGGTATCATGATGTTAGACGCGTGCATACATGTAATATAAATTCAAGTGTGAACGCTACTGTAGATGCAGCCTTGGTTGTATGTGTAATGTTTCATTGATAACAGTTTGGGGTAAAATGGAAAGTAGGTAATAATATGGCCTATTCTTGAGGGGGGGGGGTGCAAGGGTAGGGGGATATGTCAGAAAGCAGAACATTAAAGGGTTATACTGTTGAACATGATGTGTTCTTTATCTTCTGTTACTTCAGATGATATGCCAGAATATAGTAGTTGTATGAATATATATTTTTTCTACAATGAAGGACTCTAAAAATAAACTAAGTGTGTTCACATAGAAAATTTAAATCTAATTGACTAGTTGAGATTTAACTCTAGGAGTAATCCAATTTCAGATTTTCACACTGTCAAAAGAAAGAAAACCATTATAAAAAAAAATCAGTTTTCTAGCATTTGATTAATTTTTACTTCTATTAGTATATAAATTACAAGTATTCAAGTTTTGCTGACATCATCCTTCCACACAATATGAAGGTGTAGCAGCCAAACTTTTTGGGTCTCTGGAAATATCTTGACAACACAACTTTAATCGCAAAGGAAAAAAATGTTTTCGACCCTATTATATCCCACTTTTCTCAATTCTCTGTAAAGTTGCAACATTTCAAACATTTTGAAACTAAAAATTATAATTTTCTTTCAAAATACTTCAAGACTGAACTTTTTTTCATCACAACTCTGCTTTCTGTGATGAGAAAGCATATACAATATCTTTAACTTAACACCACCCATGCATGCACAGCGGGAGGCAATCAAGACCAATAACATAATTCCTCATCATTTTGGTAATGTTTTCAAATTCAATTACATCCGCTGCCTTTCAGGTGTTGGTCCCAAGGTGAGAGGAGCATTTCATGAAACAAATGGTCAGTGATTTTCACTGACTATTTGTTACAAGCTACTGAAATGCTTGTATCTGATTGGCTAACAGCAAAAGAGTAAGTGAAAATCACTCTTTGTTTCATGACATGCTTCTGAGGTATATTTTTATGCCTGAATGCAAATATCATTTCAGATCTTGAAATGTTCTTTATATGTATGATTCAATTTAATTTTCAATGTGAATCTGATCAAATGTTACATTTTGGAGAGCAAAACGGAGACACCAGAAGGTGTTCACACAACTTTTGAGCCCCACAACACAAACATTAATCATGTTATATATCAATGTTCTGTAACTTAATCCATAAGCATTCATATGATTTAATTATTCCCATTAATGATTCATTAATTTATGAAGTGAGACTCTAAAACCACAATGGGTGTCTTTGGAAGAATGGACAATGGATAGACATTATTTTCCACCTTAAATAAATGCCACTCCTACACCCTTTATGGGTGATTTCCCACAATCTAATTTTTTTTTAAAGTATACTAAAGATGCAGTATCCTCTCTACAATATAGGTCGACTTTGTCACATGAGATTCAATTCACTTTCAAAAAAATTAGTTCCGGTCTCATCCCAGTGCATGGTTCTATTGATAATGATTGTAGCAGAATCTGGTTACAAAATGCATAATTTTCAAGTTTAGAGACTCGCATTCTTAATCATGATTCAATGGGGCAGGGGTATGTAAGCATCAATATTTCCAAAGAAACACCATTAAAAAAAAAACCATGAGCGAAACAACATGTTTGAATGCAACCCAGCTTTGTCGTGCCCATTTCCTTTGTCTGGTAAAGCTTTCTTTTGTGAAATTCAACTCCAAGGATAGAGTAACAAGCTGGGCATCAGTATGTGCCTAGACATGAACCCACGTAATCATGTAAGGGGAGGGATATTGTTGAGACAAACTTAAAGAGGATTCTATTTTCATTTTATATTTTCCTTTTTTTCTACCTTCATATTTTGCTAAACAAATCATTGTGATTATTCTCATCATCTTTGGCATCATCATCTTTATCTTCATTATCACCATCATCATCATCATCATCACCACGACCACTACCACCACCACCACCACCCACAATAATCATCACAATTACCATGAGGGGGAGACATCCCCCCTTCCTTAGAAAATTTTCAATTTTGCAGGCACCATTGTTGTCTTGCTCCCCCCCCCCCGAATTCCAAGTGCCTGCCTTTAGCACTACCATCATAATCATTATTCTCATCCCCATGACAACATGGATACTTTCCACAAACTTACAACTCTAGTGAGATCCCCCCCAAAAAACCGGGTGACTGGAGAAGATGAGATCCATCTCAAAATGATCACTCTCTTCTGAAGTGGATATTTTCTTTCTTTGTTCCAGGGTTGAGCAAATACAGATCTCATTTAGTTTACAGTATCAGCCAACCTGTCATGAACCAACAGGCTGTCAGTTCATGAACAACAGAGGGCGTACTTCCAAATAGAAGCACTGATCACCTTACTTTGCATTTTGGCCCCTCTTCCAATTTCTTATAATACAGAAAGAAGAGCTATTCTAGACTTTCAACTTCTAATTTAATGTCACAGACATTTTGGTAAAATTCACATGGGTGTAAAATACTGACAAAACATTTATACACGATCAAAAAGGCAAAAGATAACATGTTAGGTCACATCGTAAAATTATGAAATCAAGTCAAATCTGAGTCAGATCTACTGCCCAAATATGTTGCCCAAGATAAGGCACCCAAATCTCTTGGCAAGGTATTTATCAATATTTGCCATTCTACACCCAGGAGTGATTAAATTCCTAGTATTTACAAGTAGTAGGTCTACTACCTGTCCCTTCGATATACCTCTTGGTTAAATTGCTAATAATCTTTGCATACAGAAATCCCCTGCTAAAGTCAGGGTAATATTGAAAAGGCACTAGATAATCTGTGACTCATTAAAATACTACATATGATTATCATTTATCATCTCTGCCTGCAGACTATGAGGCAAGCATATCAAACTAAAAGAGTTACTCTCATCTACCCCCCCCCCCCTTTTCTCTCCTCTCTTCCCCTCTTTTACTCATCTCTAAAAAGAGGAATATTTTCTATTATAAAGCCGTGAACCCTACACCAATGGATATTATAACATTGGAACGGATATATCTTGGCCTTCTTGTCATTTCAGTTTCACTTGGAAAGCCTCTTCGCTAAATGTCAAGAGAGGGCTTCATGGTCCGATGACGAGGCGTGTACATTATCTAGTGTGGGAGGAGAGATGATAAGAGAGGGACAGGCAGAGAAGGCTATGAAGAAGATGGATGATTTTAATATAAGGTTAGGAATATGGGATAAAGGTATAGTTTAAGAGACAAGTTTTGGTTTGTCGTTTTTCTTCAGATTTTCAGGAGTAAGGGGATATGTGTTGGATATGTGGAGCGTTGTAGCCCAGTGGATAAGTCTTCTGACTTTGAAACAGAGGGTCGTGGGTTCGAATCCCGGCCATGGCGTAATTTCCTTCAGCAAGAAATTTATCCACATTGTGCTGCACTCAACCCAGGTGAGGTGTATGGGTATCCGGTAGGATTAATTCCTTGAATGCATGAGCGCTGAAAGGCAGCTCAAGCTAAAGCCGGGGTAATAATATTAATAACATCGCGCCTCAGAATATAATATTTCTAGATAGATGGCGCTATATAAATGCATATTATTATTATTATTATATCAATCTGTCTCATTATTATCATGGTCATCATCATCACCATCATCATCATCATCACCATCAATATAACCATCATCACCATCATCATCATCATCATCACCACCATTATTACCATCATAACCATCATTGTCGACACTATCAATAATTTTATTTGCAGAAATTCCAAATATAAAATCTCGACAGTAGTTTTCATTACACAAATTAAGCTCTTCCACAAAAAGCACCTAATTTCTTATATTCCAACCCATTCAAGAAAATAAACCAAAATTGTGAAAATTGCACCCAATCAATTTGGAAGATTTAGTAAATATTTTGTAAAAACAAATTAAAAATTAAGTCTACAGTGTGTCTTTGAAATCTATTATAAGGCATCTTTTTTTCACAAGTATGTTGTAGAAAAGCATACAGGAATTCAGAAGATGAAAAATATGAAATCTTATTTTTGGTGATGGAATGGGGTACCCCTCAAATCTACGTATGACTCACTGCCGTTTATCATATAAATATGATCATGCATTCTGGAAAATTATTCCATGTATTGGCTCCAATTGACGTCAATAAAACAAAATGGATGTCTAATACAGGCAGCGACTTGATTCAATCTTGGATCATTCTTCAGTAATTTTCTTTTCTTTTTTTATCTACAAGTATATACCTTTACTATCATACATGTATCTGTCTGTCTGTAACTGCTCTCTTAAATATTGAATTTTTTATTCTATCTGTCTCCTGTTTTGGTAATTTCCTTTCCGCTATCTTTTCTTCCTCCCTTTTTTCTCCTTATGCTGCCTTAAGTATCTACCAGACTCCGCATCTCATTGTTGCTCGTCTGTCTGTCTCTCTTTCTCCTTTTTTCCCCAAAATAAATGAGCTCTTTTCTCCCTTCACTCCCGTATATCTCCCCCTCTCTCTCCCTCATCCCACCCCAGAGTCTGAAACATGAATGAAATTATTTTTCACAAGGCTCCCGACTGATTAATTGAATAAATTCTCCCCTTTTTCCTGCCTTTTGTTTAGCGGCAATGAATTTGTCATCCAGTGCAATAATGGAGATAAAATTTCATCAATCAAGTCATTGATTTTTTTTCTTCACAGCCTCGTAGGCGTATACTTAAGCTCTGCAATAAGCTGTCCATCCACAAAACGCAGGCTAGGCTCCGAAACAGTGAGAAAAATAACACAGGAGCCAGAAGAAATAACCACCTGATAGCTATAGATGGGCAATGTACAAGTTCATGTATGTATCATATAGAAAGTTCTTCATGAATAGAAGATGGCTACATGACCATGATGGCAGGGGTATGATTCAGTGAATCTCCTTTTTTCGTGTCATTATAGTAATTTTCACTCGTAAATTTATTTCACGAGTCGCAACAGAACAGAAACATTAAATCTTTCTGAAATGGAATATGACTGTTATATCTCAATTCTGATTAACGTGTACATCTTTAAAAGCACCATACTTTGCATTGAGAAAAGTTGTTGAACAGGGTCCTGTGACATAAAGCTTTGCGATTGATCATAGGGATGATTTCTATAATTGATTGCATTGAAATCAATCATAAATATCAGCATCATGATCAATCACTATGCTTTATATTGTGAGGCCAAGATGTGTCAAATTAGTTATCTAGCTTGGTTCACCTTTTAAAAACCTCAATAAGATTCAACACCATACATAAACATTTACATTTAACTGATAATAAAGTTTATGCTTAACTTACAATACATTTCAAATATAAATAATTTATCACAGATTGAATTGCATACAAAACCAGTATTACATTCACAATCACAATATTACTCAACGTAAACAATAGTTTCAATAATTAAAAGAGTACACAAACACAAGTACTTCAATCTGATACAGTCCCAGACAAGGGAAATATAAATCAACCTTTCTTCCCTCCTCGTAATTCATTATGCCACCTTGGTCAAGCATCCGTTGGACCTCAATCTGTTCGCTCCATCATTAACATGCTACTCCATTAAACACTACAGCAGATTTGACAACCGGGGAATTCAGAGCTTATTTGAAATTCATATCAAACACAGCAACCAAGAAGGAGAGAGGGATATGAACCAAAGGAGAAACACAGTGAAGGAATAAAAGAGAAGGAGAAATATATAATTGGAGGAAAGTTACGGAGGGGAAAAGAGAGAGATAAAGAGGGGGTAATCAAAAAAGGGGAGGGAAGAGATAAAGGGGGAGATGTGAAGAGGAAAAACTGTGAAAATAAAGTGAACATTAAAAAAAATTCATAGTGCACTTTGCAGCCCAAATGCCAAAAATGTGTACAATTACATAGCCAATATTTGATACAAATTATTAAACATGAACATTATTTTCTTGATTTCTTTTTAATTATTTTTGCTGATTTGTATTATTATGTGTTCAATAAATACGTAATCATAAAAGAACATCACATATGTCTAATGTTGTAAAATTAATGACAGTGTTCAAATCTGAAATATAATTTTAAAAATAAATTAAAACGTACATTGAATAACAAAGCTGAAATGAAATGTTGATGCATCTTTTTATAATTGGCGAGCATAAATCCCACTTTCCTCACTGAAGAAGGCGGCTCTGTTGTACGGGTAAGCTTATCACAATGAATACAATTACAGGAGAAAATATCATAGACAATAAGTGAGTGAAAGTAGAACAAGGTTCACCACCAACCCTTGGAAAAACAAGATCTTCCAAGAGAATGGCATCAAATCAGGATCATATAAAAGCCTTGCTGACATTTCTTAGAGACCGCATCTTGTCGGTGCTACTAAACTTAGTATAGGAGTGAAGGCTTGTTTGTATAATGGAGAGCTTTCATTAACAGAAGTAGGCGAGTTCAAGTGTTTTCATCACAGCGCTATAAGAACAAAACCACTCACTACTATCACAGCAGATTTTTACCATACCTTGGTGGTGTTTTATGAAGATGTTCGTAAATTATAAACGACTTTAAGCATGACCGTTGACCATTTCTTGGGTACCAGTCATTTTCATTATGATAAGATAAAGTTATCATCAAACCTTTGAGTAAATATTTTTGATCAAACAAGAAACTTTAAAAAGATTAATTCATTAAACACACGAGCAGGTTATCGTTGACTGCATAAAATCATGTACAACATTCTGTGTTACTGATAAACAGATTTATAAAACATAGTAGAAATCCTCATCTCTCTCCCTCTCTCTCTTATTTGGCCTAGCAAGTTAACACGGTATGAGGTCACTATGTACGGGTTTAACCCGGAACCCTTGCATCTCAAATGCACAAGTCATGTTCACCTTCACAAATGATATGCTTAGTGCTATCTACATCTGATGTGAACATAGCATACAGGTGGCACACATTTGCTCCGGCGACATCTGCTCCAGGATTTATTTCATCTAAGATAAAGGGTTAGGGTTGCAATAGGGTTTTATGTGAGGTTTAGGGTTAGGTTTAGGATAGGGTATAGTGTTGAATCCAGGGCTGAAGTTGGTCATTCCATTAATGTGTGGAATTTAGAGCCGAGCAAATGTCATGTAACCTAGGGTACATCCCTGCCAGAGGGAACTGTTGCTATGTCAGAGATCAAGACAAGCACATAGATCATTCCATAATGACTCCTCAACAGAAGCTATAGGACCATTATATATACCAATGATACGAACACAGAATTAACACTTGCATAAGGAAATTTATGCTATGTCAGTGTTTATCAATACATGATCTTTGCATTTTGCATTGGTCAAGAAAATAAATAATTTGATTTAAGTCAGCTCTATCAAGGTTTGCAATCTAGAGCTTATATGAATATAACAGAAACAAATGCCTGAGGACACAGCTGCTATGTCAGGTAGTTAATTCATCTCCTAACCATCTCAAATCAAGTAAATAAATCAATCTAGCATGCCCCCATTGCAACAGATATGGGAATGCTATGTAAAACTGGGGCCCGTCTTACAAAGAGTTGCGATTGATCCGATCAATCACAACTATGGATGGCCATCAACATCAACATCTGAAATGCATGAATGTTCAATGTTTTCTAGATATGACGTAAATTGCTTAAATTCATTGTTTTATTGACAATTTGGTGTGTTCGCCTTTGTTTACAAATGACATTTTGAAAATTTTATGTAGAAAAAATTATGACACTGATGGATTTCCATAGAGTTACAATCAATTGATCGGATCAATCGTAACTCTTTGTAAGACGGGGCCCAGATGTACATGAAGAAAATGCCCATGTCAGGGTACACTGCTATGTCAGGCAATATAATGCTTTTACATGTTAAGCCAAGTACACAAATAAATCCACCTCACCACCCCCACGGATGCTTTAGGAATCAATCCTCTGCAGTTGATATGGACATAGCAATGCAATCAAGTCACGTACCATACAAGAACATAAATGAGTCATTTATCAAAGAAGGACCAACATCTATATGCACTTGATTCTTACAGGAATTAAAATGGAGACAAGCTAGACCATTTCTCATTCCAATTTTATACAGATATGCTACTCCAAATTGAAATGGATTGACTTTCCAATCTTCACACAAGTTCATATCTCACTCAGATATGAATATCTCTCAGACAAAAAGGTTAACAAAATGATGCAACTTCAGAGGGAAAATAGATTTGTTGTTGGTGATCTGACATATGCTGCTCCAATAATTTACCTTCTGAATTTTTATGAAGACTTAGGGTGAGAATCAGTATTAGTTCAGTTAGCAACTCTAAGATGTTAATAAGGTTTAGTGTTAGGTTAAAGATCAGATGTCATAATTGCTTAATTTTTTTTTGCTTTAGGTTGTATTTTTTATGGGGGAGGGGGATAATATTAATTTGTATCCATCAGTTAATCAAATGAAATTTTTGTATTACAAATCAGTGCAAGAAAAAGGTCATCTGAAACCTCTAGGTCAGATCAGGTTTAAGGCTTGGTCCCACAGCACTTACGGATGCAGAGAGGATGTAAAACGGAAAAGAATCTTGCCATCCGTTGGAAAACGTTATGTATCCGTTGTGTAATCTTTGCACATATGTTTCATACGCTCTATATCCATTGAGCATCCGTCCACTGTGATTTCATTGTTCCCCCATTTTGTCCATTGTTTGGAACGGATGAGAACAGATAGAGCCACCCCAAAATTTTGCTCGTCCGCTGTATCCGTTATGAGTACGTTTTGTGTTCATCGGCCAGTGGGACCAGGCCTAGTGTCGATAGAAAACTGCACCTCTATGATCGATTCATTCACTTTCTTCAAATGAATAAATCAAACAGTCAGAATACTCTACGCAAAATCCTAAAACTCAGTTAACATGAAGAACATTAACCTCAATCAACTCCCATGGAATTGCTCAATGTGTCATCTATCCTTCATGTTTGTGGTTGGCATTTATACATGTTTAATGATTTCCAAACCGTGAGAACATTCCATTAATTCCATTTTGCCTTGGTATGGAGATGAAAGAATAATGAACGTTTACACATCATAAAAACATTAAATGTCACAATTGGGTGAACATTAACTCAATCATTTGAATGTGCTTGATTGTAATGACCTTGTATGCTCTACTTTTCATTTAGTTCAACATGTCATCTCGGTAGAAGGCACAAATGATCTGTAAGACATTTGTCTGGTATGTTTATAGATATAAGGCTTTTATTTATGAGATGCACTAATGAATCAATGGAACGACATATGACTCTAAACTTATATGACTTGCCCTCTCTAGATAAATGTACACCTGACTATTTTTAACATGACTACTTCAACCTGACTACTTTCAATGTTCACCAAACTACTTTTAACTTGACTACTTTAACCTCAATACTTTCAACCTGACTCAATCATTTTCGCTTATTTTCACCCGACTACTTATTTATAGCCCGACTACTTTCACACTGACTAGATAATTTTTTAACTTATATTCATCTGACTAGTCTCACATGACTACTCTCAACCTGTTGGGTTTCTTTAAATCTCCATTTATCGACTGATCCCACCTTGATTGATGTAGATCAATAACACTACAGTTTATCCTGACAGTTTATCATGCTATGGTGGAGTTGAAGAGAAAAGGATGGGCAAAAAAAAAGGGAAGCCAGAAGTCGGCAGACAAGATAAATGATTGCCTACCCCCCTCAAGTCTGATCAGTTTTCCGGTTTACACCTCATTAGGTCGGCCTTAAATTGAAGCTTTAGACTGCTTCATCAACTCAATGTTTAGTTATTCATAGGCACGACTAGGACACTAGCAGCAGGATGGACCCCAGTAAAGATGCAATTACCGCTCACCTCAAAACTTAAGCATCAAATCAGAGTGTACATTTTAGGAAGATAAACAAAAATGGACAGTTTTTAATCATTGTCATCTGTTTAACCTGGGAAGCTTTTCATGAAACGGATAAGTAATTATCACTGACCATGTGTTATAAGCTACTGAAATCTTTGCATCCGATTGGCTCAGAACAAAATTGTCTGTGGAGATCTCTGACATGATGCCTCATGAAACGCACCCCTGGTATATGATCCCTTTTCAAAGGGATGATGAATGGTAATAAATATTGCCCTTGATATAACAAGAATGACCAATAGTGATGAATACTAACCCTGTCTGAATAGTCGATAGTGATTAATATTGAATCAAGGTTACTGTAGACATAGCAAACCCTTACATGATGAGATTGAGTTGGTAAAATCTGAACTATATTCTTCATGATCTGTATTGCACTGTAGATAAAGCATGGACTTAACAATTTGTATAAGGGAGTCAGTTGAACGTTAAAAACTTTTAAAGCTTTTTTTTTTTTACTATTAGAATACACAATGGATATTATAATACAATATTTTCAGATTATTATTTCCAACTTACAACTCAAATATTCAATTCATTTCCATCTATGAGAATGGGATCTGTTTACTATAAATGCGTATCAGTGCTGATGAGTATGCTAATCATTTTGAGTTCTGATGGGGAAAGCAAAGAATCACATTTCAAATAAACTATCATTTCTTCTGTGATATATTTGTTATCTATCCTTCCTTTATGTCACCGTCACCATGGCAATCATTTGATTATTTCAAGCAGAGTTTGATACCATCTTCAAAACGGGTGTGGTATATGATATTCGCTATCATTTCTGCTTCATTTATTAAAATAAAAATTGACACGGCAAATATCCTTCAAAATTATACTGGTATAATAAGAAGCTTGACCTGTCCCGAGCTGCCATAAATTTTCCGGAAAATGTCATTAAATGTACTGAAAAGAAAGATCATCCTGGCAAGTACATCACTTTAAACAAAAAACAATGGAAATGAAATTTAAAAAAATAATAAACTGAATGAATATATTGAATAAAATAATAATAAATCATGATGAAGCAAAACCTCTTATGGATATATATCGCCTTGCCACCTAGATAGCACAATCATACTATTTCTGTTCTATTTCATGTACTTATTAGCCAAAATCAATTTAGTTCAGCTCAGTTCCCATTTCTACTTGTATGTAGTATTATGAACAACATATAACTCCTTCTGTGAGTTGAGTATTCATTTTTACTTTGAATGCATTTTATTGTATTTTGTTGAATGGAACAATGAATAAACCCGAATATAATCTAAATCATATCACCTAGCTTAGTTTGGGGAGCAGTGAGTGTGGTTAAGCTTTGATGACTTAATTTTTGAATGGGGATAAACATACCAGCAAAAATACTGCAACAGGATGATCAACGTTCATGAGTTCCTGCTCATTATTAAATTGCCCAGTATCGAAGATAAAAGTTAGCATGCATAAATGATTAACAACTGAGTTGAAATTATTTGTTTCCATGACATAGAACAAATAAGGGATTATACACATATTACACAATTTAAATTAAAAGATTAATTTATGAAAATTTGGGAAAACCAAAACACTCCATGTTTCCAATCTTTTGTTGACATTCAATAATATTTACTTGCCTATTCCACTCCATTGTCAGCCAGTTTTTCTCCGCAAGACAATTCACATTGACAAACCTTCAATATAATCCTAGTACAATCACAAAGGATTAATTGCTTTGAATTTTATAGGAATACGCGACCCCTCAAGAGGATCACATTCTATTACGAATTCATTTCTGATATCGCTGTATCCACTGAGGCACAAAAAATTATTCATAATCCATAACACTCTTCCAATAATTGGATGATATAGTTCATGCATGTGGGGATATATCTTTCCTAAAGTAGTCAATCGCATTAAGTTACTTTGTATAATTCAGCACATGATGCAGAACAATCTTAGAACAAAAAATAATGTTTTTATATTATCATTCTTAGCACAAAAGATAATATTTCTAATGATTATTATAATCATTGGATTTCATCATGCAGATATACTGTACATATATATGTTTCTAGAGTTAGAGGGAAGATGAGGAAAGAGAGAAAGGGAGGATAATGACATCAAATCATTCAGGAATATAAACATAATGTTTCCAAGCTGAAATTTGAAATCTGCACGTTACTTCCAGATTAGTAAATGATAATTTTATGACAAGTTGAACAGAACAGACTAAGGTGTATTGAGGACCGAATTTGTTATTTTCCACCGGTTTTAATTTCTGGCGTTAATTCAAAATCCAGTGGTGTAATTACAACACCTCTGGCTGATATTATAACACTGTGATGTTATTTCAAACCTCTACAATGTGATTAAGGTGTTGTCACCTTGGCATATCAACTGTTTAAACACTGCTTACCCTCAGAAATTGAAAAAAGTTTTAATAATACATTGTAAGACATGGTCAGTAAGATGGACAGGTATATATAATGAAATATGATAAAAAATTGAAGATTTATTTTTTTATTACCTCATTTTTGGTGTTCTTGATTTGATTGCCTTTAAGTTCTTGATTGATCCTGATGATGCGGAGGGTTTCAAACCCGAGGCCGGCGGAGGAACTATTGAATGTGTCTTACTACGAGTCCTCATCATTGGGGACGCCATGGTGATAGAGTTTCACAAACCAGATCCACTTAATACCTGCATTTGCCGCCCTCTACCCAGGGGTATATGGGTATTGGTAGGAAGGAATTCCCTGCTTGCTGAGAGCATACAAAGTGCTAGTGTTAGCCTTGCCAACACAAGAGTTGTACATGTATTAGAGCACAATGCGTATCTTGACACCAGACACTGCACTTTTATGATGATGAATATCATTTAACATAAATCATATATGTATTTGTTTTAATCCGAAAAGTTTGTCAACTTCTTTTCTTGGCGGAGAAAGGATTCTGGAAGATTGTCCCAAAGATAATCAGTCAGCTCTTCTATTTCATGAGCAGATAGTCATCCACATATGCAGTGTTATTAGCAGCAAAACAACTTCTTTGCCTTGTCCAAAGAAATCACAAGTGAGCTGCCAAATACTCTGTAGAACTGCTATTCTATTCATCACAAAGAATCATGCTGCATCTTTCAGTTAGCTTCAAATACATCATATTTCCCTAGACTCTTTTAAAAACGCTAATAATTTGAACAAGACAAAAAGCAAAGTCAGGTGTCTTCTCTGTAGTATAATGCATTCCCAAAATGGCAATATATCCTTTAGTCATCCCAAGATCAATCAAGTGCTATTTATTGTTGGTATTCCTCAAAATCCAAATAAAGAAGAGTATTGTCGACATCATAGAAAGTTTTTACTGCTCATTGATAAAAACTCAATTTTGCATATATTATATAATGACAACTTGACTCAGTGACATTTTCTAGAGATAAATACTGTCAGATGGAAGATGTTTACTGGAAGTTCTTTGATGTAAGATTTTTTTCTGGTGACCAACCTCGTCATGCGTGTATGATCAAGTTAAAATCCTAAGTATGAAGTCACCTTGCAAAGATTAATGATGATCTAGTTAACAATAAAAATATGAATAGGATGATAATAGCAGATTTCCCAGGAATGCCAGATCCTATTTTCATACAATGTAAAATAAGGAATTCAGAATTAGACTGCAATAGTGTTTTCTAGTTTTCCTCTGCACAAACTGTGCTATTTGCGTCGTCAAATATCCCGGATAGGAACATGTGGCAAAGAATGATATTCTCTCCCTGAAGCTCAAACGATGCGATAAAATTTATCTTGTCGTAGATTAACTTGATCTACGCCCACGTATACATGAGCTAATTCCGTGTGGAGTTTCTAGCATGCAGTAATGTTAGTATCACAGGAACCATATTCAGCCCCTCCAACCTGTGAACTTAAAGACCCTCAATGCAAATAAGCTTTCAAAGCGACAACAATGAGAGAACGAGATTTCTCTTCGAGAGCCGCTCATAAGTAATTTCCTCGATACATGCCCACTCAGTGTCTGATTGCATGCCGACAGTACTCGATGAAATATATCTTAAGTCTTCCAATTAAATGGAATGGCACTGTAAGTACTCCAAAATGTATTTCCAAAAAGTTTGAAGCATTTAAGGCACTGTAAGGTGGATCCTTCGAGACAGACTTGGGAGATAATTTGCATTAAGCACTTACAATAGACAAAAAAAAGATGACGTAATGGTTTGATTCAAATGAAGTTACCAAGTCATTGTAGGTCACTGTCCGTGCTTCCGATTATTACTTGTTGATGTCTTCACGCCATTCACATACAAACGCTGCTCGGTGTGGTGATGCGTTCATTGCGAAACAAGCAAAAACTTGAGATGGCGCTCAGGGCAAGACAACGGATTTCATCTTAAACACGCAGCCTGCGGCAACCATGACAATATCCATAATGATATTCACTGTTAAACCATGCTGGTTGGTGGCGTCAGAGAGACGATGAGGGTAGAAAATCTATCTAATGTATTGACTTACAATGAAGAGGTACCTGTACCTAGGTGCTATGTTACGCTACGGTGCTGCCCTCACTTAAGTGCTTCTTAGAATATCTACATGAGATTGCTAACTTAGGGTGTGTGTGTGAGAGTAGAGTTAGCATGCACGGATGACTGTGTATGGGACTAGGGAGGTGAACAAAGAAGGGATCCCTCTTGCCTTGTTAACTCTGTGTTATCTTCGTGTAAGTAGTGGAATGGAGGCCCAGGAGTTTGAAGAGAGATGGAACAAGCAGGAGTGATGATGGGAGAAAATGATGGAGGGGGGAAGTGGGAGGGAGGAAGAGGGAGAGAGGGAAAGGGGAGAGAAAGGGGAGGGGTCAAAATGGAGGAGAGAAGAGAAGGATAGGAGGGTAGAAGAAAAAAAGAAGAGAATTGAGGAGACAGGGGGGGGGGGTAAAGGCGATGGGAAATTTGAATGTCATAAAAGAGACATTTTCAAAGAAAAAAAGAAAATGCGTTCCACACTTGAAAGAAGAAAGAGGGAAAAGCAAGAAAGGACAAGAAAGATAAATCAGAGGAGATAGATGGATGGATGGATAGATAGAAGGATGGATGGATGGATGAATGGATGGATAGATAGATAGATAGACAGACAGACAGATAGATAGAAGGATGGATAGATAGAAGGGTGGATGGATAGATAGATGGATAGATAGATAGAAGGATGGATGGATGGATAGATAGATAGAAGGATGGATGGATGGATAGATAGAAGGATGGATGGATGGATAGACAGATAGATAGAAGGATGGATGGATGGATAGATATATAGATAAACAGACAGACAGACAGATGGATAGACAGACAGACAGACAGATATATAGATAGATGGAAGGATGGATGGATGGATAGATAGACAGATAGATAGAAGGATGGATGGATAGATAGAATGATTGATAGATGGATAGATAGATAGGAAAGAATTTAAGAATGAGAGAATCAATCCTAAGATGGGTTATACAGCACCAAACAATTTTTATAATATTCCATTATTTTGAACCAGATAAGGAGAAAAGTTCACTTTTTTTGCAAAATGAGTGTTGCATGTAACTCTTACAGGTGGGGATACTGCTATATTAAGGCGATCCACATCTCCATCATATCATCATATATGATCCTTGACATATAACACTGATGCACATCGACAACGCGTCGCACACATCCACATGATATACCCTGCTAAATTGATATTCAAGATGGTTAAATATATCAAATTATCTTACTGGTACTCTAAGAGATATAAACACGAAGGGCTGTGACAGCTTTACATAAACGAAATAAAAGAGAAACATAAAATTTATATCCAAAACACAACTATAATGTTGCACATCCATGGGGAAAATATGCTAGACATGAACAAATTCCAATAATGTTTGATTCAAGTATTCATGTTAAGTCTTTGAATTATGAATTTTGGAACTCCCATCGGCTTCAGACAGGGATCACCAAGTTCTAGTATAGCAACAGGTTAATCATTCCTGTACCAAGAACAATCATGATATTTGATATAAAAATGTATGATTGAAAAATTCTGTAAATTTGTGTGTGACTTTTCATGGAACATAATAAAAATAATATGTTAACCCACTGCCTACTGGAACCAAGTGGTTCCAGGGGAAAACCTGTATTAACTGCACAATCCAGAAGTTGAAAGACTTAATTTGTTTTCATTCCCTTGCTATCTGCAGTAGATATGGACTAAGTAGTACAATGGCTTCCTTCGATTCTACTTGCACATATTTTTATTAGGAATTATTTTTGACAACCCGACTTAAACAGGTCTTTGTATTTTCTGTATCATGTCTCTACTCCAGCCTTGTTATTGATGTTAGAATAGATCCCCTCGCATTCCTGCCCCCCCTCTTTCTCTCTCTTTAACTCACTCATCATGCTTAACCCCCCCCCCCCCTTTTACGATCACTTGCATTCATATTAAGTTTTGAAATTCAACACATCTGATCAGTTGGATCTAAAGTAATCAAGATCTTATCCAAAATGATATCATGTACGCCAATTGAAATGTGGTAATTTCCAAACACATACATGTATAAATGTTACAGAGGCAACAAACTCTAAACACCGTGAATTTCCACTCATTATTCCTTTTAACCCAACATGACCTTCCACGTGCAATAATCCAACCAAAATGTGTATACATCGACCTACATATCAACGCTCTCTGAATAATACATATAGATCAAATGCCAACGGAACGATCGGCTTGGAGCCCAAAATCACTGCTAATTGCACGCATTTGAAATCCTGCTAAAACATTGTATTAGAGACCCATCAAAGCAGGGTCCCTCAAATGGTGCGTGAAACGACGGTGCGTATCCGTTTCATTTTGAGAAATGTCTGAGGGTGGCGGCATTTGCGAATCTCGCATATAAATGAACATGTGCGGCATGATACACCGTGGGGCGAGGAACAGGGTGACGGGAAAGCTGCTTGACAAAATACCCTGAATTTAATATCATCATCTGAGAACAATCTCATAAGATACTACCCTAATACTGCTGATATAACACAAACTAAAGATTGCACAAAGATTGGTTGTGCAAAGCAAGGTTCAACATGAAAATGGTTTTTAAATTCTTTTTTTTTTTCAAGTACGAAGGACAGTGTTAATGGAAAATGGTTCAATACATTACACCCACTTGAACAATCACTACAAAATTACTTGATATTACAAATTTGAATTATATATGATGTTTTACAACACTCACTCTCAAAGTCATTGCTGAATGAGTTTGTTTTAGGTCATGAAGATCTATTCAATCAAAATAAGCAGACACTAAGATTCTTTCATTGGTTTTAGCACGCAGAGTGCAAATCACACACAAAAAATATTTCTTAGGGACAATTAAAAATCAAATGAAATCCACGAAGCATGCAAGATATAATTCAGAAAGTATGCTTCCATTAACAAAAAATATTTACTTACAACTCATGACCAGGAGGAGATACCAATGCAATGAGGACGACTTCCTAGAAAACAATCCTGACAAGATAAACAGAATCATTCTGGACTCTTAAGAGTAGATGCTTATCAAGAATGATTTGACCAAGGTTTCTCTCTCTCTCTCCCTCTCACTGTCCCAAAGCTCCGTGAACAATAGCCAGCCAGCTTGCATGCCCTATTTGTCTTTTAATTTCATCGAGCTTCCAATCAAATTAGCAGAAACCAGTAATTAAATTACGCTTCGGGGAAACTTTTATTTATTCTATACCAACTTGAGACAACGGATAACCATCTTGAAGATTCGCTGTTTGGTTGGAAAGTTTGCATTTTAAAATAGGTATGAGGATGGGGATGTATATAGAAGGAAGTATGCATGGCATCAAAGAGAGCAATGTAAAGGAGGGTAACATGAATGTCAGTATTCTTAATATTTGAGACTCCCCCTTCTCCTATCATTTTGAATTTATCTTTGAAAATAGAACGTAAACGTAACCTCACGTTTTAAATAATATGTTCCCCCCACCCACCCACGTACACTCAATGCCACCCTCTTTTGTATTCTTATCTTATCCAATCCACTGTGTATTTGCCAAATAGCAAATTTTTCTTGTTTGAACTGAAATGATTATCATTTGTTATGATAAAGTAGGAAAGACCAAGAAAAACATCACAAGTAGGGGTGAAAAGGAGGAGAAAAAAATAATAATATAAAGATTTTATCAAGAATGAAAAAAATATTATGGATGACATTGCTTGAGAAATGCTAAAACATGCAAAAAGAAACCAACAGAAAGCAAGAGTGAAATATTCAACAAAGACAGCAAAGGATAAAAAAGGGGGAAAACAGAAAAAAAAAAAACATCAAGAATAGAAGGGCTCGCCACAATGCTTTCAGCCCGTGAAAAGTCATCGCGGAAAATTAAATTAGGGCTTTGTAGTCAGGAGGAAATTGCTGTTGGTATTTCAAATTGGACAAAAATTGCCCAGGTACCTCGGATTGAAGCTTCAGAACAGGGGAGTGTGTCATGAGACAAATAGTCACTGTCTTATTTGTTCTGAGCCAATCAGATGTAAGGATTTCAGTAGCTTATAACAGTTGTCAGTGAAAATGGAAGACAAGATGTGACCTCCTCTATCTTCTACTGACTCCATAAAATACCATCTCAATCCCAAGCATTATTCACATTGCTTTCCCTAAGAACCTGTTGTACTATGGCCACACTTTGCTTGCAAAGATAATGGACAATGGTGGCATTTATTTCATTTTGTGTTGACATATATCTTATATTTTTCACGTCATTGTAGTCTTCTACATTTTCTTAATATATGTCAAATCTATTTTCCATTTTTGTTTGCTTTATTTTTTTATACCATTTTGTAGTTCTCCTTAATTTCTATATTTTTCCTTCAATTTTACTTCCTGCAGCTATTTGTAAATATTCTTACTTTATTTTCCTTTCTGTTGTATTGTTTATTGTAATGTATTTTTTGTCTATAGGCATATCCCGTCACAAGCCTTGGCTTTTAGGGTATATTCCTTCTTCTTTAAACCCAACACGTACATATTTGTATTCTTCATAATAAATTGATTTTTGTATGAATTAATGTTTATGAAAAATGTAATCAAATGGAAGAAAATAAATGTTTATTTGAATTTGAATGGAATTTTCCTTCCCTTTTTAGGGGGGTCTAGGGGTAAAGGTATAAACTTTGATCCTTGAACATAAAGTGGACAAGCACTTTGAATATATATCTGGACACCTTCGCATAATTACAGCCTAGGAGATGCTGAGTGGGAGTTGAAATCCAAGAAGCGCATTATCAAATGTGTAAAGGTTAAAATCAAGTGCTTTCTGCATCGACCATCATGGGCAAGGTTGAATGTGATGCCGGGGCTGGAAATAAATGCAGAAATATCACGCAATCAGAAAAGGTAAAACAACCTTTCAAGGATTATTTCTGAAAAAACCTTTAAATGAGAATGCTAGTTTTGGTAACGATATCAAAATGAGTTCGTACAGAATCCAATGAAATGTCCACCAAAGTGTCTGTTTGTATAAATAAAACGCATGTGCCAAAGGATTCTGGACGAAATTGTGTAATTGCTGAGAAATAAGCACAGGTTTCGGGTAGAGCGTCGGGCCCGACGCTCAAAGCAATAATCATACACAGTCCCACGTGCGCTTATCTGTGTTGGGGAAGTTCAGTCTGAACATTTTTCAGCGTAGATTTCAAGATTTTACAAAGTTCAGTTTATGTAACTGTACCAGATCTAGATCCTCGATGATATACTGACAATTAAGCCTGGTTTTACAGACTTTCTCATGAAATCAGTGTTTACTGCAACTACTGGAATTTCTCTTCAAGCGTCATATAACCTGTGATTATTAAAGGAATCCAAATGTCACTGATTCGGAAGACAGCTACTCTTTTCTTGTGTAAACAGAAGAGAGTGCTTTCATATTTAGTTTTAAAGGCATTGATTTTGAGATTTAAAGTTTTACAGGCAAGTGACCATATAACTTTCTTCCATCTTGTTTCTCTGTTCCTGTCAAATCATAAGATTCATTCATCTCTTTTCCTTTGTATTCATCTTAAGGTATTGCTTTACATAATGTAGACCGCAAAAATATCTTATACTAGCATTTTAATTCCCTTCCATTTCCTTTTTTTCCTTTTTTTTAAATTTAATCAGATTACCAAGATTGTATGAATGCTGGTCGCAAGCAACTAGAGGACCAAAGATTTAAGGTCCTCTCCAAGGGACCTGGTAATGAATGAGGATAAATACACTGCCATTACCAAAGGGCACTAGTGCACACAGTGAGAATCTTAAAATTTGTTTTTTAAGTATGATACAGTGTTATAAAGTGCACACATAATATGATTTTTTTTTAAATGACAAATTGGAGTACACTTTATGCTCATTTTTAACCAACTGCATATTACGCAGCATCCATCCATTTATACACAACACATGACAACGTATTCCATCTTTACCAATACATGAACCTAGTAGTCATCTTTTCTAAGAAAATTAGATTATCCTCCATTTTCAAAATTATTACCTCATTAGATCATTAATACCATGTAATAGAGCGAATAGGATACACGAGGGTTCGAAACATGGGAGACCTGTAATAAATTGTGTCACTTTGTAGTCTGCTATGTTGAAGCAAAGAGAGACGCCACAGCCCACGATGCCCGACAAGCAGGGTTCAAAGTTGATATTCAATTATGCCAATCGCTGCCTCGTCGCCGCTGAATTAAGCCCCGGGTCTGACACGGAGTGACACGTAGAGGGCAGTATTTAATTACTTTCAGCTGAAAGGTGTGACGACACTCATCCACCCTCTCACCATTCTGAACACTCCTACGGCCATAGAGGACCCTATATCTTAACAGTCCTCTGACTTTCTTCTACCCTCTCACCATTCTGAACACTCCTACGGCCATAAAGGACCCTATATCTCTGACTTTCTTCTCTTATTCAAGATGCATGCGAGGTTAAGGAAAAGTGGGCCAGCTTCTTGGACAGAATGTCTTATCTCACATCTGAACATAACCTGAAAATTATCCCCACCCACCATGACCAGAGTACAAATGTTAAAAGCTTTCAAGACGTGGATGATAGAGACACCTGCTCTCTACTCCGGGCTTGAAGAATTACAGATATGAATCATGATTCAAAACCAAACATAGATCATGGTAGCTGAAGAATCAGGGTTCCATCAACTCTCTCTCCCACATCGTTTTTCCCTCACTTCCATCCTCGCCAGTGTGCTTCGTAGTGTGCAGTTTGACTCCAGAATTGTAGGTCAACTTCAAAGTGGGTTAAATGCAAAGATACAGAGCGTTGATTCTCAATAACATGTATACGGCTACTGGGTGAAGAGAAAGTAAAGTGGCAGCGAGCAGTTTGGCATGAACGCTGAATTAAGATAACAATAATAATAATCATAATATAGGATTTGTATAGCGCAAGTATCCACATTGCTAGGTGCTCAAGGCGCTCCCATATTACCCGCCTAAGCTAGTCTACCGATTCCGGATGACACAATGTTACGTTTAATCAACCACTTTCTTACATGATTCGGCAGGAACGTCTTTCAAAACGTGTTTAAAACCGTGATTCTATGCATCCTTAAAACTCAAAAAAGTAACAGAATGAACCATCCAGTTTTCATAGCAAATGCAGAGCTGCCAAATTGTATTTTGCATTTTCAGTATTCTTATCCCCCAAAATCAGTATTTTGACAAAAAAATCAGTATTTTTACCGTGTGAGATAAATATTTCTGTTTTTCCCCAAAAAAGTGTATTTCATAATAAAATGATTGGCGCACCCGCCCATCACATCGCTCAAGCTGCATGCAAGCTAAAATGTGCACTGCCCTTGCAGATGAAAAAAAAAAAAAAACATTGAAACTTGTGTATATCTCACCCTGGTTTTTACAAAATGATTGAAAAAAAAAACAAGTTACCTGAAATTACATTTTTTTTTTTTTTTTTAAATACAAAAAACATATTTTTTAAAGAAAAAACGTACTGCCGTATTTTGGTTGCAAAAACGTACTAAATACGGAAAAATCGTACTACTTGGCAGCTCTGCAAATGGTTTTAGTGACGGATACAACAATATGACATAAATTGCTGGTAGAGTATATGGTTAGTTTTAGGGCAAATACCTTTTGGCAGCTGCATCATATTTGTATTTTTTTCTGTAACTTCCTCTCTATTCAGTCATTCATGTTTACCTGACAGGATGAATTGCATGGCAGCCATGCCAAACCCAAAGTAATCACCAGCATTCAATTGCAAAACATGCTGAATTGTTTATTAAAATGATAAAAGCTGAAAACAATTCAATCAATTGCATAATCTAAAATATAAACATACCATTTCTATAAATGTTAAGACAATTAGCCTAGTTCTATCCTGTCGGCAGAGGTGTGACTTAATATACTTGGAATAGTAAACTAGCTATTCTTACACTGTGTGCCCAGTTTGCTGAGAACAGGAAGGGCATTAATGAAATTTAATATAAATTAATGTCTTTCTTGCCCTTAGAAGCATAAAGATTTTTTTTTTCTCGTTATATCAGAAACAAAAAGGTGTCCTGTAGACGTTCAAGTAATCCTTCAATACCTACAAGATTTAAGAAGGATCGGGGGACATATGGGACAAGGGGAAAAATCACCCGAGGGCTGGAGGTAATTTCATCAACGCAATGCTCAAAAGAGCTGTAGAAAATAACGAGAGCCTCAGAAAATTCCCATTCACTGTCATGTTAAAGCTTATCCAATGTTTGAGATTCAGGCCACTGGATATGAAAAGGAGTCCTGAAGATAAAAACATAATTTTTTGGGGGTACTGTTTGGCGAAGCTGTACTTACATCATCCTGACAATCATTGACTGGTAACTGGCTCGTCTCATCTTGACAACCTTCACAAGCCGGAACTTCAAAAGGCACAAAATCCCAAACAACAAACAAATCCAAGATGAAACATTTAATACAGCATATCCATTGCCTCTCTTGCAGCTATTGTATGGGTAGATGGTGAAATAGAATAAAGGAAGGAGAATACAATATGGCTCTTGACCCTTCTTTTCTGGCTTAGAGTTCTGGAGTATCCTGGAAAACTTCTCCTGGTAGGGAGGTATCACGCTACACCGTTACAGCGTTACCTGACACCAAGGATAGCAGGGGTTTTTTGGTAGAGAAACAGATCACAAATAGTGATGGTAGGTTGTCGAACATAAAATAGAATTGGTATATGTCTTCTGGGTTTTTTTCTGGCTTAGTTCCAGGCAGTATGGTAAATTATTAGTTTAATATATTTATGCTCATGTCTTTGGAATAGGTAATCGCATGTGTGTGTTTCATTAAAAGAGAGATAGAGATAGATTAAGGGAATAGATTGTGAGGATTAAGAGAGATTAACAGAGAGATGGAGAGATAGAGAGAGGGACAGACACAAAAACACAGACCAACGGAAATTAATGAGATATTCTGACACCTTAAACTGAAGAGAGAATACGAGTGTGACAAAATTAATCCTAAAATATTGACCATAAAATCATGATAAAAGAAATCAACAAAAATACAGAAGAGAGATAAACTAAATGAGAAAAGTGAAGCCAATACAACCTCTGTATGAAACAAGAAAATGCTGTATTGAAAAAGTGCCCCCCTCCCCCCAAAAAAAAGGTGATGTATGTTTCATGATAACAATGTGAACACATCAAATGATCAATATGTGAAGAAGTGTTTTTTCCCTACTATTTTACCAAAATGGTGATAACACCAACTAATGATCCATGAGTGACCACTCTATTGTATAATATAGGATTTGTATAGTGAACGTATCCACCTTGCTATGTGCTCAAGGCGCTCCTACATTTCCCCGGCTAAGCTAGTCTACCAATTCCGGTGTGCGCAGCTTTTTGAGGAATTACTTCCTACCGGTACCCAGTTACCTCAACTGGGTCGAGTGCAGAACAATGTGAGTAAATTTCTTGCTGAAGTGAACGCCATGGCTTGGAATTGAAACCAGATTGAAAGACGAGTCTTAAAGGAGAATGAAACTCTTGGAGCAAGTTAGCTTTTGTGAAAGCAGAAAAATCAAAGAATAAGATCAACAAAACTTTAAGTAAAATAGGACTAGCAATAAAAGAGTTATGAGCATTTGAATGTCGAGATCACTAGTGCTATGGAGATCCTCCCATTGGCAATGCGACCAAGATCTGTGATGTCACACACGTACAACTCTCCCATTTGGACACTGAAAATATACCCCAAAACATCTCTTTTTGCTCATTCTAATCATATGACAAACGATTCATCAATGATATAATGTTGTGAAACCTCTGTACTTGTCATCTCATAAAGAGAACACCTCACCTTGTGATAGACTCTATAAAAGTGAGAATATAAGTGAAATAAGTACTAAAGTAATGAGGGAGTTGTACGTGTGTGATATCACAGATCTTGGTCGCATTGCCGTTGGGAGGATCTACATGGCACTAGTGATCTCAATATTCGAATGCTCATAACTTTCTTATTATTCATTCAATCTTCCTCAAACTTTCAACAATATGTTTCTTTGATTTTTCTCTTTGATATGGATTCAGCTGGTTTCAAGGGTTTCATTCTCCTTTAACCACTAGACCATGACGCCCCCACAAATTGCACACATTCTACTACTCTACAAAAGGAGTCAACACTGGAATTTATATACTTTTGTGTGGGTGCGTCGTGGTCTAGTGGTTCTGACTCTCGCCTTTGAAACAGAGGGTCGTGTGTTCGAATCGTAGCCATGGCGTATTTTCCTTCAGCAAGAAATTTATCCACACTGTGCTGCACTCGACCCAGGTGAGGTGAATGGGTACCCGGCAGGAGTAATTCCTTGCATGCACTGAGCGCCGGTGATGGTAGCTCGAGCTAAAGCCGGGGTAATAATAGCAGCGCTTTGTATCCTCTGGCAAAAAGCGCTTTATAAATCCAACTATTATTATTATTATTATTAGAAAGTGTAAAGAGCAGTCCATTAAATAAATATATTCAGGATGGTGATTAAAAAGATGGGCACTGCAAAGTTAGAGGACCTGCCTTATATGACTTTTCTCTGAGAAGTCTTGACGTCTGGTTATAAAGTTAAATAATAACTTTGAATTTAAACACTGTTTGTACAAAAGCCTCTTGAACCTGCTTTCTCCCTGTCCTATGTAAACTTAAACATTAATACAGCAATGATTGAGTGTCTACTGACTGAATTTTGTCAATTCGCAATCCATCTTCAGTAAGATTGATCATTTAGTCACAGGGGTACAGGAAATAAAGCATGTGGGACTACAAAACCAAAGATGAATGACTTGCTTTTCATGCTTTGTAGAAGACAGCTGGAGTATGGTTTATGATTATTTTAAGAATGTGAAAAAGAACAGCAATTGATGGAAGATGAAAAGTCTGAATAAGATCAGTTCATACTTTCTCCTATATCATCTTGAAGACTGGATGTTTTCTTTTCTTTGTTTTTTTACCTTAAAACCATTCTGACATCGACAGGATATGCAGAGAAAAACACATCCAACTAACAAAGATAAGATTCTTAAACCATTCAATCTGGTTTCCGATTCTTCATGAGCTCCGGCATGCACTGTACGTGTAGTAACTACGCTTCATGATACAATTTCTCATCGTGGTAAAAAATTATGGACAGACTTGTGCATTTTTTTTTTTAATTTCAAACAGAGGTTAACAATAGGCCTATTCAATAAACCAACGCATTAAACTACTACAATAAAATTAATGTGGTGATGACATGTGACATGTCAATCACATGTAAATTGAAGATGCTAGGTTACTGTATTGTAACTAAATTTTAGCCATCTCTGGTCATTGTTCTAAAATACATTGAATTACAATAGATTGAGACCTGTATCCGAGTCCAGTGTCAAAAACATTTCTCCTGTCAAACTAAACAGCTATGATAAAACCAAGAAAATGTTCATTGAGTTTAGATTATTATATCATTTTATAGAGAAACAATAGTGTTCTGAATCCAAATTGACAACATACAAATACCTGGCCAGACCGAATGCACCATAGCACAACATCTAAAGTGAACACTTCATCTGACTAAATTATTCCATCAAGGTTCGATACGATTTCATGAGTCAACGACCAGGCGATGTCAATGAGACTCCCATTCACCCCCCCCCCTCCTCTTCCCCCATCCTATCTACTCCGATTCAACTTGACACATGATTTGCACGTTGCTGCATTGATTTCTACATATAGATTTGGCTATTATGCACGCAGCTGCGATAATTCTAGTTTGCATCAAAAGAAAGACGGAATGCTCAACACTGCGGCTATTCAAGGTGTGCTATTCAGATGTATTCTGCACGACTTTCATTCTTCCTTTCGCATTAGATAATGAGGTCTACATGAAAAGACTTTCTCGCACATTGATACTGACTTAAAAGGGGTGCTCTTATTGATAACTACTGGAGAATCAGGGCAAATAAAACAAACTACATGAAAATTTGATCAAAGTTCTATTTATAATAAAGAAACCTGGAATTTAGATTTGGGGTAAGTAATTCCTGTAAAAACAAACAAATCCACTAAATCTATGACAGATGATGGGGATTAACAATATTTTATTTTACTTAATCTACATGTAGTTGGTTTACTTCACAGGAAGTAGAATACCAAATGGGCTAAATCCATTTGGTCTACATTCAGTTTGGTCTAATTGATGTTTGGTCCACTCTACACAGGGTCTAATTTCCACTTAGACTAAGTTTCATTTAATCTAATGCCCAGATTGTCTAGTTCTCACTTCATCTACTTATCATTTTACACAGTAAAATTTATGCTATAATTTCATATATTTATAATGCTGCTTTCTCAATGAACCTTACAGTAGTTAACAGTTTAAGCAACCCCGCCAAATTTATTAAGGATTACATCTTTGTCTTTTTAAGATTTTTGAACACTTGTTAAGGAGTATGATGGAAACAATCTATAAAAAAAAAGAGCATTATATAAAAATTTTGAATAGCATTTTTACAATGTAAATAAAATGGGCTAAATGGCAATAAGACCAGGGGGTGTTTCACAAAGATTTAAGTATGACTTAGAGTTGCACTTAAATGCCTAGTTGCGTGCGGTATAAAAGGCATGACAGCATTGGTCAGATTATGCCATGAGGACGTGCACTACCGTGTATTAATCAATAATATTGCGTGTTGCATATCATGTACGCGTCGGCATTTAAGTGCGACACTAAGTCATACTTAAATCTTTGTGAAACACCCCCCTGGCTTTAGACACACAAGGATTAGAACATATGAGATGAGACCAAATATAATGTAGACAAAGTGAGTGGAGACCCTGTAACAATTTACCTCTTTTAGCACTGAATAGGCCAGAATATAAGCAGGTGGTTCAGGGAAAAGTCAATATTAGATGTGAGAAGTTGTATTTTGAATTCATGTCGAATAAAAATGAATTATACCACAAAGAAAGAGTGTTCGTTCTTTCTGTGCAAGGCATTTGCTGGATTTTTGCAAAAATATTGAACTGTTGGTTGTTTACAGAAAATAGGTGTGATATTTGATGCTGCATTGAGTACAATAAAATCAATTTAAGGGTAGAAACATCCGTATTTGAAATGATACGTCCTCCTCCCCTCTCTGTTTTCCCCTTCTGTCTCTATTTCTATATCAACCCTTCCCTCTATCTATGTATCAACCCTTCCCTCTATCTATGTATCACCCCTTCCCTCTATCTATGTATCACCCCTTCCCTCTATCTATGTATCACCCCTTCCCTCTATCTATGTATCACCCCTTCCCTCTATCTATGTATCACCCCTTCCCTATATCTATGTATCACCCCTACCCTGTCTCCCTCTCTGTCTACCCCACCCTACACCCCCTCTCTCTTTCTACACTGTAAAACACTGTTTAAAAGCTGTTTAAGCAGTCACTCTAACAACTATTGTTTAAACTTGTAGGCAATTATCCAACAAACATTTTAAAAACAACAAGCTTAAAATATTAAACAACTCAACATGTTTCAAATTTTACATGACTTATTTAAAAATTAAAACAGTTAAGGAACAGGCTTCAACAATGCGCTAAAAAAATTCAAACAGCACAACCTTATCTCTCTCACTGTCCATTTTCTCTCCTCTCCCTTCCATTCAATACTTTTCATTCATTCGATGGAAAGGGGAAAAGGGGGGAATTAATAATGCATACATTTTTTTTTTCTCAAATACAAGCACAATTATGATTTGAACTTGTATTAAGTATTAAGTAAGCAGGGCTGCCAACTTTTAACAGAACATTTCAGTATTCTAAAGGCTGAAAATCAGTATTTTGATGAGGAAATCAGTATTTTCGATTCATTACAAAAGAATAACACGTAATCCGGGACTTTGGAAATCAGTATTTTGTATGAAACCTTGAGTATTCTTCTCAAATTTCAGTATGAAATGCTGAAAAGCAGTACTAGCTGGCAGCTCTGAGTGTTTGTACAATATTGAAAATATGACAAATTCTTACCTGTTAATCAGCAATATTCAAATCCAGTTTAAAGTGAAGCCACATGGTGAGCAATTGACAGATGAAATAAAGATAGTTGAAAAAGAAAAAAGAGAAAATATGAATATTCATTTCAATATCAATTGTATCAAATTGGAGCAAATGAAAAGATAAATCAACTGAAAAGACAGAATACACAACAAATATTGCAATTTACCATATTCTTCCGTAAGGGTAAATAATTTTCACCCCATATTTTATTGGCTTCCTTGATATCATATAAACATTTTCTTCACTTTATTTGAATATTATTGTATACTCATCAAAGCATGATCATTGTCACTTGTTTTAATTCTTGTGTCTATAATATCAGGTTGTGTTTTCAATCATAACTACACTTTTATATAATGAATAAACTTACATGATGGGCCAGAAATTAATTATACATATCCATCAAATATATTATCTTTGTAGTTTTTGATTTATTGTATAATTCATTATACTATATGCAACATCAAATAGTATGTGACAACAATATATTATGTCACAAATGCAGATCTAAGCCATTGATGTATGTGAACTTAGGGCGAGTGCTATAAAAGTTCTTTGAACTTGTGCCTATACTGGTATACAATAACAACAAACATTGATATATATCATTTCCTGTCATGTTTCCACTTGAAACATACAGAATTTTTATCACTGCAAACAAAAAGAGTGGGCATAATCACGGATATCAATTAATCTTTCAATCACAATGAACTGTTATCTTAAAGTATACACAATTTGAAAGCTATTTCTGTGCTATTATTACCGCATCTCATAAATATTCTTGTTTATCATATTATTAGCTACATGCCCACCTTCCTCTCATATCCTGGTAAAATGAATCCAATGAAGAAAAAAAAAGCCTTGAATGAATTATAAGACATTTAGAAACAGTCGTTATTTCAATGCATTTTATCAGGCACAATTAAATTGTCTAAATTTATTTTCCCAGAAATGCATTAATCCTTTAAGGATAGTAATAATCTCCTTTTTTTTTGGTTTCCTGTAATTATTTCAATCTATCAAAACATTCTGTGAATATCGATGGCCTCTAATAAACACTAAATTCCTTGGTATCACAACAATTATAAAGATTAACAAATGGAATTCTGACATATTTTAAAAACAATTTCTTAATCTGCTTATGATGATCAAGATTTAATAAAATAGATTTCTATCCATAAAAAAATAATAATTGTGTTTCCTGTAAAGAATGCCATCCAGCAAAACATTCCTCAAATGATTTATTAACAGAAAATGAAATTGAATAATATCCTCTATGCTATAAACAAGTAAGCTATCATTAACAATTATATTTTGTATTATATTAGTAATTTAAAGTCAAGATAAAAGTCTAATTCATTTGACTAACATAAATCAGTGTAAATGTAAGCAAAACCAGAGCAGAGCAGCCTTATCAATAATGGATCCACTTACAATACACCTTCTTTTCACCCAATCCCCACCCCCCTCTCTCTTTCTCCCTTCAAGCCCCACCTTACCCCCCCCCCCTCTATATTTTTCTCTATCTCCCCCTCTCTCAAACCTTCTCCATACCCCCTCTCTTTCTCTTTTGTTCTCTCAACACCCCCCCCCCCCTTTGTCCTTTTCTCTATCGCCCCTTCCCTCTCTCCCTCTCCTATATACAGTTAACCAAAATGTAGAAATTGTATACCTTTACACTACCAGTAAGTTTAAGTCACATGATAGAGCGGCAGCCTTGCAAAACACTTTCATTACCTGGATCATAAACATCTCACCACAGTAACTTTTGTTTCATTTCCTCAAAACTATGATAATAATAATCATCATCATCATCATAATACTTCCCTATATAGAGCTCATCTCTTACTTTAACAATGCACAATTGACAAGTGGATGAAATCATATTAGGTATGCATGTTATTCTTAACCCATTTATTTTGAGATACATACAGTACATGTAACCTACACAACATGCTTGCCCTCCAACAAGTCTATTTTTATGGTATGTATCTTCAGAGAACTATGCAATTTACGTGTTTTGTTAATATATTGCATTTAAGCTAATTTTCATAGAAACACAAGGTCGAGGGAGTATTCTCTAAAGTGTAATTGAGGGATTTTGAGCACTCTTTTGGTGAATTTGGTGAAAATTTTCGGTGATAAATTTAAGTTTCCCTGTGTACTGCCATGAACATGGTCATAAGAACCAAAATAAAACAAATTTACACAATCAAAATTGTTGAAAATGAAAATAATGTTATTAGTTGGTATATCCTTTTAATATGCAATAAGAGCTAACCCCCCCCCCCCATTGTGTATTCAGCAGAGACTTCTTACATGCTATGCTAATCAACATTTTTATTAACCCTTTTTGTTATAAAAAGAAAAAATAATTTAAAAAAGTGAAAATTAAAGTTGGTCTGCTTTTTTTTCAAAATTGAAAACAATGAGAGTTGGCAGGTTTTAATAGCTTTGGGTTACAGCAAATGCTTTTATGCCCTAATGTACACCATAACTCTGCACATTCCAGACCTGCCAACCTCTGGGAATGAAAAACTGTATTCTGTGATTTAAAAAACTGTATTTTTCCCAAAAAAAGTGTATTTCATAATAAAATGCTTGGCGCACTCGCTCATCGCGGCGCTCAAGCTGCATGCAAAGCTTAAATGCGCACTGCTCTTGCAGATGAAAAAAAAACATTAAAACATGTGTATATATTCTCCCTGAATTGAACACAATGATTGAAAAAAAAAAAAATTACCTGAAATTACATTGATCTAATAACCATATTTGTGCACGTTTTATGAAATAGAGACATATAGAGATTATTTTTCTCAAAAAATTACGATTTAGTTAAAAAAACGTATTTTTCAAAGAAAAACCTACTGCCGTAATTTGGTTGCAAAAACATACTAAATACGGCTAAAACGTACTGGTTGGCAGGTCTGCCATTAATGGATAGTGATGCAGTGCCAAGTGCGCCATGCTATTCTTTTAAAAATTAGATCATGAAAACTTCTAAATTGAAACATACTAAATGGATGTATGCAAGCGCACATTATTTTACTATTCACCATATGGACGCTTCATGATAACTATTGTATTTTTGTTTTCACAAACTTTACTACGCTGTAACATCTTTCACATAACATGAAGAGCAAAATAATCGATAAATCTAACATTAAAATGAAGGAAATAAGAGAATCCTTCGACATGATCTATGTTTATTTTTATTCCCATCATTTCAAATAAAAAAAGTCTAAAATAACCATTTAAAAAAAAATAACAAAATATCTTAAAAATCAATTAGGCAACCTTGGGGTAGAAAATTCTGCTATACTCTGTGGTGTGTGTGTGTGTGGGGGGGGGGGGGTAATAAATTGTTTATATGTGAACAAGAGAGGGAGTCGTCAATTACATTTGCACCCTACGCATTGATTTAATTCTGAACTATATATTGCGAACAATACAAAGGTAATGAGTTCATATCTTCATAAGCTAGTAACTGCCATAAGTCTCTTGTTCCATCCTTCACGAAACATCTTCCCTCTCTCTCTCTGTCTATCTCTCCTGCAAATTTTTCTCCGTTCTTATCTCTCTCAAATCTCTTTCAATCCATTATATCACCATCAACTTCCTCCAGCATCTCCTCTTATCCCCCTTCTCTCTCTCTCTCTCTCTCTCTCTATCCATCTTCTACTTCTTACTTGTTAATGTATCTTCCTGTTTCCTTCAATGCCTACCCCTTTCTCTATATGCACAGCATATTACTCATTCTCTCTTTACCAACCTCTTTCCCTATATATCAGTAGATATATAATCATAAAGAAGTAAGTTCATGTATGGCAGGTAACTTGAATGGAAGACAGTCTCAAACAACAGAGGGGGCTATATTCCAATATCAGACTGAGGTATTGACTCATAAGTTCAATATCATTTGGACTGCCTAAACCTTTCCCATTCATTCTGTAATTTTCATCTATCTATCTATCAATCAATCAATCTATCTATCTATCTATCTATCTATCAATCTATCTATCTATTTATCTATCTTGAATCTATCTATTCACTCCCTTTCGCTTCTGAAAAGTATGCTTGAATATTCTAACCTAATTTGAAGCAAATTCCTGAAATACATTCTCGAGTCAATAAAAAGCTTTCATAAACTCAGACAAAAATAAATAATCCTTGATACTATTTCGCTACGCATTTGACAGACCACACACACAATTTGATATACAGTGTCAAGCAATAACACACTAGTCTGTGAACACTCGATGGTATGAACTAAGCACAAACAAGAAAAGAAAGTATTGGGATAAAGAGTGGGAGCAGACGTGGTATTATCCCTTCTATTTGTGAATAGCCCCTCCAGTCTAATTCACCTACAATAAAGGAGCAAATATTTTCACTTCAGCTTTTGGGGTGATTGCATAGTGGGTGCTGAACCAGGGATGGGGGGGGGGGTAAATTGAAAAATAGAGAAAAGATTGAGGTGTTCTTGGAATGTCTGTTAGAGGAATGCATTCCTGATGAAGGAAAAAAAGTGTTTGGAATGGCTAAAAATTGATTTGACAAGGGGGAGAGACAAAACTTTTAGAGTAGCTGTTCAGTAGGGTGGAAGGTGGCACTATCAATTTAACTACTTTGTCAAATAGAATGAAAATGACTTGATATATTGATGTTAGATAGGAAATTACAAACACAGATAACACGTAAAATTGGTTCAAATGAACAAGTATGATACAATCCCCTAGTCTTGTGCGTGGGTCTTAAACGAACCCACTTGTGTGAAGAACCAACGAGATTTCCATTCCTACGAATGTGCGATCCATGTGCACATCCATAGAAATGACGAGAGCACTGCGTACCCTGTGTCAGTTGATAGTAAAATTTGAATTATTTTACTGGAGTCACCTGATTAGTAGAATGCCAAGTGATGTCTCGCATGAATATATTCATGGAACTTTAATAGACAATATGAAAACACTGAATAATTTTCTTGTACTTAAGATCCTACAATGACCCCATAACCAACCTTAAAAAGGGTAGATAAAAGAGAAATGCTAGAAGTATTACCATTAATATTGTTCAACGCTTCTTCTTGTCTATCTTTACATTAAAAATATAAATTCTGTTGTCCACTTACCATTTCCTCAATAGTCAGAACAAAAATTACTCATAAGGTGGTTTCAGACCGCCTCGAAGTTCGCCAGTTCCAGGTATTCTCTGATCGGGAAATTTACCCCGATCAGAAAATACCAGGTATTTTGGCGGTGTGAAAGCAAACTACGCGTAATATCCTCGAAAGAAAATACCCGATAAATAGTAGGTACTTGGCGAAATTACGAGAACTTTCGCGGGGATTTTTCCAAGGTTGTGGGTATTTTGGCGGTCTGAAAGCAAATTACGGGAACTTTTAGCCCAGCGTGTCGTTGGGTGCGGCGCCGTGCATGGGTTGCTGCTGGGCTAGTGATTTTGAATTTCGCGCCTTGCTGCTTATCAGACCATACTGCGCATGCTCGTAACTTCAGGAACTTATCCCGAAGGGTATGTTTCAGGGCGGTGTGAATGCAGGAATAATTAATGGGTATTTTTCAGCCTAAAAAAGTTCTCGTAATTTAACGGGGATTCTTGTGATCGAGGCGGTTTGAAACCACCTATAGAATGCCTCACAAACCTCTCCTAAGGATTTTTGCATTTTTCTTGACAGCGTCTATCAATCACTAGATGTATTGTTATTCTGGTACCAATCCTATACCCCATCCTCTGATATCATCATATATGTATTTGCACCCCTCTGAGTATCTTCACACCCCCTTTCTACCAGTCTCAGGTTACCCTTCACACCAGTCAAGAAGGAGCAGCCTCACAATAGACACAGGCGTGAAGTGGATTAGGGTGCCCATCACCTTAATAGAAAGGGAAAACCTATGCGGTAGAGGGGTGCAGTGTAGCACCCTTCAATGCCTTAAAGTGGACTTTCTTACCCTTAATGGGGTGTTGCTGTGCCAATGAGACCAATACTAAGAGGGGTCAAAATGCCCCTGTCTGATTGGAGAGCTCTTTAAGGGGGGGGGTGTATCATGTCTCAATGTAGGAAAACTGAAAGTAAAAAAGTTTGGAATCCAGTAAGGGGGGGAGGCAGAATGGTTATTGAATAATGGGAATAACTTCACCATTGGTGCACTACAAGTATTGGAATATGTGTATATTTTAAGATAGCATTAAAAATAGAAAATCACAGCTATATATTCATGCCCTATAGCAAATTCAGTCAGTGAAATAAAATATTAATACTACATGACAGATCATACATTGACTCAAGGTTTCACATCAAATTTGGAGGTCATTTAAGAACTTTGGTAAAAGTACTTTTCGACATTTTATCTGAGAAGTCCTAGCTGTTTTATCTGACAATCGCCATAGTAACAGTGCTTCTCAGTCATTTAAAATAAAGGAATATCAAATGAAAAATGTCGTTGAAATCCTAGGAATCCTCTTACAAGTATAACCTTTGTGTTTGTGTTCAACCCTAAATTTAGGGGACCCCATGTGTCCAAGGGGCTTGCTAATGTCAAACTATTAACATATATATATACACAAAATTTTAAAATTTGATATGAAAATAAATATGGCTTAAATCTTTGTTGCCGAGCTACTAATAAGGAAGCAAATTATCAATTATTAGAATATTTAAACCCAATTTTGACTTCTTATCCCTGATCAATCTTAGAAACTGGGAATGAATTTAACATCCGAAGGCATAGCAAAGACTTGATAATACCTCTGAATTAAATAATTGATTATAGCCCTTTATTTGATTACACATTTTGATATTCTCTTTTTATTTAATCAATCTCTTTAAAATTATCACAACGTCAAACCAGATA
The DNA here is from genome assembly GCF_037042905.1 of Lytechinus pictus. Classification (NCBI taxonomy): domain Eukaryota; kingdom Metazoa; phylum Echinodermata; class Echinoidea; order Temnopleuroida; family Toxopneustidae; genus Lytechinus; species Lytechinus pictus. Next base: position 27,353,301 of record NC_087258.1, on the reverse strand, counting down.
CATACATACAATGAATTACCAACGGTGTATCATTTTGGTATGAACATGCTGAATTAAAGATGCTGATATTTCCTTTTTAATAAAAAATATATTTGATTTCCCTGATTCAACAAATAATGAAGATTCTATATCACTATCTATGAAATAAGTGATACTTTAAAACCCTTGGACAGTATTGTTCCTAGGAAACTGCATAACACTCCACAAAATGATTGAAAACAAATAATGAAGACTCTAAATCACTATTTATGAAATAAGTGACTCTTTAAAACCCTTGGACAGTAATGTTTGTAGGAAACTTCATAACACTCCACAAAATACAAAATAAGAAGATCGCTGATTTACCGGTTACAATAAATAAAGAGATAAAATATTTGTCAAGTTGAAGCACAAAATGTAATATTTGACAAAAGGGTAATATCCTCTGCCATGCACTGATAGTACATCTATGTACCTCTTGATGACCCCAAGCTTCATGATTACATTACACGATTTCATTTCAGTGAACCTAACCGATACAAAAGCATTCCTAAAGTTTTTGAATAAATAAAGCATTCGTAAATTGCATTGCGTTACTGTGCTACAGTTTGATATTAAGCAACTCAGCATTTACCTTTGTAAACATAATCTTTATTCAGAGCCAAGCCACGTTTGTCTACCCGTCTCGTGCTAGTGTACATGTTTTTATAAATTATCTAGTACAATGGCATGACGCCAATCCCCGCAGGTCAACAGAATATTTTCTCTTTTTCACAATTAATTTTGAACTTGCATGCTTACATTTAACAAAAGTCATGACATTGCTAAGTCTCTATTTGTACAACTCAGCCCACACACAAGTTATGGAATTCATACTGAAATAGAAATTAAAAGCAGCGATATAAATGTAAAACGCATCCAAACTACTAGATTTATGACAATGCATTTCATTTCAAATCTTTACCAAGAGGTATATTTTGTAATTTATTCTGCCATTGAATTCTAGCAATGAAAATCATTTCAGAAATGATCTTTAAAATCTTTCTATACAACTGTAATTGGTTCTAGCAAACCACAATATAAATTTCAAACTTTGCAACCGTACAGAAACTGTAAATTCAATTTCATTTTCTAAAATGTGTTGACCTCTAACAGTGGGTTTTCGATCTCTCTCACATCCACATTTACTAAATTATGACTACTTTATGATATGACCTTTCCTAAATAACGTGTTCAGATTTTACAAATCATTTGAAACTCATATGAAAATGAAATGTTGAATAAATCATATCATTATAACTAAATGTTGCTCACATGCACAACTCCTACCCACAAGACAAAATATTGAATAATTTAAATTAACTGCTATTATAGATCATCATCTACAATAGCAAAAGATGTGCATAAGTCAATCATAAAAGCCACATAATTTTAATGAGTTTGTAAACTTTCACTGGCATGGTAACGAACCAATAATCAGTTCATGGAAAGCTATACACAGGTATGCCAAGCGATATTTTTCTTTCTTTTTTGGCCTTGTCTTTCAGTTATTGTATGACATATCTCATATATTTCCTATATCTAATTATGCTGAATTACATTTTACTGTAACATTCAGAAAAAATAAAATGTCATCCACTCATCGGGTATTCAATTTAGCAAATGGGGGAAAATTTTCAGTTGCCTTTTGTCCATACAATATAACATCCAATATTTCATTGTTATTCACCAGTTTCTGGTGGTCTGAATTGCCTTTGTTCATACAACTGCATCCAATATTTCACTGTTATACACCAGTTTCTGGTGGTCTGAATTGCCTTTGTTCACACAATTGCATCCAATATTTCACTGTTATACACCAGTTTCTGGTGGTCTGAATTGCCTTTGTTCACACAATTGCATCCAATATATATTTCATTGTTATTCACCAGTTTCTGGTGGTCTGAATTGCCTTTGTTCATACAATTGCATCCAATATTTCACTGTTAGTGTTATACACCAGTTTCTGGTGGTCTGAATTGCCTTTGTTCACACAATTGCATCCAATATTTCACTGTTATACACCAGTTTCTGGTGGTCTGAATTGCCTTTGTTCACACAATTGCATCCAATATTTCATTGTTATATACTACTTTCTGCTGATGTGAATGAGAGGGTGAGAGGGAGATGACTGAAGACCAAAATGTCAATTAGGGTCACCTTTTCAATTTGTGCAGAAAGATTGAACATTCGTACAAAATAGGTGTAAAATGGGGGTACAGATATAGATTATCACATCTGTTATATGAATTCCCCTTTCAATCTCTCTTACTCTCTCTCTCTCTTCCTCCCTTCCACTCTCTCCCCCTCTCTCGCTCACCCCCCCTCTCTCTCTCCCTCTCTCCCTCTTAAAGATAGAAAAGGTTGTTGACCTTTCATTTCCCTAATTTGATGTGAACCTTTCGAGAACACAGGGTACTTAATATTTAAATGCCAAGCAACAGTTGAATACTTATTAATTAATTGCTACTAAAAATCAACATTAATCATACAAATAAAAACCAACAAAAACATTCCTAGCTGCAAGCAAACAACCTTTGTCAGGACAAGACTTATGTACAGGTATTGCTCCATTGGCATGCCTCCTTCATATTTGTTTGGGTAACTGGGTTAACTACTTGTAAGTACTTCTCTTCAAAATATACCACCCTCACCAGTATTTTCTTTTTTTTCTTTTTCAGCCAGAATACAGTGCGCTTAGAAACACCAAAAATAAGTGCCTAATGAATGAATTATGAATTATTATCATCTTTGAATTAAAAAATATTTTTGTACAAAACATTTGAACTCTTATCAAGTCAATGTCACAAATTGATACATCATTCCAAAAAGACTATGTACAGTTTGTCAGGCATGATAAGAGTTCAAAAGTTTGCAGGGAAACATATATAAACTGACCAAAACAGATAATGATAATACATTTCCCATTTCTTTTAATACACATCAAAAATAGGTGTAGCAGGTAAACACTTATGAGGTACCGAGTTCAGACCATTCAAAGCATAGGAACTTGTTTGGAAGACACATCAATGAACTGATAGGAAAAACATCAAACAAACAGGGAAGGCTAAAGAAAAAAGACAAAAGAATGGAAAAGAATAGGATGAAAGAAGGAGGGGAAAAGACCAAAGAAAGGCAGGAACAATAGTAAAAAGATGAACAAAAGACCAAAGCCTATACACCTCCATACACCTTGGGTTATAAGCTATGTAAAGCATATAGAGACTGTGAGGATAGGCTCTCATTGTCTGTCAAAAAGCTGAAAAGCAAATTACTCAATTTACACCGCAAACAACAATGAATGGCACTTTTTTCAATTGTAAGCCAATAAAAGGTGTACCTTCATCAGGTTGTTGTGTGTGGGGAATTTGAGAAATACTACAAGCATGACTACTAGCAGTTGAAAATGAAAGCAAATTATGCATTTGCGATGTCTCATTTTGGAAATCCATGATCAGTTTCTACTTTTGATAAATGGTGAACTAAGAGGCTGTTCACACCGCAAGGGGGGACCGTGGGCGGACCGTGGATCGCGCTATTGTAGCGCGATCCACGGTCCGCCCATTGGCATTCGCCGGATTCACACCGCAGTGAGATAGCGCGGTCTATCGTAGCACCCCCTTTTTTGAGAGGTCCTGTTGCCATGACGCGTGACGTCATGAGGTCAGAGCGGTCAAAGATTTCGCGCGCTATTACGAACCCGTACTAGTTAGTTGAGAGCTCGATATCGCTGTGCATATTATGCTAGCCGGCCTACGTTTATTTCATGGCGTTGTATACATTGTGCATGTATTTTTAATAGAATGAGTATAAAATTCCCCGCGTGTAGAACGATGACTTCCGGCGTGCTATCGTAGCTCGGGTTCACACCGGCAGAGATAGCGCGATCTAGCGCGCGCTAGACCGCGCTATCTCTCGTGGACCACCCCCAAGAGGTGCTCCAGTGGCACGCCGTTTTGGCTCGCCGTGGCTCGCTGTTGGGCGGACCGAAACGACGTTGTACCTTCCACACCGCAGAGATAGCGCGCGCTAGATCGCTCTCTCTGCCGGTCTGAACAGGCTCTAAAATGTAATTGAATACTTATGCAGGGGCTGCGGGGGCTTCAGTCCCTGCACTTTTTTCCAAAACCGTTTACAAAAATGTAAAAATGACCATCTGATTATGATTTTTGCATGGTCAGCCCCCCCCCCCCACTTTCAAAACCGTTCCGCTGCCCATTATGAAACAATTAAAAAAAATGTAAATGAGGCTTAAAATAATGTTTGTTTTATTTGCCTCATTTCAGACTTTCATATGAGTCTTCCTATTTAATCTTTATCCATAAAAAAATTATTGTATAATTATTACACATGAAATATCAATCAATGGATACTTGACAGCCATATGATAGCTTTGTGTATGATAATATCATAAAATAATGAAAGTTATTCATTTGGTCAAAGTTCAATGATAATTTTCGTTCCAAATCATTTATTTATTATATATTCAATTGATCTACAGGTTACACCCATTTTACATCCTATCTGAAGGACTGGAGTTTTCCACTGTACCAGAGCCTATATCTATGAAACAGAGGAGGGGCACATCTACACAAACGGAGGCTTCAGCTAATCATCCACCCAGTTGGACTTTAACAATCTTGCTCTGATAGGCAAACGCTAACCAACTGAGCAAACTATCTCCCGACTGAGCCTGAGCTGAGAGATTTTTAAGGGTTTGTAAGAATATTTTTCCTTATTAGTTTCACAAACCTGGCAACAAAACCAGGAAGAATATCTCTATTCCATATTCAAAAATAGAGTTGAAGACCAAAACATTATCAACCCAAGACAAGGTGATATCACTCCGGAAAGGACAACTTGAAACCTGCTCTTTGAAAAAAACAATTTACCAGAGTGGACATTTCCTGCTCTATCACATAGACAAGTAAATGGTGCATGTACAAGAAAGGTCTCCAAAACAAAGAAAAACATGAAAAACAATGCTTCCTGACAAGATGTTTATGTCTTTTTAAAGAAAAAAATGTTGCTTATAATATATACACATACCTGTTTCTCATTCCACCGGATCTGGTTGCCTTGGCGATGAGTTGTATCTTATGAAGAACAGAGGTGGACTGTGTAGGCGAATAATCCTCCATGATATTACACATTATACAAAGACAGATGAAACATATATATGTTTCTCTCCTCCACTGTAATATATATTCCTCTATGTCTTCTTCACAAATATATTCAAATATCCACACAAGATAGATGAAACATATATATATGATATATATGTTTCTCTCCGCCACTGTAGTATATATTCCTGTATGTATTCCTCAGTAATATATTTATCCATACACAAGATAGATGAAATATATATATGTTTCTCTTCTCTAATATATTCCACTTTGTATTCTTCGGTGATGCATATCCCTTGTGATCATCTTATGGATAATGGTTACCAAGTTAATTTAATATGAACATCAATAAATGCATACATGTTGCTGAAGTACACTACTCCCAATAATATTCCAAACTGGTATATGGAAATAGAATTCAATCATTCAATGTCATAACTTCCACGGCATAACTAAATTCCAATTTCCTTCTCTGCGATGGTTCGGTTGTACGACAAGCCACAATATTCTATGAATAATATGCACTGTTCATTTAACAAGGATTACCACAACTAATACATAAGCCATGAATATTCACTGTCTGCACATATTTCAAAGGCTTTGCGTATTATGTATCACCATGTACATGGTCTCACAAATCTCTCTGTTGTCCATACTGATGACGAATCGGACTCATAGAAGTTCCATTCCTTGCAATGTTGTACTATGATATTTAAAACAATGACTGATTACACTTTAACGAAGATAAAGAATGTTAGGCCATCCTTCACCTCTATCTGACCATCAAATGGACAAACATTTTATTTGCCATCATTTAGTGACGAAATGTTATCCTTGATTTAGAAAGCAAACACATCGAGGCCACATGATGCTCTATTAAGAATCTAATCCCATCATATATACAAGAACATCACACCACCTTTTTCACTGAAGCGTTTATAAACCGGTGAAAAGGTGCTGTAATACACACTCTAAAGACTGCCTCTCTGGCTATAAATCCTCAGCGAATTTCTTCAAAAGAATATCTATAGGCCTATATGTGGGCTGGCTTGAAGGATGGTCTAATTGACATGTTAAGGACAAGTGCGCTGGTACTGATTAATACATCATCATCCATCAAAGTACAGTCCACCAGGTTGGTGTATCATCGTCCTTGTACACACCTACAGCAATTAAAGCTATGCCCTTACTGGTACCAGCGGTATTTCTAGACTGGTTGGGTTAATATTATACACTTGCCGAGAACAAGGCATGCAGGTCTATGGTGGGCAGTTGTACAGGAATCCAAGCAAATGTCAAAAAGCCACAATTTTAATCTTAAAATGCAGCTTAAGTCCAAGACAGACTGCAAGATCAGCTTAAAATCCATTACTTATCTTCCCCCATTGCTTTTGCTTTTATAAAGAGCAGTTTTGTTGGAAGATTGCACAGATCTTGATCTGTTATCTGCAATATCCTTTTTAAAAAGGCAGAAAGGCAGCTGCAGGTAGAACAAAAGGAATGAAATAAACACCCATTGAGCAGATTTACTGGTTTATCCCGTTATTCACACAGCTTACAGACAATTACAGGACGGTTCTGTCTGAATTCCAACTTCACGTTTGCTCCCAGCACAGGCTCAGTCTTGACCACAAAACATTTATACTTGATGCAGGTCAACAATACCAGATGAATGGTTTTAATAACCATCAATCACCGAATCCTGTGTACAGCTAATATGTACTGGAGGGCACCAATGCTCTCAAAGAGGGTATAATCATTTGAAGGTGAATGGATCCTGGGATGGTCCTCGGTGGGCAGATGATCACAAAATTACTTCCAATTGATTTCATTCCAAGAATATTATCTCTGCATCGGAAGCATCCAAAGTAGCGTCCCATTGAGTGAGCTTAGCCGGTAATTATTCCGCATACAGTACTTCCAATCGGTAACATGCACTATTTAGACGCATGAGCTGGACTGATACAATTTAGATTTGTTCTTAATAGGCAGATGATGAAGAAATTATTTCCAATTGAATCCATATGACAGAGAACCGTATTCTGTATGTCGGAAATGACAAAACTTGTGTTCGTACAGACTGAACAATTTAGGACTGCGCATTGGTCACCCCCATGTAGTGGCTTCACGTGTCAATTTGAATCTTTCTATGTAACATTAATTCGAACCATGGAATAAGAAAACATGGATTCTAGTTACTAAAGTATGTGGTGAATACTGTAAAATTGAGACGATATGCGTAAAATTCATCCAATATTCATGAGCAATCCCTATGAATGGTCGAAGGTTGGTGATGAATGGTTTTCAAAGTCATTGCCTTTTCAGTTGTCACATCAGGTGAATGTCGTAATCAATGGGTTTGTGAGTGCATTAATCGCATGAACGTGACTGAGCAGGGAAGGAATCAATCAGGCGTTGCTTGCGACAAGTCCTGTTTGTTCGTTGCATTCCGGTTTATCTCCATTCACAAATAGTGTGTATCAAAACAATGACTAACACTATTGACATTCACAACCGTATGACCTCCAGTTGATCAGGTTGGCTGTTTGATGACTCCTCTCTACAAAAACAATTGGGTTTCTTGGAAGCAAATGATTATCATTGTAACGGTAAGAATGATCTGAAAATAATTAAGATCAATGTAGAAGAAATTTCACAGCATAGGCCAGGTTAATAATAATAAAAACGTTATTGATTCTAGAGCGGTGCCTTTTCTAAGAAGATTTAAAGCGTGTTGCAAAAAGTGGAAACTCCATAATAAAAAGCAATCCAGATGACACTGACAGTATCAGCGAGCATAGGATTGTCCAGGTGTCCAGAGTGTCTTGGAGTCATTCAGGTTCTCTCATCAACCATCAATGATGTACGTACCGGTACTCCAAATAGTAGACACACCTAACTTTAACAAATCCATTTCAGAAACTGTTCCCGTTTTAGAATCACAAAGGATAAGCAACTCTATGATGAATTCACAACACCATGATTTGCTCTTGATATGAAAAAAAAAACACCAAACTTGCAGTGTCTTCCACTTTGCTAAAGTCCTGCTACTCCACTATATCCCACACCAGAGATTCTTCTACCAGACACAAAAACACACGTTTGGGACAAAATAAAGAGGGCTTTAACAAGGACCAGAGAATGATACACACATGGCAATCGCCAAGAGGTTAGCTGTATTGTGCCGTGAGTGAGGGAGGGTTGTATGAATGAGTAGACTGAATGAAAAGCTGATCCGTGGATACCAATGGACTGGGGTAAGTGTTTTTTTTTTTTCATGAAAGGCACGGATTCTGTGAGTCAGATGCAATCCCTCTTAATTTAGTGGATTGGTCCAGTGGTTGAAGGTAGCTAGGTCACGAGCGTGACGGTGGTCTGAGCGGCTAGTCCAGTGAGGTTGTAAGTGGTGTCAACAATGGTAACTTAGCCTTTTGGAATATGAAACACGTGCAATGTGATAATTTTTATGAGCGTTTTCTTGAACAGGAGTGATGTAGTCTGAAAATGCAGCCACCTTGTAACTTGTATATAAATATAATAATTAAGAAGAATATCCAGCACTAAAAAAGTACCCCCATAAAAAATACATAAAGAAACAAGGAATAATATAAATGAAAGACCCCCTCCAACAAAATATGTAATTGTTCCTCTCTCATTAATGATTTAATAATAAATTATGGTCAAGAGAATTAATGTTTCTGTTATATTTCTCTTGTTTATGTGTACTTTCTTGCACTGATTCTGGACCTGTGCGCCATATAGGTAGCCACTGTAATAATCTAACGAGGCATTTCTTCTATATATAAGGCACATGATGGAATGCCAAGATATGGGGAAAAATTAACGAGAGGGTGAGTAGAAAGGGGGGGGGGGGCTACATGCATGCTTGAGTCTCATCATCCTAATAATAATCAAGCGTTGCTCGGTGAACCTACATCGACATCATATTTATAGTGGCAGTAATAGCTTTCCCAGTCACAAGACATATCACACGCTTGCCCAACACACACACACACACACACACATGCATCTTTCATCAAAAAATAGGCCTACATTTTCAACAGATAATACATATGCACAAATCATCTTAAGTATCCTGGTAAAATGTTGGGTTTTTTCTGGACTACTAAAAAAAATGTCATCCAGAATAATTTTGGAAATGGACATGATGTTTATGATCTTCACTTCTTTGTAACTTGATGACTATATGGTTATTGATATTTTTCTTTTCAGAGTACACCTTTGGTTAGACTCACTGGCAGATCCCCCCCCCCCCCTTTGAGAGGCACAATTAAAATTTGTAATGTAAAAATGGTGTTTTAAAAAAAGTGTGCCCCCCCCCCCCCATTGAAAGTGAAGACCTTTTTTTTTTTTTTGCTTGTCAATTTTTTCGTGGATGAAATATCCTTAGTTTAGGCTTAAAAACCCCTTTTTTTGGCATGTCAATTTTTTCCTTGGGAAAATGTGCCCCCCCCCCCTTTTCGAAAATCTGGTTAGACTATATGGTATCTTTTAGCAATGGGGGGGGGATATAATTTTTTTTTCCAAAATAGAGCTAAATCATCCTAATAATTGTACTAGACAGATGTAAGACAAAGGCTTTTATATTCCCCCTACAAAAAGAAAAGGGATAAAAATGTTTCATATAAACAATAAGTGCTTTCAACTTATTTTCAATTACAACATTTAATCATTAAACACCAATGAACTTCCCAAAAGCAATCTCACCACAATATTATTCTATGAGATAGAAAGGTGCCAACTTTATATACCAATGAAAATGAGTTCTCTCCCATTACATTATTTTTCCTTTTTTTTTTCTTTTAGCAGAAAACGATATATATATATATTCACCATCTATGGGGGAAGCTTTCAATCTTGAACACTAATTGGAATATAAATGAGAAAAGATGAATGAAAAGGACAGCTGGCCACAGAGAGAGAGGTAGAAGTCAAACACAACAAAAGCACTCATCATTTGAGTAATAGGTCATATTTCTGCACAGTTGTATAGGGCATTTAAGAAAAATATGTTTTCTATAATATCTGAATGTCATGAGTGGAGGATTGTTTTTTTAACCACATATACATATATCAACAAAATAATAATTCATACACATATATGGATTAAAGAAAGACTCTCTGAATCCTCAAGTTATAAATGATGTACATAATGATATAATGTATGTTGATTTCCAGTGTCCTTGAAATAACTCAGTACTAAATTGAGTAGGCCTACAATACAGGCCTGCTTATAAAACTAGGTAAAAATATACTAAATACTTAGTATAAGATGGATTTGTGTAATTGGCATTGACAACATACCATTCTCTTAATCTTCATGACAAATAATTGATTTGTTTTTTTCTTTTCTGGAACACCCTATAGTGCTAATGAATTAAACATACACCAGCCAAGCATGTGATATCATCCATCCACACAGCAGCAGTTTGTATCACAACCCATGTAATCATGAAATGAATTGAGTCAGAGTCCATGGAGAGAAAGTGGGAAGATCACCCAAGCGAGGGAAACCAATCCTGTTATTTTCAAATGCTCTTGTAACAATTTTCTCACCAGAGTGCTCAAAGAGCTAGTTATTTTAAATCACCATTCCACACTAAAAAGAATAAGGTAGCAGCCAGAGCTTTTTTTGCGGAGAATTTTACATTTTTCCAACCGAACAGAACAGAGCAACTAGCTAGTCTCTATTTTCAGACACATGATAAAACAATAAAATTCTATTTATTCCAGGATTCAACTGAAATCTTTATTTTTGCTGATTTGAACTTCAGAAGAATTTGATACATGTCTATCCAGAGATACTGCTGATTTAAACTATTCAGAATATAAATTAGAAAATAAAAATAGAAATAAAAATTACATTTATATGGACACAGTAGCATTTCAATGTGTGTTACAGTGGTGACAAGACATATACTCCTGCGGCATTTGCTCCAGTCTTAATATCTCAGATGGAATAGGGTTAGAGTTAAGATTATAATAGAGTTTTTGGTTCAGAATAATGTAAAGATTAGGATGAGGGTTTATTTAATTTTAGTTTTGGTGGTTAGGTTTTAAATTTGGACTAACGTGCAGATTTTCCATCAGAGAAATTGTCGCCGGAGCAAATGTCATGGAACCGTAGCATCAAATGAATACAATTTTTTTACATAAATCTGAATTCATCAAAATCTGCTCAGGAATAATATAAAATATTTCCTTTTTCAAATTTCCATAAATGACTTTTTTTCACACCAAATAAAAAGAAAACTGTTCAAGTGGCCAGATAGGTTAAACAAATCTTGAATATGTAGGGCTGGACAAATGATAGTCATATCTCTGGTCATATAAAATCTAAGAAATTAAACTTGACATTTAAGAAAATGGAAGTAGAAATCTACCTCCATGGTTTTATCTATATAGTAGCTAGACTTGAGGTGTGCAATAAGAAAAAATATATATATATTATCAGAATTTGCAATGAAATAGACAATATACCCTAAACAGTACCATGCAGTGAACAGTATTAATCATTTCTAGGGCCCCATAACACAAACTTTAGCAATTGATCATATATGTTTTATGTTCACAATAGATTATTCAATGCAATCAATCACAAAATATGTTCTATGATCATTGCTAAGCTCTGTTTTTCTTGACCCAGGTCTTTCCTAACTACACAAACATAGCCCCTCCTCAGTAACCTGTGCAATAATTCAAGCTAATCCTATCCTCCTTTTCAATTCATTTTCACACCTTTCTGCTATGTGATCCTAAGCCTAGATCATCCAATATATCACCCTACACACAAAGGTAGAACATATATTCAAAGCAGAACAAATATGTTTCCATGGTTCATGGGGTTCTACAGTATTTTTTGCCATCCCCCTCCCTTCTAAAAGAAGTAAACATAATAAAAACACCAAAAGATTGAATCAAGCTAAACTGTAACATGTCTACATCTCATTGTTGCAAGACAACAGTTAAAAAAATACTGATCAAAATCCAGATTTACTTTGAGCTGACCTTTGATGCTTTTTTTATGAAATGAGAATATCCTAGCATAAACGGCTTGAATCTAAATGATAATAACCCTCTTCACAAACGTACAAACCCATGGCAACAAAAATAACCATACTAAAAAAAAAAACAGAGACTGAATTAAACTTAACTGTAAAAGGCACACATCTTAATTTTGCAAAATTATGATTTTCAAAACCTGTTAAAAGTCACTTTTAGCTGGATTCTGATACTTTACAAAACCAGGACATTCTACCCCTCAACTTGAGGGAGAAAAAAAATAATGTGAAACAATCTTCTACACAAGCAGGCTGTAATTACAAAAAATAAAATACCATGAGAACAAAAATAATAATAACTAGAACTGCAATCGTTTCATTACGATGTGCATGCATTGACGTGTCTGATTTAGAGGTCAAGTCCACCTCAGAAAAATGTTGATTTGAATCAATAGGGAAAAATCAGACAAGCACAATGCTGAAAATTTCATCAAAATCGGATGTAAAAAAAGAAAGTTATGACATTTCAAAGTTTCGCTTATTTTTAACAAAAGAGTTATATGAACGAGCCAGTTACATCCAAATGAGAGAGATGATGATGTCACTCACTCAAAATGGTGCATGCACTGTCATGCATGAATGATTTTAGAAAATGAAATAAGAGGTACACAATAATGCATCATGGACAACATGTCTACCAAATCGGAATGAATTTGGATGAGAAGCGGAGGCAGGGGAGGACTAACAAAAATTACATGTTAATCAAAGTGGATTTTGGTACATTTTGTCCTCCATAGGAAGTTACATTCTCAAGTCAAAAGGATTTCGTCCATTGGGCCATTTTTAGACCATATGGCCGCTCAAATAAAAGAGAGAGAAGGGAGAGAAAGACACAGAGAGTAATATGAATAAGCATACACATTTCCCTGACAGTTCATTAACGTAACTCAGTGTAAAGTACATAGCAGAACGATGTGCATGCATAATACGTTATGCCATAGACATTGTGTACAATTCTGTTGTTGATAATGTGTGCACTGTGAGTAGTATACCATGTGTTCAGATTGGCTTATCTTGAAATTTTCTGTTGTAACCTATGTCGTATTTGGTATCACTGGATAGGGCATTCCAATGCGGTGACATTGATACCACTTTTATGTTTGCGCAAGCAATAGACCGGAAGTAAATGCCATATAAAGAAAGACATTAAAAATGACAGTTTTGCACAATAATTTTGAGCTGACGTCAGCTCTATGTCAGTTTCGGTCACAAAAGGTTAACGAACGGTTGAAGTATATATCAATACTCATATCTGCCAAGTTAGAAAGGATAAACTTAAATAATAAGGAAATAAGAGCAAGTTCAAGTTGTGCTGGCATTATAGTGCATTTTTGCGTATTTTGCTGATTTTCGGGAACATTTTTCAGATATTTCGTCAGCGGTAAGGTATATTTTTTTCTAAATGGCATGAAAGGGCATATCTTGAACACCCTAAATCTAAAAAAGGGTACGGGTTTGGCCATGCATGACGCAATGAGGAGCATTCAAAGATAAGCGTTTTTGAAACTTTAGAGGGCGCTATTTCAGTAACGGAAATTCAGTGATGCGTGAAAACTAATTCCTATGTATGATATGGTACCAGTATCAATTCCTGAAAAAATGAACCCGAAATGAATAAAAACAAGAAAGTTATGGCCATTTTACGATTTTTTGACTTTACATTTCAATAAATATGACGTTTTTGAAGGAAGGCTATTTCGGATTTGAATTTAGGACATGAAAATGGCATTTTTAAGGTCAGGTTATACGTCGCAGATGATAGAGCATCTCTTTGACTATCGATAGCAATTTGTTAGAAGTCTGTAGCATGCAGGATGCGGGAGTTAGGACGAGATTAGTAATGGTATGCAAATGGACTTGAAATTTACAAAATGGCGCCTAGATGGTCATGCATGAGTGATTTTGAAAAAAGGAAGACGAGGGGCACAACTACGGATGCTGGACAACATGTCTACCAAGTTTGGATGAATTTGGATGAGGGACGGAGCCAGGGCAGAGCTAACAAACACCATGTGTTAAACAAATGGGATTTTGTGGAAGAAGCAGAAGAAGAAGAAGAAGAAGACGACGGAATAGGAATACGGAACAAGAACAATGCATTGTCGCCAGTGGGCGTCAATGCAATAACACAGATTACATACAACTCAACAGTAAAATGCAAGCATCTCATAATAACAAAGCAACAATTAAAAAATGCAAACATTCACTTTAAGATAAACTCTAACACTTTTAAAAAATCAGAATATTCTACCATAATTGGCTTGAGGGGAAAATAATAGAGATAATTGATAAACTAATGTGAAATAACCCTTTTCACAACCATGACATTACCACATCCTAATCCAATCAGAGTATCCAAATATTGACTCATTTATGGTCATGATTAACTAAACAACTGATTAAAGTGCCATCAATCTAACAGTCACTCCAAGTTGCTATGGAAACCAAGGAACAGACAATAAATGTGAAAAGACTGACACTTGACATTGATATCAAATACCAATGTGGTAATGAATGAATGTGGGAGAGATAGGAAAACAGGTGGGATAAGTGATAGTGAAGGTTCCAATTGCAGACTCTGTGTGATACATCTTGTCATAAACTCCTATGTTCCTCCAAATGACTTGTATGCTTTTCACACTGCACTTTTTTCCCTTAACCCCAGGAAATTGGTGGGGCTAAGGGGGGGTCTTAGCCCTTCCAATTTCCCGGGGTTAAGCTTAGCCCACTTCGTTTTCACACTACGTTTTAGCAAAGTGGGCTAGCACGGTAAATAGTACGGTACTATCTGGCCCTGCAAAAGAGCAGGGTTAGCCAGCTTATTGTGGTGCTAGCACCACAATTGCGGTGCTAAGCGATGCAGTGTGAAAGGAAACAGGGCTAAAGCAAAAGTGGGGCTAAGCATTAGCCAATCACAGAAGTCGAAATTGCACGTTAATCGCGCTCTGTGTGGCAAAATCATCAATATTTATGAGCTGTGTGATTGCCCAGGGTTAAGGCGTTAACCCCGGCTAAGCAAATAGTACAAAGTTAAGAAAGACAGTGTGAATAAAAAAAAAGATAGTATGGGGTTAAGGATAGTCTGGGGTTAAGGATAGTATGGGGTTAAGGAAATGCAGTGTGAAAAGCATATTGCAGTACTAGGGGTCACATGATGGGGGGAGGGCACTACTTCAAGTAAACATGAAAATGACTATCAAATTTTGATTGAAGGCATATTCACAACCCCCTTACTAAAATATTCCACAAAACATGAATGAATGAACGAAGAACGAACGAATGAATGAATCCCAGTATAGCTTCCTGTATAAGCTGCCACAGGGATTACTTCAAGCATCAAGTGTTAGTGAATGAATCAAAGAAGGAATGCATGTACAAACGAACAAAATAATGAATGAGTGAATGAAGAAAGGGAAGAAATTATTAATCAATGGATGGATAAGTGAAAGAATTATCAATATTTGAAGGAAAAATCTGAAACCACTTGTTCTGCTCCAAATTGTTTTGATAATTGTATTTACATTGATCTCAACCTTCAAGGGTTATAATTAAGAGCACATCAACATGGTTTAAGAGGGGTGGACACAAAAAATATACTTGAGTTTCATCATTACCGTTTGAAATTCAAAGCAAAGGATATAAACATTGAGTGTTGAAGCTTTTAATAGGATCATAAATTTCTGACTAAATTAGAAACAAATTTAGTCACAATCTTTTGCTTTTTTATTATTTGTATTTACTGGTTTATTAAATTTCCCTTTGCATTGAATATGAGATTTTTTAAAAAACTTAGCACAAATCTTCATTTATTGACAAAATATCTAGCAGTACCCAGTGGTTTATTTGAGACAGCAGAACATTGACAAGTGGAGCGTTGTGGCCCAGTGGATTAGTCTTCGGACTTTGAAACAGAGGGTCGTGGGTTCGAATCCCAGCCATGGCGTAATTTCCTTCGGCAAGAAACTGATCCACAATGTGCTGCACTCAACCCAGGTGAGGTAAATGGGTACCGGTAGGAAGTAATTCCTTAAAAAGCTGTGTGCGCTATGAACGCCTAGCTTAGCCGGGTAATATAGGAGCGCCTTGAGCACCTAACAAGGTGGATATGTGCGCAATATAAATACCCTATATTATTATTATATTATACAATGTGGCAAAACTTCTATTGTCACAAGTGAGCAAAATTTTGTGATAGATTTTAACATAATATTAAGATAATTCATATTCCATCCATTTCCTTTCTCCTTGCCATGGAGCTTTCAGGGTACAAGGGGCACCCCCCCCCCCATCTTTACACCAATGGCTGTTCCCAAGGTCTCAAGCGCTTTAAAATATTTGATGAAGGTCATTTTTCTTTATATTCCATCTAGCTTTCAGCATTTGTTTTGCGATGATTGTCAATATTTTGGTGATTTTAAATTATCAGATATGAGCACAACCCCCCCCCCCCCACCTTTGAATCAATTCGCATGCTAGATATATACCTGTATGTTGACTGAATACGGTTTTCAACATTATAGGGGGTGGCAGAATGAAAAAAAAACACAGAAAAGAAGGTGGGCCAGTGTGTATCACAATGCTGACTTTTCAGGGCTATAAGATCAATACCTAATCCATTAATCCTTGGATAATCCCTCATGGATAATCCCTTCAATGGTCAATTAGTCTTGCATTGGTCAAGTTAAGAAGTTTATATCAGCATATAGTTGTCTCTAGTTGCACCAACACTCTTATTTTGTTTAACCACAGAACTGCAATGTAAAAAATGGCAAATAAAAGGCCTGCAATTGATGCTTTATCTTTGGCTGACTTCAAAGATGTAAATTTCTATGGCCTTAACCTATCAGCTTCTGCAACAGGATGATTTCTGTACAATAGTAATTCTGGATTACTGAATTCAGTCTGCAAATAAATATTAAAAACCTCTAAAAGGTGATAGGTGCTCTTTGCTTCTCAGGAACTCTAAAAGGCAATGTAGACAGTCAGTGTGCTTTACAGCAAAGTCTTAAACAGGTTAGGTGACGTTTTAAAAAAAGAGTTTAATGTGTATGGAATCAAACCATCGCTTGCTAATGATATAGCAATAAATATTTAGATCCTTTTTTAAGTTGAAAGGGTAAAACTTACCTTTGTCTACTTGACTGGCGTCGTGCAATTTCTTTCATGGTGGCATTGAGTCCCAATCACTAAAGTATTTTCCAAATAAATCC
Source organism: Lytechinus pictus (assembly GCF_037042905.1). NCBI lineage: Eukaryota > Metazoa > Echinodermata > Echinoidea > Temnopleuroida > Toxopneustidae > Lytechinus > Lytechinus pictus. The sequence continues at coordinate 27,335,865 of NC_087258.1, read as the reverse complement.
AACGGAAAATGAATTCCTTTACAGGCAATTGTTATCTCCAAGATTTTCAAATGGTAGAATGAAAGGTTTGTCTTTGAATAACAATGCGTTGAATTACAACCAGCTCGGGCTGACTAACAAGACCATATACTTCCTCGTTGCATCTCTAAAAATTATATTTTTATTCAAACATAAGTTATTGTGTCTTCACAATTAGCAAGCTCCACCCGACTTGGCATTGAGTCAAAAACAGAGTTCAGTCTTATTATTCTGCCTTGTAACTGTAACACAACAGAATATATACCAGGAAAGATGTTTACATTATATTTTAAATATCAACCTCCATTTTAGAAAGATTGAATATGATATATCACAACAGGAAATAGCCTTGGAAATGAAGAAACAGGCTGATTAATTTATAAGTACAAATTCATTTATATATACAAAGGAAGAATAGTTAAATACACTTCACAGTCATTTAAACAGTTATTGGAGATCAATGGGTTTGAGGCAAGTTCACGGGTTGATTAAAGAACGAACTTTCTCAAGATTACTTAGTTTTGTTCAGTGATAACCTTGTGATCCTATTAAAGGACAGCGTTCTTCTGGTTTCTGAGTAGCTGAGGTAAGTATTCAAGTCCTAATCATGGTAAATTGTCACGCTAGTATCCTGAAGAGTCTGTGAGCAGCTACCATTTCAAACACTGACATTTAGACAATCGTTGACAAGTTGAGCAAGCTTTCAATGATTCTGAATGATGCGAATGGATCGCAATCTGAACGTACCAAGGATGAGATTGTGCTGCACTCGACCCAGGTGAGGTAAATGGGTACCCGGCAGGATTAATTCCTTGAATGCTTGAGCGCCTAGGCAGCCCAGCTAAAGCCGGGGTAATAATAGCAGGGCCCGCTGGGAGAACAGTTTTCGGAACTGAAGCGGCTACCCTGGGTAAATATACCGCTATTATTATTATTATTATTATTATGAGATGTAGCTACTCCAAATGTTAAAGGGGTAAGAAAATTACCAAAAGATGTTTACACTAGTCAATTTTCTGCAAACTTTTCAACATCACAGAACATGACACTACAGGATATGATTTAATAATGGTGTTGATAGTGTTACAGCTACAGAAAGATCAAGCAGGTACAAGGCAGTCGTTATCGTAGGAAGAAAATAAATACTCCTGACATCCATTGGTAAAGGCCCATTTCATAAACACAACCCCCGACATACTAGCCACACTCACCTGTATTCAAGTGTAACAATCATAACAATGATCTACCGCCCTCTCTTGACCACTTCCCATTGTGTCGTCCATTGATTTCCAATAGAAATCAGATGATTCAGTCCACACGATAAGACTGATAGAAGCATGCTGGCGTCTACATGTGGACTTCATCCCGTGTGTGGTCGGCCGAGCAGAAACCCCCTCCCACGAAGACAATTAAAAACCTTAAACTGAGATACCCCCTCTCTTTTTCTAATCCTTTTCCTTTCTCTTTTCTAATCCTTATCCTTTCTCTTTTTCTAATCCTTTTCATTTCTATTATTGTGATATCACAGGGAATATCTAAAGGGGTTTTATAGGCTATGAATATAACTGGAGAGTATTGAATAAAAAGCATTTGTCTAGAGAGAAATCAATGACGAAGAGTCAAAGTGAGGTTTGTCCATTCAAAGACTGACATTCATTAGATATTTTAAAGATCTGTTATGAGATCAAGAAGAACTTCACAGCAGCATGAGACATTCCTGTATAAAGAATAACAACTGTATTTATCCTTCCATACATCTTCGGATTAATCTGTTCATGTACTGCAACTCTGCGACCTTTCACCTACTTCTAACCCTTTAATTCCAAACTCTGTAATTTTCTGGGGAAAATGAAATTCTGAAAAAGACATGTGGTACATTCATTAAATATAAGATTTTTGTTTTCTTCTTCCCCCTCCCTACCACAGTATTATCATATAGGATTCACTTTGATATCAATTTTCTGTCTGATGAATTATCTGAGCAAAATGAAAAGATAATCATCATCACCATCATCATCATCATCATCATCACTATCATCATCAATAAGGATAATAAATAAGTACCCAATGCTACATGTACCTTGTCCAGATCAGGAAGAGGGGGGGGGGGAATCTTCCAATATAGTTCACACTCTGTAACCCAATATAATTTCATGACATAGAGTGTCATTGTCATACATGGGTCAATTTTATGTTTGCATGAAATTATCAACATTTCAGTCTGTGTGATTCATCTTCCATCTTCCTTTTTCTTTTGTATCCTTTTCCCTTTCACCTTTTCTCTTATTTCTCCTCTCCTTAATTTCATTATCTTCTCCCCTCCGTTCCTTCTTCACCTTCTTTTCTCCTCCATCTATATGCATATTCTTTGTTATCCTTCTCTGAATTCAGATATTTGTTTTCAAACTGAACTCGTACTATACTTCTTAATTGTGTTTAAAATGTATTTCCTTTTTATGAAATTACGAATGTATGATTATGTGATATATTTTTGAACTAATATTTCAATTTATATATATATTTTTTTATTATGTTTATGTAATGCCTCTGTACCTTTGTAAACTCATCGGAATTCGACTTTGTCGCAATTATGTTTTTTTATCAATAAACCATCTATCTATCTATCATCATCATCCTGTTCATAACCGACCACAGGACAATCATCTAAAATATCATTCAGGGTTGAAACTGTTACATCAACTGATATTAATTAATACCATATTTCTATTTACAAATATTAAAACTTGCATTATAAACATTAACATCAAAGGTTTATGACACAACTTAGATTTGGGTTTCTATTCTTTATCCTTTTTTTTGGGGGGGGGGGCTAAAAAGACAGATATTAACAAGAATCTCAGAGTTACCAGACACTGGCCTCATGGGTAGGGAAGGAAAGATTACTAACATTACACAATTACATTGCTAAGCTTGGGATAATTAGTATAAGAGCCTGGAGATGATAGCTATTCTTAGTTTATATAAACAACTTACTCAGCAAAAGGATGAGTGTACCAAGACAAGCTGTTAGCCCTTTGCCAATAATTATCACTATCATTTCATTTAAAAAATGTTTAATATCAAAAGATACTTATCATCTAGAGATAAAGTGAAGAGGGCATATTCAAACTAGTAATCGTCTTTGAGCATTTCAGAGTTATCATCAACAAGATGAAGTATCAAAAAGTGCGCTTATTTCTCACCAAATTATGTAGAATTGCCGTGGAATTGTTTTCCTTAAAATTATCCTGTAAAATACTGAATCCCCTTATCCCCATATTACCTGAGCAAGATAGATTATAGTGAATGGGTTAAAGTTTAGGTTCACATCTCCTTCTAAAGCCTAAAGGAGCAGTCACACATCCAGTACTGGGTCTTATCTTACAAAGAGTTACAATTGATCCAATCAATCGTAACTCTATGGAAATCCATCAGTGCCATAATTTTTTCTTCAGGAAATTTGCAAAATGTCCTTTGTAAACAAAGGTGAACACACCTAATTGTCAAGATAACAATGAATGAATGAATATACATCGTATCTAGAAATTTTTTTTGAATTAACATATATTTCAGATGTTGATGTTGCTGGCCGTCCATTGTTGTGGTTGATCGGATCAATTGCAACTCTTTGTAAGATGGGGCCCTGGTCAAACCTGGACATTTTAGCCAGCATTTACAACATCCAAGTGTGAAGCCATTCAATGCTATTTATATTTTTAAAAAAAAACAAATTCCTGATATCAAGGATCAGAATTCCTGTCATTGAGAATCCATTTCTTAAAAATTAATATTTATAAGAAGTTGTATTATTCGCAATTTTTGATGTCAATAATCATATTCTTGACGGGATTAAATGATAAGACCATTTGCCATACTATGTCGGCATAAGCTGAATAAAAGGGCACGGTGTGACAGGTCCCCTTTTCACACGCTCAACATGTTGACATCAATTTCTAGGATGTATTCATTGATTGAACGTGCCAATTCATAAGTAGGGCAGGAGATCAACAGTAAGTGGAGAAGAAGTGGTTCAAATCAACATGCATTCATCAATTCCGCACAGAAGTTTGAAATGGTACTTTGAGAGGGAAATTGTTAATCTTCATATTTATAAGATTTAAATGTCAATCGTTTACACAGAGCAGTTTATGATATTGAAGTTGAAGCCCTTCCTCCTCTCTCTTTCTAGTTTAAAGTGTTATTTTTAAAAAGGGAAATGAGTAATTTTCATATTTATAACAATCCATGTAAAAGTCAATAATTTATAGGAGCAGTTAATAAAGTTGGGCTTTAAGCTATCCGGCCAAAATCTGTTTCTCTCTCTCTCTCTACCCTTCTCTCTTTCCCTTTTCCTTTTAAGCATCCTATTTCTATATGTTTAGTCTTGACCATTTGAAAAAAGGAGACTTTAGTTATTTCTAAAAATAAATTAAGAAAAAGATCTTATTTTTTATCAGTAATATAAACAAGTTGTATAACTAACATTTAACTCAAGTTCTCAATAACCCCATTACCCTGACTTCATAAAGAATCTGTTTTTCAATAAAGATTGAAAGGAAAAAAAAAAATCTCTTTTGATAACAATTACCTCCTACAATGATTTATTTCCACTCAGTTTTAATCTCCTCCTTCATTTCTGATTCTTTTTCTCTCCAAGTGCTGTATTGAAGTTATACTGACATTCACCAAAAGAGGGCAGCAATGCATAATTTACCAAGAGCCAAGAATACATTCACATCTTCATCTGCTAGCAATCTGCATTGTTAAAATTTGCCCCCAAACCAACCATTTTTTTTTTTTTTGGGGGGGAGGGGTAAAACACACATACAATGGAAGCTATCTCTAGTTACCTAAAGAAACAGAAAATATAGCCTTTATAGACAGGTGGCTGCTGTGGACAGGTGATTGCTATAGTCAGGTGGACACCAACACAGGTTTGACTGTATTCAAGTCATAAAATACCACCATCATTTTGAGTGAATATTAACTTATCAATGGATTCATCACATACATTTTCATGAACTGAAGACAGATTCTTGCTTCTCTGCATAAAGCTGAGGTAAGTATTACGCATCAATGACATACATGCTAATACACCATGGATGCTGACGACAACCCATGTCAGAGGAGCACCTAATAATATTTTCTATCTAAAAAGAGTTAAAAGTTTATTTATAGATAAGTATCTTATAAATTATATGAATATAATCATTTCATTTCGACAAGAATCATGGAAGTTCTTCAACAGGAATTCTATTAAGTGATCCTCTTATAGGTATCTATTCAAATTTGAATAGATTGATGATGTATAAAGATGCTTACAGTATTCCAAGGCAACTCCAAATTGATTAGACAAGAGCCAAAATAGAGTTAATTCTAAACATGGATCAAGAGGCTGCAAGCGACCGAGATCTATTATCCTAACATCCAAGGTCTGACACTCATTCCAATTCTAGATGGGAAATAGTTGGATTTGTTTTCTCCAGGGGCTAAAGCGAAGTAATTCCGGCTAAGAGGACAGTTTTATCCCATTTGACTTATATTTTGAGAATGCAATGACACTAATGATGGTGGCAAAGATAATGGTGTTGATAATGTTAGTTCAAGTGGCGATGATGCTGATGATGATGACAACGGTGATGATGAGGAGGAGGATGAGGATGATGATGATAATGGTGATGATAATGATGATGATGATAATGATGATAATGGAGATGATGATAATGATGATGATGACAATAATTATGATGATGCTGATGATGATGTAGATGGTGATGATGATAATGATAATAATGATGATCATCATGATCATCATCATCATGATGATGGTGATGATGATGATCATGATGATGATGATGACGATGATAATTATGATGATGCTGATGATGATGATGATGATAATGATGATGATAATGATGACGATGATAATTATGATGATGCTGATGATGATGATGATGATAATGATGATGATGATAAAGAGGAAGAAAAAGAGGAAGAGGATAAGGAATAAGAGGAGGAAGATTATGATGAAGATGATAATCACATTCCGTCTTAACCATCAATACAATATGCAACACATATACTGTATATCCCCTCCCCCTCTCCCCCCCTCTGTCAATATCCCTCCTCACTCCTCTCTTTTGCATCTTCTCTCCTTACACTTTCCTATCCCGACCATGCCATCATTTTAATCTCCTATTCTTCTTTCTCGCATCCTTGTATGTCATTACAAACGATAATGGCACCACCCCCGTATAAACGTCCTGCGACTGGACTGTAATTGATCGCACCCTCGTTTTGATTGACGCTGGCCGAGCCGCCGCTTTTCACGGTAGAAGACGGATGATCACCATCACGTTTTAGAACAAGCTATCTATCAGTTAGTGCTTCTAAATATCCGCTTTCACTCTAAAAATATTGCACCCCAAAGTGTTCCACTTCCCTTACTAGAGATTGGGCATTTAGAAAGATGTGTCATGTATTCGAATGGCAGTATTGTTGCATTTTTACGTTATTTTCTTCCAATTATTAATTATTAAAACTGACAGAATCTAATAGGTGTCCACGACAATTATGTATGCATGTCATCATTACAGTAATGCCAACTAGAAAATGTAACACTTTTTTCACAGTTATACTAATGCATTCCATTTAAAAGTCAAAATGAATAAGACTTTAAACTACTCTAGATTTAGCAAAGTAGGAATTAAGAGGAAAGAAAGATCAGAGGGAAAAAATTTAATAGAATGCCAGAAAAAGTTCTGATTGAAAGTGAGAAAATTAGGAATTAGTCATTATCATTAACTCCTCAGATGGAATTCTATCCAATTTTCTGCACACGATTAATAGCAATGGTGGGCGCTATGTAGACATACGTTGTGTAGGGGTGATTTCATATATGCAAAGATTCATAACATTTCACTATTTTCACTGCAAAAATTATTCATGATTTGAAATATATATATTTTTTTCAATCTCCCAAGCCTAATCTCAAATGTGGCTTTAGTCTCTCTCTTATATATTTTTCCACATTTGATATAGCCATCCGTTCATAGCACTTTTTATATTGTAAACTCATACTTTCTATCATTTCTTTTTTTTGGGGGGAGGGGTGTCATCTCAATAAATTCAACTGATGTATCAAAATAATGATTCTTCCATGTACATTCTGGATTTCTAATATTTCAAAATTAATCTAAAATGACTGCCATGTATGGTAAACGTTCAAATACAGAAATAGATATTATGATTTTAGAATCTATTACAGTAACATATAACATTCTTATTCATTTTTTTCTATTAATCTATTTTGATTTTCCCAAAAATGGAATTCAAACTAAAAAAAGTATGTAAAATACAACAATCACTAGGTAGCGGTCATTATAAGTAATATAGCCCTGAAATGGGAGGCAACATAACCTTATATCTTCCCCAAGTGATGAGCCAGACATTATTCTAATGATCATCTATCCATTTCATAAAACCATTCCCATCACTTAAGCTCCTATCATGTTCTCATTCCCTATTGAAAAGAACATGGGGGGAAAGTACGTTTTGGTAGACCTTGCTTGTTGGACTGAAGTGCATTAAATGATCGAGCTAATGTATTGAGCTTAATCGAGAATATTGTCGGTGGATATGTTCTTTTACAAAACAAAATCTAAAATTCATTTTGTCAAGGTCAAGAAAATGCATTCTGATTCATCATTTTCCATTGCCAACGTTGCAATGGTCGAGTTACAGGGATTACAAGTAAAACTGATCTAACTGTAGAACAATGGATTACTACAATGCAAAGCAGTAGATGGCAGGTTCGAATCCCACTGGTTCCAATTTTTTCTGACTTATGATTTTCATTACAGATCGAGCATACCGATCTTAAACAAATAGGAGTAATGCCGAAAATTTGTAAACAAATTATAATTTTCTCCTATTAAAAGCCTCTTCATTTACTACAATGCATTGTTTATACAGACATAATGCTTTATTAGAACTTTAATATGTCAAATATAATATTGTACAACCCCATTTCATGATATACAAATAATATTAGGAAAAAGAAAAACACAGGTATATCTCAATGCAATAAGAATACAGGAATATATTGTTCTTTTACACAATTTCAATTATCTGATGTATGTTTTTAACAGGGAAAATTTTTCTTACCAAATTTGAGTAGCATTTTGGGTTATAAGTGAGAGGCTCTCAATTAAGTTCTGTAGAGCCCTATGTTTTTGTGTAGCAGTCTTTGAAAATGTGGAGCAAATTATGATGCAATACCAGGAAAATTATTCCCTGACAATAGATCATCTGAGTGATATTACATATACTGAAAATTTATTATTATTTGAATTTACCCCAAAAAAACAAAACAAACACACAGCACAAACTAAATAATCTGTACAAGCTGATGACAAGGAGTGGATGATTTTTTTTCATGATGATGGTAATAAAAGGGGAGCAATACAGAAAATTTCAACAAGTTAAACTCCAGAGAAAGTTGGACTCACCTTGCGAGGTAAAAACGGAGGGACATTCCTTGTTCGCATCTGAAAAAGATAAACAAGAAAGGGGAAATCAATTTTCACTTCATTAAAATCTACTACTTAACAATTTACAAAAGAATAGACGTGTCCTACCAAGAACTCATTATATCTTTTATTCATTAGTGAGCAGTAGTAGAAAAGAGTGATGATTTGACTACTAATTAGTGATTCTGCTCCCACAAAGTAGCTATTTGCCAAGATTGGCCTTCTTGGAGAATGATTAGTTCTCGAGCAAGAGAAAAGATTGATTTTCTTTCAATGTGTTTCTTTATTCCTGAATTATAATGAGAATGGAAAATTATTGCAATAAAACATGCCATAAGAACCCCAGGCAAATAGTTACATCATCAGCTCCATGATATAACATGCAGGAAGGCGAACAGGTAGAATATATAATTCAAGGAAGTGAGATATTGTGTAACAAAATATCATACATAAAACACTAACTTCTGCAATATGTTTCATGAACACATCAAGTTTCTAGTACCTTCAAAGAATTCAAAACACCAACATTTCCCCTAAAATCAGCATAAAAATCCACTAAGCTTCCAGGGGTTAAAGAATAAATAAATAATAATACTTGGTGAAGAAGATAATGCATCCAATACGTATTCAAATTTTGACATTTTTGTGCAAACTCTTTATAGTTCATGAACCCTTTTATCTCAAACAGACAACTTTGCATTACAGATCTTGAGGCATGTTAGATCTCCATGCAATCTTTACCCGTTATATCCTACTGTCATCAATGTGTGTTATAATTTAACATTCCAACTGAACAGACGTTCAGATTTCTTAGAGTATTGCATCTTTCCTTGTGTTATACAATGACCAAGAGTAACCAATTTAGAGTCTTCAAAACCTTTCTGATTGAATGATTTTGCTCAAAATATGAAAGAAAGTGCATTTCTCATAGGAGTACACAGTAAAACTAATAAGATGTGAAAATCCTAAATAGCTCTGAATGGTAAAAAAAGTAAGATTATTTCCTCCAAAATGAGAATGGTTGCGAGGTCGGACTCTAATAAGTAAAGAGTAAGTCTCCTATAGGAAAATGGAAAACAACTCAAATTATATAACGCACAGTTAAATAATACCTGCACAGAAGGCATCATCATTAATCCAGAAACAAACAAATATGCTTTTCACACTGCATTTCCTTAACCCCATACTATATTTTTTTGGTTTCACACCGTCTTTCTTAACCCCATACGATTTGTTTAGCCAGGGTTAATGCCTTAAACCCGGACTATCGCACAGCTCATGAATATTGATGATTTTGCCACACAGAGCGTGATTAACGTGCAATTTCGAATTCTGTGATTGGCTAATGCTTAGCCCCACTTTTCCTTAGCCCAGTTTCGTTTCACACTGCATCTCTTAGCACCGCAATAAGCCGGCTAACCCTGCTTTTTTGCAGGGCCAGATAGTACCGTACTATTAACTGTGCTAGCCCACTTTAGAGTTAAAAGGATGTGGGCTATAAAGCTTAACCCCAGGAAATTGGTGGGGCTAAGGGGGGGGGGGGGGGGTCTTAGCCCCACCAATTTCCCAGGGTTAAGGAAAATAAGTGCAGTGTGAAAAGCATAAAAATATTTGGCTCAGATTTTGTTATCCTGATGATGTCATGCATGTTGTAAGGAGCCACAATTACTTTCTAAAGAATCCTGAATTTCAAGATATCACTATGTAGATCTCAAATCAGAGTGAAATTTTAGATTAAAAAATGTTTAGGATGAACGGTCATATGGTATACCTCAAGTATCCTGTGACAATCTTATCAGTTTTGATGTAATGTATTTCTTAAAGGTAAATTCTAGTTTTGGTAACGATATCAAAATGAGTTCGTAAAGAATCCAATGAAATGACCACCAAAGTGTCTGTTTGTATAAATAAAACGCATGTGCCAAAGGATTCTGGAAGAAATTGTGTAATTGCTGAGAAATCAGCAAATAAGCACAGGATTCGGGTAGAGCGTCGGGCCCGACGCTCAAAGCAATAATTATACACTGTCCCACGTGCGCTTATCTGTGTTGGGGAAGTTCAGTCTGAACATTTTTCAGCGTAGATTTCAAGATTTCACAAAGTTCAGTTTATGTAAATGTACCAGATCTAGATCCTCGATGATATACTGACAATTAAGCCTGGTTTTACAGACTTTCTCATGAAATCAGTGTTTACTGCAACTACTGGAATTTCTCTTTAATACTAAACCACATGTATATATCACTATAGCATCAATAAGGATTAACCTTTAAAATACACTTGGATCAATTCCCGTAAGGTACTAGACAGAATAAAACATTGAATTACTGGCATTTTCCAAATTTGATCCTGACAGGCTTTCTTTATTTTTTCCTAATGAAATCGCACAATCCGCACTCAAAGATGTCTCCACGACTGGAGTGGTTTACCCTTTTAAATATTTCATGTGATATTTACATGGCTTTCTCTCAAGCATATCATAATCAAGGCATCAGTATTGCATCTATGAATACAAGACAACTAGACTGGAAACCTATAGCAGACGTGATCATTCCTCGTTTCTGCACTTTCACTCAGTCCATTTCATATCCCTAGCAGCCCTACACTCGTACACACCAAAATATGTGGTGTTAACCAGTTTACATATATAGAGGACCACACGCACCAGTCATTTTACATGGTGTAAAATTAGCAGTGTTCGTTCGTCTTCCATGGGTGTCATTACAACACCTTTGGTTAATTTAACACTCTTTAGTGTTACATTCAATCTCTAGGGTGTAGTTTTAACACCTTGCGGTATGGTCCTCTACTGACATCAACTGGTGTTAGTTTTAACAGTGTAAATCTTCAACAATACAAATACACACTAAATCATATTGTAGAATTCCTGTTGTAACTTGAAATGTTATGAGAAGGTAATCTTTTATTGAACAACTTGCTTCATGACACTCCTATACCACACAACTATCATGAACATTAATCAGGCTTTAGTGTTGTGATGTTAATGTTGATAAGTATCTGCCCCATTGGAAATATATCAGTCATTTAAAAGTGTTTTCTGATGAGCATATATACTGTATGGCCCATATTCTGAACTCGGGTTTAAATTAAACCCTGGTTTACAGTTGTGGTGTAACTATGGAGAGCCAATTGGGGCACAAATCCCTAACAGTACACATCCAATTTATTACGTCATATGACACCCAAATTGTCTGGGAATGATAACAGAAGTATTTTGAACTATTTTTCATCATTATGAAAGAAAAGGAACAAAATAGTAAACATAAGAAATATACAATATAAACAGAATGTTAGAGTTTTTGGCTCCCCATAATTTTAGCACAGACTTAGACCATGGTCTAAGTTAAACCTGACTTCAGAATACGGGCCTATATAAAATCATTAGATGAAGAAGGGAAAAAAGTGATATGATTGTGATTTGGTATGATCTCAGATTGACCGAGTTGATTTTCAAGCCATTGTAAGGCAATTATTTCTCTATATCAACTTTATATGCAGGGCCGACCCCAAAAAACGTTTACTCAGGTCCATTTGTAAGGTTGATATGGGGGCAGAGATCATTTGATATGGCATATATTACTTATAGAAATGGTTGTGGTGGGTATTAGGGAGAAGAGTTCTGCAAAATCAATATCAGGTGCCCATAGTTTGTTTGCGTGTTTAGGGGGAACGTTTCACAAAGTTCTTTGTCAGTGATTTTCACCAACAGATGTTATAAGCTACTGGGAATCCTTGCATCTGATTGGCTGACAGTGCATTAGCCAGTGAAAATCACTGGATTTACTGTTCGTGAAATGCTGCCAAGAATCAGCTGGAAGGTGGAGAAGTGCTTAGGACGTATTGACCCCAAGCTGTTTGGTGATGAAAGTGCTTGAAATGAAATGGATCTAACCAAGAGAGGACTGGGAGGGGGTGGGGGAAGTAGGAAGGGAGGGGCGTATCAGGAGAAAGGAGGGGAGGGAGAAGAAATTAATGTCACATGGAGCGGTAAGAGTGATAGGGGGATGAGAGGGGTGGAGAGGGAGATTTATCCCTTGCCAATAAAATCAGTCAATATGTAATTAATTTTTTGTAATGGCTTAAATTTCAAGTGTGAATGTAATTTTATATAGTGATCCACACTGCACTCACTGAAAACTGTGTTCAAGTGAAATATGGATCAAAATAAGTTTGACATGAAACCTTATCACACCACACGCCACATAAGTTAGTGGTGAAGATTTCATTATGGATGATAGCTACACTCTCAGAGATTCAAGGAAGTTGTTCAGGTGAGCCGAAGAAAAGGAAAAAAAATCAAATCAAATTATAGGTCATTCCCTGAGGAAATAATCCACTAATTTTATTTTACTCAGTTAACGCAATTTCTCCAGAATATTGTGAGAGGAAAATGGTGAGTTAGGAAACAATAAAGGCTGATTTCCATTCCTTATGTCTGAAAGTGGTATTTATTCTGCCTGATGACACAGGTGCTTGCATGTTTTATAGGGGGGGGGGGTTGACAAGAGAACTGTCAATCACACTATGGTATTTTTTAAAATGGAGGAACAAAACAATAATGGAACTTTGCAAACATCATTCCGGCAATCCCCCTGGAATGAATTTTAATTTTGGTTCCTCTTTCATTGAAAGTATGAGCCTTAGTACTATGACACCTCCCCCTCCCCCCATGACATTACCCCCCCCCCCACTCATGTGCTTCACTATGACACATGTGTTAGTACTCCTGGTTTGGATAAATTTCATTAATTTAGCATTTATAAAACAATATTTGTATGTCTTTACAATGGTACAGTGCATTAGTACATATACCTGCAGATCTAAAGAAGATGTAGACATGTTTGGGTCAAAAATGCACCTCCCCTTTATATCATTATCTAAAATTATTTATCAAATTCTTCAAATTGTTGACAAGCCTTTTCTTCTTACTCTGACCTTGTTTAATGGTTATACCTTGCTACATTACATCTTCTCTCCAAATTTGCATATACCGGTAATTCTGAAACTTCCTGGTTTGGATCAATTTCATTAATTTAGCATTTATAAAGCAATATTTTTTAATGTCTTTATAATAGTTCAGTGCATATAATTTTGAAACTTCTGCAATTACTTATATTTGAAAATATTCTGTTGATTCATATTAACCCCCAAAGTATTAATGATTGTATATTTCTTCATGCTTTGTATATTTGTATAATTCTATTTTGATACTGTTATGTTTTATATTGTTTTTTATGTAAAGGTTCTGTACAATTCAGCTCTTGCTGCGAACAGTCTTGAAATAAAATACCCTTATTATTATAATTTTCTATCATCTTTTATTCTTCACCACAGCATGCATTGAATAAATATATTTTGACAGGGCATGAATTTAATCATCATTATCGTCGCCATCCCGCAGAAAGGCCGTTAATGTATTTTGGCGCCAAAAACATCAAATTTTGTTTTATTGCTGAAATGGAAAAAGCATGTCATGAACTTTCTTCTGGTACCATTTCCGAACCTAAATGTGACGTCATCATGACATAATAAGCAAAAACATTCCCATGGCTTTAGCATTTAGACGCGTCCTTTCTCTGGGAACAAGACGCTTCTCATTCAACATGCGTGCACGCACAGACCAATTTTCTTTCTGGGAAAAAGGGCGTAAGGTATTCATTCTTAAGATTAGAAAGCGTTTAGAGAAAGGAAGAAAACATCTTGCTTTGTTAGAAAGTATGAGAATTAGGACAGAAAATAATACACTTGCTGCTAAAAGTCCAAAATTAGGTAAAACATAATTTGCGTTTTCTCGAAAATGTACTTTTCACGCATGTGCGCATTAACGGCCTTTCTGCAGGAAGGCGATGATATTAACATATTCAACAATAACTCTTAGGGATCACAAAAATGTAGAAAGATATATATTTCCAGACTTGACTGAAGAACAGGTGAGTGTTGAGCATCTTTTCAGTGATATTCCACAGACTACTTTGTTTTGAGCCAATGAGGTGCAACGATTTCACAAGCTTTAAACAGTTGCGAGTGAAAATCACTAAATTTTTTTACATAAGATGCTCTTCAAGAATGCATCTTGACAAACCAGTGATGTTCGGGAGGTTAATTTCCTTGCAAACATTCTTCGCTTTCATAATCAATAGCACCTTGTAAGTATGTTGGGATGCTACAATATGTTAACAACATGAAATATTCATAGACTAAAGCTGGTTAAAAACCAAATGAGTACGAGCAAATTCTTTTTCCCTCTCTTCCCCCACCCTCCCTCTCTCTATTTACCATCTCTCTCTTTATTTATTTCCCCCCTCTCTCTCTCTCTTTCTGTCTTTCTTCCTTTCTCCTCTCTGTCTGTCCCTGTCTGTTTCTTTTTCCTTTCAATTTCTTCTTTTATCTGTCTGTCTCTCTCTTTCTTCTCTCTATGTCTCTTGTACTTTCTGCTTTAAATTGAGATATATTTCTACCACAATCAAAGTGTTACTTTAGTGGAAATATCCATTAGACAGGTAACTAGGAACAGGCATGTAGGAGATGAGTAAAAAAAAATCATAAGAAAAAAAAAATGATAGTGAAGGTTGGGAAAGAGTAGGGAGAGATTAAGAGTTTGAAGAGGAAGAAAGGAGAAGAGAAGGGGGAAGAAAAAAGTGCAAAATAAAGAATATTTAGAGAACAAAGTGGGAAATTTTTTTTTTAGGCTTTGGATGAAAGAAAACTAAATTTTAGCCATTATGAACTATTAAACAATTGACATTTTCGCAATTTATATCACATAACAGAGGGGGCAGCTGCTTGTATGTGACGTCAAAAATCAAAAACATAAAATTCTGATAATGTTATTAATCTTTGATGGATTTTCTTCATAATGTAGCGACCAAAATTTAATTAACCTTATTTTTAGTTTTGTCCTATTAAAGACCCACTAGTTTCTTTTGCCGCCGTTTTTTAGATACGTCACAGTCTTTACAAATCGTATTACTTATAATTTCCTCCGCTGACTAAGTAGTCCAGCAATAACATATTTCTTTTATTCCTTAAAAATAACGGGTATTATAAATAAGATTACATATAGCAATTGTTTTAATATACTCATTTATTACTTGCCTTTTCATTCGGAAGCCCCAATTTATTTTGATTAAAATAGTCCGAAAACTCATGTCAGGCAAGCCCTTCCGGGAAGGCATGTTTAGCGTCACTTGCAGGTAATAAGTCATCGAGAAAGGTGCACAGACTGTACGTCGTCTTAATAATCGATTTTCTGTTTGTACGTGGCAAGGCAGTTTTAATTACAGTAATCAGCCAAGCCACGTACAACAAATGCGGTTCACCACCCGGATTCCGAGCTACCTTCTGCACCTTTAGGTGTAATTCATAATTTACCGCCCCATGACCAGGGGGTTTCTTTCTCCTTCATTAAAAGTCACCAATCTAAAACTTGACTACGGCATTGTTTTCTGTCGGGTGTACATCTCAAACGAGGAACCTGCTCGGTTCCTTCAATAACTTCACCAATATCTTTTTTTATAAACTATTCTTGCATTTTTACAACAGACTCTTCTTCAGGGTGAACTTGCCCTTTAATACAAGAATTTCAGGCAACAAAGATCTGACTTCAAATTTAACCGATGACAATCAAATTGATTGGCGCCCAAGAGCGGGTTACCAAGGTTGTGTTTCATAAAGCTCTTCACAAAGTTACAAAGGACTTTATGAACAACTTCACGCACACATGGAAAATGTTCTTAGGTGTTAACTACAAAGAGATATCACTTTTAGCATTAAAAAGGGACTTACAAGCATCTTTATGAAACCGTCCGTTGTGAATAAGATCATTCTTATCTTACAAACAGTTTTTTGAAACAGTCTTCTCGATTGATCCGAGTCCTCTCCCATGTTAAGAAGCCACATATTTTATGACACCTTTCCGTGTTTACCGTAAATCAAGACATACAAAGTCATTTAATTAACAGCAAACCTTGACGGCTTCAGCATCATGCTCCGAGAGCTTTCTCACGGTATCCTATCATCATACTAATTCCATTATGACGTGTTCACACGAGAGCAGCAAAACTGCAGCTTCTGCATCAAACTTTGGAAGCATTCGTCACACAGGATTCTGGCATCATTTAAATGCTGATATATACAAACACTTCAGTGTTCACACAAGAGTACCATAAAAATATAGTGAAACGATAGAATACAAATTACAAAAACTACTACATAAAGTGAGGCACTTTTCTGCATACCCAACATATTAAGTGGAAAAGACCTTAGATAGAAAGGTGATCAGAGAGACATACATGTAAAAAAAAAATTTTTAATGAGGTGACATCAGAATTAGGAAGCATTCACAACAAGAATTTAAACTTAACTCATGAGAAAAGATCTTGACTCAACTCTCAAACCTCATTTTATATTTCATCTTTTCATTTTCATATTATAACACAGAACTATAGACTCTAAATAACATGGAGTTTAAGTAAGGCCAGATTGACTATGGTTAAAAACCAACTAAATTCACAATTTGATTTAAATTTTATCATAAAATCTAAATGGATTTAAATTCAAATCCTTCAGGATTTAAATCAAATCCAGAACTAGATTGAGTCCCTAACCACAGTTGATCTGGATTTACTTGGAATGGTTTCTACTCTGAATAAACAAAAACTTCCCAATAAAAACTTGGTGTGTAATAATTTGGGAATCAACTCAATATGAGTCAAAGTGACAAAAATTCAGTCACTTTGACTCCAATAGAGACAATTCAGAGTTAAATCTAACTCTGCAGATTGAAATAAGAATGAGATTAACACTACAAACGTTTGTCTGAAAAAGCTCTTGTTATCATAAAGCATACCAGAAGACAGGATAGGGTGTCGAGTGAGAGGAAAAAATTCACTGGACGATCTAGGACACGCGCAGAATATCATATACCACACCGGGACATGATTTTACAGATAAGAGAAAACCTTCACGGGAAATATTGCCCCCAGCTGATCGGCTGCTGATATAAAGATGAGAAAGGGATATGGGGGAGGGGGGTAGGGGTTGGAATGTTGACAATGCATGGTATAAACCAGAAGAAGGCGTCAAACCATGTGTGTTTGGGTGTAAAATCGTTTGGAATTTAGACAAGACAAGACTCAAAATCATACCAATGAGTTCCCTTGAAACGTCCTTGGTCGTACATACACAGTGTACTACGTACAGTGCATATAGGTTTATGCTGCAAGGTATTCCTCTATTAAAATGCTGATTAAAATCTCATAAAATACTGTTTACTATACTTACACGAGTGGTTTAACAGATTTAAAACAAACCATGCTTAACTTCGTTGTGGCCCAGTGGATTAGTCTTCTGACTTTGAAACAGAGGGTCGTGGGTTCGAATCCCAGCCATGGCGTAATTTCCTTCGGCAAGAAACTGATCCAAAATGTGCTGCACTCAACCCAGGTGAGGTAAATGGGTACCGGTAGGAAGTAATTCCTTAAAAAGCTGTGTGCGCTATGAACGCCTAGCTTAGCCGGGTAATATAGGAGCGCCTTGAGCACCTAACAAGGTGGATATGTGCGCAATATAAATACCCTATATTATTAACTTGGGAGGTCTTTTTCAGGACCAACAAATGCCCATGAAAGAATACTCGGTGTGCTGTGAAACCCACTACTCTCTTATTTTTCTTCACCATGGTAACCTTCAGCATCCGCAAGTGCTATGGGACCGGGCCTTAAAGGCGAATGAAACTTTTGGAAGAAGATAGCTTTTGTGAAAACAGGAAAATCAAAGAAACAGATCAACGAAAGTTTGAGAAAAATCGGACAAATAATGAGAAAGTTATGAGCATTTGAATATTGCAATCACTATATGCCATGGAGATCCGCCCGTTGGCAATGCGACAAGGATGTGTGATGTCACTTGTGAACAACTCTCCCCATTACTTTAGTATATATTTCACTTAAACTGCCTCTTTTATCACATCTATCAGTAGATCATGTGTTCTTTCTATAGGAGGGCATTTGTAATACAGATGTTTAAAGAATACATCATGGATAAAGAGTTTGTATCATCATAAGAAAAAGCAAAAAGAGACATTTTGAGGGTATTTTATAGTCCATCAAAGGGAAAGTTGTTCACATGTGACATCACACATCCGTGTCGCATTGCCAATGGGCGGATCTCCATGGCATATAGTGATTGCAATATTCAAATGCTCATAACTTTCTTATTATTTGTCCGAATTTTCTCAAACTTTCTTTGTTCTTATTCTTTGATTTTTCTGTTTCGACACAAGCACTTGTTCTAAATGTTTCATTCCCCTTTAAACAACCACTTTGAGGTTCATATTGTAAACAGCTTTGCCTAAAAAATTTTAACAGTGTTTTTACTGTGTACATGTACTTGTTCTAACCAATAGGCTTGAAGTATAAATCTAACTTGACTCATTTACTGTTCTCATGTTATGCTACATTTCAGCTGGTTTCTCTATTTTCCCTGCATTTGCATGATTAATTATATACAAATTAAATGCTAGAGTACGCTCTCTCTTTCTGGATATAAAACAATGGCTTAAGTGCTCAACATACCCTCCACTACTGTTACCAAAGCTATTTTTAAGTGTTCAAAGAACTCAATTACAGCAATTCACTGCCCCTATTACTTTCTCCAAAAAGGTAGATACATTGAATACACATATCCTCAGACAAGAGACAGGACATCAACTAAAAATACCAAGTAAAAATAACCTGGAAAACATTAACGTTTGAACCATATAAAAAAAATAAATGATGAAAAGTCTGTTATAAATAATTAAACAAAGAGAATCTTATTTTTAATTTGAAGAAATTCTTTGACTCATTTGATTTCTCAAAATGTGCCCCCCCCCCCCTCTACTTGGATGTAAAGACATCAGGGTGGTGTTTCATAAAGCTGTTCGTAAGGTTACGCACAACTTTACGAACGACTGGAACATGTCCTTATACATAAGTCAGCTACATAGAGATATATCATATAGCACAAGAAAGGATCACCAGTCATACGTAAAGTCATTCGTAACTTACGAACAGCTTTATGAAACTGCCCCTGGGTATCATAAACTTGAATTGTACTTTCCATCTGCATCTGGGATGAATAATGCTCCCTGAAAATAAACCAAGTAAATGGTGAATGTATTATTTGCATACATCTCCACATGAACTCTTAAACCACAAAGAATAAAGGAGAGTGGGGACCTAGATACCCAGTAAGAAACTTGATCTTGAGAAGCTTTCTTCTACCAGGACAGACATACTGACCATGCATTTTATAATCTCACGTATCACACCAATACTAAGAAACCTACATTGGTTACCAATACGGCATAGAATAGCATTCAAATTCTTACTTTTCGTATACAAAGCAGTTCTTGGTCAAGCTCCTGGCTACATTACAGAATTATTGAGGTATAAAACTAGTAATCATGGTCGCAATTTACAGTTCAACGTATCCTCCCCTTTTACAGATCCCATCCTTCAAAACAAAAGTAACGCTAGGTGATCAAAGATTGGCTTGTGCATCCCCCAAGCTCTGGAATAGCTTACGGTACCCCTGGAAATTAGGAAAGCACCATCCGTAAACAACTTTAAATCAAAGCTCAAAACACATCTATTTAATTAATAACAAGCATTTTAGGAGTCCTAAATAGCGCAGTAGAATATATACTTAATGGAATAGTTTCTGCGCTCTATAAATTTATATATTATTATTATTATCATTATTCAAGACTGGAGCTGAAGGGAGATGATATACCCGTCTTGCTTCATTCAGACAAGTACATGAAAATATAAGTCCACATGAATGTGTATCATCCATGGTCATCCATCATCAAACTAGAGCTCAAAACTATTGTCTAAACAACACCTCTTTTGTATGATTTAACTTTTTGAGCAAAAGTCCCACTCAATTATTTGATTAATCACAAGCATGAGATTGCAAATACATGTTAGTTTTACTGATTATTATTCCATTCAGCTTTGTACATGTACATTCATGACATGGGAAGAATTTGTAAAATTTCAGAATAGGAAATTGATTGTACAGAATACATAATGCATGTCTACACTCTAAATTCCTTAAATAAGAATTGATCTCATGATACTGTAATAACGGACAAATCCAAATTAATATAAACATAAAGACAGGTATTTATTTATTCTTACATTGGTTTTTTATTTCTCATTTGGTTTTGGATTCAATGTGATGTTTCATAAAGCTGTTGAGAGTTATGAATGACATTTCATTAAACCTATTCAAACCTATTCATGATTGGTGCAATGTGCTAAGTTATCTTGTTTGTTTAAACATAGCTGGAGTGAACATATCCTCAATAAAATTTTGACAATTTAGAAATGCTCCATTTTCATCGTTGTCATAGTCACAAATCTACAAATATCTCAAAATACACTCTAAAATATTTAGTGACCACTCTAAAATTCCAAGGATTTAAAATAAATCCAGATCGGCTGTGAATATTGGCCGAATGTTAGATTTAAACCTTGTTGATTTAAATATAAATCTAAAAGATTTGAATTTAAATCTTTTGAGATTTTAAGGTTAATCCTTAGGATTTGAAATTAATTCGAAATTCGGCTGGTCACTATTCATAGCAGATCTCGATTTATTTTAAATCCTTGGAATTTATAGTGAATAGTGACCAGCCAAACAATGGATTAAAACTTAAACCTTGTGGATTGGGATAAAATACCAACAGACTTGAATGCAAATCTAATAGATCTGAATTCAAAAATTTTCAGATTTAGAAGCTAATCCTTGGGATTGAAAATAAATCAAATTTTTGACTGGTAACTATTCACATCTGATTAGGATTTATCTTAAATCCTTGAAATTTAGGGAGTACACTCTAAAAACAAATCAGTCAAAAATGACTAGTTAATTAGGTCAGCTGGGTGCAACTGTGATTCTAGTCATATTTTACTAGAACAGAGTTATTTCTGACTAGAATATATGTCAGAAATGTGAATATCAGTGATCGCCATATCAGTTACTCCCAGCTGACTACTGGTCTAGTCAATTTGACTGATTTGTTTTAAGAGTGTAGGATTTCACCTTTAGCTGATGAGAATCTGATTTGCCAAACAAGTATATAGGTCACCAGTTGTGTATTACATTATGAACAGCTTTATGAAATGAATGGTTCATTGTCCCCTTCATAGGTTTTGAAAAAACCAATTATCAACCTTGAAACACTGATCATCCAACATACTCCTGAGAGGCTACGGCGGTGCGGTCTGATAACCTGAACGATTTCTGATCACCATTGAAAACAAATAAAACAAAGATTTGATTTTCAAGCACCACTTGTCCTACAAATGTTACTTCTTAAGATTTGGGACAAGTATCAGTTTCAACCAAAAGAGACAAAGATTAACAACAGTCAGAAGTTGAATGACATCTAGATGTAGCTTGATCATTATCTACAAAAGAAATAGGATTTGATCACTGATCTTTATTCTTGGGGAAGCCTTTCATGTTATGTTACTATCAATTACATCTAAAACACTCCTCATCAGTAATTCTAAAACAATGTTGGTCTAAGATTGGCAATCTAAACTTATGGACAATAGCTAATCTATTTGAGATTTTGTTGTTCAAAATATTTGAGAATACTTTTTGATAATAAAAAGTAAAATTAAAATACACTAAATGCTTAGCATGATGCTAGCTAAGTACCAAGCAATTGAACCAAAATACTCACGCATCAAGAGAAGCCACTTGAAATTATCTTTATTATATCATAAACATGACCATAAAACCAAGTTAGCTTTCTACTGAAGAGGCTCTCTTTGTGTAACTGAATGAACGATCAGTAACCTTTCGTATTAGCCTGGGCTTTGTTGCATAAATGTTATTTGAATTTCAACATTGCTAAACAAAGGTAACTACCATTGTAAAAGTGCTCAAGAGTTAATAAAAACTCAAGGATTTCATGGCCATTTTCTACAGCAATCCACAAGGTTGGTTTGAATGGTATATTGGATAGTATATACCGTAACTCTCAAAATGATTTGTACACAAATTTCACATTTTTCCATTATCTCTTTTAAAAGATGCCACCTGTCTTTTTGAGAACTCAATATGTTGCATTAAATGTTTTTTTTTTTTTTTACTTTCATAAATCTCTCATCTTAATAGCCAATTTTGATCATTTTTTTTCGAATGGCCTCTTTATCCAGGTTCTGACTCTAGTCTTTCAAACTGACGGTTGTGGGTTTGAATTCTAGCCGTGGTGTGATTTCCTTCAGCAAGAAATTTACTCACATTGTCCTGCACTTGATCCAGGTGAGGTGAATGGTTACCAGGACCCTGTTGCATAAAAGATACCATTATGGTAACTTTTGGTGATTCCTTGATTTTGATTGGCTGATGAGCACTATTACCATGGCAGCTACCATTGGATGGTGAAGTTACCATTATAGTAACTTTTATGCAAGATATATGGGTACCAGGCAGAATTAATTCCTTGAATGCGCTGAACGCTGCTGATAAAGCAGTAACTCCTGCTAAAGCCAGGGTAATAATAATAATAGGCTTTGTATTCTTTGGAAAAAAGCAATATATTAATCTAACTATTATCATTAATGTTGTTGTTGTTGTCATTGTTGTTGTTACACTCTAAATTCCAAGGATTTAAAATGAATCCAGATCGGCTGTAAATAGTGACCAGCCGAATATTAGATTTAGATTTAAACCCTGTTAATTTAAATATAAATCTAAAAGATTTGAATATAAATCTTTTGAGATTTAAAAGTTAATCCTTAAGATTTAAAATAAATTCAAAATTTGGCGGGTCACTATTCACAGCCGATCTGGATTAAGTTTAAATCCTTGGAATTTAGAGTGTATTATTTTTTATTATCATTGTGATTATTTATTATCATTTTCTCATTCTTAAAAAAATCCTAAATCAATCAAGTCTACATTCATCATGAAATTGTGCAGGTTTTCAATATCATTATAAATCATTACATCAATACAGATTTGCATTATAATTTCAATAGCTTATTTGAATCAAATACAAATGATTAAATGCAAAGTTATAAGAAAGAAACTAGAGTCACAAGAAACGAGTCATATTTCCAATAGGGTGAGAAAATCATCAACTATTCTCTATAACTCTAATTGCTTTTTGACATAAAATCTCCTCATTTCTCATAAAATATCCACTCCATTCATCACTACTCGCAATATACATCTCATAATATCTTTAAAAAGGGGGTAAAGCCGGACTTTCAGAACTCGGCTACCTGGAAATCCACACCAATTATCTTGTCAAAAATGACAGCAGTGAAAAAAATAGGCAGATATAAATATGATGAGCAGATAGAGATGAGGTATAGAAAAGGGATAAAAAAAGGGAAGTAAAATTGAAGGAGCTTTCTGTAACGACTCCCAATGGTTGCAACTTGTCAATTGCATTTTCGCGAACCCCGCTGGGAATGTGAGGCAAATTGGCAGCTTTTACTGAAACCAACCTCTGAAAATTATCAGTCATTTAGTGTCAGTCGAGGAAATTTACAGGCTTTAATGGAATCGATATGAACCAGGAAACAACTGGGTTGTTTCACATTCGTGATTTAAACCAGAGTAATCTCTGCAGCTGTTGGTGAAATAGTTTTTTAAAACGTGCAATGCATGAGTATTATCTTTGGGATTCATTTTGTGTGTAATGATAATCCTTATAATATTAGCTGGATTTAGTGTTTTTTGACCAGATGAAAGTTCATGATACAAAATGTAACTATTATTACCCCGGCTTTCATCTCCAGCTACCACTTCATTAGCAGCACACAAAGCGTTCAATGAATAATGTTTTCAGGTACCGATTTACCATGTTAACCGAGACAGAGTGCAGCACAATATGGATCAATTACTTGCTGAAGGAAATTATGCTATTGCTGGGATTTGAACCCACGACCCTCTGTTTCAAAGTCCAGAGACTAATCCACGGGGCCACAACATGGATATTGATACCTATAGTTAAGAAAATTTGTCTTCAAATGATCATGCAATTATAATATGAGTATTCGGAATTCAAAGTTTAGTTAACAAACTGAAATTATGTTTGCTTGCAATGAAAATTGTGTAAACATACCATACCCATACTTCTCACAACTGATTTCTTTAAAGGTCAAGTCCACCCCAGGAAAATGCTGACTTGAATAAATAGAGAAAAATCAAACTAGCATAGTGCTGAAAATTTCATCAAAAATTGAATGTAAAATAAGAAAGTTATGACATTTTAAAGTTTCGCTTATTTTTCACAAAACAGTGATATGCACAACTAGGTAAGTCAGCCGATGATGTCCATCACTCACTATTTCTTTTGTTTTTTATTGTTTGAATTATACAATATTTCATTTTTTATAGATTTGACAATAAGGACCAACTTGACTGAACCATATAGTATTAAACAATGTTAATTCCACATGTTCAGGGAGGAATTAATCGTTGTATCACTTGACAATGAGGAGAAAATTAGAATACTTCATATTTCTTATAATAAAATACAAAAGAAATAGTGAGTGGATGACATCATCAGTCTCCTCATTTGCATACATACCAGGATGGGCATATAACTGTTTAGTGAAATTAAGCGAAATTTTAAAATGTCATAATTTTCTTATTTTACATCCGTTTTTGATGAAATTTTCAGTGTTATGCTTGTTTGATTTTTCTCTCTTTATTCAAATCAACTTTTGTTGGGGTGGACTTGTCCTTTAGAGAGGAATGTGGATTGGTCAAAATAATCCCACACCATCACTATAGTTTATGATTATCATAAGAACAACATCAAGATATGTTGATATTTTCAGATGAAGTATTAACAAATAAAAAAACTCTTTTAATCTCGGGGTACCCCCAAAACTAATGAGACATATCAGATCAACTGCAGGCCCAAATTATTGCCATGGTAACATGCTTATACTGTTTTGTAAGTCTTTTTTATCATGTTGTATCTTAAAGACATATAAAATGGAAAGAATATAACAGTTTAATAAACAGAACATGTTTCAAGGTTCTCACCTCATTATCAGCCTAAAATCATAAACAGAGTCATTGGTATTTATACAGTTTGAATATCAGGAAAATTTCAAGAATGAATTACAAGAATACAAAGGTATGTGAAACAAGGTAAACTTAAATTAAAAAGGAGTGACAGTAAAACTATGGCGATGATAGGTCAGTAGGGATGGGGTTGATTTGATAGAGAGCATTATTTGGTAATTATACACCTGTTGGTTGAGTTGGGGCTTTCTCCATTTGAAGAAGAGCCCCTCCTGATTTTTAGTTGAAAGTCTATTTGGGCAGCATCGAGAATTTGAAACAATGAGTGTTGGATTCTGATAGGCATTGGGGTGACGATTGTTATTGTTACCAGGCATGGGAGTTTTTATTCTTCCCCAGGTGCTCCTGTACGTGTGTCATATAGTGACGCTTGGTTGAAACTATTGAATCTTGATAGAAAAAGGCATCATATTTTGGGTTGTCCGGTATTTATTAGATGAATAAACTTCAACCATAGGCCAAGTATTCATACAGGAGTGACGATGATAAGAATTTCTTCTTAATGATATAAAAAGAGACAATGATCTACTCCTATTCATAATGGAATTCCATTTCAACAAGATTGAATATCTGCAAACGTTACATTTTGGGTGTCTTCCATCTACTCTTACCAACCGATATCTAGGCCTTGTTCAATACTTGCCATGACATCATTTAGTACAGGGGACCTCTGTGGATAGATGTCTTTGAAGAGTTCCCATTAGAGAAGCTCAAATCTGATCTCCTTTTGTCAAGAGGCCCATGGTTGGCTAAGGTCAATCCTATCACTGTGTTTGGAGTAGCCAAGAAATGACTTTTCTTGACATTAAACCGATGATGAAAGGGATACAGGACAATAAAGAAGGAAAGGATATTGCACATATGGCAGAGGTTGCTTTGAGTAGGAGTGCTCAGTTTTGGAAATACAGAAAAATAAAAAAAAGTTGTGGCATGAGTGTCATGTTGGGTGACACCAGTGGTTTAAAATTTACACAATGTTGATGACTGTAGCCATTACTGCATATGGAGAAACTACCGTAGTCAAAGTTTGTGCTATAGCAGAAATTTTAAATAGCCCTTACAACTTCCAAAAGAGTATGTAATACAAAATGGAAACATAATTCATAAATAGTCATCTTTTACATAAAAATAAAACCTAATTCCTTACCCTGATACACAAAACCCCAAATCTTATTTTTTCCTGTAATAGAACAGTAATAGCTTTCATATTGTGTCACTGATCTATGTGTTGTACAACTACAAAAAAAACATTACATTATATCTGATGGAATAAAAGCCTGGAGAAAATTTGCATCACCACCTGGTGAATGTTTCATGAAAAGTCTTGTTAGTAGTTGCCAACATCAAATTTGCTCTCAGCCAATCAGATGCAAGGATTTCAGTAGCTTATAACAGTTTTTCATAGAACAATCACTGACGAGGTGCTTTATGAAAGGCAGAGATCAGCTACAGAAGAGAGTCTATGAAGAGAGTTTGAACAATCAATCATGCTTAGATGTGAACCCAGTGTGTCTGTTATAGTGTTTAGTCTACTACCCATGATGCATCACCGTATCAAGATCCCCCTTTCACACCAGCCAGAATACGTTTATAAATACGTTTGAAACATTACAATTTGAGATACGATGCAAAAAATAAATGTATATCTTTTCAAAATGTTGCAATTGATTTTCAAAACCTTCAAAGGGAAACTTAAGTTGTGCAGGATTTATTTTGGAGAAAAGTGAAATTGCAATGATTTGGTAAAATGCTAGCTTTCACCAGGCAACTTAGAAAAGGAAGAAGGCTTGTGACTTTGCATTATAAAGATTGTAAACCAAACCGATCTCATAGTATCTTACAAAATTCACCCTTAATTTTTTCTTAATGTTTTAAATGTAAAAAAAAACAGTAGTTGCAGCAAACAATTATTTCATGAGAAAGTCTTTTAAATCAAGGTTTATTGTCAAAATTGTATCATACATCTAGATCTGGTACATTAATGTAAAATTATCTTTGTGAAATCATGAAATCTTAGCTCAAAACCGATAATTCTGATGATCACTAATACAAAAAAGCATATGTGGGACAGTGTATCAATATTGCTCGGAAAAATACCCGACATTTGATGGAATTCCGTGCTTATGTTGCTAATTTCTCAGCAATTACGCATTTTCTTCCAGAGTCACTTGGCACATTTTTTATTCATACATACAAACACTTGGGTGGTCATTTTATTGGATTCTGTTAAAACACATTTTGAGATCATTATCACAACTGGTATTAATCTTAAACAAGTACAGTAGTGGGTTCTGTAAGTGTATCATGTTTGATATGTTTCTATAACGACCTTCTGGTTATAGCAGGCAACAGTAGGTTCTCTGAAATCAGATGCTCCGCCTTTCCTTTCTCTACTTGTCTTTTTCCTTGCTTCATCTTCTCTTCCTTTTTCTTCCTATATATGTTTCTCTTTTAAGAGGAAAGTATATTCTAAATATTGTTTTACTATTTTAATTCTCTGATATTTTGTGTTTATTTTCCTTTCTATACTTGTCTTTTCTTTTATCCTCCCTTCCTTTCTCAATGATTTATTTGATCTCTCTTAATCCAACTCCCTTTACATTCCCCTCCCTCCCTTTCTTACACTAATCTTTTGTATCTTAGAAGCCATGGAAACGGACACATATTTCTCCTTTGTCCTACCTTTTGAGAACTCACTCCCAAACGGCCATAAACCTGTAACCTACGCTTGAACCCCCCTGAGGTTATAATCGCTTCCAGAAATCGGTTTTGATTAAAAGAAATGTATCAGATATCTCCCAAGATATATGAATCTAAAAAACTATCCTATATTCCGCTCCCTAGAATGCTGCATTGATGCAGATTTTCATTAGAGCTTTGGTAGTATGCTTGTATCTATTACAACAACAAAAGCCTGGAAAATCCTTGAAGGTGTCTCTAATAGCTTACAATGTTTAAAGGACAAGTCCACCCCAACAAAAACTTGATTTGAATAAAAAGAGAAAAATTCAACAAGCATAACACTGAAAATTTCATCAAAATCGGATGTAAAATAAAAAAGTTATGACATTTTCAAGTTTCGCTTAATTTCACAAAACAGTTATATGCACATCCTTGCTGGTATGCAAATGAGGAGACTATGACGTCATCCACTCACTATTTCTTTTGTATTTTATTATATAATTTTCTCCTCATTGTCAAGTGATACAACGATTAATTCCTCCCTGAACATATGGAATGAGCATTGTTTACTACTATATGGTTCAGTCAAGTTGATCCTTATTGTCAAATCTATAAAAAATGAAATATTGTATAATTCAAACAATAAAAAACAAAAGAAATAGTGAGTGATGGACATCATCGACTGAGTCACCTAGTTGTGCATATCACTGTTTTGTGAAAAATAAGCGAAACTTAAAAATGTCATCACTTTCTTATTTTACATCCGATTTTGATGAAATTTTCAACACTATGCTATTTTGATTTTTCTCTATTTATTCAAGTCAGCATTTTCCTGGGGTGGACTTGACCTTTAAATTCAAATTAATGTAATTCTTGTGGATGGCTATACAATTAAAAGAATAAAGCGAAGTGTCTTTTTAACAACTCTCATTAATCAGCCTGGTATAAAAAAAAAATTTATGTTCTGACATAAAGTGCTAAATTAATCAAAACTGTTATCATTATTTTGATGATTATGGTAATTATTGATATTATTATTTTTGTCATCATCATCAATATTTTTTAAGCCTCCAAACCAGTAAGCACAAATTCCAGAAACTACTTGTTTGACCAAATTACAGAAAACAAACAAACTGGAACTTGAACAAAACTAAGAATTTCCTGAAAATTCACACATCAAGAGCAATTTAGAAACCATAAATATGTCAAGTTTATATGAACAATACATTATCAACCCAAATCTAAAAATCCCCTGAGCAGTATACCAATTTACAAGTTTACAAATTCAAGAATGTATTTTTCGTATTTGGTATTTTTGTCAGCAATCAAACGCGATATGTTATTGCTACTAAAAATTTACCAACTGCAAATGCAAAGTTCAACTACAAATAGATATTGTATGAAGTGATTTAGTTTACTTTTTTTCAAAGAGAAGCAATTTACATTGAAATAATTCTTAGAAGAGCTGTATATTGTTTATAAGAAGGGCAATATATCTTCTTTAACCAATCCTCCAAAGGTGTACTTGGCATGAATGTAAATATTCCAAAGAATAAATATAAAAGCAAAATATCTAAATCACATATCGGCACAAGATGTGTAAAAAGAAAGCAGTGTAAAAAGAAAGTAATGGAACAACCTTAAACATAACTCAAATTAATATGAACTTTCTACTAAAGATATGAAAGTACTTCAGACGAATACTTTTCAACAATCGAAATTCCACCCCAAAATGCATCTGATTTCAGAAATTCTCAAAATATCTTCTTTTTTTTCAAACCAAAAATGTTTTATAGTTGATCTCTTAAAGTAATGACATTGATCATCACTACCATTGTCATCATCATCATCATCACCATCATCATTATCAATATCACAACCATCATCATCATCATCATTATCCTTGTCGCTGTAATTTTCATTGTCATCAACATAATCTCCCTCGTCTTCACCAACATCCTTATCAGCATTCTCATCATCGTCGGCATCATCGCTGTCTTCTTGTTGTCTTCATAGTCATTGACATATTTATCATCATCATTGCTACTGATTGTTGCTGATGTCGTCATCACTGTCATCTTCATTGCCAACATCAGTCCTCACCATCTTCATCATCATCATCATCATCATCGTCCTCGTCACAACCATCATTAATATCATTATCAGTATCATCAAGATCATTGTCAAACATGGATAACTTTAAAAAATGGCTTATTGACTCTACAAAAAAAAGTGAGGCAGCCACACATAATATGTAAATACAATACATGTCGTTTTAAATTGGGCGGATACCTCGGGAGTTAAAATCAAGCTTTAATCAGACTTACAAGGATTAATACCGTCAGTGGCCTTTGATTAATTTTACATAGTGACACCCTGGTTTAGCCTGAAGGCAGTCACATGACCCGACGACAACCACTCGCTCTGCTTCTTCTCATTTTGATCTAAAACCTGCTGACATTCGGGGGAGCATTTCATGAGACAAACTGTCATCAACAATGGTTATAAGCTACTGAAATCCTTGCATCTGATAGGCTCAGAGCAACTTTGTCAGTGGAAATCATTGACAAGATGCCTCATGTCATGAAATTCTTGATAGATTCACAAGAGTTCTACATTTCCCTGCATTTTGCATATATATGGTAAAGATGTCTGACACTCAACAGGATTTCAAATATATTTATATACTGAATAAGCAGATGTTTTTACATGTGACACTTCACACTCGAATTCACTATTTAACAATAAGAATCTTGAAGCAAATGTAATTTTTCTTACAGTAATAACACTCAGAGATTTCAGTTGTGACCTCATATATTTCCAGTGCAGGAATCATCAAACGTCCACATGAATTGTAATGTTAAATGAAAATATAAAAATGTATAATATAAATACAAGAAAACATATTCATATTTGTTTGTTGGCATGAAGTGGATGAGAGTAAACCAACATAGTAACTGAAACTTCAGCCTTCTTGAATTCCCTCACCAGATACCGTTGACCAGATAATAAGGAACTGACCGTAAACCACCCCTGGACATTACAAAGTAATTGGTCAGTGCCCTTTCAGGAGTGTATAATTCACTCTTTACACTCCATCGTTTTTAAACTCTTAATCTTATTATATACTTTATTTTCCTGCAATCACTTTCTTCTCTCTCTATTCCTCTCTCTGACTCTCCATTCCTCTCTATCTCCCTCTTTTCCCATCTTCCATTCTTGACTATGTCTTGCTCTCAATATTATTTATTTACTATTTATTTATTGTTTTCTTTATTTTATATATGGCAGGGTAGGCCTGTTCAGTTATGCAAAACGGCTTTCCTTGCAGTTTAACAAATAACTCAACATCATAGCAATTCAGTGTATGTAACATATAATTAAGTAAAACAAAATACATTATACATAAAGAGTGTATCAACAAGTACTAGTATCATAGAATCATTACATTAAGCTATTCATGGTAATTACATGCATGACAGTCAGAATTTTAATGGATTTAATTAGTGTTTTTTGAAAGCATGGAGGGAGCACTGAGATATTATCCAATTTCTTTATATAACAAAAGATAGCATCTTGGGCAATGAATATTCAATCACAGAATTACTTGTTATGATTACTTGTGACCCACTTTTCCTTCCCTTTTCATTCTAATTCTCCATCCATTTATTAATTTCCTGCCCCTCTTTCCATTTCCACATTCAAATCTTTAATATTTGCTCTCAATACCGCCAAGCATATCACACACCTCTTAATTTCAGAGTATATTTGACTTTCCTTTCAAACCTCCATTATTCTACCATGGGTTTGACCCATTCTCAAGAAGTCTTTCTTTTTTCTTTTATTTACTTTTTTATTTTACTTCTCCTATATTCCTCATTACAAATCTCTGTCCATCTCTCTTTCTCCCACTCTCTATCTCTCTCTCTCATTCTCTCTCCCTCTCTCTTCAGTAATACAATAATCCACCATTCCCTGTTGATCTACCAATCACTGTCCTCCTTTCTTCTCACTTTCACCCTCTTATCAACTCCACACCTTTCCCCTCTTCCCCACTCTCTCCCACCCCCTTTCTCTCCCTCTCTTACTCCTGTTTATCTCTCCATTTTCTCTATTCATTTCCTTGACCTCTTACCATTTCGCTTCATCTCTTATCCGTTTTCTCCGTGTCCTTTTTGTCTTTATCTCTATTTTCTTTATTTCTCTCTTCATTCTCCTGACCTCTTTCCTCTATTTCTCCTCATCTCTCATCCATTCTCTCCATCTTCCCATCCTTTCCTTCATCATCATCCCCTGTAGAGTCAGCAACATCTGAGTTGAGTGATAAGACCTGATAGTTTTGCTTCAAGGCTCATGGCATTGTCAGGTTGTGCTCCCTCTAATGTGAATCAATACCAGGTCTAATTCAATTTATGCTTCAAAAGCCTAGGGTCACATCCTAAATGTATTCAACTGCCCATCACACAAATGGCAATTTTCTCATCGGTAACACACACTTGTCATGCAGCTCATAAATGGTATCCAAATGGTGTTTCATACAGCTTTTCGTAAAGTTACACACAACTTTAAAGCACCTTTTAGCGCAAGAAAGGGTCACCAGTCCTTCCTAAAGTCATGTGTACCATATGAACAGCTTTATAAAATGGCCCCCTGGGGAGCGTTTCATAAATACTTTCGTCCGACAAGTTGTCAGATCTGACAACTTTCCCTGAATCTGATTGGCTGTAGTAAATGGTAAAAAAAAAGAAGTAAATGTCTGATAAAACAGGACTTGTGGGATAAAACGTCTGACAAGTCCTTTCATGAAACCCTCCCCCCTACCCAGGATTTTCTCCGTGAGCATTAATTTCTCTGATGCAATTATGGGCAATGCTCTCATAATAGACTTCTTCTTCTGTATGAAAACACCCTTAACCCATTGACTGCTGGAACTGAGTGGTCCCTGTATAAATTCCAAGGGAATTAGATAATTCAGTAGTCAACAGGTTAATTACGGAAATTGGATCACTAATAATGAGACCACGTGAAGGCACCTTAGAATGTCATTGCTTACAGATATCAACCCATTTTTCTACAGTCTCATCTTCAGGGTATTCCATCCTTTTCTACAAGACCCTGTTTATTAACATGTTTTTCATTAGATTTGAAGCTGAAATTTAGCCTAACAGATACTTCATATCTGTATTTCAAGAGAATCTGGGCCAATCTCTATTTAGCTGGAAGACATCTAATCATAATTCTATGATATCAATGTGCAAATTCTGTTATTATTGAGATTGCTATTCTGATCCTACCCTAATAGCAGGTGACATGTATGTGAATACACAATAACAAAGGTGGGAAAGGTAGAGAGAAAAGGATTTTTATTGGAAAGAGTATTAAGAAGATGGCAAGTTAAATGGAGAGGAGAAAAGGGGGAAGGATAAAGGAAAGGAAATGGAAGAAAAAAGAAAAGGCAAAGAAGACAGAGAAGAACAAAGAAGAAAAGTAAGTAACATAGGAATGGAAGAAAAGGAGGAAGAAATAGAAAAATATATAGAAGATGAGAAGAAGAAAAGCTCCTCGGATAGGTAAACAAAATTAATTAAAATAAAAAAAGTAAAGAAGAATTAAATGTTTGAACAACACAACATTATTCAGCCTTTCTGTGATCAAACATCCACTCAACACGGTTTGAAGCATGTTTCCCTACATAGCCATTCATATCAACACCACTCTACTATAAAAACTAACATTGTTTCTCTAAGAGTGAAGTGATTTACTTACAGCGAGAAGCTCCTCTCAAACTTTCTCATCTTGGCAACGGCAGAAGCAGCTTACACGATGAGGAACGACACCTCTCTTGACAACGAGATGGAGGGAAGAAAGAACGATGCTTTCAGACTTCAGCACAAATATCTGATGCCGCAATGCAATCTCCCCTACCCACGCTCAATGGGTATCGATGGGGAAACGGTGGGAGGACAGAGAAATCTGAGATATTGGATGTTGCACTGCGGTTGCTATGGTAGGGAAAGATGCGATCCGACCGAGCAGTGGAGAAGGAAGGGAGACGAATAAGGAGAGGGTGCAGTGCACTTAATTTGGAACACTGCAAGGGTGATGATGATGATGGAGATCACAAGAATGAAAGGGACAGGGAAGCAAAAGAAAACCGTAAAAGAATGATGATTTTTCAGAAAATATTTGCCAAGTTTAAGATAGTTGATATCCAGTATGCTGAATATTGTGAATACTATACAGATTTTTACAAAAACATGTTACCATGGTGACAGATACCTATGATACATCAAATCACTTGTACAACAATAGCATACTTATGTACTCAAGGACAGTAACAATAACAAGAAGATCTTTGGAGCAAAATACTCTTTTCAACATGATCACAAATAGAAAATCTTCAACGAGAAAGAAAGCTTGACTTGCCACATCACAAATCACTGCTTCTTAAACTCCATCTCACAGCATGCATGGTTGAAAAAGAGTTAGGTATCCATGGAAACGAGATGACGAAATTGATGATGCTGACTTTATAGGAAGAGCAAGTCAAAGACTGAGAAATAAAATAAATATACTGAGAAGATCTGTACAGAGAATCATTTTTAAATGTTCCTCTCTTTTTTTGTTGGGTGAAAAATTCATAACTAAGGAACAATGAGGGTCACTTAAACCTCAAAGATGATACAATCAAAACAGACAAATGATTCTGCTTTAAAAAGATATACAATGACAGTAAGAATGACAGCCTTAACAATTAAAAACAAGCAAGAAAATATGAAGATAATGAAATTGATTTAAGAGTTATTAAAATCATCTTAACAAAGTTAATATTGATAGAAGACAGCTGAAAATACTCTCTTTTAAAACTCCTTTGAACTTAAGAGGTGATTGCTTGGAGAATATGGTGAAGAAATTTCCAAAGGCAAAAGTTCCATTGCAGCATTTTGGGAAAAAAGACAAGATTATGAAATTTCTAAAGATGATGCTAACAATGACAATGATGAAGATGTTGATGATGGTGATGATGAAGATGAAAATGATGATTGATGGTGAACATGGTGATGATGACGGCGACGACGATGAGTAAAATGATTTTAATGTGGATGACAATGGTGATAAGATGACAATGATGAAGATGATAGTGATGGTGATAATGATGTCGATGTACAATAATTCTTAATTTACAACTACAGAAGCGGTCCCATTCAGACACAGTAACAAGCATCCAACATCAAGATGCATTCCCACCAGAGAAAAACAACACAAACACTTAACATAATCCACTTGAGAGGTCCTAAAACACAAAACAAAGCGTAGAAGTCATTAAGAACCATGCACAAGCACTACCAAGACACCTCCACTGCTCTAAACGGACGGATACACCAAGTAGAGGGAGGACGGAGAGAGAGCGCTAGAGATGAGACGGGAAGAAGGATAGAGACCCAAGAGGCAAACTAACGGCTGGTTGCCCGTTCACTCACTGTCTGATCAATAAACGATGCGAGTCTGATGGCCCGTTCAAGATACGTGTGTGTGTGCACTGTCAATGAGATGCAATCTAGCCTCCTAGGAACGTAGGCTCTGTTCTTACTTTGCCACATTATGAAGAAAGAGTTCAGTGTGAACACTCGATGGTAGAGCAAGCACATTTTGCACTGATTGAAGGGGGTTGGTTCATATATGGCAGATGTTTAATGAAATGGCAAGTACTCTTTTTTATACAAACAAGTTTATTTAACACAGTTATCAAAGAAAACTAGTCAAAGGTGATGATTTCATTCTCAAAAGTGTATACATCTGTATATCATGTCAATATCCGATTCACATTTTGTAAATTTAAACATTGACACACTATCCTGGCTGAGCTTGCACACTATGCACTGCCACTCTCCACTCAGGTGAGGTAAATACCCGGTAGGAAGGAATTCCTTGAATGCTTAAGCGTCCGATCAGGATAGCCGTGCTAAAGCAGGGGTAATAGTTAGAGCGCTTAGAAACATTTGTATAAAGCGCTATATAAATATTGCATATTATTATTATGATCATTTAAGAGGGCAGTTCACATCTGACTAAAAACCATTAAATCTGACATCCACACAAACCCACTCTGATGGCTCAGCTAGATCTATTCAAAACCAGACAATGTGGTGAAAAGTCAGGAGATTTATCCACTGAGAATCAACACATCTACACAATAAATATGAATACAGTATTTGAATTATGTGTACTTTAGATGGCGTAAAAACTCAGAAAGCAGAGAATTGTGTTGTTATTGCCTTGCCCCTCTCCTTGGTCTTTGAGATTTCTTGTATTTTTTGTACTGTAATATAGAAATGTGGCTGATGGAAAGGTGGACTGAAATATCTGCTTTGGGGGTATTTTTTTTTTTTTTTTTTTTTTTTTGGGGGGGGGGTATTTTTAATTCTCCTACACAGGCCAAAAATACTGAAGCTCAGCATGGGGGAGAAAATATTCTGAAGCATTCCCTAATTGTACAAAATGTGAATGCAGTCTTTAGTATTTTACACTAAAAAAGTACTTATAAAGGACTTCTACTAAAGAAATCACAATGTATCTTTCATAATGTTCTTTCTGTTGTTATGTGTCTTTATTCTCATGACAGACCCCAAAAGTCATGAACTTTACCAGAATCACATCACAGAAAAAAAACAGAAGTATTATACACAAGCAAACTCAAGAGAACAAATATTAGCTGCTAAATCCTTTCAATTACATCTGACATGAGCTTCAATTATTATTACTCGGTTCTTTTCACTCTTGCAAATATAATACCCCTTCCCTTGGCAGAATTGGAAAGTGTTAAGAAGAAGAGAAATGAAAACAAACCCCCAAGGATTAGCCTAACGTAAATCCCAGGAAGACATATCATGTCAACATATAACATTGTAAATACAGAGGATAAACCAACTTCTTAGCACAAGATCATCTTATAAATATAAATTGAATTCTGAACCTGGAGCCGGGATAATCACGTTTTCTAATATAACGCTTCTGCGAGGGAGATGGAAAATCTGAGGGCAAACAGAGGCGAGGTAGGCTTCAAGACACGAACGGTCAAAGGCGTAGCTGCCCCAGGCGATATTGGATTCAGAGGAAAAGTCAGAAGGGTCATTTTAAAGGTGCAATATATTGCTACAAAGGTAGCTTAAGTCATCTTGACAGACGCAAGTAATGTGGCCTACAAGAGCCCCCCCCCCCTTCTCTCCTTTTCTCTCTCTCACTTTCACCCTCTCTGTCTCTCTCTGCTTCTTTTTTTTCTCTTCCTCTACATGTTATTGATTTTTTTTCTCAGAAATTTGTTCAACCAACCTATAAGTTGATTCAAATATGAACCAACCAAATTTTGGTTAAAGCAAAAACTATTAAAAATGAGGTGGGATTTTCTTTTAACCAACACATGGTCAGATTATATCTTAACCAACTTCTACTGTGTGAGCTTTTAAATACTGGAATGATTTGCCTCTTATAAAAAGATAGTCTCCACCAATATCAATTTTCAGAAAGGCATTAAAGCACCATCTCTTTTGTAGTTTTATAGTTTTAGCATTATATAATTTCTTTAAATTATCGGCACTTTGGGCCTTATGGGAAAAGTGCCATATAAGTAATATGTATCATTATCATTATTATCATTTAGGTTGGTACAATTTCATAGTGCATCTCTTTGTATATGCCTCTCTCTCTATTTCTGCATTTGTTCGTCTTACTTTTGATCCATCCCTCATGATCTCTCCCAAATTCCCCCCTCTCTCTCTCACTCTCCCAAATCTGTCTCCTTTTCTCCCTTTCTTTCCAATCACAAATCTCAATAGTTTCACATCTTCTTCAGATGATTTTCTAAATTTTTAAAAGTGGAGAAACAAAGTCTTCTACCAACTTCCCCCATTTTTCTTTCATGATACAATAATTAAGTTACCTACATGTATTACATCAAGACAACTCTATTTTCTGTTAAGTGTCCAAACCGCTTCCTTTAATACTTTGAAAATGTTATAGTAACAGGATCAGATGTGTTAAAGAGATGGAGCAAGGGAAAACCCCCGAAGTTATATGCAACAATGAAGCTGTTCAAAGTCAGTAATTGTAACATCTATCTCTGCCCGATACATCAATGTTCTCTGATTTAGCAGAATGACTGAAGGCGATATATTCTGATATGGTTATAGGTTTACGATCTTATCCAGATTGATAAATGATGGTATCCTCCATGATGTGATTATCATTATAATCCACCATGTAAGCAATTGCCTGTAAATCTCACTCTCTCTTGATTCCCTCAACTCCCTTCTATCCTTCATCTTTCCCTACCACCACCTCTATCACTCTCTCTTCCTCTCTTCCCTTCTCCCTCTCTGCCACCCCCCCCCCCCACCCACTTGGTTCTCCAGAACATCAATATTCTCTTTGCTTATTGTAATAATACACAAGATTTAGATTTCCATATATCAATTCGAAGCTCAGGGAACGTCAGAGCAAATTAATAACACTAAATAGACGACAGGTTCAAAACTTGAACAGTGGAATAAATAATAAATGGATATCTCCCAGAAAACTCTTCTACAGGTATGTGTTCACGTTGTGCCTGAAAGTGGTTGCTGACGAGTTTTGGCAAGCTCTGTGGAAGCAAATTCCACAGGGTCAGCCCTTATTAAAGGAGGCCTATTCCCCCAAGGATTTTTCTTTTCAAACAAGGGGGGTGTTTCCCAAAGATTTAAGTATGACTTAAATTGCACTTAAATGCCGACACATATCTGAAATGCAACGCGCAATCTCATCGATCAATACGCAGTAGTGCGCGTCCTCTTTGAATAATCTGACCAATGCGGTAATGCCTTTTACACCGCACTTAACTAGGCATTTAAGTGCGACTTAAATCTTTGTGAAACACCCCCAGAACTTATAAAAGATTAGAAAAATTGCATAACAACAAGACCCAGCTAATTATAGAGCACTATAATTTTTTCCAAGACCATAACCCTAATCACCATCGCTCAGAGGCATTACTGTACCTAATCAGTAGTCGATCATTGGGTGGACATTACATCTCTGCGATGTAACAATCCTAATTGGACCGGACATTGTGAATACCCTCCTAGACGTCACGATGTCTTCCAATCGTCATGGCAACCAATCATCAGATGGCTAGTGGTTGATGGACACAAGGAACCTGGATCTTAATGATCGGACCAAGGATGTACTCTTTTCATCAGGTTATTGGTAGATCTTATTCGTGAACCATCACAATAAAGTTCATTTGTTTGATCTGTATACATATTTGTAGAGTTGCATGTAATAACTCAAAATCAATGGAAGATAACGATAATTTGACTTGCCATATAACTATCATGGCATTCCACTTTCATCATCTAAGACCAAAATGTAAAATTAAATTTGAATCATCAGAAATCTTGATTTGTTTCTTTTAAACTCTTAATCATGCAAATTTTCAAATTGATGCCACTTCATCCAAAGTGCATAATTACCATTGATGGAGCAAACAATCACATCCCCATGGCGATATTTATCAAACTTGTTTTTCCAAAAGTGAGGCCGAGTAAAGACAGCGTCAACATTCACATTCATACTTTGTCACTCCCACTGTAACCCAAACGTGATTAGCTGCTTTATCTTCCACAACGCAAATTATTCATTTGTAGGAATTACTATCAAAATGGTACTATATTGGACTTCAGTCTCCAACCATTTTAGCCCGGATTCCTTCTTTGAATTTTTAGCTCTCTGTGATTTTGAATTTCATTGTGCCTGAATGGCAGGGTTGGGCTCAATTACAAGGTAATTGATCAATTATGTAATTAATTACATTTTTTGAGTAATTGTAATTCTATTTGAACTTGAAGTTTTGAAAGGGTAAGTAAATGTAATTGTAATTGAAAAATATGTAATTGACCTCAATTACTTTTAATTACATTACTTTACAATAAACTTACTTAATTTATGATTTAATTTCATGACCTTTTCATGTCAACTGCTTCAGCAAAATCCATGCTTTTTAATCTAAACCTTCATCTTGTCAGTTTGTCTGTAACTTTGTTGAATTATGTTGAAATAGGTGGTACTACGTACAGAATAAAAATTGGTTACATTTATGACTTTTCTAGAAAGTAATTGAAATTGTAATTGTAATTGACAAAACTAATTGGTAATTGTAATTGAAAAAAGTGTATTTTAATTGAAAAGTGATTGTAATAGAACATTTCCTCAATTACATAATAGTAATTGTAATTGAAGAAAGTAATTGAGCCCAAAACCTGCTGAATGGCTCAATGCCAATTCTACCAATGAGCAGCCATCATTCACCATCACACCAGATGCTAAACACGGGAAATCAAGGATGCACGAGAAGTGTTGGATCTTAAGGATAGATTTCAAATCACTGCTTAATAAGAACGATATACACTGGATCAGTTGATACTCAGGCAGGTCCCACAACGGGTGCTCCTGTACCGCACTTCGCATGAAACTCACTCGCACCGCTATCTTAACTGTGTTATGATTTAATCAACAGAGACAGTGTGCAAGAGAGTTACTTTATATTTTCGTCGTTGTTGCTTTTTTTCAGATCACACCTGCAGAGAAATGTCTTAAAGGGGAAGTTCACCCTGAAGAAAAGTTTGTTGTAAAAATAGCAGAAAAATAATAAAAATATTTGCAAAGGTTTGAGGAAAATCTGTTAAAGATTACGAAAGTTATTAGAATTTAAAGTTTAGGACTTGTGACATCATCAACGAGCAGCTGCCCCATATGTTATGTAATACAAAATGCATGAATTTAAATTTTTGGATGGTTCCTGATGACTTATTTTTGTCTTCTTTTCATGATCAGGTATGAAATTATTTGTCTATTGATATACAAAGGAACAGTAAAAACCATTTTAAATTTTCTGAGAAAATGACACTTCATTGATTTTTTACCATTCGGTATGTAGGAATGCTGCTCGCATATGACATCACAAATCAAAATAAAAATTCTAATAACTTTATAATTCTTCGATGGATTTTTCTCAAAGCTTTGGCAATATTTTTTATTAGTTTTTCTGGTATTTTAGAAATAAACTTTGTGTCAGGGTGAACACCCCCATTAACTTTCCTTTGCTAATACTTCTTTCATACATTCTTTACTCAGGCCCTACATCATCATGTGATCACCATTTGTGGTAATAATATCAAAATGGGTTCTTAACATTATCCAATAAATGATATCGACCAAGTGTTTGAATGTACAAATGAAAAATATATGTGCCATATCACTCTGGTTAAAATGTGTAATTACTGAGAAATAACCAAACTAAGTATGGCAATAGCCAGATGCAGGGTCTTTTTTTCAAGCAATAACAGTACACTGTCCCACATGAGGTTATCTGTGTTGGCAATCTGAAATGTGTTTTGTATGGGGTGTTTTAAGCTTGATTGATTGATTTTATTTGGCAAGTCACCATAACATATATACAGTAGCATTAAAACAACAGGCTTGCACAGGATGACCCATGAAAGCTCGAAAGCTTATTTCCAGTGGGGCCCTCGACATACAGAATTAAGATAATAAAATGGTAAAATTATACTATTTACATATTTAAAAAATGAAGATAAAAATTAAAATTTACTATTACCAATACAAGAATATAACGAAGAAGAAGAAAAGAAGGAGAAGAAGGAGGAGGATTAGAAGAAGAAAGGGGAGGAGGAGAAGGAGACAGAAGAAAAGGATGAGGAAGAAAAATAATAAGGAGAAGAACAACAGCAAAAACGGCGACAACAATAACAACAAGAGATAAAAGAAATAGAAAGAATACAAGAAAGGACATATCGAAGCTTCAATCGAACTATGTAAAATAAATATTAATACCTGGTAGAGAAGAGAAAAGAACGTGGTCAGTATTCAGGCTAAATCAACCGTATAACATATCATTTGCATCTTCTCTTTGACTCTCAAGTGAAAGATATTCTTTCAATTTCCTCTTAAAATGCAAAAAGTTTCCTATTTCGTTTATATCACTGGGGAGGGAATTCCAATGTTTTATAGCATTGTAATAAAAGGAGTTACCAATACTATCTACCCTTTCTGGTAAGCAAAAGTTGAAATGGTAACTAGATTAAAGTTTGATCCAATGTAATGATTCGATCTATTGTGATAGATTTTATGAACGTGGTGCAAAATAAGCTGTTTTGATCTTTTGTTGACTTAAAGAAAACCTGCTCCAGAGTTCGGTGTAGCCAACATGAGTATCATAGAAGAAAAATCTAAGCAATGAGGATTATGACACGCTTTCCAAAAGATACAAGAAATTAAGAAATATGGTTCAAAGAGAGGTGAAAAAGGCCAACTTAGAATACCTACAGAATAAAATAGAAGAAAATAAAAATGATTAGATATCATGATTTCACAAACTAAGGCTTATGTAAATATATTAACATGGTGATGATTGACTTTATTTGTGTGCTGCAACTACATATAAGTGAGATTTTAAGGAGCTATGTGCTCTATTAGACATGATCAACAATGTCTCATTACTTCCTTCACAAGTCATCATCATTACATAAACAGCCTCACTTCAACCTCCACTTTCTCTGATCAAACGATAGGGATTTCTCTTCAATATATCCCCAAATCACGCATTCATTGGTTGAATCCGAATATGATGAAAAAAATCTAATAAAAACCAGTTATTGCATCACCATATCCTTCAAAAAGTGTTTGCTTTCTTGAAAAACATCTTCCCAATTGCGTGGGTAGTTTAGCACCCGAGTTGTAATATCTTCGTGAATGGATTGACATTCAAAATACCACAACTAATTGACAAGCATGAAGCGTTACAAAGGTTTAAATGTCTACTTTGTGCAATACTAATATCAGCAATGTAAAAAGCGAGGTTTATCGTTGAAAAGTGTAACCTTTTCATCATGAAGGTGACCTTCATGTCTTTATGAAGTTCATCATATATGCATTGACTAAATGAATTTCAAATACTTCAGCTTAAATAAAAGAGGAGTTAGTGAAACAAGAAATTTATTGCTTTTTGAAGTGAAAACCCCCACAATAAATCAGAAAAGTCAGGCTCGGTTTGAAGACAAAGTCCTGAATAATGCAAGCTTGGAAAATTTTACATAGGCCTACTTAATAATAATGATAATAATAATAATAGCTGGATTTATATAGCGCCTTTGCCTGAGGATACAAAGTGCTCGCTATTATTCCCCTGGTTTAGCTCGAGCTACCATTAACTGGCGCTCAGTGAATGCAAGGAATTAACCTTATAAACTAAATACGATAGGATGTCACAAATAGGTTAAGCATTGAAACACTTAAATTGTACTTGTACAATTGTACAAGTGACTGATGTGTAGGTTGATTTTCATGTGCTTTTCTTTATATCTCTGTATATAAAATATGTACATGTATTAAAAAGTTATAAACACAATTATGTGAGCAATATTACTCAATGTGTAAATAAATACCAGTCTGGCTCATTGTCTGTATGTATATCTCTACAAATTCAACAATTTT
This sequence comes from Lytechinus pictus, assembly GCF_037042905.1. NCBI lineage: Eukaryota > Metazoa > Echinodermata > Echinoidea > Temnopleuroida > Toxopneustidae > Lytechinus > Lytechinus pictus. The sequence continues at coordinate 27,291,958 of NC_087258.1, read as the reverse complement.
ACAATTAAAGATTAAGAAGGAATAGTAAGTTACACATCTTTTTAAACATGTGGCTGAAATAACAATAAAACGATAATAATCATAATATTTTGCTTTTATATACACTCTCTGAAATGTTTTAACCAACCTTTCCAGGTGGTTAACATATGAACCCAGCAACTCTTGGTAAAGAAAATTCTCCACTTGTTTTTGCACCCTTTTCTTTTAACCAACATTCGGTAAGCCTACTTGTGTTAACTAACCTAATATTTTTTATATGAGTGTGTATAACTTATAAACACAAGAGGCATAAAGACTTTTTTCCACTTTTGGATTCACATAATTTTAGTCTTTAACTTATACCATGCATAGTTTAAGTTACACAGTAAAAAAATATCAAAACGTTTAAGCCTGTCACTTAAACTATTACACAATTGTTTAAACTTTTTTGATATTATTTAAACATTTTCAACATCTTGTTTTAAACAACTTGTTTCAAACTTTTAAAAAATTGATGTTAGAGTGACGGGCTTAAACAACCTGCTTGAAATTTTAAACAGCGTTTTTACAGTGTAAACAAGAGTTCAGAATAAAGGAATGTTGTCATGATGAACATTCTCTCCAAATCTTTATTTCTGATAAAAGTCCTATATCTAACAATCTTCCTTACTACACCAGCAGATCGTATCATCACTCGGCCCCCTCCTCACACACCCCCCCCCTCGAATCCTACGCAACTGGGTTAATTCATCGCCCCCCAACTAATTATCTATGGAGGTAACGCTAATTACCCCTCGCCCTATTCCATCCAGCTTGTTTGTCCTTGCATCAGACATACACACGCAGCAGGAGAACAAGACGCCTGGAAGCCCAACCATTTGATTTAGAAGACATTAGGTGGTTTCAGACCGCCTCGAAGTTCGTCAGTTCCAGGTATTCTCTGATCGGGAAATTTACCCCGATCAGAAAATACCAGGTATTTTGGTAATGTGAAAGCAAACTACGCGTAATTTCCCCGAAAGAAAATACCCGCTAAATAGTAGGTACTTGGCGAAATTACAAGAACTTTCGCGGGGATTTTTCCAAGGTCGCAGGTATTTTGGCGATGTGAAAGCAAATTACGGGAACTTTTAGCCCAGCGTGTCGTTGGGTGCGGCGCCGTGGGTGGCTGCTGGGCTAGTAGTTTTGAATCTCGTGCCTTGCCTGCTTATTAGACCATACTGCGCATGCTCCTAACTTCAGGAATTCATCCCGAAGTGTATGTTTCGGGGCGGTCTGAATGCAGGAATAATTAATGGATATTTTTTAGCCTAAAAATGTTCTCGTAATTTAACGGGGATTCTTGTGATCGAGGCGGTTTAAAAACCACCTATTCTTATTAAATTAGATATATGCACACATCAATTGTTTCCGAGATGTCTCTGATTGGGTGATAGCCCGGAGCAGTCGACACCTTTAATTACCATAACCTATAACCAAGGACTGTAGGATATTATCAGCTATATTGATCGGTGTTTAAGTGATGAGGTCGGCTCAATTTAAGATGTAAAGGTTAGAGTACTGTTTGGTCCTGATTTTTGGCTGAGTAAGATTTACTTGAAGTGATTGGATATCATTTTAAGATTTTCCTACAAAAAAGGGATACCTGTATTGTATAAGGTTATAAATATAAGTTGGAGTAAAAAATACCAATCTGGATGTCATATACTTTAATATCCATGAAATATCCATGAAATGCATTCATATAAAGTGAAAAAAATGTTTGATAATTATTTATACTATCCTACTATAACTTCCAAGTTCCGATTCTGGTAATTTCAGTTTCATTTGCTTTTTATATTTGAAAAAAGGGAATTTTTCAAACAAAATGAAGATAAGTGCTTGAATTTTAGTTGAAAAGACAAATCTTTAAACGTCTCAAAAAATTTCTTAAACTGTAAGCTAGACTATATAGAATATTCAAGCAATGAATTGCACTGATAATTCCCCTTACTCAATTGGAAACAAATGATCATAAAATTTACATCCCAATCATTCAAATAATATATCTCTGAAATGAATCCTCCTCCCGTCCTCCAATTCTGTTTTACCATAATGCATCTTTCATTTTCAAATGCTATCAATGACAGAAATCTTTATTGCCCTTAATAATATCTTCATGAATGAGATAACAACCGTCTCATCCTACCCAGCACGGTATCTATTCAATACCTTCGACACATGTAATCTAATTGGGTTCTACTCGGTTCATGTGCACTTCTGTGCTTGGCGCAAGAAGGGCGCTGCGGGCCCCATATCTCATTGATACAACCCAGAGCTTTGACAAGTGCTCGGTATATATTGACAAGGAGATTTCAGAGTCGGCATGCTTGCCGGGTCGGGTCGCCTGCACTAGCAGCGAGAGTCTGGATGTAAACTGCGGATTTGAAAACCACTGTAATTGCATCTGTGCCTGTGTAGGCTGTGTAGGAATCGGTTACATTAGAATCCTGTCCATGTTAATGTATCTAAATGTTGAGAAACTTGGAAGACTAGATGCCTGGGAAAGGAGATGGGGGATAAGATGAAGGAGAATATATCGAGGGGTGAGAAACAGGAGGTTTTAACTGACAAAAATGTAAATTTGAGCAGTGGTGCTTGTTATAAATCAATCTCAGAAATTTATTGTGATGTGAAGAAGTGTTACTTTTGATATTGGGCAACAGGAATTTAAACGAGTTTAACGCAATTTGGTTATAACATTCTACTGGTGTTGATCACTTTGGTTCCACAAATTCCAAAATGGCCAATGAAGATTTAAACCTTTCTGTTTGTCAACCAGTATACCTTAGAGCAGTAAGGAAAGATGAGGATTATCAAGATTGGTGTACAACAATAAGCATAAAGGAATTAATGAATGGACCATTTTTTTGTCAAATGTGTTTTTGTTTTCAAAAGAATATTGCATAATTCCTGTAAAGGAAATCATCTGTACAGAGCAGACCTGTGTCATCAAACGAGCCAATAAATACAAGCTCTGAAGTCATTTACAACCAAACCTGGATGATGTAGTAGGAAACATAGGCCTATCTTAACAAAATTCAAGTCTTTAATTAGTCGAACTTGTCCAAGGTTTCTCATTTAAGATCACCCCATGCTCTGGTCAATACTACACAAACCACCTTCTCTGACAATAGGTCTCCTAAATTGTCTTCTATAGACTAATCAATAGATCATACACATAGGTCAGTTGCACTGACTTGTGTGTAGATCTACTGCATTGATCGGTGTGCACACAACCCTTAGTTAAGCTTGGAGGGTATAGGCACACAATCAGAAGTTGTTTTCCAACAAGTTTCTTATATGCCTCACAATATTTTGGTATTGACCTGTGTTTTGCCCATGGCTACATAACAAGGGGTGGGATGAAATAGATGATGGGATATGGGAGAAGGGAGAAAAACTTTTAAAACCTTACAAAGATGAAAAACAGAAAGCAAAGAAGATAAGAGAGCAGTGAAACAGATGCAGCGGGGAGGAGAAATGATTAAGGAGACAGGGAAGGTTTGAGATATGTCAAATAGGAAAAAGGGAAAGGATAAAAATGAGAGAGATAAGAGAGAGAGAGAGAGAGGAGCAAGGAAGGGAGAGAAAAAAAAACGAATGAAAGATAAAAAGAGCGAGAGAGAAAGGTATGTAGGAAGATGGTGTAGTCCATTCCTTAGAAACCCAAGACCTGATCAATAGGTGGTTTCAAACCGCCTCGATCACAAGAATCCCCGTTATATTACGAGAACTTGTTTAGGCTGGAAAATACCCATTAATTATTCCTGCATTCACACCGCCCTGAAACATACCCTTCGGGATAAGTTCCTGAAGTTACGAGCATGCGCAGTATGGTCTGATAAGCAGCAAGGCGCGAAATTCAAAATCACTCGCCCAGCAGCAACCCATGCACGGCGCCGCACCCAACGACACGCTGGGCTAAAAGTTCCCGTAATTTGCTTTCAGACCGCCAAAATACCCACGACCTTGGAAAAATCCCCGCGAAAGTTCTCGTAATTTCGCCAAGTACCTACTATTTATCGGGTATTTTCTTTCGGGGATATTACGCGTAGTTTGCTTTCAGACCGCCTAAATACCTGGTATTTTCTGATCGGGGTAAATTTCCCGATCAGAGAATACCTGGAACTGGCGAACTTCGAGGCGGTCTGAAACCACCTAATAACAATGCAATCTTGTTGACCATTAATTTAGGCCTACCTTGGGTAACCTACATTTTGGTCAAAGGCATTAACTCAGTAAAGAAAGGCAATAGCCCTGTCTCTAAAATGTATAGGTCTACCGTCCCTAATTTAATAATCTAGGCAGAAAATGAGCAAAGTGGGTCAAGAAAGACTCGAACAGCTTTCAGAGAAAAACATCAAAAGCATTAAGAACAAGAGGTAATAGTAAACATACCAGCACAGTCCTCCTATTTGCTATGACTAATCATAATGATTTTCATTGTTTTAATCATGGTGAATTAGTAGAAACAATGATTTCCATTTTCGTTTCAAATCTAAAATGGAAATCCAATTTTGATTGAAAATGTACACAGCAAATTACAAATTCCCTTATGCAAAGATTATTTCAATTAATTTTCACATGAAGAGTAAAGAACTAAACAGATTTTCCAGTTTGACATTTCAGTAAACATAAAATCACTGTCCCTGAATTAGATCTCTTAAAAATATTTGATGGTACACTTTAAGAATGTTTTTTTTTTTTATATCAACCTTAGAGTAAACATTAATGATTGTAGAAACATGATCACAATAACTGTCGTGTAGCTATCAGGCTGTGTTGGAAATATTTAATGATTTGTCATAACTGTATGTATATTCATGTATATTGGAAACCCTTTTCATATATACAATTCCTTTTTTTTTTTGCTACTGTGTAAATCTGTTATCTTGTTTTGTTTGTCTTTTTGATGGTGAAATATTTATTTTGAATTAAAATTGAATTAATTTGAATCTTGAAATCAGCTTTGGAATCAACACTAGTTCAGAAATTAGTCAAACTGTACTCATTCTAAACTATCACAACATAAGCTTCATGTCCATTCTAACTCTACTGGGAGTGCTTTGATGTGTACATGGGATGAATAGTGCAGTACTTTGCTCAGAACCTTAATCAATATCTTCACAAAACGGGGTACAAGCTTTCACTGCGGACAGGCGTAACCGGACAATAGAAAGTGTGAAGTTACATGTGTAATCCTTTAATGGTATGGTTCTAAGGCTCCCTTTACTCCTCTCTATAAATATTTAAGAGAAGGAAAGAAAGCAAGGATGACCATCAATCAATAAGTGATATTGGGAGAGCTTCGATTGCTTGGACTGGCCATTCTTCAGATTCCTTCCACTGCTGTGTCTGACCAACAGATGGCAGCATTCATGTTTTTCTACTAAATTTATCAAGTTTATTGAGAAAATTAATCAGTGCTCACCGTGCAATGATTAATATAATAAGAAATTTCAATTTATCTTTGTATTTTACTTGATCGAATATCATGTTTGAAGCATTAAAAATATCATGTTTAAAGCATAAAAATTAGATGAGAAGACATTGTGGATATCACTTAAATCTGATAAAACTAAACTGTTACTGATTTCAATGAATATGTATTTTATCATGAAGATGTAATTAACAAGGAGATTAATTATATCCAGTATCTATATCCCATAACAAGTCACCTGTATCTAATTAAAGCCACTTAAGAAAAAAAAAATCCTGAATGAAATGTTTCGGAAAATGCAGTTCGGTAAAGTAGTACTGATGGTGTAGAAGCGAACCTAAAACTCAAAAATCTTGAATCATCGAATTTAATAGCGATCAGGAGAAATTAATGAAAATTATTACAATTTTCTTTTAAGAAAATAGATAAATGTTAATGACCCCTTACCCAAGTGAATGACATTAAGACCAGGGGCCCGTAACATAAAGGTTAGCGATTAATCGTTAATTGAAAGAACAATTCTGAGTGTATTAAGCAAAATGCGCATGCAACAGTTTAATCGCTAACCTTTGTGTTAAGGAGCACTGAATCATATATGTTCATTATGAAGTCATGATATGTTATATGCTGTCTACATCCTATCCCTTGTACGAAACATTTGTTACTTCACAGAAAGTGGTTAATATCAAAATAAAATCCTTTATGAAACTCATTCCCTCGTGAACAAATGTTTGTATGGAAGCGGCAAACAATCAAATCATGACGTTTGACGTCCTCTCCCAACCAAAAGTTTCTGTTTATGGAACATTGCAGGATACATGGTCACATCAGATTCCAACACTTTCATTTCCCATTCTACAGAATCCGTTCTGATAAAGCAGACAGATGATTCACAAATAACCAACACTGAACAAGAGAGGGAGCTACAGAAGTTTCTCTGAAACTCCAAATAGATTGATAATTGTAACATTCCTGTCACGACAAAAACATATTCATAATGGATTTGTGATTGAGAAGGAATTGAGTAGAGATTGAGTAATTGAAAAGTTGGTAACATGCAGTATGCGATATGTAGCATGAGCATGAGACCCCGGGTGAAAATAACGAGACACTCATTTACTATATTAATTTGAAGTGAAAGCTGTGGCAACTCACAAAAGTTTAAAATTTTACTAGCATAAGTCAAAGTTAACTGAACTTCACTACTGGAGAGCAAAAATAACCACTGTCTAGTTGGTTTATAGTTTATGTAGTATTAGCTTTAAAAAAATTTAAAAGGACAAACTTATGAAAAGTAATTTTGAAGAAAAATGGCTGAATACATTTTGCACTAAGAACTTTTTAAAGTTTTGATTTTAATGTACTGAATATGACTTAGAACAGAGCAAAAACAAGTCTGATTTTAACTGTCTTATAGGAAAACAAATATACAAATATTGAATTCTTTTCATCTTTTTTCTTTTTCTTTATGATGTCAAGAACATTGGTTTAAAAGGAGGACAATGCATATGATTTGAATGTCAGAAAATAAAGTTTCATGTGGATATTAACCCATTTCCTACTGGAACCAGGTGGCCTCTGTATAAAAACCTATGGGAATTACAGAATTCAGAAGTCAACAGGTTAAAGAAGAGACTTACTTGGCACATTTGAAGCATCTCTTGTGAATGATGTCTTCTGTTGGCATGGCAACCTCCTCACCTCTCTCCACCTTTGAATCACACACCTTACAGTTACCCATAGGAAGCAGCATACATGACTCACTCTTGCTTCTTCTACGCAACACTTTCCCTTGCTTGTTCTGTATCGACTCCCGTGACAGCATCCGACGCAATCCCGAAAACGGTTTCTTACTGGTTGGCGCTGTGAGGGCGCAAATATCATCCTCCTCCGCAATAACAGATGAGCGTTTCTCCCTTTTGTCGCAGCTGTACGGGTTAATTTCTGAATGAGAACGTTGCTTTGGTATTTTCACTTTGCCGTGGTCCTTCTTGCGAGGCTTGGGGTATTTTTCATTTTTGCGGATGAAAAAATCCGGCTGCAAGATGCTACATTTGTTTTGAGGTAATGCACGGTAAGAGGCAGGTAGTGTACTAGATTTTGGTTTCCCACCGTTGAATGTCGTTTGAGGAACATCAATATCAGTATCATCCTTGAATAGACTAGATCCAATATTCCGAGGCAACGTGCCTGATTTTGGTCGCGACTCTTCCGGCTCTTCAAAAACATCATCCAAGGAACATGCGTCGACTCGTCCCTCGCTGCGAGTCCGCGTAGGACGGCGAAGTCGCTTGAACCAAGGGGACGACTTCCCAACGGAGTCCGGGGATTGACCCGGACGGCCATTGACGATGTCGTCATCGAAGAAGGTGAGGGAAAGATCAAAACTGACTTGTTTTCGGAGTAAAGGAGCACTCCTGCACTCGGCATTGGTCCCACGCATGGTGTACGGAGCTCTTTCTATGCTCATCACATCATTTCTGCTATCCACTGAAGAGCTATCGCATGTCTCACTATCAGTTGTATGCTCCATGGCATCATATACCCCAATCTCACCCCCCTCCTCTTCATCATGGTACATTCCATTCATTCCACTCTCTGTAGTACAAATCAAATTATCCCTAGATGATACCATTCTCCCTCCTGGGGGTGCATTATCCAGTTGGTCTTCCTGCGAGAGGGCACCCTGCTGTGCCACCTGTACTTTCCCCCTCTCCAAATTGCACTTGGTTTTCAGCGAATTAGAATCTAGTACTTTGCTTGGAATAGCGCCGTTTGGGGGAACAAAATCCTCGCGCCTGGTCCAGATATCTTCTATTTCAGGATTGTTCGTTGATGAGTGGATGGTGTGCCCCTTCCTGACCTTCAAGTCTGTTCCTGCAATTAACTGAGAGCAGTTCTCATTAAGGGCCATACCATCTGGTGTTGTGATATTCATTTCAGTCAGGTTGGAATTATCACCCTGCATCGCTCTTCGTGTTGAACCCGACTCTTCCGATTCCAGCGGTATATCAACGACGATCAAGCGGGGTGGGTCTCCCAGCTTTGGTTCTGATTGCGAATGGTTTAGACTGTTCGTGCCGTGAATGTTATCGTTTATAGAGTTTACTTGCTCACTGTATGACATACAACGTGATGAGGCAAGTCTTCTATTTGGGTGAGGGCTTGAATGCCTTTGACGATTAATAGCATTACAACTTCCACCAACTGTAGCGTTCTGGACGTCAGTGGTAAATCCGGTATTATTGCTACGACTGCGATTGAGATTCTGAGTACCATTATCGTCTACAAAACATGAAAGCATCGCTGGCTCGCTAATCTGACGGAATATTCTCTTTTCTTGCACAAACTCCTGAGAGTTGCTTGAGCGTTCTAATGTAGGAGTAAGTGTCAGCATCCTCCGTCCGGACCCGAGGTTTGGTGCGCTAGGGCGCCCTCGATGTTGAAGATGAGCATTACTGAATCGCGAAGAATTGCTGGTGTAACTGAAGGAGCGTCCATACTGCTGAGGTGTCTGATGGCCTCTGTTTATAATTGCTTGGTGCTTGTTGCGATGTGTCAAATCTGCCAGGCAGCGTGCCATGGTTTCCCCGGCAACCGCCTCCTCAAAGCTCATCAAGCGAGGGCGTTGCTTAGGTTCCAAGACAGCTTTACTCAATGAGAGCGACTCTCCAACCTTACCCTCACAATGATTACCAAACTTATTCTCATTCATTTTATCTTTAGTTTCTTTGCTTCCTCCTCCATCTCCTTCATTAATATGTCTCCCATTTGGAATCATCAGTTTCTCTTTGCTATCTTCTCTCTCAAGTTCCTCCATGGATACCAAGCGTTGCTATGTCCCTGGTAACAATCCCTTGCGATGATTAAGATCCAAGCCTCTTGTAATTACTCATCAACTAATTTGAAGTTGAGGAGGAGTGGAAGACAAACACAAGCAGATCATCTCTGAAGATTTCAAACCGGAGAATAAACAAGCCTGCTCTTGAAATCAGAATCTTCAGTACATCTCGGCTTGGTTTTCCCCCCTTTCTCGGTTGAACCTTGATAAGGACAGCATAAAACTCTTCACGCTCATCACAGATGTTTTAATCATGACTGAAGGAAGGACAATACAGCCTCAATCGTGTCTATTCATGCACAATATGGTCCTTATGGCTGAGCAATCTGTAGTAAGGGATAGAGAAGTTGGGAAAGTAGGGAAGGGGAGGGGGGGGGGTGGGAATTTGAGAATAAGAGAAACAGAGAGAGGGAGGAAGAAAAAGACAGAGGAAGATGAAAATAGAGGAAAGATTCTAGTGAAGAAAGATGGGAGGGAAATAGAAAGACAGATAAAGAAAGAGAAGGAATGTGGACAAGATGAAAATGGAAAGAAAAATTGAGTAAAAAAGAGAGGTAGAGAAATAGAGAGTGGAAGAATAGGGGAGAGATATAAAGGGGAAAAAAGAAAAGCAGGGGGAGATTGAGAGGGGGCAAAGAAACGGGAGTAGGGAGAAGGGGGAAGGGGAGGAGAACCCGAGGGGTAAGAGAAAAGGGAGAGATGGAAGAGAAGATTCACCCAAAGAAAGACAGGAGGGCAATACATGTAGGAAGACGGGGAGGAAGCAGAGATATAAGGAAGAAATGAGGAAAAGGAGAGAGAGAAAAAAAGATATAAATATTACATGACTATTACCTTAAGTATTTGTCACACAAGAAGGTGAGGAAATGATATATCAACCGCTGAGAGCAAGGAGGTAGTATCTCTCTCTTGAATTGACTAGAATTAATGACCTTCTTGCTCTCAGCGAATGATACATGATGCTCATCCCCATTGTCTTAAAACTGTCAATGGTAAAACACTCACGATGACCGGATCACATTGCAAAGATTAATTCACAATGCCAGAGGGATTAATAGAATGAGTAAGGGCACCATTTGTTCAAATGGGAAGAATTTAAAGAGCCATTACAACCTCATACAAAGGAATATCATTCTGCTATAAAGCAAGGGGCAGATCAAGGGAGAGGGGGGGACAAACTGCCTTGGCCCGACCCCCTTTTTATAAGCTTGTAAGCAAATTTAGAATAGTAAAATGCTCAATAGAATTCAATGTAATTCAATGTTTGACAAGACATTCTTCATTTTGACAAAATATATTAATTTTTCATATTATTCTATTGACTCTCTGATCAGTATTCAAATTTGAGTAGATTATTCTGAGAGTGCACAGATGTGACATGGTGGAATTTGATTGGAAAAGAGCAAATTTGCCAAATTTAAATATCTATTATTCATCACAGGGTTTCTAATAGATGGAATAATCTCTTTAAAAAGAGCAAGGATGCAGCAACCCTTGAAATGTACATGGCATCTGCCAGGCCTAATAGGAACAGCTTCATTGCTGTATCAAATTGCATGCCAATTAACGTTCATTGATAGAACACGCGTCTCATTGTCAATGTCTTTAATGTAAAATGCTTAATCAAATCCAATGGTCATTTGATATAGCACATTTTTCTTTCGGTTACAAAGCACTTTACTCATGCTACTACTTATTTGGGCCACTAAAAGGCAACATGACTTCTTAGTATGACTATTTATTTTAAGCAATACTTTCACTGATACATTTAAAGTGTCTCATGTAACACCTTTAATATGATTAATGCCACATGAATTCATAGAAATTTGTGACAATATATGAGCAATCTATATAATTATCTCTTTATTTTTCCCCTAATCCTAGTTGAAATTCATGTCTTATTCAATGCATCTAAATAGTGAAAATTATGTAATAAAGGATGGATTCATAGAATCATATATTTTACGATTCTATGAATCCATATATTAAATATTGAATTCAAATCTTTATGCTTAAGCTATTAATTTAAAATGAATGTTCAACTTTTCACTATTCACAGCCACTCTGGATTCAATTGAATCCTTGAAATTAAAGAGTGTAGGCTGAGGCTTGAAAGTTATATCGCTAATTTTTGACTAGGAATGAAAGAAATTATTCAACTTTTATTCACTACGAGAGTAGAATTCAACAAAGTAGCGTTCAAAAAACGGAAGTTGTCTCCAAGATCAAGAGTGGATGACCTTTCATAAACCAACAGTGACAGTACTCGTTCGACTTGACGACATTTACTCTTTAATTCCTCAGGGCCAAAGAATGGATCCTATGACCAAGCAATCTTTCGTATCGCTCACATCGCCCCTTAATCATATTTTAAAGACCGCCCCTGACCGATGAAACGGGCAGCTTTCCTTGAACTACAAAACCACTCCACACACACACAGTAAACAAAATAATCAAATTATCACATTACAACCATTTCAAAAGGAATCCCCACACTTCTGAATCCCAAATCAAATTCCCGAAGGAAAATGTTCTAGCAGGTGCCTCGCTGAGCTGGGCCAGGAAATCAGATGGTTTACAGGTTACCATGGCAACCATCACCAGGGAGAGTAGGGAGTTACAGGCCCGAGCTAGCTACACCCATTCTCTAATTTGATTGCTGGTGCCGACAGATGGTAGTTAAATAGATTAGTAGAGTCTTACACAGTATAGAGAAGGGATGTCTGAGCCATTGGGGGAATAGGATTCAAGTGCGTTTGTAAAACGAGGTTCTAATCTTCTACGTTTCCAATGAGAACACCCCTTTGGCTGAAAAGGTTACAGCTGTTAATCCTCTATGAAGATCTCGGATAAAGGTTTGGAAATGTGATGTACAAATATCACAAAAATGACATATTTGTATCTATCTACTGGTCCAAGGCATCTGAATATAGATTTACATATTTTTACTTTTCAAGAGAGCTGAAAAACCTGCCACTGGTTTAATTACCGACAGCAACAAAATCAACAAGTTCATGGTGACATGAATAATGAAGTTTGCCACAAAATTTATTTTTCAAAATTTCCATTTAAAATGAGTCCCTACATTTAATTTTTTAAACATCTGCAATAATATTTTAAAGTACTATTTTCAGCTAAATTGGTGTTGGTTTCAGCTAAATCATTTGTTGCCTTCTTAAAGTCAATTTGATGTTAGGCTTCTTACCTTTTGATTAATTTAGAATGATTGTACCAATGTTGCATTGCATTGAGTTTTTCTTATAAACGTATGTTTTCTTGTACAAACTTAGTTCCTGAAGATGATCTCGATTAAAGTTTGAAATTTTGGACCCAACAACATAACCCTACTCAGAATTTTCTTTCTCTCATTTTTCTAATACTTCATGGTATTGTATTAATGGATATTGTCTTGCCAATCTATCAATAAAATGAGAAGTAAAATAATACTTCCGGTTTCAACCCAAAACATCACCAGTTGAAATTTCTCTGAATCCTGTAACATCAGCCTCTCGTATAGGTAATTTATCACTTCTCGCCTGATAATTTCATGAATCATGACATAATGTGAGTCACTCAGGGAGGATCGAAACCAAAGTAAAATGTTCCTTTTATTATCCTCTGAAGTTCATGTTGCCTTTCTATTTCAGCAAGAAAGGAAATGTTTAGTTGAAACCTTGAAGTTCAATGAACCAACTTTTGGCATAGAATCGTGTCAAGGTATAAGGGTCCATGTATTTTGCATTTTGAAAGATATTCATGATTTCATTTATGTTTGTCATCTTATCCCTTCTTTTATTACTCACAGGGTGGGGGCATGGGGACACAAAATGACTCATTTTCATTTCTCTTCTCTCTCCCTTAATTTGGGGGGATGTGTATATTTTCTACTCTGGATAGCCTAACTGTCCCACACAGATTCACTCATAATGCCCTTTCACACCAATTTTCCCTAAATCATCCAACAAACCACTGAGAAATGTGATAAAATACTAACTTCAAAAAAAGCATATTTATTGAAAAGTACTATGAAAGTGGTCTTAGTTTTAATCAAGGGGCTGAATTGACTTGTGTAATGATTCTAGTTGAAACTTGTACTAGTCTTCATTCAAGACCCACTCATTGATTGCAGGGTCAATCAAGGTCTGAGTTTGCAGACCAATCACATTTGTGTAATGATTCTATTTGAAACTTGTACTGGTCTTCTTTCAAGACCCACTCATTGATTGCAGGGTCAATCAAGGTCTGAGTTTGCAGACTAAACATATTTAGGTGCTTCACCTGCCTGTTGAAAACCAACTATAATAAATTGGTTTCTATTCTATTATCTACATCATACAAAGACAGGATATTGATGGGGTGGATTGCTTCAAGTATAAAACAAATTACAGTGTCTCCTAACAATTATGCAAACACATGGCCCGGTTACATGAAAGTTACTTTGAAATTAACTCTGGTATCCAATGGTATCTACCTTGGTAACAATGTTTAACAACCAATCAGAATCAAAGATTTAATGGAAGATACCATAGGATGGATTTCCATAACTTTTTACGACTAAACAACTTCACAAAATTTTAATATTTATTTTCTCATCAGCCTTGTTTAATTAAAACAAGGCAAACGCCAAGCGTTGTCTCGCCTGCATATTGCAGTCATGAAGAGACGGCATGTCAAATCTGAAGGGTAACATTTAAGAAACTTTGACAGCTTTTCTATTGTACCATTGGCAAATGTGTGTGAATATTATAAATGGTGCCAAGAACTATAGCTCATTAAATAAATAACAACAGTTTTTAAAGAATAAACAAGTAAAATACAAAATCTGGTTCAGGTATAGAGAGTACTGAGTTCTGAAGTAAAATGTTAGTGTTAAAAAGTATAAAATTATAAGTTCATGTCACTAGAGGAACAAAGTAGTGTGAAAGTTCATTGACCTTTGACCTTAATCAAATTCAACTCACATTCGAACCTGACCTGCACCTTTAAGAGATGGACCTCTGTTACGAGTTTGGCGATCCCACCTCGAAGCTATAGAAATGTATTGTGTGTACAAAATAGCACAGTGCCAGTCATGGAAAATTCATTGACCTTTGACCTTAATCAAATTCAACTCACATTTAAACTTGACCTGCACCTTCAAGAGATGGACCTCTTGTATGAATTTGGCAATCCTACCTCAAAGATATAAAAAGTTATTATGTGTACAACACAGCACAGTGCCAGTCATGGAAAGTTCATTGACCTTTGACCTTAATCAAATTCAACTCACATTCAAACTTGACCTGCACCTTCAAAAGATGGACCTCTTGTATGAATTTGGCAATCCTACCTCGAAGATATAGAAAGTTATTGTGTGTACAGCGCAGCACAGTGCCAGTCATGGAAAGTTCATTGACCTTTGACCTTAATCAAATTCGGCTCACATTTGAACTTGACCTGCACCTTCAAGAGATGGACCTCTGTTATGAATTTGGCGATCTCACTTCGAAGCTATAGAAAGTTATTGTGTGTACAACACAGCACAGTGCCAGTCATGGAAAGTTCATTGACCTTTGACCTTATTCACATTCGACTAATATTCGGAGTTGACCTGTGCCTTCAGGAGATGGACCTCTGGTATGAATTTGGCGATCCCAACTCGAAGCTATAGAAAGTTATTGTGTGTACAACACAGCACAGTGCCAGTCATGGAAAGTTCATTGACCTTTGACCTTATTCACATTTCGACTCATATTCGAACTTGACCTGTGCCTTCAGGAGATGGACCTCTGGTATGAATTTGGTGATCCCACCTCGAAGATATAGAAAGTTATTGTGTGTACAACACCGCACAGTGCCAGTCATGGAAAGTTCATTGACCTTTGACCTTATTCAAATTCGGCTCACATTTGAACTTGACCTGCACCTTCAAGAGATGGACCTCTGTTATGAATTTGGTGATCCCACCTCGAAGATATAGAAAGTTATTATGTGTACAACATAGCACAGTGCCAGTCATGGAAAGTTCATTGACCTTTGACCTTTGACCTTATTCAAATTCGACTCATATTCGAACTTGACCTGTGCCTTCAGGAGATGGACCTCTGGTATGAATTTGGTGATCCCACCTCAAAGCTATAGAAAGTTATTGGGTGTACAACACAATTGTTGACGACGACAACGATGACGACGACGCCGGAAAAAGTGATACCTATGTCTCGCTCCGCTACGCAGACGAGACAAAAAAAATTGTCAAAAGTAAATTAGTATCCATTACTTTCAGAAAATAAAAGACTAAATGAGAATAAATTTGATTCCAATTAATTGAATGGCCCAATTTCACTAGCTTCTAATAGTGGCCTGCAAAAAAAAAATACATGACAGAAAATAAAATACATTATTTTCTCCCCAAAAGTCAACCTTTTCACACTGATATAAGGGTGTACACTTTCTACTTCCCTTAAATGGTGATATAAGAATGTCAAAGATAAGTACACGACTATATATTTTGTTGGAAAATAAAATTTAATTCTTTTTCTAACAAAATGAACAATTTACAAGCACATCTCACCAAAGTGATTGATGAATTCAATTATCATATTTTGGATAGCTGATTGAAAGAAGTTCATCCTGATGAAAGGTTTATTGTAAAAATAGCAGGAAAATAATCAATAATATTGGTGACGGTTTGAGGAACATCAATAAAAGATTGAGAAAAAGATTTAAAAAGCTTGTGATATCATATGCGAGCAGCTTCTGATATAGTGTAGTAAAATAAATCAATGGAATATCACTTTCTAAAAAATTTGAAGGTTTTTTTTTATTGTGTCTTCAATATATCAACAGATAATTATTCACACCCACTATCTATGCATTTTATATTAGATAACGTTTAGGGTAACTGCTCGTTTATGACATTACAAATCAAAAGCTTACAATTCAAATAACTTCCTTCATCTTCGATGGCTTTACCTGAAACCTTCACCAATATATCTAATTAGTTTTTCTGGTATTTTTACAACTTATCAACTCAATTATTATCAACGTTGTTTAACAAATTTAACACTTAATGGATGTCACTTCATTATTTATCAATACAGCCTTTTTGATGATTTTTTTAAATTGCAACAGGACAATGTAAATGACCTCAATCACAGATCAAGCTTGTCTGTCTGTCTGCCACTCTCTTTACCAACTATTCAACTCTTCAAAACAAAAGTAATTTATTCCCGAGGCCCGTCCCGATTCTCGGCAGACCTTGCGGCTCACACCTATCTTTCCTCCTCCGTGTTATCTTATCCTGTAACATAACACCAACGCATTAATGTTCTGTGGTTTAACCACCCAATGGATTTATAGAATTATATTTGGAAACAAAAACTTGGCTTCCAGTCTAGACGACATGACATATAATCCTTTTCTAAAGATACATTCCCACTCGATAAACAATCTTGGTAATTATTTTAGTGATACAATGCATCAGAAAGAATGGGAATGTGGTCTGAACCTGTTGTAAAAAAAAAGGTAAAGACACAACAAAGTGACATTTATCTTCAAAAGGGGGCATGATATCTACAAATGCTAAATATATTTGATAAAAATTGATTAAAAATGATAATTTTCTTGACTTTGATCCATAAAGTTTAGAATTTACATCTGCACCGGGATCAGCAATGCACTCATGACCATTGGCAATAAATATATCTACATTTGCCACTCCCCACCCAAGTGTGGAAAATGGGTACCTGGTATCAAGGAATTCTTGAATATTCGTGCTCCTGATCAGGGTATCCACGCTAAAGCCAGGTTAATAGTATGCACGCACTTAAAAGAGACATTGTCTTTTAAAAGTATGTTGCTTATCATTATCATTGTATAGATTTACCCACATGAATCAGTTTAACATTCACAGGAAGTAACTGTATTTAAATGGAGGATGTGTCTGATTTGATTTATAGGTTTATCAAAAAAGCTGAATGACAGATCTATAAGTAAACCTGACACTTTTTTGCTAAGATTTGTTTTAAGTATTTAGTATGTGATAAACAACCATCCCTTCAGCAAGAAATTAATCCACATTGTGCTGCACTCAACCCAGGTGAGGTAAATTATGCTGCATTTATTGTAGAACAGTTAGAGACTTCCCATAAAGAGGTGTAATAATGCTGGTATATTAGGTGTGAAGTGTTATATAAGCAAGAGGAATTATCATTATGTAAAATAAAAATAAAAATATGCAGCAAAATCCTCTTAGCTTCAGAATGTGACAGGGTTTTGGTTTGAATAAACCCAAGGCTATTGACTCCAAGCAAATGATTTAGCAAAAGTCAAAGTAAGATACTGATCAGTTTCTCTGAATCCTTCTGCTTCGTCAAATCCCTCCGATGACTTCACTCGAAATTAATTATCATGAACACCAAGAAAACACAACTAACCTACTTATCCTACAGTGTATATTCACTCCTAAATAACTCTTATTTATGTTCTGGGAACACATTCTTAGTTTTTTCTCCTGCAAATTATGAGCTTGGAACAGGGGCATCTGAATGGAGTGGGTGCGAGGTCTTTCCAAAACCATGTACAAAAACAATAAAATGATCATCTGATTTTTTGCATGGTCTGCATCTCCCCGCTTTAAAACTCGCCGTGTCAGTGTAGAAATGCCCTTACGCAATGCACTTACGCGTGCTGCTAAGGGCGTGTTCATGCGCATGCGATGCACGAAAGTGTGGTGTTAAGGGCGTTCTTGCATCAACACAACAAACTGTTCCATTGCCCCTGTGGAACAAACATTCTAGACAATTATCGAGATTTATTCAGAATTATTATCAACTCAAGAATAAAACTCTTCCAAGCTACCAAAGTCAAGGTCTGCAAGTACTTCAATCATAATATATTCAACGTCTAATTAGAATAAGCATGAAAATTAAACTTAGAACATGACATCATGAATATGCAGTAGGTGAGCTGATGTCATTTCCCCCTTTCCTTTTAACTTAACGTTCCTTTTTTATGTAGTATACAGTCATAATTATTTCATATCTTCAAACATGAGCATATAACATGTCTCCCTTGTAACAACATAATTAGCAGCGATGTTTATCTTACACATTAAAACTGTGGTAAATCCTACTTTTACATTCGTGAAGGACAAAATTGGAATAAACCCAATTTCATATTAGATCTAAGAATAAGTATGGGAGATGATATCACCAACTCACTTTTTGCATATTCATGAAGACATGCATAAAACCTTTGAACAGAAATAATGCAAAACTTAAAAATGTAATTAAACTTTGTTATTCCTCATCCAATTTTGATGGAATGTTCAGTATTTTTTTTCTAACTTTACTTTTTGTTCAAATCATATAATTTTCAGCCTGGAGTACCCCTTAAAGAGGTACATTTAAAGGACAAGTCCACCCCAAAAAAAAGTTGATTTGAACAAAAAGATAAAAATCTAACAAGCATAACACTGAAAATTTTATCAAAATCGGATGTAAAATAGGAAAGTTATGACATTTTAATCCTGGTTGGCATGCAAATGAGGAGACTGATGAAGTCATCCACTCACTATTTCTTTTGTATTTCATGAGATGAAATATTCTAATTTTCTCCTCATTGTCAAGTAAAACAAAGATAAATTCCTTCCTGAATATATAGAATTAGCATTATTTTAATACTATATGGTTCAGTCAAGTAGGTCCTTGTTGTCAAATATGTAAAAAATGAAATATTGTATAATTCAAACAATAACAAACAAAAGAAATAGTGAGGGACATCATCGACTGTTTCATTTGCATGTCAAAAAATAAGCAAAACATTAACTGTCATAACTTTCTTATTTCACATCTGATTCTAATGAAATTTTAAGCATTATGCTACTCTGATTTTTCTCTATTTATTCAAATCAATATTTTTCTGGGGTGGACTTGACCTTTAAAGTTTGTTTGTGAGGAATAGAGTGTTTGCCAATCCATTATGACTGGACAGTTTAAAACCACTCCCTTAAGACGACACCTGCCAAAACTCTAAACTTCATCCTTCGTTCAGGGGATATCTATCAAAGGCCTTACCCTTAACCCATGGGTTACTGAATTCTCTAATTCCCATAGACTTTATACAAGGATCTCACTCTTCAGGAAGGAAACTGGTTAACAACATGTTCAAATGAAAACTCTTTCTTTAATCTTGACTGTTGAATCTAAACCTCTTAACATGGGGATGGTAATGACCGTGCTTTATACTTTTTTTCTCATAGTATCAAATGAAATATAGGCCTTCTGCAAAGTGCTAGCCAAGTTGGCAGTATACATCTTTCGTACTGAGTGTCTGATAGAAAATACATTTTTTTTTTACATGAAGGATTTTTGAAGTTTGCTTGCTTTAACAGGTCAACCTCATCTTTTGTTTCAAATCTCCCTTTCTTCTTTCATTATTTCACTATAAATTTCTGAGTCTGATGTAGTTTGAAGATAAATAGTGGTTTCAAATTCCTCTTTTTCTTTCACTAAAAATTCTGAGTCTGAGTAAAGTTTTATGATAAACAATTCTGTTTCAAAGCCACTTTTTTCTTTCCCTATTGCACGAAAAAAGTTGGACTTTGAGTCAGTTTTAGGATAAATTATTCCGATTAAAAATCCTTTGTTAAGTATCAATTTAAAAATCTTATTCCCATAACTCTTTTCTTTTATTTCTTGATTTTTTTTCCTTTTGTATATTTAAACTTCTTCCTGAATATGTTGAATTCTATCTAGATGATCAGTTGCTCAATTATTTTATCTGATTAAATAACAAGATATATACCCTTATAATTTTTTTCTCAAAGTTTTATTTAAATCGAGTGCAGATCATGCCTTCGATACTTCAAATATAAAATTTCATATTCAAAGCAAAATAGGAGGCCTAATATTTTTGTTTGTTTTGGTGTTAACTTTGAAAGAGAATCCTAAAGTAGGCCTATGAGTCAATTTCCTTGCCCAATGGTCATTTCTGTCTGTCCACTCTAATGTCCAAGAATACCTGGTGTAGATAGATACTTGGCCAACCAGTGGGTACACCCGAGGCTAGCCAACAAGTTACCATAGAAACCAAACAGACATCGAGTAACAAAACTAATTCTTTACTCATCAAGACAGCTAAAGTCGGTTTGCTTTGCCATCCACGGTAGGCATGGTGAGACTGAATTACTTTATATTTAAAATACTTTTTTAGTTCTTCATAACAATAATAATAACTATGTTTTATTTACCCAGGGTAGCCACTTCAGTTAGAAAACTGCTCTACCAGCGGGCCCTGCATAACATAATATGTTATTATTACCCTTCTCCAATCTAAATGCCGAGCACCTACCAAGAAGACAGAAGGTCCTATTTTTGAAAGTCTTTGGTATGACTCGGCCAGGGATCGAACCCACGACCTCACGTTCATGAGGCGGGCGCTCTACTACTCATGCGTTTCATGGATAAAGCTTTCTTTTCTCTTAAAGACTCAGACCGAAGCTGAAAGTGAAATTAACAAATTGGAAATATCTAAGATACATAGTATGGCAATATAAGTTCATATTACCAGGTTCCGACAATAGGCTTTAAATATGAAGCTTCTTTATGGCCCAATCTCTCTCTTCTCTTCTCTTTCTCTCTCTCTCTCTTCTCTTTCTCTCTCTCCATCTCTCACTCCTTTGAATTATCTGTCTATCTCTTTCTCTCTCAACCTTTCTTCTCTCTCTTTCTCTCCCCATCTTTCCATCTCCCTATTTATTTCTCTCTTACTTCCATCCATCTCCATTTCTCACATCACCTAGTGCTAATTACCCACCCCCCTTTATCACATTCTTTGTTTGTTCCAGAAATCTTTCTCCTCACTGACTTACAATTTATATCTAAATGTGTTCTCATATTGATTCTATCCAGAAATGAAACAATTTTTCATTTTAAAACAAAAACAAGAAAAAGCATTTCCTGAGATTCTCCAAGGAAACCGAGCAAACCTGAAAAAACTTCACATGATTTGACGGCCCAAAAAAACATACCTGCATTGATCGACAAGAAGCGTGATAAATGTATTTGGACCTCGAGCAATGGTTTGCCAAACAGTTGCTAATGGATGAAGAATGAATAGAAAACATTAGACTATGCAATGCAAACTATTATTGAAGCCTTGAAATTCATGAAAACAAAGACGCGCCTCGGTCTAAAAGCATTTAGCAACATGAATATTGCCCTCTTTACAAGGTGGTCTGGGTTAGTCTCGTCTGCTGTGCAAACCCTTCACTCAATTTAAGGGTCTGAATGTTGAGCCTATAATGCCTTGTGTACAGAAGGCCAAAACAGCAAGGTTTTGTGTGTGTTAGTCTTTGCATTGAGACCCAACCATCAAAGTTTCAATCAGGGTCTGTGCCTGCAGACTAGGGTTAGTCTGGTTTGGGTATTTTGTATTTCATAGCGATATACCTCCCTTCTTCCTTGACTGCAGCATAGGTGATAATCAGACATAAACTGATAACTTCTGATAATAATAAGAATAAATTCTAATGAAATTAAGAGGTAAACTAATACATGATAAGCTACACCATGCAAACCTTTCTACTTTTTAAAAATTCAAACCGATATTATTTATAATAAGAATGCAGCACCATGACAAATTCTTTCATTCTGAGTTGAGTTTCTTTCATCTCTCTAACAGCATGCCAGTAACTTATATCTTCCATTAAATCAAAAATTTATGAAGCACCTCAATAAATAGTTCTTGATTAATGTCCGTGTCATTTCCTTTAAAATGTCAGGTTTATCACGAAGCAAATATAGCCTAAAGAGGAAGGAATCATTGATCATCCAAACGCTAAATTCAAAATATTCTGCAGGGGAAAAGGTCAACAGGCGATCACTTTTTAAAAATTAAAAACGCTGAGAGACCTCAAGACTGAAGGATTGATGAATCAGGAGGAGTGTTTCATGAAAATAGATCTTGTCAATGATTTACACTGAAAAGTGAAAACTGTGATAAGCTACTAAAATCCACGTATCTGATTGGCTATCTGTCCATCAAAACAACTGCTCCCAGAATGCAACATTGGGGGTTTTCCCATTTTCAGCAATTAAACTTTTTCAACTCAACTAAATCAAGCAATCATCAACGACAGTAACTTAGGGGTAAAAAATATCTTATTTCATTTGGATTGATTTCCAAGGTGTTGTTTCATCTTTCTGCTGCCTACTCAATAGGTGGTTTCAGACCGCCTCGAAGTTCGCCAGTTCCAGGTATTCTCTGATCGGGAAATTTACCCCGATCAGAAAATACCAGGTATTTTGGCGGTGTGAAAGCAAACTACGCGTAATATCCCCGAAAGAAAATACCCGATAAATAGTAGGTACTTGGCGAAATTACGAGAACTTTCGCGGGGATTTTTCCAAGGTCGTGGGTATTTTGGCGGTCTGAAAGCAAATTACGGGAACTTTTAGCCCAGCGTGTCGTTGGGTGCGGCGCCGTGCATGGGTTGCTGCTGGGCTAGTGATTTTGAATTTCGCGCCTTGCTGCTTATCAGACCATACCGCGCACGCTTGTAACTTCAGGAACTTATCCCGAAGGGTATGTTTCAGGGCGGTGTGAATGCAGGAATAATTAATGGGTATTTTTCAGCCTAAAAAAGTTCTCGTAATTTAACGGGGATTCTTGTGATCGAGGCGGTTTGAAACCACCTATTATCGATTTGGGTAGTGTCACACAAACTGTAAGCAAATATTGGTTCCTAAATTGAAAATAAAGTTGGGTCATGTGTATTAATTTTACCATAAATAAACATAGTTTCGAAATATTTTGATTTAAGTATTGGATGTGCAATATATTGAACGATCATTTATTTTACGTATCCAAGCAATTGTATTCTAACTGATGATGGTTGAAATAAATGAATTGAAAAATTAATAGTTCATAAAAACGTTATATATGAACAGGTTGATCATGGTTTGTTTCAATCTTAAATAGAGAGAATATTCTCATTAAAAAAAGCGTTTTTAGGGGGATTTTACGGGTTAAAGAGTTAATTTGATTCAATTCAAAGAATATTTCCAATTTTTTTTAATTTTTTATTCTCAATTGTTAATGTAAATTCATCATGTAGATGTTAATATAAAAGTAAGTTCAGTTATTGATTCTTTGTGAATATTTTAGACTTTTTGTATACAAAGCCCCCTCTGTCATTATATTGTTAAATTTCTTTAAAAAAGGACATTTTGAACACTTCTCTTACAAATTTAGTGATTGTATATAAACACTCCTGCAAAATCGTAAACTACATCCATAAAAAAAAAAAAATTGTTTATAACATCCATACCATAACTATTTATGGAGATACACATATATATAATGTTGTAATGAAGCAGAACAGAGACTGATACTTTTGGGTAGTTAACAAAACTTAAAAGGGACTTTAAACCTCTGAAAAACTTCTATGCATTAAAGATATAAATTCTAACACCCAGACCTCCTCCTTTCCCTTGGTGGATGCCAAAGGCAACGAGAGCATGTGTTGCCAATTTGCGGCATGTGTGTGCTGAGTGACCTGCATTCCTAAGGATCTGTGATATTATTAACCGATATGCCTCATTTCACTGTCTAAGCACCTCATTATTTCACAAACCGATGATAGAAAGTATTTGATGTCTTTGACAAGATGGATTATTAAAAATCTAGTTAGGCTTTATTGAAAGGCCATGAACTCTACACACCGATCTGAAAAACAATGAAGTATATTTCATATATTAATATATTTATAATCAAACAAACCATTTTTAACTCTGCGAAATACCTCACAATTCTCCTTCCATTTGATAAAACATTAAAAACATTTAATTCAAATTTTCCTCAACATAACTGATGGAATGCAATGTTTCTTTCTGATAGAAAGGAAACAATCTGCTGTATAAATGTATTAATCAATTTAATGAGCCTAAATCTTAGGATGTCATTTTTTCAAGCAATCTCCTTATGATAACAATCCTTCTCCTGCTACTTGTAAATGACTTTATATTATGGTAGTGGATCTTTTTTTGTGTGTGTTTAAAGGAATGCTCCGGGCTGAAAATGGTATGATTTAAACAGATAAAGAAAAATCAGACAAACAAAACACTGAAAATTTGATCAAAATTGGACAACGAATTACAAAGTTATGGCATTTCAAAGATTTGCATTATTCCAGTGAAACAGTTGTAGGCATGTCTTCATGAATATTCAATGAGCAATTTGATGTCATATCCCCACTTATTATTTTGTATATTATTATATAAAATTTGGTTTATTCAAATTTTTTCTACCAAGAACCGAAAAAATTGGATTGACAACTGATTAGGTGCATTAGATATTCATTGCTGCAACTTATTTCATTATAGAGGAGACACATTATTCACACATGTATGAAAAAATGAAACAATTATGATTTCATATAATAACATAAGAAAAAGGAATGTGGGGATGTGACATCATCAGCCCACCTAATGAATATTCATGATGACGTGCATATAACTATTTTCACAAAATAATGCTTAACTTTGAAATTCAATAACTTTGTTATTTGTAATCCGATTTTGTTGAAATTTTCAGCATTTTGTTCTGTGAATTTTACTCTATTTATTTATATATAAATAATTTCAGCCTGGGGTATCCCTTTAATTGTATTTTTGAACACTTTATCTATGATTCATGCCTAAAACAGTAGATAATATTATGTTTGTTAATGTTATGTTATGAAAAGATGTTTTATTCGAATGACAGGAATGCATGCAGAAGAGAACAATAAATCAAATCAAATCAAAAGTGTAAAAACTGATAAGTATACATGTTGATAATTATGATTGAAGGATTTGCAACGGTGAGCCTACTAGCTATAAAGTTGGCAAGCAATTTTGATCAAGGATTGGGCAAACGCTTAGACAAATTGTTGATCAACCAATTAAGCTACATTTAACCAGTAAATAATATAAAATAATTTGTTAAAGAAATAAAAAGGAATTCCCATTTGGAGCAGAAAGTGTGAAAATTGATTATTCAACCAACCTTTATCATGTAATTGCCGATGTTGTCTTCCAAGAATAGCTACTTGTTGTTTCACGGCAAATCAGGATCACCCTCTGCAAAGAGATTTAAAAAAAAATTGATTGTAAAGTTATTACTATCTCCATGACAATATTAAAGAGAAATTCCAGTAGTTGCAGTAAACACTGATTTCATGAGAAAGTCTGTAAAACCAGGCTTAATTGTCAGTATATCATCGAGGATCTAGATCTGGTACAGTTACATAAACTGAACTTTGTGATATCTTGAAATCTACGCTGAAAAATGTTCAGACTGAACTTTCCCAACGCAGATAAGCGCACGTGGGACAGTGTATAATTATTGCTTTGAGCGTCGGGCCCGACGCTCTACCCGAATCCTGTGCTTATTTGCTGATTTCTCAGCAATTACACAATTTCTTCCAGAATCCTTTGGCACATGCGTTTTATTTATACAAACGGACACTTTGGTGGTCATTTCATTGGATTCTGTACGAACTCATTTTGATATCGTTACCAAAACTAGCATTTACCTTTAACCAAGTATCCAAGCTCAATGAAATACAATTACAAGAAGAGACCGTGAAGTGATATCACTATTGTGGGGGATAGTAGTTTTTCATTTAGATATGTACCACTACCGCCCCTCCCTCTCCCTCACTCAAAAAGGGGGCGTTAACCGTCAATAGCTCAGTCGGTAGAGCGGGGGATTCGTATTCCGGTGACCCCGGTTCGATTCCCACTTGGTGCGCTAGTGCCCTTTGGTATTAAAGGCATTAATCCTCAGTACCAGGTCCTTCGGAGAGGACCTTAAGCCGTCGGTCCTCTGGTTGCTTGCTTACAAGCATTTATGCTTTCTTAGCAATCAGGTAAAACAATCACAACCACCACAATAAAAGGGCTGGCAACGCTTATGGGGGTATTGAGGGATGTTTTTGTTTATTTCTCATTGTCTTATGATATATGTCTTGATCAAAGTATCAATATGTCTGGATATAGAGGTAGTGTGAGGGTTAAGACAGGAATTGGTATTTATGTTGTGGTATCTAAGTGTGTCAGCAACCCAACTAGGACTCTGATTGACTCATAGCGAAGACCAGTTCACACTCAACGATAAATCCCAATTAAATCCCAAAGTGCATATCTGGACTCTTAAATGTACATGTAGTTTTAAAAAATGTCAAGCTAGCTCTGATGCCATTTCTGTTTCTTCTTTCTTTAAAATTTAACTTATTTTCAATTTTGTATTACTTTGTCAATACAGCATTACAAGATTGCTTTTATCTTTTAAATTGGCATTGTTTAAAGCTTGCCTTTGCGGTTATCATTACCTTTTCATATTTGTATACACAGCTCATGCATACATTTTGCCATTTATTCATTGCCTTGAATAACAAGCCCAACGCACTTGAAAATTAGGTAAATAAACAAAACATTGTAATTCTTCTCTCCATTTTTTATAACGTTGTTAGTGTGAACATGCAATGGTTTATGCTCACCATTAGTTAGGTTTTCTTAACATAATTATACTACTAAATTCTGCTTTTCAGACTCCAGTATTTTAGTCCAGTTTTATCAAATGAGGATTTTTTTTACTGTGTAAATCTTCACAATTTGAGAACTAACCCTGCTTCTTTCTACATGCAGGAACACACAGTCCCATCCATACTCATGGCACGGGTTTCCTGTAATGCCCAAAGTTAGAGTGAAATGAAATGGGTTAAGAAAATTTATCTTGTGTGAAAAGTATATGCCAGTAGATGTTTGGTAAAAATTATTTTAAACCTTCCAAATATTGTATACGATTAAACTTCAAGTGTAAAGAGGGTTAAGTCATGTCTCTCAGTGCGATTTACTCCGCAGGGGAAAGCTATCACTTACATGCCACCAAAATAGCAAGAAGAATTTCAGCAGGAGTGACCTGCAAGAATTTTAATGCATTCGGATCCCATCTTCGCCAGAAGTCAGTGTGTTAATACTAAATTTTAGTTACTAATACTTGTACACTCTAAAAAAAAAAACTAATCAAAATTAGCATGTTTTAGACATTTCAGTGTTATTTCTAGTCAAATGTGACTAGAAAATATTAAAATGTGAACAGTTTTACCAAGCTAGTCCTTTCTTCTTATCATTTTGCACAATTTTCTCTTTCAGAGTAATATGAAAAACCTCATACATAAAATCAAGACAAGTTAATGCAGGAAGATATAAGATACTCTTTAGCATGCACTGCTGCATATTTATATCAAAAGATGTCACTTCATTGAACAAGGACTACAGGGCCCCCGTCTTACAAAGAGTTACGAATCAATCATAACTCTATGGAAATCCATCAGTGTCCTAAAAAAAATTTACAGGAAATTTGCAAAATGTCTTTTGTAAACAAATGAGAACACACCAAATTGTCAAGAAATCAATGAATTTATGGATATACATTCATATCTAGATTTTTTTTTGGAACTGATCGGATCAATCTCAACTCTTTGTAAGACGGGCCCCAGGACTGAATAAACATGGTGGATAACACAACTACATCCAAAAGAAATTATCCATTCATGTTCCTTGAAGGATAACTACCATAATTTATATGGCAGTTTAATTACAGCCCCCCCCCCCCCGACACTATTTAGTTCCAGTAGCCAAATGTCCATCTTAATAATCGTCCATCTTAATAATCGTCTCAATTCAGCGTGATGGTTCAAGCCCTTGATCTCGTGGAGCCCAGCTAATCACATCCACATACATGACTTGTATTCCATGATGTACATGTCATGGATTGGATTTAAGAGTGAGATGTAATATCATTTATAAGAAATCAAAGTTGTAAGAGATAACGAAGAGTAGGGGAGATCGGGGTTAGTTGGAACATTGTAATTTTCTTTAACGCCTGTAAAATAAATTTATGCAATACTGCCCTCAATTTATTATGCTATTAATAATACAACAGTGTTGTATCATTAATAGCAATGAATTGAGGGCAGTATTGCATAAATTTATTTTACAGGCGTTAAAGAAAATTACAATGTTTCAACTTACCCCGCGTTCCAACTAACCCCAATCTCCCCTAGTGTCAATCAGGGGAAAATGAAGGAAGAGAACACCAAAAAATGAATTAACCAAAAAAAAAAAAAAACACTGTAATTGCAATTCCTCACAAAGGCAACTCTGCCCTAAGTCAAGTCTCTTTAGAACACATAAATCTTTCCATCTACGCAAACAATTGACTTAGAAGATTTAATTCAAATTCAAATTCATTTATTTCTACATCTCCAAAAACAAGCAAGATACAATACATCAAGATAAATCAATCAAATGATTCCATAATAAAGTAAAATAACAATTTAAATTAAAAAATTTGGACAACTAAATAATAAAATACATTACAATACATAAGGTAATGAATGGAATATGTGAGGGAGTAGCAAAAAGAAATTAGGCATATCTTTGCTACTCCCTGATGAACTTTCATTACTGAAAAATATTCCAATTAACACGTTTTGCATGTTTTTTTCTGAAATAATGATTGGAGTTGGGCAATTACTCAACTATGTTAGGTCTAATTATGCAGAGTCCAATGAACTACTGGTAAAGTATAAAGATTTAGAATAAATATGGAGCGGCTGCAAATAGCAACAAGCAGAGCACAGAATTTTGATTACATCTGTACATATATGAAATTAAAGCTTAAAAGATATGAATTTAAATCTTTTGAGATTTAAAAAATAATTCCTCAAGATTTAGATAAATTAATCTAATGTTTGACTGGTCACTATTCAGATCCACTATAGATTTATCTTAGAGCGTTGAAAGTTAGAGTGTATTGGAGTTGAAAGTGAGATATCATTTATAAGATATCAAGGATGTTTCAAGATACAATAGATAATTGATTTGATGATTATGAAGAAAGAGATCATATCATAAATTAAAAAAAAATTATAGAGAAGAGGAAGAGAAAAATTCACACACATAATATTCATCAAATCTTTTAGTGTTCCAGAGTTTCATTTTCTGACATCATTAAATTTTCTTTTTTCTGGATTTAACTGAATATTATTTATTAATGAGTAGAGTAAAATTTTAGAAAATCTTATACAAGAGCATGCTCTGTTTCATTTTATTCATAGCTGCATTGTAGATTTCAATTAAAATGTTTATTTATGATTTCCTGTGTCATTTGATTTTATCTATAATACTATCTGTCTTTCATTTCATGTTCACATATTTAATTTTTCATTTCATTCTTTTTTTCTATTTAGATACAAGCTATTTAACCATTTCTTTTTTTCATTGCCTTTATATACCTTATTAGCACCTGTATAAATGCCACTCAAAAATCAACTATTAGTTCAATTGCCTTCTAAATCGACTCATGGCTCTTTCAACAACTCATATCCAAAACTTAGCCTTTAGCCATTCCAACCCACACAATAGGTTTCTTATTGAGCTGCATATGTAAAATCATGTCACTAGCAAACCTCAACAAAGTTCATAATAGTTCAATCACCTCTTAATGTTTGTAATTCTTATTGCAGACTATAGGAAATTGACACAGATTGTCATGAAAAAAGAACACGGACTACCCTGGAGATATCCCGCCTACATAATCATTAAACAAGTGAAAGATATAATGCATATCCCACTCTATATTGATGCCTTAAAGCTTAACTTGAGGTTCCTATTTATAGTTCACTTACCTTTTGATTTTAAAACACCCTCTCTCTATCGAATTAATCCATGAACTACTGATTTCTGTATTTTTTTATACTGAGTTATGTGTAATTCCCATAATTATGTTTTGAATGAATGTTGACCATGTTTGTAATTCAGGATCATACATCAGTAAAGTTATTCTTTACGGAAGAGGTTTACAGTGCACCATGTGTAAAGTCCTGGAAGGACTGAGATAAGAAAAGTGGATAGAAATGGAGGTGAATTGGAAAGGCGAGAAAGTGGTTTGATAGTAGATTATTCTATTCAAAATGAGTGTAGTTCTTAAAAGGACTGTAAAGCAGAAGGAGTGGAAAGCTGAGTAGTAGGCAGGCTTGAGTAGGTCAGAGAAGGCTGGCTTGAGTCAGCGAATAGAGTAGTAGCTGGAGCAGAAGAGTAGACTCGACGTTTCGGGCAGGTATTGTCCATCTTCAGGAGTGTCAACAGTCAACCTGCCCGAAACGTCGAGTCTATTCTCCTGTTCCATCTACTACTCCATTCCCCGACTGAAGCCAGCCTTCTCTCACCTACTCAAGCCTTCTTCTCAAGCCTGCCTACTACTCAGATTTCTGGTTAATAATCCTTTTAAGGACAACACTCATTTTGAAAAGAATAATCTACTATCAAACCACTTTCTCGCCTTTCCAATTCACCTCCAATTCTATCCACTTTTCTTATCTTAGTCCCTCCAGGACTTTACACATGGTTTACTGTAAAACTTTTCTGTGATTGCTCATACCATCATGCAAACCTTCAAACATCATCCAAAGTAATTCTTATTCCCGGGGAGGGCACTCGACCAAAAAATTGGTAGGTGTGTGCCGCGGGCGAGACAAAAACCGGGGGCCTTGGAGCGTACTTATTGTAAAAAGGAGGGTCCTCGGAACAGGCTTCGGAAATACAAATGCTTGTGAAAACGGGGGTCCTTGGAACGGGTCGCTTGCGTGTGCATCCCTATGGAACGGGCATACTTGTATGCAGAGCATAAAGTCTTTGATGCAGAGGCCCGGGCGCGGGGTGCGCTCGCGCAGAGGCGATGGTCGGACAGCGCTCAGCGGCCGCTTTTCACCAAAATTCAGCTCATTGTGGCGGATCAATGCGACCGGAACGGCGTTACGAAAAATATGCGAAGCTTTGGAGCCGATTTCTTTCTTCTTTTCTCTCGATAAGCAGAAAATGCTATGCTTCGGAGCGGCTTTCTTAGTTCTTTATCTTAATTAGATGAAAATGCTATGCCCTGGAACGGAAATTTGAGTGTAAAAATGGGGGTCCCCTCCGCGGCACATACCCACTATGCATTATATACTGAGTGCCCCCCCCCCCCCCCGGTTCTTATTCTAGTTGATACCATCTCTAAACAATATTTTTAGTATTAGCAGAGCTGATCTCTCATTCTGTTACCAGCTGAACTCTTTGATTTCCAATGTAACACAGCTATCCTCCCATTGCTCTAGCCGATGGGTCAGTAAATTGATTTCATATAAATTTTGTTTTAAAGGATGTCATTATAATGCAATATTCGAGTGAACATTCCAGCCTTCAGTTTCTTAACACACAATATCTTCTTTGCTTAACACTTATTTCATTGTACGTCATCAAACTCTCGTCCTACATGGATATATGCAGAGCTGCCAAGTTGTATTTTGCATTTTCAGTATTCTTATCCCCCAAAATCAGTATTTTGACAAAAAAATCAGTATTTTTACCGTGTGAGATAAATATTTTGTATTTTTCCCAAAAAAGTGTATTTCATAATAAAATGCTTGGCGCACTCGCCCATCACGGCGCTCAAGCTGCATGCAAGCTAAAATGTGCACTGCTCTTGCAGATGAAAAAAAAAAAAACATTGAAACTTTTGTATATCTCACCCTGGTTTTTACAAAATGATTGAAAAAAAAACAAGTTACCTGAAATTACATTGATCTAATAACCATATTTGTGTACGTTTTATGAAATAGAGACATATAGAGATGATTTTTCTCAATAAATTCGATTTTGTTAAAAACAATATATATATATATTTTGGTTGCAAAAACGTACTAAATACAGAAAAATCGTACTACTTGGCAGCTCTGATATATGACACTCCCTTAGCATGATTGAACCATTAGACATGCGGGTAAAAGAGAAAGAGCCAATTACCATGACACTTCACCCATGCATTACTGTCCATCATCATGCATCTTTGATAAAATAGGCCCTACAAGTGCAAAAATTGAATTAACACTATATCTAAATAGGGATTCCTATATTTATGAAACTTTCTTAAAAGCTAGTTAGCACCCAAGCAATATGACCGATATAACTAGAAGACAACTAGTTGCCAGTTTCTGTGAGTGATGAACCCTCTTATTCCACATTTTCAGAGTGTTTGAGCAATACTCCATCTTATTAAAGGATCCTCCCTCCAGCATTTTCACCCAATACAATTCCGATACTCACTATTCATGGATAAAGGCTCTGTTTCTTCATTATCAGTATTGATAGGTATTGTGAAATAACTGGATGCCGTGCATTTTATTTCAGAAGTATCAAGAGTCAATCCAATTTTATTATTTTCATTCTAGGACAAACTTCAAATGAAGGTAATTTTATAAAATGAACACAAAAGAATAAGTAGGGATGTGCTCATTGCATATTCATATGAAGACATGCATAGAACGGTTTTGCCCAAATAATGCAAAACTTTAAAATAGTTTTGTTATTGCTTGTCTGATATTGATGATATTTTATGTGTTTTTTTTTTTGTCTGATTTTACTTTGACTTTTCAAATCATATTCATCCTGGAGTACCCCATTAAGAAATATTCTGAATCATGAATAATGAGACATCCAAAGAATGACTCCTGAAAATTTTGAAAAATGGAACTTTGTTAGTTTGTTGTTTTCTTTTTCTCTGCAGATATGTTTAGAAGTCCTAAGCATTATTGAAATGTCACAGAATTCTTGAACCTATCTACTACACATTTTCAGAGTGTTACTGTTAGGGAGATATTGTATCCTCCTCTTGAGCAAGATCTATGAACCGTTTAAAGGTTCCTCCCTTTAGCATTATCATCTGATACAGTCTTCAGGATAGGGAAGACGTCATGAATAAAAGACTGATTGGACACAAGGGATTCCCAATGAGTAATGTCAATACCGCTCCAGCTCTGCCGTGGATGCCTATTCACACTCACAAATAAAGAGCAAAGCTCTTCTAGGAGTGTGAAGTAGACCTTTGCATGGTATGAATGTTTGACACTCTAATACACTCTAAATTGCAGGGATTTAAAATAAATACAGATAGACTATAGTTAAGAAAAAATCATATTCTGAATTTAATTTTTTAATCCTTAAGACTTAATTTTCAAATCTCAGAGGATTTAAATTCAAATCCCTCAAGATTTAAAAATTAATTTTTTAATTATTTTTAAAATATCAGAGGATTTAAATTCAAATCCCTCATGATTTACAAATGAATCATTAGAATTAAAACTAAATCCATATTTCAACTGGTTCTTCATAACAGTACAGTCCATCTGGATTAATTTCAAATTTGCAATTTAGAGTGTACAGTAAATGGTCCTGTTCGAGGAATCATGTTTTTTTATTGAATAGAAGCAAATTTCGAAAGGCAAAATGCTTTACATATAAAATAACCCAGAATTTCTTGTGCTACGGTATCAAATACTTGTTCTTTGTTAGCAAAATATATTCAATATTCAAATAATCCACTGTTAAGTAATGAAAAGAAGCAGAAGTGTAAGGATCCGAAGAGAAAATTATTTTCATTTAATTAAATAGTACAAAAAAATGTACTTATCGTCAAGGCCATTGCACAGTTTAAAATGTATCTCCTTTTATTTATCACTAAAACTCATTTTTTTAGCAGTGTGAATTGGTTGTGATGGGTAGTTAAGAGGTCAATATATCTTTTATTCATCTCTAGAATGCTATTATTTACCAGTGTTAATGGGGGTATTCAAGAGGTCAATATATCCTGAAGACAAGAATATCTCTTTTCTATTGTTGTTTATAACACTGAACCTCTATTGTGTCTAATTGTTTCACTCATATGCATACCATGATGCTGTATTCTTACAGTGTGGGGTTCATTTTATATTGAGATAGCTGGATTAAATCATGGTCCACTGTTTCATATATAGGATTTACACAAACATAACTCTATTATTTTTATTTTTTTAAATTAATTTTAACTTATTTTATTTTTATTTATCTTATTTATTTTCATTTTTTTTTTGTTGGGGGGGGGGGTCTTTTCTTTATTCTTTACTGACAAGATAGGATGTCAAACTTAATAAAGAGTGTTAACGGTTCATGAGAATATATTTTCTTATTTTTATTGACAAATTACGAAGTGAAACAAGTTCAAGTATCAAAACCCCTCTGTAGAGTGCTAGGGAATCATGATTTTTTAAATAACAGTTCCACATCTCCTTAAGATAGCAAACATATCATCCATATGTGACCTGCCACCTCAAACCACCCATATGTCACCCAAAGTGAATCTTAAGATTTTTATTAATTAAAAGAGCACATTCTTAAGCTTTAAAAATGATATATCCCTTGCCAAAGTAGATCAACAATAACCCATACAACTACTTGTTTATGAGGTAGAAGAAATTCAGTGACAGCTTCAAAGAATAAGGAGAATTAAGCTGTGATGTTTGGGGTTCCCCCGGGAGTTCCCTCAAGCATGAGATGTGCACAATATACAAATTTCTTTGAAACTTCCAAGAAGTCCCGGAAAATGGTGTCAGACAAACTCATGTATCAATTATTATTTTTGCTTAACCTTACAACTTCAAATTTGACAGTAGGAAGAAGAAATTATTCTTTCAGATAAGCTAATTTTTTTTTCATATTTACATCTGAACACCAAATTACTATTTTGCCTATTTACAGAGAATCTTCCCAGGTGTCTTATTGTTGGTTTGGAGAGGCTGGTCACATATAATAAAATGGATAGTTAATGATACCTAAGAAATATAATCTATAGAATTCTTAAATTGATTATTGTAATACAGTCACAAGAGCAAAAAATTAAATAAAGACAAAAATGGACATCCATTCCAGACAGGGCAAAGTTTCCTCTGCCATGGTTTCCCACAAAAATCAACAAGGTCTTTATGACATAATTGCCTTTTTAGCCAAGTACAGGGATTATAGATGGCTCATTAGGTAATTTAATTATTCAGGCCATTCCAGAACCTCGTAAATATAATCGCCGGTCTGTAAACCAGGGTAGGTACCTAGAAAATGTAATCAAATTCTAATTGATTATTCTACAGAAGGGATTAATCAACTGGAGTGAATACAAATTTGGTTATTGAATTAATTTTTGTGAGTTATCCAAGGCAATAGCATATAGTGTTTAATGTGAAGATTTGGAATAGGTTTATACTTACAAACATACTGGGAGCACACTTTACTACTTACTGGAAAGGGTGGAAATACTGTGAAAAGTGTCTTTCTAAAAGAGATTTATGATTTAAAAAAAAAACAGTAATGAGTAATTTAATAGTTTTAGATTGTATTCAACCAGTTTAGATCATCAGGAGACATCTAAGAAATATAATCAATCCAATATTGATAAATGCTTTTAATACATAAAACCTCTCTTAAATACTTAATTCCTTAATCTTCCATGTAATTCACTTCATCTTTCTACACTGTCTTATTAGTGTTTTCCCCTTTTATATTTTTTCTCCTCACCCCCTTCTGTCTGTCCCTATCTCTCTCTCCCCTCTTTTATCACTGTCTCATTCTCCTTCCTCTTTTCTTCATTCACTTTGTCCTCTACCCCCACCCCTCTCTCTCTCTCATTCTTATTTTTCTCCATTCCAAAAGCAAGCATCTACTTAAATCTGGTTAAGTGGTCATACATCATGTCTTCAATACAGACCAGTGTGATATCCTGATTTATAGCTTGTTAAGAATCCTATCCATCCATTCATGTTAGCATTGGCCAGCAGTATTTCATTCATACCATTTTCTGAGTACAGGGTCTCAGCAGATACAGATCCATGGTGGATGAGAAGGCCTCCCCCTTCCCCCGGACCCCCTTTTTCTGAGGTGCTGAGGACAATGTGTGTGAGTGATTATAACCAGAATATGATACCCGCTCTACCGACTGAGCTATCCCTCCTTCTTAAGGTTTTTTTTTTTTTGGGGGGGGGGGATTAAAATGCCCCAACCCCCTCCCTTTCATCTGGTTAATCCTGGATTCCACCTTGGGTCATGGACAGCTAGTTTCACAGAGTGTTTATCAATAATTCTTAACCTAAAGCTCACATAAGCTGACCTATAGATTTGGTAAAAGTAAAAAAAACATTAATTCAATATTAAAATCTTACAAAAATGTAGTCGACTGTTTCATTATTTTCCATTGAATTTCATGAAAATCAGAACATTTCAATTATTCAGATTTGGTACTTTCTCTCCATAGAGTCAATTTTTTTCATTAAAAAATGCCCTTCAAGCACTTTTTAAAGAAATATTGCATAATGAAAGTAGTGTACATCAATTAATAAACAATATGAAATGAATTACGGTTATTTTTTCTCTCATTTCATGCTTGTGAAGTGTATTTTTAATCCTTTTTTCATAAAAATAATAATGATAATAATGATATATTAATAATATTTGAAATATCAATCATACCCATATCTCAATAAATAAAGTGAGGGTACCAGTAAATAATCATGAATAGAATTGACAACAATACCGCCTAATACATGTATACACACAATACATCTACCGGATCCTGGATGTGAAGGCCAATATTACAGGGTTTCTATTACCTCTACATCCAGATACTTGAAGCTGTTTGATGCTGGCTCAGGTTGCTTCAGAATGCATACTGAATGCCTTGTTGAGTTATTCACTTTGTAGAAGTATGGGGGAAGAACTGTTTGTTCTAAAAGAGTTCTCAAGTTCAAATCAATATCCAATGTCTGTGTAATCCATACCCTGATCAGTTGCAGTTAATAAGAATGGGATCTACACTTAGGTACACATCACCATATTTAGTCAACATGGACAAGTTACAAAACATTGTCTTATACCCTTTTTACACACGCTAAAATTTCCTTAACCCCGTACTATAGGTGGGGCTAAATTGCCATTTAGCCCCACCTATAGTACGGGGTTAAGCTTAGCCCACTTTCTTTTTACACAGCATTTTTGCAAAGTGGGCTAACCCCACCTTTAGTACGGGATTATTTGGCCCTGCAAAAAAGCAGGGTTATCCCAGCAATTGCGGTGCTAAGAGCGATAGTACGGGGTTAAGATCGCTAGTGTAAAACGAAAGTGGGCTAAGCTTAGCCCCGTACTATAGGTGGGGCTAAATGGCAATTTGGCCCCACCTATAGTACGGGGTTAAGGAAATTGTAGCGTGTGTAAAAAGGTACGAGTGAAGTACTTGTACTAAGAATGATCGACAAAAACCACTAGTCCGGGGTTAGCGAGTTTCGTGTGTGAAAAGCAAGCATTCCTTATCCGGGGTTAGCAATCACAATTTGGCATGTGTAAAAAGGAAAAAAAATAGTACGGGGTTAAGGATAGTACGGGGTTAGCGATAGTCCGGGGCTAAGAAAATCCTGTGTAAAAAGGGTATTAATCATAAATGTATAAGGCATTTCACAATCTGTGTAATAAATGATTTTAAAATTTTGAGAGAAAAACAATCTGAATATCTGCTTTCTTTTTGCAATAACAGGATGGGAAAGAAATGAACAAAATCTGACTATTCAACATTCCCTTTTGAAATTTCAATATCATGTTGCAGTGCATTCTACATAACCCTTTACCAAATATATTTCTATGCAACCATTAAAAAAACATGCTCCATCATCATATATAATATCAATAAAATGTAAAGGGCTACTCAGAAAGAACTGGCAAGAAACACTATATACAAGTACAATGTAGATATTAATATTCCAGTTACCATTTTTGCTATGTGACAAAAAAAAGTGAGATGCTTTGTTCATGCAATGAGGCACAAACTTTCACACTTTTTTCGCCTCCAATTCCATAAGACCACCACATACCATCAACTGGCAACTATTCCATGTTCTTTTCCAGGTATCAGGGTATTTTTAGCCCATGTTGAGGATCAATTAACGCAGTGAAATGCGTAACGCTGCAGACATGACATACTGAAATGGCATTCCAAGTCAAAACATGGATCTTTGGTTCCCGACGCCTGCATCTTTTCATCCAAATATACCGATCTCCCGGGATGGAAAGTAAAAGACGCCGACGATCACTTCAGGAAATGTCAAACTACTTTCTAAATTCATTTACAAGATAGTACATAGTTTAGATGAAAAACAATTAAGTAACAAAACAGAAACTGCTTAAGAATTTCAGTCTCATGGGATGAAAAATTTTCAAATTAATACTGGCGTTTGAAGAAGGAAGTGTTTCTTCCATGTAATGTTACAGGAGAACTTCACCATGCCATAACCCATAAAGTACTTTCAGGACTACTAGAGAAATAAAGATATCCAAAATACTCTGTTTCACTTTCTGCAAGAAATTGGAATCAATTACAACTTGAAGGACAGGTAGTAAGCCTTTTATTGACTCAAATGAACTGTATAAATTTCAAAACTTCTTTGATGGTTTTTGTCATTATAAACAGAGGGTATAGCGAGAAAGAAATGATTAAGCCGTTAACCATTGATATCCGTAATTCTCA
This sequence comes from Lytechinus pictus, assembly GCF_037042905.1. Lineage (NCBI taxonomy): Eukaryota > Metazoa > Echinodermata > Echinoidea > Temnopleuroida > Toxopneustidae > Lytechinus > Lytechinus pictus. Next base: position 27,253,214 of record NC_087258.1, on the reverse strand, counting down.
TAAGCTTTGTACTAAGATCACATAGTTCGAGTAGGCAATTGATTAAGATATCCAGACACCATTGATTCATTTGAGATTATACATGTAGGTTAAAAATCAGAGAAGACAAAAATTGAGATGGAGTGACGAGCTCACAAAGCTCATTGGCACAAAGTGGATTGCATCAGCACAAAACAAGCACCTTTGGCACTAATTTGAGGAAGCCTTCGCCTTGTAGTGGGCTGAACATGACTGATATGATGCTGATGATATAGGTAAAATACCAAAGAGCTCAATGGTAAAGAGGAAGTTCATCGTGACAAAAAGTTTATTGAAAAAATAGCAGAAAATATAAAAAAATGATTGGTGCAGGTTAGAGAAACACCCATCAAAGAGGAAAATCCATCAAAGATTTAAAAAGTTATTAGTTATTAGATTTTTTTACATCATATGCAAGCATATTCCCCATATTGTATAGTAAACATTGGATGAAATGTCATTATCTTAAAAAATTAAAAAAGGTTTTTAGTGAACCTTCAGTATATACTGCTCCTGAGAGAAAAAAATCTTTAATGGAATTTCCTCAAACCTTCACCAATATTTCCTAATATTTTTTTCTAGTATTTAAAAAAAAAAAAAAAAAATCATCAGAGTGAACTTCCCCTTTATGTCTGAATCACAATAGCAACTGAAATCACAATAATAAACCCCGACCAATTAAAAGCACAAATAAAATCGATGTAGACATGTGACCTACAATCAGGTGACCCTATACTCACCGATGTAATAAAAAAGATGATGACATCATAAGACATTATATTTATTCATGTAACACTTTCCTCTGAACCCTCTTCCGAGATGTATCGGAACAAAAGATGGAATTAATTTCCATGAGCATGAGTAAGATGATTACAAACATATCTTGATGGAATGAACTTGACAATGGAAAAGTATGTTGTAAAAAAACATCACCTTCAGCTTTGTTTTATGTTTTGCAAATTGACATTCTACCCTCTTAGGATTGGTCAAAGTAACAAATCTCTTATATGTGTCTGACCGAGAAAAATTGTCAATTTCAACCAAAATTTTGAATTGAATGGAATTTTGGTAGACTCTAACCCCTAACTGGTTAATTTTGACCATTAATGTCGGTTGGTTACATATTCACCATGATATTGGTTATATTTACCAATACTTTTTAAGAGTATATAATAATAACAATAATAGCTAGATTTATATAGCGCTCTTTGCCTGAGGATACAAAGCACTTGCTATTATTACCCCAGCTTTAGCTCGAACTACCATCACCGGTGCTCAGTGCATGCAAGGAATTAATGCTACCGGGTACCCATTCACCTCACCTGGGTCGAGTACAGCAGTGTGGATAAATTTCTTGCTTAAGGAAAACATGCCATGCATGGCTAAGATTTGAACCCACAACCCTCTGTTTGAAAGACGCACTAGAAGAAGCACTAGACCATGACGTGCCCACATATGTGGTTGTTCTGTCTCTCATCATTCTTTAGGTGTTTTCAGACCGCCTCGAGTTTGTCAGTTCCATGTATTCTCCGTAATCTTACGGGTACTCTGGTAATTGAGATGGTCTGAATACACCTTATGGGTGGGTGGTGAATTTGAATCCTAATTCAAGTGTTGATTAATAATATCACAGAACAATGATACCAGGAATGTCATAATAACCCTAATCTATGGCATACCATTAATTACTTTCAAATTTATTTACACGACTTAAAACTACAGCTCAAGACTCCACACAGCTTTTGGATAAAGCATAAGGAAAAGAAATCTGTAGTTTTAATCTCAACTAAAGAATAAGATAGCTAACATCCCAGGGCATCTACACTGGGCTAAATTACAAGTTAATCATGAGAGTTTAAAACTATGAATCAATTTTTAAGTTTATCAATATCGTGTGAACCCAACTATTATTTCAACGCACCATTTGCCCTTGATCAAGGTCACAGGGTCGGGGTGTTTTCTTGATCTATTTCTTCAGACAACTTCTCAAATGATTAGACATCGTGAGTAATTTGCAAGTAATCTGACATAATTATGGACAAATCAAAAACAAAGGCATGCACTTTACAAAGTCATTATCCTGAGAAGATATAGAGGGCAATTGTGAGCGAGGGTGAAACAATAAGCCTTAGATTTCCTGCAAAATATCGATCCGCAAATCTTTGCATCCTGTCTTAAGCTTAACCAGAAAGCGTCATTTATTAGTATTTTTTTCTTCTCATTTTCTAAAGATGTCAATTCTTTCTATCATCAGTCATTTTAGCAATTGACATCTTCATTGAACTGCCAAATCTTATTTCAATTGTTTTCATGAAATAGTATTATTGTAGATATTCAAGTTTTAGTGATTAGTCATTTTTATTTATTCACCTAAGGATATAATAACTTGGAGGCAAAAACTATTGAACTGATATGTACAGTTGTACATCCATTATCCTTTTATCCTCAATGCCACCCCCCCCCCCCCCCCGTCTTGGATATTTTTGTGCCCTTTTTTTCAATTTTCCCATTTGTGCAGTAACATAGACCGATGCCCTATAGAAAAAGTGGCCTTGTCCTTAAAGTCTGAAATTCAAAGCCTGACAAACACTTTCTCTCATTTGCCTGTCCCCCCCCCCCCCCTCACTCAATGAAATGTGGATAAAAGCTGCAATGCATTCAATAGCTTGTCCGGAAATGAAGACCCACGTGTAAACCACGTACACAGTATTCAAAACAATTACACGTATGTCACATCAATCTTTATACTGGTTTCAAAGTACCAGAATAGAAACATTCGGTTTCATGTATTGAAACATTAGTCGATCAGAACCCTGTAACATAAGGCCTAGTGATCGATCGTAGGTCTGACATCTATGATTGATTGTATTATTTAGGCTGCGTTTATGCGACCTCAAGCCAGAATCATGATTTGAATCATGATTTGAATCATGATTCAAAACACAAACATGAATCACAATATCACAGAATCAGCGTTTAGACGACCTTCATTCCAATGCTGTTTCTCTTCAAGTTCGGGCAAATCAAGTGCGCATCAATAGTGCGCAGTTTGACAGAGGAAGTTTTTCGCACGTGTTTCGGCTCTCAAAAAATCTTTTGCTTCCAGAATTCAGTTTATACCTCACTTTGTTTACTTCTATCATATAGGGTACATATGCTTCTATTCATCTCGTTAGTTGATCCAAAATGGTGTTCGGAAGTGAATTTCAGCGTAGATCCAATTTAATATTGATACTGTATACTCAACAACAACCGAGATCATTTGTCTGTCCAGTTAATTCATTTACTAGAACTTGAAGTTGAAGACGTGACCAAAAAATGAAAAGTAGTGGACGATGCGATGACCAACGCAGAACTTGAACATGACAAGAAATGCATGCGTAGTACATAATCATGTACATACAATGAGCATATAGAGCGCCTTGAGCTTGGCAAGAGTCAAACCGAAAGTAGCCCGACACAACAGTGAGGTCATAGAATCATGATTGTAATCACGATATCGTTTATTCGAACATTTTCGTACGTGATTCTGCAGTAACGTCTTTCCAAACGCCCCTTTTTTCGTGTTTCATGTTTGTGATTCTAATCATGATTATATTCAATTTCGACTAAACGCAATCGTAATTCTGCAGAATCATGATTTGAATCAAGATTCAGATCATGATTCTAGGGTTAAAAAGTGGCGGATAAACGCACCCTTATTGTGTATGAATCAATCATAAACATCAGCCCAAAGATCAATCACTATGCTTCGTGTTACGGGGACCAGGAAACAAGAGTTGTTGACCAGCTATCACATACTGTGTTTATAAGTATGTGATAGGTTATAATAGCACCTCTTGTGGGAAATGCTTAAAGAAGATAAACCATGAACGCTTTTTTACCTGGAAAACACAACTATGAGAATGACATTATCGATGAACCTATATTAAAGCTAAATATAAAGCATTTTATCAGAGAGTTACAAGCACAAGGGGTAAAAATTTAGCATGATAAAAACTATACATTTCATTAATTTTTATCATTTAAAATATACTCTTAAGAGTTTACAAATCTCCTACAGTGTAAAAATAGAACATTGTTCCTTTATCCCATGTATAAAACCTAAGGGGGGAGATTATAATTTTATAACTTTGAAGGTTCCTTATATCATCAATAATAATAATAATGGCTATTAAGAACCCCACCCTCAACTCCTCATCAGAAAGGGAATATGCCTTGGGCCATCTAGCCTCTTGTCGAGGCCCTGGCGGCTGCTTCCCGAGCGAAGCGAGGGCTTTCCTAATTCGCGAAGCGAATTAGGCCTGGTGCGAGCCAGGGCCTCTTGACATCTGAACTGAATTATATATTCATGAGGAACCTCTTCCTAATGAATATACTTGAGTCATGATATTACCGGTCACCGAGTAAACCAATGAAATGTCAGAGCTGTTTCGTCTTGGGTTCGGAATACTATATTGTAGTACACTATTCTGCAGGGGATTCATTTAATTGCGGGACACTAAAGGGGATATAACCAGCAAAATGCTACAAGTAGTGGTACTACTACTACTACTATTACTACTGGCCGTAACAGACCCATCACCGCCCCGAAACTTCCCGGGAGATACTGCTCAGCCGCTGGTCAGACTCGAGTCAACTCCCAGCAACTCCACTCCAGCTTCCCTCACTGCACTGCACAGCGGAGATCGATAATCGACGCCCCGGATCGACCGGTGGAATCGCATGAAACATTACTTTTTTTCCATATCCTGTGGGTAGAGTTACAAAGACATCTCGTCCTTTCAGTGCAGAGTTAATTTCATCGACTTGCAAATCCTTAAATCGGTCAATATTCAGCATTTTAGAGGCATATTCAGTGCTCTTTGATATTTCGTCGTCACTCTTCGCCAAGAATCCAAGGGTCGCCATTCAAGATGAGCTCATGAATATTTAATATGACGTCATAGCAGCTCGCGCTCTCATTGGATGATTTTCACCGACCAGTTTTTGGTCGGTGAATTGGTAAAAACAATAAAAAACAAAAGAAAGTCGGTGAAATTCGGTACAGATGTCCAGAGGCCCTGTCTCGCGGCGCTCTGCTTCGCTCTCTCCCATGCTTTGCCATGTTCGCTCGGAAAGCAGCCGACAGGGCCTCGACAAGAGGCTATGGGCCATCATGTGCAACAAAAATAAAATATGCTCTAAATTCTCAAATCAGTGCCATTTTCTCTGCACTTTGAACAGATCATGCACCCTTTTGAAAAGAACTCCCTAAAAATATTTTTTAATTCAATACATATTTGTTTTCTCAATAACATTCCCACTTTTTTTTTTAAGCACTTGGAGAGCAGAATTAATCTTTTTTCATATCATTGTAAAGCCCTTTGACCATGTTAATGGAAAAGTGCTATATGAATATTTAAATATGTATGTATATAAAAGTGAGATATACATCTAAAAAACATAAATATACATGTATATACATTTCCAAATTAGAATTTTTTTTCATTCATTTTATTCAGTATTATATTCCTTTTTTCTTGCAAATGATTGGATTAACCTTTACAAACAGTTTGAAAAGTTCCTGAATATAAATTCTATTCAGCTATAAATTGATATCTGTAAATACATCTGCATAACCAACCTACTTTAAATTCCATTTGTAAGCGAAGACGCTCTAAAAAAACTGTAATTGGAATATGAAAATAGGTGGAAAGGCCATGATGTGAGGGAGGGGGGGGGAAGAGATGGAAGAGACAGAGAATTGCTGAAAATGATAATGAACAGAAGCAATTAATACAAATTTTATATACATTGAAAAGGAAACAAGACAGAGGCAAAGAAAGAAAGAAAAAGAAACTATGATATATTTTGTAGTAAGTTCTTACTAAAAGAAATGAGCTATGACTTGAACCTCTGCATCACTCTGTAACTTCCCCCATAATGCCCAGATATGATATCTTGGCTCAAAACTAAAAATCAACCAAAAAACATTTAAGGAATCTTTATTTTTTAGTATCCCAGTTCAAGTTCATTGGATGTGCACTCTTATATTTGTATAGTCAAATTTGACTCTGAATGGCATCAAATGGGAGTCAACTCTGCTGAGAGTCAAAGTGGTTAATTATTCAAGTTATTTTGTCTCTTAGCCAATTCTACAGTACGCCATTAAAAGTCAAACTGATTCAGAATCTGAGTCATTTGAACTGGGAATAAAGCTAACTCTCAGATGAAACCATTCCTACTCAAATTTCACTCTGGAAATACAAGTATACAAATAGAGAGCTGACATTTGGAACTATATAATTATCATGTAATTCACCATATATACCTTTATCAACATTTGCGTCATCAGATTCATATAGCATACCCTAAAAAAAATAAATATCAGTATTTCTGCCATCTATAAATATCCCAACTAAGAAATTGAGTAGAAGGAATGAAGTAAAAGATTCATGCTTGCCAGTAATTAATCAATCTGAATCAGATAGTTGTATTAAATATAGTTACATCCTCTCAATTAAATTAGAATTTTTAATATTTGCAGAAATCCCAACCCACTTTAAAAGCATATAAAATATAATTCTAATGGCAAAAACATGAAGATGAATATAGATTCAATCTACCTCAATTTCAAAATATAACTCAAAAGCTGATAACATCAGGCTGCAAAGAACGTTTGCATTTTCATAAACTTAAAAATTAATGATCAAAACTCTACAGTGAGTATGTTTTTTCTCAAAGTGAAATTTGAATTTATACGCGCTGTTTTCAGAGCTCCCAAGCATTTTGCAAAGGTATTGAAAGGACGCTTTTCGTTCGTGAGTAATTTTAAGTTTTTCGAAACATCTTCTGAACGAAAAGTGACTCCAAGTGACACCATAAACGATAATTGGCAAAGATTTTGCAAACATTTAAGCACAAATTTTGCACATGTTTGCTGCATAAAATACAAATGTTGAACATTTGTTGGCATTTATGTCCTTGCAAAACCTTCGCAATACATCCTCGAGCCTCATAAAAACATGATGCATATGATCTTCAATATTAGAGAGTTTTAGGAGCAGTGAACAAGAACGACGTCGCAGTCGTCTGATCGTCGTCTACCCTTGTTCACTACAGATGCAAATATTTTAGATTTCACTCAACTTGTAAGTGTACGTACGTCCACGTGAAACAGCGTGATAACCAGCGGGTCATGACATGTTGCCCGACCCTGAAGATCTAGCGTACCATCGCCTGGCGACCCAGTCGGGTGATGCCAAGGTGCAACTTGTGCACACTTGCCCTTTCACTTGCTTTGATTCCTTTTGTACGCGAGTTAGGATATATATTGATATATATTTTGGAGATCAGAAAGCAATCTAAAATATGATAAACAAAATGCATCGTACAACTTACATTAATTTTGTAAAAAGTCACTGAAAACTGTTTCAAAAGGGAAAGGTTGATCTTCATATGTGAGCTTGAGTGGTTAAAATGACGTCACTCATGTGCACGTCGACTATGGTTTAGAACTGCAGAATGGATGTGGCAAGGTTCTCGATTCTGATAGTCAACGTGTGTGAGGACCTGAGGCATATTGCAGGCCAAAAAATGACGTCATCTTGTACCAGTCGTCTATGTTAACGTACGTTTCTAAAAGTGCTCATTATCAAGGAGATATCACCTCTAGAGGTGATATCTCCTTCATATTACCACATGAATGTAAAAAGTCTAGATGATGATTGAATATCAGATGGAGAAATCATCATCATCACCATCATCATCATCACAACCATCACCATCATCATCATCATCATCACCATCATCATCACCACCATCACCATCATCATCATCATCATCATATTCATTACTACCTTCAATAACACAAAAGAATGAAAAAAATTCTCAACTTGCTCAAGCAAAAGTACAAATAAAATGAAAATTCTTTGACACTGCTGGAAAAATAAACTTATTAATTGATTAATCTTGAGTGAAATCCTAACAATGATTTTCAGGGGTGTGTGTCTAAAAAGTAAAAGGTATGTAATGGTCCATATACAAGAAGAAATGTGGAGGAGCCGTGGTGTAGTGGTTCTGACTCTCGCCTTGTAAACTGAGGGTCGTGTGTTCGAATCCCACCGCGGTCTGGCGTCCTTTGGCAAGGCGTTAATCCACACTTTGCCACTCTCGACCCAGGTGCTAAATGGGTACCCGGTAGGATGTGAAAGTCATTGTAGCTTGTCCAGTACTGTGTGCGCCTCACCGGCGATTGACTGGAATACTCCCCAGGGAGTGGAGGATGTGCACACATTGTGTGCGGGAATGACTGATTGAATCGGATGACCGGGGTAATAATATATCTGTAAAGCGCTTAGACACGTCGTTCCGATGTATTAAGCACTATATAAAAAACGGATTATTATTATTATTAAGAAATGCTTGGCTCCTTTACCCCTTTATACACATAAGCTAAAAGGTGGATATTTGCGTGTTTTACTTTCAAAATTTAATTTGTATAGTCTGAACATGCCTTTACCCCCTCTTCTTGGTATCTATCCCAAGGCAAGGGGTGTGGGTTTGGTTGGCATTCCGTGGGTGAAACGTATCACTAGCAATGTCTACTTCAGGAGGTAAAGAGCAAGAATCTTGATATGGACCATGTTTGAAGTCAGCCAGCTAGCCAGCCAGTAAGCCGGGCCGGGGGAGGGAAAGGCGGCAATTATCTGATTTCCATGACGGAATTAACATGGTTTCCCCTGCTCAGATGGACTGATAGTGAAAGTTATGAAGATGTCTCCCGTATGTGATATCAAACCAACAAATGAAATTGAATAACATCTACCTTCAATAAAACACATTGCAATACATATATTTTTTTGTAAAACAGAAAAAGAAGTGGGTGGAGGAAGACAAAATAAGGCTGATGAATTACCACCTCTTACTTCAAAGAAAATTGCATGTAAACTGAGTAGGGATTTCTCATATCGAACAGTTGGTATGTTCTTAATCAAAGAAACTAGATAGATTGCTTAAATATTTCTCAGTACACGAGGATAGTTAACCAATTTATTGGTTTAAAATGGATGTATGAAATTAGTGGGGAATTCTCTTAACCAACACTTAGATTCATTATATTTAACAAGCTAGATATGCAAGTTGGTTACAATGAATTTGAATTGTAAATTCATCTTTTTCTATCAGCTTTTTTCCATAATACCTTTTGACTTACAACAATAACAAAATATAAATTGCAATTTAGAATATGTAACAAATTGAAATACATAAGAGAAAATTTGAGAGAAAAGGATATTTTGAATTTTATGTTTTCCCGATTGTTCTCATTATTTTCTTCAATTGTCTTGATTGTGAAACCCTAGCAGTAATTGTTAAAGTGAAGAAAACTTCATCGGCCCTCACAAGACAAGCACCACTTCAGAGTCTATAGAATAATCCTGAACACGGAAATACCGCCATCCTTGCTCTCCACAAAAAAAATCAATAAATTTTACATCAAGCGCCTGGAAATATGGATTTCTAGGTTTCTATTAACAGATAAATGACTTCAGGGTCTATCTGGGGAAGTTCATGTGCATTGCTTGCATTTGAGATAGTAGGCTAGAGAGTGATTGAACTTATCAAGTGCAGCTCCATTCATTCGGCTATGATACCCCTTTTCATTACAAAAAAAAAATCATATTTGCTGCTTCAGAGGCTTGTATCAACTAAAGAAGAGGGGGGGGGGTAAACAGAAAAGGCCTGAATTCACAAAAGGATGGAGGAGGTTTATTTCAAGCCATGGTTTACACTGTAATCACATGCCTAGAATAATTTGGGTCTATAACTTGACATGTTGACTATACTAATTCTGTAATTCCCATGCACGTCGTACAGGCATCACCTAGTTTCAGCAGGCAATGAGTTCACCATTTTTATCAGAAGAAAAAGCCAGCTTTCAACTTACTGAAAATTTCTTTAGATTCCTATTTCATGCGATGTTAAAAGGACAATAATACAGCCTTGAAGATTTACCATGATTTTTCTTTCCATTTTGAATTGTATCAACCCCAAATAAAACTGTGTTGATTTGAACTTTAATGCACAATTCTGATTCTTCCACTATTATCACTTTAGGTGGTTTCAGACCGCCTCGAAGTTCGTCAGTTCCAGGTATTCTCTGATCGGGAAATTTACCCCGATCAGAAAATACCAGGTATTTTGGTAATGTGAAAGCAAACTACGCGTAATTTCCCCGAAAGAAAATACCCGCTAAATAGTAGGTACTTGGCGAAATTACGAGAACTTTCGCGGGGATTTTTCCAAGGTCGCAGGTATTTTGGCGATGTGAAAGCAAATTACGGGAACTTTTAGCCCAGCGTGTCGTTGGGTGCGGCGCCGTGGGTGGCTGCTGGGCTAGTAGTTTTGAATCTCGCGCCTTGCCTGCTTATTAGACCATACTGCGCATGCTCCTAACTTCAGGAATTTATCCCGAAGTGTATGTTTCGGGGCGGTCTGAATGCAGGAATAATTAATGGGTATTTTTTAGCCTAAAAATGTTCTCGTAATTTAACGGGGATTCTTGTGATCGAGGCGGTTTGAAACCACCTTTTGGTACCTAATACTATTTAATGGCCCTATCCATTTTTATTATAGCTTTTCAACAATATTTTTTCTTCCTCCTGAAAGCAGGGCCAATAACATTCTACGAATGATATTTTGAGAGGTAGACAGACGTTCCATCATCAGACTATAGTTGACATACACCTTTCTACATCCCATCTTATACCATCATAGAGCCCAAGGAGATGGAAATGAACTAGAAGTTATGTTCGGAATTTAGAACATACATAAAGGGATGGCTCCCCCCTCAAACTGTCATAGCTGTTAGGAATATCCTTGTTAAGGTCACACTGTATCAATATCCTCCTCTTTACAGATTCTAGCTGGCATTCTAGAAAATTCATGTTCTCATTGAACATTCATCGAGGTATGTCCAAGCTAATTCTCAGGTGTTGAATATTAATTTTTATCAAGTTAAGGCTACATAGATTTTTATATAGATTAATAACAAAAATAGTTCTATATCCTATACATCTATTAAATTTCATTGTAAGTTTACTATTTGAACATAATAACACATCTCACTAATTGGCTTATAATCTATTCAGTGTTTTGTTCTTCTTTGAAAGGCCCCCCCCCCTCCCCAGTTATGCCCGCCATATGAATTAGTGAATCCACTGGTAGATTTTCAAGCAGATCTATGAAAAATCAAATGTTTCTTTCCAGAGTACCACCACAAATCATAATCTATTCCATCTGAGTACCAAAGCTCGATAATAACAATCAACATTCATGTCACTGCATACAACGACCCTATACAATGAAACATGTGCATTATCTCTGTCATGGGAGAGATTAACATTTACTTACTGACATAATGGGTCAAATTGTCAAATCAAAGCTATCTGGTATATATCTAGGCAATGATTTTTGTATCATTCCTTTATAAATTCCTTGTTTATCTCTACTCCACTTTTCAAAATTGATATTTCTTACATGTCTAGCGATATCCTTTTTTTTCCTTCAAATTTCCACCCATCCTTCTCCCTTTCCCCACTTTCTCTCCCTCCTTCTATCTTTCTTTGATATTATCCATTATAACAACCTCCCTTCCTCATTCTTCCTTCTGTACCTCTTTCATCACAACAGTTTCTCCGCAACCCCTCCCCCCCCCCACCATACCCACCCCTCCCTCTCATTAAGCTGAAATGTGAACTAACATTTATTTCTTCTTATATGCCATCTCCATATTTTTCCACTGTTTATCAATATCAACCACTGAAATTAATTCATCTCACATCCGCTGAGTAAAGAGATTGAATAGTTAATTAATTCTTATACCATGGTATCTTTTATAATCCAAGCAACTATTTTGACGTGGGTAGAATTAAAAATTAAATCACGTTCAACCAAAACCAGACCAAAGGGATTCACATTCTTGCCAATATTATGTGTTTGCGGAGTTTATTTCTCTCATTTTAACCACTGTATTATATTTATGGGATTTGCAAAATCTATTATGAAACAGGTTGAATCATTGTATAGTAAGATGAGAGACAAAAGGCCTTTTGTCACATCATGAAATACTGGGAAAGTGCACTTCATAAAATAAATTTGTTCATGTGTATCACAAATTTCATAATTAATCTATTACACATTTTGCATACCCCATAACAAAGAAATGTATTTCGCATTTCAAAAAGACTTCACATTAAAATGTCTGAATTTCATTTAAATTATGTTCACAAATTAAATTATATTATCTCAATTCATTTTTCAATTCAATTCCTGAAAACACATTCATGAATTCAAATTAAATATATATATATTTTTTTAATTCTCATTTGTTTGGTAATTGATGTTTATTTTTATATAATAATGATACACAAATAAATGAATTTAAGTTGATTTTAAAAACCATTGATTACCATTGATTTTAAAAACCATTGATACAGTATGGCTACTGCAATATTGGTACCAAATATATAGTCCACAAGCTGGGAAGGTAACCAACTCAAATCTTAATGGTTTATGAAGGAATAAACACATTAATTAATGCATTAATAAAATGTATTATACAATTCATTATTTTCTAATACTTGAAAAATAAATTAATCATTGAAAATACTTAATAGTTATGCTAGGCAATTACAAATGCTATGATATAAATGAATTATGCATAAGTTTTACTGCAATTTTGCCGTTGAAATCATATTCTATCAGCTAGTAGTATCAACAAACTCAAGTCAAGTGTAATGATTGATATGATTTGGAGTAAATTAATTGTTACTTCACTCCTATCCATTCATTACCACATACATGTATGAGATCCCATGCCAACCAGTGAAGTACATCTGGCCCCTGTCTTACAAAGAATTACGATCGATCCAATCAATCGTAACTCTATGGAAATCCTTCAGTGCCATAATTTTTTCTACAGGAAATTTGCAAAATGTCCTTTGTAAAACAAAGGAGAACACACCAAATTGTCAAGAAATCAATGAATTGATGGATATATACATTCATATCTAGAAAATCTTTTGAACAAACATGCATTTTATATGTTGACTTTGCTGGCTTTCCATAGTTGCGATTGATCGGATCAATTGCAACTCTTGTAAGACGGGCCCCTGGAGACAGATAAACATCTACTTATTAATGAAAGGCATAATGAAAGGCTCTGCAGATATCATACACAGTAAAAACGCTGTTTAAGATTTTATACCACGCTGTTTACTATATGAACCTTACAGTATTTGTTTAACCCTTTAAACAATCATGTTTAATTTATTGACAATTATATAGTGAAAAATTAAACTTTGTTGTTTAAGATTTAAACAGTTGTCTAAACTGTTTAAACAATTACTGTAAGGTTCATATAGTTAACAACGTTGTATAATTTTTTTTTACTGTGTATACTTGGTACAAAATTGATGTACAATGTATCCCTCGTTACATGTAAATAATAGTTCACAAAGTGCATAACTGTCTAGGTACATAATAGGCAATTAATCATGAGTGTCAAGTATTAGGTCCCATGTTGTGGTGAAAATAATGACAAACATTCAGGATGGCACAAAAGGAGGGTGTGGCATCCCCTTAATATTTTTTTTAAGTAGTGAAAAATGAGGGGTGATTTATTTTTAAATGAACAAATAAGAGTGTAAAAACATTTGAAAATTGGTCTTTAATCAACAGCTGAGCTTTGTGTTAGGGCCCCAGTTTATCCGATTGTTCTTACATATCATATTCCTTTTAAAAAATCCTGGAGGAATATTTTTTTTGTTATCTCTTTCATTTGATTTTTAATTGTCGCTTTGACAAATCTGAAAAAAACCCGCTATTTCTGCAACATTCAATAATGCTTAAAGGTAAAGTCGACCTCCGCAAAATGTTTATTTGAATAAGTAGAGAAATATCAAACTAGTATAACACTGAAAATTTCATCAAAATCGGATGGAGAATAAGAAAGTTATGACATTTCAAAGTTTTGCATATTTTTCACAAAGCAGTGATATGCACAACTCGGTGACATGCAAATGAGATGGTCGATGATGTCCCTCACTCACTGTTTCTTTTGTTTTTTATTGTTTGAATTATACAATATTTCATTTTTTACAGATTTCACCATAGGGACCGACTTGACTGAACCATGTAGTATTAAAAAATGCTAATTCCACATGTTCAAGGAGGAATTAATCACTTTTTCACTTGACAATGATGAGAAAATGAGAATATTTCATATTTCATATAATAAAATACAAAAGAAATAGTGAATGGATGACGTCATCAGTCTCCTCATTTGCATACCGACCAGGATGTGCATATAACTGTTTTGTGAAATTAAGCGAAACTTTAAAATGTCATAACTTTCTTATTTTACATCCAATTTTGATGAATTTTTCAGTGTTATGCTTGTTGGATTTTTCTCTTTTTATTCAAATCAATTTTTTGTTGGGGTGGACTTGTCCTTTAATGCACATTGGAATTCCAAGAGCATTCATTATATTACAGCAAACGTAAGTAAATCCTATTTATATGCAAGCTCTGACCGTAACACAAATCTATCAAAATGAAATTGATTTTCAGAGTGATAAGACAGATTAAACCACAACCTCAATCCACAATGGACAATAAACAGGAGAGAAAAGATCAAATTACTGTTTAAGAAAAGCCACAGTATTCTGCATGCAGGTAAATACTTAAAAGCAAATTTACATGTAGGCATAAAAATCTAGCTCCCAAGGGTGTATTTCACCATTACTGCAAAAGCCCAACATGTAAAAATGTGTTTGTCTTTTAATTTTTTCTTTATTTTCTTACAATTCATCCTTATTTTAAAATAAAGGGGTAATAATAATAATAATAATATATATGATTTATAATGCGCCAAATCCACTCTGCAGAGTGCCCAAGGCGCAGTAAAAGAAAGAACGAAAGAGAAAAAGTATAAATATAATAGTAATAGATTCAGGAGCAATTAAGAGTAGGAAGCATTGAATAGATGAGTCTTAAGGTAACGTTTAAATGTTATAAGGGTTGGGATGATATGGTGCATAACCAAGTTATTGTATCAATTTTTTATGCCATTGCCTACTGAAGGATTAGATCCTTAATCAATTTTCACATGTAACAAAAATACAATCAATTGTACAAACCACATATAGAAAATCATGTACGATTGTAACTATACATTACAACCCCAGGAATAATTAAAATTATTAAACAAGTATACCTACACTGTATCTCATCATTATCTATTTTAGTAAGTAAATTGAATTTTTGTTAAAGTCATATTTGTGTGATTTTATCTTATGAAGATATGAACTCAGAAAGGAACAACCTTAATAGCACATACATGTAAAAACATTTCCATGACGGAACATGCATCCCCACGCCATTATCACTCAGTATACTAGTCACGTTTTATTAAACACTTCGCACAATATATGATACATTATCATCTCAAATAGCAATCACAACATGAGGTGTTCACACAACTCAAGAATAGTTGCGTTCACATAACCCACACAAACTGATTTTATATGGGTGAATGATATTGCTTCAACAATGCACTGCTATAAGAAATATGTATTTGTACGTACATGTACATGTATCTCTGGTTAACACACAGTAACCCAAAACATATATAGTTACATGTATTTGCAATATTAACATATTATTAATAGAGTTTGTGTGAATAATGGTCAAACAATGAAAATGCCTTTTATATTATATCACCTGAGCCGGTTGTAGTGCTTGTCAATGTTTGATTTCAATGTTAGTCGAATACTGCCAGGCAAATATTGTCAATATCACAACATTATTGCTGAGCCTGAAAATTAATTGAGCTGCAATTCTGTGTGAACAGGGAAGGGGGAAATGACAGTAATGCTCTCATCAATGGTGCTTATCCATGGAAAGAGGGCATTTGGGTTCCAACTTACCAAGTTCTGAAGTAGTTTAAAACAATACAGAGCAGCATTTCTGGTCAATAAAAAGTGATTACCTTTTCATAATCGACATTTTTTTTGACATATCATGTTACCAAAATATACCACCGTAATCATAAAACAATTATCAAATATATTCAATATTTTTTCAATATCGCATAATTTCGCTAGTATTGGAATATTGCCCAGCACTACACACACAAACAACATACTAGTTGACTGTGTATGTGTTCGCACAAGTTCGAATGACCAACAGTGGATGTCTTCAAGTTGGTGTGAACAATGCCATAATTTTTACATTTTTAGGTTCCCTTTCACATTAGAAAGAAGTATGCTAATACAAGACAGTAAAAATACACATAATACATGTACGTAGGTCTTGATTTTGCTAGTGTAAACAGGGTCAGCATCTCAATCCATCTCTTTGAACATAAATTGGAATCTGACAAGTTTATTACATTTCAATTTACTATAGGCCTACTTGCTTTGAAAGCAATTCATGGTGCAAAATTTGCTTCAGTTAGACAACTCTGGATTATCCTAGCAAAGGTCATTTTATATTCTTGTATGAATGACTTTGAAAGATGTCACATATATTCAGACATTGGTTTAATTTTGACAGTCTTGACCTTTCAGCTTAAAGAGCTCTAACATCATACATTCCTGGTTCAAAACACTACAATCATAAATGAATTCAGAAATTTAAATTGATTACTGTAAAATAAATTGTTTCATACCCTTACGCTTGATTGGCTTGTTATGTGACTTTGACCAGCCATTCCAAAACAAACAATAAGTTGCCCAAAATGAAATTTGGGGATTTTATTGAGCTTGAAAGAGTACATAACTCATTAAAATTTATCAAAAATAACCCTCCCAAGTACTTTAAAAAATGCAGAAAAAATAAGAACACAATGTTTGAAGTTCATGGTTCACTCAAGCTTGAGACGTGAACACTGTGCAACCTCAATGAGACTTTCAAGCAGTCTGTAAAAAATGGTGTCAAATAAATTATTGTGTATTGCATTTTGTTCTAATCTTTACAGCGTAAAGGAGAATAACTTTTTCAGATAAGATAATTTTCAAATTTTTGCTTCAAGACGACAGAATTACTATTATGGCTATTTACAGAGAACCTTCCCTGGTGACTTATTGTTGGTTTGGGGGTAGTTATACAGGTAAACCTATAAAAATAAATAGTCTTTATGTAGAAGGTAATTCTATAAATTACCAACAACTTGTAACAGCTGATTGGAGAATTCACTAAGGTGATGTTTCTCATCTAATCTTTCTTCATATTTTCTTCAACCAAAACTAAACGGTTTATTTCCAATTTGTATAATGCCAATTCGTCCAATTGCCAACTCGTCTACTATCATTTGGTCTACTATGAGTTCGTCCACTATCCACAAGGTCTAATTCCCAATTTGTCCACTCACCATTTCGTCAAATAACCAGTTGGTCCAATAGCCATTTATTCCATACACCATTTGGTCTAATTGGACTAAGTGTTAATTGTGCAAAATGAATGAAAATGAAATGGATATATATTAGACAACCGGTTATGAGACAAAATGGTCAAACACGAAATGGGGATTAGACAAATTGATGATTGGTCCAAATGGTTAATGGATCAAATGGTTGTTAGACCAAATGTTGTTGGATGGAATGGCATTAGACTTAATAAAAGTAACACCATGTGGTGAGTGGAAAAGTTGGCAGTAGACTAAACTGCCAACTTGGAGCATTTTCTAACAAGACCGAAAGCTTGCTGCTTCCAACAACGTACACACGGACAGAGCATAACAAATTTGTAATTTAACCAAACTTTTGTAAGTATGAAGGGATAATCCTTGATTCTGACTAATACGCAACTTGAAAAGGATGATTAAAACTGTTTTGTCATGTATGAACAGGAGGAAACATTCATCATTACTTACTGTGGTCATGATCTTTGGAATCTGTCAATTTCCTAATTTGCATAATGGAGTGACGTTGAACATGGAAACATAACCAGCTACATCGGAAGGCTATCAGACAGTATATGAATTCATTTAAATGTCATCAGCAAACCCAATTACGGCAACCTTGTATGATGATAGCTGGAGCATGATGGGGGTTAAAGGGGGCAAATATGGAATAGTGGGAGAATTCGGGGGAGAAGGATTGGTGGGAGGGGGGGGGATAGTCGGGTAGATATAGAGGTTGGATATACCAGCCAGGGCCCCCGTTCCATGAAAGAATTAAAACTATTGTAACTTTGCCATTATGGTAACTACCATGGTAACAGGCCTCAGCAGCCAATCACAATGGAATAGTTCTAATAGTTGTAATTGCTTTATGAAACAGGGCCAAGGAGGGGGGGCTCATGACCAAAAGGGCCGTCTGCACCAGCCCGAGTTTTGAAATTAGCGCGCTATTTCTGATCAGGCAAATTATCCCGATCTCAACAATCTCGAGATTATTTGTAATGGAGACGCAATTATCGCGCTAGTTCGCTGGATTAATCTCGAGATTGCAATCCCAAGTCAGCTTGCAAAATAGCACAAATTATCCCGCTAATTCGCAGGTGCAGACGCACGAGCAGGAATTGCTCTTCTTGTGATGGTGGAGACCGGGTTTCTTAAATCTCGAGATTAATCGCAAAGAGGGGCGATCGGGCTAAAATCTAGAGATTGAGCAAACTCGTGCTGGTGCAGCACCGCCTAAAAAGTTGTGGGTAAGTGCCATAGATAAAGTGAAATAAGGGGAAATTCGGAATGGGCTATTATTGTGAAAAGGATATTCTTTGGAGCTACAAAACGGTAGTCTCTATCAAAGCGCTGGCCAGTGTAGTGCATATGTGCACTTTGGAGCAGGAGGAAGCTGCTAAACAGCTCCAGAGCTGATTTCACCATATGAGCACATTGTAGGGTGAATACGATTTTACGTTCTCAAAACGCTAATATTTCCTTTGCAAAGGAAGCCTAAACGCACTCATCAATGCATCACCCACTATTGCCATCATAATTCCTAATGCTGACAGTTGAGGAATAACGAATGAGTGTTTCGCTTAGATCTGATGACCCTATCATACATCACCCATCCCAAAATCCCTCTCACAATCAGATAATTAAACACAAGTTTGCAAACAATTCAGCTCCACCGAACAGCTGCACATTATCAAACGCAATGTGTCAAATGTAAGGGGTGTTTGATGATATCATCAAACTTCATGCTCAGGCATTCTTTCAATACTTGAACTTCAAGTTGGGAAGACTTTGTGTCATCAAAGCACATGCAGGCATGACATTTAGGTTTCCATGTTTTTACCCTTCATCACAATATCTAAAACTCTCGGTTGAACTTCATGGGGCTCACAAAGCTTTTGCAAAGATGTGCATGTAAATGAATGTTCAAAATTTGTACGTTATGCGAAAAAAGTGTACAAATTGTGCGCATAAATTCAATTTTCAATTCAATTCAATGTTTTATTCAATTCCAATAAAAAATCAATACAGAGTATAGAATACAGTAATAACAAATAGAATGTGCAATAATAAGGCAAGAAAATATAAGGTACATGTAAAACAAGTATTAAACAGAATACAAATGACAATAGAGAGATACAATATTGGAATTAGGTGGTCATAAAAACCTATCAAGGTTTGTCGAGATAACCACCCTTACATAAAAATAAAATGAGCCAAATTGAAATTACAAATTTGATAAAATGCTCATTTAAAATTTAATTCAATAACTGAAATCATTTGATAATACATGTACATGTAATACTATAAACATAAGTTAAAACACGTTTAACCGCACAAACCCAATACATAAACACACAAAGGCAGTAAAAATCCTTGCTTTCACACACTATTGATTAAATATAGTTTCAATTTCCTGCTAAAAGCGTTCGTTGAACGGATTGATCTTATTTCTATTGGAAGATTGTTCCAAACAGCTGGAGCATGGTGTCTAAATGAGAATAATACATAATTAAAATGATTGAAGGCTTTGCCAATTGTTCCAAGGGTCACTTTTTTTTTTAATTTAAAACTTACTCTCAAACGAAAAGTGACTCCAAGTGACCTCCGCGAACGATTGGCAAAGTTTCCAAACATTTAAACGCACATTTTCAACACTTTTGTGCACTTTTATTGCATAAATGCCAATGTTGAACATTTTTGACATCCGCGTTCCTGCAAAACCTTCGCAATTACTTATACTAATCTCCTCCAACAAAGTTTTTAAAAGCCTGGATGTGTTCCATCATTTTTTTCTTTTTTGCACGTCTTAAAGATAAACATATTTTTAAAGACATGAAACATTGAAAAAGAGGCTTTTTTCTGGTTCAGATGCATTTCATGCACTTCGACGGTCAAACTAACTTTCTATCCTTAAAAAAGAGGGAACAAACAGGGAGATTGAACACTCTCCAGAAATAACTACATTGTGTGTTCGCTTTTTGTGACTCTAGCCTCAGAAATTTAATTTGAAAGCACCCGTAAAAAAAATGATAGATCCGGGGATGTTTTGACGATCCTGTTTGGGAACTAAAAACGTACGAACACCAACCAACCACCGTCTCATGAGAACGAGTTGCTCAAATAATCTTTGGGATTCTGCAGAAATTCAATTTACAGTCATGATTACATAGTCATAGCGATTGGTAATGGGAGAGTGACACTGGGGGGCATTATACACTGTAACGAAGATAGCCAGGTTGCATTATACAGAAAGACATCAAGACAGACATAGTAATTCATCTAAATGTCATTGTGTCACGCTCCATTACAGAGAGTATGATGTGATGTCTATAGTCAATCAGTACGAGTGTCAATCTATTTATGACTAATGGGACGAGTCGTTTATTATCCTGTGTACATGTTAAAGGCAGCTTCCACGGCTCTCTTCAGCTGCATTCAGTTTGAACTGAATTTGAATGGACTATGAATTGAATTTTAATTGAATCAGTATTGAATTTGTATTGAACTTGAATTGAATCAGTATTGAATTTGAATCAAGTATGAATTTATTGTATATCTACCTAGCTCATTACAAAAAAGTGCACAAAATGAACATATGAATGCTATATAAATACATCCTACTGGCCTTTAAAAAAAAATTTATATAACGGGGGAAAACCGCAGATCCCATAAAAGAGTAAAGTTGAATTATCAAGAAAATATGTATATATATTAGTATATATGCCTTTGACTGTTTGCTAAGCTTGTGAATCAGGATAAAATATAAAAATGTGGTACAGAAATGATTGAAATATGATCTGGTTGGAATGAACACAACATAATGATGGATCATTTAGGGCAAAAAATTGCATCGTATATTGAGAGTTACATCACTGCAAAGCACCTCCTACTCATCACCTGGGTCCCGTAACACAAAGGTTAGCGATTAATCATATATGCTTGATTTCTACGATTGATTGTACATTGTAGCCTATGCAATCAATCGTAGAAAATGTTTTACGATCATTACTAAGCTTTGTGTCACGGGCCCCTGAATTGTTTATAAAGTCAAATTATTCTCTCAGTCATGTGCCAAGATCATCATAATACTTTCATTTAAATTCCATAGCGTATTAAACTGAAAGTTACGGACTAAAAAGGCTTCTACGATGAGGGGGAAAAAGAAGAAAGGGATGCAGAAACTAGTTTGGAATTGGTCTGAGCAAACACATACTGAATTTCTTCAACAAATCTGAAAATTTGTGATTTACTTGCCGAATGACGACCCCAGCACACACTGTGTCCACAGTGCCCATTTTGATAATAATAGTACATAAGACTTGTATAGTGCACTTTCTCTCTTAACTACATGCTCAAGGGAAAACAAATCAAACTTACATTTCATACACCCCACCAAACATTCTTTGGTGTGGTTATAAGATTCAGTCTCGCGTTAAGAGGTTTATATGCAAATGCAGCGCCATTGAAAGGGATGATCTTTCTCGCATTTGACAGGAAGCGTCTTATTTTGAGGGCTGTCTGTCCCCCTCACGCCCTCCACCTCGCACCCCTATATTGGATCTCAGAGATCATGATGTGTATCCTCTCTATGTCACTTTGCACTAATGTTTGATGAGGCAAAGGACACGCTGAGGTCATGGGCTGTCTTCCGTGACGTCGGCCAACAGCGCGAAAAAATTAAAGGGCTAAATTCGGTCCCTGGCTCAACTATCATTTCCTGGTGTCACTGACGAATGTTCTACTTGGAAATGGGATCTCCATAAAGAGTGCAGCATGCTGATATATATTTGTCAATTTATATGCTAATCATAATCATACCTGCCTTGATCTTAATTGATTCTAGTAATGAATGTCAAGATATGACCAGTGAAGAAATAAAGCAATATTAAGGTTAGTGTGAATCAGGAGGATGCTCAAGACACAGTGGCCCGTATTCTGAAGTCGGGTTTAACTTAAACTCAGGTTTAAAGTTGTGGTTTAATTAGGAGAGCCAATTGTTACATAAATCACTAACAGTAGAGATATCATATTTCAGCTCATTTGGCTCACAAATCATTCATAATTGTCTAGGAAGTATATATAGATTATTGTCTTCACCATCGATGAATCAGGAAAGAGCACAGTAAACATAAGAAATGTACAACTTAATAAAATATTTTGATACTTTTGGCTTCCCATACTTAAACCACAACTTTAAACCTGAGTCTAAGTTAAACCTGACTTCAGAATACGGGCCAGTAAGTAAGGAGTGTCATCATGTCTCAAGGGTCAGCAACCCTTCATGAGAGGGAAATCACTAATTGATATAAATGATGAGGATGATTAATCTGAAGTCAAGAATAAGCTTAATCATATTGAAGCTGAAGTCTTCAAATATCAAATTTGTTATAATAAAAAAAAATATAAAGGTAAGAGGGCATTCCTAGCAGAATCAAATTAAATGAAATATAAAACTAAGATATTTTTATCATTTGTCAAATCAAAAGACGTTAATCTCAGGCAAACTGCACATTAATATTTATGGAACGTATGACCAACAATTTGAAGAAAATATATACTTTGGCATTAACCTACACATTACTAGGTTTAGAGTAAAGGGCAGTGGAGCTACCAATATGTTTGAAAGCTGCCAATGGGAGTGATTTGTTTTGCTCCACTTAAAATATTCATCAGTTTCATATCTTTAATCAGAAATTTCTAATAACTTTATCTGACCGAATCTGAATTTTCTAGCCTATATGAAATAATGAAACCTTTCATTTACATTGGTAAATGTATAGATTTTACCCAGTAGAAACCTATATACCTTTAGTAGACAATGTAATATCAAAATAAAAAAAATTGTCAATAAGTTGGAGTATGAGCAAATAATGCAACATAATTTCACACTTTTTTTTTTACTAAACGTGACATCCTTGCCATTACCCACTGATTCATTCCAAGTCACTGCCAAACTTCCACACCACAAACTGAGAAACCACACCTAAGAATAGACCCCTAACTATTCATGCTTATAGAGTTATCATCCAACTCAATACAAAATATCAAACTTGGGGAAGAAAACCATAGATTGATAACAATTTAAGGAGAAAACTTTCTTCAGATTCTTTTATTTTTGGTGAACATTATTTTTTTTATATAGCCAGGTTTTCATTTGCTACCAATAATTTGATAGAAAATATTAAGGAATCATATGCTAATGTGTCTACTTAACAATAACAAAACAAGTCAGAAAATGTGGTTTAATTTTCCCCACAAAATCTGAGTCATACCTTAACTTGGTAACAATTGAGATTAGTGTTTCCATGGCTGCATAAAGTAGTTTTTCAAACTATATACACCACATGGATGGGGGGGGGGGGGGGTGCCAAGGGATTGGGCCTGCACTATCAATCCCCCCTTCCAAATCCAAGTTTTGTTGATATTTTATTATTACAGCCCCCCCCCCCCCAAAAAAAAATGCCTACATACCATTCCCTTACAACAAATTCATGCTAGAAAGTTTGCAATGCATTTTACATACATTGAGATGGTACTTTGCACAATCAGTTAGTTTTAAGAAGGAAAAAAAAAACAGATTGTGTACTCTAATATGGGGGTTTGCCGTTTTAGTGTTGTTTAAATGAAATAGTTCTGGAATACATTTGAAGATTGAAATATCTATTTCAGAGTTATGGCCAGAGAGAAAGAGGCACTGTAATTTAACTTGATGAATATGGCATGTTCAAAATGGATTAGACCCCATGTAGTCAGATTGCTTCATATCATATTCACATTATCTCTGCCTTAATACTAATAATACACAATATTGATAGCAACATATCAAAGACTTGTATGTTTAAGGAAGCCCACTTAAGACGATTAATTAAACTAATCATCAGCTCCTGAATTAGTCGCAGAGTGAGAGGCCCAGTGAGTGCAAGGAAGGTTTATGTTACATATGAAGGCGCCAAAAGGTTGTTAGTAACATTAGGTGGTTTCAAACCGCCTCGATCACAAGAATCCCCGTTAAATTACGAGAACATTTTTAGGCTAAAAAATACCCATTAATCATTCTTGTATTCAGACCACCCCGAAACATACACTTCGGGATAAATTCCTGAAGTTAGGAGCATACGCAGTATGGTCTAATAAGCAGGCAAGGCGCGAGATTCAAAACCACTAGCCCAGCAGCCACCCACGGCGCCGCACCCAACGACACGCTGGGCTAAAAGTTCCCGTAATTTGCTTTCACATCGCCAAAATACCTGCGACCTTGGAAAAATCCCCGCGAAAGTTCTCGTAATTTTGCCAAGTACCTACTATTTAGCGGGTATTTTCTTTCGGGGAAATTACGCGTAGTTTGCTTTCACATTACCAAAATACCTGCTATTTTCTGATCGGGGTAAATTTCCCGATCAGAGAATACCTGGAACTGACGAACTTCGAGGCGGTCTGAAACCACCTTTCCTCTCATGAGAAGGGTAAGGAAGGAAGTTCAACCTCGTTACTCACAGCACAGAGAAGTAATTAGGTCAAGGAGTGACAGGAGTCATCCGGTATGTTGGTAAGATGCTTGATGTTTCCCTTTAAGAAACAAGGTACGCAGTTTTCATTTAAAGGTCAATATAAACATGCTTTGACCCTCAAATTGACAACAATAAATTTTTTTTTAAATATGGATAACACAAGTTAAACTGAATGATAATAGCACAGTTTTTTTAATGAAGAGTTGCCAATTTGCATTTACAAAGGCTTTTTTTTTCTTTTTCATTACATTGTTAAGTTCAAGTGTGTAATGATTACTATAAGTTATATGGGAACAGCATTCTACACACTGTATATATCCAAGGGTTAAGAAACCATAACACTATACTCATTGAGTAAACTGTTGTAAAGTCATATTGTCAATGTTACTTAATATTCTTCTTAAATGAAAATGAAACCCTTGAAACAAGATAGCTTGTGCAAAAACAGAAAAATCAAAGAAACAGTTAAACCAAAGTTTGAGAAAAATTGAATGATAAGAATTGAATAATAAGAAAGTTATGAGCATTTGAAATTTAGATCATTATTGAAATGTACATCCTCCCATTGGCAATGCAACAAAGATGTGTGATGTAACATATATTTCAATTGAAATGCCTCTTTTATCACATCTATCAGTAGATCATGTATTCTTTTTGTAGGAGGGCATGTAATACAGATTTTCAAAGAATACATTATGGATAAAGAGTTTGTATCACCCTAAGAAAGAGCAAAAATATACTTTTTGGGGTATTTTATAGTCCATCAAAGGGAAAGTTGTTCACATGTGACATCAAAAATATTTGTCGCATTGCCATTAGGAGGATCTCCATACATTAGTGATCACAATATTCAAATGCTCACAATTTTCTCATTGTTTGTCCGATTTTTTCAAACTTGCTTTGATCTAATTCTTTGATTTTTCTGTTTCCACAAAAGCCAACTTGTTCCAAAGGTTTCATTCCCCTTTAAAGACCACACCACACAATGGTTGATTAAAGAGACAAATACGATTAAAGAAGCAAATTAAACCTTTCCTTGTCTATCTTTTAAGTTCTGTAGAAGCACCGATACATTTTTATTGAGCTATCATAACATTGTAAAAAAAAATACTTGTACATCTATATATTGTCATCATGTACTCATAACCAAGTGTTTTTTCAGCCAGCCTATTCTCATAACATGGCTGATATGTAAGCAAAGATTAATTTCCATTTTGGCAAATGAACAAGTTTACAGGTTTATTTATTTATTTTGAATGAATGATAGTACAACCATCTCCCTGGTAATGGAAAAAAAATAAACAAGGCAATCGTTTCCAAATTTTCAACACTATATCAATTTTTAAATGATTGATAGTATTTCATGTGGTCAAATAGTTTATATAAATGATCAAACTATGATAATTAAGTGTTTTTAAATGGACCCTTTCTCTATTAGCCAATTGTTTTAATTCTATTTTGCAGTATAAATTACGAATGGTTTCAAACAGTAATTGGCTAAATTGGAGCTTAAGGTATTGAGCATTCATGATATAGAACAGCTTCCATTGCAAAAATAAATGATTGCTTGTGGGGTTTAATTATTTGTAAGGGGGAATATCTTATCATCTATCTATTTATTTATTCAACATATTTATACGGTATAAAGAGAAATCTCATCAGCAAAACTGGTTTTCATAAGATGTCCTGTTAACTTCAGACAATATTATTTATTATAAATCATAATTTAGTGCTACTTTTTATTACTTCAATACAAACTTCTTCCTTTACTTGTAACAAATGATTCTGGTACTGACAGTCTATACAAAGTTTTCTACATTTTTTTTCTTCAAATTTCTAGTGAGTTGCTTGTTTAATATTAGTCTTTCTATAAAAAATTATATCATTTTCAGTAAGGAGTACCCCTTTAGAATCAAGGATGCTCATCAAACTTCTTTTCAACATCTATCCAGCTTTTTTTGTTCTTTCCCCCTTACTTCTCATTTAATTTCTTTGCTTTCTTTTTATTTCTCTATTTTCAAAGTCTCTTCTCATTTCGATATGAACAGATTTAAGAAACATTGCAAATCTAATGAAGGCCTAAGAAACAGTCAAATGGGCAAATCTCAAAGGTTCTTGATTATTTGTTGGCAGAAACGATTCTTTGTTTAATTGTTAAAGTTTGAGGATCATTCTGTCCTTGAAGGCACTCAGTAAGCTCTAAATCCACTGAAAACCTTTAAAACAAATCATGAAGCCTTTTGATTACCTTTATTTAAGTGTCTTCAAGAAGTTGAAATATTCAAAGGGGGTACAAACCAGTGTGGATCCAATATATTAAAGCTCACAATATAAATATCGACCTTAACCCTAAAAAGACTGGGCTATTTTGACACAAGACAGGCTAATTCAGCCCCCCCCCCCTGGTTCTTAGAATATGCAATCTTGACAAAAACGAGCACACATGGTACCCAAAGCATAATATAGGCAACTCATATCCTTGTAAAAATCTGATAATTAATTAATTATGCAAATGTATGCATGAATGTTTGCTCTCATTAACTAATTAAGGCCCCTTAAGTGTTGATCTTTTTTTACAGACTCATCATATTAATATTCCAATCTGACAATCATCTAGTGATGGTTGGATCTTTTTATTGGTTCCATGACATTTGGTGACAGTTATTGTAATTATTGCTCTAAATTCCACACAGTAATCAAGTGACCATCTTCAACCCTAGATTTAACACTATACCCTACCCTAAACCTAACATAAAACCCTATTTCAACTCTAACCCTAATCCTAACCCTACATCTTACACAAAATTATGCCCGGAGCAACTGTCGCAGGAGCAAATGTTGTGTCACCCTTTTTTGTCAGCTGTTAATTCTGTATGAATATTGAAATGAGATTATGTTCATATCTATCACCCCTCATTTGGTGTGTTTTCATATTTCTTTCAATACTTATTTTTATCAAAAAGATACCTATAAAGATTATATTCTGGGCTAAGAAAGTTCCCGTAGTTTGCTTTCACACAGCCAAAATACCTGCGACCTTGAAAAATCCCTGTGAAAGTTCTCGAAATTTAGCTGGTATTTTCTTATGGGGATATTATGCATAATTTTCTTTCACACTGCCAAAATTACCCGATATTTCGTATCGGGGTATATCATGGCAAATTTCACGATCAGAAAATACCTGGAACTGATAACACCTGGACTGGAGGAACCCCGGATCTATTAGGAAGACAATTTAATTAAGGCCAGTAAACCTTTATGAGAGGGAAATCACTAATATGCTTTTCACATTGTACTTTTTTTCCTTAACCCCGGGAAATTGGTGGGGCTAAGGGGGGGCCTTAGCCCCCCCAATTTCCCGGGGTTAAGCTTAGCCCACTTCGTTTTCACACTACGTTTTAACAAAGTGGGCTAGCACAGTAAATAGTACGGTACTATCTGGCCCTGCAAAAAAGCAGGGTTAGCCGGCTTATTGTGGTGCTAAGAGATGCAGTGTGAAACGAAACTGGGCTAAGGAAAAGTGGGGCTAAGCATTAGCCAATCACCGAAGTCGAAACTGCACGTTAATCACGCTCTGTATGGTAAAAATCATCAATATTCATGAGCTGTGGAATAGTCCGGGGTTAAGGCGTTAACCCCGGCTAAGCAGATAGTATGGGGTTAAGAAAGACAGTGTGAATCAAAAAAAGATAGTATGGGGTTAAGGAAATGCAATGTGAAAAGCATAAAATTGATATAAATGATGAAAAATTATGATGATTAATCTAAAGTCAAGAACAAGCTTGTATCATATAGTTGAAGTTTAAGTCTTCAAATATCAAATCAGTTACAGTAAAAAAGAATAAAGGTATTAGACGTTCCTAGCAGAATCTCCACACCTCCGTATCCATCAGCGAGACAATCTAATTTTATCATGGCATTTAACAGATGAATTCTATTTTCTAGTTGTCTATTCACTTACCAGCAGGTCAGAGTAAATAGATCAACTTAATTGGGCCATTAAAGACATACTTGGTATAATCTTCTCATTCCTTGACTGAAATAATCCTGATTATCCTATATACAAGTATTGTTGTCCAATATCCCTCTAGGTGGTTTCAGACCGCCTCGAAGTTCGCCAGTTCCAGGTATTCTCTGATCGGGAAATTTACCCCGATCAGAAAATACCAGGTATTTTGGCGTTGTGAAAGCAAACTACGCGTAATATCCCCGAAAGAAAATACCCGATAAATAGTAGGTACTTGGCGAAATTACGAGAACTTTCGCGGGGATTTTTCCAAGGTCGTGGGTATTTTGGCGGTCTGAAAGCAAATTACGGGAACTTTTAGCCCAGCGTGTCGTTGGGTGCGGCGCCGTGCATGGGTTGCTGCTGGGCTAGTGATTTTGAATTTCGCGCCTTGCTGCTTATCAGACCATACTGCGCATGCTCGTAACTTCAGGAACTTATCCCGAAGGGTATGTTTCAGGGCGGTGTGAATGCAGGAATAATTAATGGGTATTTTTCAGCCTAAAAAAGTTCTCGTAATTTAACGGGGATTCTTGTGATCGAGGCGGTTTGAAACCACCTAGTGGCTGATGCCCTTCCCAATTCTTAAGGCCCCATTCACACTACGACCAAGACACCATTCACACTATGACCAAAACCCTCATATAATTCCCCTTACACAATTAATGGTAACCAGCAATCAATGCAGGCCTTCATTCTCAATATTTTCAGGAGCAAGGCCACTTTCCTTTAGAGCAGCTCTGTATATTGTAGCACAAACAGGGATTTTTAAAATTATTTTTAAGGTGTAAAAAAAAAAAACATCAGAAGCAAATCAAAGGGGCATGGAAGCTAGTCAACAGGGAATTTAATACTATGGCTTTGTTAGCCTCAGAAAAATCCAAGCACTGCAGTGGCACATACCAGTAATAAAGTATACCAAAAAAATTACAATGCTATTAAACTTATTTCATCTTCAAATTTGCAGATTTATTAAATTTAAAAAGCATGAATATCAATTGTTATTTATTTTGGTAAAGATTTCACAAAATGCCTGTTCATAAAGTCTTCTTTACCAGAGCAGCATATAGCATACAATAAAAAAATGTTCTATTCAAAAGAGAATCAGAAAATTGTAAACTTTTTTTCTGAACAGTGAAGAAGTGCAAAAAATCATTTTTTTTTCAAATAGGTACCTTGTAGATGAAAATGCATGCCTTTCAAACCAAATAGGCCTATATAAGAAGTAAATTCACTACATCACTAGCTCTACTAACAATCATTAATTAAACAGTTCACAAACTCTTTATAGCCCCTTCTAAATCTACCATGATATTGAATAGGGCACTGGCCTTAAAACTTTTATGTTTCAAGGGGAAGACCAAGCAGTTGCCTATATTCCAGCACAGATGGGAAGAAAAAAAATGGGCATGAAATATACCAAAGCAAATAAAGGGGGAGGGGGCATTGATGCCAGTCAAGGTAACATCGATGGCCATGGCCTCCGATGGTCTTGAATTCAGCACAAAATTTATTTAAATTCAATCAGCTTTATTGCCCGACTCTTACGAAAAAGAAATATTACAATTGCTAATTCTTACTTGAAACTTGCCATCAGGTCCTATGAAATAGTACAAACTATTACCTCTTCATTGCTACTTTCCAAATGGCAATATAATTTCCTCCAGTAATAAAGCCTCCGCCATGCTAGTTAAATAGATACTTGTGTTATTGAAATTAATCCATTGCCAGCTGGGTGTATTACTTTGACAGATGTTACCAACAAAGAGATTAATAAAGACTCAGTATTGACTTTCAAACAATATTTCCATTGTAATAATGTCGATATTCATATTGATACTTTTTATGCTGGTAGTCAGACAAAACAATTTGTACACTAGTACCCTTTTTACAGACTTCTTGCAAAATAAAAAAAAAGAATAAATGCTAAATGATACAACTTTTATATTGTGTATATGTTCTGGAGTTCATTTTTCCAATTTGAAAATTTGATTATTTTGAATATTCTTGACAGTTGTTTTAGTAATCAATGTTCTATCTTTGAAGTAAATGTAAATAATCATGATGATAAAATGATTGGTATTGCAGGAGAAATCGCATCAAGACAAAGGAAGTTTGTCTTTCTAATTTAGAAGAGAATAAGAAAAGGAATAACTTGTTGAAATTCAAAATATAACTTACATTCTTTGAGTATCACTCTCTCGGTCTGGTCAAGCATCCAGTACTTGGGATAATATTCCAGACGTAATAGATCCAATTAAAGAAATCACCAGAGATAGAAGCATATCATCGTTAAAGAAGAAAAAGAGAGCCCTGGCTCAAATGATCCTCGGCTGACGAACAACCAGCACTGGACTGAGTGATCGGAATGAGTCACATACTGGCGATGATGAGCAGAGAGTGTGAGAACTGTGTAGCAGAGAGAGAGAGAGAGAGTGAGAGTTAGAGAGGGTTGGCAAGCGAGGAGATTCCAACGTTTTCAAGGGATATTGTTGTCATAAGGAAGAGAGGAATATAAGCAGTCAGTCAAGTGAAGAAAGACTAGACCTTTGGAGATTTGGGTAGGGAGTGATTAATATATGGGGGTGCATATGAACAAGTGACACCCCTCCCATATCAACTGTGTGTGGGGAGGGGCACTCTACCCCCTTGCCCCCATTAGATATGCTACGTTGTGTCATGGGGGAGGGGGCAGTTAGTCATGTTAAGAGATTCAGTCAATCAAGTTTGTGGGGACCAACAATTTGAAATTATACAAGTGGTGAATTATAAATTTCAGATAAGGGGGAGGGCCAAGTGTGACTTACGTATTCAACTGACTGAGTCATAAAGAATAAGATATGAATAATGTGTAATTCATTTAATTATCATTTTTACTTCTCCATTATCATTGAATATTCCCACTCTATCATTTTTTTCTTAAATTTTGAATCTTTTCATTATTGAGTGGGGGAGGGGGATTCATTCCCCAGAGTCCAGACACTGGAGTTGTCCTTCAGGATAGGGTAACATATGATGAAATTACCTCAACACTCTTTTGCAAGAACATTGCACTACGAATTGCACAATGAATCAAAATTACATTTTGTATTTCTGTGCATATATTTCTGGATAAACCAATCCATAGCGAGATATCGAGAACAATCACAGGTCACATTTCATGATTCAAACTAAGAAAGAAAGATATAATAGACAATCTTCTGAAGAAAGGTAAGAAGCGAGATCAAGCAAAGGCGAAATCGCTTCAAGTAAAGATTTGTAGAGTTTAAGCATGCAACCTCTTGTCGTATAGAGTATCCTCTTGAGTCTCCTTGCATGCATGGAGGAACCTGCTTTTCACACTGCATTTCCTTAACCCCGTACTATCCTTAACTCCAAACTATACTAACCCAATACTATCTTTTCTTTGTTTCACACTGTCTTTCTTAACCCGATACAAGTTGCTTAATGCCTTAAACCCGGACTTTTGCACAGCTCACGAATATTGATGATTTTGCCACACAGAGCGTGATTAACGTGCAATTTTGACTTCTGTGATTGGCTTATGCTTAGCACCACTTTTCCTTAGCCCGATTGGTTTCACACTGCAGTTCTTAGCACCGCAATAAGCTGGCTAACCCTGCTTTTTAGCAGGGCCAGATAGTACCGTACTATTACCGTGCTAGCCCACTTTGGTTAAACGTAGTGTGAAACCAAAGTGGGCTAGGCTTAACCCCGGGTAAATCTACATCCGGGGTCATTCTGCAAGGTGAGTTCAGTATCTTCAGTAAGATTAGGTTAGGACTTGAGTCACTCCCAACATACTATGGTTATTCTGGCATTGACCTTCACAACAAGTCTTTATAGGTATGATTGTTTTACCTCTGGTAATGTAAGGTAACGACTGATCAGAACGAAATGGTATAGACGTGACATTGTCCCCAAGTTAGTATAGATCCCCCCAGATTTACTCGGGGTTGCTCTAGAGGCCATTGCAGAAGAATTGCAATCTAATTCTCCTACAAAAGTCAAACTCAACTTCACTTCCAACCAATCAAAAGCATGCACTGGAAATTCCATATTAAAGGTCAAGTCCATCCCAGAAAAATGTTGATTTGAAAAATAGAGAAAAATCAAACGAGCATAATGCTGAAAATTTCATCAAAATCGGATGTAAAATAAGAAAGTTATGGCATTTTAAAGTTTCGCTTATTTTTCACAAAACATTGATATGCACAACTCAGTGACATATGCAAATGAGTCAGTCGATGATGTCTATCACTCACTATTTCTTTTGTTTTTCATTGTTTGAATTATACAATATTTCATTTTTTACAGATTTGACAATAAGGACCAAGTTGACTGAACGATATAATATTAAAGAATGCTAATTCCACATGTTCAGGGAGGAAGTAATCGTTGTTTCACATGACAATGAGGAGAAAATTAGAATATTTCATATAATAAAATACAAAAGAAATAGTGAGTGGATGATGTCATCAGTCTCCTCATTTGCATGCCGACCAGGATGTGCATATCACTGTTTTGTGAAATCAAGCAAAATTTTAAAATGTCACAACTTTCTTATTTTACATCCAATTTTGATGATATTTTCAGTGTTATGCTCGTTGGATTTTTTTTTTCTTTTTATTCAAATCAACTTTTTGTTGGGGTGGACTTGTCCTTTAATTTGAAACACAATTCCTTCTGCAATGGTCCTATGCAATAAGTCCTCATGTGGCTCATAACACAAAGCTTAGCAATCATTGGAGGAAAATGTCTTTACAATTGATTGCATTGACCACAATGAACAATCAATCATGAGAATCAAGCGTACAATCAATCGCTAACCTTTGTGCTACGGGACATTGGTGTGATTAGGGTATCAATCTTTTACAGGTAAGGTAATACGAAGGTTGATCTTTAAGGAAGGGTGGCGGTCGTGGCATTATCGGCTGAGAGTAATTGAAGGAGAGGTGAGGAAAAAACACAGGATGGATACCAAAAATTCTGACCTTTCACGAACTACTTGGAAAAGGTGCACTCCTAACAAACTACACTTTTTCAAATGCTTCAAAACTATTCATAACAACTGTTAAGTTTGTATTTTAAGAACACAAAAATCTCAGCTGGAACAAAAGCACAACTGCGTCTTGATACAAATTATTTTATGAGGCTCATTATATATGCCACATTTCATTGTTGGGCTTACTTTTTTCCTTTTGGTATATACTCTTGATATCATCATATGACATCAAGTACGTGAAACCGCAGATGAATTATATGCATTGGTCTAAGATTAGACCATCGTAATAATAAACCATGTGATATATATATATATATATATATATAATATATATGTCATATAAAAACTTTTCACTGAACATAAGCAAAACTTGACAAGTGTCTATACACAAACTTAATTGCGGCTTGATATACATATTAATAATTTTTATGATTTTTTTTTCCATATCAAGAATCCCAGAAGGCACAACCTACAAGTCTTTCTAAAATGAGCTCATGACAGGTAAATGTGTTGCATGTTAGACCATGTACGTCATGTAGGATCTCTACCCCCTGGTAACAAGGTGAAGTTTGTCTTAAACTAGGTTCCCTTGTTTACCTGTAGTATAACACCATCATTTATTATCATTTCCCCTCTCAAACAAGATTATTTCTTCATCATCATGGTACTCAAGGCAACCCCTCTGCCGTAATGGTTCTGACAGAACTGGCATTTGGGGTATGGCAAGTCGATTGCACGTCAATTTCTCTCCCACAACAAACACTTGCGTGCCGATAACATGGCGTCATGACAACGGTTCCAACGATGAAAGGGAATAGATGATGGGTAAAAGTTATGTGAATTTGTTTCCCATGAAATTTACATCTGGTATCCATAGAATGTGATCGTATTTGTTTAAATATTAGCATAGGCCTATTGCGTTTCTTTCAATATTGGTTTTAAAAAAATACAAATCCTGGAAAATCATTGATTGCGGTTACAGATTTGCAGTCAATGGGGAATTCAAAAATCATTTCTAGTCACCAAACTGTTTTCACAGAATCTTTTTTTAGGAGACAAAACAACATCTGTTTGTGAGGGTAAAGTTTGATCACCTTTGCCCTATTTTGAATCTTTCCATAAATCTACACCCATCATATAAGTTATTGAGAAACAAATTCAAAGATAGTTACTATGAAAAAGATATGCCAAATTTGCTTAGTTCCCTAAAAAGAGTTACTCAGAAGCTAAAGAAACATTTGAAATGATATCAATTTGAATTTCATCCACTTTAGTATCTTGTCATCTCTGTGGGCAGTTTTCCCAACCAATTGATCTATATTTAGGCGGCCCCGTGATATTTATTATATCTTCACGTAAAGACAGATAGGAAGTAGCCTTTCAGGGGTAATTAGCTCGTAATTTTTTCACCAAATTAGCTTCTTCTTTGCTGCCTTGATTGCACTTTATCATAAAGCCATGATTAGAACTATATTGACAGCAAAGAATTATTTTGATGAAGTAGAAAGCAAGATCAATTTGAATAATTGAATGCACAATCTATGTTTTTAGATACGTGGAAGTTTGTTATGGATAGGTTTCGTCGCTGGGTGATACAAAATTTACAAATTTAACACAACATGATACAGGCTTGCTCTTTAGAAATGTCAAGAAGACATGATATACTTTTGGCACAGGCAATACAAAAATTGTTTTACTTTGAGCAGAGGTTTCTTGCCAGGAAAATTAAGACAGCAATAATGAATTGAATTCCTCCATCATCCAAGGATCGCAGCCAAATGTAATTCCATTCACATGCCAGATGTGATGATAAAGCAAAAGAACTAGTAAACTTTTAAAATTTAAATAGGCGGTGCTGCACCAGCCCAAGTTTGCTGAATCTCGAGATTTTAGCCCGATCAGCCCTCATTGCGATTAATCTCGAGATTCAAGAGACCCCATCTCCACCGTATCGCAAGAAAAGCGAGTCGTGCTCCAGCGAGGCATCGATGCATTATGGTCTGATGCCATGAATAAAATAATCCAGAGTGCGTCTGCACCTGCGAATTAGCGGGATAATTCATAAATAGTGTGCTGTTTTGTAAATAATCCAGGTTTACTTGGGATTGCAATCTTAAGATTAATCCTGCGAACTAGCATAAATAATTGCGTCTCCATTACAAATAATCTTGAGATTATTCAGATCGGGATAATTTGCAAGATCAGAAATAGCCCGCTAATTTGAAAACTCTGGCTGGTGCAGAAGGCCCTAATGAACTGCTACTTGGTCAATTCAAATTGATCTAATGCCCACTCAAACCCCGTTCTCATTACGGTCCTAAAACTAGTTTACAGGAAAATAGTTTAGTGGAATCTAGTTTAATGTGTAATGAGCAGGCTCAAAGCAGTCTTGGAAGTGATCTTCCAAACCAGTTTGAAAACCGTCTCGCGATGTAGATTTCAAGATTGCTTTGCCTCGTTAAACTGGTTTTAGCATCAGTGAGGACACAACCGTTCTTTGGGAAACGATCTTCGCACATTCTGAGCGCACTACTCCACACACTGTGTGTAGAATGTCTAGGTTGCAGTTCAATGTTTGCGTGAAACATGTCACCCCACTGAAAGCGTTCCAGAAGCAACAAGACCACTTTACATGAAGTGGTTTTGAAAACCACTTTCGGGTGATCAAATTGGAATGCTAGCAAAGTGATCTTCCAAACTAGTTTCCTGATCCAGTTTTCAGTAAAAACTAGTTTTTTAAAGTATAATGAGAGCGGGGTCTGATAAAATTTTTGACAACAACCGCTTTGTGGAGTTAACTTGGGGCTCAATGTTAGCCTAAAGCCCTATTTCAATGTTCCATCTTATTTTACTATGCACATTCCAAATTTGTCATACCAAGCTAATCTAAAACCCCGTTTAAAGTCAATCTCATTATACAAACTGATATGAAGACTGGATATTAGACCATCTTATGATAAACAATGTATTAGATCAAAATGAGAGAAGATCAAATGGGTTTGTCACGGTGGGATGACATATTAGACTGAGTGATATATGGCAAAGGGTATTAGGCTGTGTTTATGCTTCCACTTTTCAGGCCAGAATCAGCATTTTCAAACGTGATTAGTCCAAAACACGGTTGCGTCCATGCTAACTTTCATTTAAACGACGTTTCAGAACGCCGATCGTAAACTTACAAAAAGGTGCATTTCTAAACGTCGTTTTACCAGAATCAGGCTTTCTGGGAAGTATAAACAGGACTGCAATCGTAAACGTGTTTAAATGACGTCATGTGGTACATGCTTTCGGTGAGATGAAAATCCAGTCGCTCCATGCAATTACCTAAAGATCGAGAATTGTTTGAAGTAAAAAATAATAGTCGACCATAACAACACTCGGAAAAAAACCTTTCGAAAAAAGGCACGCCCAATTTGACCTCACTTTCCTGCTCAACGAAAATTACGATGAGAAGCCAGCTGCAGATAGTGATTTTGCCTCTAAAAAATTAAGCATAAACAGCACCTCCAGAACCACGTTTGCGATCGTTGTTTTGAAACGACATTTGAAAACGCTGATTCTGTCTATGCAGTGGAATCATAAACACACCCTAGGACCAAGTGATGAATGGACCAAACACAAGTACAGACCAAACTGATTGTCATCCAAAGGGGTTGTTCATGGTGGCATTATACAATTATGGAATTAGACCAACTGGTAATTGACCAGGTGGCTATAGGCATCCCATCTCACCTTGGGGTGTATCTGAGAGAAGATTGGAGCTGACATAAGAATGCATTAATCACCAATCACACCAGCATGAGGACCATAGCAGCAGGGGTTGAGAAGATAAATTAGAAGGAGCAGAGTTTGGTAGACAAATGCAATAATTAATCAGAGGGTACTTTCAGGCCCTCCTTAGAAAGAAAATATCTGGTATTCTCGGATAGGGAAATCATCCATGATAATCTAACCCAATCAGATAATTACATGTACAAGTATTTTTGCCCAAGTGAAAGCAATTAACTTGTAATATCTAATATTCCTGAATGAATATACATAAAAATAAACAATTTCAAAATCATGAGAACACTCGATTTCTCTGACTAATTTCTTTCACTCTCAACCCCCCCCTTCTTAGTCTATCCTCCCCCCCTTTCTTGCACTCTTTCTGCCCCGACATCTTCCGTCTCACAAATCTAACTCATCCTCTTTTGTCTTTCTTCCTAGATCTCTTCAATGTCAATGCAAACCAGAGATTAAGGAGTCATCTCAACAGCTGACACACAGCGCAAATATACGCCGATTAACGTTCATCTGATCTGACCAAACCGTGAAAGTCTGGGAGGTTTTCAACAGCTGAGCTAACGACAATCCCTGATTAAATCACAGCCTTCCACTGGTTTGACTCGATCTTGGTTCCTGTTTGTGATTACTCTGAAAGAGTGATCCTTCCACTTCTTATGAATGAATGAATGAATGTTGTCTGAAATATGCAGAGCATTTCATGAAACAAACAGCCAGTAATTTTCCCCGACTATTGTTATAATCTACTGCAAATACTTGCATCTGATTGGCCGAGACCTAATCAGTCAGTGAAAATCACTGAAAAGTTTTTCATGAAAAGCTCCCTGTACATCGATGTAACCACCTTGACCTTCCCCCACACACACACCCACACCCACACACAAGAGTGGAACACAAAGATCTGGGCCCCATCTTACAAAGAGTTGTGATTGATCCGATCAACCACAACTATGGAAAGCCAACAATGTCAACATCTAAGCTAATAGTAACTAAGCTTTGTTAAAATTGAGTCAGAGTCAGAGATAACAGACACTTTCCATTTTTGTATTTTGATGACATCATTCCCTTCCAAAAGTATCATAATCTTTATTTTCCCCTTAAAATCTTCTGAAATTTTTAGTAACTTGTTTCTGCTTCTCCATGTATTTCTCAAATAGTTGACGTAGTCCTGTTATTAAGTTGGTTCTGGGCTGCGTTTATGCGACCTCAAGCCAGAATCATGATTTGAATCATGATTTGAATCATGATTCAAAACACAAACATGAATCACGATATCACAGAATCAGCGTTTAGACGACCGTCATTCCAATGCTGTTTCTCCTCAGATTCGGGCCAATCCAGTGCGCATCACTAGTGCGCAGTTTGACAGAGGAAGTTTTTCGCACGTGTTTCGGCTCTCGAAAAATCTTTTGCTTCCAGAATTCAACCTAATTTTGTTTACTTCTATCATATAGGGTCCATATGCTTCTATTCATCTTGTTAGTTAATCCAAAATGGTGTTCGGAAGTGAATTTCAGCGTAGATCCAATTTAATATTGACACTCTATACTCATCATTGTCTCCAGTTAATTCATTTACTAGAACTTGAAGTTGAAGACATGACCAAAAAATGAAAAGTAGTGGACGATGCGAAGACCAACACAGAACTTGAACATGACAAGAAATGCATGCAGAGTAATCATGTACATACAATGAGCATAAGCTTGGCAAGAGTCAAACCGAAAGCCGTAGCCCGACGACACAGTCATATAATCATGATTCAAATCACGATATCGTTTATTCGAACATTTTCGTACGTGATTCTGCAGAAACGTCTTTCCAAACGCCCCTTTTTTCGTGTTTCATGTTTGTGATTCTAATCATGATTATATTCAATTTCGACTAAACGCAATCGTGATTCTGCAGAATCATGATTTGAATCATGATTCAGATCATGATTCTAGGGTGAAAAAGTGGCGGATAAACGCACCCCTAATTAGAGCAGAAAACTTGAAAATAGAGTAATGAAAGGTTCCATGAAAATATTTCAGTTTTGAATTCTAAAAATTGTTGTCACCCTCACATGTCTCACCACATAAAATTCAATAAATTACATTTTTTTTAATGTTTCACGATGACTAGAATTTTTAATTAATTCTGATATGTTTGATTAAGTGTAAATGCACAGAATATAAAAAATTGCAATTCATAGAATTTCAATAACTTGTGTGGGGTAGTTTACATGCATATGAGTCGCAATATTGAATGTTCAAAACTCTGTTTTAATGTTGCTTTCATTTTGGATGAACAGGACTGGCCCTTTAATTAAAAGAAAAGTAAAAGAAGCAAAAGAAGAATGGATGTTGTATCCATCCTTCATCTCCCAATCAAGTACCTGTTGTAGGTTTTTGTCACCCAACCCTCTACAAGCCGCAGGCTACCTGGCTCATCAAGATCATACAAACTCTATTCACACATGTGTTTCAATCCTCTTCTCCCATCACAGGGGTCTTGCATTTAAAGAGTTAAGTCTTGCTAAATTTCAAGCTTAAGGCACTAAATTTTCAAAAATGCAGAAAATTTCATAAAAAACTGATATGAAATAAGAAAGTTATAACATTATTAATGTTTTGCCTAATTACACAGTACAGTTGTACAATTTATGCACATCCTGATCTGTATGCAAATTATGAACCTATGACATAGCCCACTCATCAATATTTCTTGTGTTTTATTGTATGAAATGTGAAATTTTAAATAAATTTCCTCTTTGACATATGAAACAATATTTGGTTCCCCCATAAAATTACAAATTTCATGACCTCTTTTTTATTCAATGAAGTGCTTCCATATTGTCAGATTTGCAAAATAATGAAATATTTATGTTAGTGAAACATACATTTACTGTAACAGGTCATATAGTACCCTGTAGTTTATTCATTGAGAATATGTCAAGTCTATCTAATGATTACTTTTGTCTATATGATTCAACAATAAAAAGGTGACTAATGAAGAAAAAGTAGAGTTTAAAGTACCATATGAAAGCTCTTGAAGTGTGGTTTGTTTGGATGGCATCATTATCTCCCGTGGAAGTTACTAGATAGCGATTTGAGGATAGAATATCTCTGAGAAAATTGTTTCTTGACATGAATACCTTGAAATAAAAAACAAAACAAAGAGAGTTACTTTCAGCTCAACTAAAAAGAAAGGCAAGGATTATTTAGGGGTGATGGAAAAAAATGATTTGTCTGCTATCAAAAGTTGTGAAATAACTCCAAGAACATAGTGATATACCGTGGGTTCACAGTGTATTCACTTAGTACTCAGTGAACATGTAATTCAAAATGATTTAACACTGTGTGGACACCTCTACTGTGGAGTGTTCACAGTGTTTACATATACTGGACTTTGTGAAAATGAGATTCA
This sequence comes from Lytechinus pictus, assembly GCF_037042905.1. Taxonomy (NCBI): domain Eukaryota; kingdom Metazoa; phylum Echinodermata; class Echinoidea; order Temnopleuroida; family Toxopneustidae; genus Lytechinus; species Lytechinus pictus. Next base: position 27,212,037 of record NC_087258.1, on the reverse strand, counting down.
ACATTTGAGCAGGGTAAAGATTAAACATTGTAGTCCACACAAGGTGGGAAACTGTATTCTTTCCAGGAATAATAATACACATGAATCCTAAAGAGACACCTCTAGAATGAGCACATTAACAGTGTGTCCACCCGGTAGACTATGTGAATATGATATAAACATTGATAAACTTTGAGCATTCTCAGAGTGTGAAGATGATATCACAGTTGTGTACACACTGTGAATAATACACTTTGGGGACACTGTGTGTCTTTCCAACAAAATACACCTAAAACACAGAGAAACAATCTGGTAATGAATTAATGCCTTCCAATAAAGGGACTATGTTCAATGCTGGCCATACTTACACATTACTATAATAGGCATTAATTCATCAATTAAGGTAAATGGTCAATTGCAAGGCTATCATGTGATCTATCTCCAAGCCAAAAACAATGTTGCAATTCGACAGCTGGATTAGAAAGACTATATTTTCTACTAAAAAAATAAACGTGATTTAGAAGATATACTGATCCACTGTAATTGATAGGAATTAGAATCATAAATTTGCAAATATTCAGGATCCAGAGTTTGATTGGTCGCTAAACACAGCTCATTAGGATTTATTTCAAATCCATGTAATCTGGGGGGCGTTTCATCAATATTTTCGTCCAACAAGTTGTCAGATCTGACAACTTTCATGGATTCTGATTGGTTGAGAAGCACTGTTACTATAGTAACTGTCGGATAAAACAGGACTTGTCGGATAGAACGTCTGACAAGTCCTTTCATGAAACGCTCCCCTGGAGTGTTTCTGGTGTTCATCAAAAAATATGTGAACGAGAAGGGCTTTTACCCTGTGTATCGCAACAAGCCGCGGCCGGTCCCGAGTGCTATTGAACAAATCTTCAGAATTGACGGAGGCAGAGTAACTCAAAGAAGAATAAAATTGAAAATGTTCTCCACAGAAATACTGCATGGCATGCTTTTCCATTCTGCATGACATCAGGATAAGTACAGATAAACACAAAAATTATCTAGGTGGGTGTTTCATAAAGCTGTTCGTAAGTTAAGAGCGACTTTAAGAACGACTGGTGATCCTTTCTTGTGGTCAATGGTATATTGAATTGGCGATGGTTTAGCGCGTAAGAAAGGTTCATCAGTCGTTCTTAAAGTCGCCCTTAACTTACGAACAGCTTTGTGAAACACCCACCTGGAACAATAAACTTTGGTCTATCGCAAAACTGATGGTGGTTACCTAGCAACAATTCCTAGCAAATAGAAGATACTCCTCCCAAACGACCAATTCATCAACCCATTACCACCTACTTTGACAAGACCAAGAGTAATGATAGTCTTATACCATTCAAGTTTCATTTGTCTGTACCAAGCTGATAATCACTGTTATAATGTAGTCTGCATGCACAGACCCTGATTGAAACTTTGATCAAGTGGGTCTCCACACAAAGACTAGCACACACAAAACTTGCTCAGTACACAAGGCATTAAGAGGTTGCACATTGAGACCCTTAACTCGAGTGAAGGGTATGTACAGCAGACTATTAAAATGCTCAAGGTTGTTTGATTTTTGGTATCAATAATCAATTTTTTATTCATTCACTCCATTTATGCAAGAGGACAAAATAAATTACAAATATGAATGTTATAAAATGTAAAGAATAATAATAGAAATGAACAGGATTTATAAAGAATAAAATTGTCAAAGGCAGGACTTTTCTAAGCCAGAGTTAGAGAATCAATTTTCAATGTAAAAACCATCATGAATACTTTAAAGGAGAATGAAACTCTTGGAGCAAGTTAGCTTATGTGAAAGCAGAAAAATCAAAGAATAAGATCAACAAAAGTTTGAGTAAAATAGGACTAGCAATAGAAGAGTTATGAGCATTTGAATGTCGAGATCACTAATGCTATGGAGATCCTCATATTGGCAATGCGACCAAGATCTATGATGTCACAGATGAACAACTCTCCCCTTTTGGACACTGAAAATATACCCCAAAACATCTCTTTTTACTCATTCTAATCATATGACAAACGATTCATCAATGATATAATGTTGTGAAACCTCTGTACTTGTCCTCTCATAAAGAGAACACCTCACCTTGTGATAGACTCTATAAAAGTGAGAATATAAGTGAAATAAGTACTAAAGTAATGAGGGAGTTGTACGTGTGTGACATCACAGATCTTGGTCGCATTGCCAATGGGAGGATCAACATGGCATTAGTGATCTCAATATTCAAATGCTCATAACTTTCTTATTATTCATTCAATCTTCCTCAAACTTTCAACAATATGTTTCTTTGATTTTTCTCTTTGATATGGATTCAGCTGGTTTCAAGGGTTTCATTCTCCTTTAAAGATGCTGAACACAGTCAAATCTTATATAGAATGGGTAGGGGTTCCCATAAACTGCCTCCTAAACTGCTGGAAAGAACAGTGTCACACAGTGTGATCACAGTGTGTTCATGTTTTTAACTATGCGAAAATAATATTCACACTGGTAAAATGCTCAAATTCAACAGTGTGGAGATATTTTCACAGTGTAGAACCTCAACAGTGTGACTGTACACAGCATGTTTACATTGTGAACTATGTGAAAATAATATTCACACTGTGAAAATGCTCAAATTCAACAGTGTGGAGATATTTTCACACTGTGGACACCTCGACAGTGTAACTGTTCACAGCGTGTTCACATTGTGAACTATGTGAAAATATTATTCACACTGTTAAATTGCTCAAATTCAACCGTTTGGAGATAGACACTGTGGACACCTTGATAGTGTGACTGTACACACCGTGATCACTTTATGACCTATGTGAAGATATCATTCACACTTGTAAAATGCTCAATTTCAATAGTGTGAACATATTTTCACAGTGTGGACACCTCAACAGTGTGACTGTACACAGCGTGTTCACATGGTTCACTATGTGATTCACAATGTGATTAACACTGTTGAAATTGCTCAAATCCAACAGTGTGAAGATATTTTCAGTGTGGACACCTAGACAGTGTGACTGTTCACTGGGTTCACTATGTGAGTATGTGATTCACACTGTTGAAATGCTCAAATTCATGTGCGAAGATATTTTTACACTGTGGACACCTCAACAGTGTGACTGTTCAGTGTGTTCACATGGTCGACTATGTGAATATGATTCATGCTGTTGAAATGATCAAATTCAACAATGTGACGATATTTTCAGTGTGGACACCTGGACAGTGTGAATGTACACAGCGTGTTTACATGGTCGACTGCATGAATGTGATTCAAACTGTTGAAATGTGAAGGTGATTTCATATTATGTTCCACAGTGTGAACACTACGTGGTGCACATTGCAACAAGGAATACTGAACAAATGTGTGTGTTTCACATGTGAACACACCCATTGAATGTTTAGACAGGCTTTAAATCGCTGGAAGACAAGCGGTGAATCATCGCGGGTATGCTGTAGCTAAAAATAATCTCTTCATTGGGTTATCATCACAAAGCCTCAAATATGAACAGCCCCTGGGCCTCTTACCTAGCTCACAGTCACACACAACATGAACTGGTCTTTATTGAAGGGGGAGGGGGAACCAGGGAGGGGGAAGGGTGGACGTTCTATGAATGGCACATTCAAAGTTCATCCTGTCAAGCTAAAATGAATTTACATTTAGCCAATATTGGTATTCTTAATTTTTTTTAAGCATGGAAACTTGAAAATTAGAACCTCCAATATGAAGACAAATCATTGTGCTTTCCTTCGTTATAAACAAACATTGCGACTGAGTCCATTTACAAAACTGATTGATTTCCATCGCTAAGATTGATTGAATCAATCACAATTCTTTGTGAGACTGGGCCTTGCTCACGATCCAATGTCAATGAGCTCGAGTCCATTACATACAGGTATCTTGTAGTCCCTCAATATGCCTTTCTAAAAGAGGCCATGTTTCCTATGATTGAAGCTAACCTATGCCAATATTTCATAAATTTGATATTCTCAATTAGTCATAATATATATCCCCTTACCTTGAGCAGTTATGAATTGAGCATGCCTTTTAGTGGCCTCAATTCATTCAGGAAAAGTAAAATTGTTAAAATCTATTGTATTTTTGTATGTTGTTACACAAGAAAAAATGAAATACAACTAGACAGAAATCACTCTGAATAAAAAAGGAGGAATCTACATACCTATCTGAAAGGGTGTAAAAACAATGATCTTGTAACTTTTGTCAGACCAAGACTACTTTTGAGCCCTGGTGGTGTTTCACAAACATTTGAGTCTGAATTAAATTTATTCTGATAAATGCTGATGAGAACAATTTAAAACTCTTTTTTTTTTAACCATCTCACGGGTAGATCCCGGTACCTTAAAAGGTGTGTTTGGAGGCATGTTAATGATCAGTTGGTAGAGCAGTGGTTTTGTGATGGTTCAATTCCCACTTGGTATGCTATGCCCTTTGAAAAGGCATTTATCTTCATTACCAAGTCCTTTGGAGAGGACCTTATGCCTTCAGTACTCTGGTTGCTTGCTTACAATCATGCTTTCTCAGCAATCTGGTAAGAAAACAACACCCCCATATCAATGTAACATACATGTAGCGATTGCAAGATCGATATTAACAACATAAACTGTACATTCAGTTTTCATTATGACAATCATGTATATTCAACAGTAATACTATAGAAAAGCAAAAAGTAAATACCACCATAGTCCGAATCGATCAATAGCTAATATTCTTACCAATCCGAAAAAATTATTGGCGAGTCAGGATGACCATTCCATCATTGCTGTTTATTTTCCAATTGTGGGCATTATCAGGGTAAAATGCATGTTTCTGCTTTCCTGGCCAGAGCGTTGTCTGATCAGGTTTCATAATAAACTATTCAAGGGTCTGCTTCCCATCAGGAAATGAAACTAGCAATACAACAATTAAAAACCTGTTCACACTGCCTCTCGGATGTGAACCGGTCCACTCTACAGTCATCAATCTGATCATTTGTTATAAATCAAGATCAGCTATGGTAAATGGCCAGCCAAAGACTGGTTTTTGTTCATCCCTGACAGAGCTCTGGATTTAATTTGTCAAATTACTATTTTTTTTTTTAGATTTAGAAATACATGTAATCTTTAGGGTTCAAATCTGGTCAAGAGTTCAACTTGTCACTAACCATACCCGATCTGGTGGGTGTTTCATAAAGCTGTTCGTAAGTTAAGAGCGACTTTTAGAACGACTGGTGATCCTTTCTTTGATGGTTTAGCACGTAAGAAAGGATCACCAGTCGTTCTTAAAGTCGCTCTTAACTTACGAACAGCTTTATGAAACGGCCCCCTGGATTTAATTCAAATCCATGAAATTCACAGTATGTTGTGCACAACCTCTTTGCATAGAAAACAGGCTTGCGGATGTACTGTGTACAAACTTGAAAATTAATTATGCATCTGCATCAATATTATGTTTACTGATCTAAATTCTGATCTAAATTCTGATCTAAACCCCGTTAAGACGCACTGGCTGAATATATATGTATTTGATTTGTACCTTTTTAAAGGTATACTGCCTAGTTTGAATTTTTTCATTCTTCGCTCCCCCCCCCCCCCCCCCTTCTATTTCACATTTGTCCACTTTCCCTCACATTCTTTACCCCGCGATTTTCCGCTAATCTTTGGCTTTTCCTTTGTAGTCTGATTATTTTTTTGTGTCCGATCTCCTTGATTACCAATTTCATAATTACTTTCAGGAACCTGCAGACATTACAAGCTCTGCTTTTTATGCAGGTTCCTTCATATTTCACTTTATTTACTGCTATTATACATGTTATATTTTGTATTTTGTACGTAATCAAATGTATTTCTCAATTTTATTATGTTATTATTTTGCTATCTTGTGAAGTATGAAAATAAATTCAATTCAATTCAATTCAATAAATTCATCATCATGTTATTGTCACATACTGATGATGATATGCAATTTGAAAGGATAATATATATGCAAGGGTTCCTCTAATTCACAAGGATTCTATCAAATCAATTTTACTGACAGGGCCTGAAAAAGAAGCAAAAACAAATTATAGCATCATTTGTACTTTACAAAACCTTGAAAGCTGAGCAGGACTTGAAGTCAAGCTAAAGCCTACCAGTTACCATCCAAGGGTGAAATAATTATCTGTTTATACACACATACAGTGTACTTTCATGGCCTTTGTTACCCCGTTTGTTACATAACATATAAACTGAATACAATCTACAAAGCCAAGATACCAGTCGCTCTTGAACCAAGGACAAAATCATTTTTTTACTACTAGCTGCACATACAAATTAAAATATCACATAATAGAGTTTTTATTGACAAATGCAGGCACACATGTATTTTATAAGGGACAGGCAAAGATGAAAAAGCAATGAATAAAACAATAGCACAATGAGCACGGAAGTAATTAGGTCAAGATTTTATCATCTCTGTAAACAATACTTTTAATGGTGCACCCAACAAGAAAAAAAAACATAACATTTTTTATTATAAATCACCAATGTAAGTTTTTAAAAATCACTTTTCCTTGCCCTGGGGTAGGCATTCATAATTGGGTGTATTTACAACTGTCATCATTGACTGCAGAAAATATTCTAAATCTTACCAAAATAGTCACGTATATCTAGACTGAAAAATCTGTCTGTTTTTGAGGACCTTTTTAAAATATTACGTCGGTGATTTTACTAACTGGCTCAAACCTCAGCTGGTCTCCAAAACATGATTTTGAGATAGTCGCGTTCAAAGTTTGGATGTTTTTCAAACGCTCATAACTTCGCGCTTTGAAAGAAACCAGATCAATGTTTTATACCAATTTAAAGCATACATTCTATTCTATTGTAATATACAAAATTTTGTCTGCAATTCGTATTTATTCATTCAATATTTCAAATGAAGAGCTTGTATGCATTTCAGAAGCAGCTAATTTCAACCCAAAACAGGGGGTTTGAGCCAGTTCGTAAAATCACATGCACTGTTTTTAGCGGCACAAACCACGGTTTGAGCCAGTTCGTAAAATCATTCACGCTATGTGCATGTTTTTTTAGAGGCACAAACCCTGCGCAAACCACATACGCGCCGCATCTAGATCGGGTCTTTGACCTGTGCGCCCCATTCCATAGACTTTACAGTACACAAAAAATGGTTTGAGCCAGTTTATAAAATCAAAGGAGGGGGTTGAGCTGGTTTTTAACAATATTGAATATGCCCTTATTATCAAAATTACATGAATTTTGATCTGAAATTTAGCAAATCAATAGAGTAAATTCAGAATATGCAAAAAATAAATTTAGAAAATTTGACCAATAATTAGGTTTTAGCCAGTTCGTAAAATCACAGACGATTTGAGGGAGAGATGCTGTGAAGCCAGCCAAAGTCTCAGCAGAACATATCCAGACTGAAATTGACAGATTTTCGGGTCGACAAGCTACTCTACCAAAATGAACAGAGATGAACCAAGGACAGACTGAAACATCAGTGACCATTGGATCCTAATGCATAACATAATGTAATAGATAACTTTTTCATACCAGACTTGTCCCCAGTTCATATTTTGAAGACAAAGGAACTGTTTCAGAGAATGCTAGAGCAATATATATCACAACAAAAAATGAATAAACATGCTACAATAAAAAGCAAAATTTTGAATATCCAGAACCTACCTCAATAATGTACAATGTAAGTGAAGACAATGATCAAAGCTCAAATATTCCCACAAACTTCAAATTTTAACTCCACAGCTGTCCAAAAGGCATCAGTTCTCTAACTGCCAAGATAAATTCCCTCCGTTTAGCGTAAATTGTGAGTGGATTTAATGATCCATTAGAACGACTATCCATAAATTTCAGCTCGTAACAGTTTCCCCCGACCACTCATTCTTTCATCCATTTCCATCACTTTTCCTAATGAATGGCAGAAATATACTGGTAGATCACCTCCGATTACTCCAGCGGCGGTGGTCTCCACTCATTCGTACTATTTTTTTTTCTCAAAAAGGCGGCACGTGCTGGCTAGCAGACGAGAATTGAACACATTATTCACCATCACGATTGAATGAAGAAGTATGGGAAGGTGACTAGTCTGTGATCTCAGACCTATTTCATACTTTGTTTTTGTCCTGACAACATAAATCAAATCTAACCACAAGTTTTATTGTATAATGACTTTGATGATTCATAATGTTATTTTCCAAATGAATATTTACACAATACAATTTCATCTGAAAGTGTTTATATTAATGAGAGGTATTATTGTATTGTGGGAAATCATGACTCAACTATTAATGAAAATAAGATGTAAATAAATCAAAATGACAAAAATTGTATTCTAGTATAATACCAGTGCCCTTTTGCATAAAAGTTACAAAAAAATTCCACATGTGGGAATTATCAATCACAAAGTACTTATAACTTTTACACAAGGGGTATATGTATATTTTGAATTTTAATTACTATCAGTTGACACTTTGATCTGAAGAGCATAATAAACTACTACAACAAAAGGAACATTTCATTCTTTGTGAAAGGGATGTATAAATCCAACGATGCCTGAGGTAACAGTTGATAAAGCATGTGAAAAGTGCAAAGATGAATTCACAACAATACCTCTTATAAATTAGTCATGTACTCATTCAAATTAGTCATAACACATTTGATATTTGCTTTTTTCCAAAATAATTATGTTTTTAAATCACATTTCCCATTAGACTATTGTCAGCAAGTCACCACACTCTTAAAGCTGAAATCCAGTTTTCAATTTCTTGCAGATACACGATGCTGACTGCTAAGTACTAAGTAGCAAGACAAATGAAATTTAAAGTAGGTTTAATATCTCTTTTCTGGGGTAGAATTCAAGTTTTAAAACATGTTTCAGGATATTTATGGCAAATTATGATAGAATCGCATTGAATATGGGGCTCAATATAAATGTATATTGCCACCCAAATTCAAAATTGAAACAAAATTCACCAAGTCTCATGAGTAGAATACTGTGGATATTACAAATCTTTAGCACTTTTAAAGTCAGACAACTCAATTTTCCAATAGTTTTAGACCATTTTGAGGACTCATTATGCTACTAATATTGTATTGAGCTTTAAGCTTCATTATTTCAATTTACATAGAGTACACACTAGTAATGGTGTGAAATTCCATTTTCTCACAAAACAGATTCTTATTTAGAATCTTCTCAACTGAAACTTATGAAATATGTTTGTTTGCATTTTTTCTGAATTTATGGTAGCCCATCTATACCGGTAATCAAAAGTATCAATTTCATGGGAGTTAAATGCTGGAATACACATATCTCAAAAATCATGATCATAAATAGTATGTGGATTTATATTACGTTTTTTTGCCAGAGGATACTGCTATCATTACCCTGGCTTTAGCTCGGGCTACCGAAAAGCTTTTATATACTTCTTAAAAACAACAGAGACAAAAATAGAATGACATTATGACACATATGTTGGAACATAAATGAAAAAGGAAAGGGATATACTGTAACCCCCCTCTTTCAATCAAATGTTGTCCTTGGTAAAGTATTAATGATATGGAACCCATTCCATTCCATTTTTACAAAAAGTGTATTGGCCATTATATTCCATCCTTTGATTCTGTGCAGTAATTTTGAATTTGGCTATTGAAGGGATTATTTTTATATGGTAATGCTATTTTCTTTCTTTACAATTATGCCCTTTGAATCCACGTCACATGGATTTTGTGAACATATATCAACAATCATTTGTTGACAGAGAATTTCACCCTGAACATTTGCTTGATTGCAAGCATGACAAGTAGTTTTCTATCACATCCCCCAATAAAAAAAAACTCAGATTGAAGTGAATAATAATAATAAAATTGAGGGTCCTCTTCTTTAAGTTTGCAAGTTTGATTGTTAATTTTACCCAGATCGTGTCTGTGATGCAATACTAGTATTACTAAATGATACACTCTTTCAACTTTTAAATTTGATTTTAAATTCAAACTTCAATATAAATAATCTTTGGATTTATCAAAGGTTTTAAGGATCGATGTCCGCAAATATTTCACCACATTTTAAAAGGGTAAGAGATCTTCAGTTTCATAGAATTTCATGAGAATCTCTTAATTGTCAAGGTCTTGTGTCATCTAGCTCGTAGGCAGGATACTGGATAATCATATGACAAGAAGCATCAAGAAAAGAACATCTACAACTTCTTGTGGTTAGCAGATCAAACGGATCAAACACAAAACAAAATCAAGAATAAAATACAGGTATTCATTTAATATTGAATATAGTCTAAACTAAAGATTTCAATTTTAAACTAAAGATGTCAATTTTACAATCATAATTCAGATAGAAATTAAAAGAAGGTGAATGTATGAGAAATTGTTAACAATCCTCTAAAAAGCAATGTTAAACAAGTCAACATTACAACTGTATAATGAGAGCAGTATAAATAAAGGCAAAATATTCTCCTTTCTTGTGAGTCGATAGAAATTCTCATTTAAACAGAAATAATAAAGACCAAAGAGTAAATGTAGCTCTTTATAACCACATTATTTGATTTTCTCACGGATCCAGGCCATTAATAATAATACATACATGTAGGTGGCAAAGGAACAGTTATAAATGACCTTGGAAGGGAGTGTTTTGGCAAATGCCCAAGTTTAATTGTAAATAAATTGTGGCAGAACATTCTTCATGTTACAGCATTATAAACTTTAATTGTCTAAGAAAGTCTAAACATTTCAAGGTTGCCTCATTGATAAAGCTTGAGAAAATTTGGATTGATTTTGACTAAAATAATAAACAAGAGTTTTGGAGCAAATAATTGAAGATCCATCCTGTTAAAATTTTATTATTTTACTTCCTCTCTTTTGAATATTAGTTTGATTTGTGAATGTATTCTTCTTATCATTATTTTAAATCAAATTAATTCAAATTATTGATATGTTAGTTACAGACCCAAGAAGTACACACTTTATGCTGCTTTTGACACCTTCACATATATACAATATGGCTTTAATTAAAGTAATTTTGGAGGAACATTCTTTCAGTGGCAATACAATTAAATTTACTTGAATTAAATAAGTGCACAGAAAAGCTAAACTTAGAAGCATGTTAATGGAATAATTTCCAATTCTCTTTGGAGAGGGAAGATTATAAATTCAATCATTTGTACAGCGTGTCTCTAAAAAAAGTAAACCCAACTTCAATGGCAAATTTTCAGAAAACTAAAAAATATTTACACATTATTTTTTCATGGTTAGATAGTCCAATAAGTCCTCTGTCCAATTATATCACTTAGGTTATCTAACTCTTATGCATGACTGAGCATGATTCAACTTAGTGAACTGGTGTCAAATCATTACTGTGGCAAGTTATTTCTTGTTATTGTCATGCATTCAAGGCCTATTTGAAGTTAAATGTTTGTCACATGTTATGCCTATGATTAAATCATCACTGTGGCAAGTTATTTCTTGCTATTGTCATGCATTCAAGGCCTATTTGAAGTTAAATTTTGGTCACATGTTAGGCCTATAATTTCATAACAACTTCAGCAAAGGTTGTTCCTAACACAGGCACACTTCACATGCTTTCCAAACATGGTACAGTTGACAATTGAGCAGAGAGTATTCCTGGTAACTCAATACCAGGAAACAAGAAGTTTCATGGAAGTTCAAGAGGCTTTTCGGGTGCAGTTCCCCGAGAGGCAGCCTCCAACAAAAGGGCAATCTGGTACAATGTGAGAAAGTATGCTGATCACGGAACCACTGAGTTTAACTTCAAATAGGCCTTGAATGCATGAAAATAACAAGAAATAACTTGCCACAGTGATGATTTGACACCAGTTCACTAAGTTAAATCATGCTCAGTCATGCATGAGAGTTAGATAACCTAAGTGATGTAATTGGACAGAGGACTTATTGGACTATCTAACCATGAAAAAATAATGTGTAAATATTTTTTAGTTTTCTGAAAATTTGCCGTTGAAGTTGGGTTTACTTTTTTTAGAGACACACTGTATATATCACAGACTGGATACGAGCAGTTAGACAAATATTATTGAATACAGAAGGGTAATGTACAAAGTATAAGTTACTCATGAATAAATCACCATACACCATGTATGTGCCAAAAAGTATATCTTTCAATCAATCTTCCGAGTCAGAACCTTTTTTTTAAATCAAATTTAATTTTTAATAAGATTTTATTATCATACTCCTTACGAGCCAGTTATATATCACTTACTTGAATTGATTTCCTCACAAATGAAAACATGAATACATCTTAAAGTGTACACGTGTATCAGAACATTTTATCTTCGTAATCTTTGGGACTTTGAGATTCATTGAACCATTCGTAGTAAGTCCATGATTGAACCAATACTTCACAGAGCATATTGGTAAATGTAGTTCCACTCTCATATCATGAGAATATAGCCTGCATTTCAGGGATTTCTCATCGGGGAAAATAACCTAGACCAGAAATGTAACAAGAGTACAGATTTGGCCCCTGTCTTACAAAGAGTAATGATTGATCCAATCAATTGCAACTCTATGGAATTCCATCAGCATCATACTTTTTTCTACATCATGAAATTTGCAAAATGTCCTAGTTGTAAACAAAGGCGAACACACCAAATTGTCAAGAAAACAATGACTTTATGAATATACATCATATCTAGAAAACATTTTGAACTAACCTGCATTACAGATGTACACGTTGCTGGGTTTCCATATACTTGAGGTTGATCAGATCAATCGCAACTCTTTGTAAGACAGGGCCCAGAACAATATCAACTCTATGGCCAGCTTATAAGTATATTCCAAAGAATGGATAGAGATGTTTCCAAAACATGAAAATTAAAAAACTGTAATCTGTACATACCTGAAAACATGTCAGTTCATCCACACTGCATACAAGGAATCAAACCATACACATGCCAGTCTATAGTCCTCACCAAGGCCTATTAATGCAACGAAGACGAAAAAATATGATACTTAGCAGTATAGAGTTTACAGTCTAAACATCAATTCACAAAGCCAATTTTCATATTTCCCCCTTTTGCCATCCCCCTTTCTCACCGACAAGGCCAATTGCGCAGCCGGCGGTGCCTTAGGCTTGTTATTGTTCGATGCCACGCGACCCTCCATTGTAAGAGCCCAGTCTGATTCATATATCGTGTGTTCACATTTTCCAGGATAAAACGTGGATTGTTAACATGGGTAGAGAGATAAAGAAGAGATATTGTGAGTTCTGTTGTTGAACCTTGAATCCAAAATCAGAATCTTAAAAAAAAAAACAGATTCTGTATCTTGTTTTATTTTAAATATTTATTATAATTATTTCAATTTCACTTTTCATAATAGGCCTACTCTATAAAATGTATTTAAACAAAAGGTGCCTTCACCCTACAATCTCAGCTTTTGAATTGGTCTCCTTCCCTTTTGATTAGATGCTGTTATTGTATTGTGCAAATTAATTTATATTGTAAATATGTTATAACAACATATCTTTATAAAAATGGAAAGATTGAAAGAAAATATCAAATGAATTGAATTGAATTCTAACTATATTTTCAAATAAATCTATTCACCTAGCATTTGCATTCACATGTTTTCAATCAGAATGTCTAAAATCATTCATAGACTGTTTTCAATGCAATATGAAATAGCATAGTATCTAGATGGTTTATTTTTTTAAGTTTAAAATAAAAGAAAATCATTATTTGATATCCTTACTGTATACATTTCACTCTGAGAGATGGAGAACAAGACCAATGGGCATGCACAGCACAAGAGAAGTCTATTCACTAAGAATTTTTATTTCACTGACACATTTTCATTTGGAAGGTGAAAAAACTAAACTATTTACAAAAATGTGTTATTCAAATTCTGTAAAAAAATATATACATCAGATCCGTTACATGCTAAAGCTATTCACTATCTAAACATCCACTCATTTCACCTATCTTTGAATTCACAAGTTTTTATTCATAAGGTGAAAATGTATATATTTTTATCTGAATGATTTTTAAACAAACAGCTCTGTTATCAATATAAATATCTGCATTATTATTAGAGGATCCTTAAGGGGCATTCTTTGCTTTCCAAACAAACCAACATTTCAGAGGACAATGTAGCACCCTTCCGTTTCAATGCTTTAAATGTTACTCCCTCTTTCTCCTCCTTTTATGATGTATATGGGATACACTTTTATGACAACATTCTACATGATCATATTCGCATCATTTCTATTTGGATCGTCTTTTAATAGGAATGTGAGTAGAATAAATTTCAGACCATGAAGGGAATATTTCATTTGTGATGTTATTCATCAAATATATGACAAGTAATTTTTTGATGTGATTTGCAATATCAGAATACTAATGGATATAAATGCTATTTCACTCTTGCACTTTTCCTCATTCATACATGCACATCTTTGCAGATTAATTCATTACTGGACCTAGAGACAAATTTTCAACATCTGTATAAATTTATTGTATATACTTCAAACTTCATTTGCATAATGCTTTAATTTCAGGCTAAAAACAAAGTGTATTATACAGGAAACAGAAAAAAAAATCACCAGGATAAACTGATTGAACTCTGACAATTTAAATGTAATATACTTCTCATATGTTGGGAGGAGATAGCTTTTATCAAATTCAACAATCAAATTACTAGTAACCTGATATATATGAATCAAGAGATGTGTATGCAAGGGTGTGTAATATTCCATTCACTGTTTAATTTGTGAACAGTGAAAAATTAAAGGTATAAGGTTTAAGCATTGGGAACGTAAATATGAGAAGTTTATGATATACAAACATTGCACTCTGTGCAGAAAATGAAGTAGATTTGCAACATGTGAGGAGTTTGGAGTACAAGTAATGTTAATAGCAAAATAGTGTTAAAGACAGAAACCAACCCCTTTTTCTTACCGTACCCCTTTTTCTTTTTCGGTTTTAATGGATCGTCCTGTCGGCAGGACTAGGGTACAAGTTACTTGTAAATTACTCTGAGTACATAATTTTTTTAAGGATATGATGTATGTACTTATACACAGTTTGTATCAATGTTCTGTTTGAAGTGCAACCATATGTTTTGTATACTTTGATTGTTTTTGTGACGAATAAAAATTGCAAAGATAAAAAAAGACAGAAACCAAGCCAAGAATCGGTGTGAAATTAGATGGGCAGATCATGTAATCACAAACAATGCCAGATGCAAAGTAGAAAGAAAAAGAATATTACCAAATAGCACAAAATATGTTTACAGCAATGAAAGACTTAATCTCAGATAGAAAGTTAAAATTGCCAACAGCTTAAGTATTGTTTATCACAGCAATTTGACAATTAAGTCTGCACTCTAACGTTATCTAAATTCTCTCTGTTCTATTGTACAGACTATGCACTAGGACAATAAGTATGGCTTGACAGAAATAAATAATCTTTTAAAAAGTAAATCTATATACAGAGAAATGCATGGAGATTAAAGGTCAAGTCTACCCCAGTAAAATGTTGATTTGAATAAAAAGAGAAAAATCAAACTAGCATAATCCTGAAAATTTCACCAAAATCGGATGTGAAATAAGAAAGTTATGACATATGCACAACTTAGTGACATGCAAATGAGACAGTCGATGATGTCTCTCACTCACTATTTCTTTTGTTTTTTATTGTTTGAATTATAAAATATTTCACTTTTTACAGATTTGAAAATAAGGACCAACTTGACTGAACCATATAGTATTAAACAATGCTAATAATTCCACATGTTCATGGGGGAATTAATTATTTTTTCACTTGACAATGAGGAGAAAATTCGAATATTTCATATTTCATATAAAAAATACAAAAGAAAAAGTGAGTGGATGACGTCATCAGCCTCCTCATTTGCATACCGAACAGGGTGTGCACATAACTGTTTTGTGAAATTATGCGAAACTTTAAAATGTCATAACTTTTTTATTTTACATCCGATTTTGATGAAATTTTCAGTGTTATGCTTGTTGGATTTTTCTCCTTTTATTCAAATAATCTTTTTCTTGGGGTAGACTTGTCCTTCAAGAAATATTGCACATAGGCCTATATAGTAGGTGGCAAACAAACTGCACTGATAAGGTATAGTTTATAGTAAAAACATTGTCCAACAAGTTGGACACAGAGTGGAAGCAGTATGGATACAGTGTGGATACCATGTACACAGTGTGGGTCAGTGTGCACAGAGTGTGGACACTGTGTATCCACCCTTTGTCCACACTCAGTCCCACACCATGCAGAGTGTGGGACAGTGTGTACAGAGTAAACATACATGTAGTGTTGGACATAGTTTGGGACAAACTGTGGACACAGTGACACTATGTTCAAGGTTTTCACACTTTGAGATTGTAAGATAACTTCTTTTGAGAGATCAATGCTGTGAAAAAAGGGCCAAATCCACTTAGTAATCAGACTGCAAACTTATACCATGTTTCTGCAATATATGAGTGTGATGTACACCGGGTTTCGGTACTTTAACCATGTCAACTGGCACAACTATCACATAGAGTGTTTAGTCATGCAGCTACTAGTAGCTCCATAACTAAACGCTTGTGGAAGCATGTGGTATGCCAATAGAGGGTGCTAGACTAAGGAGATTCAGAATCAACAGGGAGGAGAAGGTAAAAAAATTGATTGAGCAGGCTAAAATTGCTCAAATGGATCATGAACCTAGACCCCGTTCTCATTACGCTTTCTAAAACTAGTTTACTGGAAACCGGATCAGGAAACCAGTTTGGAAGATCGCTTGGCTAGCGTTCCCATTTGATCACCCGAAAGTGGTTTTCAAAATCACTTCACGTAAAGCGATTTTGTTGCTATGGGAATGCTCTCAATGGGGTACAAGTTTTGCGCAAAATTCTAAACCACAGCGTAGGCACTCTTACACAGTGTGTGGAGTAGCGCACTCAAAATGTGCGAAGATCACTTCCCGAAGAACGGTTGTGTCCTCACTTACGCTTAAACCAGTTTAACGAGCCAAAGCGATCTTGAAAACTACATCGCGACATGGTTTTATGAACCGGTTTGGAAGATCGCTTCCAAGACCGCTTCGACCGTCCTCATTATACACATTAAACTAGTCTCCACTAAATCAGTTTCCAGTAAACTAGTTATAGTAGTGAGAACTGTGTACTGTAGGCCCACGAGTCAATACAGCAGGATGGCAAAAGAACTAGCAGTCTTGAAAGCACCATCTCAAGTCCTCAACAGGTGGTTTCAGACCGCCTCGAAGTTCGCCAGTTCCAGGTATTCTCTGATCGGGAAATTTACCCCGATCAGAAAATACCAGGTATTTTGGCGGTATTTTGGCGGTGTGAAAGCAAACTACGCGTAATATCCCCGAAAGAAAATACCCGATAAATAGTAGGTACTTGGCGAAATTACGAGAACTTTCGCGGGGATTTTTCCAAGGTCGTGGGTATTTTGGCGGTCTGAAAGCAAATTACGGGAACTTTTAGCCCAGTGTGTCGTTGGGTGCGGCGCCGTGCATGGGTTGCTGCTGGGCTAGTGATTTTGAATTTCGCGCCTTGCTGCTTATCAGACCATACTGCGCATGCTCGTAACTTCAGGAATTTATCCCGAAGGGTATGTTTCAGGGCGGTGTGAATGCAGGAATAATTAATGGGTATTTTTCAGCTTAAAAAAGTTCTCGTAATTTAACGGGGATTCTTGTGATCGAGGCGGTTTGAAACCACCTAACTACTCTACTCTGGCCAGGTTTATCACCCATAAGGCAACATTCTAAGCAGTGTAGTCTTGTAATATAGGCCCACTTGAATGATAACACACTAATTCAGTACTCAATGCAAACATACTGGAGTAATTATGCTAATTATGCTAAGAAGCAAAATGATCCTCTCCCATTTTAGATCCTCTATACAAGTTTTCTGTTTTATTAATTGTTACTATATATCAAAAGGTATATTTTAAGACTTGCCATTTCTAATATAGTCAATGAGAGATCAAACAGAGGGTACATGTACATGTAGGTCAGCTCCCCCTTTGTTGCAATCAATTTCCAAACCAGTAGAAAGTACCCAGATAATTGATGGTATTGAGACTTCTGAGGTTACATGTAGTTCAATATATCATAGCTTTAAAGTCATCTATTCGAAGGTAAAAATATAGCGATGTAAACATAGGACAGGATTAATCTCAATTAAGAGGCCCATCTCCTAAACGCCAAATTGATCTCGGCATAACTATAATGGCAAGCTTCCTATACTAACAGATGAACTGATATCGTAACCATGGCGATGGATCGAGTGCTGATCATGATTTCTAATTAATTAGCAGAGTGATAGAGCCAGATTATTTAGTGATTTAGAAGAGTGGTAGGAATTGTAAGGTGAAAAAAAATGCAACTTACAAGTGTTGGCAAGGAGTAGGTTTATATAAGCTCAGATGAATTAGGTATGATTTTTAAATATTGTGCATTTGCTCTTTTGTCCATTTCCCACCCCCTACTTTTATCCAGGCTTTCTCTCTCTCTCTCTCTGTCTGGCCCCTTCTATTTTTTTACTCTCAAATAATTTCTCCCAGCTTTTTTCTTCTCTTTCTCTCCCTTTCCTCATTTTTTTGTATCCATAAAGCTGCTTCAATTTCACCTATTTTCTATGAATTTTGCCAGCATGTCTTCATTAAAGGTATCCAAGGTCTTCTCTCATACTTCCCTCCTCCCAATTTCCTCTTTTACTCTACTTCCAATCTCCAGCATCACTCAACGTTGCCATGGCAATCGCACATTTTCACTCCAATTCCAGAAATTGACTTGCGAGTTGCTGACAGCGGTGTTCTCTCCAAAGCTGTCAAAAACCTGGCTGAATAATGATGCAGCAACTTTCAAGCTTTCTTGATAATGAATATAGCCAACATCAAGAAAGCCATTAGATCAAAAACCTCAAAACCTACTTTCAAGAGTGAATTTTTTTTGTGACATGCCAGCTATTAGATGTTTCCAATGAATATATTTATTTATTTATTTCCGTTTTATTTCAGCAGGGTAGCCCTTTCAGTTACAAAACTGCTCTACCAAGGGGCCCTGCACAATAAAAAACAAATACATATAAATAACAAATTTACACACAAAAAACTTAAAACTTAATACTTAACTACAAAAATTTACTCAAGTAAAATCACAATTAAATTAAAATTAAAAAGCTAATATGACATACAAGCAGAGTTTTTATATTAAGTTTAAATTAAATCTAAAATAACACTAATATTATATTTACATTAAATCAAAGTTAACACTGCTTTTATAAAATTCGGAGTTAATTAAGAGTTAAAATTCTAGATTGTTTCTTAAATATTGGAAAATATTTCTTAAAACATATTCATTCAAATCTAACAAAACAGTCGTCGTTGAGTGCAGTGGGTGAAAACCTGATTGACAATGACTTAATAATTGATTTGAAGTAAAATAATTGTACACTTGTTCGTGTATTGCCTTTTCCAAAATTTTCATCAAATGACATATGACTGAAATGGGTCTGTAATTGTTAATATCATCCTTTTTTCCATTTTTGAAAACTGGGGTTTCATGAGACATTCCTATAACTCTAGTATGCTGCTTGCTGTCCATTGTTTTGATGACAAGATGGAGGCTTTAAATGCGGTCACACAAGATAACCCACATCTCCACAATTAGTTTCTAAGGGTTTTATGGGGGAGGGGTCCTGAAGATCAATTCACAAACACTACATCAAATTGGCACTGCTTGTATGATTTTTGTTAAGCCTTTTTTAATATTTTTTTTGTAATGAAAAGACAATCAGAAATTTCATTTTCCTTCATTTCTAATCATCCCTACACCCTAATTAGAAGGAAAAACCCTGTTAATGCACAGAAAATAAGAGGTTTATAAATATGTGAAAAGCAAATGAGAGGAATAGCCAAAAAAAATTTTGATTGATATCTTTACAAAGAGAGAATTCCTTAACAAAGATGGAAAATGTATACATGTAAATGCATCTGCCTTTTTTTAGAAGTCTGAAAAAAAAAAAAAAAACAAGTCCTTCCCCCATCTTTGGTTCACTATTGCTTGGGTAAAGTTACAGTTGTTTGGAATCAGGTCCACTACTTATGATAAAAAAGTTTGATATTGAAGTGTTCTTAATGCATACAACAAGTTTTTTTTTTCTTTCAAATATTCTTTTATTTGCATTTACAAACTGTCTAATCATTTCATAGGCTTTTAATAAGGTAGCAGCAAAACCAAAGAACAAAGAATTATAAAACTGAACTTGTATTATCTAGAGATCATTTAATTGAATAAAGCTTGTTATTTCCTTTCTTTTCACCAAAAGAAAGATTTACACAGACACTTGAAAAGAAAGAAAGGCGCACCCACACAAAAGTTTACCCTTCCCTTTCAGACGCCCCTCCCCCATCCAGCCACATCTCCCCTTCCTACCAGATCAAACCCCAAAGAAAATGTGAGAACGTGCAGATAACCAATGACAACATTTTTTCCCCACCCTCCATACATATATTATTTATTATCATTATTACCTAGAGCTAAAAAATGGAGGTGGCCTCTATCTGTCAATAATTAGAAATCAAAACACAGGATGGAGCAGGGGGCACATGTCTCCCCCCCCCCTTCCGTCTTACTCACCCCCCCCCCCCAAAAAAAAAAAAAAAAAAAAAAAAAAAAAAAAAAAACACCACTTTTCTGTACATTTTCTTTTAATTTTGGGGTGAGAATTTTTTCTTTGGTAGCCAAAACCTGCTTTCATTAAAGTCAGAAAATTCTGAAAAAAATATCCCAAAGATGTTTTGTACTGCCACTTTCCTGCCACAAATTATTGGAATCCTGGATCCATGCCTGCATACAACTGTTGAAAAACTGACTGACAATTTAAAACTCCAAATCCATATATAATAAAGTGAGAATAACCATTAATCTTCCACTTGACTCTGACCAAGCCAAATTTATAACCTAAGGGTTTAAAGGTACAAGTGGATAGTTGACCTGGTATTTAAAGGGCAAATCCATCCTTATTATATGTATATGTGATTTATCACAAACAGGAATGTGCAGGAGAAAAATTTAGCAAAACAAGAAAGACATCAAATGCGTAAATTTTGAATCTGATATTTAGTTACTCAGTGACATTTCCTTCATGCTCATCTTCTTCTCTTTTTTTTTGCTCAATACCTTCAGAAAAAATGAAAAAAAAAATGCTATATACTTTCCAGTGCCAAAAGAGCCTGGGTGACAAAAACGTCACAGCCAATCCATCACGACATCAGAGGATTTCATGTTGAAATAAAATTATAAATCTTTCACTATTCAAACATTCACTTCGATTCATTTTATCAAAGAATGTAATAGACATGTACTCACTAGAGAAATAATAATATGAAAACTTTTAGGCCTATAACATGTGATTTTCTTATTTCCCTGCATGGGGAGTTTCATAGTTCTTTGCATACATGAACGTTGAGAAAAACTGCATAAATCATAATTTCTAGACAGTCATTATAGTTGAGAATTTGATTTGACACCCAAGAGCAGCCGGTCACCAGCCATTAATATGCTTTTCACACTGCATTTCCTTAACCCCATACTATCCTTAAAGTGATTGGTTAACATTGGTTTGACTTGTAAAAAATCTGAGCTAGAAGGTCACACTTGTCACCTGTGTCTGTGATATGTTACAAAAATGAAGCCCAGAAAAAATTGCGTTCGAAAATAATTGTTTAGTGCTTCAAAAATTGAAATATAAAGTGACCGAAAACACCATCTTAATTTCATCCAATACACTTATGTGTACTATTTAGGTGTCTATAAGACGCCTATTTACAAAATCGGGGTTTGCCTTGTAGTTTTTAGCTTTTCATTCTCAATAATGGTTGTTTTCAGGGTTTATTAGTTCTAATACATGCACTTGTACACATGTTTCATCTTGGTTTGAGAATTTTTTTAATCGGCTGCTCACAAAGTTAAACAATACCTTTAACCTAGCTGGACTATCCTAGAGAAATAATAATATGAAAACTTTTAGGCCTATAACATGTGATTTTTCTTATTTCCCTGCATGGGGAGTTTCATAGTTCTTTGCATACATGAACGTTGAGAAAAACTGCATAAATCATAATTTCTAGACAGTCATTATAGTTGAGAAGGGCAAATCCATCCTTATTATATGTATATGTGATTTATCACAAACAGGAATGTGTTTTAGCAAAACAAGAAAGACATCAAATGCGTAAATTTTGAATCTGATATTTAGTTACTCAGTGACATTTCCTTCATGCTCATCTTCTTCTCTTTTTTTTGCTCAATACCTTCAGAAAAAATGAAACATAAAAAATGCTATATACTTTCCAGTGCCAAAAGAGCATGGGTGACAAAAAAACTCACAGCCAATCCATCACGACATCAGAGGATTTCATGTTGAAATAAAATTATAAATCTTTCACTATTCAAACATTCACTTCGATTCATTTTATCAAAGAATGTAATAGACATGTACTCACTAGAGAAATAATAATATGAAAACTTTTAGGCCTATAACATGTGATTTTCTTATTTCCCTGCATGGGGAGTTTCATAGTTCTTTGCATACATGAACGTTGAGAAAAACTGCATAAATCATAATTTCTAGACAGTCATTATAGTTGAGAATTTGATTTGACACCCAAGAGCAGGTCACCAGCCATTAATATGCTTTTCACACTGCATTTCCTTAACCCCATACTATCCTTAAAGTGATTGGTTAACATTGGTTTGACTTGTAAAAAATCTGAGCTAGAAGGTCACACTTGTCACCTGTGTCTGTGATATGTTACAAAAATGAAGCCCAGAAAAAAATTGCGTTCGAAAATAATTGTTTAGTGCTTCAAAAATTGAAATATAAAGTGACCGAAAACACCATCTTAATTTCATCCCATACACTTATGTGTACTATTTAGGTGTCTATAAGACGCCTATTTACAAAATCGGGGTTTGCCTTGTAGTTTTAGCTTTTCATTCTCAATAATGGTTGTTTTCAGGGTTTATTAGTTCTAATACATGCACTTGTACACATGTTTCATCTTGGTTTGAGAATTTTTTTAATCGGCTGCTCACAAAGTTAAACAATACCTTTAACCTAGCTGGACTATCCTTAACCCCATACTATCTTTTTTTTTGGGGGGGAGGGGTTACACACTGTCTTTTTAACCCATACTATTTGCTTAGCCAGAGTTCATGCTTTAACCCAGACTATCGAGCAGCTCCTGAATATTGATGGTTTTGCCACACAGAGCATGACAAACGTGCGGGTTCAACTTTTGTGATTGGCTAATGCTAGCCTCACTTTTCCATTAATAGCCCGGTTTTGTTTCACACTGCATCTCTTAGCACCGCAATTGTGGTGCTAGCACCGCAATAAGCCGGCTAACCCTGCTTTTTGGAAGGGCCAGATAGTACCGTACTATTTACCATGCTAGCCCACTTTGCTAAAACTTAGTGTGAAAATGAAGTAGGGCTAAGACCCCCCCCCCCTTAGCCCCACCAATTTCCAGGGTTAAGGAAAATATGTGCAGTGTGAAAAGCATATAAGAGTCCAAATTAGGCCAGCTTCATAAATCACCACCCAGTTTGGATACATTATTATGATACATAATTATGGTAGCATCAAATTTTAATTTTCCAACTTTTCGCTTATTTGAAATAATGGTTTCCTCGCGGTAGCTGCGTATACACCCTTTAATCAAATCTCAAAGTTAAGAAGTTGTTAAGAGGCTGTTAAGAGGATTACCCCACTTGACTTATCAGCCTCTTAAGTGCATGTTAAGCACCCATTACTGCCTTCTATTCTAAACAGTATTGCTAGATGGAAGATTAGCAAGGGAAAAGTTAACACCCATTTGTAAATGCCTTCTCCATCACATGCCCACATACTTCACTTTGGAATTTTAATCCCCTTTAGTAATGCAACATAAATTCACATCATATTAAATACAAAAGCACAAAACAATAACAAAATCATAAAAATCATGATTGCATTTATATTTTTTGAAATGATGCCTAACATTTCCTTCAATTGTTTTTTTTTCAACCAAAATTTCATATTCATCAAAAAGGGAATTTAACCCAAAAAACGTGTTTATGATATTCAAATATTAACAAAGTATGATAAAAATAAACACAGTCACTGAAATAAATATATAATTGGAATAGACATTGCAGTAGAATTCAGAAGAATTGTCAAATACACTGTAAAAATGGAAGATTGTTTGCTTGTAGCTTTTTTTAAGGTATATCGCCTTAGCAAACAGCAAATTTTAGCATTGCACTATAAAGCAAGCCTGTTTATACACCAAGCCAAAATCAGATTTCCACACGAACAACACGATACCAACTTGGAAGACAAAAATGTTCCGTTTATTATATTCTTTTCATTATTTTTGTCTTCAAATTTAGATGTCATAAATTGTATTCTTGTTTCAAGAAAAGAAAATAATCTTTGAAAAATTGAATTACCATTATTAGAATAAAAGTATAATAATCTTTAAAATCTTAATGTGGCTACATGTTGGGCTGCCCTCACTCTCTCTCTCTTCCCTTTCTGAATTTTAAAGGAAAATCAAATTTGGATATTACGGTCATAAAATCAGATCTGTATGTGCAGAGAGCAAGTGGAAATAAGCATATAACTTGGTGAGGAATATTTAGAATCCATCATAATTGATTTCATTTTGAGGGGGGGGGGGGAGTACATGAATGATAGATCACTTCCTACCATGTTTCCCTCTGGATATTTCAATCTACAGATCATCGTCTTAGTACCAGAAGGTCTTTAAATTGCCCCTTTTTGCTTGATGTGATCTCCCTCCTGGCTCTCAACTAACATTGACAGAGGCACGTTCCCATCAGTCCAAACAAGCTTTTAGTCATGATAAGAGCATGAATTAAAAGCGCCTCTTAAAGGTCAAGTCCACCCCAACAAAATGTTGATTTGAATCAATAGAGAAAAATCAGACAAGCACAATGCTGAAAATTTCATCAAAATCGGATGTAAAATAAGAAAGTTATGACATTTCATAGTTTCGCTTATTTTTAACAAAATAGTTATATGAACGAGCCAGTTACATCCAAATTAGAGAGTCGATGATGTCACTCACTCACTATTTCTTTTGTTTTTTATTGTTTGAATTATACAAAATTTCAATTTTTACGAATTTGACGATTAGGACCTCCTTGCCTGAACCACAAAATGTTAAAATAATGGAATTCCATGTATTCAGGGAGGAATGAAACTTCATTTCATATGACAATGACGAGAAAATCAAAATATTTCATAATTCATGTAATAAAATACAAAAGAAATAGTGAATGAGTGATGTCATCAGTTCCCTCATTTGCGTACCGACCGAGATGTGCATATAACTCTTTTGTGAAATGAAGCGAAACTTTAAAATGTCATAACTTTCTTATTTTACATCCGATTTTGATGAAATTTTCAGTGTTATGCTTGTTGATTTTTTCTCTTTTTATTCGAATCAAGTTTTTGTTGGGGTAGACTTGTCCTTTAAGAAAATGTGAATAATGTGATGTTCAGCAGAGGCGTGTTTTCATCAAGAACCTGTTTGCTCTTGATTCATGAATTGCCTGTACAAAGTCTATGGGAATGACTAAATTAAGAAGTCTTAATAGCCCTGCTATCTAAAACAAAAATAAAGTAAAAATAAAGAGACAGGTACTACTTAAAACAAGGTGGTGGATTTTGATATATAGATATATAATTCTTTTATAAACATGTTCTAAGTTAAGATATGGAATAGCTTCAAATGTACTCTGCTTGATGGTATAGGGTTTTAAATTTTCAAGTACATGTACAATTGGATATTCTTAATATCCAATTGTACAAATAATTATTCTTCATAATGGTTTCAAGAGAATAGACAAAACTCTTCAGCAAATTACGAGGCACTTTAACCTTATTTTATGACAACTTGAAATAAAAACCCTCCCAATTCACATTGCAAGTTATAAAGCTCGAGTATATGCTGATAATTATGAATTGGCCACACCAAGACTGTATTTATAAACTTTCCCAAAATAAACATTTTCCTATACACTGATATAAAAAAAGAAACACAAATTTGTGCAATTCAAAAGGCTTGTTAAATCTTAAGTGGTCAAAACAGGTATCATCTGCCCAAAGTTCCCTGAAATGCCATTTGAAACCTTAATTCTACAGAGATACCCCTAGAGGAGTTTAAAAGAAATTAGCAATCAATTTAAAGCAAATTTTTTGTCACAAAATTAATCATAGTTAACACTTGTGGTTAATTGTAAACTTGAAAATGATTGCTGCTCTGTTTCTTGGAAACAGAAAATATAGTCCTATTGGTTTTAGTTTTCATGAATTAATCAATTAATTTAATCAATGTACTGCTTACACATTTCTTGCCATATCTTCTTTATACCTCATGCTTAAAACGGTTACACTTCGTAATTCCAAAGGTTCTTAATTCAGAAGGTTCGTAATTTCAAAACACGTAAATTGCCTATACCTCGATGTTCGTTAATCCGAAAACGTAAAAGGGTTCGATAATCCGAACATTTGTGGCGTTATTCCGAAGGTTCGTTATTCCGACGGTTCGATAATCCGAAAACGAAATAAGGTTCGTTGTTCCGAAGGTTCGTTAATCCGAAAGCGAAATAAGGTTCGTTAGTCCGAAAACGAAATTACGTTAGTTAATCATTTCGTTTTCGGACTAACGAATGTTCGGAATTACGAACCTCATTTCGTTTTCGGATTAACGATCCTCCGGAATTACGAACCTCACTTCGTTTTCGGACTAACGAACCGTCGGAATTACGAACCTTCGGAAATACAAACCTTCGGAATAACGAATCTTCGGAACATCCGAACCTTCAGAATAACGAAGCTTCGGAATTACGAATGTATGCGGCTTAAAACATGGGCATGTGAAAGCATGCCTTTAATTCATCCTAAGTCAGGCCAAGTGATCACTTCCAGTATGTAATTCACATAGGAAATAAACAAAGGTCATAGGATAAAATATAAATGTATTGAATGCATCCATCAAGTATCTTTAGAAATGTTCATTCATCACTGAGGAATGTTCCTTTCAGTTCTACAATCAATACTGAAGCAAACTAAGGACCTGTAAATGCGGCATTGTAATTTGTAAAAGGGAGTTTCTGCATTTACTGAGAAATCAAGAAAAGTTAATATAATTCTTTACACTGTCTATCATTCAAAAAGGGCATATAGGAAATAATATACAAATAATGAATGTTTATGAGTGCAATGGACGAATACTTCATGAGGTGAAAGATGAAATGATCCATTCGAGGTGAAGCCGAGTTGAATGGATCATTATTTCATCTTTCACCGAATGAAGTATTCTGTCCATTGCACGAATGAAAAAAACATTCATTATTTGGTATATATGACACCTAAATTTTTTTTTTCATATGAAATTCATGAAGTTCGATGCAAAACATGCTCATGCAGTGCAAGCTCGGTCTGTTGATTGTTACGTCATTACAACATGCGCACTGCTGGTGCATGTGCTGCAGTCTCGGTGCGCGAGTACAATGGACAGAATTGTATGGATCCAAAATTGCACCGTTGATGACGTCATTGCAAAATGGGCTGAATGAACGATATCAAACAACCAATAAAATCACAAGGATCTATCTAGGTGTCATATAAAGTACATTATCATCTATATAGAGAGTTTTAGCGATGCATTAAAAACAAATTTTTGGTCTGCATCAATTGCCTGTGCAGCATCAGACCGTATCCCTAAAATTAATTAAATGTTAAAAGGTTGTCACTCCACCAAACTCTCAATTATTGATTAAACTTTATTTCAATTTTTAAAGAGCATTAAGCACCACATGTATAATGTAGGCCTAGAACATAATGTTCCATCTTCCAAAGAGAGTGAGAGGCACAATCCCAAGAGAAAGGTTTGGATAATGGGAGGAGGAAACAGGCATGCCTACCAAATTGATCTGTGTCATCCCCTTCCTTTGGAAACCGCAAAGGAAATCATTGGATGAGAGAACCCCCCCCCCCCCCCCGATGATCCTCACCGACTCCAACTTTAGGTGATTTTGATATTTCAAACTGACTCGATCACCAAAAAACCTGTAAAATTTATAATAATAATAATAACACAGTTCTTGCATAGCGCAAATATGTCATAACGTCCCGATGCGCTTCCAAAGGACTTGGATATAATTACCCTAGCTTTAGCCCCACAGCCTTTTACAGCGCGGTGGCATTTCAAGGAATAGATTCCTGCCAGGTACCCATTGACTTTACCTGGGTTGAGTGCAGCACAATGTGGATGAATTTCTTGAAGGAAATTACGCCATGGCTGGGATTTGAACCCACGACCCTCTGTTTCAAAGTCAGAAGACTAATCGACCGGGCCACAACATCCACAAATTTTACAAGAACTTGTTCAGGTCTCAAAATATCTGATAATTATCATCTCATAATCTGTATTCATACCTACCCAAACAAGACCCTTGTCGGGATACTAAGCTCCTGAAGCTATGAACATGCAAATTAAGATCCAGGCAGAGACGCCCGGCAAGCAGTTCAAAATTGTGAGCTCAGCTAGCTCACAAACTAAGAACCTTGTGGCACCCATGCCCAAATTACTCGCAAGGATGGGAAAATTATCATAATATGCTTCACACTACGAGCTTGCCCGAGATGCTGGAAATTCCCTGCAAAAGTTCTTGTAATTGTAAAAAGTACATGTATACCTTTGTGTTCTATTTATCCTGAATAGTACAAGTAATTTGATTTTTCTCTGGCAAAAATGGCTGATTTTCTTTCAGAGTCAGAAAAAAAACCCATATGGTAGGTAATGCAACAGCTGGATCGAGGCAGCGAACATGGGGTGGGGGAAGGGGTGATGCATTCCCCCCCCCCCCCAACCACCATCACTACCACCACCCTGTCCCCCATGATTTTGCAAAAATTTACATGTAGTAAGGAAAGTTAAGAGGAAAAAAAGAAGAGAGAAAAAAAGTATGTAAAAGAATTATGTTAAAATGATTTGATTTTTTTGTTTTCATATTATGAAATAAAGGTTCTTTTTTATTCTCTGGAATAAAAAGTAAAGAAAAAAAAAGAGAGAGAAGACTTTCAAAAAGAGAGGTGCTGGTCATGCAAACTTAAAATTCTATCGAGGAAAAAAATATCACCTTCAGATTGCCTATCCCCCGGCCCCCCTCCCTCCCAATTAAAATACCCTGGTCCTGCCCTGAATACATGCACGAATGTATCTACAGAAACTGAAGGAATATCGTACAAGTGTTTTATATCCAGGTCAGCAAATCTTATCATGATATTAATTGACTAATTCATTAGAAACCACAACACACGTGAGGTGAGTAAGAGTAAACATACGTGTTGAAAGAGACTTGAAACTTACATTTTTCTTTAGTTAAAGCTATGTTGTGTAAAAGACAGGAAGGTGTCAAAATAAATATTGTCCTATGTACATGTACATTAAGTTTAATAGTTATTTGGGGTTCTCATTGTATGCAAACAGATCCGTTTATGACAGATTTTGGTTGATTCCTTTTCAGTGTGTTACATCAAGGTGAAGATTGCTATGTTAGGCAAGCACATACAAAATAGTATTGTAACCAACTGAAAGCAAACTTTCCAAAATATATATACAGTAGTACAGGGCTCTGATGATCCCACTTTGAAAGGTAAAACCTCTGCAAACCCCCATCTAAACAATGTGCAATGTGTGATCTCTCCTTGAGTTAAAGTGCTATGAAGTGAGATTCATGATAACTTTGAGGCCGTTCTCATTACGCTTTCTAAAAGTAGTTTACTGGAAGCCGATTCAGGAAACCAGTTTGGAAGATCGCTTTGCTAGCGTTCCCCGGGGGGGCCACTTACATTGACGAGTGGATACCATGCGCGACCAAAAAAACACGTAAAAAGGATGTCCTTTTCACGATAGGGCACGTTACGTACGTAACGTGATAAGGGTGTCAAAAACACAAAAATAATGAAAAAAGGGTGTCTATTTCGCTAGGAAAATTACGTGTTTAGGGTCGAATTTGCGGGAATGATAAAACCAAAAAAAAAAAAACGTTTTATAAAGGATGTCCATTTTGCCCCAACACTTCGTGTTTAGAGTCCGATTTGCGCGAGGTGTAGAAGGTGGGGTCGTACTAAACCAAATAAGGTAAAGCCGACGACCGAAGGACCCGTAACAATAAAACATTCCTGTACTTGTTTAGGGGTTGATTTCAGGGAATATTTGCCAAGAGTACTAGTATCGTTTTGTTTCCAATACTTGTTAAGGGTAGGGTTTCACACGCCAATACTTGTTAAGGGGTGCATTTTCAGAATATGGAAATTACGTGTTTAGGGTGCTTTTCGAGACCCCATGGTCGCGCATGGTATCCACTCGTGAATGGAAGTGGCCCCCCCGGGTAGCGTTCTCACTTGATAACACGAAAGTGGCTTTGCTAGCGTTCTCACTTGATAACACGAAAGTGGTTTTCTAAATCACTTTACGTAAAGCGCTCTTGTTGCTATGGAAATGCTCTCAGTGGGATGACACGTTTCGCGCAAAATCCGAAACCGCAGCATAGGCATTCTACACCTGTCGTGTGGAGTCGCGCGCTCAAAATGTGCGAAGATCGCTTCCCGAAGAACGGTTGTGTCCTCACTTACGCTAAAACCACTTTAACGAGGCAAAGCGATCTTGAAAACTACATCGCGAGGTGGTTTTCCAAACTGGTTTGGAAGATTGCTTCCAAGACCGCTTCGACCGTTCTCACTACGTGTTAAACTAGTTTCCACTAAACTAGTTTCCAGTAAACTAGTTTTAGGAACGTAGTGAGAACAGCCTCTTTGATGACCAAACAAATATGAATCAGCTATTTAACCTTTAACTCTCAGGTGATCCATAAAGAGTCTCTCGATAGTTCCTTTTGATTATCACCAGGTAAGAGAGAAGTCTTCATGGTCAGTTTGTATCCAGGGTAGGTCTATCGGATGGTCACCTGTCTGTAGTCGGGTCTCGACTGGGTCGGTCAGCAACCTAACAAGATCTAGGGTCCAGGAACTTGCTCTTTGCACCTGATTTTCCGGTGTATACAGTCATGAGATCGAACACCAACTGATCTACTTCTAGTGCAATTCACTGGGACATTGTGGTAAAAACTCAATATCGTTAAGTTTAATTATTTATCAAGTTTCAATTATATGCCCTGTAAGCATTGTATGTTATTGCCACTTGCGAGTGATAGCACAATCAGAAACCAGTGGTAGGCCTATACCTTTATCACTGCTGGCAACAAATAGCAACAGGCAATCTGTATTAACATGTCATTTTAGACTTTATCAACACGTATCCACCTTGTTAGGTGCTCAAGGCACTCCTATATATATTACCCCGGCTAAGCTAGTCTACCGATTCCGGCCCGTGTTCACAGCATATTGAGGAATTTCTTCCTGCCGCTACCCATTTACCTCCCCTGGGTTGAGTGCAGCACAATGTAGGTAAATTTCTTGCTCAATGAAAACACGCCATGGCTTGAAATCGAACCCACATCCTTCAGATTGAAAGACGAGAGTCTTAACCACTCGACCACGACACCCCCATTTTTCTTCAAACCTTCACTTTATAATTTTTCTAATATTTCTAGTTTTTATTTATTTTTTTCATTTTAATTTAATGCTTTCATTAAAAATTGACAACTGGGTGAACCTCCTCTTCAGATCACCATGCAACCTTCCTTGATGGACATAATTTCCTCAATTTTTTTGTTCTGAGTACAATTTTGCCCTGACAATACGCTACCATTGGGTTCATTTTGAACAGTCTAGACTGATTTAGTTTCACTATTTTTATTGGTCACAAAAGGCTGACTGTTTACCTTTAAGGGACTTGAGCCCAGATGCAACACCATCTGCCGAGGGAGGGCTGCGGTCTTGAGAGAAGTTTTGAAGGAAAGGGGGCAGGAAGGCAAGGTGACCCGACTAAAGAAAGATTTTTGGTTAGGAATATCCTTGTCTGGTTCTCAGGTGTGGGTCCAATGGGATTCGCAGTAAAAAGAAAAAAATTCTATTGTTATCCACCTTTTTTTATTAATGTTTTTGTCTGTAATCTAGTTTCTATTTCTAGTTTATTTCACCATTTATTTCTAAATTTCAAATTCTTTCATTATCATTCCCATTTTTTCTTTATTCCTTTCTTTCTTTTTGCGCGCTCTCTCTCTGCCCTCTTTTTATGTCACTCTCTCTTTCTCACTTTAAGACTCTCTCATTCTCTCACCAGTAATTGTTACTTGTCCCATATGTCTCAATCTCAATTATAATAAAATTAGGCAGATATTCGAACAATTCTGTATTTACATGACCTTTTAACCCTTGTACTCTTCTAAATTGCTTCTTTGTCTTCCTGCGCATCATATCTATCTACTCATTGTTTTGAAAACAAACCTGGGTTCAGAAAGAATGTCATAACCCCTGCACCCTTGTCTTAATGAAATCACAAAGAAACCATCAGACAGTTGACCCAAGTCATATTGTTTTTTTTTTTGGGGGGGGGGGGTTGTACATGTACCCTTCATGTTAAAGGTGTTTTTTTCTCAAGTTTTAAAGAAATTTAGATAGCCATTAAAATAACAAACCATTGAACAAATGTTATCTTTAATGACTGAATATTATCAACTTTAAATAGAAGATACAATATGAGACTTTCAGATTTGTAATTTCAAACAATAATCCATATTTTGATCAATTTCAAGTATTGAAATAATTTTTTTAAGGGATGAAAGGGGAATAACGTTAATGAGTGAAATGATAGAACATCGGGCCTGAAGCAATCAGACTCCTTCACCCTTTGATGACCGAGGTCTCAGACAAGAGTTTGGTCAGCTAACGACAGACCGATTGTTCCAAATGTCCAAATCGGTACTTCTATCTTCCCTTTTCTATTAAACACAGGAAATCAGTCTCCTCCTTCATGGATCACCGTAAAACAGAAATAAACAACGGTATTCATGCAAGGGAGAAAGAAAAATAGCCTTTCGTAAATTAGCTCATTTTTTAGTGCAGTTGTTTCCATGATGAAGGGTATTCACCGTTTTATATTCACTTCACAAGCAGTCAGTCTCCTTCTCAGATAGTCTAATGCCACATGGTCTAAGCCCACCATATCAAATATGATTGCTGTTCACTAAACTTTAAGTGTAATGGCTCGCTTTAATGCCCAGTTAGTTTATTTCCATCTCATCCACTTATTATTTGTTAGTCTTTAAAATGGAAACTTGGTTCACAAACAGTTCATCTATAGACTATTGTTAGACCAGGTGGTTATTAGACAAAATGGGTATATTATAGCCTAACTGAGAGTAAGACAAATGGTAAATGGACTAAATAGCAATTATACCAAAAGGTAAGAAAACAAACTAGGATTAAGACCATGTCGGATGAGACAAAATAGAAAGCAGACAAAGTAGGTCAAGGAAAATCAGAAATTTACAATTTCATCTCCGTGGAGCATTGTGGCCCAGTGTCTTCTGACCGTGAAACAGAGGGTCATGGGTTCGAATCCCAGCCATGGCGTAATTTCCTTCAGCAATAAATTTATCCACATTGTGCTGCACTCAATCCAGGTGAGGTGAATGGGTACCCGCCAGGATTAGTTCAGAATTAATGAAAGGCAGCTCGAGCTAAAGCCGGGGTAATAATAATAAACAATGTGCCTCTGAATAAGTATTTCTAGATAGATGGCACAATATAAATGCCTATTTATTATTATTATTTATTATTATGACACCAAGAATAATTAGAATCTTTAGACAACCAATGTAGCTCTGCATTTTCAATTCCAGGATTAATCATTTAGTCACTAAGATCATAAAATAAATCTTACAATCACTGGTGAAAATCCCACCAAGGCCTTGGTCCTTTGGCATTGTGTTAATCCACACTTTGCCACTCTCCACCCAGGTGTTAAATGGTTACCTGGTAGGAGGTGAAAGTCATTGTAGTATGCCTAGCATGGAGTTTACATGTAGAAACTCTCGTTGGAATGATCCTTAGGGAGCGGAGCAAGTGCATACATTGTGTGCAACCAAGCCAGTATCTAATAAATGGTGTAATAACATTATCTGTAAAGCACTAAAAGACGTTGTTCCCACCTCTGTATTACGTGATATAAGACAGAATATTATTATTACTATAATGAATATGCTAAATATTATTATAATTTGCATACCTTCTTGATGTCTCCCTGCTAGTAGGGATAAAGTATTAAATCCATACGGTTCCCTTGCCACTTTCACTTATATAGCTAAAGCATACAATAAATAAATGACATAGAATTTTACAAAATGACTCCCAATATTTATTGAGACAGCTCTGCTTTCTACAAAAGTAAATCCAATTCTTTGGGGAGCTTTAGAGGAGAAGTGTCAATCAAAAATAACCCGATTTCAAATCCATACGATCAGATATTAAACTTTGGCAGCATTAAAGGACATATTTTCTGTAACGATAGTGCTTTTCATCCCCATGACCCTGACCTAGTTAGGGATCTTAATATTGGCGTTATTAATTCCAGCTAATTAGATCTCAGATCCTGGGACATGTTCCCACGAGGGATTGATATTCCTATTGATAAGTCAGAGGCGTGTTCATATGTCTATATTAGTTGAACTATATTGAAATGTTTGGGGTGTGTTCACACTATGTCTGCACCAGCTAACTACAGTTACAATTTACATACAATTTACAACTGATTCACATCAATCGTTTGCATAAAGTGAAATATATTACATCAAGAGATTCTAGGCTAGTATTATCAATCTATTTATAAAAAAATACAACTACAATTTAAAAAAAAAATGCAAGTATGCCTACAAATGAATGCAAGTAGGCCTATAACTTGACCATGCATGCTTGTAGGTGAATATGCATGATCAGGAAATGACAAAATCACTTGTAATAACTGAAACCAGAACCAGAACTAAGTGAACTACAATCTTAGCTACTTCATTTGAGCACCTCAAAATTTGCTTCTGAGAAAAATAACATATTGATATATACACCTATTAAAATATTAGAATACATGAAGGCAGATCAACAGAAAATCAAATTAAATTAAGTCTTCGTATTCAAGATGGATGTAAACCAATGATGAGTTGAATGTTTGATAGTATTATCAGCAATTTAAAATTTCTGATTCTGTCATTAATATACTAGATAATCAAAAGTCACTTTGCCTAGCCCTAGATGTAATAGTTTTAGAAGTTGAAAATTTGTTACATCTTAAAATTATTCCACAAATTATTAAACCAACAGATGTATATTTTTCAGACATTATTCGTTTATAAAATGTGCAATAGTTTATTCAGATTGAAGAAAAAAAAAATTTTAATGTGTACATTTGAGGATTTTTCCTATGTATCTATTGATATTTATTGAAATAAATTGAAAAAAAAATAAAGATATGATTCTTGAATTATCTACTTTTTATTTGTCAATGACTAAAATAAATACATTTTCTATGAATTTTCTATATTAAATGAAAGGACCACCGACAAAATTTTCAGAATTAGTCAGTGGTTTCCAGAAATTTGTCAGTGACTTTCTCCAACAAATTTTCATGAAATGGAATTTAGTCGGAGATGCTGAATTTGTCAAATTTAGCATCTCCGACTAGATTCCATTTCATGAAAATTTGTCGGAGAAAATGAAATTATTCGAAGAAAACCGACTAATTTTTTCATGAAACGTCCCCCTGATCTGCTGGAAATGCAGAAATCACCTAGATCAGATACAGACCAAAGGCCTATTACAGTATATAAAGTGTAATGATAATTACCAATAATGGTAAACCGTGAAAAACTTTGATTTTTTTGGGCTGCATGCCGAGTCTGTTACCAAAATATGCAAAGTAATACCATTATCACAAATAATTTGTGAAACTAACCTGTGAATTGACCAGTTTAATCTCCCTGATCAGATTTTTTCCCCTTTTTTTTTGGGGGGGGCACTATCATACAAGATGGAAACCATACTTTGATGAATTAAATGTATTAAGAGAAAAAAATGGGACAAAATTATTTTGCGTACTCCGAGGTCCAAGCATGATTACTTTCTGATGCTGTAGTCACATTTCCCCTACAGCGAGTCGAATGTAGCTGATACAAAAAATGTTAAAGCGGCTGTTTTTGACTCCCCGTACGGCCGCCGTAGAGAAAATGTGACTGAGGTATTAGGGTCCTGTTTGAAAATCCATGAACAAGGATGGCGTTATCTTGTAATGAGAGTGACCCCCTCCCCCCCCGTCAGACCACACCAGATCAAAGCACCATTCACTGTAGTAACCCCCCCCCCCCCACCACCTCCTTCAAAGCAAACAATCTTGTCACAACTACTTGCACATAAATAGCCTTTCTATTTTGAAAGATTGTATGAGTAATCACAAGTATTTCTGCTGGGTGCTGTCGGCATGACATCGAATCCAGACAATATTTCCAAAGAGTAGGGAGACATGATTGTTCTTGGTCTAAGGAAATGTCCAGATGTGGGTCTAAAGGCCACCGCACACCTTACGACTGTTTGCGATCCGATTAAAACGTAGTAGAATTTGATACTAATATTGAGACTTGGAATATCTGATTATGTAATGTTCGAAATCATAGTACGAATACCTATGTTCAAATTTGTGACTATGCTATCATCCTTTTTAGAATAAAAGCAAACTGCATATCTAGTCGTAATGACGTCATCGCAGTCGTACGATTGGCTAAGATTTGAAACTAATTTGGCCTTTACTCCAAAATAAAGGCTTGCAATCTTTCAAAATGGTTCTATTAGTATTCTTTCCATTAATTTTAGCCTCAAATAAAATGATATGTTCCATTCATATTTTCAGAAAATGAGCCAAATGCGATTATTCCAATATCGGATCGTGAAAAGACGTAAGGTGTGCGGTGGCCTTAATGGCCATAAGTTTGTTTTTTTCATTGCTGGGGGTGTTTCTTCTATATTGGAGATCTGGGCCCAGTCTTACGAAGAGTTGCGATTGATCAGATCAATCGCAACTATGGACGGCAAGCAACGTCAACATCTATTATGCATGTTTGTTCACAATATTTTCTAGCAGGGTACTACATAAGCACTTGCCCGATTGCCCGGGGAAAGTAAAAGTTAGAGTCGGGCAAGTGTTTTGAAGTAAATACCAAAACTACTTGCCCAAATTGGGCAAGCAAAATCCTCACAGTAGATTGACCAAAATTAATTTGATATGATATATTGTCCCTAATTTGGTCATGGCAGGCAAGATAAAATCACTTTGGAAAAAGAAATGCAATAACAAAGTAGATCAGTTCATGTCAAAAATATTAAGAAAAAGATCAATGGTTTATAAAACCGCAAAACTTTCTTTTGGAGAAGTAAAACTTTTTTTCAACGATTTTTCGGACAAGTGAAATAGATTTTGGGGCAAGTATATTCCAATTATTTAAAAATTTACTTGTCCGACCAGGCAAGTGCTTCTAAAAAGTTATGTAGCACCCTGTTTCTAGCTATGTATATTCATGCATTCATCGTTTTCTTGAAGCTTCACTTTGTGTCTCTTTGGATACAATAGACATTGTGCAAATTTTCTGTAGAACAAGTTATGACCCTGGTGGATTTCCATCGAGTTACAATTGATTGGATCAATCGTAACTCTGTGTAAGACGGGGCCCTGGTTAGTCTTATGAATGTCACTCATTTTGGAAACAGACCAGAGAACCTACACACTGATTTAATTTCTCTTATTTTCTGCCTCGTAAAAAAAAAACACTTTGATATCAAAGTTGACTTCCCCCTTTCAAGGGATACTCCAGGCAGAAAATATTTATATCTAAATAAATAAAAGTAAAATTCACAGAGCAAAATGCTCAAAATTTCATCAAAATCGGATAACAAAAAACAAAGTTATTGAATTTTAAAGATTTGCATTATTCCGGTGAAAATGTTCTAGGCAAGTCTTCATGAATATTCATTAGATTGGCTTATGTCACATCCCCACATTCCTTTTTATTTTGTTATTACATATATAATCATAATTGTTCAATTTTTTCATAAACTTGTATTATGTCGTGTCTCCTTTATGATGAATTAAGTTGTATGCTCAATAAATAAAATACACTTAATCAGTCAATCCAATTGTTTTAGTTCTCAGTAGAAAATTTATGAATAAACCTAATTTCATATACGAAAATACGAAAGAACAAGTGGGGATATGACATCATCAGCCCACCCAATGAATATTCATGAAGACATGCCTAGAACGGTTTCACCGGAATAATGCAAATCTTTAAAATTCAATAACTTTGTTATTTGTAATCCGATTTTGATCAAATTTTCAGCATTTTGCTTTGTGAATATTCATCTTCTACTTATTGAGATATAAATATTGTCAGCCTGGAGAATCCCTCTAAAGCCCAATGAATTACGAGAGCCCAGTGAATGGAAGGGGGGGGGAGACTGCACAACTCTAAGGGTATTAAGATACAGAGGCAAAGCAGATGAGAGACCACTGGATTAACTTCTACATTTGCAGAAATCCATACCAGACAATAGAATATGATTTTTTTTCCAAGTGATCAGGTATAAATGTTTAATAGTTCATTTCATATGTCACTCTACTTACATGTTAATAGTTTGTATATCAAGTTAATCCAGTTGAGGCCGACAAGACAAGAAAAGAAAACCCGGTTGCTCTTTCATGTAGGAAAACACAAGTCTGAACTTGTTAAGTTTCAATGAAAATACATGGTTATTGTCACTACATGAAGTTACAGTGTAAAAAAATGAAACGATCTACGGATCCTTGATTTAAACAGTGTACAAAGTCGAGTATACAATACTGCTGATGAACATTTAAAAGTGGGCGCGTCGTGGTCTCGTGGTTCTGACTCTCGCCTTTCAAACAGAGGGTCGTGTTTTCCTTCAGCAAGAAATTTATCCACACTGTGCTGCACTCGACCCAGGTGAGGTAAATGGGTATCGGCAGGAAGTAATTCCTCAAAAAGCTGTGCGCACCAGAATCGGTAGACTAGCTTAGCCAGGGTAATATAGGAGCGCCTTGAGCACCTAGCAAGGTGGATATGTGCGCTATACAAATCCTATATTATTATTATTTATTATCATTATTACCGGGTAATACAAATTTATTCAGATAATCTTCTTGCTATAGATCAATTCAGAAACTTTCTATGCTCATTATCATCATCAGTTCAGATATATCCTGATTACTATTTAAAGTGTACTTCCTGGAATAGCCTTTCTCTTAATTCATATTGGTCTTAATTCATGTACATCCTCTTAGCAACTAAACCCTATACACCAGTAAATAAAACCTTGACTAGGTCTGATACAGGACTAGTGATGACAGAGATTGTCTGCGTCAAGGAGAATATATCAACTAGGAAAGTATTTATATCTCAAATATGATCTAGGAATTAAAGCACGGGGCTAGGGGAGGGGTATATTGAGTTGTCCTCATCAGAATTGTCACTTCCTTATAATGCAATTTTCTACCCCTTTTCTAATTTTGAGGGGGCTGGGTGGTTGGGATTTATTTTTTATTAATTTATCAACACCATCCACTCCCCTTTTCTCTTGCATATACTTCTACCGTAGACCAGAGAAACTTTATGACAGAGCCTGGAGGCAAATTATTCTTCAAAATGCTCTGAAGACTTTTTCATTTGGAAGAAAAAATCAAAAATAATCAAGGCTCCCATGTAGACTATAATACAAAGTACTTGTAGCAAATTTGGGCTGGTAAGCTTAAGAAAAAAAGAAGCATAGCCCCCTAAAATTAGCTATTTTCTCCGTTATAGATCCTCTCAAAACACCCCCCCCCCCTTCTTTTAAATGTCAACTTGTTATAAGAACCTTTATCTTTTATTTTTTAACTATTTAAATCAATTTTCTCTTCAAATTAGATTATCTGCAGGATGGTCCTTTTAAATTTAAATGAAATGTAATAGACAATCACATCTAATGCCATGACAACCTTCAAACACTTCCATTTTCTTCTTTGCTTTGTTCCTAATTTTCACACACTTAACAGTTTATCACTCTTTTTAAATTAATATTGTTTTATATACAAATACTGGCAAAGTTTGTCCAACAATCCCACAAAAACCGATCACATGACAACGTCATACAGGACTGAAAAACAGGAAACCAAATGATAGAATCATAGGCAAAACAAAACTGTTTGAACACTAATCAATCCAAGTTATTCAAGGGCATGGACAAGATTTAAATGAAAACAATTAAATAAATAAAAGAATGCAAGAAAGGTGGTTGCATAAAGATACAAAATGCTGATCAATTTACTTGATTTCATTAAACTAGTGTATGATAAATGCTATATGCAAAATCCAATGTGTCATTTGTCTATTAAATCAGAATGAACTCTCTCAGGAACTTCAAGCATTAAAGCTTTCAATTTAAATAATAATAATATATGCAACATTTATATAGTGCTCAATGCACTGTTTCTAAGCGCTGCATACTATTACCATTGCTTTAGCACGGCTAACTGATCGGACGCTCAAGCATTCCAAGGAATTCCTTCCTACCAGGTACCCATTTACTACACCTGGGTGGAGAGTGGCAAATGTAGATAAACACCTTGACAAAGGACACAAGTGCCATGGTAGGATTCGATCCCCCGACCTGTACCATAAATGTACCATTCAACATTTTTATGAAAGATCGTTAATGAATCCCCATTCCACTCCCATCCCAAAGTCTAATCCTGAAATTCCCATTTGACTTCCCAAATGAACAGGTATATGCACAGAGGGCTAGACAAAATCAGAAATGATACATTTGCTACTTTGCTAGAGCCACATAACCACTCCACCCCCCCCCCCCTAAAACTGTACACTTACCAAGCTTTCATAAGAAGAATCTTTGAAGAAGTTTCCAGCTGTACTGCTGTCTAGACTCTAAAAACCCTTTAATAAGTTTTGAATTCTCTTGTTGATTTCCTGCCCTTTAACCAATTTTTTTCCCCAACTGAGAAGGGGAAAGGATGAAAAACAGTAGGCCTACCCTATTGTTAAAAGATAATTTTCAAATAACATCAACGATTCTGTTCTGAAGCGACTGAAGTGAAATCTGAGTGACTAAAAGAAAGTACATCAGTGAAAATCATGACACCATGCACCTCACTGAATTTGAATAAATAAAACCTTTTTTTCTTCTCAATAAAATTATCAAAGATCCTATACATTACAATCTACCGTTGACCTATAGTTAAAAATGCTGGTAGCAGAGGTTGAAAATACTCTCAACTCCTAAAACTGAAGAAAAAAAATATAAAATTTCCATCCAAATTACAACTGAATCAGAGGTAGAGATGAAAAAGTTTTCATGAGATTTATGAATTGAATATTCTACTCTCAGATTTTGAACACAGGAAAAGAATGGAGTATTTAGAAAAAGTGAAACATTCCGCTTCATGACTGGATCTGATCAGGAACAGGAAAAGGGCCCCTGCGATGTTCCTCTGATTGCCATGCATGTATTTCATGTTTGTCTATTAGGGGTCATGAACACATACACACTCATAAACCTATTAATGGGACTGAAGAGAAGGAAGGATTCTCCCTAATAGTCCTTCTGTTTGGACATCTGCCTGACGCCTGCAAGATATCACCGCTGCATCTGAAAACATTCAGGAAATCAACCGTTTCTCTCTCCCTCAAAATAGATTTTTAACAAACTTGTTCCCAGATCTATCGTGCTTGCTCCATAGATCACATAGGCAGCAATGGAGTTTTACAAAGATCATTTTATTGAATTTAAATAGAAATAGACAACAAAGGATGAACAAGAAACATCTTTCTTAACTTTTGAAGTAGGTTTGGCTTCTATGCCCAGATTTCAAATTATTGTCTTTTTGATAATTAAGTGTTTCTTTAAATTCCATGATCAACACTAATGTTCCAACAAGAAAAATAAATAGGCCTAATTACTAAAACGTAAATTTACTAATAATGATAAAGACCATGGTGGAGATCTAGATTCTTGCAGATATTGACATTTATACAGTTAGCGAGAAAGTATTTCTTGGGCTATAAAGCACTTCCAATTTTTAATGAATGGATTTTTTTTTTGGGCTTATTATCATTAGTACATATATCTGTCTTTAAACAATTAGGGGTATTACCTACATGTGTTTCAAATCATTCAAACTCTTTACAA
The DNA here is from genome assembly GCF_037042905.1 of Lytechinus pictus. Lineage (NCBI taxonomy): Eukaryota > Metazoa > Echinodermata > Echinoidea > Temnopleuroida > Toxopneustidae > Lytechinus > Lytechinus pictus. Next base: position 27,169,720 of record NC_087258.1, on the reverse strand, counting down.
GAGAAAGTATTTCTTGAGCTAACCACGGCTAATTAATGTTTTTTCATATGCATCATTCTTCTATATTTGTCATCTCATCTTAATCAATTTTTGTATAATTGGCACATACTGCTTTGAAATTATTTTTAATGGAATGTTTTTTAAAGTCATTAAGAACATTGATTCTTAATTCTAAATCTTGATTTTTTAGATGGTAAATATTCCCTCAATCTCATAAATTACTATAATTTTTTAATAATCTTTCATGCTTCACATCAACAAGTCAGGTGTATGCATGTATGCATCTGACTGATATAGAAAGAGCACTGTGTTTGTGTGTTCAGTGTCCTCATATAATCATTTGAAGATGTGCTCCACACTGACAAAATGCTCAAATCTAAAAGAGTGTACAGATTTTTCACACTGTGGACACCTCGACACTGTGTCACATAGCAGATTATGTAAAAATTTCCTTGAATTCCTTCAGTGTTACATTTGAGCATATCAACACTATGGAGATAATTTCACACTCCAGTGTTTTTTTTTAACATAATGGAATATGTTGAGTTTCACACTGATAAAATGCTCAAATTTAACAGTGTGTTACATAGTGGATTATGTGAAATAAGATTTCCTGCATATTTGACAATTAACAGCCATTTTTGTTCCACACTGTGAACAAACTGTGAACATGCTATTTCCAGCAGGGTGATATCAACATGTTAGCTTCTGAGGACTATTCTCCATATTTCAAATGAACAAGGAGTGATAGAACAATGTAAACGGCCTATATGGCATCAGAGTGACAAATCTTTGATACATGAAAATTGCAGGGTGTCACGATTCATTTACTTGAATTTCCCCCTCATTATGAGTCACATTCATCGTTCATTACATCATGATACAATGGAAAAAGTTTATCCCCACTGTGATTCAACAAATCCACACTTTTGACTCAAATATATATGACCTTTCACCTATTTTTATATCAACCCATCCCCTCCTAAGTCTGTCGTGAATTACATGTATTTTCAGTATAAAAACAATACATGTAAAACTAATTAGTATCACTATAACTAGTCATTCAATGGATGTTGTTTTGATATACAACAAAATATAACAGAGTCTGACTGACTACAGTGCTTTCGACTTTCGGGCTAATCAACATTCCCTGATTTTTCCCTCATTTGAAGCATTTTTCCCTGATTTGAAGTATTTGTTATCATATTCTATCATCTATTACATCAGACAACACAAGCGAAAGTTTTTATCTTCTCCATTTAAATATTCGAAGTGCCAGTAAAAATTTTGATAAACTTAAATTATTCCTAGATAACAACCGGTTTCCGAAATCTTCATTTATTGGTTTAACTGAAACATGGTTCTCTGATAATCCATGTTCCCTCTTCACACTCCCTGATTTTGATTTAATTGTTAATAATAGAACGCAAAGACCTGGAGGTGGTGTCGCTCTGTACATACCACAACAATACGATTATACTCATATAGCTAATATAACCATATCAAACGACGTTTTAGAAACCCTGTTTGTTGAAGTCACAAACCCAAAAGGCAAAAACTTAATACTGGGTGTATTTTATAGACCTCCTCAATCAAATACCAATGCATTCTTAGAATCTCTCAATGAAATTTTATTAAATCCTGTTTTGAAAAATAAAGATTGTTTCTTCATGGGTGACTTCAATATCAACTTAGTAAATTGCAATTCTAACAACACCTCTCAGGAGTTTCTTGAAATGTTTCTTTCCTATTCTTTTTTACCGCTTATCACTAAACCGACAAGAGTTACAAATAACTCGGCCACTTTAATTGACAACATTTTTAGCAATATAACTCAACAAATCCCCAAATCCGGCGTTATCATTAGTGACATCACTGATCACTTTCCCATTTTTGCTAGGTTATCTACAAATAAAGCTATAATGAAAGAAACATTCAATACTCCATTTAGAAAAACAACTGATGACAATATAAACAATCTAATTAATGACTTAAATACAACAGACTGGTCGAGTGTTTTTGAATCCACAGACGTTGATGACGCATACAACTTCTTCATTTCCAAATTAACATCTTCTCTAGATACTCACGTTCCTTTTACTATCAACAGAAAATCAAATTATAAAAAGGTCCCACTCCACCCGTGGATTACTAAATCACTTTTGAGATCAATCAACCGAAAGAACAAATTATACTATAAATACATATCCAAACCAAGCGACAAATCCCGTTCTAAATATACATCATATAAAAACACACTTACTTCTTTACTTCGTATTGCAAAAAAAGAATATTATACCTCCCAACTTGATTTGCACAAAAATGATATGAGGAATACTTGGAAAATTATAAATGGCGCGTTAAACAAAAAGAATAAAAGTTCCACTATATCAAAAATAAAAACACACAACACAATCATCGATGACAATAACTTAATAGCAAATGAGTTTAATTCATATTTTTCCAATATTGGCAACAATCTGGCAAGCAAAATCCCATTAACACATAAATCATTTAACAGTTTTCTTAACAACCCAAACCCTAACTCTATATTTTTTAATCCTACCAATACAGGAGAAATTATTAATATTGTTAACAATCTGCACTCTAAGAAGAGCCCAGGTTTCGATAGCATTCCTAACTTTCTACTCAAGAAAATTATTTTAACTATCGTCGATCCTTTGGTGCACATATTAAATATTTCTATGAACACAGGGAAAGTACCTAGTCTCATGAAAATAGCCAAAGTCATCCCTCTTTACAAAAAAGGCGACAATCAACTTGTTTCTAACTACCGCCCTATTTCATTACTCACCTCATTATCTAAAATTCTCGAAAAACTTATACATACACGTACAAGTACGTTTTTTGATAAACATAATATCTTTTCTAACTCACAATTTGGGTTTCGCGAAAATCATAGCACTTCACATGCAATTCTGTCTTTTATTGATAAAATCACTACTTCCATAGATAAAGGTTTTCATACTGTTGGTATTTTCCTGGACTTCTCCAAGGCCTTCGATACCATTAACCACGAAATACTTCTTTACAAACTTTCTTTTTATGGTATTAGGGGGAAGGCCTTGGAGTGGTTCAGGAGTTACCTAACAGATAGGTCTCAATTCGTATCAGTTAACAACGCTACTTCTTCTACTCTTCCTATCACCTGTGGAGTACCTCAGGGTAGCTTACTTGGCCCTCTTCTTTTTATTACTTACATCAATGACATTAAAAAAAGTTCAAATTTACTAACATTCATACTGTTTGCAGACGACTCGAATATTTTCTTTTCTCATGATAACGCAAATCAACTTGTAAAAATTGTAAACTCTGAACTCATACATGTAACTGACTGGATTAAGGCGAATAAACTATCACTTAACCTACAAAAGACAAACTATATGCTTTTTAGTAACAAAACACATACATTACCTGACAATCTCATTTTTGATAACACCGTTCTTGAAAATGTATCACAAACCAGATTCTTGGGTGTTACTATTGACAATAAGCTATCATGGAAACCACACATTGATAATATATGCAAAACAATTTCAAGAAACATCGGAATTATTAACAAGCTCAAATATTTTCTTCCATCTCACACTTTACTTACATTATATCATACACTAATATTACCATACATTAATTATGGCATTTTGGCATGGGGTTGTGCAATCCAAACACAATTACAAAGGATACTGTTGTTGCAGAAGAAGGCCCTTAGAATAATTTTTCAAACTCATTTCAGATCACACACAGATGTCCTTTTTTTCCAAAATAATATTCTTAAAGTGAATGATTTATATCTTTTCCAACTCGCCCAATTTATGTATAAACTAAATAAAAATGATCTCCCCACAATTTTTTCAAATATGTTTTGTAAAAACTCCTCCATACATGATTACCCAACGAGACAACGTAATTGTTATCATCTACCCCCAACCCGTACTCTTTTAGCAAAAAACTCTTTCGTCTTTTTTGGACCAGTGTATTGGAATTCACTGCCCAATGACTTTAAAGAATCACCAAGCATTAACATTTTCAAGCGCAAACTTAAAAAGATGCTAATTTGTCAATACTCCACACCAACAAGTCAAGCTAATATATAACTGTAACTAAACGTATTTACAACTATCATTTAATTATCAACAAATTTGTCTAATATATATTCTAAATAATGTCACTACAGTGTCCTATGACCTGTGCACCTGTCATGTTCCTCTTTTTATTTTCAGTTTTATTTGCACCACCCTTTTCTCCCCTCTCTTTCCTTTGCCTCCCTTTTCCACTCTTATAATTTCTATTAAAAATGTTATCATCATTATCGTTATCACTCCAATTATTCAAATTACTTTCCACTTTTTGTTGTCGCTTATACGCTCTATTTTGGTATTTTGTAGATTATGTATTTTATTTTTGTTTTCCACCCGTCTCTTGTATATAGGTTATGTTAATTAGTATTGGAACTATGTTTAGGGACTTGCCTTATTTACAAGCTCTGCTTTTCTTGGCAAGTCCCTCCGTTCAGATAATTTTATCTTCAATATTTGTTATGAAATGTTATAGAACTGTATGTATTATTTTGAACATGTATTTACACTTTACTTTGATTATATCTTTTGTTTGAACGGAAATAAATGAATAAATCTAAATCTAAATCTAAATCTAATCTATTCCCTGATTTCTCCCTGACAGGAAAAAAGTAAATTTTCCATGATGCCACTTTGCCAGGGCTGGGAACCCTGTCCTACAGTAGCATTTCCACTTGATTTGATTTTATTCTTTTAGTTTTAGTTCCAATATGTTCTCATCATTATTTAGGCATTGTTGCTCTTGACTAGGCCAGGTCTAAAAGACTTTAGATTCTAGGCCTAGATCTAGTGAGGTCTACATTTTTTTTTTCACTCACCGTCTCTCGACTTTATGATCTTGTTGATTTTTGTTCTGTTCATGTATTTTCCACAAAACTTAGGATCACTTTTAAATTATTTATGGAAACCTCAAATTATTGACACACACTAACTTAGATAGACAGAAATATATAACCTCAATCCTCTTTCAGACAAGGGGGCCGTTTCATAAAGCTGTTCGTAAGTTAAGAGCAACTTTAACATAATTTAAGAACGACGTACTGGTGAACCTTAACTTAATCTTACACGCTTAACCATCGCCAATGAATATACCTTTTACCACAAAAAAGGATCACCAGTCGTTCTTAAAGTTGCTCTTATTAATTTACGAACAGCTTTATGGAACACCCACATGATCTACTTTCATATTACTACTACCATGGAGTAGGATCCATGCTACTACTGTAGCCCACTGCAATGCAGCAGTCCAAGCAACTCCTATTAGGGTGTCTGGAGAAAAAAATTATTTTTCTTATTTCAAGAAAATATCACATTTTCTTTGTGAATTTGAAGAGAAATTACCTTCAGACTGACAGAAATGTAACATTTTTGAAAAAAATCCAATTATTGGCTGCAAAAAAGAAGAAAGAAATTAGGTCAATTTTCAGCATTTCTCTGCCATAGACTGTGTAGTTAAGAAATGGACACACACAAATCCAAATTTTTAGCTTCCGAGAGCTGTTATAAATTTATTATTAATGCCAAAAACTTGTCCATAAAGAGTCCAATAGTATACAAATAATGCATGCAGCCGAGTGCGTTAGTGGAAATGCAGAGCACGCGAGGTTTCTTTAGATAGGAGTTGCACTGTGCACGAGCCGCTTGCGGCGAGTGCCCAGTGTGCTCCATCTGAAGAAACCGAGCTTTCTCTGCATTTACTTTTACGCACGACAGAGCAAGTGCATTATTTGTTTTATAAAATAGCAACACAGAAACAATTTTTTAAAAAGTTACAGTACAGTTTTGTTGGACTTTACCGCACTGGTTTGCTCGAGCGTGCAATGTCAATTTTCGTTGCACACCTTTTGCACTACCGTGCAGTGCACAAAAAAAGTTGGATGTCATGTGACGCGTATTGACCAATCGCGATGCTTGAAATAATACAGCTATTTTATAAGATTTTTTATGCTCTATCTGATGGTATGATTTTTATAAAGATTTGGAAACCAGATCACAATGAAAAATTGCGACAAAGTGAAAAAAATTGTGCAAAACAGAAATTTCATTTTCCCATAGAAAACGCATGGAGAAATGGCAATCTCAACACACACAAAAATAAGGGTTTGCAATTTATCTCTATTAAAATCCTTATTTAAAATGATCATATAAACTTGTCCTTACTGTCAAAAGAAGCCCCTGAATTTTCTCTTTCCATACATGCCAAACACAAGTTAATAATCAATTCAGATCACATTTTTCTAGTAGCCTGAACTTCCCCCAAAATATGTGCCATATTTTCCCCTAAATCAGCCTTTTTATGCTGACACTTTTCAGTGTGGCTTCAGACACCCTACTCCTATTGCACTGACTCATATAAATCTAAGTCAGGGGGTCTAGATCTAGACTGACTAGACCTATTTTTTCTAGATCTAACTTTATTTAGTCTCACTAGTAGTAGTATTGAAGTGTAACTCATTTACACTTACTTTGGCTGATTTAAATCGTAATTAAATCGTCAACTCCTTATTCTTGAATAATTCTCTGCAATTATCCTTTCCAATTCCAGCGAGTTGGCTATAGCGAGAGACCGAGGAAGATGAGTTCTATTTCGGGTGCGAGTGCCAGCTGCGACCACCAGACTTAGAGCCCCGCGCGAGTCCGACGTCTGCATGCTGTCTGTCCCAGGCAGGGTCCCACAGGTCTCGCTGAGTTAGCTGGGCGCGAGCGGCGGAGCACGTGGATTTCTCAAAACAAAAACAAAAATCAGTCTAAAGATGGCGCTAGAGCACAAATCACAAGGCCCTATAGGGCCTTGACAAATCAGATAAAAGTCAACGATAGCTCCCGGGGGCCACTTCCATTGACGAGTGGATACCATGCGCGACCACGGGGTCTTGAGAAGCACCCTAAACACGTATTTTCCATATTCTGAAAATGCATCCCTTAACAAGTATTGGCGTGTGAAACCCTACCCTTAAAGGACAAGTCCACCTCAACAAAAAGTTGATTTGAAAAAGAGGAGAAAAATCTAACTAGCTAAACACTGAAAATTTCATCAAAATCGGATGTAAAATAAGAAAGTTATGACATTTTAAAGTTTCGCTTAATTTCACAAAACAGTTAAATGCACATCCTTGTCAGTATGCAAATTGGCAGACTGATGACGTCACCCACTCACTATTTCTTTTGTATTTTATTATATGAAATATGAAATATTCTAATTATCTCCTCCTTTTCAAGTGAAACAAACTTTTATTTTTCCCTCAACATGTGGAATTACCATTATTTTAACAGTTTATGGTTAAGTTAAGTTGGTGCTTATTGTCAAATCTGTAAAAATTGAAAAATTGTATTATTCAAACAATAAAAAACAAAAGAAATAGTGAGTGATGGACATCATCGACTCTCTCATTTTCATATCGCTGAGTTGTGCATTTAACTGTTTTGTGAAAAATAAGCGAAACTTAAAAATGTCATAACTTTCTTATTTTACATCCGATTTCGATGAAATTTGCAGCGTTATGTTTGTTTTATTTTTCTCTATCGATTCAAATCAACAATTTCCTTGGGTGGACTTGACCTTTAACAAGTATTGGAAACAAATACTATTGGCAAGTATTCCCAGAACTGAGCCCCTAAACAAGTACAGCGATGTATTTTCCATATTCTGAAAATGCACCCCCTAACAAGTATTGGAAACAAAACGATACTCTTAGCAAGTATTCCCTGAAATTAACCCCTAAGCAAGTACAGATATATTTTATTTTTATGTCATGCGTCCGTCGGTCGTCGGTTTTACCTTTAGACACCATTATTTTGGTTAAGTACGGCCCCATCTTCCACACCTCGCGCAAATCGGACTCTAAACACGTAGTGTTGGGGCAAAAAGGACATACTTTATAAAACATTTTGATTTTGTTTTATCATCCCCGCACATTTGACCCTAAACACGTATATTTTTCCGGGCAAAATAGATACCCTTTTTTTCAATATTTTTGTGTTTTTGACACCCTTATCACGTTACGTACGTAACGTGCCCTATCTTGAAAAAGACATCCTTTTTACGTGTTTTTTTGGTCGCGCATGGTATCCACTCGTCAATGTAAGTGGCCCCCCCCCCCCGGGCGATAGCTCTAACTACAAAGACTGTATATATATATATACCGAGGTTGTTTACCTGACTGCTAAGAAAGCACGAATGCCTGTGAGCAAGCAACCAGGGGACCAACGGCTTAAGGTCCTCTCCGAGGGACCTGGTAATGAGGATAAATGCCTTACCAAAGGGCACTAGCGCACCACTTGGGAATCGAACCCGGGTCACCGGAATCCGAAACCCCCGCTCTACCGACTGAGCTATCGCGCCTCCATATAGTTGGCCCGAATTCACGATTTTTTTTTTGGATTACCTCTTTATTGATAAATCATATAAAATAGAAATCGGTAAAAAGAAATAAGCTTTCCATGAGGTGTATCCCTGATATTTATAAATATGCTTATACTATGAGGCGCCGAATGTACCATTATTATATAGAACAATTATTTGTTATATAATCATTATTTATTAAATAATAACTATTATTTATATATAATTTACATTTTATTTGTAAATAACTACTATTATATAAAATATCATTTCTAATTATTTATATATAATTCCAAGTAATACTTCATTATTTGTAAATAATAATAGTTCGACATTCCATTATTTATAAATAATGATTATTTGTTTTTCATTATTTATAAATAATGATTATTTGTTTTTCATTATTTATAAATAATGATTATTTGTTTTTCATTATTTATAAATAATGATTATTTGTTTTTCATTATTTATAAATAATGATTATTTGTTTTTCATTATTTATAAATAATGATTATTTGTTTTTCATTATTTACAAATAATGATTATTTGTTTTTCATTATTTATAAATAATGATTATTTGTTTTTCATTATTTATAAATAATTTGTTGAGTTTTCCATTATTTATAAATAATGATTATTTGTTAAATAATGAAAACGTCTACTTCATTATTTATAAATAATTTTTTCGAGTGCACCATTATTCTCATTATTTATAAATAATCATTATTTAATGTTCGAGTTTTCCATTATTTATAAATAAAGATTATTTGTTAAATAATGAAATATCTACTTCATTATTTATAAATAATAATTTTGTTTCAATATCCCATTATTTATAAATAATCATTATTTATAAACAATTTTTACAGTTTGCCATTATATACAAATAATCATTATTTATATACAAATAACCATTATTTATTAAATAATGCCATTATTTATTAAATAATGCCATTATTTATTAAATAATGCCATTATTTATTAAATAATGGAAAACTCGCTATAACATGCAAATGTGGGACCGCCCATGATATGAATATTCATGATGCGATTTCCTTTTTCGTGATTTTTCTTCACAAATTTTTGTCCATTTCCTCTTCATAATGACATTTCTTGAAGCAATTTTCTAGGGATATGGTCTGATTGTAATATTCTTCATTTTCTATATAACTTCGTCTTCGTAGAAATATCAAAAAGTGTAATTTTATACGATTTTTCCTACAGTTCACAATCCCCATAGGCGCGCGTGTACGGTAGGGACAACCGGTGAATCGACGGAGTGCTCTTCATCGAAATACTACGTTGGTTGGTCCCCGGAAGTGGCGGGCGGAATTTAGCCCGAATCCTCGATGGAAGTCGATCAAGTGCATATGAGCTGAGAGAGTGAAATATCAGTGTACTTGTACAGGCCCTTCTACTTTTTATAAATATTTCTTGTTGCTTTTTTTGTTAAGTTAATTTTTCCTGGTGTAGAGATAAGTTTCAGTTCTAATAATGCACTTCAAATACATTTTGGAGTGTCTGTTTGAGGCGTTTGGGGCGATTTCACCCTGGCCCCAAAATGCTCGCAACGACAATACGGGGGCATGATGACCCCTAAATTTTTAAAAACTTATTTTTCTATTGAAAATTATCACAAAATTCACCAAAAGTGTGCACGAAAGCCTTCGTATTTCACTTTTAAAACTCCGAAAAGTGCCCAAATGACAAGCTTGGTCGCTTCGCTGTGTCGCTTTCAACTTGAGAACGTTTACGCGTCTGCTCCCCCCCCCCCTCCTCCGAAAGAAATTCTGTATACGGCCATGCTCTAAAGAGCCTGGCACATTGATTTATGTATACTTTCATTTTCATTATTTTTATCTCATTATCAACATGGCCTTACGCAGAATTTTTTCCAGGGGGGCCGGGGCCGGAGCATGACGCGCGTAAACTTTCTCAAAAAAATCTTGAAAGCGAGACAGCCACGGGACCAAGCCCAAATGACAAGCTTGGTCGCTTCGCTTTCTCGAGATTTTTATGAGAAAGTTTACGCGCGTCCTGCTCCCCCCACCCCCCCCCCCCGGAAAAAATTCTGCGTAAGGCCATGATGATAATGAGATAAAAATAATGAAAATGAAGTATACATAAATCAATGTGCCAGGCTCTTTAGAGCATGGCCGTATACAGAATTTCTTTCGGAGGAGGGGGGGGGGGGAAGCAGACGCGTAAACGTTCTCAAGTTGAAAGCGACACAGCGAAGCGACCAAGCTTGTCATTTGGGCACTTTTCGGAGTTTTAAAAGTGAAATACGAAGGCTTTCGTGCACACTTTTGGTGAATTTTGTGATAATTTTCAATAGAAAAATAAGTTTTTAAAAATTTAGGGGTCATCATGCCCCCGTATTGTCGTTGCGAGCATTTTGGGGCCAGGGTGAAATCGCCCCAAACGCCTCAAACAGACACTCCAAAATGTATTTGAAGTGCATTATTAGAACTGAAACTTATCTCTACACCAGGAAAAATTAACTTAACAAAAAAAGCAACAAGAAATATTTATAAAAAGTAGAAGGGCCTGTACAAGTACACTGATATTTCACTCTCTCAGCTCATATGCACTTGATCGACTTCCATCGAGGATTCGGGCTAAATTCCGCCCGCCACTTCCGGGGACCAACCAACGTAGTATTTCGATGAAGAGCACTCCGTCGATTCACCGGTTGTCCCTACCGTACACGCGCGCCTATGGGGATTGTGAACTGTAGGAAAAATCGTATAAAATTACACTTTTTGATATTTCTACGAAGACGAAGTTATATAGAAAATGAAGAATATTACAATCAGACCACATCCCTAGAAAATTGCTTCAAGAAATGTCATTATGAAGAGGAAATGGACAAAAATTTGTGAAGAAAAATCACGAAAAAGGAAATCGCATCATGAATATTCATATCATGGGCGGTCCCACATTTGCATGTTATAGCGAGTTTTCCATTATTTAATAAATAATGGCATTATTTAATAAATAATGGCATTATTTAATAAATAATGGTTATTTGTATATAAATAATGATTATTTGTATATAATGGCAAACTGTAAAAATTGTTTATAAATAATGATTATTTATAAATAATGGGATATTGAAACAAAATTATTATTTATAAATAATGAAGTAGATATTTCATTATTTAACAAATAATCTTTATTTATAAATAATGGAAAACTCGAACATTAAATAATGATTATTTATAAATAATGAGAATAATGGTGCACTCGAAAAAATTATTTATAAATAATGAAGTAGACGTTTTCATTATTTAACAAATAATCATTATTTATAAATAATGGAAAACTCAACAAATTATTTATAAATAATGAAAAACAAATAATCATTATTTATAAATAATGAAAAACAAATAATCATTATTTGTAAATAATGAAAAACAAATAATCATTATTTATAAATAATGAAAAACAAATAATCATTATTTATAAATAATGAAAAACAAATAATCATTATTTATAAATAATGAAAAACAAATAATCATTATTTATAAATAATGAAAAACAAATAATCATTATTTATAAATAATGAAAAACAAATAATCATTATTTATAAATAATGGAATGTCGAACTATTATTATTTACAAATAATGAAGTATTACTTGGAATTATATATAAATAATTAGAAATGATATTTTATATAATAGTAGTTATTTACAAATAAAATGTAAATTATATATAAATAATAGTTATTATTTAATAAATAATGATTATATAACAAATAATTGTTCTATATAATAATGGTACATTCGGCGCCTCATATTATACAGCTCGATATTATGTCTTCGATATTAGCCCTTTTAACCCATACATGTACAACAAGTATAGCAACTGTTCAATGCTATATGATGTTAGTGTGTTTGCCTTGTATTATTTTATTTTGTTTGTTAAGCTTTATTTTTGTTGATATCGCCTTTTGTTTCAATAACTCTGATTTGTTTTGATAAGCTGTAAATATAATTTTTCCTTGATTATGATTTGATAAATCATACAAATATTAAAAAATATATATTATACCGGTAAACAAATAGTAATAAACGTTGAACCCAGGTTATCGGTTTTTACCGAACACGACACAGGGTGACAATACCATGCACGACATAGATGTGAACGTGAACATAAACATGAACATGCAAAAACATAAGCATACATGTAAATAACAAAGACATGAATAAAGTGCGTACTTTGAAAAAAAAATTATTGGGAGTATGTATATTGAATACACACTTTAGCATTTTATACAAGCCAAATAAATTCCAGTATGTTTTCACAGAGCAATGGTCATAACTAATCTAAACATACATTCGACATATACAAAGGAAAGGGCAGTGTTTCCACAGATCCAAACAAATTTCCCGAAACTGAATCCCAAGTTTTCCGAAATTTATACATTTCCTGGAATTTTCAAGTTTGATTTTTAAAAAATGGGGCATATACAGCGCGCCTAAATTTGGTCTAAGTTGTTCTTCACGCCCTCTAGGAACAAAATAATAAAATTCGAGCACGACGGCGCGAGGGGAAATTTTTGAGCTATATAAATTAGGTAGGCAAACAATTCTTTTAAATATAACATGAATATTAAAAGTTGCTACGTTTAATTGTTGTTTAATTTTAAAAGTTTTAGATTTCCTAAACTTTCCTGGATCATCATTTCCCGAACCTTTCCTGGATAAAGTCAAAATTTGTAATGTCATGTAAATATTTTGCTTTTACCCAAGTGTGCTCCCCGCCCCCTTTTGAAAATCCTTGATCCGCCCCTGAGGATGAATGACAAAAAGAGAGATAAATAGTTATGGGAAAAGGGGAGAGAGTGGGTCAGAGGGGGAGAGGGGAAGAAAAAGAGGGAAAAGCGAGGAGGTAAAGGGAGAGGAAGAGAGAAAAAAAGACGAGAGAGAGGATAGAGGGGGGAGAGGGGGGATAGAGAGAGAGAGAGGGGGGGGGGGAGCCATGGCAAGAACGAGAACATGGCAAAGATTGTAGTGTGTACAAATTCTCACACATATTAATCCAAGATTCTTTTTATTGGTCAATGTATGCATACAAGTTGGTTTCCAATGGCTTTGAAAATAAGTATACACAAAAACGAAAAGTACGATATAATTACCACAACAATATTGAAAACTTTACATAAACAAATGCAATATTAAAATCATTAACTTTCTGCAATTACTTCAATATCCCTAAAAATTCATAATGCATGTGGATGATGATAAAAGGTCTGTATGCTGCGCTATATAACCCCTCCCCCCCCCCCCATTCTAGTATATGCGGAGTATATTCATCATAAAATTTCAAACAAAATTGTAGAATAAGTAATATACATAATATAACACTTGTACAAGAGCATGGTAAGAAAAAATACAATAAATTTTCCTCATGGTAGCATTATAATAAAAGCAATCAAACTTCAAGACGAGTTATTACTATTAGGTTCATTATTTTAAAACCAAAAACAAATACATGTTCACCCGCCGACAGAAACGGCAGAATTGTGGTTGCCAATAAAAAAATGAATTATAATCTTTCCACTATAAGATATTGATTCAGTGAAAATTTAAGATTTTGCTGATATTTGGTATTTCACAAGCAGTTAGGCCTCTCTGCTTAACACATTCTTTTGTATTAATTGACGATTTTTACAATGAGGGGGCTCTTCATCAAATCACAATAGGTAATATCAACTGCACATGTTTATCAAGTTTTGGTAAACGAATAGAAAGAGAAAATCAGGCTTTAAAAAAAATCAGGATTAAAGATAAATTCCAGTTTTGGTAACGATCTCAAAATGACTTTTTACAGAATCTAATATAATGACCACCCAAGTGTCTGTTTGTATGAATAAAAAATATGTGCCAAAGGATTCTGGAAGAAATTGTGTAATTGCTGAGAAATAAGCAAAATAAGCGCGGATTCGGTCACTTCCGTCGGGTCTTTATTCCAGTAATAATAATACACTGTCCCACGTGTGCCTATCTGTGTTGGTGATCCTCAGTGTGAACATTTTTCAGCGTAGATTTCAAGATTTCACAAAGTTCAGTTTATGTAACTGTACCAGATCTAGATCCTCGATGATATACTGACAATTAAGCCTGGTTTTACAGACTTTCTCATGAAATCAGTGTTTACTGCAACTACTGGAATTTCTCTTTAAAATCGGTTGAAAAATAAGAAAGTGATGACATTTTTAAGTTCACGAAACAATAATGCACACCCTGGACCCCGTCTTATAAGGGGCTTTCACAATCGCTTTTGCGATCGTTTGCGATCATTTTGGTCACAATATATGTTGCACACAATCGCAACGGTTGTAAGCAGTCGCACCACCAATTGTGAAAGGGGCCTTACAAAGACTTACGATTGATCCAATCAACCGTAACTATGGAAAGCCAGGAACGTCAACATCTATGATACAGGTTGTTCATAATATTTTCTAGGTATGATGTATATTCATACATTCACTGTTTTCTTGACATTTCAGTATGCTTCTCCTTGTTTTCGAAGGACAGCGTGCAAATTTCCTAAAGAAAAGAAAAATGACATTGATGGATTTCCATATAGGCTTACTTGAGATTGATCGGATAAATCTTAACTCTTTGTAAGACGGATAACTGATCTCAATGCAAATATGGGAACCCATGAAGTAACCCAGGCACTATTTTTTCTGCACAGTTAAAATGTTGGGCAACACACTGTCCAATGTGTTGGGTAATGTATGTTGGTAAATATATATTCTGGGATTATTATTATCCAATTGAGCAAATTTATTACCCAATTATTAGTTTTTATTACCCAATTTGGGCAGATTTTAACCAATAGTTGTGTGAGCAGTTTATGTTAAGGGTTGGTTAAAGAGTTTGGCATTTTGGCCGAACTAATTACGATATATTCATATTTCCTACTCATTATTTTGATTAAGCGAGATTCACAACCTGTACATGGTTGTAAAAAAAATATATATGTCAAACATTTTCAGCTCGCGCTATACAGCGCCCCCCCCCCCCCGATAAAAAATGCCCCTCTGATATTCGGCTAAATTAATTCCAAAATTGAAAATCATTCTCAATTAAATGTATGAAAATAAGAAGCTCATGCCTGAACTTCTACAAAAATTGATTGGTCTTGCTTCAGAGTTCTTAAATTCACAGTCTATTATGTAACAGGGAATTCTCTGATCTTTCCAGGGAATTCTCTGATCTGTCTAGGGAAATCTCCATGATCGAACTATATAGGCTCATCAAATCACAAACTCGAGCATGTTTAGAAGGGCAACAACAGTCATTGACGGCTAATTTCATATTTGATAATAATGATGCACGATAATGGAGACAACATTATTATGTATCAAGACTAATTCCAACTATATTCTTGTTTTCAAATAATACTTTTTAAAGTTAATTCACTGTACCTATTTGAATGAAAAAAAAAGATCATTTTCCACTGGTAATGTTCGTTTTCGCAAAGTGTGATACACTTGTGGTTTGCTCTTCATTTTCAGCTTATTGTACTTCTCATCCATCATTCACATTTTCTTTAGATTTCTGCACTGCATGATTCCCCTTTTAATCATACAAAACCTTTTTACCCTTCTGAACATGCCCAGATTTATGATTTGATGGGTCCTGATACATCAGGGGAATGTCCCTGCTCAGATACTGGGTGGTAAAATGGGGGTTAAGATGCTAAAGACAATGCAGGAATACAGCATGCAGTGCTGCAAACTTGGAATGGACTGAACTTAATACAACAACAACATCAAACATCAACTTTCTACGGCCGACTGGGTACAATGTGCATGAAAATAATTTTCTGGCCCACCCCAACCCCTATTGGGGAAAGTTGTATTCGCCCCTTTAGGTGTATACAGGGGCAGATTTTACAAAAGGGGGGGCAAATTTTTCGGAGGAAAATTTTGACAAGCTCCCCCAAAAAAGGTTTTCAACCACAAATTAAGGATATTTCGTACCCGAAAAAATTTGACAAGCAAAAAAAAAAAAAAAAAAAAAAAAAAAAAAGGTCTTCCATTTCAAAAGCGGGGGCAAACCTCGGTTTTAATGGCATTTTATTTTTGCTTCTCAAAGGGGGGGGGGGGCACGTGCCCCCTGTCCGCGCCTGGGTGTATATGGGAGTTTTTGTACAAAACCAAAGGGCACATGACCATTGTTAAGGGTAATTTTCCTTGATGATTTGGATCATTTTGGGTTTGTCTTGGGTGTGCAGTTAAAATTGATTGACTTATATATAACAAAAATAATGTCGGGGGTCAACGAGGCCAATATTGCGTTTGCGTGCGTATAATTATGAAAGACTTTTCCCTTTAATTTTAATAGCCCAATCTTCAAAGTAATCCGAAATACACATAACGTCGTCATTAGGACTACGTCAGTGTCGGGGGCAATCCGGAAAGTAGGGGCGTATCCAGCTTTTGTTAATAGGGGGCGCATTTTTTTTTCATCCACACTTTACCCCCCAACTGCGAGTCGAAGAGCTAAAAGTTGTTGATTATTGGGGGTCTATATAAGCACATTTTAGCTTTAAAAATGACAAAATCAAGATAAGGAATCTCATAAGACCGAAATTAATAATGCCAGCGTGAAGCACTAGCTGAAAGTTTTAACATACATTATAACACCTTAAAACGGAACACTCCATAAGCAAGTTTTGTAATCATGGACAAGATATTTTATAGAATTAGTTATTTCTACATCAAAATGCGCATTACTTTCTTAATGTTTGTCCAATCATGGATTTACATGGCCCAATTGATTTTCTGTCCTCACATAAGTTAAATGCTTTACAATTAGGTTTAATTATTTTTTAATAAACATTGTTGTAATTATTGTCTAATTTTTTGATAAACTGACATAAAAAGAGAAAAAGTTTAAATGCTTTTTTTTTTTTAAAGGAATTCATAAAGAGGACATACTCTTCTTATCAATCAAAATACGAGGATAGGCCTATTTATCTAAGTAAACAAATAATTAGAGCGTGAAGCGTGAGCCGAAATTTTTGATATCCTGCATGACAACAGTAAATAGACTTTTCAAGGATATGTTCAAGAATTGTTTATGAATAGGAAACAGATCTCATTAATGAAAATGTGAGCGTGCATGCATACTAAGCGGAGGCTGCAGTATATAGGCTATAGCGTGCATGCAGCGGGAGCAAACATATTTGTTATATATTGACTAAAAACGTGATATTTTCAGCGACATGTTTCTTATTCCGGGCCGTAGCTAGGCAGGAGGAAGGGTGGGATGGAGAACCTTGGCTACCAAGAAATTATATCTGTAGGCCTACCTATTATAAATCCAACCATTATAAATTCAATGACAATGAGTCACAACAGTGTTTATAAACAGTAACCAATAATTGCGAGCGAGCGAAGCGCGGGCTGATTTTTTTTTGTTTTTTAGATTTAGACCTAACAAGTAATGATTGAATTGAACTGAATTAATTGAGTTCTAAAGTACTGATACTTATGGACCAATAACAAAAGTAAAAGTACTTATTTGGGTTATACCATATACATGTAGATATATACTGATATGGGCTATCCCCGTCATCATCATCATCATCATCATCATCATAGTAATCACCAAGATCATCATCAACATCATCACCACCACCACCATCATCATCATAATCATCATCATCATCATCATCATCATCATCATCATCATCATCACCACCACCATAACCAGGGGCGGATCCAGCCTTCGCCAATAGGGGGAGGGGCGGATTTTTTTTTCCAGCCATATTTTCCCCGATCGGCCGCTCGAAGTTGATTTTTGTTTGTTTCATTGAAGGGGTAGTCCTAATAGTCACTTCTAAGCTTTATTCTTATAAATCAATATAACTATATACTAATTTCATAATCCTTATTAAAATAGTGCGAGCGCGAAGCGCGAGCTTTTTTAGATAATTTTGTCCTAAAATGTGATCATTTTTGGCAATGTTTGTGATTTGTCAAATTTTTATTAAGTTGTATGTTTCTTATGTGTACTGTGCTCTTTCCTGATTCATCGATGGTGAAGACAATCATCTATTTATACTTCCTAAACAATTATGAATGATTTGAGAGCCAAATAAGCTGAAATGTGATATCTCTATTCTTAGTGATTTATGTAACAATTGGCTATCCATAGTTAAACCACAACTTTAACCTTAGTTTAAGTTAAACCCGACTTCAGAATACGGACCAGTGTCTCTTTAAATTCATTCAAACGTAGACTCAAACTTATCCTGCTTCATTCCTATAATTCTTCGCAACGGAACTAACAATTCATTATCTTGATTATCATCCTTACATTTTTCTTTTTTATTGTTTTATGTTTTTTCATCTTGTATTGACCAGTTACGTCATCATTTGTTATTTCACCATGCAGATCAAGCTGGTCTGTGGTCAGCCCTTCCCCATTCTGAAGTTCCTCCTTTTAACTTATTATGTTATTATCCTGTCTTGTACTGTCATGTCTCTTGTTTTGTCTTCTGTGTCTTGTCATTCCCTCTCTCTTTCTGCTTTTTCTTCTGTCTGTTGGGCAACATATCCTTCACAGCGAAGACCTCTTTGTGTGAATAGCTTTGTATTTGTTCAGTAATTATGTTATATTATTAATTATGTTACATCAATATGATTTCGACCTTTTTATTCCTTCTCTTTTTTCTTTCCTGTATATATACGCATTTATGAATAAGTCGACAATATTTTCTTAATTTCCTAGGGGGATAATAATAATAATAATATAGGTATATTTACCCAGGGAAGCCACTTCAGTTCCGAAAACTGTTCTCCCAGTGGGCCCTGCTATTATTATGACCCCGGCTTTAGCTGGGCTGCCTAGGCGCTCTTCCTACCGGGTACCCATTCACCTCACCTGGGTCG
Organism: Lytechinus pictus; assembly: GCF_037042905.1. Lineage (NCBI taxonomy): Eukaryota > Metazoa > Echinodermata > Echinoidea > Temnopleuroida > Toxopneustidae > Lytechinus > Lytechinus pictus. Next base: position 27,150,359 of record NC_087258.1, on the reverse strand, counting down.
AGTGCAGCACAGTTGGATAAATTTCTTGCTGAAGGAAATTACGCCATGGCTGGGATTCGAACCAACGACCCTCTGTTTCAAAGTCAGAAGACTAATCCACTGGGCCACAACGCTCCACAGTGGGGATCCCTACTTTACAAGCTTTGTTTTTTAGTGGACTGACCCCTCATTTCTATTTATGCTCGATTTATACTGTTTTTTTTTTTGTTTTACGAAGTAAGAATGCTCGTCTGTAAAATTGTACTTGATTTGTATTACTTTATATTACTTTGTATTATGTTTTGAATGGAAATTTAATAAATGAATTGAATATAATCGTGAACAGGGTAGGTTTATAGGTAAACAATTTTGGAGATCGAGACCTTAAAAACGGGACACTCTATTCATGTTTTGTAAATCATGAAAAAGATGAGTAATTGGGGATCTTCCTACATTGATAATGCGAGTGCAAAGCGTGAGCAGAACATTTTTGATATTCTGAAATGAAACTGGATAATGATTTGAATAGAGAACAAGCTGCTTATTTGAAAAAAAAACATGCGCTTGCGTGTTTCAGATTTAGACCTAGAATCTGGGCATTCTAAATACATTTATTATCATGAAAATCAATAAAGCGAGCACAAAGCGCAAGCTAGAATATCTTATATTAGTCATTTCAAGCACTTTTGTAATCATTTTTAACAAAGAGCGCAAATCGTGAGCCGAAATTTTTGATAAACTGATATGAAATTGAGATTTTAAGTAGTTTGTTATATCATTAATATTGAAATGTACATAAGTCAACAATCAAAATGCGAGCGTGCAGCGCTCGCTGATACGTTTTGACAATCAGACCTGAATAGGGATATTTGAGAACTTTATGGAGTACACGAAAATAACTAAGTACCTAACAATTCAATTTTTGCGAGCGCGCAGCGCCAGCAGAAAATGTTAATATTCGATTCAGACCATAAAACTGACATCTTTACAGAGCACATTTAAACATCAATTTATAAATGAAACAAATAAAAACAATGAAAGTTAGATTTCCGAGGTGAAATATGTTTCGTATATTGACTTCCAAACTTGATATTTGAATCTCCATTTTGAGCAAGATATGTAAATCACCTAACATCATCATCTCCCACAGACAACGGAAATCTGAGGAATCTGCCTCATTGCATTAAACCGTACGTCCTTGTCTTTGTGAATTTCTTTCTAAAAATTATTAATTAAAAAAAAATATTTTCTATCATGAATAAAAAATGATCATATCAATAATTCTCAATGAATTCGGACAGATTCTTTATGACAGAGCTTACACAAAAGAAAATGTATCAAGCCTTATGATGTAGAAAGGAATTATTCAATATATAAACGTTAATAAGTCTACTTTAGTCATAACCTGTATTTTCAATGTAATTCATCTAGACATAAATTCCATGGGAAAATATCTTCAACCTAAGTCATAATCATTTTTTTATAAAACTGCCAATGATATTGCAATATCGATCGATAGGCGATCGATATATACATTTCTACAGATATCATCAACCCCTCCCCTGTTATTTAACTTGTATGACATAAAATCTTAATCAATATACCGGTATATTTCTTTAAAACATTATCATAGTTTCAAACAGTGGATTTTTGTGTTTTGTTATGATTTTTTCTAAGTTATGTTCTCTCACAATGTCCGAATGTCGTGTAATATATCTAGAGCCCTATACAGTGCGTCCCACAAAAAACGAAACCGAGATTTATCGATGATTTGGCGGGCTGTATCTGGGTTTCAAAAAGAAAACCACATTTTTAAAAAGTTCAATATCTGCTCTTTAATTTGATACCTCAATTACAGAAAATGGTCAAGAAATAACAAAGTTCTGGTTATTTGAATTAAGGCTTGAATTTCAATAATTTCATAAAATGAAGAGGTTTTACAGGCTAGTGTTCAAACTCACTCGACACTCCGTTTTGTTGACGATCAGCCATGCATTAAGTCTTTTGTTAACCATGCAATAGCTTCTGTGGGAAACCGGTGAAAACACGTTTATTTAATGAAATTATGGAAATACAAGCCTTGTTTCGAGGGAACATAACTTTTTTACTTCTTGACCATTTTTTGTGATTAAGGTATCAAAAAAAAAAGCAGATATTGAACTTTTTAGGCATGTGATTTTCTTTTTGAAATTCAGATACCCCCCGCCAAATGAGTTTTTGGTATCCTTTCTTCAAATTGTTTTTGCTCACTCAAGCGTGAATGAGGAATAATCTAAGTAACATCAAATGAAAGAGGAGATTCTAAGCTTTACATTGGTAGGTAATTTGTCTATTGTATTTGTGATTAAGTTATGATAAATCATCGCTTAATCTCGGTTTCGTTTTTTCTGGGACGCACTGTATAAACATATAGGCCTTGGATCAAAAGGGGAGAACGCCCTCTTTTGACTAATTACATATAGCAAATAGCAACGGATGACGCTTTCCGTTAAAGGCGTTAGAAATAAAATTTTACCTAGGCCTATTCATTACATACGTAAGTATCTTTTTAAATAACTTATGAATATCTGAGCATGATATGCATTTTATTATCATTTAGATGGGGTGAAATCTTTTAAATCCATCACCATTTACGCATTTGCTAGGCCCGCTATATATTATAGGCTAGGCGTGTGCCCGACGCATTCCATTCAGTGTATTGTTTGTTTATCAATTTATGATCACTTGTGCTTGCGTGACTCATTGCAGGGCGGGGCACATGAGCGTCGGTGACTCGGTGAGCATTGTCATTGAAGGGGGACAGCCTAAGAACATTGACGTTAAAGTACAAGTCCACCCAACAAAAAGTTGATTTGAATAAATTAAAAAGAGAAACTTCTAACAAACTTAATGCTGATAATTTCATCAAAATCGGATGTAAAAATACACTCGTGCCATCAATGCATCTCGCGTGCGAAGGATTCATATCACATGGTGCACGCGAATTTTTCACACCCTTTTTACTAAAATAACTATGCCATTCCTTTTAAAATAATGTTTCTAATTGTGCTATGACACTTACCGAACCATATGGATCGTTTCTTGACTTCTCTTTGTTGTGTTTTTAAGGAAAAAAAAGCATTTTCTCGTGATCTTCACGTAGATACCGCAGGGTCATCGTGGTTGTAAACTTTTGCTTAAAGAGGGCGCGCGATATTATTCACAAGATGTTTGTTTACGGTTCTGCAGCTTGTACTGCTAGCTGCATTTTAGACGCTCAGCATTATTTTCCTCTTTCTGTTTTTTTTTTGCTGTCAAGCGGTATTTTCTATTGTAGCGCCATCAGCGATGATGAAATGTAAACTAAAGAGTCGCCTTGAAATGAAGAAAAATTATGTCACATTAATTCGTTAGTTTGTTTCCTATTTTTTTGCACTTTTTTCTTCTTCCTCATCTATGATCAAAGGTGAATACCTTTTTTTGATATCTGTTCTAAAAGCTGGACATTTTAAATATTTTGTTCAAGTAAATAAATCAACAGGATAGTAATCAAAATGCGATAGAGCTGCCCGAGCTGAAAATTCTGATACAAGGACTTGAAAATAAAACATTCTGAGCACTTTTTATAACCATGATGAGGAGACCTATATATATATATATATATATATATATATATATATATATATATGTATATGAAATAAGCTAACACGAAAAAAAGACGTTTTGTGGACTGTTAAATAAGAATTCATGAGTGGGATAGGTAACTATCTATTCTATTCTTGTTCGTTTTCTATTATTATTTGTGTGTTGTGTTTAATTTTCTTGAAGCACCAAAAGGTGGACATGTCCGCTAAGATATATTAACGAAGTCACCATTATTATCACAAGCTAACGGATCAAAATGCGAGCGTGAAACGTGAGCTTCTTTTTTTCTTAATTCAGTCTTAACGATACTTTTTCATCATATTTTAAAGGTGAATCTCATGATTCAAAATGATAAATACTTGTCGCACGGGCAGAAATAGCGGGACCAATAGTTATTTTCAATATTCCGAACTGCATTCTGGACGTTGTATAAGCGCCTTTGTATAACAATTAAAAGGGTAGGCCTATTTACCTTACAAATTATGCGAGCGCTGAACTTTTGGACATTTAAACCTCAACAAATGGACATTTTTAAAATATGAACAACATCAAATGTCACTTACAAAAATGATGCCAGCGCGAAGCTCGCGCTTAGAGTTTTTGATATTGATGACAGGACTGTATCTAAATGAAAAATAATGCAAGGGCATTTGCGCTTAAGATTTAAATTTGGGATTTGAAAAGTCCGACAGATTACCTATACTTTTAAAAGAGGAATGACCTCCAGAATTCAAGCGCGAAGCGCCAGTAGATTTATGTTGAAGTTTAGACCTAGAACAGGGACGTTGAACCTTTATAATCATGAAAAAGATGGTATTTTTATAAATAAAACATGGGAGTCTAATTTTGTTTTAGTGTTAATATTCAGATCTTCAAACTTGACATTTTCCTATCCCCTTCATCATCCCCTCTCCTTCTCCCTTTTCCCATTTTCGTTCTCCCTTCTTTTCTTCTCTCCCTTTCCCTTCCCTTTTTCGCTTTTCCTTTACCTTCTTTTCTTTCCTTTCTCCCTCCCCGACTCTTTTCTCGCTCTTTCCATTTTTCTTTCCCTCTCCCTTCCCCTCTTCCTTTCTTTTGTTTTCTTTCTATTTTATGGTCTCCTTTTCCCTCTCTCTCCTTTACCTTTCCCCCTCCCCTGATCAGTCTTTTCTTGTCTCTCCTTTCCTTTCCCGCCCCCTCCATTCCCTTTCTCGCTTTTTCCTGTTGATTTTTGGTACAATTTCCTATTATGCGCCGACGACTTGAATCGAGAATGTTCGATAGGAAAATTTCGCATTTCGATTGTTGTTTGCGTAATTTCCACCGCAGTATGAGGATGACTAAGGACGGATCGAACGAAGTATCCTGGTTGAGATTTGGAGGTAAGCGATAAAAACACTTTAATAAATAATTTATAATTCCTTTTTCAAATAAACTTAAGTCATACGATCAAGATTAACATACTTGGACAAATATTGAAAGGTTTGGCGTAGTTTAGTCCCTCACATTCGTGTGATGAATGAAAACGTCAAAATGCACTATGAAATCACATGTGTTGTGCGAGGTTAGTATACTAACCTCGCATGTTGTGTGAGTGGTAAAAATAGAAAAATATGACAATTTTAAGTTTTAAACTTCTGCTTAATTTCACGAATTCCCAACTCAGTCTGTATGCAAATGAGAGAACTGATGACATCACTTACTATTTCCTTTGTATTTTGTTATTTCACATATGAATTTTTTTTCCCTCATTGTCCCACTTGCATTGTCCTGTGAATCAAAGTTTTAACTTTTATTTCTCCCTGAACACGTGAAATCGTAAAATTAGTCACCTCTCTTCTTGTGTGTGTACTTGTTAATTGTGTACAAAGTCAATGGGAGTTGAAAGAAGTCAACAGCGCTGACGAAATAAACCGCAGTGGATGGACTGGTGACTTAAACCAGGATAATGCCGAAATTACCATCATTTTCCCATAAAATTTATGGTTCAGTCATGTTGGTCCGTATTGACAAATCTGTGAAAAATGAAATTTTGTATGAATCAAACAATATAGAACAAAAGAAATAGTTAGCGAAGGACATCGTTGACTTTCTCATTTGCATATCACTGAGTTGTGCATAGTCTATAACTGTTTTGTGAAAAATAAGTGAAACTTTAATATGTCATAACTTTCTTATTTTTTATGTTGATGAAATTTTTAGCAGCGTGGCAGTCTGTGAGAAAAAAATTCTCACAGACTTCCTGCGCTGCTGATATCCAATCTACGTACGGCAATTCAGCACTCGTCTGAAGAAGCCTGCTGAAACGAGTACATGTACATGTAGGTGAAAGCTCACAAGGTAAAAAAAAATGATTGTGGACCGGAAAGATAAAAATTTGTTTTATTAAACAGTTTTAATCTAGTAATTCATGTAATCAAATGGAAAAGTGGGGGGGGGGGGGGAAGTTGGCAATAGTTGGAATAGACTCTAAAACTTCAATCTGTAAAAATATTTTCTCCTGAAGGGATGCCTTTTTTGGAATCTTCTTTAATGTCGCTCATATTGACTGGCCTTTGATTTACCTGCAAATGAATCATATGATATTGAAGATTGTAAGTTTAATTTTGCATCATTTTACAGCCTATTGAACAGAAAGAACGTTATAGAACAACAACAGTTTTTACAATTGATGTGAGAATTGCATCAATTTGTTTGAAAGGAAAGTTTTTTTCCTGATTTCTTGAAGGTGGGTTGATATTAAAACTCATGGGGTAAATCATGTAATTTTACGCAATGGTACATGTAATACAAGTGTCAAACTATGCGATTCACAAAAGTGGGTTAACTAAGCGATCAGGGTGCTTTATTTAACACAACATGTTTGGAGGCGCGATAGCTCATTCGGTAGAGCGGTGGTTTCGGATTCCGGGGACCCGGGTTTGATTCCCACTTGGTGCGCTAGTGCCCTTTGGTGAGACATTTGTCCTCATTACCAGGTCCCTCGGAGAGGACCTTAAGCCGTCGGTCCTCTGGTTGCTTGCTTACAAGCATTCATACTTTCAAAAATCACCAACACAAATGTCAATTTAGCAACAGGGTGAAAAAATCTTTTGTGAAATATGAATCACAGTGTGAAGTTTACAATTTAGCCCAAGGGTGGAAGATACATGTATATACTATCCACCTTTGTGAATTCAGATAATTTAAAAAATATAATGTAGGTATTTGACTGTATATCTCGGTTATAAGAAATAATTTGTTTTATTTCTCTCTGCCCAGGTTTGGGAATTATCAAACTCTTTGATATGAAGTAGTGGCTGACGTTCCAGAATAACAATGGCAACTGCACGCATCGCAATAAACAACAATTTCAGCATGCAGAACCCTATAAGACCAGAGCCACATCGTAGTCATGCTCCAGCCCCAAGCAGACAGTACCAGTGTGCTGAGCATGGTAAAGACATTCTCAACCAGCTTCATCAGTTGTGGAAGCAGCGGATCTTGTGCGATGGGAACATCATTGCCAATGGTCACCATTTTGCTGTACATCGCGCTATACTTGCTTCCTGCAGCGAGTACTTCAGGTCTATTTATCTTGAGAATGACAACGTCCGTGACGTCCAACTCCACAGTAACATCACCAAGGACAGTCTGGAGTTGCTCCTGCACTATGCTTACACCTCTCAGATAGAACTCACCCTGGAGAATGTCCGCAAGGTTGTGTCTGGAGCCGTTCAGTTGAAGATGAAGCGTGTCATCGACATCTGCATCCAGTATCTGATGTCTGTCTTGGCCGTTGAGAACTGCATCGGAATCCTCCACCTCTCCAGGAAGTTCTGTTTCAAGCAGTTGGAGCAGGATGTGCATGAGTTTATCGTTGATAACTTCTTGACGGTAGCAGAGAGACCAGAGTTCCAGTCCCTCAAGTATGATGATATGTGTTTTTTCCTGAAGCAAGACCGCATGTCCATTGTCTCTGAGTTTCAGCTCTTTGGAATTGCAGCTAGGTGGATAAACCATGATAAGCAAACAAGATTCAGGTATAGAATTTAGTGGTATATATTGCTTGCTTTATTTAGATTTACATAAGATTAAATCAACAGCATAAGCCTATACATGTACTCAAAAATATTTTTCTTTACAATAATGAAAACAAATAGTTGTTTTGTTTTCTTCAGGGAAAAGCAATCTGACATGTTCACTTGTTACTGCAAATTGTTATTTTTTCATTCATGTTTCCATATAAAGAATACAGATATTTAGTAGTCTTTTGAGGTACATGTAGTCATGAGGTAGTGGTGGTAATTTAGCACAATGTGCATTCATCAGAATATGAATGGAAGCAATACACAACAAATAAGATGGAAATTCATGCAAAGATTGATGTTGAAAGTAGAGCACTGATTTGCTTAGGAATAAAGTGTACATGTAGGGGAGTCTGATTTTGATCAGAAAGTAGCAATTAACTGTTATTAGCCAATCAGTACAGTCCATTTTCACACCAAATTTAGTTTCTCCCTTTCGTTCCTTTTGTTGTGCTTCTACATCTGTATTCATTTGTGCATCATACTACATGTACATGTATGATGAGTTCCAATCGCAAATCTCAAATATGTCTGATTTCCGTGCTTCAATAAATTAACATTAGTTCAGGGTTTGAATTAATCCAAGGTCTTAGATGCCCTTTAGACTGGCCTCAGTGCTCCCTTTGAGTCATTAGTATTTGATATTTATTTTTAAAAAGTATTATATCCATTTGGGCTTTTATAGAAATGTGTCCTATAGAAAAGTGGCATTGCCTTGAAAGTATCAATATTTAAGGCCTACTACTTTTACACCTCTTTTTCCCATCTTTCCTTGCCATCTTGCTGTGATATCCCTGATATTTAGGCAAAAATAGTTGTGTACTTAACATTTTATTTAATTGATTTTTACAGACATGCAGCTCACCTGATGAAGCACATTCGATTCCCATTGATATCAAGTGATGACCTGGTGGAACATGTCCAGTCACATGACTTCATGATGCAAGATCAGGCATGCCATCGATTCCTGATAGAAGCCTTAAACTACCACCTGGTGCCTCACCGCCAGCCGGCCATGCAGACCCCTCGCACCCGCATCAGGTCGACCAAGGAAGCCATCGTGACCATTGGAGGTGAACTGCCGCATCATAGAGTGAGTAACCTGGTTATTGCTATGGATGAACTACACAATGGCTGGAAGGAACTATCTAGGATGCCTCTGAAGCGGGTGGATCACTGTGTGGTGGTCCTCAATCATTTTGTTTATGTCGTCGGTGGGCAGGTGACATTGAACTCCAATGGCAAGGAGAGCATTGGAACTGTTCATCGGTATGATCCTAGGTTCAACAAGTGGCTGCAGATGTGTCCTATGCAACAGAGAAGAGCATTCTTCTACTTGGCTGTGGTTGGAGGCAGCTTGATAGCTGTGGGAGGTAAGAATGAACAGGGTGCCCTGGCTTCAGTTGAGATGTTCAATCCGACGGAAAATAGTTGGAAATACCTGCATCGCTTGGATGAACCAACATATGCCATGTCTGGAACCGTCGTAGATGGCCACCTGTACATCAGCGGAGGATTCGCCACCCACAACTTCAGCCGGATGAGCTACATGTACAACGGAGAGATCGACCACTGGATTCCCAAGTGCAAAATGAGTGTTGCTAGAGGGTTTCACATGAGCTGCACTATCCGTGGAATGATGTATGTTATGGGTGGGAACCATTTGAACTCCTATGGAGATCGGGTAGACGTGATGGGAGTTGAGCGGTACAATCCTCAAGAAGATACCTGGATTACCATGTCACCCATGCTGACTGGTCTTAGCATGGCAGGCTGTACAACAACGGAAGACAAGAAGATCTATGTTGTTGGTGGCTACAATGGCCTTGGTCGGCAGCGTGAGAAGGACATCCATTGCTACAACGTAGACGCAGATGAATGGGACGTGGTTGCAGAGCTTCCGGACTCAAGTTTAAGAATGTCTTGTTGCACATTGACTCTTCCAAACAGCGTCTTCAACGGATCATCTCCTACTGCTGACTCCTTGTCGACTTCAGACTCTCATTTCACTTCCGTTTCACAGCTGAACGAGAATTACTCGGGGATGAGTAACAGCGGAAGTACTGTCTTAATGAACAGGTAACACAATATCATGTTTAAAAAGTTACAACAGTTTGTAGTATACTAGCCAGTTTAACATTCCATTGGAGTTTTAGTAATCTTTCAGGTATGCTTTTAATCTTAATACAGGTACTTAAACATATGAGATCAATGCCAATATTATCTATTGAAATCATGAGGTTGCTATTTTGCCCAAATCAATTTTCAGTGAACTCATCACTTGTTGGCAATGAACATTTGACGTTGAAAAAAGTACAACTTTTTAATATAGCAGGATTGAAGTACTGTGCCTGTACTCATTTCTTTGCCAAACATTTTCAAAAGTAAATTTATAAATCCACAAATGTAAACTTGTGGGATTATCTTTCTGGTGGTGTGAAAACATAAAATTCAGTTTTTACTGAAAGGTTTAGATTTATCTTTGCTTGAAATGCTTACATTTTTTTTCATTGTATATTTTATGAAAAAAATCAGGTTTTGGTAATGACAAACGTCAAATGATTGCGTACATGTTCAATGTGTACACATTTTTTGGCAATACATGTATATCAAATGGTTTACTGTTTTGAGGGAGCTTTATACAATAAAGCTTGAGAAACCTGATGAGATAAAAATTAATACAGTATTAGCAAGAAATAGGTACATGTAGTGAGACGATTCCCTGGTGTGAGTCCTTTTCATTGCTGTTTATTGAATTGAGTGTTTTGGGTTTTTCTTTTGTTCTATATTTCAAAATCACTATTCCAATTCATTACCAGATTACATGTATATGAATGTGTATGCCCTAAATCAGCGCTTCTCAACCCTTTTTTACTCGAGGACCACTTTGACTCTCAGATTTTTTATGGAGGCCCACCTACGAAAATTTTAAGAAAATGTCGATTTTTAGGCAAAAATGTTTTGTGAAATTTGAACACAAAGCTCTGAAGCACATTCAAAACAAACAGTTTGAGAACTAATCTGCATTTGCAAATGTCCGGTAAATGGGCGACAATTAACTACATGTATACACAACATTAAACTTTATCAAAACCATATGCATGATAAGCGTGCTTTAGTTTTTTTTGACCCATTTAGACTGATCGGACATACCATGTTCGAACAGGTCTGTGAAAAGTCTATACATGTATTTTAATTTTCTCATATTTTTCTCCCTCTGGAGCTTCTCGTGGCCCACCTGAGAGAGCTTCGCAGCCCACTGGTGGCCGGGCGTGGCCCACCGTTTGAGAAGCGCTGCCCTAAATCATATGATGTAGTAGTAGAGGATATGTAATGAAAATGTATTTTCATTGGGTGTACAGTATGATCAAAGTTAAAATTAATTGCACAGTTTTTTTTTTCATTTGAAATAGAATTCATTCCAAATAAATGACTGGGCTGAAAATGTCATGATGGACAATAATCTTTGTCCATCAGGTCAAGTCCCTCAATTTGTAAGATAAATGTTCATTGAGCCCTTTTGAAAGAAAATAAAATAAGGTTGAGAGAGGGCACTCCTTGTAGATTTGTTTGATTTGTTTATTTCAATGTTCATAGAGAATTGCAGTAGAAAAAAAATATAACAGTCACTACACAAGTGTTAAGATTGGGATGTTGTTATATGAAAGCCAAAGTCAGTTTAAGTCCATACATTTTGCTGGAAATTTTTTTGCCATTTACTCACTTTTATAACAAAGTTATCGAGAAAAACAGTATATTCAGCTTTCACATGTGTTAAGTACTACATGTAAGTAGCATCAGCATATTTATATTTGGTCCTACGTGTAGGCCTATGCAGTGTGCAAATTGTGGTAATGAGGTTGACCAAAACTTAATACAATATACACATTTACATTGTACTTTGTTAAGTCAGGTAGATAAATACCAGAGATTTCATATAGATACATATTCCTATTAAAAAAAAACCCCCAAAAACACACCGAGTAGCAAGGTTAAAATTTTTAAATGTTGTAAACTAAGGCAATACTTTATCTTCTCATCCTGTGCCATAAGTGTTGCAAAGCATCATTAAATTTGCTCTGAAAAGGCAAATCTTTGATGCTTGCGCTGTTTGAAGTTTAATTGTTGTTAGAGATACAGTCCACTTGATATCTTTACAATGTGGTCTTCTTAGCCTACTCATGTATGCGACAATATTGTAAAACAAGTAATTTATCTGAAGAGCAATGGTGATAAATTGTACCCCCTAGTTGGGGGGGGGGGGGGGGATGGGTTCTCCTGGCTCAGATATACATGTGTAGAACCTTGGAGATCACACCAATTAAGTATACCCGGAGGACCAATCAATATGCTTCATTGCCTTTCAGATAAATCAGCTGATTTTGACAATGGTTTTAAAGTGAACGATACATACATGTACAGTACATACCCGGTGCTTTCCCCTTCTTTATCACATGCTACATGTACATGTACACTGTGTACAGTCCTGTATTATCCTATTTATACAATTTAGTGGGTTTTTATCAACGTTATGGCAGTGTGACATGATTTGAGAAATAGACAGTATTCATGTAATTACCCCACCCCCTCCCTTTACAATGTATACCCAAATCATGGCAAATTTGAATGATTCAGAACAAAATGCAGGAACAACAAAGAAAGTTCATTTTACGTAATAAAAATGTACCTAAAAGCAATAGCAAGTGAAGCTAAATGTACATCCCTACCCCCCAAAAAAAAAATTGTTGTAATTCAGCTTTTAGACAAAACTGGATTAGAATCAAGTATTAATCATGTTCTTTCTAGAGCGAATTTTAATAATGAATTTGCAATACTTACATGTACATTTATTATGCATGGAGCTCAGAAACTCGACAGAAGAAATAATTTGCATGACAGTACATGTATATACAGTTCTGCTGGACATGTACATTGTAATGTATACATGTACATGTAAATTATATTACACCTTGACTTTTTGCATGATTTATATTTCACCTTGAATTTTGTGAAATGCATCATATCAACCTTGTCTTTCCTGTTTTGTATGCATGCATTTTATTTGCAATAATAGTTTTTACGCGATAAAATGTATTGTACATACATGTATTAAATGTATAATGTAGTTTGTATGTAAAATAAGAACACATTCTCATCTACTTAAAATAATTTTCAAAACCAGTTTTAAAGTTTTAATAGTGGAAACTATAGTACTTTAACATGTAATGGGGCTGCTCAAAGTGGTCTTGGAAGCAATCTTAAGTGGTCTTCCAAACCAGTTTGGAAAGCCAAGTCATGTGGTTTTCAAGACCGCTTGCCTTTTTTTACTGGTTAAAGTGTACTGTGCTGTGGTGTGCTGTGGACACAGCTGATCTTTACATGGAAGTACGAGAGTGTGCACGTTGAGTGCGCTACTGTCTGTAGAATGCCTATGCTGCAGTTTCAAATTTGGCACAATATATGTGACGCCACTGAGAGCATCCCCATAGCAACATGAAATGGTTCTGGATATCAGTGCAAAAGATGGTGATATGGACAAAAGCGAAGTGATTTTCTAAACTGGTTTCCTTAAAACTGCTTTAAGGGACACCATTTTAAGATTGTAGATGAGAATATCTCTCTGCTTCTGTACATGCAGCCTACAATACATGTACATGAGTACTCTTTCTACTCTTTTTGGACAAGACATTATAAATCCTTATTTGGTTGGCTTAATTTGTATACTAAAAATTGGCAACATATAACTTTGTATTTTCCTCTTATTGCTGCATGTACATGTAAGTTTTTCCTTTAAAAGTTCACTCTGTACAGGGCCCGGTGACATAAATCTTTAAAGGGGAATCCAACCCAAATAAAAACTTGTTTTTATAAGGAAAAGAAAAATCAGACAAGTTGATAGGTGAAAGTTTGAACAATATTGGACAAACAACAAGAAAGTTATGAATTTTTATAAGTTGTAAATATTGGTTATCACTATACCCATGGAGACTTCAAATTGGCCGCATATGGGATGTCATAGTGATGTAAGGAAAGGACTACTCTTCCATATACTCCAATACATATTATGGTTAAAATGTCATTTTTCCCATAAGTTTTATTTCAAATTATATTTTTCATTCATGAGGACATAAAACAATATACTACCTGGGTTATATTTAGATTACTGCCCCAGGGAAATGGGTACTTGGGAGAAAACCACAAATCCCTGATAATAAAGTACATGGCCTATGGGAAAGTTGTCCTTGCCCTTTGTCATAATTTACTTTCCCAGTTGCCAATTTGAAATTTACGTAGTATTAGTGATCTCAATTTTAAAGCAGCTATAACTTTCTTATTGCTTGTCCAATTTCTTTCAAACTTTCACCATTCTGTTTAATTTATTTTTTCTCCTTCCCAACACAACATTTTATGGCCAAGGCTGGATTCCCCTTTAATAGTAATTGATCGTACTGGACATGTACAGTAGGGCTGATATTTGCAATTGATTGTAATAATATAATCAATACGATCAATTATAGAAATCAGTCTTGCAATTAATCACTATTAAGTGTCTCAGGGCCTGATGTATAGAGATTGATAAAGAGTGTAAGAAGAAATTTGCCAATTTGTGTGTAAGTTGTTTTTTCGTCTGTTTTTTATCTTGATGCTAATCGGGATTTCAGTGATCTTCTTGTTTATTTTCATCAATGAGAGAAAAATAATGATGCAATACACATGTAAATGTAATTGTACATATCTTGTAGACATGTACATGTAGAATGTGTACAGGAAGATTTTGAACTCTTCAGTTTGGAGGGCTACATGTACATGTATTCAAAAGTTTGTTTAGCCAATAAAAAAGTGAGGTTATTTTGTCTTTAGTGAAATACACTAGAAAAATGGCTGTTTTTTTTTTTTTTTTTTTTTTTTTTTTTTTTGGGGGGGGGGGTTAAAATGTGATTCCTCCTTTTCATAATGTAAATATATGCATCTTCGTTGAATTCATGAATACACTTCTACTCACTAAAGCATGCATCAGCATTGGACATTTTTTAATATACGCGGTAAAAAAGCGTAATTTATACAAGAAATCTGCATAAACGATGGGTTCAACTGATGGTTTTAATAACCTGCTTTGTGAATTCGGGCTTATGAAGTTTTGCATTTTGATATTGTAGAGTGTAATTCTATTTGTTACTAGTTAACTCTTAATGTGCCACTCAATGTAATCAGCGAGTGCCATTTTTTCAGAGTCTATATTTAATTGTTTTATTTATAAAGAAAAAGGGAGTCACTCCTGAGACAATAATGTTAAACCTCTTGACCATAAGCTGAACTTGAACAATGGAATCACTCATGCATGCATCGCACTCCTCATAATGCAATAGGCATAACAATAGCTGTCTGACCATTGCACGAAAAATGTGTTTGTGGCACTCCAGTGGATGCACAGATATGTGTTCATGGAACGTTAAAGGACAAGTCCACCCCAACAAAAACTTGATTTTAATAAAAAGAGAAAAATTCAACAAGCATGACACTGAAAATTTCATCAAAATCGGATGTAAAATAAGAAAGTTATGGCATTTTAAAGTTTCGGTTCATTTCACAAAACAGTTATATGCACATCTCGGTCGGTATGCAAATGAGGAACTGATGACATCACTCACTCACTATTTCTTTTGTATTTTATTATATGAAATATGAAATATTTTTATTTTCTCATCATTGTCATATGAAATGAAGATTTATTCCTCCCTGAACACGTGGAATTCCATTATTTTAACATTTTGTGCTTCAGACAAGGAGGTCCTAATCATCATATTCGTAAAAATTGAAATATTGTATAATTCAAACAATAAAAAACAAAAGAAATAGTGAGTGAGTGACATCATCAACTCTCTCATTTGGATGTAACTGGCTCGTTCATATAACTCTTTTGTTAAAAATAAGCGAAACTTTGAAATGTCATAACTTTCTTATTTTACATCCGATTTTGATGAAATTTTTAGCATTGTGCTTGTCTGATTTTTCTATATTGATTCAAATCAACATTTTCTGAGGTGGACTTGACCTTTAAGGGTTAATTGATGTCATACCCACCATTCCCACTTGCAGTGAATGAATCCTATCATTCGGGGGGGGGGGGGGAGGAGGAGGATCATCTATTGATTTACTGAGTGATGTCATGCTTTTTAAATGTCTGTTTATGTATACATGTATGCATTTCGCTGGACGTTTGTCTTGAAAAATGAACTACACATACTTGGACTAAACTATGATGTTGAAAGTCATTATACTATTATCAAAGTTCATGTTCCCGATAATTACGGGTCGGGTAGAAAATTTCCACAAAGGAGCGATCACAGAATATTTTTGGCTATTTTTTCATTTGAAGGGCTACATCTAAAACCTAATTGTGCAGTAAAAGCAAATATTATTCTTCTACCACAGTTAGAATATTGATTTTCTAAATAATCTTGAATTTTGTTTGGAGCAGATCTTTGGTCGACTCTAGAAAGAATAACCACCCCAAAGCATGCATTTTGGGGGGATTTTAAGGGCGATTTGGGTTGTCATGAGGGCAAACTTGCCCTATTGTGGATAATGTGTTTGTTGAGAGCTAGTGTAAATACATGTATATCATAGGTTATTTGTCGTACATGTAGGTACTATGTAATATGGGTTTTCAAATAAAGGGGCCTGAATGTTTCGGAAACCAATAATACTGGTTTGTTTGTTAATGAGGCCACGTTCCTTAGTATGGTTTGTTTCTGTCTGTGTAACTATGTACTATAAGATATTAATCATTCTATTTATTGATAATTATCTTGGATCTTGGATGAATTCATGTGAATAATTTTCTGTTTGTTGAGTGTGTGAAACATCTTGTGTTAGATATTTGGCTTTCGTGTAATTATTTGGGCAATATTGATTTTCAAAATGAATTGAAATGTGAAGATCATTTAATGATTTGTATCGAATAAAATCTGAATGTGATTGGAACTTGAATGAATGAATGAAGTTATTTTGTGAATTCTATACAATCATCTTGAGATTTCATTCCCTTGAGATTCCCAAAGGCATTTAGACCCTACAATACACTGTTCTACGGGGTTCTATAAGTATCGCATTTCATGTTCTTCAGTGATATGTACAAAAACAATAACATGGATAGTGAAAAATCTTAATGAAAATGAAAAACAAATCAAAACATAACCTATGTTTCCCGAGAAGATTGGCCAAAACATGCTCAAAACTGTATGATCAACTAACGAAGTTATTGAATTTTCAAGATTTGCATTGTTGCACAGTTCTGGGCATTTCTTTATGAATATTGATTAGGTGGGCTGATGTCATATCCCTACTTGTTCTTTTGTATTTTATTATATGAAATTATGTTTATTCAAGAACAAAAACAATTGGATTGACAAGTGCATTAGTTATTTATTGCTGCAACTTATTTCATCATAATGGAAACACATCATTTACACATGTATAAAATATGAAACGTGATTTCATGTGATAACATAAGAAAAAGGAAAGTAGGGATGTGACATCATCAGCCCATCACCTAATGAATATTCACGAAGATATTGATAAACTTTAAAATCCAATAACTTCGTTATTTTTATCCAATGTTGATGAAATTTTCAGCATTTTGCTCTGTGAATTTTATTCAGATATACTTATTTTCAGCCCGGACCATCCCTTTTAACTTAAAGGTCAAGTCCACCTCAGAAAAATGTTGATTTGAATAAATAGAGAAAGATCTAACTAGCATAATGCTGAAAATTTCATCAAAATCGGATGTAAAATAAGGAAGTTATGACATTTTAAAGTTTCACTTATTTTTCACAGAACAGTTATATGCACAACTCAATGACATGCAAATGAGAGAGTCGATGATGTCCCTCACTATTTCTTTTGTTTTTTTATTGTTTGAAATATAGAATATTTCAATTTTTACAGATTTGACAATAAGGACCAACTTGACTGAACCATAAAACGTTAAGGGAATGGTAATTCCACGTGTTCAGGGAGGAATGAAACTTTGTTTCAAGGACAATGAGGAGAAAATGGGAATAAATCATATTTCATATAATGAAATACAAAAGAAATAGTGAGTGGGTGATGTCATCAGTCTCCTCATTTGCATACCGACTTGGATGTGCCCAGAACTGTTTTGTGAAATTAAGCGAAACTTTAAAATGTCATAACTTTCTTATTTTACATCCGATTTTGATGAAATTTTCAGTGTTATGCTTGTTGGATTTTTCTCTTTTTATTCAAATCAACTTTTTGTTGGGATGGACTTGTCCTTTAAAGGAGAATGAAACCCTTGGAGCAAGTTAGCTTTTGTGAAAGCAGAAAAATCAAAGAATAAGATCAACAAAAGTTTGAGTAAAATAGGACTAGCAATAGAAGAGTTATGAGCATTTGAATGTCGAGATCACTAATGCTATGGAGATCCTCCTATTGGCAATGCGACCAAGATCTATGATGTCACAGATGAACAACTCTCCCCTTTTGGACACTGAAAATATACCCCAAAACATATCTTTTTGCTCATTCTAATCATATGACAAACTATTCATCAATGATATAATGTTGTGAAACCTCTGTACTTGTCCTCTCATATAAAGAGAACACCTCACCTTGTGATAGACTCTATAAAAGTGAGAATATAAGTGAAATAAGTACTAAAGTAATGAGGGAGTTGTACGTGTGTGACATCACAGATCTTGGTCGCATTGCCAATGGGAAGATCTACATGGCATTAGTGATCTCAATATTCAAATGCTCATAACTTTCTTATTATTCATTCAATCTTTCTCAAACTTTCAACAATATGTTTCTTTGATTTTTCTCTTTGATATGGATTCAGCTGTTTTCAAGGGTTTCATTCTCCTTTAAGATTGATACCAACGGACGTAGAGGGCAGCAACAATTTGTCGGCTGTTGCCGCGTGATGCTGCCCTTTACTATGTTTACGTTCCTTTTGATTAATACCCTTTTATCAGAAGCATCAGAAAAGTCGAGGAGATAATCATAGAAACACTAAATGTTTGATAAAAAAGGGAGATACTTGAAATCATGTGGAGCTCTTGAAATGTAAATGTGGTATTGATATGCTAATGAGATGTTTTCATAAGATGGGACCTAAGAGATATAATTATTCTCGATTTCCTCGAAAATTAAAGACTAACTTGGAAACCATGGATAATAGACATACCCAATGAAAAGTATGATTTTTATTCTTAATTTTCTAATTTCCCCTCCTCTTGTTTCATTCACTTTCTTCCTTTTCTCCTTCTCCTTTTCCTTCTTCTTTTTCCTCCCTCTTTTTTTTTTAAATATATTTCTTGTATCTTTTCTTTGACACCACCAATAAGGGAGGGGGAGGGCATTCCGACTCCATGAATTCACAATGACAATGTCGCAATGAAATTGAGAAAAAATACTTTTGAATACATAGCCACTTTAACGAATCCAATTCCGTTTTTTTTTTGGTAATTATTGAGGAACCCTATCACAATACCATGGAATGCAGGATTGTTAAATATACCAAATATCGAAATCCGATGAGCATTCTCCCTTTTTTTTTTTTTTTTTTTTTTTTGGGGGGGGGGGGGGGGCGTCAAACATTGGGCTTCCCCATAAAAGCTCCTCGTAAGTTATGTATGACCCAATGAATTTCCATTTGGTAACTCAAATGAAATTCAACATATATTTATATATTATTAAAAAAATAAAGCAATGGGAGGTTGCAAGGGTGCACTTCCCTGAGCTGACTTTTCGAACTTTTCAACAAATTTTCTAACAGGTTTTGAGCAAAATGTCTACCAACTTGAAGTGCTTCTTTATTATTGAGTAACTTCTGTGTAAAATTAATCATGGCCCCTGGAAGCTGGGGTTGCTAAATCACCTCCCAAGATTTTTTTCTAAGGGTGCTGCGTATGTTATACAGTATATACCATGCATGTAAGCAACAACCCCTGGAAATCAGGTAAGTGATGCATAGATTTGACCAAAATCTCATTCATTTGGGAGAAAAAAACTTTTTTTTAAAATGCTTTTCATTTGTGGCAACCTTCTAAAAAATCGATATGTATTAATAGAAAATGCAATTTTGTTCAATGTTTTGCTTGTCAGTTATACGTATATTATTATTGTATTTTCTTTGTTAATGTGTTTATGAAAAAGTGTTGCAGAAACCAATAAATGAAATGAAAAAAAAAAATTCTGACAAAAAACCCCATTCCTTTTGGAGTGAACACCTTTTTTATGTGTGTCCTTTTTTGACCAAAATCACAATCATTTGGGAGTAAAAACTTTTTATTTATTCTTTGTAATTTAATTTAATTTATTTAATTTAATTTTATTATTATTATTATTGGGGTTAGCTTTTTAACAAATCAGCACCCCTCTTTAAAAATCGTTCCCAGGCCGCTGCATGAAAATATATATGGTGATCTTTGGAAAGCGGATTTGATGTCGGGTCACGTAGACGTGACTTGACTGATTGAATGGTGTTTTTTTATTGATTAATTAATTAATTTCATTTTATCAGTTAATTAATTAGTTTATTAATCAATTCATTCATTTATCTATTTAAAAGAAATCTTATCCTTAATTTTATTTATTCATTTATCATCATTATTACTGTTATTGTTATTATTTCAAAGGATACGTGCACTGACAGCAATACACCTGGTCCATTGCATGATCAGTGGGTCCAGTGATGACTGTCATCATGTCGGATCCATCTATCATGTCTATTTGCAATGGCATAATGAGCCAAAATGGGGAAGTTTTCTAAAAAAGAGGCAAGCAAGCGAAAATGTTGCCTTTTTTATATATAATTTTATGATAGATTTTGACGTAATAATATAAAAGTAATGTCATATGTATGTTGTTGTTGTTTTTGTTTACTTTCTTGGTCCAGCACCAAAGCCCTCACCCCCCCCCTTCATTATGTACGTCAGAAGCTATTTTAGATGCCCCAAAAGTAATACATAATACCAGAGAAGTCACGAAGTTTAGACTAGTCACCCTTAACTCTGGTCCTTAACTGAGGGCTCCAGACTCTATTGGCATGCGGGGAGGGGGGGGGGGGGGGTGGCAGACTTTTCTTACACAGTGCTGCTATGTCTATCAGTGCATTAAATAAACATGCTTAAAGACTCCGTCACAATTATTCTGATCAAGCAGAATTGGCCGGAATGAAAGTATTGTAATCGACCACTAACTGGTCATTTTTTTTCTCCCAATATTCATTCAGCTCTCACAATGCGTTCAGTATGTATTGAATGCTGGTGGAATGTTGTACAAATATGTAGAATACAATCAGAATTCAATATGCAGTGGCAGATCCAACTATCGCCAGGAGGAGGGAGGGGTGGAAAAATATTTTCACCCTCATTTTCTCCTATCGCCCGCTAGAAGCTTTTTTTTTTGAAGGAGTAGTCATCACCAAGTTTTAAGAATATCTTGGCATTATCTATATGATGTTAAATTCTCATTCTCTTTTCTTTTATTGTGAATGGTTTTTATCATGACTCTTTCCTTTCTACCTCTTCCACCTTCTCTGTCTCCCCTCTCTTTCTGTTTCTCTCTCTCTAATTTATGTGTATGCATATGTGTGTGTGTTTTATTGTTACATATGTATTTTTAATGTATAATTTGTATTATGTTATAATGTATAACCTGTATTATAATGTTTACCCTAAATGTTTATGTTGGGACCCTGCTTACAAGCACTGTGCTTATTAAGGGTATCCCTCCATTTTTAAACTATGTATCGGTATTTTATGTCATATTTTTTATGTACACTGATTTTTAAAGATGGTGAATAAATTGAAATTGAATTGAAATTGAATTATTCTTACAAACATGATAAGGTATCTCATCAGGCCTAATAAGATAATGCGAGCACGAAGCTCTAGCTCAAATGTTGGATAAGCATGTATTGAGACAAGAAAATTGAACACTCTGAACATTTTTTGTTATCATAAACAAGATGCGTATGCAAACATGAAGTGCGAGCAGAAATGTTTAAATATACTGACCATGAAAGGAACCTTGAGGTGACTCATGGATAGGTAAATAATCATCTCCCCAATCAAATAATACACTGGCGTAAATCCAATATGAAAAATATTTATCCCCCACTTGAATAGTACAATGTCAGGTATTTACGCCCATGAAATAGTGCTCACGCGAAGCGCGAGCTAAAAAAAAGATTTTTCCAACCCGAAACCTGTACAGTTTAAGCAATCTTATTGATTGATTTATTTATGTATGTATGTATTTATTTATATATTTATTTATCTATCTTTTTATTTATTTTTTACTAAATAACAAGATATTCAATAAACAATTTATTGTTTAGATGCACAGGGCCTTGATACATATCTTGCTTTTTGTAAAAAAAAAGTGCTTAAGCTGTACAGGTTTCAGGTTGGAAAATCGAATTTCTTTAGCTCGCGCTTCGCGCTAGCATTATTTCATCATTTGCATGGGCGTCTGGAAGCGTGAAGCAAGAGTTGAATTTTGTTTCTAGATTCAGATCTAACAACATAGCAATCTATGCACGTTTTTTTATCGTGAAGATGATGGGTATGTTCCAAATAAATGATGCGAGGGCAAAGTGCGAGCCGATATTATACTGATTGATTGATTGAAACCTGTTTGATAACACAAGCTGAATATTTTTGGCGATTTGGGGCTAGGCTTCCAAAGACATACACACACAAATAAAAACAATTTCATGGGATGGGTTATTCAATGGGCCAGGTTCGTTGCTATGTGGATGCTTCAATTATCTTTTATTGAGCATACTTGAAGCCCTCAATTAGAAATTAACATGAGAACAGAATCATACCCAAGTAGGTCGATAGGAAAACGAAGATAATTATATTCAAATGATTCCTATTTAGTGTAACAGGTGGGCTTAAGGAATCCATGTAGGGGATTAAATCCGCAATCATCTATTAGCATGAAATAAATGAGTCAATGGACATCACGTCATTTCGAATGTCTGGACTTTAGACTTTACATTGGGTAATCAACGAACGCTTCCTGATCCTCTCACCTCAATATTTACAAAATACAAATATTATATTAATATCCCTGATCGAAGGTCTTTTCCCGGATTGTATGGTTTCATTATTCCATATTATCAGCGTGTTGTTCCAGGCACAGACGGTCTACAGCTCTCTTCAAGCAGGGAAAATCTAGTTAGCAGTTCATTGGTTCTAACGACATGATTGGAGAAGTCTTATTTCAAAACCATCAGTATCACCGTTCGGGCCTAAAGTCGTGATTACTTTGACTTTGTTTACTCTCTACACCCTTTTATACAAGCAAAAAAGGTGAGATAATTAACACATGTACCATGTGTACCTTTAATGTTATGATTTTAGTTATTCTAAATATGGAGTGGCAGATACAATTTTTGTTATCATTACTAGAAGAAAACAATTTGCATTGCTATTTAAACTTGTCTTCCTTGACCCCCTTGAATGTTTATCAACCTTTCTTTTAACCAATTGCTTCTATGGTGATGATTCAATCAGGGGGCTTAAGGAAGAAAGTCTTTTATGGACACAAATATTCTGGCACCGTCCCAGACTGACACTTTGTGCTTACGAATGAATATCTGTATTTCTGATGAAGGAAGTTTTACATTTTACAGCACCTATCACATCAACATTTAACTATCTATTCTTCATATATTACCATTTACGCAGGGGCGGCGATCGGGGGGGGGGGGGGGGCACAGTGCCCCCACTTTTTGAAGTCCTGAACAAGTGCCTTTTTTACACCAGAAAAATGCCCCCTCGCGAACGTGTATTGTGCCCCTTTCCCCTGAGTAGGACCCGTTTTAGGTGTTACCATGGCCATTTCTGGTATAAGTGCCCCTTTTCTGATCAGTGCCCCTTTTTATCCAAGAAAAGTGCCCCTCACGAACGTGTTCTGGACCCCTTTCACCTGAGAAGGACCCGTTTTATGTGTGAGCAAGTGCCCCCTTGCCTTCCTGTAAGTGCCCTTTCTCGAATCAGTGCCCCTTTTTACCCAAGAAAAGCGCCCTCACGGACGTGTTCTGTGCCCCTTTTATACATGAGGACCCGTTTTATCCGTTAGCAAGTGCCACTTTGCTTTTTCCGCATCAGTGCCCATTTTTATCCAAGAAAAGCGCCCCTCACGAACGTGTTCTGTGCCCCTTCACCTGAGAAGGACCCGTTAGTTAACGAATGCCTTTGAAAAAAAGAAAACAATATATTTTAATTTTGTCATATATATTACTACTTATGAAGAAAAAAATCCTAGTAAGAATAATCCTACGAGCCTTAAGTTTCATGAGTCATATGAGTGGGGTAGAAGTGGCGTACAGAGGGGGGGGGGGGTGCTTGGTGGCTCTTCCTCCCATGTTTTTTACAACCAAGTAAAAAAAAAAGAGGAAAGGTAAAAAAAATGAAGGAGAAAAGGGTAAAATGTATTATTTTCTGAATATCACATAAAAAAGCTATGCTTCACAAAACTGGATTTACGTTATAAAAAATGTCAATATTTTTGTTCGCTCGCTCGTAGAATTTACGTGATACGCCATATCAAGCCCCCTCAATTTTTTTTGGCTCATTGCGCCACTGTTTTTTCTTTATTTGAGATAGTGCCCTTTTCGAAAGAAAATGTGCCCCCACACTTTCTACTTCGCTCCGCCGTCCCTGCATTTACGAAGAATAATTTTGGCAGACTTATGTAAAAAGACCTTATAACAATTTTGGTTATACAATCTGTAACAATGTGAATTGTAATGACACATTGGCCATATGTGCTTTTTCATGCCACCACAAGTCTCAGGGAACTTTAACTAATAATGACCGTCTTTCCATTATTTTCTTCTCAGTACAACAATGGATTGTCCTTCAAGAAGTCTAATAATAGGATGCATCTTCTTTAGCTTCGTGGTGTCTGTCTCTCCATGTCCCCCTAGATGTAGATGTGATCCCAACCAGAAGGTCTCCTGTACCGGAAGTAATCTCACAACCATACCCAGTGGCCTTCCAAATACAACACTGGTACTACATCTTGATCGGAATGGCATCGAAATCATTAGACAGAATGCCTTCTCAAACATACAATACCTTGAGGAACTCTCGATCGCACAGAACAGACTTTACGAAATTGAGAGTGGTGCTTTTACGGGTATGTCAAACCTGGATAAGCTCTTCTTGAACGATAATCTAATAACAGGGTTTCCTTCAGGAATCTTTGCGCCATTGATCAAGTTGACGGAGCTTAATCTTGGTGGCAATCGCTTTCCTGTAATTCCTGGAAACCTATTTGGATCGATGCCTTTGTTAGGACGCTTGTTTCTTGGGAGCAATGAGGTCGATCTTTTCATCGAGTCTCAAGCCTTTGGTGGACTTGTAAACCTCGCGGAACTGTCACTCCGGTCTAGTCGGATCAAGAGCCTTTCCCCTGGAACATTTCAAGGGCTAAATAATCTACTCATTTTAGATCTTAGTATGAATATATTTGGTACTCCTACAAGAGACGGCGCCAAAGCTATTTCTTCGCTAAAAGGTACACAACACCCCAACGCAGGCCTGAATGAGCTTGGAGAGGGCATTTTCGCGGATCTTAAAAGCCTCACTGACTTAAATATGAGTTCGTGTACTTTGCCAACCATCAATAAAGAACTGTTCAGAGGTTTAACTTCACTTCAGCATCTTTACCTTTCTGGGAATAAATTGGATGGTATTGTAGAGAATACCTTTTGCGAATCGCCGAAGCTAGTGCTACTCGAACTAGATGGAAACCCTCTTGAGAACATTGAAGTCGGTTCGTTTAATTGTCTGAACCAACTTGGATATTTGAATCTGAACCATACGAGAATTGGGCGAACTAAAGGAACTTTGTTCAGAGAGCTACACCAACTGGTGGTGGTCTCCCTAAGCCATAGCGGTCTTGAAAAAATTGCAGATGATTCCTTTCAGAACAAATCTAGATTGACTCGGATAGATCTAAGTGACAATGACATTGAGTGGTTGAATGCAAGCATGTTCTATGGAACGCCCCAGATCGGGACACTTCGCTTACAGAATAATCAAATAAGAAGATTGCCAGAGAACCTCTTTGCTGATGTTGCCGGACCTCTGAACTTGTCACTAAAAGGAAATCCCTTGGTTTGCGATTGTCAACTGGATTGGATTTCAGGATGGTTGTTGAAGAATGGAGGAAATCTTGACAAGTGTCTCTGTGATCAACCCTCTGCTCTCCATGGTCTTCATCTTGACAGTATCCCCTACGACAGATTCCACTGTAAACCATACATAGTCACAGACATTCCGCAGATCTACAACGCAACACCAGGAGACAAGCGGTTCGAACTAGTCTGTCCTGTTGGTGGTAAACCGCCCCCTACGATCACATGGACGATCCCAAGTGGCGAAAAGATATCCAAGAACACCGTCCATGAGTACGAAAATGGCTTATATCGTGTTCGTGAAAACGACAGCCTCGTCATCAGGGAAATAACATCAGCAGTTCAGGGGTGGTTTACATGCGAGGCAACGAACATTCTTGGACATAAATCTGTCGATCTTGAGGTTAAGGTTGTCCACGTACCCAGTAATTGGATGGTAGCTTTCCTTGTGGTGATGATCGTGTTGTTTATTGGATGTGCTGTGTGTCTTGTTGTTACATTCCTGAAGCCATGTCGGCGTCGAAGGCGCAGAAGGGAACTCATAAGGACACCAGCTCGAAGGGTTGACCCTCGGTACGGTCCACTCAGTCCTATAGCTGAAGGAAATGAAACCGATGAATTATGACATTCGTCAATTGTAATGAGCTGAACTATCACAGAGTAAGACGCGCTGAAAGAATTGTTGATCCGTGATCGCACATTAAGTTACGTGTGCAAAATGATGTTAAAGACTGAAGAGTGACGTTAAAATGGAAAATGATAAAGACAGAAAATGCGATCTACCTGTAATATAAAAAAAATTCATGCTGGAGAATGTAAGTTGCAACATAAATGGGACATTAATAATGCTTACAAAATCTCGGCTATTTGCACATAGTTTACTTACCATGATACAACAGGCCTATATGTATATTATGCATCATTTTGAAATTAAGCAAGAGGAGCGCCTCTGGCAGTCTCTCCTGCATTACGCGATTCAATAAATCAGTGCTGACTCTGAAAATGAGTATAAAATAATTATTCACAAAAAAACACCTAATACATAATATGCTACTACGTTCATTGACCCTAAATGACATCTAACCTTAATCAAGTGACCTACGACTTGTGTAAGATGAGCAATGATACTGGATTATCTCTATGTCAACATTTTATTATTCACTATATCCATGAAATTTCAAGTTATGGTGGCAATTTAACAATGACCTACAACATCTCCAAAGTTAACTGACCTCAAATGACTTTTGACCTAGTGATACTTGATTACTCTTATGTCAAAGTTTCATGAACTAGCTTCATAAACATTTAAAGCTATAATGGAAATTCAACACATACCCCCGACATGCCCAAAGTTCATTGACCCTAAATGACCTTAGTCATGTAACCTGAAACTCAAGCAATATGTTGAGTGATACTTCATCACCCTAATGTGCAAGTTTCATGAACTAGGTCTACATGTATATACTTTGATATGATGACATTTCGAAAAAGTTACGATGACATTAGGTTAAGACGTCGATATTGATTCCCTCAACATGGTCTAGGTTCATTGACCCTAAACGACCTTTTACCTTTGTAATGTGACCTGAAACTAGGGCAGGGTGTTCAGTACTACTTGATTACCCTTATGTCCAAGTTTCATGAACATATACTTTTCAAGTTATGATGTTATTTTAAAAACTTAACCTTTGAGATTTGATGTTGACAACGCCACCGCCGTCGGAAAAGTGGCGCCTTTAGTTTCGATCTGCTATATGCAGGCAATACAAAATAAGGAGAAAAAAGGCTTGATAAAAAGGAGATACCAGGCTCTTTTCATATGTAAGTTTTCTGTGTGACCTATAATTGAGTTACCATAAATTAAAAGTCAAATCAAAGTAAGCAAGTCTATTTTATTCATTTAGAAGAATGGTTGAGATAGATAATGCCAAACTGCAATTATATCCAGAAATAAAGACAGACAGGGATAAATTGAGGCATAAATAGAATATATATATATATATAATAATAGATGCAATTTATAAGGCGCCAAATCCATTAAAAATATAATGCTCAAGGCGCACAGGTGAAAAAGTGAAAAGAGTGAGAAAAAATAGCATATATAGAGGTGAAAAATAATATTGGTTAATCATGTGTATGCAGCATTGTACAAGTATGTTTTCAGTTTTTTTTTAAATAATTCTACAGACTTGGTGTCACGGATAACACGAGGAAGAGAGTTCCAGAGTGAAGGACCCGCATGTATGAAAGCCCTATCCCCCCATTTTGATGTACATTTGGGAACAAACAGAAATCCTGAGTTTTGGGACCGTAAAGATCGAGAAGGGGTATATCTATTAATGAGAGTGATATTTTACTGTGGAGCGGTGCCGTGAACACAGTGATAAACAAGTAAAATAATTTTGAATATTACACGATCTATAGATTTGGTACTCAATGATATTATACGAGCAGCAGCATTCTGAAGTTTCTGTAAACATGTTAATTGAGATTTGGGAAGGTTGAACAGTAGGGCATTGCCAAAATCAAGTCTAGATGATATTAAAGCATGTACAATCTTCTCTGTGGCACTACGGGTCAGGTATTTACGTATGAAACCAAGGTTACGTAACTGGTAACGGACAGATTTGCAAACATGTTGAATATGAGAAGTCATAGTCGTGCTTGAATCGAGGAACACGCCAAGATTACGACAAGCTTGAGATACGGCAATATTATGACCTGCAATGTTAATAGATGTAACAGTTATTTTAGACAACTGACTCTTCGAACCGAACAATAAGAATTCACATTTAGCAAAGTTTAACTTCAAAGAATGTGAACTTAACCAAGTATGAACATCTCTTACACATCTTTCAAGATTGTAAATCGCGCCAGCGGCTGAATGGGGCTTGAAGGATACAAAAATCTGGATATCATCTGCGTAAATATGATAATGCAGAGAGTAATTCCGGAAAACGTTTTTCAGTCCTATCAGGTATAATGAGAAGAGGACCGGCCCGCCCACAGAGCCTTGCGGAACACCACAGGTCAGAGGTAAAAACTCAGAAGAACAGCCATTGATCATGACTGCTTGTGAATGACATGACAAATATGACCTGAACCACTTTACCTTTTACTCCGAGAGATTTAAGAGAATGGGAGGGTGTGGGAGGGGGGTGTCCCCCCTCCCACGGTAGGGAGCTTTTGCAATTTTGAACTTGAAATCGTGCAATCTGATGCATACTTAATGAGGTAAAATAACACACACAAGCGCGCACGCACACACACACATACTCACACACACACACACACACACACACGGGTGCGCGCACCACACACATACTACGCCTTGAATGGACAGACATACATCGACAAGATCTACACACCGTGCATGGCGTACGAATACAGAATGGACTGACACATAGTATTGCATATTGAACCACACTACGTATTTATTTATCTCTGTGAATTTTGCTGTTACACCTCTTCAGAAAAAAACCCAATGTCAACTGTGTACACGCAGGTATAGTCTTTGTTGTCTTGATATTGGTATGTGGTTATGAATGAAAACAGCCTCTGTGGCCATTTGTGAATAGAACACATAAACAACAAACAAATAACAATATGTCTGTTCATTATAAAGCATAATGAATACGTACATACTATGCTTTTTTTTACCTCAAAGAAACAGGCATAGTATCCATAGATGGATATTGGCTGGCGGCTCATTAACATACAGATACAAAAAACATAAACAGTATCACTATGATCCATGGAGTAACAATACTGCTTTGTAAGTTTGTGAAGAAATCGGAACCATAACGACATTGCATATATCGTTTCAAATTAGGGCATTATTTACTTCTATTTGATCTCAGTCTTATAATAGTAATAATAATAATAATAATAATAATAATAATAATAATAATAATAATAATAATAATACAAATAAAAAATAATACTAATACAAATAATAATGCTAATACTAATAGGTTCCTTTTATCTCGCATTTCAAGACAGGGTAAATTCACACTGCGCTTTACATGAAACAAACTTCTTTAAACATTTCAAACTTATGTCTTCATGCATCAATCAACATACTTTAAATGAATACAAAACAAAGTGCATCTTAAATAAAACAAAAATAATTAAAAAGTTAAGGAAGACAAGGCCTCCTGCTGAGCGGACTCACCACGTGTTTTTGTTTTCTAGCTAACTGCCTTAGCGCGTCCCTTCTCTCCCCGCACGTAATGCGCACATAACACGACGTACGCTCGTAATCCGCATCCCTGATTTTCACACGTTAAAAGCCAATCTTGTGGTTATCTTGTGGTTTGCAATCTTAGAGGTATCTTGTGGTTATCTTGTGGTTTGCCCCATTTGAACGCGCAAAACTCGTGGTTATCTTTTGGTTTCCACACCACGAGATTGCGCGCACAGCAAAATATGCGCGATTAATCTTTTGGTTATCTTGTGGTTTCCAAACACAATTACAATAATGATGATGATTATTATTATCATCATCATAATTATTATTATTATTAATATTATAATTGTTATCATTATTATTATTACTATTATTATCATCATTATGACTTATTAAGTAACCAAATATCATTCCCCAAAACCTGGGGGGGATGATTGTACATGCCATCCCCCCCACCTTGTGAGGTGGGGGGGATGCATCCCCCTCATCCCCCCCGTTGTCTACGCCCCTGCAACCAATAAATTATATATATATATATATATATAAACCAATATGCCTATGTATATATATATTTATATATATCAGGGAGATAAATAAAGAGAGAGAGAGAGAGAGAGAGAGAGAGAGAGAGAAGAAGACAGAGGGAGAGAGGGAGAGAGGGAGGGGGAGGGAGAGAAGAAACTGAACCTCAGATGACAACTTTTCAAGACAGAAACAATATTTTTCTTTTTCAATTATCAAACTGTGTATTACAACTTTAAATGGCTTAATGAACGATTCATCAAACTTTGCAATCTAGAAAAGTAAGTTTTCTTGCGCGGTCGTTCCCGCGCTAAATCTAAATCTAAATTCCTATGCGTTTAAGGCATTTTTATTCCTGAAAAGTACGATGACGTCTTCTTCATTCTCATCTCACCTCTAGCCTATGCTGTGTAAATGAGTGTTCATTGAATACATTTTGAGTGTTAACTTCTCATTTTATCGAGTTGGTTTAAGTAGAAACTGGTTTTGGCCATCACCCAGTTTTCGAACTAATAAAAATTTGCATGTTCGCTTCGCTCGCTCACATATCAATATGTATGGTTAGTCCAACTTCAGTTATTTATGCAACAATTAAAACTATTAAAACGGCCATCGAAAAAAAAATCGTGATAGGCCTTCACTGTCACCACTAAAATATGGTTACAAGATTATAGCCCTCGATGTGGGGGTGCCCTCGCAATTTGGAATTTTGATCTCAATATATAGCTATCATCCCCAATGCTTGGGCCGGATTAACGCCACTGTAAGAAAGATAAAACAGGAAGAAAGTCTAGTTTGACTGTACGATTGAAAATATCAAGCATTATAATTGCGGTGCGCCAGCACAACCTGTGTATTCAATGAAATTACTGACGTGACGTCACAATGACTTCTGCGCAGAGTGAAAACTTTTATCCAATCGGGTCGCGTTAACCAATAATGCATGGTGTATAGTCCGGTCTGTTGGCGTCAAAAATGCCCTTCTTGTGGACACGGTGGACAAAAGCATGATTTTTTTTCTCCAGACCTTTGTTTATGTATAAGAATTAAAAATGGGGTATTCTCCCAAAAAATCTGACTGGAGGAACAGAGAAAAAATGGGTAAAAATGTCAGAATTTATGAGTTTAGATTGGTTTGATATATAGACTAGCGCTAGTGCAAAACTCAAGCAGTGCATTATTTTACATTAGTTTTAGTTCTTGAATTCAGACCCCTTTTAAACAGATGTTCTGTTTGTCCTTACATCTCAATGCACCAAATATCTGAGAATTGGTCCAAAACTGATCAAGTAGTTCAAATTGCAAAGTTTATACCTGCATTTTCCATATAATATGTTGTTACCATGGTAACAAATTTCTGAAACACACACAAAAAGTGCCTTGTACATCTACTGTGACTTTAATACCAATGTGTGTGCCAAATTTCATGATAATTGATTGAAAACTGATGAAGCAGTTTGAATTGTAAGTTTTTCCCCCAATTTTCACCATATGACATGTTGTTACCATGGCAACAAGATTTATAAAAGACACACAAATATGTGTCTTAGACATCTTCACCTCGAGGCCAATGTGTGTGCCCGTGAGAATCGGATGAAAACAGAGAAAGTAGTTCTAGCTGCAAGATTTTTACCTTATTTTTGCCATAATACACTGTTACCATGGCAACGCAATTTCCAACACATGCAAAAAACGTGTATTGCACATCTTTGCCCCAAGACCAAAATATATACATACACACCAACAGTGGCGTACCGTGGGTCACGGCATTGGGGGGGCACCAGCAAAAATTATGAGTCACTTATAGAGCGCGCGAAGCGCGCTCAGTTGCTAGGTATACTGACATAATAGGGACATTTAAAGGACAGTGTCATTAAACGGATATGTATCTCACGGATCACATAATGCGAGCGCGAAGCGCGAGCTGAAATTTTTGTATATATTGACCCCAAACGAACATTTTAAGGACTATATTTTAGGAATGCATTAAGAGTATACATATCTCACCATAGTCATCTAATGCGAGTACAAAGCGCTTGCTGATATTGTTAGAATAATATACATCTAAACACATGAAGCACTTGTAGTCATTGTAATCATGATTAACATACGCATCTCACTAATCAAATATTGCGAGCGCGAAGCACGAGCTGAAAATTTAGGAAAGTCAGACCTGAAGAGGGATATTTCAAGGCTTGTTTGTAGGAATTCACGTAAATCATACGTAGTTCACTAACCAAATGATGCGAGCGCGAAGCGCGAGCTGAAATTTTTGTATATATTGACCCAAAAGAGGGATAAGGACTATTTATTTTTTTAAAGGATTCCATTAAGAGTACAGATATCTCACCATAGTCATCTAATGCGAGTGCCAAGCGAATGCTGATTTTGTTAGAATTACATCTAAACACATGAATCACTTTTTGTAGTCATTGTTATCATGATTATCATACGCATCGCAGAAATCAAATATTGCGAGCGCGAAGCGCGAGCTGAAAATTTAGGAAATTCAGACCTGAAGAGGGGCATTCGAAGGCCTGCTTTTAGGAACTCACGATGACCATGCGTATTTCACTAACCAAATGATGCGAGCGCGAAGCGCAAGCTGAAATTTTTTACATTCAGATCAGAAAAAGGGACATTTTAAGGACTGATTTTAGAAAATTCATGAAGAACAGACATATCTCACCAATACACGAATGCGAACGTAAGTACGGACAGGAAATGGTTTATATTAAGACCTTAAAATCGGGCAATCACTTTAAGTAGTCATGAAAAAAAAGTATATGTCACTACATAAAACAATAATAATTCGAAGTCTAAGAAAATATATTTGGTGTATATTGACTTGAAAACGGGAGGTTTTAGTACAAGAAGATTATATATATTGTTAAACAGACAATGCGAGCACCAGGAACAATGAAGACTAGGCCCTGTGCAAATTATGTTTCATAAAGTTATAATTTATTTATGTAATATAACATAAGATAATCATAATATAATATAACATTATAATTAACAATAATTTCTTCTTTCCCATTACGTTTCTTTCCCTTTCTCCCTCTTTTTCTCCTTTTCCCCGTTTTTTTTTTTTTTTTTTTTTTTTTTGCCAGCCGATTGGGGGGGGGGGGGGGGCACGTGCCCCCCATGCCCCCCCCGTAGTTACGCCACTGCACACCAACATTCAACACCCTCCACCGCCACCCTTCGGCTTGTTTAGCATCTGCATTCAGATATTTGGTGCATTGAGATGTAAGGACAAACAGAACATCTGTTCAAAAGGGGTCTGAATTCAAGAACTAAACTAATGCAAAATAATGCACTGCTATTGAGTTTTGCACTAGCGCTAGTCTATATATATATATTGTACGATATCAATTTCTAATCAGAACGATCGTTTTTTCACTTTCGTCCCAAAATTATTAGTACAAACAGTTGATACCAGTTCGAGGTGTAAGGCAATAGAGAATCATATGAAGATTTTTTTTGCAATATTGCTTATTAATTACTCATTGTATGATAAAGAAACATGCTTGATTTATTAATGTTATTTAAGACTTTAAACGTTTAAACACTGACTACTTTTAACTTAATGTAGCGAACAGCGTGGTATAGGTTTTAAACAGCTTTTTGGCTGTGTTGCTTCAGTCAAACAATGCCAAGGCCAGCATGGATCGATACATCTCGAATATTTAGATAACCAATTGAAAATAGGAATATCTACATTCTGGCTAATCAACCTTTGTAATGAAGAAAACTGACAAGAGTTTGTAGTGGAAGCCCGGAGTGGAAGAACAATTCTGATGACATAGTTATCAGGTAGTCACATGGAGCCAGCACCACACAGGCTATTAATATAATTATTATACCCAGTTCTATTTATAGGAAGTTTCTACTGCACAATAGTGTGCTTTTACCATTGTTTGTAATCAAAAAGTCATACGAGGCCCCGGTACGAGGCTTTGGATCATTAAATGTTTATAAGCCGAATGAAAAAAAAAATCTCCCTCTTTCGATGGAATTATACATACATAACGCTGTAAAGGTAGGTGGGAATACCCAGTTCTATTAATAGACGTTATAGCTCCATGCTTCAATTCAAAATAGTGTGCTTTGTACCTCTACGAGTAATTTGTATAGCAATGCACGGTTGGCTTCGTTGTAATGTCATAGTTGTTGTGGTTGGAATTTAATTAGATATCTTTATTTAGCGATGGCTGAGAAGTGTGGATCAGAGAAAGCTTCAAGCTCTTCACCGAACCTGATATGTCCATTATGCCTTGATATATTTGTCGAGGCGACAATCCTGACTTCATGTGGACACACATTTTGTAGGCGATGCCTCAATAAATACGATCTAACCCACCAGGACCTTGATCACATGGTCTGTCCTCTATGCAGGGAGATCACCAAGTTGTCTGCCAACCGTGTCGATGATCTCCGCCTCAATGTCTCCATCAACGGATGCGTAGACGATTACCACGTCAAGTGTGGTGGGATGAACGCTGTCCTCGAGATGCGACAAAAATGTTCTGGTTGCAAGCTTCAAGGAGATGCTGTCTCATTCTGCAGAACATGTAATAACTACATATGTGATAAATGTTTGCATTGTCATCAATATCTGTCAGTCTTTGAAGATCATGAGATTGTATCCATGGATGATGTCATCGAAGGGAAGGTCAGCATTGGTCATTTATTCGAGAAGTGCTCCATCCACAAACTTGAGAACAAGGATATGTATTGTGAGGATTGTAAGGTCCAAGTCTGTCACAAGTGTGTACTTGTTGGTCATAAAGCTCATGAAATCAAGAACCGGGTTGACTTTGAACAAGAGTTGCGACGGAAGGTAATTTTATTTATTTAATAGATCATAGTGTGGAAAAGAAATCTGAATTGAATGTTGACACTGAAAATACTATTAATACCAATGATAAAAAAAATGATGAGAAAAAAAAACACGCCTCGATCGGTGAGGGGTGGGGATGGGAGGAGGGGGATGAGGAGGGGGGGGGGGGAGGGGAGGGGGAACAAGGCGGCACCCGAAATTTGGCTCCCATGGAACCTCACCTGTATAGAAGAACAATGAAATTGAATATTGATGATGATGATGATAATGAAGAGAGCTGAAAATGACTTTGAGAAGAATAGGAATGATCATGCATGTAAATAACATTAACAATATTTAAGGACAAGTCTACCCCAACATAAAGTTGATTTGAATAAAAAGAGTAAAATCCAAATGACAAGCATAACACTAAAAATTTCATCGAAATCGGATATAAATAAGAAAGTTATGACATTTTAGATTTCGGTTGATTTCACAAAACAGTTTTTTATGCACATCCTGGTCGGTATGCAAACGAGGAGACTGATACATCATACACCTCCCGGCCATGTAGAATAAGTATTGTTTTAATACTATATAGTTCAGTCAAGTTGGTCCTTATTGTCAAATCTGTAAACTATAAATATTGTATAATTAAAACAATAAAGAAAAAACCGAAATAAATAGTGAGGGACAGCATCGACTGTCTCATTTGCATGTCACTGAGTTGTGCATATCACTGTTTTGTGAAAAATACGCGAAATTTTAAAATGTCACAGCTTTCTCATATTTGTTTTAATTATACGGAAGCCTTGATTAAATTGTTTTGTTCTTTTATCCAAAACATAATTGCTATAAGGGGGGATTTCTGAGTACAAAAATATCAACCGGCAAACACTTTAAAGTAATATATTCGCAATATTTTTACACAATGAGTTTACATGTAATGCCATTCTTCTCATTCTTCCTCTCTTTCCCGCTCTCTCCATTTTCGAACTTCTTTCATCTTTATTTCCCTCTCCTCTCTCACTTTCTTTATGTTTCTTTATCTTTTCTTGGATATCAGTCTCTATATCCATTGTCAATTATCTATCCAAATGATTCCTATGTTTATTGTGTATATCTGTATATATAAGTTGTTTCTCTTTTTTTTCTTTTTTTTTCTTTTTACAAAATACTATTTTGTTTTTGTTTATTTGCTTATATTCCTTGCATTGTATATTTGTATTGTATCATTTTCTACTTCTTGTTTCGAACAAAATATTGGCAATTGCCAGTGAAGTTCCAATAAATTCAATTCAATTCATATTACATCCAATTTTGATGAAATTTTCAGATGCTAGTTTGATTTATTTATTCAATCATAATTTTTCTGGGGTGGACGTGACCTTTAGTATACCTATTCAAATTCAATTCAATTCAATTCAAATTTATTTATTTCACTTCCATCAAACAAAAACAAATTGTATACCATATACCTAGTGGTATTAAAGATAGAAATGTTGATTTGAAATATAAGGGTAATAAAAACAATAAGTGATGATGATGAATATAATAATGACAAAATTAAAAGATTGAACAAATCACAACATTTGGATACTATAATATTGATAAATATATTAAAAATTTACTAAAATGTTACAAGAAATGTAAATATTCATCACTACTCTACGATAGATCTGCTGGAATTTTCCATTTATCTTGAACAATGACATTATTTCCAAACAAACTTGTCATATCTTCTGGCATGAAACCATGGAACTCACTTTCACAAGCTTTACGAAATAAGCCTACAATTCATATAGCATAAAACAAAATCCCTTTAATAATCATAACACCCCTAAAATTTAGTATCAGTAGGATATTTTGAGGATTTCCTATTCTTTCTTATTCTCCTTTCCCCACTCTCTCCCTTCTTCCTCTCTTTATTTCACTTCATTTCCCGTCTCTGTCTCTTCATTCTATCTACCCGTGCAGCTTTTTTTTTTTTTTTTAACTCTTTTTTTGTCCTTTGTTTTATTGTTTTTGCTATATTTTGTCAGTTCTTGTATAGTTTTTGTTATGTCTTGTTCTTTCATAATTTTTGCCGTGCCTTGTTCTTGTACCGTTCTATTACCTGTATTTCCTGTTCTTGTAATGCTTTCTTTCGTGTGTCCTTTTCACTTTCTTGTAATATTATTC
Organism: Lytechinus pictus; assembly: GCF_037042905.1. Taxonomy (NCBI): domain Eukaryota; kingdom Metazoa; phylum Echinodermata; class Echinoidea; order Temnopleuroida; family Toxopneustidae; genus Lytechinus; species Lytechinus pictus. Next base: position 27,112,800 of record NC_087258.1, on the reverse strand, counting down.
AGCCTTGTTTATCTTTTACTTGCTATGGGAGAATATGATAAAAAACTAACAATTTACAAGGATTTATATGTAATTTTTACAAGAAAGATATGATGATCTGTGTATTAGATAGACTTTGAACTTTGTATCTTGTACCAAAGTTTGGCTCCCATGGAACCTCACCTGTATAGAAGAACAATGAAATTGAATATTGATGATGATGATGATAATGAAGAGAGCTGAAAATGACTTTGAGAAGAATAGGAATGATCATGTATGTAAATAACATTAACAATATTTAAGGACAAGTCTACCCCAACATAAAGTTGATTTGAATAAAAAGAGTAACATCCAAATGACAAGCATAACACTAAAAATTTCATCGAAATCGGATATAAATAAGAAAGTTATGACATTTTAGATTTCGGTTGATTTCACAAAACAGTTTTTTATGCACATCCTGGTCGGTATGCAAACGAGGAGACTGATACATCATACAACTCCCGGCCATGTAGAATAAGTATTGTTTTAATACTATATAGTTCAGTCAAGTTGGTCCTTATTGTTAAATCTGTAAACTATAAATATTGTATAATTAAAACAATAAAGAAAAAACCGAAATAAATAGTGAGGGACAGCATCGACTGTCTCATTTGCATGTCACTGAGTTGTGCATATCACTGTTTTGTGAAAAATACGCGAAATTTTAAAATGTCACAGCTTTCTCATATTTGTTTTAATTATACGGAAGCCTTGATTAAATTGTTTTGTTCTTTTATCCAAAACATAATTGCTATAAGGGGGGATTTCTGAGTACAAAAATATCAACCGGCAAACACTTTAAAGTAATATATTCGCAATATTTTTACACAATGAGTTTACATGTAATGCCATTCTTCTCATTCTTCCTCTCTTTCCCGCTCTCTCCATTTTCGAACTTCTTTCATCTTTATTTCCCTCTCCTCTCTCACTTTCTTTATGTTTCTTTATCTTTTCTTGGATATCAGTCTCTATATCCATTGTCAATTATCTATCCAAATGATTCCTATGTTTATTGTGTATATCTGTATATATAAGTTGTTTCTCTTTTTTTTCTTTTTTTTTCTTTTTACAAAATACTATTTTGTTTTTGTTTATTTGCTTATATTCCTTGCATTGTATATTTGTATTGTATCATTTTCTACTTCTTGTTTCGAACAAAATATTGGCAATTGCCAGTGAAGTTCCAATAAATTCAATTCAATTCATATTACATCCAATTTTGATGAAATTTTCAGATGCTAGTTTGATTTATTTATTCAATCATAATTTTTCTGGGGTGGACGTGACCTTTAGTATACCTATTCAAATTCAATTCAATTCAATTCAAATTTATTTATTTCACTTCCATCAAACAAAAACAAATTGTATACCATATACCTAGTGGTATTAAAGATAGAAATGTTGATTTGAAATATAAGGGTAATAAAAACAATAAGTGATGATGATGAATATAATAATGACAAAATTAAAAGATTGAACAAATCACAACATTTGGATACTATAATATTGATAAATATATTAAAAATTTACTAAAATGTTACAAGAAATGTAAATATTCATCACTACTCTACGATAGATCTGCTGGAATTTTCCATTTATCTTGAACAATGACATTATTTCCAAACAAACTTGTCATATCTTCTGGCATGAAACCATGGAACTCACTTTCACAAGCTTTACGAAATAAGCCTACAATTCATATAGCATAAAACAAAATCCCTTTAATAATCATAACACCCCTAAAATTTAGTATCAGTAGGATATTTTGAGGATTTCCTATTCTTTCTTATTCTCCTTTCCCCACTCTCTCCCTTCTTCCTCTCTTTATTTCACTTCATTTCCCGTCTCTGTCTCTTCATTCTATCTACCCGTGCAGCTTTTTTTTTTTTTAACTCTTTTTTTGTCCTTTGTTTTATTGTTTTTGCTATATTTTGTCAGTTCTTGTATAGTTTTTGTTATGTCTTGTTCTTTTATAATTTTTGCCGTGCCTTGTTCTTGTACCGTTCTGTTACCTGTATTTCCTGTTCTTGTAATGCTTTCTTTCGTGTGTCCTTTTCACTTTCTTGTAATATTATTCAGCCTTGTTTACCTTTTACTTGCTATGGGAGAATATGATAAAAAACTAATAATTCACAAGGATTTATATGTAATTTTTACAAGAAAGATATGATGATCTGTGTATTAGATAGACTTTGAAATTTGTATCTTGTATCAATATGTAAAAAAAAAACCTTTAACGAGCTGTGCTTTTCAGAAGGTTTCCATTTCATTTAATTACGTTATATTACAATTCGCTCTACTTTGTAATTTTGTTGAAATTTTGAAATGAAATAAATTCGTTATCAATCAATCAAAAATGTATTGTATCTGATAATTAGCTTATGTAACGTACCATCATCAATATTGTTAATACTGTTGCATATAATGCATTTCTTCCCATTATTTTTGTTGAATGTCAGCCACGATTTTCTTTAAAATTATTGTAGCAATGACATGAAATTGTGTAAATATGGGGTTTCTTTTACTGATTATCGCGTGTCATTCTGCAGTAGTTATCTTTTTAAATAGTTTGTTATTTTCACATTTAAGGAATATTTGCAGATCTAAACCGTTGTTTGTACTATTCAAACTTTCATTCCTTAGGTGGAAGACCTTGCCCAACGATGTGCTGACAAGAAAACAGAGCTGGAAAAGAACATTCAAAACATAGAAATACAACGTCATGAGGTACACACTGCAGTGCAGACACTACTAGATGATGTCAGGCAGGCTTACACCATCAAGGCCAAGGAGCTGGAAGAAAATCTTCGAAATCTCACCGACCAAATAAATGCCTTAAAGCATAGTTTTGATGACGACCTCAACGTCTTGAAGTCAAAAGATCGTCAGAGGATCAAGAGTATTTGTAGTTCAATAACATTGGTAGATAATGACAGACTAGGTCATCTTGAGACAGACACTCTATCTGCTCATATCTTGCTCTGTGAGGAACTCGATGATATGCTGAAGGAGGCTACCGATCACACTTCTGCGTCAGCAATTACAAAGAAAGCAAAGGGGAAGAGATTCAAGCCAGCAGATGATACTCGTCTTGACCTCGGGAGCATCGCAGAATATACTGATCATTCTTCTACGGCAGCCATAAAGAAGAAATCACAGGAGAAGAGGTTCAAGCCAGCAGATGATACTCGTCTTGACCTCGGGAGCATCTCAGGATCAGACCCCAAGATAGAAGTCATTCAGTGTGTACATCTGCGGTCATATGTGTCCGGAATGACACGCTACTCACACGACAGTGTGGGTATCGCATATGGGTCGACTGCACGAGGTATTGATATCATTGATTCAAATGGTGGTAAGCAGCAGTATAGTAACATACCCAATGACGGGAAATATAATGATCTTGTCTATCAACAAGACGGATCTTTATGCGTATCGATAAACGATACTAATGAAGCGTACATGTATTCCCCCCTTGGCTCCAAGAAAGCAACAATCCACGTGAGAGACGGTCCTAATGATTTCAGACTTAACAGAAGTCAATCAGATGAAATCATCATTACTAACTATACAAGACAAGTCTATATCTATGATCCGACAGGATCCACTCTTAAACACACTGTTCAAACAAAGCACAGGGCGGATCAGGCATCTACTACCAGGACGGGTTTGATCGTCACGAATTCATGTGATGCCAATCCAAGCGTAGTGACGGTCTATGACAGGGATGGGAATGCTGGTGAGTCTCTACAAGCTCCACGGGGTGTCTACCTGTATGCTGCCGTGAATGAGCAGGACAGGGTGTATGTAGCGAGTGATGATGTGGATAATAGTAGCGTAGTGATCAGGCTCTATGATCTTGATGGTCTGAACCTGAGGGAAAGAGTTGAGTTCAATACACTTAATATGGAATTAGATTATTGGTGTTACTTGGTCTCCCTTTCCCCAGACATGCTCGCCTTTGCTTGTGGTGATAACTTATATTTCGTCAAGGTATCACTGTAATCCAGATTATCTCAACCGTGCACCTACTACAATGTCTCAACACATTGTTAAAATAATTTACACAACGCTGTTAATTTACTATGTCAATCGCACAGCTGTTGTTTAAACAGTTTAAACATGTGTTCAAAATCTTAACCAACTATGCTTTAATTGTTGATAATTGAATATTTGAATTTAATATTCAGTGTTGTTTAAGATTTTGAACACTTGTTTAAAATGTTGAAAAAACTACTGTGCGATTCACATAGTAAACAGCGCTGTTTAAATTATTTTTAACAGTGCATGTAGCATATTTTTTTCAAATTCAAATTCAAATTCAGTTTTCTTTTCAACTAAACAAAGGATAATGCAGGTAATTTTCATACATTTATAACAAACATTCAAAATACAACAACTATGATGAAATATTATTGAATAATTATTGATCATTGAATATTTGAATTCAAACTTTGTTGTTTAAGATTTTAAGCACTTGTTTAAAATGTTTAAACAACTGCTGTGCAATTCAAATAGTAAACAGCGTTGTTTATATTATTTTTAACTGTGCATTTAGCATCATTTTTTCGTATTCAAATTCAGTTTTCTTTCCAACTAAATAAAAGATAATACAGGTAATTACCATACATTCATAACAAGCATTTACAATACGAATCTTTGTCATCTATAGATAATACATTTATAGTTATATTCATTGACATAAAAAATAAACTGATTCATAATGTGAGGCATCAAAGTGATAAAACTATCAGAAAAAAAAAACATTTTAAAATGTGTACACCAGCCTAAAAACAGTTACATCTGAATATATATTATGATACATACATGTGTAGTATAAATGGGCAAAACGCTGAAAATTTCATCAAAATCTGATAAAACAACTATTCAATTTGTTAGTTTAGCGATATATTGTGAAAATAGCTATCTGCAAGCAATGACCAGTGATAGGTGGGCTGATGATGTGTGGTCCCAACTTTCCCTTTTCTTATTTTATTAAATGAAATCACAATGCATGTGTGTAAAATAGGTTTCAACAATGATAACAGCAGTAATCATAATTTCACCAAAGTAACGCAATGCTAAAAAAATCCTTGTCAAATTTTGATCAGGTTTTCATTGTTTTGTTTGTCACCCTTAGCCTGATGACCCCTTTAATACTGTATGGATCTACAATGTAAATAATTTCTTTGTGTATATAGAGTATGTTGGTGAGGATTATTTACTGGAATGCTAAGAAAACATGATTGGTTGGTTGTTGGTAAACAACCAGGGAACCGACGGCTTAAGGTCCTCTCCGAGGGACCTGATGATAATGTCGTACCAAAGGGCTCTATAGCGCTCTAGGTCTATATTATGTTCATGTATGTGCGCCATCCCCGAATCATATCTGACTACAGTATAATGCACATGTTTTTTTTTTTTAATATTCTAATAGTTATCGGTGTAATATACATATCCATCAACATATTTTCTTAAAGTGTGGATACATTTTGCTCCCATGTGTCTTTGTTTATTTTATCATGTAATGTCTTCATTTAATCAGGTGATGGGTCATAATTTCCATGATAGTTTCTTCTCCAATTCCAGGTTATTAGGCACAACGAAAGTTTCTATTGAATTTGATCACATGCATAGGATGAGGATCCCATGGATATTATGTATATAAAGTATACTCTATTATCTCCTACTAACATGAAAGAACGCAATGTAAACATGTAATCACTTTGTAAATATGCTCCAAAATAACACAGTGACTGTGTAAAATTTGAAAATTTTCTTTGTTATGTTCACACTGTGTTACATTGGGTGTGGTATTCTGATAAAATGAGGAAAATACAATGAATTTTACCGAATTAGTTGATACATTATATATATGTATATATATATACATATATATTTTTTTATATTCTAATAGTTATCGTGGAATGTACATATCCATTAACATATTTAAAAAAATGTTATTTATCATGTAATGACTAATCAGTTGATGATTCATAATTGTTAGGCACAGCGAACCTTTCTATTAGTTTTGGAATTTGATCATAAGCCTATATGAGATATGATAAGCTGTATATAAAATTATGAGCCATAATTGTTCGGCACAGCGAACTTTTCTATTAGTTTTGTAATTTAATCACAGGCCTATATGAGATATGATAAGCTATATATTGTGCAGAGTATATTATGTTGTCTTCTATGAGGAAGATCACAGTGGTATAAAATCACTTTGCTTAACATAAAATTTGTACATTTTCATCACCATGTTCACACTGCGTCACATTATGTTTTTTTTTTCAATATGAATATGATGATATAAAAATTTCAGTCACGCTGTATTATTCACTTTAAATTGAAATTGAAATTGAAACTTTACTTTCCACAATCTTTCATTTTTAGAATGATTTTGTTTTGTGGGTACAGAGGGGCTTATAGTAAATCAATCAGAAATATATATATTTTTGTTATATTTGTAGTTATATTTTTTACCTGATATCATGAATCGCTTCGTGAAAAAAGGGAAAATTGTACCCGCAGTTTTTTTCTTTTTCTTTTTTGCATAAATTGTAGGAATATGTACAGGGTTTTGCGTCAATTTCTATCAGAAATGAATTTAAAAAAAGATCCAGTCGAAATCCAACGCCATTAAACAGATTTTGACCATGAGTAAAATTGGCCTACCAGTAAACGCCAATAGTCAGACAAAGTTTAAGAAAATAGAAAATAGTTAAGAAAATATTATTGTAAAATACGTTTTTCCCGCTTAGCTGAATATCATTGGTTTGTATTGCTTTGGGAAGGGATTCGAGTATTCATCTGAAAACGGATCGAGAAAATTAAGAAATATTTACTTTGGAAGAGGAAAATTAAAATCATACATGCTTTGATAAAAGATCCCTTTTAAGCGAAATAATTCATAACATTCATTCATGGTCGCATGCACCATTAAAAGTTGATAATGCATATATTTCCTAGGAATTAATTTACACCTTTTCTGCAGATGACATAGATTTTAGAGCAGCGCTTCACAAACGGTGGGCCGCGGCTCACTGGCACTGGTGGGCCGCGAAGCTCTCCCAAGTGGGCCGCGAGAAGCTCCAGAAGAAGAAAGAAAAAATGGATGAAAAACTACGGTATGTTTCACAGACCTGGGCCTGTCCGACAGCCCAAATATGTTATGTTTGATCGGTCGGTCGTGGGTCAAACAAAGCTAAAGCATGCTTCATGCATGTTGCAATGTGCATACAGATTATGATGGTTTCGATCTAACTTTGATGTGAACCTTATCATGTATGCATAATTGTGTAGAATTTAGTTAAGTGTCGCCCATTTACTGGACCTTTGCGAATGCAGTTAGTTCTTGAACTGTTTGTTTCAAACGTGCTTCAGGGCTTTGGGTTGAAATTTCACGAAAACATACTTTCATCAAAGTTGACCTTTTTTAAAGCCATTTAAAGAGGGCCAGGGTTGAAACAAACTGAAAAGTCTCTGAATGTACCTGTAAGAAAATATGACCCTGAATACATTAAATTTGGATTCATCATGACTGGCAGTCATGGCAGTGGTACAAAATCATAAGCAATGTGTGTCGAATGTTGAAGGTATTCAGCGTTCTTGTTATTAAAGGACAAGTCCACCCCAACGATGCATGTATTTGATTAAAAAGAGAAAAATCCAATAAGCATAACACTGGAAACTTCATCAAAATCGGATGTAAAATAAGAAAGTTATGACATTTTAAATTTTCGCTTAATTTCACAAAACAGTTATATGCACATCGTGGTTGGTATGCAAATGAGGAGACTGATGGCGTCATCCACTCACTATTTCTTTTGTATTTTATTATATGAAATAGGAAATATTCTAATTTTCTCCTCTATGTCAAGTGAAACAGTGATCAATTCCTCCCTGAACATGTGATATTAGCATTGCTTAATACTATATGATTCAGTCAAGTCGGTCCCTAATATGGTCATATCTGTAAAAAAAATAAAATATTGTATAATTCAAACAATAAAAAACAAAAGAAATAGTGAGTGATGGATATCATCGACTTACTCATTTGCATGGAACTGAGTTGTGCATATCACTGTTTTGTGAAAAATAAGCGAAACTTTAAAATGTCATAACTGATCCACAGTGTGCTGCACTCAACCCAGGTGAGGTAAATGGGTACCGGTAGGAAGTAATTCCTTAAAAAGCTGTGTGCGCTATGAACGCCTAGCTTAGCCGGGTAATATAGGAGCGCCTTGAGCACCTAACAAGGTGGATATGTGCGCAATATAAATACCCTATATTATTATTATTTTACATTCGATTTTGATGAAATTTTCAGTGTTATGCGAGTTTGATTTTTCTCTTTTTATTCAAATTTCGCTGGGCTGGACTTGACCTTTTTATGTTGTCATGGTTGTATACGTTTGGAGGAGGGTCTCAAAGGCCGGGCTACCTAAAGTTATAGGCACTAATATGCCCATTATAATCATTGTCTAACTTTGAGTCGAGACAAGTAGTCATATCGCTTTCTTAAAATTTTGGTAGGTGGGCCTCAAAAAAAATGTGAGAGTCAAAATGGTCCTCGAGTAAAAAAAAAGGTTGAGAAGCGCTCTTTTAGAGTACGTTTAAATTTTGCAAAGTAAGTTGCATTTTGATACAACTCTCATTTTGACTCCACACACTTTATTTCCTGCATGAAATTAAAGGATTATGCTTGAATTATCTGTCCTAAATGAGCTTTTCTTGTGTGTAAATATTTTTGGAGGGGAAATAATTGTAGTCGAGTTATTCTTTGCATTGGCAATTTAGTCTTTTAACGTTAATATGTATATATGTCATTAGTTTGTGTCATGTACAAATATTTCATTTTTAGAATGATTTTGGGTATTAATGGGTAAAAAGGGGCTTAAAGTAAATTAATCAGAAACAATTACATTTTTGTTATTTGTAGTTATATTTACCCAACATCATGAATCGTTATGATGATGCATGTTACAAACGATCTGAATGTATTCCAACTAGGAGACGGTCTTCATGAAATGTGCCCGCAGTATTAACGGATTCATTTTGGTTTCTTTTTTAAAAGTAAATTGTTAGATTATGTACAGAGTTTTGCGTTAATTTCTATCATAAATAATAAACGATCCAGTTGAAATCCAACGCCATTAAACAGCTTTTGACCATGAGTAAAATTTGCCTACCATTAAACAGGAGGACAGAGAGGGAGAAATCTCATGAATGAAAAGGAGAAGGAATGGAAAGGATAGAATAAGATGAAGAAATGGGAAAGAGCAGAGAAACAGAAAGAAGAGGAAGAAGACAAAAGATAAATAATGAAGAGAGCTGGAAAGAAAGAAGGACAGAAGGTGGAAGGAAAGGAAGAGGATAGAGATGAAAATAAAAGACCAAGAAAGAAGAATAAGTTGAGGGTATCAATTTGAAGTAGATTTGTATATAGATTGATCTGATTTTATGACAGCACAAATTGTATTGTTTTCTAAATTCACCTTTGCCTTCCCTTAATGTTTTTTTCAAGCTTTCCAAAAGGGCCAGTTTCTACTACAGTTTCTACATGTGTGCGATTGTCCATTTACTCCTGCTTAAGGGAAAAGGAAAAAAAAATGATCTAGCTCATTATGCTAACCTCGACTTGTGGTAAGGATTTCCAAAATATATCGAAATTTAAAATCAAGCATGATGCACTCAACACCTTTGTTAAGGTCCGGCCCGCTCCATATTAATATCATCCGCTTGAAAAATTATTATGGGACGATTTAAAGTACCATCTACCAGATGAGTTGGAAATATATTGCATCTTGCCAAGTAACAGCCTTATTATGTCAAATTATTAACTTTTTAAGTCTACATGGTGACGTAGGGTATGTTGACAAGTCGTTGACATGGCGACATAAGATATCCCGTTAAGTCAAGTTCTACAGTGCGTCCCCCCAAAAAAACTATACACTTTTAAAATGGCTGCCAAATAAAAAATATAGCACTTTCGGGAAAAACACTTACATAATATGGAAGCCAATTAAGTCAACTTTTAAATGACACCAAAAAGTTGGAAAACTATTTAAGCTTGAGCGAGCACTGCCCACTGAAACAAAGGGTATGAAAATTAGGGTGGGCTGGAATTAGCCTTCCAATTTACGTCAGTTTTTGAGAGGCAAATCCTTTGGAACTTGCAAAGTTTAGGGCGTTGTGATAAATTAATGATCAACCGTGACCAGTTTTGGTTGTTTAAGCAGATTTCATAAATTATTAAATTGAACTTTAATGCATGAGTGAACACAAATCACACTTTTTGGGCAGTATTTTAACTTTATCATTTGGATCTCTTTTTGGGCAGCATTTCAACTTTATCATGTGGATCTCAGCAATGTGTTCATGGGAGTCTGGAGAATAGGGGGGGGGGGATCGGGCTTAAGTGGGAGAAGTAGGTTGATGGAATAAGGGTCAACAGAACATTCTGCCCCGCCCCCTCCCTATTTCCCACCCTCCCCTCCTGTTGAGAGACTGATGTCATGTACGCGTGAAGTCCAGAGCAGAATATTGACTTAATGATAAATTCTGAATTGGGGCATCAAATTTTTCCTATCAATCATTCAATCAAGAATTTATCAGTAAATCAACTCATTCAATGTGCAATGTGATTAATCAAACATTCAGTTTTTGTCATTGAAATTATTTCATTAATCATCATAATCAGTAAATGTCTTGGTAATCATTCAATAAAACAACCGACCATCAGCCACCGGTTACTTGGCAGTAAAGTTTTGTATAGGCTACAATCCAGGAAATGAGACCGTGAGAAGGAGAGAGAGAGAGAGAGAGGGGGGGGGGGGGGCTGGGTAATGGAGGTGGAGGGGGGAGGGTACATATGATATTTAATTTGTAAAAGGACAAAAAGAAGAGGAATGCCCTTTTAACCAAGTCTTAGCATATCTCGCCCTCTTGCTTGTAACAGATACGATCACATTACTCTGACTCCCACGAACACACTTCTGAGGTCCACGAGATGAATATGCTACACTAAAATTACAATTCCTGTTCACTCATGCATTAAATTTCAATTTAGTAACTCATGAAATTTGCCTAAGAAACCAAAACTTATCTCACTTATTAATTTAGCTTAACACCCTTAGCTTTGCAAGTTCCAAAGGACTAACCACTCAAAAAACTGTAAGGCTAATTCCTGCCCAGCCTAGCTGAGCTTAGTCTCTCAGGAGGAGAGAAGGGGGGGGGGGTAGAGATGGAGGGAGGGGCTGCTAAATGTTCTGTTGACCTTTATCTCATCAACGTATACTTCACCTACTCAAGTCCTATCTTACCCCCTATTCTCCTGATTCTCATGAACACATTGCTGAGATCCACAGGATCAAGTCAAAATGCTGCACTAAAAATTACAATTCATGATCACTCATGCATTAAGTTTTTATTCAATAACGCATGAAAATTTCACAAACAACAAACTGATCACAACTGAACATTAATTCACCAATTAACCCTCAACTTTGCAAGTACCAAACAAAAGAACCTGAAATAAATTGGAAAGCTAATTCCGGCCCACTCTTATTTTTATACCCTTTGTTTCAGTGGGCAGTGCTCGCTCAAGCATGAATAGTTTTCCAACTTTTTGGGGTCATTTGAAAGTTGACTTTATTGGCTTTCTATACATAGTCTTTTCCCCAAAAATGCTACATAGTCTTTTCCCCAAAAATGCTACATTTCTTATCTGGCTGCCATTTCAAAAGTATATAGTTTTTTGGGGGGACGCACTGTAGAAAGTGTCATGCCGATAAAGTGTCTTATTATGCCCACTTTGTAAGATGATTATGTTGCCATGACGACATGATAATTCTTTTGAAGTCGACTTGGCAATATACTAATATGTCACTGTGTCAACTTACAAAGTTAACATGTCGACATGAAAAGGGTATCAAGCCGATATGGCAAGATGAGATATCTCTTCATAGATGGCACTCAGAGGTTTCCGTACGTATCACACATTGCTAAGTTTTTGTTTTCGAATGGTGGCGGTATTTCGCTCTCACATTGAGCAGACTTAATCGAAATCTTCGATAGCTTTGACAGCTTAGGGCACACGAGTGTAATTCATCTGCGCGCAAACCATACCGGACAGGCGTAAGTAAAGACCACATGACTTTATTTATTAAAATAATTCATTAAAAATAGATCAAATGTTTGTATATCAAAAGAAAAACGATAGAGGTAATGCTGTGTTCATACTCTTTCATAATTAAGGCGTTTGGGGAGGCTAGACTGCATTTTTATATTTCATTTTAATTATTATTACCCACAATGCAGTTCTGGTTTTTCTGGCAATGAACTGGCCGAAATTATGGTTAGTCTTATTTCAGGCCATTTAACTTTTGATTGAGCTGGGCAAGTACCTAATTAACATATCCAGTCGTAATGTACTGTTAATTGTGACTTATGTCAGTGGATTAAAGCAAAATCTATCGAGGGATTAATTTTTAATGATTTTTTGATGAGCTATGATATAACACGTGGGTGAATGGGGGTCTGTAATACTCATGTGTGCCCCTTAATGTTTGCCTCGCGGTTAGGTGTCTTGCGCCATCTTGTGTCACTATACTGAAACTGTATAATTTGTTTCACATGAAAGACACCCATAATGGTATCCGTGGGTGCGCTAAGTACTTTAAACAATAGAAAATAATATATTCCTTGTTTGAAATATAAATCTTTGGATGATTAATGGTTCAAACATGAAAACCGATATAAAGCATACTACAACTATAAGCAAGTGTAAAGTTCAAGATGCAACTGATCGCCTTGGTTAGATTGGTATTACTGAGAACTATTGCGTGTAGAGTGCGTTAAATTAAACTCAATAGGCAGTTTTAGTACCACGACGCAGAACAAATTCAAGAACATAGTAAATGTATTGAAAATACCCTTCAAATGACAATGAACAGCTTAGAGGTCTTTGTCGAAGATTAGTGAACCGGAACAGCAGTTCGTTCTAAGTTTCGGCTGAGCTGACAAATAAACAACAACATGTCGTTTGTCCAAGAGTCCGAGACGAAACTACTGTTTTGATTCACCTATTTTCGATAAAGACTTCTTGGTTGATCTTTGTCATGAATGGCATTTGATAATATATTTTCTATGTTCTTTAAAGCTTTCTGCGTCGTGGTGCTAAAAACTCCATATTAAAGTCATCACTTAATTAGCGCTAGTAAAATTCAAATATTATTTGAATTTTACTAGCGCTAATAAAGGGAGGACGTAGCCGGGGAACCAGGAGAGGGCGCCAGCCACTACCCCTCGGAAATTGAATCTTGTACAGCAAACTGAGGGCAAAATGTGAGAAGGTCGTGTCATCCCCCTGGCGTGACGAAAATTATCTTGAAATTACTGTGTATCAGTGATATGATATAATGGTTATTGACTAACGGGTCACTAATCAATGGATTGAAGTTGTATGGGTTTTATAAAGATGAAAGGTGGCTGGCGAGTATGGTGGTACATGTATGGTGGTATGTTGGACAGAAATCCCTCTCCGTACATTAATTTATCTCATCTCAAGAGATTGAAGGGTGCCATCATATCAAATCTAACATCAAACAGTCTGAAAGTACAGACTAGTCAAATTTGATACTATAACAAATTTTACCATGTCTAGGATGAAGACTAGACTTCAAACACTCGAGCCATGGTCACGTCTTTAGGATGGTGACGATAAAGGTCGGTCCTAGAGGTAAATAACCATATTTGATTGAAACACCCAAACACACACACACACACACACACACACACACCCTCCCCCCCCACACACACACACCCACACACACCCTCTCCCACATCATCTTTGTGTCAAATAAGACCAGACACCCCTTTGATTTTTGCATTGTGCATAATTCAGTGTCTGAAGTAGTGAGGTTAGATTCACACATACCATGGACCTCCAAATTCATACTATGGATGTTATACGGTCCATGCTCAAAATGTGGCCGTTTTTTTTTCCACACAAACACGTCGGTTATGGAATCTATCCTCTTATTATTTGTTAAAGTGTCAAATTTGGGTCTGTGCTGGCAGACTACACAGAACATTATTGAATCTCATCTCCTCGGTCTCAGGCTCTGTATGTATAATTCACAATGCTAAAACTATTGGTTTCAGTCTGAAAATAACCTGAAAAATCGGACCAAAGTCATATTTCCAGATTAACAACTGAACCACCAGTTTCTGATTTCTTGGGTTTACTATTTAGGAACTGTCTGCACCAGCAGAACAACAATAGATTTTGTAATGCCAATCAAAAATTTGTTTTTTCCTACATTACTTTATTTTTTTTTTCCCCAAGGATATCAGATATACCGATATCAGATATATTAAATCAGGCTTAACGTAGTTTTTTTCGTCTTTCCTCAAGAGAAAATGTTCATGCCGATTCGAACATGTAACCTTACCATGGGCACAAGAATTTAACCCATTGCGCGACGCATCTGAGACGAGGCATTACATGGTATGTTATTATGTTTATGAATATTAAAGCATTAATGAGGTGTAGTATTAAATTTAAAAAGACAAAAACGAAAAGATGCTTGATAACAAGGAGATACCAGGCTCTTTTGATATGTAAGTTTTCTGTGTGACTTCTAAATGAATTTACAATGAATTAAAAGTCAAATAAAAGTAAGCTATTTTATTCATTTAGAAGAATGGTTGAGATAAATAATGACACATTGCAATTATATCCAGAAATAAAGACAGGCAATGATAAATTGATGCTTAAATAAACATACCTATACCAGGGAGAGAAATAAAGGGAGAAAATAGAGAGAAGAAGAAAGAGAGAGAGAGAGAGAGAGACTGAGAGAGAGGGGGAGAGAGAGCGTGAGAAGGGGGTGGGGGGGGGGGAGAGAAGAAACTGAACCCCAGATGACAGAAACAATAATACTACCTTTAATGGCTTTGCTAGTTTTAGTAACGATATCAGAATGACTTCGTACAGAATCCAATGAAATGACCACCAAAGTGTCTGTTTGTATAAATAAAACGTATGTGCCAAATTATTCTGGAAGAAATTGTGTAATTGCTGAGAAATCAGCAAATAAGCACATGATTCGGGTAGAGCGTCGGGCCCGACATTCGAAGCAATAATTATACACTGTCCCACGTGCGCTTATCTGTGTTTGGGTTCTTCAGTCTGAACATTTTTCAGCGTAGATCTCAAGATTTCACAAAGTTAAGTTTATGTAACTGTACCAGATCTAGATCCTCGATGATATACTGACAATTAAGCCTTGTTTTACAGACTTTCTCATGAAATCAGTGTTTACTGCAACTACTGGAATTTCTCTTTAATGATGGATTCTTCAAACTTTGCAATCTAAAAAAGGAAGTTTTCTTGGGCGGTCGTTCCCGCGATAAGCCTTTCATTCCTATACGTTTAAGGCATTTTTTCCTGAAAAGTACGATGACGTCTTCTTCATTCTCATCTCACCTCTAGGCTATGCTGTGTAAATGAGTGTTGATTGAATACATTTCGAGTGTTAACTTCTCATTTTATCGAGTTGGTTTAAGTAGAAACTGGTGTTGGCCATCACCCAATTTTCGAACTAATGAAAATTTGCATGTTCGCTTCTCTCGCTCAAATATCAATATGCATGGGTAGCCCATCTTCAGTCATTTATGCAGCAATTAAAAATATTAAAACGGCTTTGAAAAAAAAATCGTGATAGGCCTTTACTGTCACCACCAAATGTACATGTAATAGATGGTAACAAGACTATAATAGTCCTTGATGTGGGGTGCCCTCCCATTTTGGAATTTTGATCTCAATATATTGCTATCATCCCCACTGCTTGGGTCGGATTAACGCCACTGTAAGAAAGATAAAACAGGAAGGAAATAATAGTTTGACTGTACGATTGAAGATGTCAAGCACGATAATTGCAGCGGTGCGCCACCACAACCCGTGAATTCAATGAAATGGAAATTACTGACGTGACGTCACAATGACATCGCAGAGTGAAAACTTTTATCCAATCGGGTCGCGGTAACCAAGGGATTGGTGTTCGTTTATTTTTGCATCGTAAAGCAAACAAAATTGAATTGACCTTCGCATACGGACGGACGTGGGCTTATATTCATGGTACCTTATTCAAATTGCCACGTCTCTATTAGGATTAAGATTTTTTTCGCTTTCTCTGAAATATGGTCAACATAATGTTTTTGTTAATCAGAACGATCGTCTTTTCGCTTCCATCTCAAAAGCGTTAGTACAAAACGTTAATGCCAGTTCGAGCTGTAAGGCAATAGAGATTCAGATGAAAAAAAAAACCACACTTGCAATAGTACTTAAAAAATTACTCATTGTATGTAAAGGTTTACTTTGTCCTTGTAAAGGCGTATCTGCGCAACTCGAATAAAAGAAGGCACACAACAACCACTAACTTTTCACATGCAATTCATAGTGGCCGAGTGGTCAACGGCGCCTGTTAGATACGTGAAAGTCCGGGGTTCTATCCCGATTAATAAATGGAAATGGACCTTAGGCCTTGGTCATGTACCTGACTCGGGCAGGATGTTCAGTAAGAGTTGATTAACCTCATGACCAAGTTTCATGAACTGGGTCTACACTTTTTAAGTTGTGATATCATTTCAAAAACTTAACCTTCGGTTGTTATATATAAGAATTGTATGAATGTATATATATATATATATATATATATATATATATATATATATATATATATATATATATATATATATATATATATATATATATATATATATATATATATAATTGTATATATAAGAATTGTAGAAGAGCAATTACATTCATTTATTTAGTTATTTCCTCTTAAAGGATATTCATAGGATTAGCTATTTTGTCTACAAATTAATTTAAGTCTAATAAATTAATTTTACTGAGTGTCAATATAAAATGCACTGAAGTTTTTGTTCTCCCCTTACTAAAGTATTTACTGCTTTACCCAGAGCTTTTTGATTTCTCCTTAATTACCAGGCAAGTTTTCGAATGCATATTTGTTCTTTTATAAGAGCTCCGCCGTTAATCAGTTTTGTTACTGTTTTCGCGCGAATTTCTTGTAATTCGACTCAATCGAATTTTTCTTTTCTTCATTGCTATGTGAGGGCAATGGAGTGTGAACGAACGAGAAGTGGTCATGTGGTTTTATGACGGGTACGTGATTTGTCAGATTTGTTATTGGTTGCGCGATTCTATGTGTGGTGGAAAGGAGAGAAGCGAATGTAGGCAGAAGCAATTCTCGCCGCTTTTGGAGAAAGTCCTGTTTTGCCAACCCAAGGGAAAGGGGTCTGACTGCTTATGAGAGGGAAACTGGATGTGCGTGTTAGCGTATATTTTCCCAATTATTTCTAGCCAACCTTCTTGCTGTTATTTGGAGCTCGAATGGGCAGATTGTCGGCGGTTGACGTGATCCTTTCAGGACGCGACAACCGCGTAGCCAGGATTTCATTTTGGAGGGGGCGGTAAATGCACGCGAAGCGTGCCAACACTTACAGAGCGCGCGAAGCGCGCTCCCTAGGGGGTGGGTGCAGGGAGGGGGAGTTTCCCCCTCCCTTGCGAAGCGCGAAGCTTTCGGTGTTTCATAAATTAAAATGAAAAGGAGCCGTCTCTCTTTTTTCTAATACCCATATCAGCTCCTATTCAGTTGACTGTATTGTGATTTTGAACCTTGTTTTCAAAAGTGATTGTGAACGCACAAAAAAGGGATAGAATGGAGGAAATTAAAATAATACTAACCCTGCGCGAAGCGCGGAACTTAAAGCGTTCTATCATTTTTTTTTGCAAAGAAAAGGGACCCGAGAAAAGGGTATGCTCTAAGTTATATTGAATACTTATCTTTGAAAGATCAGATTTTATTACAAATAATTTAGTGACAGACCGCCACAGTGCATATCTTAACTCTTCCTCCCCGCGCAGAGCAATAAAACTCTGAAAATTTCAAAGGGCGGACGTTTCATCAAATGCAGATATCTCTAATACCCCCATCGGCTCTAATTAAATTAATATTCTAAGATTATTGAACTTCATTAGAAGGAAAATAGTGCGCAAAAAGTTGAAACTTCTTTGATTTAATGAAATTATATAAAACAGGATGATGTATAATTTCTTTGACTTATCCTGATGCGCTTCATTTAAAATGATAAAGAAACTTAAGTGTCATTCACAATTTCAAACTGAGGGCGCAAAACAGGACAGGAAATTAATGTGCAGGGAAATGACATGAAGTTTAATATCATTTGATAACAAATATTGTATTTTTTTGTTATTTATTACGACGAATTTTATACCTTCCCCTTTTAAATTAGGAACCCGTTTGCCCCCAAATTATTGTTGTTTAGTAATGAGCTGAAAAGTATTGCCTATATGGAGGTGACGGCAGATATTGATATAAAGATTTTACCCTCCCGGAGCCGACCCGACCAGAAGTTGCGCGATCAATTTGAAAAAAAAAATACAACTTCAAAAAGATATACTTCGGCCTAACCTTTCTCTAATTCCATGCCCTAATGTATACATTTGAATTTTAACTGACAAGAAACACATATAGCTGAGGTGGAAAAACAGGGTTAGAGAAAGGGTGAGGGAAACAAAGGAGAACTGCAATATTGTCATTTAACCGCGCGTAGCGCGGAAGCAAAATTCATACAACTAAATTTAGAGCAAGAATGAAGGAGTTTCGTTTTTGAGAAAAAAAAGGAAGAATAAAAAGAAAAACACACAAAGCTACATTTCTTCCCTTCCCTCCCCTCGCTTTTCCTTTTCTCCTCTCTTTTTCCCCTTCTTTTTTTTGCTTTTTGGGGACGTTTTTTTTTTTTTGGGGGGGGGCGACCGCCCCCACCGCTCCCCCCCCCCCTGGCTACGCGCCTGGCCGATGCGACAGGCAACGGGATCTCCGATAACCAGAAATAACTGTAAGTTTGTAACCGAATGTTGTTACAATGTTTTAAATCAACCCTGGAATATCATAACTTTGTATTATTTATTCATTTTGGACTGAAGGAATTCATCTTTATATTATTGTATTTTGAAAAGGACGTACACTGTATTTTTCTTGCTTTACATTCAAAAGGAATGTTTTAGGGAATTACGTTTAGATAATCGACAAATCGACAAATTTAGAGGGATGGTTAGTTACTTTTCGAAAATCAATCGGCCATTTTAGATTAAACTTTTAATGGCTGACAGTCTGTATTTTGTAACAAATTGTCATTTAATTTTCTTTACATTATTTGGTACACCATTTTTTTTGTTAACGAAATAGTATAAGAAGGTTAAGGTCTGAAGATGAGTTATTTTCAAAACAGCTTTGATTATGAGCATGATATTTAAGCGACTTTTGGTGACATTGGATTTAAAGTTATATTTGCTATTTTGTTTGAACTGTATAAGGAAGGAATTATTCAAACTCGTATAGTTGAATTTTATCATGTGTGCTTGTATAAATACTATACGTGACCAGGCTTTAGAAATTTTAACTAATATATAAAATTATTTGCGTAGGGAATTTTAATCATTGATGCCCTTGCTTATTATTGCCCTGTAATTATTTTTACAGCCGTATATACCTAGGCTAGCTTTTAAACCCATCATCGAAGTGATGAGACATTGGCCGTGATCGAAAGGCACTGGATATATGGACTTGATCATCGGACACAAAGTCTACCTACCTTCTACGAGAATCAGCTACGTTTTAGAGTTTATTCGCGCTTTTCAAGAACATAATTATGAACTGGTCCGTTATATTTTACTTTAAAGTGATTGTTTAACATTGATTTGACTTTAAAAAAATCTGAGCTAGAAGGTCACACTTGTCACCTGTGTCTGTGATATGTTACAAAAATGAAGCCCAGAAAAAATTGTGTTCGAAAATAATTATTAAGTGCTTCAAAAATTGAAAACTAAAGTGACCGGAAACACCACCTTAATTTCATCCCATACACTTATGTGTACTATTTAGGCGTCTAGTAGACGCCTATTTACAAAATCGGGGTTTGCCTTGTAGTTTTAGCTTTTCTTTCTCAATAATGGTTGTTTTCAGGGTTTATTAGTTCTAATACATGCACTTGTACACATGTTTCATCTTGGTTTAAGAATTTTTTAAAACGGCTGCTCACAAAGTTAAACAATACCTTTAATTAAGTTGAGATCATTACTACATATTTTTTTTTCTTTAATGAATTTAATACCCTGCTATGGAGTGAAGACCCTCAGAAGCACATAATCACTTAAGCTTTCTAATTGTTTCATGTTTACAGAAATCATTTGTTTTCAACCTATATTTGTTTTATATAATTTTGTATTGATTTGGCAGTTTCTTCATCATAATTATGAGATCAGAACTCAGAGTTTCACACCAGACTTTACGTCACTACGTCAGTGCATAGTTTATTTCCAACTGGAATACAACATATATCTTCTGTGAAATTATTTGCACGCCACCAATGAACTGTTTGCAGTTACTTTGAGAGAGGAATTTTCAGTTCTCATCGAGTTCATCAACCTGTTTTAATGAACGCTTATCAACCCATGGATTGCTGAAATTGACTGTTAATCACCATCAACATCGTCTTCACAGACTTTTCAACTCGTTACAGTGACTCTTATTATTCATCGTGTTTCAAAATTAATTTCATCATCGCCAGCATTGTGAACATTCATTTAGGGAACCTTTGCCAGCCAACTTGGATAATCAGAACTGACACTTCAAGAGATGTAATATCATTATTTATTTTTGACTTATTTAGTGCATACACTAAACAAGTCAAAATTGATCTATTTCCTGAAATTATAAAAGGAAATCAAATTTTTAAACTAAATTTTTATTGGCATTGGTTGCAGTATCGTAACAATACGCATGTATGAATAAGTCGACAATATTTTCTTCATTTTCAAGGGGGATCCACACTTTAAAAGCTTTGCTTCTGGTGGACCCCCCTCATTTCCATTTATGCTCAATTTTATACTGTTTTTGCTTTATGTTTTTCGAAGTTGCTCGTCTGTAAAACTGTATTTGATTTATATTACTTTGTGTCATGTTTTGAATGGAAATGGAATAAAGAATTGAATAAATTGAGGTATTCTCTGTTTAAGCATGTATAGGTTAATGCTGAGTAATGGGAGGAATTATTGCCCATTTCAAACTTTTTTAGTTTAAAATCATGAAACATACACATATAAACACAACCAAAAATAAGTTCCCCATTTTTAAGTGCTTGAACTTGATCATGTGTGAAAAGCACGTATCGATGAATGAATACATAACGCACTTAGGTTCAAAGGTAACTGGGAATACCCGGTACTATTTATAGGAAGTTCGAATTGGGTGTGTTTTTACTATTGTAGTTGAACTCGTATTGTAGTACGCAGCAGCAATAGCTTGGAGCCAGTTGTATCAGTTACTGCGTTCTAACCCGAACTTGACGTTTCAATGCATCAATACTGATATACATATGCTTTATATTCGTTGGAATTTAGATCTCGTGTTTTAAATTGATTTAGCGATGGCTGAGAAGCGTGAATCAGAGAAAGCATCAAGCTCTTCACCGAACCTGATATGTCCATTATGTCTTGATATATTTGTTGAGGCAACAATCCTGACTTCATGTGGACACACATTTTGTAGGCGATGCCTCAAGAAATACGATCTAACCCACCAGGACCTTGATCACATGGTCTGTCCTCTCTGCAGGGAGATCACCAAGTTGTCTGCCAATCGTGTCGATGATCTCCGCCTCAATGTCTCCATCAACGGATGCGTAGACGATTACCACGCCAAGCGTGGAGGGATGAATGCTGTCCTTGAGATGTGCCAGAAATGTACCGCTTGCAAGTCTCAGAAAGACGCCGTGTCATTCTGCAGAACATGTACTTTATACATGTGTGATAAGTGCCTGCATTCTCATCAACAGCTTGTAGTAGTCTTTGGAGATCATGAGATTGTATCCATGGATGATGTCATCGAAGGGAAGGTCAGCATTGGTCATTTATTCGAGAAGTGTTCCATCCACAAACTTGAGAACAAGGATATGTTTTGTGAGGATTGTAAGGTCCAAGTCTGTCACAAGTGCGTACTTGTTGGTCATAAAGCTCATGAAATCAAGAACCAGGTTGACTTTGAACAAGAGTTGCGACGGAAGGTAATTTTATTTATTTACTAGATCATGGTGTGAAAAAAAAACACTAAATTGAATATTAACACTGATAATAATATTGATGCCGATGATAAAAATATGATGAGAATAAACTTCTCGATCGGTGAGGGGAAGGGGAGGGAGGAGGAGGAGGAGGGGGAGGAAGGATGGGGGGGGGGCGGGTTGGGACAAGGCGGCACCTGAAGTTTGGCTCCTATGAATCCTCACCTGTAGAAGAACACTGAATTGTATATTGATAATGATAACGAAAAGAGCTGAAAATGGCTTTGAGAGGAATAGGAGTGATCATGACTGTACGTAAATAACATAAACAATATTTAAGGACAAGTTCCCCCCAACCATGGACCTATCAAGTTGATTTGAACAAAACGAGAAAAATCCAACAAGCATAACACTAAAAATTTCATCGAAATCGGATATAGATAAGAAAGTTATGACATTTTAGATTTCGGTTGATTTCACAAAACAGTTTTTTATGCACATCCTGGTCGGTATGCAAACGAGGAGACTGATACATCATACAACTCCCGGCCATGTAGAATAAGTATTGTTTTAATACTATATAGTTCAGTCAAGTTGGTCCTTATTGTCAAATCTGTAAACTATAAATATTGTATAATTAAAACAATTAAAAAAAAACGAAATAAATAGTGAGGGACATCATCGACTGTCTCATTTGCATGTCACTGAGTTGTGCATATCACTGTTTTGTGAAAAATACGCGAAATTTTAAAATGTCACAGCTTTCTCATATTTGTTTTAATTATACGGAAGCCTTGATTAAATTGTTTTGTTCTTTTATCCAAAACATAATTGCTATTAGGGGGGATTTCTGAGCACAAAAATATCAACCGGCAAACACTTTAAAGTAATATATTCGCAATATTTTTACACAATAAGTTTACATGTAATGCCATTCTTCTCATTCTTCCTCTCTTTCCCGCTCTCTCCATTTTCGAACTTCTTTCATCTTTATTTCCCTCTCCTCTCTCACTTTCTTTATGTTTCTTTATCTTTTCTTGGATATCAGTCTCTATATCCATTGTCAATTATCTATCCAAATGATTCCTATGTTTATTGTGTATATCTGTATATATAAGTTGTTTCTCTTTTTTTTTTTTTTTTTTCTTTTTACAAAATACTATTTTGTTTTTGTTTATTTGCTTATATTCCTTGCATTGTATATTTGTATTGTATCATTTTCTACTTCTTGTTTCGTACAAAATATTGGCAATTGCCAGTGAAGTTCCAATAAATTCAATTCAATTCAATTCATATTACATCCAATTTGATGAAATTTTCAGATGCTAGTTTGATTTATTTCTTCAATCATAATTTTTCTGGGGTGGACGTGACCTTTAGTATACCTATTCAAATTCAATTCAATTCAATTCAAATTTGTTTATTTTACTTCCATCAAACAAAAACAAATTGTATACCATATACCTAGTGGTATTAAAGATAGAAATGTTGATTTGAAATATAAGGGTAATAAAAACAATAAGTGATGATGATGAATATAATAATGACGAAATTAAAAGATTTAAAAAATCACAACATTTGGATACTATAATATTGATAAATATATTAAAAATTTACTAAAATGTTACAAGAAATGTAAATATTCATCACTACTCTACGATAGATCTGCTGGAATTTTCCATTTATCTTGAACAATGACATTATTTCCAAACAAACTTGTCATATCTTCTGGCATGAAACCATGGAACTCACTTTCACAAGCTTTATGAAATAAGCCTACAATTCATATAGCATAAAACAAAATCCCTTTAATAATCATAGAACCCCTAAAATTTAGTATCAGTAGGATATTTCGAGGATTTCCTATTCTTTCTTATTCTCCTTTCCCCACTCTCTCCCTTCTTCCTCTCTTTATTTCACTTCATTTCCCGTCTCTGTCTCTTCATTCTATCTACCCGTGCAGCTTTTTTTTGTTTGTTTTCTTTTACTCTTTTTTTGTCCTTTGTTTTATTGTTTTTGTTATATTTTGTCAGTTCTTGTATAGTTTTTGTTATGTCTTGTTCTTTTATAATTTTTGCCGTGCCTTGTTCTTGTACCGTTCTATTACCTGTATTTCCTGTTCTCGTAATGCTTTCTTTCGTGTGTCCTTTTCACTTTTTTGTAATATTATTCAGCCTTGTTTATATTTTACTTGCTATGGGAGAATATGATAAAAAACTAACAATTTACAAGGATTTATATGTAATTTTTACAAGAAAGATATGATGATCTGTGTATTAGATAGACTTTGAACTTTGTATCTTGTATCAATATGTAAAAAAAAACCTTTAACGAGCTGTGCTTTTCAGAAGGTTTACATTTCATTTAATTACGTTATATTACAATTCGCTCTACTTTGTAATTTTGTTGAAATTTTGAAATGAAATAAACTCGTTATCAATCAATCAAAAATGTATTGTATCTGATAATTAGCTTATGTAACGTACCATCATCAATATTGTTAATACTGTTGCATATAATGCATTTCTTCCCATTATTTTTGTTGAATGTCAGCCACGATTTTCTTTAAAGTTATTGTAGCAATGACATGAAATTGTGTAAATATGGGGTTTCTTTTACTGATTATCGCGTGTCATTCTGCAGTTGTTATCTTTTTAAATAGTTTGTTATTTTCACATTTAAGGAATATTTGCAGATCTAAACCGTTGTTTGTACTATTCAAACTTTCATTCCTTAGGTGGAAGACCTTGCCCAACGATGTGCTGACAAGAAAACAGAGCTGGAAAAGAACATTCAAAACATAGAAATACAACGTCATGAGGTACACACTGCAGTGCAGACACTACTAGATGATGTCAGGCAGGCTTACACCATCAAGGCCAAGGAGCTGGAAGAAAATCTTCGAAATCTCACCGACCAAATAAATGCCTTAAAGCATAGTTTTGATGACGACCTCAACGTCTTGAAGTCAAAAGATCGTCAGAGGATCAAGAGTATTTGTAGTTCAATAACATTGGTAGATAATGACAGACTAGGTCATCTTGAGACAGACACTCTATCTGCTCATATCTTGCTCTGTGAGGAACTCGATGATATGCTGAAGGAGGCTACCGATCACACTTCTGCGTCAGCAATTACGAAGAAATCAAAGGGGAAGAGGTTCAACCCAGCTGATGATACTCGTCTTGACCTCGGGAGCATCTCAGGATCAGACCCCAAGATAAAAGTCATTCAGTGTGTAAATCTACGGTCATATATGTCCGGAATGACACGGTACTCACACGACAGTGTGGGTATCGTATATGGGTGGATTGCACATTGTATTGATATCATTGATTCAAATGGTGGTAAGCAGCAGTATAGTAACATACCCAATGACAGGAAATATAAGGATCTTGTCTATCAACAAGACGGATCTTTATGCGTATCGCTATACCATACTAAAGAAGCCTATATATACTCCCCCCTTGGCTCCAGGAAAGCAACAATCCACGTGAGAGACGGTACTAATGATCTCAGTGTTAACAGAAGTCAATCAGATGAAATCATCATTACTAACGGTGACAACCAAGTATATATCTATGACCCGACAGGATCCACTCTTAAACACACTGTTCAAACAAATCACAAGGCGGATCAGGCATCTACCACCAGGACGGGTTTGTACGTCACGAGTTCATGTCACGCCGATCCTCGCGTGGTGACGGTCTATGACAGGGATGGGAATGCTGGTGAGTCTCTACAAGCTCCAAAGGATGTCCACCTGTATGCTGCCGTGGATGAGCAGGACAGGGTGTATGTAGCGAGTGTTGATTGGCAGAATAGGAAGGTGGTGATCAGGCTCTATGATCTTGATGGTCTGAACCTGAAGAAAAAAGTTGAGTTCAAAGCACTTAATATGACATTGGGTTGGCATTGGTGTTACTTGGTCTCCCTCTCCCCAGACATGCTCGCCTTTGCTTGTTGGATGAAGTTATATTTCATCAAGGTATCACTGTAATCCAGATTATCTCAACCATGCACCTACTACAATGTCTCAACACACAGTTACAAATAATTTAAACAACGCTGTTCACTATGTGAATCGCACAGGAGTTGTTTAAACAGTTTAAACATGTGTTCAAAATCTTAACCACTTATGCTTAAATCATTGATAATTAAATATTTGTATTTAATATTTAGTGTTGTTTCAGATTTTGAACACTTGTTTAAAATGTTTAAAAACTACTGTGCAATTCACATAGTGAATAGCGTTGTTAATATTATTTTTAACTGTGCATGTGGCATTATTTTAATCGAAATTCAAATTCAAATTCAGTTTTCTTTCCAACTAAACAAAATATAATACAGGTAATATTCATACATTTATAACAAGCATTTACAATACAAATCCTTGTCATTTATTCATATACATTTTATAATGTTCAATGACATACATGTAAATAATAAACTAATTCATAATGTGAGGCATACAAGTGATAGAACTATCAGAAAAAATATTTTAAAATGGATACTCCAGCCTGAAAACAGTCACATCTGAATATATATTATGATATATACATGTACAGTATAAATGGGCAAAACGCTGAAAATTTCATCAAAATCTGATAAAACAACTATTCAATTTGTTCGTTTAGCGATATATTGTGAAAATAGCAATCTGCAAGCAATGGCCAGTGAATAGGTGGGCTGATGATGTGTGGTCCAAACTTTCCCTTTTCTTATTTTATTAAAGGACATCACAATAGATGTGTGTAAAATAAGTTTCAACAATGATGATAGCAGTAACCAATCTTATAACACCAAAGTAACGCAATGCTTAAAAAATCCTTGTCAAATTTTGATCAGGTTTTCATTGTTTTGTTTGTCACTCAGCGTGGGGACCCCTTTATTACTATATGGATCTACAATGTAAATAATTTCTTTGTATATATGTTTTGCTGGTGAGGATCATTTACTAGAATGCTGAGAAAACAATATTGGTAAGTGTTGGTAAATAACCAGGGAACCGAAGCCTTCAGGTCCTCTCCGAGGGACCTGATGATAATATCGTACCAGAGGGCTTTAGTGCTCTTGGCCTATATTATTTTTATGTATTTTCATCCACGAGTCATAGCCATATCTATCTACAGTATAATGAACATGTGTTTTTTTTATCGTGTAATGTACATATCCATTTTAACATATTTTCTTAAAGTGTGAATACATTTTGTTCTCATGTGTCATTGTTGTTTATTTTATCATGTAATGACTTCATTTAATCAGGAGATGAGTCATAATTTGGATAATCATTTCTTGTCCAATACCAGGTTGTTTAATAGGCACAACGAAAGTTTCTATTGAGTTTGACAATATGCATAAGATGAGGATACCATGTATTTCTTTTGTTATCTCCTATTAAAGCAGATATAAACCAATAGCGCCATCTCGAGTCCTCAACTACTCATACCTGGCCAGTTTCCTGACCAATAATGCTAGTGTAGTCTAATAATATAGACCCACTTGAATGATAACATGCTAATTAACTATTCAATACATTTATACTGCAATGATTATGTTTACCAAGTAGCGAACCAATTATTTTTCCTCTCAAAACATTAATTTTCTCTATACAAATACAATTCATTCTCTGTAGTATTAGTAGATATTTGATAACGTATATTTTAAATCTATGTGTTTATAACACAGTCAATGAGAGACCACACACAGTTCACTCCCTCTTTTACATGAAAGAACACAATGTGAACATGTAATCACTTTACACAGTGACTGTGTAAAATTTTGCACTTTTTTATTATTTTCACACTGTGTCACATTGGCGGGTATTCTGATATAATTAGGAAAATACAATGCATTAAAACGAATTAGTTGATACATTGGAAATTTAAAAAAGTATACAACATGTGGGTAATTTTTTAACATATGTACTTGGACTTGGGTCTCGTCTATCCAATGAAGTAAAAATTTTGACAGAATTTACACTTGAATGAGCACCGTCCATTTTTGTAAAGCTCGCAGAAATCTGTTTGCGCAGAAATGTTCGTTTTCAAGCTGTGTCAATGGGAAAGGGTGAAATCAGACTTACCCTGCGACACATTTCTCATACACTTGCACTTGCACTTTTAGTCAATTGAAATAAGACGGATACATTCAAGCATTTTGTAACAATTTTGCCACCAAAATTGAAATTTCAACACGTAGTAAGCATAACCTTTAACCTTTTGTGCCAGCTGGATCGTAGGACATAACTAAATCTAAACAAAAGCTTATATCAGACATTTCCAACATTTTTTCACTAAGTTTTTATCATTTAAAGTGGGTTTACATTTCATTTTTCATTTAATACTTGTTTCTCCACACTTTTCCAAAGCTTGACAATGATTAACAAAATGAAAATCACAGCTCAGTGTAACGCAAATATCGTTGCGATGACATCGGTGTGTGGGGCGCAATGGCACTCTTCGAAGTGTTTTGGGCAAGGAAGCAAGTTAAATAAGGTAAAAGATGTCTTAAAATCAATTCACTAGCTAAATTCCATGTGTTCTTCATGATCTACTTTTATTCGCATAACTATTTCAAAGTTCTGCGCGAATCATTTTTCACTAACTTTTCAAAAGTTTTGACAGAATGTTACACTTCAGTGAGCATTGTCTATTTTTGTAAAGCTCGCAGAAATGCTCGTGTTCACGCTGTGTCAAGGGGAAAGGGCGAAATCAAAGTTACTCTGCGAAACATTTCACATTTCCCATTGCACTTTTTGTCAGTTGTAATAAATGGATACGTTCAAGCATTTTGTAAAAATTTTGCCACCCAAATTAAAATTCCAACACTTAGTAAGCACAACCTTTCCCTTTTGTGCCAGCTGGATCTAAGGACATAACTAAATCTGAACAAAAGTTTATGTCACACATCCCCAGCATTTTTTCACTTAGTTTTTATCATTTAAAGTGGGTTTACATTTCATTTTTCATTTAATACCTGTTTCTCCACACTTTTTCCAAGCTTGACAATGATTAACAAAATGAAAATCAAGCCTAAGCCATTTCATGTAAATCACAGCTCAGTGTAAAGCAAATAACGTCACGATGGCCTCTGTGTGTGTGGGGGAGTGGGGTGGGGTGCAATTGACTCTTCGAAGTGTTTTGGGCAAGGAAACAAGTTAAAAAGGTAAAAGATACCTTCAAATCAATTTTACTAGCTAAATTCAACGTGTTCTTCATGATTAAGGTCTACTTTTATTCACATAACTATTTCAAAGTTCTGCGCGAATCATTTTTCACTAACTTTTCAAAAGTAAATGGTGCTCACTCAAGCGGAAATATTTTTCGACAGTTACAACGTCATTAAATTAAATGGATCCGTTTAAATGTTTAAATGAGGAAAAATCTTCAGTATATTATAAATGTATGATTTTATATGATTTTTTTCTAAGTGTTAACTTTTTTTTGATACGCACTGTATATATATATATATATATATACATATATATATATATATACATATATATATATATATATATATATATATATATATATATATATATATATATATATATACGTTTATTTATTCTTCATATTCTTATAGTTATCATAGAATGTACATATCCATTACCATATTTTCATAAATGTTATTTATCGTGTAATGACTAATCAGGTGACGAATGATAATTGTTAGGCACAGCGAACTTTTCTATTAGTGTTGTGATTTAATCATAAGCCTATATGAGATATGATAAGCTATATATTATGTAGAGTATAATATGTTGTCTCCTACGAGGAAGATCACTATATAACATCACTTTGCTTAACACAAAATTTGTACATTTTCATTATCATGTTCACACTATGTTACATTATGTGTTTTTTAATATGAACTTAATGATATCAAAATATCAGTCACGCTGTATTATTCAATTTAGATTGAAATTTAAACTTTATTTACCACAATCTTCATGAAAAATAAATGAAGAAAACGAAGAAAAATGAATATCTAAAACAAAATACATTATAACATAAGTAAGAACGTTTAAAAATAGTGGCAGGATCACAAAAAATTGACAAAAAACATATACATGTAAATGAATGATCCTGAAATTAACACAAAACAACATAATAAAACAAATGCAGTCTGGAAATACAGAACAAACAAACAAACAAATAACATGAATAAAATTAAATCTATATCAGTATACAATAAGTATTATACTTTCAGCATGAAATGGATTTTCAAATGTCTTTTGAGGCTTTGTAAAGTATGCAATATTTTGAGGGAGCTTATTCCAAATAATAGGACCCCTAAATGAAAATATATTGTTTGAGAAAGAATAATGACCGCATATTGCGAGAGTATTGGCTGAATTTCTCGTATTATACCTATGTATATCTCTGTTGGTTTGAAAAATATTGTCAAAATTATTAGGCAAAAGGTTGTTATAATAGAAATGCATGAAAACAGATGATTGAACATTATGGAGTGAGAAGATTGAAAGAATGTTTAATCTTGAGATAAATGATTTAAAACTAAATATATGTTCAATTCTATGATGCCCTCATCTCTCGGAATGTCGGAAGATTTATTTAAGTTTGAAGATTTTCCTTGTTTCAATAATGGTTGATGCTCGAAAGCCCTCTCTATCAGGCGTCACCAAATATATGCATATTTTCCATGCCTGAGCAAACACTGATCTTTTTTATCCATGGTGTAAAGGAAATGGTTTGTGCTAAAATTAGGCACAACGAGGGCAGCAGTCTACCACCGAATGAAATGATACGCTCATCGCATTCCTTACAAACAATTGTTTTAAATTATGTTTCCATTTATTATTATGATTGTTAGAAACTTGTTTATTTTCGTTTAGCTGAATAACATTGATTTGTATTGCTTTGGGAAGCGATTCGAGTATCAATCTGAAAACGGATAGAGAAAAATGAACAAATATTCATTTTGCAAGAGGAAATCATCAAACATGCTTTGATAAAAAGATCCCTTTTAAGCGAAATTCACAACAATCATACATGGTCGCATGCATCATAAGTTGAAAGTTGAATATACATATATTTCCTAAAAATTAATTTACACATCGTCTGCAGATAACATACATTTTAGTGTATGTTTAAACTTTGCAAAGTAGGTGGCATGTTAATAGAACTTTAATTTTGATTCAATACTGTATTTTCTGCATGAAATTAAAGGATTATGCTTGTACGTTTCTGTCCTAAATGAGCTTTTCTTGTGTGTAAATATTCTTTGAGGGGAAATAAATGTAGTCGAGTTATTCTTTGCATTGGCAATTTAGTCTTTTAAATGTCATTATGTATATGTGTCATGTAAATGTATTTCATTTTCAGAATGATTTTGTTTTGTGGGTAAAGAGGGGCTTAAGGTAAATTAATCAGAAATAATTATATGCATTTTTGTTTTGGTTATATTTATAGTTATATTTACCCGATGTCACAAATCGCTATGATGATGCATGTTACAAACGATATTATGAATGTATACCATCTAGGAGACGGTCTTCATGAAACGATGAAATGTACCCGTAGTATTAAAGGATAAATTTGGGTTTCTTTTTTTAAAGTAAATTGTAGGATCATGTACAGAGTTTTGCGGCCATTTCTATCGTAAATAAAAATAGAAAAAAAAATCCAGTTGAAATCCAACTTTATTACAGCTTTTGACCTTGAGTAAAATTTGCCTACCATGAAGCTAGCACAGTTCGACAAAATTAGGAGAGAATAGTGTTCATATCATGAAATCTAATATTGACAGATTTAAGAATGAATTGGAAAGCTATAGGGACCATATGAGATCAAAACATACGAAGAAAACACTTCTTATACTATGCTTTGTTTATCACGCGTTCATGGGTTATGCTTATTAGTATTTTGTTTTGAATTGTATAACAAAATACGTTTTTATTCATTTATTCTTGTTTATTGTCATATTATTTCTCTCATTACTGTGATTAGATCTCTATATGAAGAACATCATCATTATGAATGACTCTGAATAGAGTGATCCATCTGTATCTTGTACATGTATGTTAACATTCGCATTTGTAATTCTTTATGTCTGTACACTATATATTATCTTGATATTACTTTGATATATAAAATCAAACCAAACCATAATGCGGAAATAATGATTTCAATCTACGAAGTCAAAGTTGTATTTACTTAAATGTGGTATTACCACCACAAATGCTACAGCTGCATAGTATTAGATATCAAAAAGACAAGTGATTTTATCATTAGTTTAGGAGAGGAGAGACGGTGAGACAGCTTGCAAACAAAATTATTGATTAGTATCCATGTAAATTGCATACTTACGAAGTTTCAATTATCATTTTGAATTGATTCTATTGATATCTAGATTTCATTAAATTCTGAAAGTAATCAAATTCAATTAAGTTTGTTCCATCTTTAAATACGAACGCGTAAGTTTACGAAAACAGGAGAGATAGAGACAATCAGAGAGTGAGCGAGGTATATAGAGAGAGAGAAGAGAGAAAGAGAGACGGTGGGGGAGAGGGGGGGGGGGTAATTTTCACTTTAAGCATTGTCTGACGTGTATGAAAAGTTATTACACGTATACGATTCTCAAAAATAAATCAACCGAAATAGAATTCCAAATATTTGGAAGGCATGTCCTATTGTGCTCCCACCCTTATTATTTATTTATCCATTTATTTATTTTATCTTATTTTATTTCACATTTTATTTATTTTTATTAGTTATTATTGTTATTATTATTATTATTATTATTATTATTTTTTTTTTTTTTTGGGGGGAAGGGGTGGAGAACTTGTCCCCTCCCCCTAGTTTGACCACCGTGCTAATTGAGGCACGGTTCTATGTAAATGGGTGTTTGAGGCCCCACCCGAACCTTAAAAAACGACAATAATGAATAACGACAAAATATATGCATGTACACATATTGAATAATGCAGTATCACATTCATGTCTTCAAGTTCTCTAAGAATATGCAAATTTTAGAACACAGTCTAAATTCAGAATACATTCATGCACTATCACAATGCTGGTAAAGTAAGCAAATGAATTTCCCCACGTTCAGTAGTCGGGAGCCTTAGACCACTCGGCCAAGGCACATCGCCTTTGTGTGTAAATTTAATGCATGCGCAGACATATAGCACCATTTTGTTGTTTAATCTAAAAAAATACCCTGCCTGACCGAAATATTCCCCAAGAATTTATTTTGGCTGACGGGCAGGATGTCCCCCCCCCCTAGCACTTGATGCGCCTTTTTTTTAACGTACCAAAGCGGGGCAAGAGACCGATGGGCTCATCGGTTCTAGGACAATTACCCCCTGGACAACTACCCCCCCGGACAACTACCCCCGGACAATTACCCCCGAGGACAATTACCCCCGAGGACAACTACCCCCCGGACAATTACCCCCTGAGGACAATTACCCCCCGAGGACAATTACCCCCCGGACAATTACCCCCGGACAACTACCCCCCGGTCAACTACCCCCCGGACAATTACCCCCTGAGGACAATTACCCCCCGAGGACAATTACCCCCGGACAATTACCCCCCGGACAACTAACCCCGGACAATTACCCCCCAGACAACTAACCCCGGACAATTACCCCCGGAAAATTACCCCCCGAGGACAATTACCCCCCGGAAAATTACCCCCCGGACAACTACCCCCCGGACAACTACCCCCCGGACAATTACCCCCTGAGGAAAATTACCCCCCGAGGACAATTATCCCCGGACAATTACCCCCCGGACAACTACCCCCGGACAATTACCCCCCGGACAACTACCCCCCGTACAATTACCCCTGGGCAACTACCACCCGGATAATTACCCCCCGGACAACTACCCCCGGACAATTACCCCCGAGGACAATTACCCCTGGATAATAACCCCCGACGACTATTACCTCCTGGACAATTACTTCCAGAAAATCCCCCCTTCTGTCCAATATCAATGTTAGAATTAAGCGGGACCCACTGTAAGTTTTGGTCGGTGGCACAGGTTTTCGAAATATTTTCTACTTTATCTTACGTTAC
Source organism: Lytechinus pictus (assembly GCF_037042905.1). Classification (NCBI taxonomy): domain Eukaryota; kingdom Metazoa; phylum Echinodermata; class Echinoidea; order Temnopleuroida; family Toxopneustidae; genus Lytechinus; species Lytechinus pictus. The sequence continues at coordinate 27,078,548 of NC_087258.1, read as the reverse complement.
TAACTTTGTCTTTCTCTTTTATATTGGTCTTTCTCCTGTTCTCTCACTTTCTTCTTCTTTTCCTTTTTTTTTTGTCTAGCGGCGCCTTCTGCATCATGAAGCAGAAGTTGAAATGGCTATTTCTTGAATGATAGTGTTATGTAATTCGGTAACTAGATTAAAGTTTGGTCCAATATATTGTTACGATCTACTGTGATGATTTTTTATGCACGTGGTGCAAAATGAGCTGTTTTGATCTGCTACAGAGAGTTCGGTAGCCAACGTGGATTCTGGGACCAGAACAATTAATGAATATAATCATTTTATTCTGTATAATTTTCAAATTTTTCAACACATGAATCTTGAATTATCACTGTATGATTGCAATTTGTCTTTAAAATCATTGGACCTTTCACACGCTCACTCGAAAACTGTTATATGAATCGAATTCCCTATAGAGAAGGCGGTATGTGTCATCGGTGACTTGTCAATCAAAGCACTGCATCGATACGATAAGTGCATGACAATCACTTATCTGAACATTATTCAGATCAGTGATGACAATAATGTGTGTTTTCTATTGAAGTGCTTGATAGGAAACATTATAAGCTCCGCCCCAAAAACATTTTTGGAGGACAAGCCTTTCACACGTAAAATTCGTACCGTAATTTGAGTGAAACTTGACTGGAATTCACCTCCGGGGTAGAATTTTAATTCCTAATTGCGATTAACGTTCGGGATTTTAGTTTGGTTTCACACATGCTAAAAATTCGTCACTAGCCTTATTTTTCTCTTGAATCATCATTCAAATTACGATATTTTTTACCGTGTGAGAGGGCGGATACTCAAATAAACTTAGCTGAATAAGAGCAAAACAGAGAATGATACCTGCATGGATCAGAACGCAAGACGTATTCTCTGTTTAAGCATGTGTATTGGTAAATGCTGAGTGATAGAATGAATTATTGAACATTTCAAACTTTTTTAGTTTAAAATCATTAATCACACACACATACACACCCTCACACACACACGCACACACACATATTCCCTCTCTTTCTGCTTTTTCTTCTGTCTATTGCGCAGCACATCCTTCACAGCGAAGACCTCTTTGTGTGAATAGCTTTGCACTTTGTTCTGTAATCATGTTTACATCAATATGATTTCGACCTTTTTGTTCCTTCTCTTTTTTCTTTCCTGTATATAAACGCATATATGAACAAGTCGATTATATTTTTTTCATTTCCAAGGGGGATCCACACTTTACAAGCTTTGCTTTTTAGTGGACCCCCCTCATTTCCATTTATGCTAAATAATATACTGCTTTTTGTTTTTGTTTTACGAAGTGAGAATACTCGTCTGTAAAATTGAATTTGATTTGTATTACTTTATATTACTTTGTATTATGTTTTGAATGGAAATGGAATAAAGAATTAAATTGAATATAAACACAACCGAAAATAAGTTCCCCAATTTGAAGTGCTTGAAATTGTTCATGGAATGGTATTGTTCAAGGTAACTTGACAGGAGTAATCAATGCACTCATTTGTGTAAAAAGCACAAATCAATGAACATGATGAATAAATACATAACGCGATCAAGTTCAAAGGTATCTGGGAATACCCGGTACTTCTTATAGGAAGTTCGAATTGGGTGTGTTTTTACCATTGTAGTTGAATTTGTATTGAAGTACACAGCAGCAATAGCTTGAAGCCAGTTGTATCACTGCGTTCTAACCCGAACTTGACGTTTCAATGCATCAATACTGATATACATATGCTTTATATTCGTTGGAATTTAGGTCTCGTGTTTTAAATTCATTTAGCGATGGCTGAGAAGCGTGAATCAGAGAAAGCTTCAAGCTCTTCACCGAACCTGATATGTCCATTATGTCTAGATATATTTGTCGAGGCGACAATCCTGACTTCATGTGGACACACATTTTGTAGGCGATGCCTCAATAAATACGATCTAACCCACCAGGACCTTGATCACATGGTCTGTCCTCTCTGCAGGGAGATCATCAAGTTGTCCCCCAACCGTGTCGATGATCTCCGCCTCAATATCTCCATCAACGGATGCGTAGACGATTACCACGCCAAGTGTGGAGGGATGAATGCTGTCCTCGGGATGTGCCAGAAATGCACCGCTTGCAAGTCTCAGAAAGACGCCGTGTCATTCTGCAGAACATGTAATTGTTATATGTGTGATGAGTGCTTACATTGCCATCAACATCTTACCACGTTGTTTGACGGTCATGAGATTGTCTCCATGGATGATGTCATCGAAGGAAAGGTCAGCATTGGTGATTTATTCGAGAAGTGCTCCGTCCACAAACCAGAGAACAAGGATATGTTTTGTGAGGATTGTAAGGTCCACGTCTGTCACAAGTGTGTACTTGTTGGTCATAAAGCTCATGAAATCAAGAACCAGGTTGACTTTGAACAGGAGTTGCGACGGAAGGTAATTTTATTAATTTAATAGATCATAGTGTGGAAAAGAACTCTGAATTGAATATTGACACTGATAATAATATTGATGTCGATGATGAAAAAAATAAATGATAAGAATAAACAAACTGTAAACAAATATTGGGTAAGGTTTTAACCAGCACGATGGTAAGTATGTTTCCAACCAATTTGGGGCAGTACTTTACCCAATGCGGGAAGCATATTGTCCAGTAAGGTTGAAAAAATAAGCAGCAATTACTTAAGAATGGGCACAATTTTTAATTACACTGTATAAATAAAAATCCTCAAAAGAAATGCGCAATGTTGGTTGGACATATAATTACCCTCGTGGAGCATTTTTACCTAATATTTTTTAAGAGTGCATCTCGGTGAGGGGTAGGGAAAGGGGAGTGGAGGAGGAGGGGGAGGAAGGATGGGGGTCAAGGCGGCACCTGAAGTTTGACTCCCATGGATCCTCACCTATAAAAGAACACTAAAATTGAATATTGATGATGATAACGAAAAGAGCTGAAAATGGCTTTGAGAGGAATAGGAGTGATCATGACTGTACGTAAATAACATAAACAATATTTAAGGACAAGTTCCCCCAACCATGGACCTATCAAGTTGATTTGAACAAAACGAGAAAAATCCAACAAGCATAACAATGGAAATCTCATCGAAATCGGATATAAATAAGAAAGTTCTGACATTTTAAATTTCGGTTAATTTCACAAAACAGTTATTATGCATATCCTGGTCGGTATGCAAATGAGGAGACCGATACATCATCCATTCGCCATGTTCACTTTTTTTTTTTTTATCTTGTATAATTCCTCCCGGCCATGTAGAATAAGCATTATTTTAATACTATTTGGCTCAGTCAGGGGATCCTTATTGTCAAATCTGTAAGATATGAAATATTGTACAATTCAAACAATAAAAAACAACAAAAGAAATAGCGAGTGAGGGACATCATCGACTCTCTCATTTGCATGTCACTGAGTTGTGCATATCACTGTTTTGTGAAAAATACGCGAAATTTTAAAATGTCATAACTTTCTCATTTTACATCCGATTTTGATGAAATTTTCAGTGTGATACTAGTTTGAATTTCTCTATTTATTCTAATCAATCATATTTTTGGGGGATGGACGTGACCGTTAATATACCTACATGTAATGGTATTAAATATAGAAATGTTAATTTGAAATGTAAGGGTAATCAACACAATAAGTGATGATAATAAAGATAATAATATTGACGAAATTAAAAGATAGAAAAACAAATCAAAACACTTGGAAATCGTATTGATAAATATATTAAAACTTGTACTCTTTGTTTAAAAAAAAAATTTAACATTCATAACCACCCTACATGATCTGCTGGACTTTTCCATTTACCTAGAGTAAGGACATTATATATAAACAAACAATTCATATCTTCTGGCATGAAACCTTGGAACTCACTTTCACAAGCTTTACAAAATAAGCCTACAATTCATAGCATAAAACAAAATCCCATTGATAATCACAACACCCCTATTATTTAGTATTCTTAGGATATTTTAACAAATTTGAGGATCTTCTATTCTTTCTTATTCTTTCCCACCCTCTCTCTCTCTCTCTTTCCTCCCTTTATTTCACTTCTTTTCCCGTCTCTATCTCTTTTCATTTTATCTATCTGTGCACCTTTTTTTCCTTTCTTTTCTCGTTTTTTGTCCTTTTTTATGGTTTTTGTTATATTTTGTCTGTTGTAAAGTTTTTGTCATGTATTGCTCTTGTATAGTTTTTTTGTCATGCCTTGTTCTTGTACCGTTCTATTATTTGCTGTTTTCGTAACGTTTTATTTCGTGTGTCCCTTTCATTTTTTTGTCATATCTTGTAATATTCAGCCTTGTTTGTCTTTACTCGGGAGAATATGATAATAAACTAATAATTTTTAAGGATTTATATCTAATTTATACAAAAATGTTTGTATATTATATGTATTAGGATTTTTTTAAAATCTTGTATCAATATGTCTTATTTATTGAAGGAAACCTTCATTAACGAGCTTGCTTTTCATGTTTCCATTTAATTTTAATTCAATGTATTACAATTCGCTCTAAATTTTGATGAAATCTTAAAATGAAATAAATCCGTTATCAATCAATCAAATCAATCAATAAAAATATATTGAATATGATAATTAGCTTATTCAACGCGCCATCATCAATATTGTTGTATATAATTTCTTCCTAATTTTTTTTTTAATGTCATAAACTATTTTCTTTATAGTTATTGTAACAATGACATGACATTATGTAAGTATGGGGTTCTTTTACTGATTATCGCATGTTAGTCTGCAGTAGTTATCTTTTTAAATAATTTATATTTTCACAGTTAAGGAATATTTGCAGATCTAAATCGTTGTTTTTACTTTTCAAACTTTCATTCCTTAGGTGGAAGACCTTGCCCAGCGCTGTGCTGACAAGAAAACAGAGCTGGAAAAGAACATTCAGAACATAGAAATACAACGTCATGAGGTACACACTGCAGTGCAGACACTACTAGATGATGTCAGGCAGGCTTACACCATCAAGGCCAAGGAGCTGGAAGAAAATCTTCGAAATCTCACCGACCAAATAAATGCCTTAAAGCATAGTTTTGATGACGACCTCAACGTCTTGAAGTCAAAAGATCGTCAGAGGATCAAGAGTATTTGTAGTTCAATAACATTGGTAGATAATGACAGACTAGGTCATCTTGAGACAGACACTCTATCTGCTCATATCTTGCTCTGTGAGGAACTAGATGATATGCTGAAGGAGGCTACCGATCACACTTCTGCGTCAGCAATTACGAAGAAATCAAAGGGGAAGAGGTTCAAGCCAGCTGATAATACTCGTCTCGACCTCGGGAGCATCGCATAATATACTGATCATCCATCTACGGCAGCCATAAAGAAGAAATCACAGGAGAAGAGGTTCAAGCCAGCAAATGATACTCGTCTTGACCTCGGGAGCATCTCAGGATCAGATCCCAAGATGGAAGTCATTCAGTGCGTTAATCTACGGTCATATATGTTGGGAATGACACGGCACTCACATAACAGTGTGGGTATCGTATATGGGTGGTATGCACAAGGTATTGATATCATTGATTCAAATGGTAGTAAGCAGCAGTATAGTAACATACCCAATGACAGGGAATATTATGATCTTGTCTGTCAACAAGATGGATCTTTATGCGTATCGCTTCACGGTACTAAAGAAGCCTACATATACTCCCCCCTTGGCTCCAGGAAGGCAACAATCCATGTGGGAGACAATACTAATAATCTCAGACTTAACAGAAGTCCATCAGATGAAATCATCATTACTAACTATGGAAACCAAGTATATATCTATGACCCGACAGGATCCACTCTTAAACACACTGTTCAAACAAAACACAAGGCGGATCAGGCATCTACCACCAGGACGGGTATTGAACAATTCAAACAATAAAAAACAACAAAAGAAATAGCGAGTGAGGGACATCATCGACTCTCTCATTTGCATGTCACTGAGTTGTGCATATCACTGTTTTGTGAAAAATACGCGAAATTTTAAAATGTCATAACTTTCTCATTTTACATCCGATTTTGATAAAATTTTCAGTGTGATACTAGTTTGAATTTCTCTATTTATTCAAATCAATCATAATTTTTTGGGATGGATGTGACCGTTAATATACCTACATGTAATGGTATTAAATATAGAAATGTTAATTTGAAATGTAACGGTAATCAACACAATAAGTGATGATAATAAAGATAATAATATTTACGAAATTAAAAGATAGAAAAACAAATCAAAACACTTGGAAATCGTATTGATAAATATATTAAAACTTGTACTCTTTGTTTTCAAGAAAAATTTAACATTCATCACCACCCTACATGAGCTGCTGGACTTTTCCATTTACCTAGAATAAGGACATTATATACAAACAAACAATTCATATCTTCTGGCATGAAACCTTGGAACTCACTTTCACAAGCTTTACAAAATAAGCCTACAATTCGTAGCATAAAACAAAATCCCATTGATAATCACAACACCCCTATTATTCAGTATTATTAGGATATTTTGAGGATCTTCTATTCTTTCTTTTTCTCCCCCACTCTCTCCCTTCACCCTCCCTTTATTTCACTTCTTTTCCCCTCTCTGTCTCTTCATTCTATCTACCCGTGCAGCTTTGTTTTTGTTTGCTTTCTCTTACTCGTTTTTTTTTTTGTCATTTGTTTTACTGTTTTTGTTAAATTCTGTCAGTTCTTGTATAGTTTCTTTTATGTCTTGGTCTTGTATAGTCTTTGCCATGCTTTGTTCTTGTAATAATAATAATATAATAATATGCATTTATATAGCGCAACAACTATTTATATATATTCTATTGCGCTGCAGGAGCTTCCTAGGTGCTGTACATACAATTGGAATATATAGGTCTTTAATTTTAACTTGAACTTATGTAAATTTGTTGAATTCCTAATGTTGAGGGGAAGTTTGTTCCATAGTCGTGGGGCTGACATCAGAAATGACCTATGACCTACATCAGAAATGACCTATCAGAAATGACCTCCTAGTGTTGCTTTAGTCTTGTGTGGGGGTACTTGCAGTGTGAGTGTATCTTGTGAGCTACGTATAGGTGATGCATGGTCATGAGATCGGGATTTCAATTTCAAGAGATCTGAGATATAACTTGGGGCCTGACCATTAAGACCTTTAAAGACTATCATTAGGATCTATGTGATTCTTTGCCGGACAGGTAGCCAGTGTAATTCTCTCAATAATGGGGTGACAGGAGAGAATTTGGGAAGACGACATATCAAACGTGCACATGTGTTTTGCACTCTCTGCAGTTTGCTTATTTGAGAATCGGGTAATTCATAGAGAACACTATTACAATAATCCAATTTACTTGTGATACAAGCGAGAACAATAGTTTTCATGGTGTCTTGATAAAAAAAATTACGGATACGTCTCAAGTTATAGATCATAAAATAAGCGGATTTACAAACATTGTTGATTTTTGATTCCATTCTTAAGTGGGTATCAAAGACTACACCAAGGTTTCTGGCTTTATCTGATGGAGTTATATGTATAACCGAAAAGCCAACAGTTAAGCTATAGCCCCCAAATTTAGAAACCGGACGTGGGGTACCAATGACTAAAAAATCAGTTTTTCTATCATTCAACATTAACTTATTTTGAAGCATCCAGGTTTTAATATATGCCACACAATCTTCTAATGATTTATCATCTCGTGGTGCATTTGGGGAGAAAGATAAGTATAGTTGTGTGTCGTCTGCATAGCAGTGGGAAGTGATACTTGGAAACTCTCTTGTTATACCGTAAAGAAGTCTACTTGTGTACATAAACAATAAGGGGCCGAGACGTACCGTTCTTTTACCTGTATTTCCTGTTCTTGTAATGTTTTGTTTCGTGTGTCCTTTTTCACTTTCTTGTAATATTATTATGATTATTCAGCCTTGTTTATATTTTACTTGCTATAGGAGAATATGATAAAAAAATAATAATTAACAAGGATTTATGTTTAATTTCTACTAGAAAGATATGATGATTTGTGTATTAGATAGATTTTGAACTTTGTATCTTGTATCAATATGTCTTATTTATTGAAAAAAAAACCTTCATTAACGAGCTGTGCTTTTCAGAAGGTTTCCATTTCATTTCATTACGTTATATTACAATTCGCTCTCCTTTGTAATTGTGTTGAAATTTTGAAATGTAATAAATTCGTTATTCGTTATCGTCGTTATCGACGTTTCGGGCAGGTTGACTGTCCGTCTTCAGAAGACGGACAGTCAACCTGCCCGAAACGTCGAGTCTCTCTACTACTCATCATCTCTACTCGCCGGCTCAAGCCAGCATCTCCTCACTAGCTCTACTACTCATCAATCTTTCCTGGTTTACAATCCTTTTCAGGACTACTTTCAAGAAAGAATACTCTGCTCTCAAATCTCGACTTTCTCGCCTATCCATTCCTTCTCTTCTTCTATCCACTGTTTCTATAACACTTCACATGGTGTACCGTAAGCCACATCAGCGATTGTACATACCACCATGCAAACCTTCAAACAACATCCAAAAATGTATTGTATCTGATAATAAGCTTATTTAACGTACCATCATCAATATTGTTAATATTGTTGCATATAATGCATTTCTTCCTATTATTTTGTTCAATGTCAGCCACGATTTTCTTTAAAGTTATTGTAACAATGACATGAAATTGTGTAAATATGGGGTTTCTTTTACTGATTATCGCGTGTCATTCTGCAGTAGTTATCTTTTTAAATAGTTTGTTATTTTTAAATTAGAGGAATATTTGCAGATCTAAATCATTGTTTTTACTTTTCAAACTTTCATTCCTTAGGTGGAAGACCTTGACCAACGCTCTGCTGACAAGAAAACAGAGCTGGAAAAGAACATTCAAAACATAGAAATACAACGTAATGAGGTACACACTGCAGTGCAGACACTACTAGATGATGTCAAGCAAGCCTACACCATCAAGGCCGAGGAGCTGGAAGAAAATCTTCGAAATCTCAACGACCAAATAAATGCCTTAAAGCATAGTTTTGATGACGACCTCAATGTCTTGAAGTCAAAAGATCGTCAGAGGATCAAGAGTATTTGTAGTTCAATTACTTTGGTAGATAATGACAGACTGGGTCATCTTGAGACAGACACTCTATCTGCTCATATCTTGCTCTGTGAGGAACTAGAAGCCATGCTGAAGGAGGCTACCGATCACACTTCTGCGTCAGCAATTACAAAGAAAGCAAAGGGGAAGAGGTTCAAACCAGCAGATGATACTCGTCTTGACCTCGGGAGCATCTCAGAATATACAGATCATCCATCTACGGCAGCCATAAAGAAGAAATCACAGGAGAAGAGGTTCAAGCCAGCAAATGATACTCGTCTTGACCTCGGGAGCATCTCAGGATCAGACCCCAAGATGGAAGTCATTCAGTGCGTTAATCTACGGTCAATTATGTTGGGAATGACACGGTACTCACATAACAGTGTGGGTATCGTATATGGGAGGTTTGCACATGGTATTGAAATCATTGATTCAAATGGTGGTAAGCAGCAGTATAGTAACATACCCAATGACGGGGAATATTATGATCTTGTCTGTCAACAAGATGGATCTTTATGCGTATCGCTTCACGGTACTAAAGAAGCCTACATATACTCCCCCCTTGGCTCCAGGAAGGCAACAATCCATGTGGGAGACAATACTAATAATCTCAGACTTAACAGAAGTCCATCAGATGAAATCATCATTACTAACTATGGAAACCAAGTATATATCTATGACCCGACAGGATCCACTCTTAAACACACTGTTCAAACAAAACACAAGGCGGATCAGGCATCTACCACCAGGACGGGTTTGATCGTCACGAGTTCATGTTGGGGCAATCCAAGCGTGGTGACGGTCTATGGCAGGGATGGGAATGCTGGTGAGTCTCTACAAACTCCAAAGGATGTCTACCTGTATGCTGCCGTGGATGAGCAGGACAGGGTGTATGTAGCGAGTGTTGATTGGCAGAATAGGAAGGTGGTGATCAGGCTCTATGATCTTGATGGTCTGAACCTGAAGGAAAGAGTTGAGTTCAAAGCACTTGATATGACATTGGGTTGGGAGTGGTGTTACTTGGTCTCCCTCTCCCCATACATGCTCGCCTTTGCATGTTTCGATAAGTTATATTTCATCAAGGTATCACTGTAATCCAGATTATCTCAACCATGCACCTACTACAATGTCTCAACACACTGTTACAAATAATTTAAACAACGCTGTTTACTATGTGAATCGCACAGGAGTTGTTTAAACAGTTTAAACATGTGTTCAAAATCTTAACCACTTATGCTTAAATCAATGATAATTAAATATTTGAATTTAATCTTTAGTGTTGTTTCAGATTTTGAACACTTGTTTAAAATGTTTAAAAAAACTACTGTGCGATTCACATAGTGAATAGCGTTGTTAATATTATTTTTAACTGTGCATGAAGCATTTTTTAAATCAAATTCAAATTCAAATTAAGTTTTCTTTCCAACTAAACGAAAGATAATTCAGGTAATATTAATACATTTATAACAGGCATTTACAATACAAATCCTTGTCGTTTATTCATATACATTTTATAATGTTCAATGACATACATGTAAATAATAAACTAATTCATAATGTGAGGCATACAAGTGATAGAACTATCATAAAAAATATTTAAAAATGGATACTCCAGCCTGAAAACAGTAACATCTGAATATATATTGTGATATATACATGTACAGTATAAATGGGCAAAACGCTGAAAATTTCATCAAAATCTGATAAAACAACTATTCAATTTGTTAGTTTAGCGATATGTAGTGAAAATAGCTATCTGCAAGCAATGGCCAGTGATAGGTGGGCTGATGATGTGTGGTCCCAACTTTCCCTTTCCTTATTTTATTAAAGGACATCACAATACATGTGTGTAAAATAAGTTTCAACATTGATGATAGCAGTAACCATTCCGACAATAATTTCACCAAAGTAACGCAATGCTTGAAAAATCCTTGTCAAATTTTGATCTGGTTTTCAGTGTTTTGTTTATCACTCTTTGCCTGAGGACCCCTTCATTACTGTATGGATCTATACAATGTAAATAATTTATTTGTGTATATAGAGTATGTTGGTGAGGATTATTTACTGGAATGCTGAGAAAACAATATTGGTTGGTTGTTGGTAAACAACCAGGGAACCGACGGCTTAAGGTCCTCTCCGAGGGACCTGATGATAACGTCGTACCAAAGGGCTCTAGCGCTCTAGGTCTATATTATGTTCATGTATGTGCGCCATCCCCGAATCATATCTGACTACAGTATAATGCACATGTGTTTTTTTTTTATATTCTAATGGTTATCGTGTAATATACATATCCATCAACATATTTTCTTAAAGTGTGGATACATTTTGCTCCAATGTGTCTTTGTTTATTTTATCATGTAATGACTTCATTTGATCAGATGATGAGTCATAATTTCGATAATAGTTTCTTCTCCAATTCCAGTTTGTTGGGCACAACGAAAGTTTCTATTGAATTTGATCACATGCATAGGATGAGGACCCCATGTATATTATGTAAATAAAGTATTCTCTGTTATCTCCTATACTAATGTGAAAGAACGCAATGTAAACATGTAATCACTTTGCAAATATGTTCCAATATAACACAGTGACTGTGTAAAATTTGTACATATTCTTTGTCATGTTCACACTGTGTCACATTATGTGTGGTATTCTGATATAACCATAATGAGGAAAGTACAATGAATTTTAACGAATTAGTTGATATATTATATATATGTGTGTGTGTGTGTGTTCTTTATATTCTAATAGTTATCGTGGAATGTACATATCCATTAACATATTTAAAAAAATGTTATTTATCATGTAATGACTAATCAGTTGATGATTCATAATTGTTAGGCACAGCGAACCTTTCTATTAGTTTTGGAATTTGATCATAAGCCTATATGAGATATGATAAGCTGTATATAAAATTATGAGCCATAATTGTTCGGCACAGCGAACTTTTCTATTAGTTTTTTAATTTAATCACAGGCCTATATGAGATATGATAAGCTATATATTGTGCAGAGTATATTATGTTGTCTTCTATGAGGAAGATCACAGTAGTATAAAATCACTTTGCTTAACATAAAATTTGTACATTTTCATCACCATGTTCACACTGCGTCACATTATGTTTTTTTTTTCAATATGAATATGATGATATCAAAATATCAGTCACGCTGTATTATTCACTTTAAATTGAAATTGAAATTGAAACTTTACTTTCCACAATCTTTCATTTTTAGAATGATTTTGTTTTGTGGGTACAGAGGGGCTTATAGTAAATCAATCAGAAATATATATATTTTTGTTATATTTGTAGTTATATTTTTTACCTGATATCATGAATCGCTTCGTGAAAAAAGGGAAAATTGTACCCGCAGTGTTTTTCTTTTTCTTTTTTTGCATAAATTGTAGGAATATGTACAGGGTTTTGCGTCAATTTCTATCAGAAATAAATTTAAAAAAAGATCCAGTCGAAATCTAACGCCATTAAACAGCTTTTGACCATGAGTAAAATTGGCCTACCAGTAAACGCCAATAGTCAGACAAAGTTTAAGAAAATAGAAAATAGTTAAGAAAATATGATTGTAAAATACGTTTTTCCCGCTTAGCTGAATATCATTGGTTTGTATTGCTTTGGGAAGGGATTCGAGTATTAATCTGAAAACGGATCGAGAAAATTAAGAAATATTTACTTTGGAAGAGGAAAATTATCATACATGCTTTGATAAAAGACCCCTTTTAAGCGAAATAATTAGATAAGATAAGATAAGATAAGATTTATTTTATTTATACACGGTTAAAAAGCCCAAACAGTTCACAGACTGATTTCCATTGGGGCCGTGTGGAACATACAATTGACAAAGTAAACATTTTAAAATCAGTGTATAACGAACAATATATATGGAAAAGGAGCATCAATGAAATATTACAAGACAATCATCGAAACGTGAAGAGGAGGGGAGGAGAAGAAGAAGAAGAAGAAGAAAAAAAAAAAAAAAAAAAAAAAAAAAAAAAAAAAAAAGGAAGAAGAAGAAGGGAAAAGTGAGAGGGAGACGAAAAAGAGAAAAGACAACAGAGAAGATAACAGAAGAAGAAAAGAAGAAGAAGAAAAATAATAATAATGATAGTAAGAAAAAGACGAAGAAATTATATACCGTTTTCAAAAACATCAATAATTTACAACATGAAATATCTATCGGTAAATTGGAACAAAGCGGTGCATACATGGTAATATTAAATGTGTACATGGTAAAGTAAAATGTCAAAGTAAATACATGTTTCTATAATGGACAAACAAGTACAAGAAAATGAATATAAGTCATGATTTATCAATGATAAAAACTAAACATACAAAAATGTCTGGAAAATTTATGATAACTAAACATAACTAAACATGCACTGAAATTAATTATAAAACTTATATAGTTAATACTCATGCCATATAAAAGCAAAACATATGAAATGGTTGGAAAATAATACATGTACTGGGGACAGAAAATTAACCAGAAAAATAGTCATTGTGATCCATATCACACAGATAATCTCTTTAGACCTGTTTTGAAATTGTGTTTCGTTTGTGCCGCTTGAATATTAGTGGGTAATGAGTTCCACATACTGGCGCCTCTGTACATAAACATGCGCTTTGCAGATTCAGACTTTATTTGCATTATTTCCAAATTGAGATTCCCACTTCTTGTGTTATGTGATCTTTCTTTAAGGGAAAATCTATTGATTAGATATGAAGGGGCTAAGTTATTGAGTATGTTAAACATCATTATTGCAACACTTTCATTCCTTTTCTTTTCAAGTGTATCCCAATTTAGTTCATTTAGATTTTCGTTTCCGGATGAATCCCAGGCGGTATTATTGATAACGCGAGCTGCCCGATTTTGAATCTTTTGGAGGTTATCTTTTAAACATTTGCCGCAATTTCCCCATACTATATCACAATATGACAAATGAGATGAAATCAGGGCGTTATAGACTAGAATCATTGTATCCTTGTCAACCATACTTCGTATCGATTTTAGCATAAACAAACCGCTACTACATTTCTTCTGCACATTTTGAATGTGTTTTCCCCATGACAGATTTTCATCTAAAATTACTCCTAAATGTTTACACTGGGTAACTCTTGTTAGGGGGGTTCCATCAATGTGAATATTTAGCGATTCATATTTGAATAGTTTCAGTCGATTTCTAGTTCCTAGGACAATATATTCAGTTTTTTTGATATTCAAACTAAGCTTATTGTGATCAAGCCATCGTTTCACATTTTGCAAATCTTCATTGATTTTGTTTTCTAGATCAGAGTAGTTGTTACTTGCATAATATAAAATAGTGTCATCTGCATACATACTTATTTTGCAATTTCTAAGAACTAAAGGTAGATCATTAATATGTAAAATGAAAAGAAGCGGCCCTAAAATGGACCCTTGAGGGATTCCAGATTTAATGGGTAATAAATCAGATGATATACCATGCACTGTCGTTTTCTGGCATCTTCCATATAAGTAACTTGTAAACCATTCAATTGAGTGATCCCCAATTCCATATTGCTTTAATTTTTGGATAAGCAATTCGAAATCAACCGTGTCGAATGCTTTTTTTAAGTCTAGCATGACAGAGCATACTAATTTGCCTTCATCAAAGCTTTTTAGCCATTCATCTGTTGTATTGAGTAATGCCGTTGCTGTAGAATGTAATGGCCGAAAGCCAGATTGGTAGTCATTAATCAAATTGTTCCTGTTCAAGTATTCATACAATTGATCAAACACTATACGTTCTAGTAGCTTAGATAAAATAGGTAATATCGAAATTGGCCTGAAATTAGAAGGTTCATTTGCACCGCCTTTATGTAAGGCACTAACTAATGTAAGGCACTAACATAACATTCATTCACGGTTGCATGCACCATTAAAAGTTGATTATGCATATATTTCCTAGGAATTAATTTACACCTTTTCTGCAGATGACATAGATTTTAGAGCAGCGCTTCACAAACGGTGGGCCGCGGCTCACTGGCACTGGTGGGCCGCGAAGCTCTCCCAAGTGGGCCGCGAGAAGCTCCAGAAGAAGAAAGAAAAAATGGATGAAAAACTACAGTATGTTTCACAGACCTGGGCCTGTTCGACAGCCCAAATATGTTATGTTTGATCGGTCGGTCGTGGGTCAAACAAAGCTAAAGCATGCTTTATGCATGTTGCAATGTGCATACAGATTATGATGGTTTCGATCTAACTTTGATGTGAACCTTATTATGTATGCATAATTGTGTAGAATTTAGTTAAGTGTCGCCCATTTACTGGACCTTTGCGAATGCAGTTAGTTCTTGAACTGTTTGTTTCAAACGTGCTTCAGGGCTTTGGGTTCAAATTTCACGAAAACATACTTTCATCAAAGTTGACCTTTTTAAAGCCATTTAAAGAGGGCCAGGGATGAAACAAACTGAAAAGTCTCTGAATGTAACTATAAGAAAATATGACCCTGAATACATTATATTTGGATTCATCATGACTGGCAGTGGTGCAAAATCATAAGCAATGTGTGTCGAATGTTGAAGGTATTCAGCGTTCTTGTTATTAAAGGACAAGTCCACCCCAACGAAATTTTTTTTGATTAAAAAGAGAGAAATCCAATGAGCATAACACTGAAAACTTCATCAAAATCGGATGTAAAATAAGAAAGTTATGACATTTTAAATTTTCGCTTAATTTCACAAAACAGTTATATGCACATCGTGGTTGGTATGCAAATGAGGAGACTTGATGGCGTCATCCACTCACTATTTCTTTTGTATTTTATTATATGAAATAGGAAATATTCTAATTTTCTCCTCTATGTCAAGTGAAACAGCGATCAATTCCTCCCTGAACATGTGATATTAGCATTGCTTAATACTATATGATTCAGTCAAGTCGGTCCCTAATATGGTCATATCTGTAAAAAAATAAAATATTGTATAATTCAAACAATAAAAAAACAAAAGAAATAGTGAGTGATGGATATCATCGACTGACTCATTTGCATGGAACTGAGTTGTGCATATCACTGTTTTGTGAAAAATAAGCGAAACTTTAAAATGTCATAACTGATCCACAGTGTGCCGCACTCAACCCAGGTGAGGTAAATGGGTACCGGTAGGAAGGAATTCCTTAAAAAGCTGTGTGCGCTATGAACGCCTAGCTTAGCCGGGTAATAAAGGAGCGCCTTGAGCACCTAACAAGGTGGATATGTGCGCAATATAAATACCCTATATTATTATTATGAAAGTTCATCTGTGTTGGTAAAAGATAACGATTTAGTTGAACTTTGGTTCACAACACAAAAAACAGAAAATAACGAAGAGTTACCTCGAAATTTTCGGCTGCTAACTGCAACCTTCGAAGGTTGCAGTTAGCAGCCGAAAATTTCGAGGTAACTCTTCGTTATTTTCTGTTTTTTGTGTTGTGAACCAAAGTTCAACTAAATCGTTATCTTTTACCAACACAGATGAACTTTCATAATCGTATTCGTAATGATTTTGGCAAGGATTGCTTGTATCGAATTAGACATTTGGAAAGAACTGGGCAGAAGATCGCTCGTTATCGCAACCACCTTCGGTTCAGCTTGCATTGTAAACACAACAGGGTCACACCTGTGAGTCTACAACTGTCGAGCGCTGTCAAGGGGGGTAAAGCGGATAACATCTTACGCAAAGCAGAGAGAGCTTTATTAAATGTACGTGTTGGACAAATAGTTGGAAAGATCAACTTTCTCAACAGTGAAAAGGAACGTTTGAATGCCGCCATTTCGAATGAATTGCCGTGTGACGTCATATCGGAAGTGAAAACGCGAGTGGAGAGGTCACAGGTCAAAGAACACGAGGCTTCCAAAACACGACAGCAAAACAAATTCGCTCGGTTGTTGGAGAAGAAAAACGCGGAAAATTCTCGGAATTTTAACACAAACATCGCGTCAGATTGCATCGGTAAATGGGTGAAAAACTGCTCTGATCGTCTGTTGAGAGATTCTGAATTGTCGGTGTTAGTGAAAGGGCTTAATTTCTCCGTAGCGCCTACAGAGGTTCCCGTTGTTGACATCATCACTAGTACGGAAACCGCATGCCGTAAGTTGAACGAACGCAGTGCTACTGAGTTGAGATCTAAAGTCGTTGGATTACTGAGCCGACCGAGAAAACTCGAGCCCAATCTCAACAAAGAAGAAACTGAGGCTTTGAACGATTTGAAGAAAGATAAGAACATCAGAGTTTTACCAGCAGACAAAGGTAGGACTGTGGTTATTCTGAACACTTGTGATTATAATAGCAAATGTGAATCTCTTTTGAATGATACCAACACTTACAAGAAACTTGGTTCGAAGGATCCTACAAGCAAGTATAAGAAGGAACTTGTTAGTGCTCTACAAGAAATAGAGAGAGACGGTGGTATCAACAGAGACGAATATCGCAGGTTATACCCAACTACAGATACCCCTCCTAAGTTTTATGGTCTCCCTAAAATCCATAAACCGAACATTCCACTTCGACCGATTGTAAGTAGTATTGGATCAATTACTTATAACTGTGCCAAGCATCTTGCCTACATTTTGTCACCTTTAGTTGGTCAGACTTGTCACCATGTAACTGATTCTCAATCTTTTGCTGAATGTATTAAGAATGCGCGTGTTGAGGAAGACGAGGAACTGAGATCATATGACGTGACAGCTCTTTTCACTTCAGTTCCTATTGACAAGGCCCTGAAGATTATCCAATCCAAACTTCAGAGCGTGAACACTTGGAAAGATAGGACTCGCCTATCAGTGGACCACATTGTGAAACTGTTGGATGTTTGCCTGCGATGTACTTATTTTGTTCACAATGGCATATATTATCAGCAGATCCATGGAGCAGCGATGGGATCGCCAATTTCCCCCATTGTTTGTAATCTGTACATGGAACATTTTGAACAATTAGCTCTTGAGTCAGCACCTCATCCTCCAATATGGTGGTTTCGATATGTTGATGATACACACACTAAACTCAAGAAAGAATTCTCGCAGGAATTTACTGATCATCTGAACTTGATTGATCCGGACATTCAATTCACCACTGAAGGTGAGGAAGGACGGTCGCTGGCATTTCTTGACACTTTGACGGTTATTCAACCAGACGGCAACTTGGATATCAAAGTTTACCGTAAACCTACGCACACCGACCAATACCTGAACTTTTCCTCTAATCACCCACTTGAACATAAGCTTGGTGTGATCAAGACTCTTTTCCATCGAGCGGAAGCGGTTATCACAGACCCAGTCACCGTTTCTGAGGAAAAAGCACACGTTAAACAGGCTCTCTCCAAGTGCGGCTATCCTAGTTGGGTCTTCAACAAGATCGATAACTCAGCTAAAGGAAAGTCTCCGCCTAGAAAGGACAACCCCAAGCCACCCAAAGGACAGATTGTACTTCCGTACGTTAAAGGATTATCGGAAGCCCTTCGTAGGAATTTCAGTCAATTTGGCATTAGGGTGTGTTACAAACCAACAAGGACCCTTAGACAGTACTTGGTTGCGCCGAAAGATAAGACAGAGAAGAAGGATATCACCGGTCCTATTTATTTGATTCCTTGTCAAGGACAGACGACTAAGGGTCTATGTCAGGAATCTTATATAGGAGAAACAGAACGTTCCCTTAGGACAAGATTCCTTGAACACCGACGCCCTAGCTCCACTTCCTCCGAGGTATCTCAGCACATCCACATCGAATCCCCTGGCCATTGTGTTGACATCAACAAAGTACAAGTGCTGGACAGGGAGCCGCGGTACTTCGAGAGAGGTGTGAAAGAGGCCATCTACATCCGGGCGTTCAGACCTTCTCTCAACAGAGACGGGGGGCGATACAAGCTTCCGAATGTCTACGACCCGATCATCGATCATTACGTCACTAAGGTCAAATCGGGTCACATCGCTGACGAAGGTTGCAGTTAGCAGCCGAAAA
The DNA here is from genome assembly GCF_037042905.1 of Lytechinus pictus. Taxonomy (NCBI): domain Eukaryota; kingdom Metazoa; phylum Echinodermata; class Echinoidea; order Temnopleuroida; family Toxopneustidae; genus Lytechinus; species Lytechinus pictus. The sequence continues at coordinate 27,059,457 of NC_087258.1, read as the reverse complement.
TTTCGAGGTAACTCTTCGTTATTTTCTGTTTTTTGTGTTGTGAACCAAAGTTCAACTAAATCGTTACCCTATATTATTATTATTTTACATTCGATTTTGATGAAATTTTCAGTGTTATGCGAGTTTGATTTTTCTCTTTTTATTCAAACAACATTTTGCTGGGCTGGACTTGACCTTTTTTTGTTGTCATGGTTGTATACGTTTGGAGGAGGGGCTCAAAGGCCGGGCTACCTAATGTTATAGGCACTAATATGCCCATTATAATCATTGTCTATCTTTGAGTCGAGACAATAATCATATCGCTTTCTTAAAATTTTGGTAGGTGGGCCTAAAAAAAATGTGAGAATCAAAATGGTCCTCGAGTAAAAAAAAAGGTTGAGAAGCGCTCTTTTAGAGTACGTTTAAATTTTGCAAAGTAAGTTGCATTTTGATACAACTCTTATTTTGACTCCACACACTTTATTTCCTGCATGAAATTAAAGGATTATGCTTGAATTATCTGTCCTAAATGAGCTTTTCTTGTGTGTAAATATTTTTGGAGGGGAAATAATTGTAGTCGAGCTATTCTTTGCATTGGCAATTTAGTCTTTTAACGTTAATATGTATATATGTCATTAGTTTGTGTCATGTCCAAATATTTCATTTTGAGAATGATTTTGGGTATTAATGGGTAAAGAGGGGCTTAAAGTAAACTAATCAGAAACAATTACATTTTTGTTATTTGTAGTTATATTTACCCAACATCATGAATCGTTATGATGATGCATGTTACAAACGATCTGAATGTATTCCATCTAGGAGACGGTCTTCATGAAATGTGCCCGCTGTATTAACGAATTCATTTTGGTTTCTTTTTTAAAAAGTAAATTGTTAGATTATGTACAGAGTTTTGCGTCATTTTCTATCATAAATAAAAAACGATACTGTTGAAATCCAACGTCATTAAACAGCTTTTGACCATGAGTAAAATTTGCCTACCATTAAACAGGAGCGCAGAGAGGGAGAAATCCCATGAATGGAAAGAAGAAGGAATAAAAAGGATAGAATAAGATGAAGAAAATGGGAAAGAGCAGAGAAACAGAAAGAAGAGGGAGAAGACAAAAGATAAATAATGAAGAGAGCTGGAAAGAAAGAAGGGCAGAAGGTGGAAGGAAAGGAAGAGGATAGAGATGAAAATAAAAGACCAAGAAAGAAGAATAAGTTGAGGGTATCAATTTGAAGTAGATTTGTATATAAATTGATCTGATTTTATGACAACACAAATGGTATTGTTTTCTAAATCCACCTTTGCCTTCCCTTAATGTTTTTTTCAAGCTTTCCAAAAGGGCACAGTTTCTACTCTGTGTGCGATTGTCCATTTACTCCTGCTTAAGGGAAAAGGGAAAAAAAATGATCTAGCTCATTATGCTAACCTCGACTTGTGGTAAGGATTTCCAAAATATATCGAAATTTAAAATCAAGCATGATGCACTCAACACCTTTGTTAAGGTCCGGCCCGCTCCATATTAATATCATCCGCTTGAAAAAATAGAAATGTTTAGGAATTTTGTTATTATGGGACGATTTAAAGTACCATCTACCAGATGAGTTGGAAATATATTGCATCTTGCCAAGTAACAGCCTTATTATGTCAAATTATTAACTTTTTAAGTCTACATGGTGACGTAGGGTATGTTGACAAGTCGTTGACATGGCGACATAAGATATCCCGTTAAGTCAAGTTCTACAGTGCGTCCCCCCAAAAAAACTATACACTTTTAAAATGGCTGCCAAATAAAAAATATAGCACTTTCGGGAAAAACACTCACATAATATGGAAGCCAATTGAATCAACTTTCAAATGACACCAAAAAGTTGGAAAACTATTTAAGCTTGAGCGAGCACTGCCCACTGAAACAAAGGGTATGAAAATTAGGGTGGGCTGGAATTAGCCTTCCAATTTACGTCAGTTTTTGAGAGGCAAATCCTTTGGAACTTGCAAAGTTTAGGGCGTTGTGATAAATTAATGATCAACCGTGACCAGTTTTGGTTGTTTAAGCAGATTTCATAAATTATCAAATTGAACTTTAATGCATGAGTGAACACAAATCACACTTTTTGGGCAGCATTTTAACTTTATCATTTGGATCTCTTTTTGGGCAGCATTTTAACTTTATCATTTGGATCTCTTTTTGGGCAGCATTTCAACTTTATCATGTGGATCTCAGCAATGTGTTCATGGGAGTCGGGAGAATAGGGGGGGGGGAGATCGGGCTTAAGTGGGAGAAGTAGGTTGATGGAATGAGGGTCAACAGAACATTCTGCCCCGCCCCCTCCCTATTTCCCGCCCTCCCATCCTGTTGAGAGACTGATGTCATGTACGCGTGAAGTCCAGAGCAGAATATTGACTTAATGATAAATTCTGAATTGGGGCATCAAATTTTTCCTATCAATCATTCAATCAAGAATTTATCAGTAAATAAACTCATTCAATGTGCAATGTGATTAATCAAACATTCAGTTTTTGTCAATAAATTATTTCATTAATCATCATAATCAGTAAATTTCTTGGTAATCATTCAATAAAACAACTGACCATCAGCCACCGGTATCTTGGCAGTTAAGTTTTGTATAGGCTACAATCCAGGAAATGAGACCGTGAGAAAGAGAGAGAGAGAGGGCGGGGGGGGGGGGAGGGGGGGGGGCTGGGTAATGGAGGTGGAAGGGAGAGGGTACATATGATATTTAATTTGGTAAAAGGAAAAAAAGAAGAGGAATGCCCTTTTAACCAAGTCGTAGCATATCTCGCCCTCTTGCTTGTAACAGATACGATCACATTACTCTGACTCCCATAAACACACTTCTGAGGTCCACAAGATGAATATGCTACACTAAAATTACAATTCCTGTTCACTCATGCATTAAATTTCAATTTAGTAACTCATGAAATTTGCCTAAGAAACCAAAATTTATCTCACTTATTAATTTAGCTTAACACCCTTAGCTTTGCAAGTTCCAAAGGACTAACCATGCACTAAAAAAACTGTAAGGGTAATTCCTGCCAAGCCTAGCTGAGCTTAGTCTCTCAGGAGGAGAGAAGGGGGGGGGGTAGAGATGGAGGGAGGGGCTGCTAAATGTTATGTTGACCTTTATCTCATCAACGTATACTTCACCTACTCAAGTCCTATCTTACCCCCTATTCTCCTGATTCTCATGAACACATTGCTGAGATCCACATGATCAAGTCAAAATGCTGCACTAAAAATTACAATTCATGATCACTCATGCATTAGGTTTTTATTCAATAACGCATGAAATTTTCACAAACAACAAACTGATCACAACTGATCATTAATTCACCAATTAACCCTCAACTTTGCAAGTACCAAACAAAAGAACCTAAAAGAAATTGGAAAGCTAATTCCGGCCCACTCTTATTTTCATACCCTTTGTTTCAGTGGGCAGTGCTCGCTCAAGCATGAATAGTTTTCCAACTTTTTGGGGTCATTTGAAAGTTGATTTTATTGGCTTTCCATATATATAAGTCTCACCCCCCAAAAAATACATTTTTTATCTGGCAGCCATTTCAAAAGTGTATAGTTTTTTTGGGGGACGCACTGTAGAAAGGGTCATGCCGATAAAGTGTCTTATTAGGCCCACTTTGTAAGATGATTATGTTGCCATGACGACATGATAATTCTTTTGAAGTTGACTTGGCAATATACTAATATGTCACTGTGTCAACTTACAAAGTTAACATGTCGACATGAAAAGGGTATCAAGCCGATATGTTTTCGAATGGTGACGATATTCCGCTCTCGTATTGAGCAGACTTAATCGAAAGCCTCGAAAGCTCAATGTTTGGCTTGGGGTTAGGTGTCTAGCGCCATCTTGTGTCACTATACTGAAACTGTAATTTGTTTCACATAAAAAGACACCCATAATGGTCTCTGTGGGGTGCGCTAAGTACGTCAAACAATAGAAAATAATATATTCCTTGGTTGAAATATAAAATCTTTGGATGATTAATGGTTCAAACATGAAAACTGATAAAAACATACAGCAACTATAAGCAAGTGTAAAGTTCTAGATGCAACTAATCGCATTGGCTAGGTTTGTATTCCTGAGAACTATTGCGTGTAGGTTGAGTTAAATTCAACTCAATAGGCAGTTTTAGCACCACGACGCAGAACATATTCAAGAACATAGTAAATGTATTGAAAATGCCCTTCAAATGACAATGAACAGCTTAGAGGTCTTTGTCGAAAATTGGTGAACCGGAAGAGCACTTCGTTCTAAGTTTCGGCTGAGCTGACAAAAAAAATGACAAACATGTCGTTTGTCCGAGAGTCCAAAACGAAACTGGTGTTTTGATTCACCAATTTTCGACAAAGACTTCTTGGTTGATCTTTGTTATGAATAGCATTTGACAATATATTTTCTATGTTCTTGAAAGTTTGCTGCGTCGTGGTGCTAAAAACTCCCTATTATGGAAATCTATATATTTGAATTTTACTAGCGCTTATAAGGTGGTGACGTAGCCAGGGATCCAGGGGAGGGCGCCAGCCCCTACCCCTCGGAAATTGAATTTTGTACACCAAATGTGAGAGGGTCGTCTCATCCCCCTGACGTGACGAAAATTCTCTTGAAATTACTGTGAATCGGTGAATGATTATTGACTAATGGTCATTAATTAAAATGGATTGAAGTTGTACGGGCTTTATAAAAAAAAGATGAACGGTGGCTGGCAGGTATGCTGGTACATTTATGGTAGTATTATGGACAGAAATCCCTCTCCGTACATTCATTGATCTCATCTCAAAATATTGAAGGACGCCATCATATCAAATCTAACAACAGTCTGAAAGTACAGACTCAAATTTGATACTTTAGAGGGATAGTCCGGGCTGAAAATATTTATATCTAAATAAACAGAGTAAAATTTACAAAGAAAAATGCTGAAAATTTCATCAAAATTGGATAACAAATAACGAAGTAATTGAATTTTAAAGTTTATTATTATTTTGTGAAAACAGTTATATGCACATCGTCATGAATATTAATTAGGTAAGCTAATGATGTCACATTCCCACTTTCCTTTTTCTTTAATATGTTATTACATGAAATCATGATTGTTTCATTTTGTTCATACATGTTGTAAATGATGTGTCTCCATTATGATGAAATAAGTTGCGGCAATAAATAACTAATGCACTTAATCAGTTGTCAATCCAATTATTTTAGTTCTTGACAGAAAAATGTTGAATAAACCTAATTTCATGTAATGTAATACAAAAGAACAAGTGGGGATCAACATCATCAGCCCACCTAATGAATATTTATGAAGACATGCCTAAAACTGTTTCACAGGAATAATGCAAATTTTTAAAATTCAATAACCTTGTTATTTGTTATCTGATTTTCATAAAATTTTCAGCATTTTGCTCTGTGAATTTTACTCTATTTATTGAGATAAAAATAACTCCAGCCTGGACCATCCCTTTAACAAATTTTACCGTGTCTAGGATGAAGACTAGACTTCACACACTCGAGCCGTGATCAGGTCTTTAGGATGGTGACGATAAAGGTCGGTCCTAGAGGTAAATAATCATATTTGATTGAATAACTCAAATACACACACACACCTCACCCCCCACACACACACACACCCTCACTGGCCTCACACATTCACTCTCCCACATCATCTTTGTGTCAAATAAGACCAGACACACCTTTGATATTTGCATTGTGCACAATTCAGTGTCTGAAGTAGTGAGATAAGATTAGGAAAATAAATTTAGCCACTCGTATATCCACCAACCTCTTCTCCTAAAACTTTTCTTTCACCGTCCTTCTCTTGCAATCTCTCTTCCTATCATAGTATTCAAACTAAGTTTAGGGGCTTGCCTTCTCTACAAGCTTTTGCTTTTCTTGGCAAATCTATTTGGCAGGAGTATTCAATGCACTCATTTGTGAGAAAAGCACATATCAATTCAATTCCATTTATCAATGTTTATTCAAATTCCATTCATTAAAAACACGAGATGCAATATCAGATAAATACCTAATTGGAAATGAAACAATTAAATATACATAAATACATAATGAAATTTGGGAGACTGCAAAAGACCGAATGGTCTTGACGAGGCAGACCCCGAGAGCCATCATGGCAGTACATATATTTAAAATAACATAGGTTTAAAATGATGACATGAGAAAAAAATGTACGGATGTTCTAAACCCCCTACCCCATCGGGAACTGAAAAACCCGTGTAACAATATACATGTATAAATGATCTAAATGTATAATAAGAACATATATGTGGCATTACGTTTAAAAGAATAGAGCGAAGAACATTATTTTATTTCATGAGGCAATGAGTGCCAAACATTGGGTCCTTAATGTATAATGGATTTATAAGCAAGGAATGTTTTGGGATAACTAATATGAAAATTCTTGGAACCTCTGGTATTGTGTTCATGAACCTGGGTATTGCGTATAAATGTTGAATTAAAACTGCGTGGAACCAATTGATTATTATTGAACATAAAATTTGCACTTTGTAAGATATTGATATCAGATATTTTGTGATCATTTTTTTTTAAAATAATTGCATCAGTATGGGCTAAGTAAGGAGAACCTGTGCAAATTCGTATGACTCTTTTATGCAGTAACAATAAGGAATTAACATTTCTTTCGGTTTCATAACCACACGCAATATTAGCATAAGATAAATAAGATAATATGAAAGAATTGTACAATAGTATAATAGACTTTGGCATTAACGTATCTTCAAGTTTAAACATTATACAAATAATTCTAGAAATAATCATGAATAAATAAATAACGCACTAAAGTTCAAAGGTAGCTGGGAATACCAAATTTTATTTGTTATAGGGTGTTCGAAATTGGTATGTTTTACTCTTGTAGTTGAATTTGTATTCAAGTACGCGTTGTTACCCAAAATTGATCGACGTTTCGATGCATCAATAGACACATTGCGTGTAAGTTGTTGAAATTTAGATCTCGTGTTTGTAAATTGATTTAGCGATGGCTGAGAAGCGGGAATCAGAGAAAGCTTCAAGCTCTTCACCGAACCTGATATGTCCGCTATGCCTTGATATATTTGTCGAGGCGACAATCTTAACTTCATGTGGACACACTTTTTGTAGGCGATGCCTCAAGAAATACGATCTTACCCACCAGGACCTTGATCACATGGTCTGTCCTCTCTGCAGGGAGATCACCAAGTTGTCTGCCTACCGTGTCGATGATCTCCGCCTCAATGTCTCCATCAACGGATGCGTAGACGATTACCACGCCAAGCGTGGAGGGATGAATGCTGTCCTTGAGATGTGCCAGAAATGTACCGCTTGCAAGTCTCAGAAAGACGCCGTGTCATTATGCAGAACATGTACTTTATACATGTGTGATAAGTGCCTGCATTCTCATCAACAGCTTGTAGTAGTCTTTGGAGATCATGAGATTGTCTCCATGGATGATGTCATCGAAGGGAAGGTCAGCATTGGTCATTTATTCGAGAAGTGTTCCATCCACAAACTTGAGAACAAGGATATGTATTGTGAGGATTGTAAGGTCCAAGTCTGTCACAAGTGTGTACTTGTTGGTCATAAAGCTCATGAAATCAAGAACCAGGTTGACTTTGAACAAGAGTTGCGACGGAAGGTAATTTTATTTATTTAATAGATCATAGTGTGGAAAAGAAATCTGAATTGAATGTTGACACTGACAATACTATTAATACCAATGATAAAAAAAATGATGAGAAAAAAAAACACGCCTCGATCGGTGAGGGGTAGGGTGATGGGAGGAGGGGGATGAGGAGGGGGGGGGGAGGGGAGGGGAGGGGGAACAAGGCGGCACCCGAAGTTTGGCTCCCATGGAACCTCACCTGTATAGAAGAACAATGAAATTGAATATTGATGATGATGATGATGATGATGAAGAGAGCTGAAAATGACTTTGAGAAGAATAGGAATGATCATGTATGTAAATAACATTAACAATATTTAAGGACAAGTCTACCCCAACATAAAGTTGATTTGAATAAAAAGAGTAAAATCCAAATGACAAGAATAACACTAAAAATTTCATCGAAATCGGATATAAATAAGAAAGTTATGACATTTTAGATTTCGGTTAATTTCACAAAACAGTTTTTATGCCCATCCTGGTCGGTATGCAAACGAGGAGACTGATACATCATACACCTCCCGGCCATGTAGAATAAGTATTGTTTTAATACTATATAGTTCAGTCAAGTTGGTCCTTATTGTCAAATCTGTAAACTATAAATATTGTATAATTAAAACAATAAAAAAAAAAGAAATAAATAGTGAGTGAGGGACATCATCGACTGTCTCATTTGCATGTCACTGAGTTGTGCATATATATCACTGGTTTGTGAAAAATACGCGAAATTTAAAATGTCATAACTTTCTCATTTTACATCCGATTTTGATGAAATTTTCAGCGAGATGCTAGTTTGATTTTTCTCTCATCATTGTTCTGGTATTAAAGATAGAAATGTTAATTTGAAATGTAAGTGTAATAAACACAATAATTGACGATAATAAAGATAATAATAATGACGAAATTAAATTGATATAAAACAAATCACAACACTTGGATACTATAATATTGATAAATATATTAAAACTTTTACTCTATGTTTTCAAGAAATTTCAACATTCATCACTACTCTGCTATAGATCTGCTGGAATTTTCCATTTACCTTGAACAAGGACATTATTTACAAACAAACTTGTCATATCTTCTGGCATGAAACCTTGGAACTCACTTTCACAAGCTATACGAAATAAGCCTACAACAATTCATAGCATAGAACAAAATCCCTTTAATAATCATAACACCCCTAAAATTTCAGAAGGATATTTTGAGGATTTCCTATTATTTCTTATTCTCCCTTTCCCACTCTCTCCTCCCTCCCTTTATTTCACTTCTTTTCCCCTCTCTGTCTCTTTTCATTCTATCTACCTGTGCAGCTTTGTTTGTTTGATCTTTTGTTTTCTTTTACTCGTTTTATTGTCCGTTGTTTTATTGCTTTTGTTATATTTTGTCAGTTCTTGTGTCATTTTGTTTATGTCTTGTTCTTGTATAGTTTTTTCTTGCCTTGTTCTTGTACCGTTTTTTGTAATCTGCTCACGTCATGTTTTTTTTTCGTGTATCCTTTTCAGTTTTTTTGTGGTCATATCTTGTAATATTGTTTAGCCTTTTTTATCTTTTACTTGGGGGAAAATGATAAAAAACTAATAATTTACAAGGATTTATATATAATTTCTACAAAAAGATAAGATGATTTGTGTATTATATATTTTGATTTTTTTCTTCTTGTATCAATATCTTATTTATTGAAAGAAACCTTTATTAACGAGCTTGCTTTTCAGGTTTCCATTTCATTTTATTACGTTATATTACAATTCGCTTTACTTTGTAATTTTGATGAAATTTTGAAATGAAATAAATCCGTTATCAATCCATCAATCAATCAATCAAAAATGTATTGTATCTGATAATTAGCCTATTTAACGTACCATCATCAATATTGTTAATATTGCAGTAGGTATCTTTTTAAATAATTTGTTATTTTCACATTAAAGGAATATTTGCACACCTAAACGTTGTTTTTACTTTTCAAACTTTCATTCCTTAGGTGGAAGACCTTGCCCAACGCTGTGCTGACAAGAAAACAGAGCTGGAAAAGAACATTCAGAACATAGAAATACAACGTCATGAGGTACACACTGCAGTGCAGACACTACTAGATGATGTCAAGCAAGCCTACACCATCAAGGCCAAAGAGCTGGAAGAAAATGTTCGAAATCTCACGGAGCAAATCAATGCTATAAAGCGAAGTTTTGATGACGACCTCAACGTCTTGAAGTCAAGAGATCGTCAGAGGATCAAGAGTATTTGTAGTTCAATTACTTTGGTAGATAATGCTATACTGGGTCATCTTGAGACAGACACTCTATCTGCTCATATCTTGCTCTGTGAGGAACTAGATGCCATGCTGAAGGAGGCTACCGATCAAACTTCTGCGTCAGCAATTACGAAGAAAGCAAAGGGGAAGAGATTCAAGCCAGCAGATGATACTCGTCTTGACCTCGGGAGCATCTCAGAATATACTGATCATTCTTCTACGGCAGCCATAAAGAAGAAATCACAGGAGAAGAGGTTCAAGCCAGCAGATGATACTCGTCTTGACCTCGGGAGCATCTCAGGATCAGACCCCAAGATAGAAGTCATTCAGTGTGTAAATCTACGGTCATATATGTCCGGAATGACACGGTACTCACACGACAGTGTGGGTACCGTATATGGGTGGTATGCACGAGGTATTGATATCATTGATTCAAATGGTGGTAAGCAGCAGTATAGTAACATACCCAATGACGTGAAATATAATGATCTTGTCTATCAACAAGATGGATCTTTATGCGTATCGCTATCCCATACTAAAGAAGCCTATATATACTCCCCCCTTGGCTCCAGGAAGGCAACAATCCAGGTGGGAGACAATACTAATAATCTCAGACTTAACAGAAGTCCATCAGATGAAATCATCATTACTAACTATGGAAACCAAGTATATATCTATGACCCGACAGGATCCACTCTTAAACACGCTGTTCAAACAAATCACAAGGCGGATCAGGCATCTACCACCAGGACGGGTTTGATCGTCACGAGTTCATGTTGGGACGATCCACGCGTGGTGACGGTCTATGACAGGGATGGGAATGCTGGTGAGTCTCTACAAGCTCCAGGGGGTGTCTTCATGTATGCTGCCGTGGATGAGCAGGACAGGGTGTATGTAGCGAGTGTTGATAGGTGGAATAGTAAGGTGGTGATCAGACTCTATGATCTTGATGGTCTGAACTTGAAGGAAAGAGTTGAGTTCAAAGCACTAGATATGGCATTGGGTTGGTGGTGGTGTTACTTGGTTTCCCTCTCCCCAGACATGCTCGCCTTTGCTTGTGGTAATAACTTATATTTCATCAAGGTATCACTGTAATCCAGATTATCTCAACCATGCACCTACTACACTGTCTCAACACACTGTTACAAATAATTTAAACAATGCTGTTTTCTATGTGAATCGCACAGTAGTTGTTTAAACAGTTTAAACAAGTGTTTAAAACGAGTCTTAAACAACTATGCTTAAATTATTAATAATTAAATATTTGAATTTAATCTTGGTTGTTTACGATTTAAAATGTCTGAACAACTACTGTGCGATTCAAATAGTAAACAGCGCTGTTTAAATTATTTTTAAGAGTGCATGTAGCATATTTTTTTTCAAATTCAAATTCAAATTTAGTTTTCTTTCCAACTAAACAAAGGATAATGCAGGTAATTTTCATACATTTATAACAAACTTTTACAATACAACCACTATGATTAAATATTCTTGAATATTTATTGATCATTAAATATTTGAATTTAAACTTTGTTGTTTACGATTTTAAGCACTTGTTTAAAAGGTTTAAACAACTACTGTTCAATTCAAATAGTAAATAGCGTTGTTTATATTTTTTTAACTGTGCATTTAGCATCATTTTTTCGTATTCAAATTCAAATTCAGTTTCCTTTCCAACTAAACAAAAGATAATACAGGTAATATTTGTGCATTTACAATACAAATCCTTGTCATTTATTCATACACATTTATAATTATTGACATAAATAATAAACTGATTCATAATATGAGGCACAGAAGTGATAAAGCTATCAGAAAAAAAATCTTTTAAAATATGTATTCCAGCCTGAAAACAGTATAACATCTGAATATATATTATGATATATACAGTATAGTGTAAATGTGTAAAACGCTGAAAATTTCATCAAAATCTGATAAAACAACTATTCAATTTGTAAATTTAACGATATATTGTTTAAACAGCTATATGCCAGCAATGGCCAGTGATAGGTGGGCTGATGATGTGTGGTCCCAACTTTCCCTTTTCTTATTTCATTAAAGGACATCACAATACATGTGTGTAAAATAAGTTTCAACAATGATGATAGCAGTAACCAAACTTATAACACTTTCACCAAAGTAACGCAATGCTTCAAAAATCCTTGTCAAATTTTGATCAGGTTTTCATTGTTTTGTTTGTCACCCTTAGCATGAGGACCCCTTTAATACTGTATGGATCTACAATGTAAATAATTTCTTTGTATATATCTTTTGCTGGTGAGGATCATTTACTAGAATGCTGAGAAAACAATATTGGTTGTTGGTAAATAACCAGGGAACCGTCGGCTGAAGGTCCTTTCTGAGGGATCTGACAATATCGCACCAAAGGGCTCTATAGCGCTCTAGGTCTATATTATTTTCATGTATGTGCGCCATCCCCGAATCATAGCCATATCTTCTACAGTATATTTTATACACATGTTTTTTTTCATGTTCTAATAGTTATCGTGTAATGTACATATCCATCAACATATTTTCTTAAAGTGTGGATACATTTTGCTCCCATGTGTCTTTGTTTATTTTATCATGTAATGACTTCATTTAATCAGGTGATGTGTCATAATATCGATAATAGTTTCTTCTCCAATACCAGGTTATTAGGCACAATGAAAGTTTCTATTGAATTTGATCACATGCATAGGACGAGGATCCCATGTATATTATGTATATAAAGTATACTCTATTATCTCCTACTAACATGAAAGAACGCAATGTAAACATGTAATCACTTTGTAAATATGCTCCAAAATAACACAGTGACTGTGTAAAATTTGAAAATTTTCTTTGTTATGTTCACACTGTGTTACATTGGGTGTGGTATTCTGATAAAATGAGGAAAATACAATGAATTTTACCGAATTAGTTGATACATTATATATATATGTATATATATACATATATATTTTTTTACATTCTAATAGTTATCGTGGAATGTACATATCCATTAACATATTTAAAAAAATGTTATTTATCATGTAATGACTAATCAGTTAATGATTCATAATTGTTAGGCACAGCGAACCTTTCTATTAGTTTTGGAATTTGATCATAAGCCTATATGAGGTATGATAAGCTGTATATAAAATTATGAGCCATAATTGTTCGGCACAGCGAACTTTTCTATTAGTTTTGAAATTTAATCACAGGCCTATATGAGATATGATTAGCTATATATTGTGCAGAGTATATTATGTTGTCTCCTATGAGGAAGATCACAGTAGTATAAAATCACTTTGCTTAACATAAAATTTGTACATTTTCATCACCATGTTCACACTACGTCACATTATGTTTTTTTTTTTCAATATGAACATGATGATATCAAAATATCAGTCACGCTGTATTATTCACTTTAAATTGAAATTGAAGTTGAAACTTTACTTTCCACAATCTTTCATTTTTAGAATGATTTTGTTTTGTGGGTACAGAGGGGCTTAAAGTAAATCAATCAGAAATATATATATTTTTGTTATATTTGTAGTTATATTTACCTGATATCATGAATCGTTATGATGATGTATGTTACAAACGATATTATGAATGTATTCCAACTAGGAGACGGTCTTCATGAAAAAAAAAAAAGTGTACCCGCAGTATTAACGGATACACTTGGGTTTCTTTTTTAAAACTAAATTGTAGGATGTACAGAGTTTTGCGTCAAGTTCTATCATAAAAAAGATCCAGTTGAAATCCAACGTTATTAAACAGCCTTTGCCTACCAGTAAACTCGAAGAAAATAGTGTTCATATCATGAAATCTGATATTGACAGATTTAAGAATGAATTAGAAAGCTATAGGCAACATAGTAACATTCATATAAAATCAAAACATATTTATACCTATCAATGCTTTGTTTATCACGCGTTCATGGGTTATGCTTACTAGTATTTTGTTTTGAACTGTATATATAACCCAAATACGTTTTTATTCATTTATTCATGTATATTGTCATATTATTTCTCTCATTACTGTCATTAGACCTCTCTAGGAAGAACATTATCATTATGAATGACTCTGAATAGAGTGATCCATCTGTATTATTTTGTTCCAAAGGAGCTAAATCCACTCTTGGTATTTTTCTGTAAATCAAGGTTTTTTAATTCACCTCTTTCCCGTATCCACTGCTGTTTAATTTTGATCTATATGATAGTACTATCATCTTAGATTAATTAAATCATGATTTCAAAAATCTAGCATTTATTATCAATTTAAAAAATATTTTGAAATTTTATTTTTCATGGATTTAGCACGTTTTGGAAATAAAACCTTAGTAAAATTGCAATTTTTGCCAATTCAAACATGTTTGATATTGGAAATTGAAAACGAAACACATAAATAGGGCTAGTAGAATACGTTTCACATATTTTCTGTTGTATATCCATTGAAAATTCCACGAAAAAAAATGATATTTTGTCATCTTTTCACAGGACAGTGACTTTTCAATATTTAATTCCAAAAGGAACTAAATCCAAAAATGTTCATAAAGATTGTAAAATTCTGTTATTTTCAGCAAAATTTGCACTGATGGTGTAAACTTGTATCCACAACATATACATAAAAATATGAATGCATAACTTTACGTAAATTAGGAACAATAACCAATTTTAGATAACCGCATAGTGGAGTTAGCTCCTTTTAAACTGTTTTGGATTTAGCTCCTTTTGGAACAAAATTCAAATTTGCAATCAATTCTTACTAACCTTTCCAAAAATATTTTCAAATGCGAAATGTTGCATTTAATTCCCACGTCAAAGATACATATATTTGTGTCAAAAAATCAATTTTGGTCAAAAGTGGATTTAGCTCCTTTTGGAATCATGCTCTTCGTACATTCACATTTGTAATTCTTCATTTCTGTACACTCTATATTATCTTGATATTACTTTGATATATAAAATCAAAGCAAACCATAATGCAGAAATAATTATTTATATCTGTAAAATCAAAATTGTATTTACTTAAATCGGATATTACCAATACAATAGCTAAACTGCATAGTAAGTGATATCATAAAGACAATTAATTTCATGGTCAGTTTAGGAGAGGAGAGACGGTGAGACAGCTTGCTATCTAAGAGCGAACGAAATGATTGATTAGTATCCATGTAAATCGCATACTTACGATGTTTCAATATATCATTTTGAATTGATTTTATTGATATCAATATTTCATTAAATTCTAAATGTAATTAAATTGAATTGAGTTTGTTCCATCTTTAAATATGAACTCGTAATTTTACGAAATAAAGAGAGAGGGAGTCAGATGGACAATCAGAGAGAGAGAGAGAGAGAGACAGAGAGAGAGAGAGAGAGAGATAGAGAGAGAGAGAGAGACAGAGAGAGAGAGAGAGAGAGATAGAGAGAGAGAGGGTGACAGAGAGGTAGAAATCTCATGAATGGAAAGGAGAAGGTATGAAAAAGATAGAATAAGATGAAGAAAATTGGAAAGAGCAGAGAAACAGAAAGAAGAGGAAGAAGACAAAAGATAGATAATGAATAGAGCTGGAAAGAAAGATAAAAGGAAAGAAGGGCAGAAGGTAGAACGAAAGGAAGAGGATAGAGATGAAAATAACAGACCAAGAAAGAAGAATAAAGTGAGGGTATTAATTTTCAAGTAGATTTGTATATTGATCTGATTTTATAAACGCACAAAATGTACACTCTATACAAACAAATCAGTAAAACGTGACTAGTTAATAGGGTCCGCTGGGTGCAACTGTTATTCTAGTCATATTTGATTATTTTTAGTCGTAGTTATTTCTGATTAGAATATAATTCAGAAGTGTGACTCGACATATCAGTTGTACCCAACTGACTACTGGTCTAGTCAATTTGACTGAGTTGTTTAAGAGTGTATTGTTGTTTAAGTCCACCTTTTCCTTCCCTTCTATGTTTTTTAAGTCTTTGACAAAAGGGTCAGTTTTTACTCTGTGTGCGATTGTCCATTTACTCCTGCTTATGGGAAGTGGAAGATCTTGGAAGGGCTTCCAAGAAAGATCCGGATTATCATCCGCTTGAAACAAATGGAAATGTTTAGGAATGTTGTTATCATAGGTAGATTAAAAGTACCATCTACCAGATGAGATGGCAATATATTGCATCTTGCCAAGTAACAGCCTTATTGATATGTCGACTTATTAACTTTGTAAGTCAACATAATGACGTAGGGTATGTTGACAAGTCGTTGTCATGGCGACTAAAGATATCTTGTTAAGTCAACTTCTAGAAAGTGTCATGCCGATAAAGTGTCTTATTAGGTCCAAACTGTAAGATGATATATGTTGCCATGATGACATGATAATTCTGAGAAGTAAACTTGGCAATAAACTAATATGTCACTGTGTCAACTTACAAAGTTAACATGTCGACATGAAAAGGGTATCAAGCCGATATGGCAAGATAAGACATCTCTTCATAGATGGCACTCAGAGGTTTTTAGCTAAGATTTTGTTTTCTAATGGTGACGGTGTTCGCTCTCGCATTGAGCAGCCTTAATCGAAAGCTTCGATAGTTTCGAAAGCTTGATGTTTGGCTCGAGTTTAGGTATCTAGCGCCATCTTGTGTCACTATACTGAAACTGTAATTTGGTTCACATAAAAGACACCCATACTGGTCTCTGTGGGGTGCGCTAAGTACTTTAAACAATAGAAAATAATATATTCCTTGTTTGAAATATAAAATTTTTGGATGATTAATGGTTCAAGCATGAAAAACTGATAAAAACATACAGCAACTATACGCTAGTGTAAAGTTCTAGATGCAACTGATCGCCTTGGCTAGATTGGTATTCCTGAGAACTATTGAGTGTAGGTTGAGTTAAATTCAACTCAATAGGCAGTTTAAGCACCACGACGTAGAACAAATTCAAGAACATAGTAAATGTATTGATAATGACCTTCAAATGACAATGAACAGCTGAGAGGTCTTTGTCGAAAATTGGTGAACCGGAACAGCAGTTCGTCCTAAGTTTCGGCTGAGCTGACAAAAAAAAAAAAAAAACATGTCGTTTGTCGAAGAGTCCAAGACGAAACTACTGTTGTGATTCATCAATTTTCGACAAAGACTTCTTGGTTGATCTTTGTTATGAATGGCATTTGACAATATATTTTCTATTTCCTTGAAAGCTTTCTGCGTCGACGTGCTAAAAGCTCCCTATTATGGAAATCTATATATTTTACTAGCGCTAATAAAGTGGTGACGTATAGCCGGGGATCAAGGGGAGGGCACCTTTTATGGAGCGTATGGAACGCCGAGCGTATATAAGGGGCATTCACCGATCGTTTTTTGAAAGATTGAAGTGGGCGAGGCGGGGCATGGGATACCGAGAGTTTTAAATATGTAGAAAATTGATTCCTGGATTTCCAAAAGCAGATGTCACTGTATATCTCGAGATTTTGGTCTTGAGGAGATTAGTGGAGTTAAATGAGCCACAAATTTAGAGGGTGCCGGATATGGCGTAACGGTCCAAAAAAAATACTAGCCAGCAAAGCCACTGGTGTCAATCCAAGCGATGAATCTATTGTTCAAGGGGGGGGGGGGTATCTATTGTTTCATCCCCCTCCCCCCCACTTGAATAGTATGACGTCACGGATCGACACCAGTGATCTGTACCTCACTGCTCCCCTTCTTTACAAACAACCCGGATCAGTTTTCGTTCATTCGAAGCAATTTGATAAAAAGAGCAATGTAGATAAAGGGCGGGGTCGGGAATCGAACCGCGGACTTTCATGGGAGCCTTAGACGAAGAAGAAGAAAAAGGAGAAGAAGATGGAGGAGGAGAAGAAGAAGAAGAAGATGAAGAAGAAAGAGGAGGAGAAGAAGATGGAGTAGCACTTCGGGAGAAGAAGGAGGGTAGAAAGAAAAAGAACAAGGAGATAAACAACAACGACAGCAACAACAACGATAACAACAAAAAGAAGAGAATGGAACAAAGAGAAAAAGAAGGAAAATGAGAAAGACATATCGATTAAAAATTCCAATCATAAAATATGTAAAATAACTAATATTACCTGGCAGGGAAAGAACATGGTCTGCTAAATCAACCGTATAACATATAATTTGCATCTTCTGTTTGACTCTCGAGTGAAAGATGTTTTCTCAAAGATTCTTATTCCCGTTTAGTCATTGGGAAGAGAATTCCAATGTTTTATCGCATTGTAAAGTATCCAATACTATGTACATTTTCTGGAAGGCAGAAGTTGAAATGGCTATTTCTTGTATGATAGTTATGTAATTCGGCAACTAGATCAAAGTTTGATTCAATATAATGTTACGATCTATTGTGATAAATTGTATGCATGTGGTGCAATTTTTTTTTTGATCGTTTGTTGTCTTCAAGAAAACCTGGTCCAGATAGTTCGATGTACAACGTGGGTTCTGGGACCAGAACAGTAAATGAATCTAACCATTTTATTCTGTATAATTTTCAACTTCTTTTGATCGGATTGGCTTATGCCACTAAACCAAGAAGGGTTGGCATAGTCATATAAACTCTGAATAAGAGCAAAACAGAGTGCCATCATGGCAGTACATATATTGACATAGGTTAAAATGATGACATGAGAAAAAAATGTACGGATGTTCTAAAACCCCTACCCCATCGGGAACTGGAAATCTGTGTAACAATATACATGTACCAATATAAATGATCTAAATATACTTTAAGAAAATGTATGAGTTATGATTCATAAAGCGAAGAACATTCTCTTATTTCATGAAGCAATGAATGCCAAACATTGGGTCCTTGTTTATGTATAATGGATTTATAAGCAAGGAATGTTTTGGGATTACTAATATGAAAATTGTTGGAACCTCTGGTATTGTGTTCATGAGCCTGGGAATTGCATGCGAATGTTTTATTAAAATTGCGTGGAACCAAGTGATTAGTATAATTTACAATAAAATTTGCACTTTGTAAGATAATGATATCAGATATTAATTTTATGTTCATTTTTTTTTAATAATTGGATCAGTAAGCGCTCAGTTAGAAGAACCTGTGCAAATTCTTATGGCTCTTTTATGCAGTAACAATAAGGAATTAACATTTCTTTCGGTTCCACAACCCCCCGCAATATTAGCATAAGATAAATAAGATAATAATTATGAAAGAATTGTACAATAGTATAATCGACTTTGGCATTAACGTATCTTCAAGTTTAAACATTAACCAAATAATTCTAGAAATAATTATGAATATATACATAACGCACTCAAGTTCAAAGGTAGCTGGGAATACCAAAGTTTATTTGTTATAGGGTGTTCGAAATGGGTGTGTTTTACTCTTGTAGTTAAATCTGTAGTCAAGTGCACGTTGTAACCCAAACTTGATCGACGTTTTAATGCATCAATACTGATAGACATATTATCTGTATCATAATTGTTGGAATTTAGATCTCGTGTTTGTAAATTGATTTAGCGATGGCTGAGAAGTGTGAATCAGAGAAAGCTTCAAGCTCTTCACCGAACCTGATATGTCCATTATGCCTTGATATATTTGTCGAGGCGACAATCCTGACTTCATGTGGACACACATTTTGTAGGCGATGCCTCAAGAAATACGATCTAACCCACCAGGACCTTGATCACATGGTCTGTCCTCTATGCAGGGAGATCACCAAGTTGTCCGCCAATCGTGTTGATGATCTCCGCCTCAATGTCCCCATCAACGGATGCGTAGACGATTACTACGCCAAGTGTGGTGGGATGAATGCCGTCCTCGAGATGCGACAAAAATGTTCTGGTTGCAAGCTTCAAGGAGATGCTGTCTCATTCTGCAGAACATGTAATAACTACATATGTGATAAATGTTTGCATTGTCATCAATATCTGTCAGTCTTTGAAGATCATGAGATTGTATCCATGGATGATGTCATCGAAGGGAAGGTCAGCATTGGTCATTTTTTCGAGAAGTGCTCCATCCACAAACCAGAGAACAGGGATATGTTTTGTGGGGATTGTAAGGTCCACGTCTGTCACAAGTGTGTACTTGTTGGTCATAAAGCTCATGAAATTAAGAACCAGGTTGACTTTGAACAAGAGTTGCGACGGAAGGTAATTTTATTTATTTCAGATCATAGTGTGGAAAAGAATTCTGAATTGAATGTTGACACTGAAAATACTATCAATACCAATGATAAAACAAAAATGATGAGAAAAAAACACGCCTCGATCGGTGAGGGGTAGGGGGATGGGAGGAGGGGGGGGAGGAGGAGGGGGGGGGGGGAGGGGGAGGGGAGGGGGAACAGGGCGGCACCCGAAGTTTGGCTCCCATGGAACCTCAACTGTATAGAAGAACACTGAAATTGAATATTGATGGTGATGATGATTATGAAGAGAGCTGAAAATGACTTTGAGAAGAATAGGAATGATCATGTATGTAAATAACATTAACAATATTTAAGGACAAGTCTACCCCAACATAAAGTTGATTTGAATAAAAAGAGTAACATCCAAATGACAAGCATAACACTAAAAATTTCATCGAAATCGGATATAAATAAGAAAGTTATGACATTTTAGATTTCGGTTAATATCACAAAACAGTTTTTATGCACATCCTGGTCGGTATGCAAACGAGGAGACTGATACATCATACACCTCCCGGTCATGTAGAATAAGTATTGTTTTAATACTTTATAGTTCAGTCAAGTTGGTCCTTATTGTC
Organism: Lytechinus pictus; assembly: GCF_037042905.1. NCBI lineage: Eukaryota > Metazoa > Echinodermata > Echinoidea > Temnopleuroida > Toxopneustidae > Lytechinus > Lytechinus pictus. The sequence continues at coordinate 27,038,791 of NC_087258.1, read as the reverse complement.
AAATCTATAAACTATAAATATTGTATAATTAAAACAATAAAAAAAAACGAAATAAATAGTGAGGGACATCATCGACTGTCTCATTTGCATGTCACTGAGTTGTGCATATCACTGTTTTGTGAAAAATACGCGAAATTTTAAAATGTCACAGCTTTCTCATATTTGTTTTAATTATACGGAAGCCTTGATTAAATTGTTTTGTTCTTTTATCCAAAACATAATTGCTATTAGGGGGGATTTCTGAGTACACAAATATCAACCGGCAAACACTTTAAAGTAATATATTCGCAATATTTTTACACAATGAGTTTACATGTAATGCCATTCTTCTCATTCTTCCTCTCTTTCCCGCTCTCTCCATTTTCGAACTTCTTTCCTCTTTATTTCCCTCTCCTCTCTCACTTTCTTTATGTTTCTTTATCTTTTCTTGGATATCAGTCTCTATATCCATTGTCAATTATCTATCCAAATGATTCCTATGTTTATTGTGTATATCTGTATATATAAGTTGTTTCTCTTTTTTTTTTACAAAATACTATTTTGTTTTTGTTTATTTGCTTATATTCCTTGCATTGTATATTTGTATTGTATCATTTTCTATTTTTCGAACAAAATATTGGCAATTGCCAGTGAAGTTCCAATAAATTCAATTCAATTCATATTACATCCAATTTTGATGAAATTTTCAGATGCTAGTTTGATTTATTTATTCAATCATAATTTTTCTGGGGTGGACGTGAACTTTAGTATACCTATTCAAATTCAATTCAATTAAATTCAAATTTGTTTATTTTACTTCCATCAAACAAAAACAAATTGTATACCATATACCTAGTGGTATTAAAGATAGAAATGTTGATTTGAAATATAAGGGTAATAACAACAATAAGTGATGATGATGAATATAATAATGACGAAATTAAAAGATTGAACAAATCACAACATTTGGATACTATAATATTGATAAATATATTAAAAATTTACTAAAATGTTACAAGAATTGTAAATATTCATCACTACTCTACGATAGATCTGCTGGAATTTTCCATTTATCTTGATCAATGACATTATTTCCAAACAAACTTATCATATCTTCTGGCATGAAACCATGGAACTCACTTTCACAAGCTTTACGAAATAAGGCTACAATTCATATGGCATAAAACAAAATCCCTTTAATAATCATAACACCCCTAAAATTTAGTATCAGTAGGATATTTTAAGGATTTTCTATTCTTTCTTATTCTCCCTTCCCCACTCTCCCCGTTCTCCCTCTCTTTATTTCACTTCATTTCCCGTCTCTGTCTCTTCATTCTATCTACCCGTGCAGCTTTTTTTGTTTGTTTTCTTTTACTCTTTTTTTGTCCTTTGTTTTATTGTTTTTGGTTATATTTTGTCAGTTCTTGTATAGTTTTTGTTATGTCTTGCTCTTTAATGATTTTTGCCGTGCCTTGTTCTTGTACCGTTCTATTACATGTATTTCCTGTTCTTGTAATGCTTTGTTTCGTGTGTCCTTTTTCACTTTCTTGTAATATTATTCAGCCTTGTTTATCTTTTACTTGCTATGGGAGAATATGATAAAAAAACTAACAATTTACAAGGATTTATATGTAATTTTTACAAGAAAGATATGATTATCTGTGTATTAGATAGACTTTGAACTTTGTATCTTGTATCAATATGTAAAAAAAAAACCTTTAACGAGCTGTGCTTTTCAGAAGGTTTTCATTTCATTTCATTACGTTATATTACAATTCGCTCTACTTTGTAATTTTGTTGAAATTTTGAAATGAAATAAATTCGTTATCAATCAATCAAAAATGTATTGTATCTGATAATAAGCTTATGCAACGTACCATCATCAATATTGTTAATACTGTTGCATATAAGCATTTCTTCCCATTATTTTTGTTGAATGTCAGCCACGATTTTCTTTAAAGTTATTGTAACAATGACATGAAATTGTGTAAATATGGGTTTATTTTACTGATTATCGCGTGTCATTCTGCAGTAGTTATCTTTTTAAACAGTTTGTTATTTTCACATTTAAGGAATATTTGCAGATCTAAACCGTTGTTTGTACTATACAAACTTTCATTCCTTAGGTGGAAGACCTTGCCCAACGATGTGCTGACAAGAAAACAGAGCTGGAAAAGAACATTCAAAACATAGAAATACAACGTCATGAGGTACACACTGCAGTGCAGACACTACTAGATGATGTCAGGCAGGCTTACACCATCAAGGCCAAGGAGCTGGAAGAAAATCTTCGAAATCTCACCGTCCAAATCAATGCTTTAAAGCATAGTTTTGATGACGACCTCAACGTCTTGAAGTCAAAAGATCGTCAGATAATCAAGAGTATTTGTAGTTCAATTACTTTGGTAGATAATGACAGACTGGGTCATCTTGAGACAGACACTCTATCTGCTCATATCTTGCTCTGTGAGGAACTAGATGCCATGCTGAAGGAGGCTACCGATCACACTTCTGCGTCAACAATTTCAAAGAAAGCAAAGGGGAAGAGGTTCAAACCAGCAGATGATACTCGTCTTGACCTCGGGAGCATCTCAGATTATACTAATCATTCTTCTACGGCAGCCATAAAGAAGAAATCACAGGAGAAGAGGTTCAAACCAGCAGATGATACTCGTCTTGACCTCGGGAGCATCGCAGGATCAGATCCCAAGATAGAAGTCATTCAGTGTGTTGATCTACGGTCAGATATGTGGGGAATGACACGGTACTCACACGACAGTGTGGGTATCGCATATGGGTGGAATGCACAAGGTATTGATATCATTGATTCAAATGGTGGTAAGCAGCAGTATAGTAACATACCCAATGACGGGAAATATAATGATATTGTCTATCAACAAGACGGATCTTTATGCGTATCGATTTACGATACTAATGAAGCGTACATGTATTCCCCCCTTGGCTCCAAGAAAGCAACAATCCACGTGAGAGACGGTCCTAATGATTTCAGACTTAACAGAAGTCAATCAGATGAAATCATCATTACTAACTATACAAGACAAGTCTATATCTATGATCCGACAGGATCCACTCTTAAACACACTGTTCAAACAAAGCACAAGGCGGATCAGGCATCTACTACCAGGACGGGTTTGATCGTCACGAGTTCATGTAATGCAAATCCAAGCGTGGTGACGGTCTATGACAGGGATGGGAATGCTTGTGAGTCTCTACAAGCTCCAGAGGATGTCGACCTGTATGCTGCCGTGGATGAGCAGGACAGGGTGTATGTAGCGAGTGTTGATTTTGAGGATAGGAAGGTGGTGATCAGGCTCTATGATCTTGATGGTCTAAACCTGAAGGAAAGAGTTGAGTTCAATACACTTAATATGGGATTAGGTTATTGGTGTTATTTGGTCTCCCTTTCCCCAGACATGCTCGCCTTTGCTTGTGCTGATAAGTTATATTTCATCAAGGTATCACTGTAATCCAGATTATCTCAACCATGCACCTACTACAATGTCTCAACACACTGTTACAAATAATTTAAACAACGCTATTAACTATTTGAATCGCACAGGAGTTGTTTAAACAGTTTAAACATGTGTTCAAAATCTTAACCACTTATGCTTAAATCATTGATAATTAAATATTTGAATTTCATCTTTAGTGTTGTTTCAGATTTTGAACACTTGTTTAAAATGTTTAAAACTACTGTGCGATTCACATAGTGAATAGCGTTGTTAATATTATTTTTAACTGTGCATGTACCATTTTTTAAATCAAATTCAAATTCAAATTCAGTTTCCTTTCCAACTAAACAAAAGATAATACAGGTAATATTCATACATTTATAACAAGCATTTACAATACAAATCCTTGTCGTTTATTCATATACATTTTATAATGTTCAATGACATACATGTAAATAATAAACTAATTCATAATGTGAGGCATACAAGTGATAGAACTATCAGAAAAAATATTTAAAATGGATACTCCAGCCTGAAAACAGTCACATCTGAATATATATTATGATATATATATATATATATATATATATATATATATGTACAGTATAAATGGGCAAAACGCTGAAAATTTTATCAAAATCTGATAAAACAACTATTCAATTTATTAGTTTAGCGATATATTGTGAAAATATCTATCTGCCAGCAATGACCAGTGATAGGTAGGCTGATGATGTGTGGTCCCAACTTTCCCTTTTCTTATTTCATTAAATGAAATCACAATGAATGTGTGTAAAATAGGTTTCAACAATGATAACAGCAGTAATCATAATTTCACCAAAGTAACGCAATGCTAAAAAAAAATCCTTGTCAAATTTTGATCTGGTTTTCAGTGTTTCGTTTGTCACTCTTAGCCTGAGGACCCCTTTAATACTGTATGGATCTACAATGTAAATAATTTCATTGTGTATATAGAGTATGTTGGTGAGGATTATTTTACTGGAATGCGAAGAAAATACGATTGGTCGGTTGTTGGTAAACAACCAGGGAACCGACGGCTTAAGGTCCTCTCCGAGGGACCTGATGATAATGTCGTACCAAAGGGCTCTATAGCGCTCTAGGTCTATATTATGTTCATGTATGCGCGCCATCCCCGAATCATATCTGACTACAGTATAATGCACATGTGTTTTTTTTTATATTCTAATGGTTATCGTGTAATATACATATCCATCAACATATTTTCTTAAAGTGTGGATACATTTTGCTCCCATGTGTCTTTGTTTATTTTATCATGTAATGACTTCATTTAATCGGGTGATGTGTCATAATATCGATAATAGTTTCTTCTTCTATACCAGGTTATTAGGCACAACGAAAGTTTCTATTGAATCTGATCACATGCATAGGATGAGGACCCCATGTATATTATGTAAATAAAGTATTCTCTGTTATCTCCTACTAACATGAAAGAACACAAAGTAATCACTTCGTAAATATGCTCCAAAATATCACAGTGACTGTGTAAAATTTGTACATTTTCTTTGTTATGTTCACACTGTGTCACATTGGCTGGTATTCTGATATAATGAGGAAAATACAATGAATTTTACCGAATTAGTTGATACATTTAATATATATATGAGGGTGTGTGTGTGTGTGTGTGTGTGTGTTATTCTTCACATTCTAATAGTCATCGTGGAATGTACATATCCATTAATATATGTTTTAAATGTCAATATCATGTAATGACTAATCAGGTTATGAGTCATAATTGTTAGGCACAGCGAACTTTTCTATTAGTTTTGTGATTTAATCATAAACCTATATGAGGTATGATAAGCTGTATGTATGAGCCATAATTGTTAGGCACAGCGAACTTTTCTATTAGTTTTGGAATCTGATCATAAGCCTATATGAGGTATGATAACCTGTATATATGAGCCATATTGTTAGGCACAGCGAACGTTTCTATTAGTTTCTGAATTTGATCATAAGCCTATATGAAATATGATAACCTGTATATATGAACCACAATTGTTAGGCTTAGCGAACTTTTCTATTAGTTTTGGAATCTGATCATAAGCCTATATGAGGTATGATAAGCTGTATATATGAGCCATATTGTTAGGCACAGCGAACGTTTCTATTAGTTTCTGAATTTGACCAAAGCCTACATGTATATGAGATATGATGAGCTATATAATATATCTATGTTATGTAGAGTATAATATTTTGTCTCCTACGAAGAAGATCACATTATAAAATCACTTTGCTTTACATAAACTTTGTACATTTTCATTACAATGTTCACACTAAGTCACATTAATTGTTTTCCACCAATATGAACATGATATCAAAATATCAGTAACATTCTATTATTCACTTTAAACTAAAAAAAATTAAACTTCATTTACCACAATCTTCATTTAAAAAGATACGTATAAAGAAATATGAATATTTCAAATAAAATACATTTAATATAAGTAAGAATATTTAAGAATAGTCGAAGGATCACAAAAAGTGACAAAGAACTTATAAATGAATGATCCTGAAATTATCACAAAACAACAGAATAAAAACAAAGGCAGTCTGGAAATACAGAACAAGCAAACATAACATGAATGTAATTTAAACAATACCTTCTGCATCAAATTGATTTTCAAATGTCTTTTAAGGTTTTGTGTAGAGTTTTGCATTGTTTGGTATTTTTAGGGAATTTATTCCGAATACTGGCACCCCTAAATGTAAAAATATATTGTTTGAGACAGAATAATGACCATATATTGTACGAGTATCGGCTGAATTTCTCGTATTATACCTATGTATGTATCTGTTGGTTTGAAAAATATTGTCAAAATTATTAGGCAAAAGGTTGTTATAATAGGAATGGATAAAAACATAAAATTATGTAGTAAAGATATTGGGAGAATATTTAATCTTGATATAAATGATTCAATATAATAAATATATGCTCAATTCTATGATGCCCTCCTCTCCTGAAATTTTTGAAGATTTATTTAATTTGTATATGCTCAAAAAATACATTTTAGAATAGGTGTCAAAATCACATTTCTAAATATGAGTAATTTTTTTTTAATGGTTGGTGTTCTAAAGTTCTCTCTATCAGGTGACACCAAATGTTTGAATTTTCGTTCATTCCTGAGCAAACACTGATCATTGTTATCCATGTTGTAAAAATGGATTGTGTTAAAATGAAGGAATTATAGGCACAATGAGAGCAGCCGGTAAAATTGAGCCCAAAATTGAGTACTCCCAAATATGCTCAATACATTCCTTAGTAACAATTATTTTTATTACTATGTTTCCATTTATTATTATGACTGTGTAAAACTTGTTTTCGCTTAGCTGAATAGCATTGATTTGTATTGATTGGGAAAGGGATTCGACTATGAATATGAAAACGGATCGAGAAAAATGAACAAATATTCATTTTGCAAGAGGAAATCATTAACATTAAAAAGATCCATTTTAAGCGACATTCATAACAATCATACATGGTCGCATGCACCATTAAAAGTTGAATATGCATATATTTCCTAAAAATAAATTTACACCTCGTCTTATAACATACATTTTAGAGTTATGTTAAAAACTTTGCAAAGTAGGTGTCATATCAATAGATTTTTCATGTTGGTTCTAGATTGTATTTTCTGCATGAAATTAAAGGATTATGCTTGTTCGTATCTGTCCTGAATGAGCTTTTCTTGTGTGTAAATATTTTTGATGGGAAAATGCATTCAGTCGAGATTGCATTGGCAATTAAGCATGTTTCGTTTTTTAAATGACATTATGTTATATAAATATGTGTCATGTACTTTTGAATTAGATGGTGGTTGTGGAGGTGATTTTTTTTACTTGATTGCTTAGAAAGCATGAATGCTTGCAAGCAAGCAACCATCCAGAGGACCGACGGCTTAAGGTCCTCTCCGAGGGACATGGTTATGAGGATTAATGCCTTAACAAAGGGCACTAACGCACCAAGTGGGAATCGAACCAGGGTCACCGGAAAACGAATCCCCGCTCTACCTACTGAGATATCGCGCCTCCATAATCATATTTTGATCATAAGCCTATTATGCAGAGTATATTATGTTGTCTCCTACGTGGAAGATCACAATACAAAATCATTTTGCTTCACATAAAAATTTGTATATTTTCATTATCGTGTTCACACTTCGTCACATTATGTTTTTTTTTTCCAATATGAGCATGGTGTTATCAAAATATCAGTTACACTGTATTATTCACTTTAAATTAAAATTGAAATTGAAACTTTTTTTCTATAATCTTTCATTTAAAAAATGATTTTTATTAAAGGGTAAAGAGGGGCTTAAAGTGAATTAATCAGAAATGATTATATTTTTGTTATATTTGTAGTTATTTTTACCCAATATCTTGAATCGTTATGATGATGCATGTTACAAACGATATTATAAATGTATTCCATTTAGGGGACGGTCTTCATGAAAAAAAAGGAAAATTGTACCCGCAGTATTAGCAGATACATTTGGGTTTCTTATTATTTTTGTTTTGCATAAATTGTTTAATTATTTACAAAGTTTGGCGTCAATTTCTATCAAAAATTAAGAAAAAAGATCCAGTTGAAATCCAACGTCTTCAAACAACTTTTGACCATGAGTAAATTTGCCTACCAGTAAACTCGTGTAGTTAGACAAAATTAAAGAAAATAGTGTTCATATCATGAAATGTGATATTGACAGATTTAAGAATAAATTAGAAAGCTCTGGGCACCACAGGACCATTCATATAAAATCAAAACATACGAAAAAAAACACTTCTTATACTTATCAATGCTTTGTTTATCACGCGTTTATGGGTTATTGCTTATTACTATTTTGTTTTAAAATGTATACTCAGATACGTTTTATTCATCTATTCATGGACATGTATATTGTCATATCATTTCTCTCATTACTGTGATTAGACCTCTATAGGAATAACGTCATCATTATGAATGGCTATGAATAGAGTGATCCATCTGTATCTTTTACATGTACGTTAAAATAATTGTAATTCTTCATTTCTGTACACTCTATATCATATTAAAATTAATTTGATATACAAAACCAAACCATAATGCGGAAGTAATGGTTTCAATCTTTAAAATCAATATTGTATTTACCTATATCCGATATTACCATTTCAATAGCTACAACTGCAAAGTAATTGATTCTGCCTCCATGATATCACAAAGACAAGTAATTTCATGGTCAGTTTAGGAGAGGAGAGACGGTGAGACAGCTTGCTAACAAAATGATTGATTAGTATCCATGTAAATCCAATCCTTACGAGCTTTCAATTATCATTTTGAATTGATTCTACTAATTTCTAGATTTTATTAAATTCTAAATTTATTCAAATTTAATCGAGTTTGTTCCATCTTTAAAATACGAACGCGTAAGTTTACGAAATTAAGAGATAGGTTCCGAGAGTCAATCAGAGATAGAGAGAGAGAGAGAGAGAGAGAGGGGGGGGGGGGAGAATATATATATATATATATATATTGAGAGGCGGTGACAGAGAGGTTGAAATCTCATGAATCTCATCAATTTTAAAAATATTTTGAAATTGTATTTTTCATGGATTTAGCTCCTTTTGGAAATAAAACCTTAGTAAAATGTCAATTTTTGCCAATTCAAACATGTTTGATATTGGAAATTGAAAACGAAACACATAAATATGGCTAGTAGAATACGTTTCACATCTTTTATGTTGTATATCCATTGAAAATTACACGAAAAAAAATGATATTTTGTCATCTTTTCTCAGGACAGTGACTTTCCAATATTTAATTCCAAAAGGAACTAAATCCAAAAATGTTCATAAAGATTGTAAAATTATGTTATTTTCAGCAAAATTTGCACTGATGGTGTAAACTTGTATACACAACATATATATAAAAATATGAATGCATAACTTTACGTAAATTAGGAACAATAACCAATTTTAGATAACCGCATAGTGGACTTAGCTCCTTTTAAACTGTTTTGGATTTAGCTCCTTTTTGGAACAAAATTCAAATTTGCAATCAATTCTTACTAACCTTTCCAAAAATATTTTCAAATGCGAAATGTTGCATTTAATTCCCACGTCAAAGATACATATATTTGTGTCAAAAAAATCAATTTTGGTCAAAAGTGGATTTAGCTCCTTTTGGAATCATGCTCTTCGTACATTCACATTTGTAATTCTTCATTTCTGTACACTCTATATTATCTTGATATTACTTTGATATATAAAATCAAAGCAAACCATAATGCAGAAATAATTATTTATATCTGTAAAATCAAAATTGTATTTACTTAAATCGGATATTACCAATACAATAGCTAAACTGCATAGTAAGTGATATCATAAAGACAATTAATTTCATGGTCAGTTTATGAGAGGAGAGACGGTGAGATAGCTTGCTATCTAAGAGCGAACGAATTGATTGATTAGTATCCCTGTAAATCGCATACTTTCAATTTATCATTTTTAATTGATTTTATTGATATCAATATTTCATTAAATTCTAAATATAATTAAATTGAATTGAGTTTGTTCCATCTTTAAATATGAACTCGTAAGTTTACGAAATGAAGAGAGAGGGAGTCAGATAGACAATCAGAGAGAGAGAGAGAGAGAGAGAGGGGGGGGGGGGGGAGAGAGAGAGGGTGACAGAGAGGTAGAAATCTCATGAATGGAAAGGAGAAGGTATGAAAAAGATAGAATTAGATGAAGAAAATGGGAAAGAGCAGAGAAACAGAAAGAAGAGGAAGAAGACAAAAGATAAATAATGAAGAGAGCTGGAAAGAAAGATAAAAGGAAAGAAGGGCAGAAGGTACATGTAGAAGGAAAGGAAGAGGATAGAGATGAAAATAAAAGACCAAGAAAGAAGAATAAAGTGAGGGTATTAATTTTCAAGTAGATTTGTATATTGATCTGATTTTATAATCGCACAAAATGTGCACTCTATACAAACAAATCAGTAAAAAGTGACTAGTTAATAGGGTCCGCTGGGTGCAACTGTTATTCTAGTCATATTTGATTATTTTTAGTCGTAGTTATTTCTGATTAGAATATAATTCAGAAATGTGACTCAACATATCAGTTGTACCCAACTGACTACTGGTCTAGTCAATTTGACTGAGTTGTTTAAGAGTGTATTGTTGTTTAAGTCCACCTTTTCCTTCCCTTCTATGTTTTTTAAGTCTTTGACAAAAGGGTCAGTTTTTACTCTGTGTGCATGTGATTGTCCATTTACTCCTGCTTATGGGAAGTGGAAGATCTTGGAAGGGCTTCCAAGAAAGATCCGGATTATCATCCGCTTGAAACAAATGGAAATGTTTAGGAATGTTGTTATCATAGGTAGATTTAAAGCACCATCTACCAGATGAGATGGCAATATATTGCATCTTGCCAAGTAACAGCCTTATTGATATGTCGACTTATTAACTTTGTAAGTCAACATAATGACGTAGGGTATGTTGACAAGTCGTTGTCATGGCGACTAAAGATATCTTGTTAAGTCAACTTCTAGAAAGTGTCATGCCGATAAAGTGTCTTATTAGGTCCACTCTGTAAGATGATATATGTTGCCATGATGACATGATAATTCTGAGAAGTAAACTTGGCAATAAACTAATATGTCACTGTGTCAACTTACAAAGTTAACATGTCGACATGAAAAGGGTATCTCTTCATAGATGGCACTCAGAGGTTTTTAGCTAAGTTTTTGTTTTCTAATGGTGACGGTGTTCGCTCTCGCATTGAGCAGACTTAATCGAAATCCTCGATAGCTTCGAAAGCTTGATGTTTGGCTCGAGGTTAGGAGTCTAGCGCCATCTTGTGTCACTATACTGAAACTGGAATTTGGTTCACATAAAAGACACCCATACTGGTCTCTGTGGGGTGCGCTAAGTACTTCAAACAATAGAAAATAATATATTCCTTGTTTAGAATATGAAATATTTGGATGATTAATGGTTCAAGCATGAAAAACTGATAAAATTCTATTTTCCGACTCGTATATTATTAAACTTATACTCTACGCTGATACTCCCGCATTTGAACTTTTGTATTATTGCATGGGGGAGTTGTGCTGATTTTCATTTGAATAGACTTTTACTACTTCAGAAAAAAAGCTTTGCGCGTTATTTGCCATTCTCATTATCGGGCACATACGAATGTTCTTTTTAAAACTCATGGAATTCTTAAGATACATGATCTTTACCATTATAATCTTGGATCTTTTATGTTCAACCTTAGTAAAGATGAACTACCAGACGTATTTTATTCTATGTTCACACGAAATATCAATGTACATCACTACCCTACAGGATCTGCTGGACTTTTCCATTTACCTAAAACGAGGACATTGTTAACAAACAAACTGTTGATATCTTCTGGTATCAAACTTTGGAATTCACTACCGCAAACTTTACGAAATAAGCCAACTATTCATAGCTTCAATAGAGCACTTAAAAAAAATCTAACCAATAACTATAACACTCACATCATTCATCCTACTTAGGATATCTTGTGGATCTTCTGTTCTTCCTGATTCCCCCCTCCCCCACCCTGCCTTTATTTTGCTTCTTTTCCCGTCTCCTTTCTTTCGCTCTACCTTTTTTTTTTTTTTTTTTCTCTCCTTCTTCTTTCTTTCTTTTACTCGTTTTTGTCCTTTGTTTTGTTGTTGTTGTTGTCTTTTTTTTCAATTTGTCCGTTCTTGTAATATTTCGTCTGTCTTGTTTTGGTATAACTTTTTGTCATGTCTTGATCTTGTACCGTTCTGTCACGTCCTGGTTTCGTAACGTTTTGTCTTGTGTGTCCTTTTCACTTTTTCTTCATATCTTGTAAGATAATCCAGCCTTGTTTATTTTTTACTTGGGAGAGTATGTTAAAAAAAATACATTTAACAAGGATTTACATATAATTTTTACATATAATTTTTACAGGAAAGATATGATGACTCGTTTATTGTATCTATTTTGAACTTCAACAAGAACGATATGATTAGTATATTATATATATATATTGTTTTTTGCATTAAGTCTTATTTATTGAAGGAAACCTTCAATAACAAGCTTTGCTTTCCAGAAGGTTCCTATTTCATTTCAAAATGTTATATTATATTTTGCTTTACTTTGTAACTTTGTTGAAATTTTGGAATGAATAAATTCGTTGTCAATCAATCAATCAATCAAAAACATACAGCAACTATAAGCAAGTGTAAAGTTCTAGATGCAACTAATCGCCTAGGCTAGATTGGTATTTCTGAGAACTATTGCATGTAGGTTGAGTTAAATTCAACTCAATAGGCAGTTTTAGCACCACGACGTAGAACAAATTCAAGAACATAGTAAATGTATTGAAAATGCCCTTCAAATTACAATGAACAGCTGAGAGGTCTTTGTCGAAAATTGGTTAAACGGAACAGCAGTTCATTCTAAGTTTCGGCTGAGCTGACAAAAAAATATGGAAAACATGCCGTTTGTCCAAGATGAATCTGCTGTTTTGATTCATCAATTTTCGACAAAGACTTCTTGGTTTATCTTTGTCATGAATGGCATTCGACAATATATTTTCTATGTTCTTGAAAGCTTTCTGCGTCGTGGTGCTAAAAAATGCCCTATTATGGAAATCTTTATATTTGAATTTTACTAGCGCTAATAAGGTGGTGACGTAGCCAGGGATCCAGGGGAGGGCACCTTTTATGGAGCGTATGGAACGTCGAGCGTAAGGGGCACTCACCGATCGTGGGCGGAGTGGGCGGAGCGGGGCATGGGAAACCGATAGCTTTTTTTAAAGAGTGCGAGGCTAGGCAGGGCATGGGGCACCGATCGTTTTAAATAAGTAGAAAATTGATTCATGGATTTCCAAAAGCAGATTTCACTGTATATCTCGAGATTTGGGTCTTGAGGAGAGCAGTGGAGTTAAATGATCCACAAATTTTGAGGGTGCCGGATATGGCGTAACGGTCAAAATAAAAACAAAAATACTAGCGAGCGAAGCAAGCGAGCAAAACATTTCGATTTTTTTAATTACAAAAATCTAAATTTTGTGATAGATTTTAACATAATATTAAAAAAACAATAACATATTTTTCCCTTTTCTTGGTCATGAAAAAAAAATTGTAGGTGGGGGGGGGGGGGGGGGAAGGGGGCAAACGCCCCAAGCTCCCCCATATGTACCACTAGTGTCGATCCAAGCGGTGAATCTAATGTTCAAGGGGGATTATTTATTGTTTCATCCCCCCTCTTGAATATTATCACGTCACGGATCGACACTAGTGATCTACAGTACCTCACTGTTCCCCAACTCAACAAACAACCCGGATAAGTTTTATTGGTGAGGTTTCAACGACCAACAGTAACACCACGATACATCACAATGGATCAACGGAATACGACAAGCTGCATGCATTAGGGCGGGGGCATCCCCAACAAACCACCAGCCTACGTTAAACACCTGAAAATCGCAAACAAAGTTGTGATTGTTGTAACCATGGATCCTACTAGAGAAGTACTAAGATCCATGCTGTAACTTTCTCTATTAATTGTTCTTTTTACCATGGGGGCTTCCATAACACCGCATAATTTCAAAATTGTGATTGAATAAAAAATAATAATGAATGAGTGAAAAAAAAATACAATCACGAAGCCATTTCAACAACATGAGTACGAAAATGGCTTATATCGCGTCTCGTTTTAAGGGAAATAACCTCAGCAGTTCAGGGGTGGTTTACATGTGAGGCAACGAACATTCTTGGACATATATCATTCGATCTTGAGGTAAAGGTTGTCCACGTACCCAGTAATTGGCCCGGGGGAGGGGGGGGGGGGGTCAATTTTTTTGCTGTACACACGCGTGGCCAAGGAATTTCCAAACAACCCCTAAACGAGTTTTTCTCTGAGTGCAAAATAACCCCCTAAACAAGTTTTTCGCGGGCTTTATTTATACATTTTGATCCCTAAATAAGTTGTCGCCAAAATATGACCTCGGGGAAAAAGCTTGGGGGAAAAAACATACCCTAAACACGTTTGGCTAGTCTTTAAAAAAAGCTTTGGGGGAAAAACATAACCTAAATACGTTGGACCCCGCGATTGACCATTGGCCAGTCTTTCAAAACCATCCTTTTTCTTGAAAATCGGTGTTTTTATACCCTTAACGAGTCCACGCGTGTGTACAGCAATATATTTGACTGCCCCCCCCCCCCGCGCCCCCGGGGGTAATTGGATGGTAGCTTTCCTTGTGGTGATGATCGTGTTGTTTATTGGATGTGCTGTGTGTCTTGTTGTTACATTCCTGAAGCCATGTCGGCGTCGAAGGCGCAGAAGGGAACTCATAAGGACACCAGCTCCCCGGGGGGGGGGGGCACTCAGTATATAATGCATAGTGGGTATGTGCCGCGGAGGGGACCCCCATTTTTACACTCAAATTTCCGTTCCAAGGCATAGCATTTTTGTCTTTTTGAGAAAAAGAACAAAGAAAGCCGCTCCAAGGCATAGCATTTCCTTCTTATCGAGAAAAAAGAAGAAAGAAATCCGTTCCAAAGCTTCGCATATTTTTCGTTACGCCGTTCCGGTCGCATTGATTTGCTACAAGGAGCTGCAATTTGGTGAAAAGCGGCCGTAGAGCGCTTTTCGACCATCGCCTAAGCGAGAGCGATCCCGGCGGAGGCCGCGCTAGCTGCGTCATGCACGATTGCCCGTTCCATAGGGATGCATACGCACTCACAGAGATACGGAGATCCGTTCCGAGGACCCCGTTTTCACAAACATTTGTAGTTCCGAAGCCCGTTCCGAGGACCCTCCTTTTTACAATAAGCCCGCTCCAAGGTCCCCGTTTTTTGCCTCGCCCGCGGCACACCCCTACCACTTTTTTGGTCGAGCGACCCTCGGTACGGTCCACTCAGTCCTATAGCTGAAGGAAATGAAACCGATGAATTATGACATTCGTCAATATTGTAATGAGCTGAACTATCACAGAGTAAGACGCGCTGAAAGAATTGTTGATCCGTGATCGCACATTATGTTACGTGTGCAAAATGATGTTGAAGACTGAAGAGTGACGTTAAAATGGAAAATGATAAAGACAGAAAATGCGATCTACCTGTAATATAAAGAATTCATGCTGGAGAATGTAAGTTGCAACATAAATGGGACATTAATAATGCTTACAAAATCTCGGCTATTTGCACATAGTTTACTTACCATGATACAACAGGCCTATATGTATATTATGCATCATTTTGAAATTAAGCAAGTGGAGCGCCTCTGGCAGTCTCTCCTGCATTACGCGATTCAATAAATCAGTGCTGACTCTGAAAATGAGTATAAAATAATTATTCACAAAAAACACCTAATACATAATATGCTACTACGTTCATTGACCCTAAATGACATCTAACCTTAATCAAGTGACCTACGACTTGTGTAAGATGAGCAATGATACTGGATTATCTCTATGTCAACATTTCATTATTCACTATATCCATGAAATTTCAAATTATGGTGGCAATTCAACAATGACCTACAACATCTCCAAAGTTAACTGACCTCAAATGACGTTTGACCTAGTGATACTTGATTACTCTTATGTCAAAGTTTCATGAACGAGCTTCATAAACATTTATAGCTATAATGGAAATTCAACACATACCCCCGACATGCCCAAAGTTCATTGACCCTAAATGACCTTAGTCATGTAAACCTGAAACCCAAGCAAGATGTTGAGTGATACTTCATCACCCTTATGTGCACGTTTCATGAACTAGGTCTACATGTATATACTTTGATATGATGACATTTCGAAAAAGTTACGATGATATTAGGTTAAGACGTCGATATTGACTCCCTCAACATGGTCTAGGTTCATTGACCCTAAACGACCTTTTACCTTTGTAATGTGACCTGAAACTAGGGCAGGGTGTTCAGTACTACTTGATTACCCTTATGTCCAAGTTTCATGAACATATACTTTTCAAGTTATGATGTTATTTTAAAAACTTAACCTTTGAGATTTGATGTTGACAACGCCACCGCCGTCGGAAAAGTGGCGCCTTTAGTTTCGATCTGCTATATGCAGGCGAGACAAAATAAGGAGAAAAAATGCTTGATAAAAAGGAGATACCAGGCTCTTTTCATATGTCAGTTTTCTGTGTGACCTCTAATTGAGTTTCCATAAATTAAAAGTCAAATCAAAGTAAGCAAGTCTATTTTATTCATTTAGAAGAATGGTTGAGATAGATAATGCCAAACTGCAATTATATCCAGAAATAAAGACATACAGGGATAAATTGAGGCATAAATAGAATATATATATATATATATATATATATATATATGTATGTAAGTAAGTAGTGATATACTGCAATATCTAATAATGCTCGACTGTGTAGGAGCTGAGTATAAATAATTTAATGGTTGGATTGCTTAACTAAGTTAGTCGTACTTTCTGTCTTGAAATAGATACTTTATTCTGTCCCAAAATTGTGTTCTTCATACTAATCAGTCGCTGATGAGCTTTAGTACGACTAGCTTAGTTAAGCAATCCAACCAATAAATTATTTATATATATATATATATATATAAACCAATATGCCTATGTATATATATATATATATATTTATATATATCAGGGAGATAAATAGAGAGAGAGAGAGAGAGAGAGAGTGAGAGAGAGAGAGAGAGAGAGAGAAGAAGACAGAGGGAGAGAGTGAGAGAGGGAGGGGGAGGGAGAAAAGAAACTGAACCTCAGATGACAACTTTTCAAGACAGAAACAATATTTTTCTTTTTCAATTATCAAACTGTGTATTACAACTTTTAATGGCTTAATGAACGATTCATCAAACTTTGCAATCTAGAAAAGTAAGTTTTCTTGCGCGGTCGTTCCCGCGCTAAATCTAAATCTAAATTCCTATGCGTTTAAGGCATTTTTATTCCTGAAAAGTACGATGACGTCTTCTTCATTCTCATCTCACCTCTAGCCTATGCTGTGTAAATGAGTGTTCATTGAATACATTTTGAGTGTTAACTTCTCATTTTATCGAGTTGGTTTAAGTAGAAACTGGTTTTGGCCATCACCCAGTTTTCGAACTAATAAAAATTTGCATGTTCGCTTCGCTCGCTCACATATCAATATGTATGGTTAGTCCAACTTCAGTTATTTATGCAACAATTAAAACTATTAAAACGGCCATCGAAAAAAAAAATCGTGATAGGCCTTCACTGTCACCACTAAAATATGGTTACAAGATTATAGCCCTCGATGTGGGGGTGCCCTCGCAATTTGGAATTTTGATCTCAATATATTGCTATCATCCCCACTGCTTGGGCCGGATTAACGCCACTGTAAGAAAGATAAAACAGGAAGAAAGTATAGTTTGCCTGTACGATTGAAAATATCAAGCATTATAATTGCGGTGCGCCAGCACAACCCGTGTATTCAATGAAATTACTGACGTGACGTCACAATGACTTCTGCGCAGAGTGAAAACTTTTATCCAATCGGGTCGCGTTAACCAAGGGAATGCATGGTGTATAGTCCGGTCTGTTGGCGTCAAAAATGCCCTTTTTTTTTTTTTTTTTTAATTCAAT
Organism: Lytechinus pictus; assembly: GCF_037042905.1. Classification (NCBI taxonomy): domain Eukaryota; kingdom Metazoa; phylum Echinodermata; class Echinoidea; order Temnopleuroida; family Toxopneustidae; genus Lytechinus; species Lytechinus pictus. The sequence goes on along the minus strand of NC_087258.1, from coordinate 27,020,714 downwards.
TCAATCATTTTATTTTCCACTTTCAATTTCATATTTACAATTTACAATTTTTGATACAATTGACATAGTAACATATAATCACATTTGAACTACATACAAAAAATTGATAACATTATAAAATTACAATAGACAATTATCAAATCGAAATATAAATAATTGAAAGGGAGGGAGGGCCAACTGATAAGCAGAGCTTGTATAATGTATGCCCCCCTAATGTTGTAATTACGTGTTTATAGCAACTGAATTGCTCTTTTGTAAAAACAAACAAACAAACAAACAAATAACAATATTTACATTATGTAATATATACATTATAATACAAATCATATGCATCATATTAAAAAAATATATGAATCATTCATAGTGTATACAAATTATTAAAGGTTTCCTACTTAGCACTGAAGGCTTAATTTGTAATTGATGAATTAAATATTTAGTAATAATTCAGGAGAAATGATTTAAGTCGTTTTTTGAACATTTGTATATAATTGCTTTGTTTTATATCAATTGTAAAAGAATTCCATAGCTTAGGACCCATAAAAATAAACGTTTTTTGAGCAAATGATGTTCTGTTCAGTGGTAAATGAAAAGAGTTTGCTTGGCGAGTGAAGTGACTATGAATCGAACTATTAAAAAAAAACATATCAATTAGAGGCAAAGGTAGTTGTTTAGTATTAAGCTTGAACATAAACTGTCCAAGTTGAAAAGTGTACAGTTCTTTAATTTTCTGAATTTTATTTTTCAAGAATAGACTATTTGTATGTGCCCGGAAATCTGCATTATTTATTACACGAATAGCTCTTTTTTGCAATATAAATAGTCTATTGATCAGCCAAATTGCTGCATTACCCCAAGCAATAAGTCCATAATTTAAGTAAGGGAGGATTAATGTAGAATACAAGGATAACATAATAGTGTGTGGTAAGAATTGTTTTAATTTACCAAGGATCCCAGTATTTCGAGCAATGATTTTGCAGACATTGTCAACGTGCGGTTTCCAGGAAAGCTTGTCATTTATGATTAGCCCAAGGAATCGAGTTGATCGGACCCTTTGGATGACAGTACCATCAAAAATTACATCATTTGGTAAAGCTTCAAATTTATTACTAAACAGCATATAACTAGTTTTATCAAGGTTTAGTGATAATTTGTTTGCTTTTATCCAATTTGCAACGTTTTTAAGTTCTTTATTTAACATTTGCGTCAATTGTTTTGGATCATGATGTGAGAAAAATATATTTGAATCATCAGCAAAAAGAATGAATTGAAGTAACCTAGACGACTTTTCTATGTCATTTATATAAATTATAAACAAAAGTGGACCCAGAATACTGCCCTGCGGAACTCCGCAAAGGACAGGCTTGTGTTCAGAGAAATTGTCATTAAGTGAAACGAACTGGGAGCGCCCTTTAAGATAATTCCTAAACCATATCAATGGTTTTCCCCGAATGCCGTAATGAGAAAGTTTGAAAAGAAGGATGTCGTGATCAACAGTATCAAATGCTTTAGAAAAATCTATGAACAAACCAACCGTATTAGAAGACTGGTCACTTTCTTTAGCTACATTTTGAACTAAAGAAAGTATTGCATGAGTAGTGCTACTCTTTTCTCGGAAGCCATATTGAGTATTAGAAAGAATATTGTGCTTATGGACACGGTGGACAAAAGCATGATTTTTTTTTCTCCAGACCTTTGTTTATGTATAAGAATTAAAAATGGGGTATTCTCCAAAAAAATCTGACTGGAGGAACAGAGAAAAAATTGGTAAAAATGTCAGAATTTATGAGTTTAGATTGGTCTGATATATAGACTAGCGCTAGTGCAAAACTCAATAGCAGTGCATTATTTTGCAGTAGTTTTAGTTCTAGAATTCAGACCCTTTTTAAACAGATGTTCTGTTTGTCCTTACATCTCAATGCACCAAATATCTGAATGCAGATGCTAAACAAGCCGAAGGGTGACGGTAGAGGGGGTTCAGGGGCGGATCCAGCTTTTTATAAAGGGGGGGGGTTGGGGTGGTATGCGAGGGGGCGTAGCGACCGAGTCCAAGCGAGCGGAGCGAGCGAGGGGGGAGGGTGTGGGAGGGGGGTGTCCCCCCTCCCACAGTAGGGAAAATTTTTGAAAATCTGTGTGTGAAAATGGCGTTTTGTTGCATCTAAAACACCACTCTTTTTGGTAATAATAATAATAAATGAAATAAATACATAGAAATAGAATAAAATAAAATTACAAGTTTAAAAAAAAAGATAAGTTTTAAAAAAATGGTCCCCAGATTTTTTTTTTTTTGGGGGGGTTGCAACCCCCCCAACCCCCCCTCTAGATCCGCTTCTGGGGTTGAATGTTGGTTTGTATGTACATATTTTGGTCTTGGGGTAAAGATGTGCAATACACATTTTTGCATGTGTTGGAAATTGCGTTGCCATGGTAACAGTGTATTACGGCAAAAATAAGGTAAAACACTGCAGTTAGAACTACTTCCTGTGTTTTCATCCGATTCTCATGAAATTTAGCACACATATTGGTCTTGAGGTGAAGATTTCTAAGACACATATTTGTGTGTCTTTCAGAAATCATGTTGCCATGGTAACAACATATCATATGGTGAAAATTGGAAAAATTACAATTCAAACTGCTTTATCAGTTTTCAATCAATTCACACGAAATTTGGCACGCACATTGGTATTGAAGTAAAGATGTACACGACACTTTTTGTGTGTGTTTCATAAATTGTGTTGCCATGGTAACAACATATCATATGGCAAAATGTAGGTAAAAACCTTACAATTTGAACTACTTGATCAGTTTTGAACCAATTCTCATGAAATAATTATGGCTCACACATTTGCCTTGAGGTAAATTTGTGCAAGAACCATTTTTTGTGTCCATTTCTCAGAGAGTGCATTGCCTTGGTAACCACATATAGCCAGAAATATGGGGAAAACTCATTGTGGATCAATCTACTTCTCAGTTTTCAGCCTGTGCTCATAAAAGTTGAGACAAATATTCATTTTGGGTAAAGATTCATATTCATTGTTAAAAGGGAATGCAGCCTTGGTCATAATGTTGTGTGCATTGAAAAGTAGAAAAATAAGAATGGTGAAAGTTTGAAAAAAATCGGACAAGCAAAATAAAGTTATGGCTGAGTTTAAAATTAAGATCCATAAGGCTACTAGTATGTAGATTTCAAATTGGCAACTGGGTGAGTAAATTATGACAAGGGGCGAGGCCGCAAGGACATCTTTCCCATAAGACTTGTACTTAATTATCAGGATTTTTTGTTTTCTCCTAAATCCCTAGTCCATTGGAGCTGTAATATAAACCCTGGTAGTATAATGTTTTATGTCCTCATGAAAGAAAGATATAATTTGAAGTAAAACTTTTGAAAAAAAGAAATTTTAGCCAATTAATCATTCCAGTACATGGAAGAGTGGTCCTTACCTTACATCACTATGACATCACATATGCGGCCAATTTGCAGTCTTCATGGGTATAGTGATTACCAATGATTACAACTTTTATATATTCACAACTTTCTAATGGTTTGTCCGATATTGTTCAAACTTTGACCTATAAACTTGTCTGATTTGTCCTTTTCCTACAAAAACAAGTGTTTATTTGGGTTCGATTTCCCTTTTAACGTCATATAATAGTGCAGGGCATTAATTACCTTCAATAATATTTATAAGTTCTTTTTTTTTTGGGGGGGGGGGGGCGGAGGAGGTCCTTAAAAACTGACCATTAGGAACTTAAACAAAAGGAAATTATCACGACTAGAAACTTAACCCCCCTTTTTTTTTGGGGGGGGGGGGTGGGGGGGAAGAAAAATCCTTTACACTTCAGCGTGTAAATTTAATTTAAAGCCTAAAACATTCTGCTTTGATAAAAGATCGTTTCCGGGGACAAATTAATCAATGTTTTATTTATCTTCTAATCAGTCTTTGTTCATTTCGGTCCCTACTCTGACTTTTTATATCACTCTTGCACTTTTGAGCTTTACCATACCTTCTTGTTTTGTTCCCCTCCTCTTTGTCTCCCTCTCTAAGTATATTTTTTTTGCTATTTTAATTCATTATTATCTAGCAACAATTATTCCATTTTGAATGCTTAAACCTACACCGAAATATAATACCATGACATTTATTTGTTTTCTTCATAATCTTTTAATCTTATTTGGGGTGATACCCATCAATACTTATTAGATAAATTGTTGCTTTTGCAAAAGAAAGCACTTCGTATTATTTATAGTACATGTTTCCGTTCTCATACGGACCCACTTTTTCTAGAAAGTTAACTGTTGAAAGTCAAAGACCTGTATTTACTACAGTTAGGGCATTTCATGTATAGTTATAATAATAATGCACTTCCCCATATTTTTGATGCCATGTTCCCTAAAAATCAATTTTATCATAACTACCCCACGAGACACTCTGACGAACTTCACATTCCACTTTACAGAACTTTACTGGCCAAAAATACATTCCTATTCAACGGTCCTAAATTCTGGAACTCACTAGCTAATAATGTTAAAGAGAGTGTCTCCTTAAATTCATTCAAACATCAACTCAAACTTATCCTACTTAATTCCTATAATTCTTCTCAACGGAACTAACACTTCATTATCTTGATTATAATAATAATAATATAGGGTATTTACATTGCGCACATATCAACCTTGTTAGGTGCTCAAGGCGCTCCTATATTACCCGGCTAAGCTAGGCGTTCATAGCGCACACAGCTTCTTGAGGAATAACTTCCTACCGGTACCCATTTATCTCACCTGGGTTGAGTGCAGCACATTGTGGATCAGTTTCTTGCTGAAGGAAATTACGCCATGGCTGGGATTCGAACCCACGACCCTCTGTTCATTTGTTCAGTAATTATGTTCGCATCAATATGATTTCTTTTGTTCTCTTTTTCTTTTCTTCCCTGTAATACATATATGTACGCATATAAGAATAAGTCGACGATATTTTCCTTATTTCCAGGGGGGATCCACACTTTACAAGCTTTGCTTTTTAGTGGATCCCCCTCATTTCCATTTATGCTCTATATTATACTGTTTTTTTGTTTTACGAAGTAAGAATGCCCTTCTATAAAATTGTACTTGATTTGTATTACTTTATATTACTTTGTATTATGTTTTGAATGGAAATTGAAAATAAAATAATTAAATTGAATTGAATTGAATAATACTACCAACAATGTCTTTAATGTCTAGTTTAAAGAATAGAGGAAATGACTGTCATGATATTATATTTTGGTAAAGGTACATCAAATTCATATTAACAAGGTTGCAGCATTCAAAATGGAATAATTGTTGCTTGACAAAAATGGATGTAGTTATTTTCCATGGATGTAGTTTTATCACTGAATTTTCCCATTCCTGCACTTACCACCATCTGAAAGGGATATGACTAGAATATAATTATATGTAGAGAAATAAAAGTTTCTCAACATATAATTATATGTGATTTCTTTTGTTCTCTTTTTCTTTTCTTCCCTGTAATACATATATGTACGCATATAAGAATAAGTCGACGATATTTTCCTTATTTCCAGGGGGGATCCACACTTTACAAGCTTTGCTTTTTAGTGGATCCCCCTCATTTCCATTTATGCTCTATATTATACTGTTTTTTTGTTTTACGAAGTAAGAATGCCCTTCTATAAAATTGTACTTGATTTGTATTACTTTATATTACTTTGTATTATGTTTTGAATGGAAATTGAAAATAAAATAATTAAATTGAATTGAATTGAATAATACTACCAACAATGTCTTTAATGTCTAGTTTAAAGAATAGAGGAAATGACTGTCATGATATTATATTTTGGTAAAGGTACATCAAATTCATATTAACAAGGTTGCAGCATTCAAAATGGAATAATTGTTGCTTGACAAAAATGGATGTAGTTATTTTCCATGGATGTAGTTTTATCACTGAATTTTCCCATTCCTGCACTTACCACCATCTGAAAGGGATATGACTAGAATATAATTATATGTAGAGAAATAAAAGTTTCTCAACATATAATTATATGTGATTTCTTTTGTTCTCTTTTTCTTTTCTTCCCTGTAATACATATATGTACGCATATAAGAATAAGTCGACGATATTTTCCTTATTTCCAGGGGGGATCCACACTTTACACACTCTAAAAAATGTTGGGCAACATACGGTCCACACAACAATTGGTTAAAACTTTATCCAATTCTGGGTAGTTTTACACCAATAATATGTGCTTTGGGTGAAAACTACACAGTATTGGTTGAAAACTACCCAGAGTTGGATAAATTTTTTAACCAATTGTTGTGTGGACCGTATGTTGCCCAACATTTTTTAGAGTGCAAGCTTTGCTTTTTAGTGGATCCCCCTCATTTCCATTTATGCTCTATATTATACTATTTTTTTGTTTTACGAAGTAAGAATGCCCTTCTATAAAATTGTACTTGATTTGTATTACTTTATATTACTTTGTATTATGTTTTGAATGGAAATGAAAAATAAAATGATTAAATTGAATTGAATTGAACTCCATTTTGGCTACACTCTGTCCTGAATAATACTACCAACAATGTCTTTAATGTCTAGTTTAAAGAATAGAGGAAATGACTGTCATGATATTATATTTTGGTAAAGGTACATCAAATTCATATTAACAAGGTTGCAGCATTCAAAATGGAATAATTGTTGCTTGACAAAAATGGATGTAGTTATTTTCCATGGATGTAGTTTTATCACTGAATTTTCCCATTCCTGCAATTACCACCATCTGAAAGGGATATGACTAGAATATAACTATATGTAGAGAAATAAAAGTTTCTCAACATATAATTATATTCTAGTCATATCCCTTATAAGTTTGTCTTTACTCCAATGGAAGATTATTTGATTTTTTTAATGACAGTCAGAGTTTGCATCCAACAATTTTGCTACTGAAACATAATATTAATTTTTGACAATGAGAGATGTAGGATGTATAAAGCATGGACTGTCACAGAAACATAATGAAAAAAATAAATGAAAGAAAATAGGCTAAAATTTATTGTGCACATATGTATATTTTTGATATGGTATGTTTTTGAGTCATGGACTTGCAAGTGAATTTCTAAAACAAGTGCAGAGATTTTTGTATAAAAAAATATATTTCTATAATTAGTTGCATGATTAAAGGTAAAGCTAAAGGAGAGAGGAAACGAAAGGAGATGGTATGGTGAAGCTCAAAATCAAGAGTGATGTGATAAAGTTAAAAAGAAAGAGTAGGAACGGAATATGAATAAAAGAGTGAGTAGAATATAGCTAAACAATGATTAATAATTGGGTACTGTAAACGATTTTTTATCAAAGCAGAATGCATTAAACTTCAAATGAATGGTCTGAACTCTGAAGTGCAAAGAACTCTACTATACCTATAAGGGGGGGGGGCATTTTTCTGCTCAAAAAATATACCAGCCCCCCCTATTTTTTCGGGGTGGGGGGTTAAGTTCCTAGTCATAATCCTTTAACTTTTACTTTTATGAGGTCATTACCTAAAGACCCCCCCCCCAAAAAAAAAGGGGAGTAATGTCTCGCTTTAAAAATGCAAAGACCCCTGAAGGGCGAAGGCGTAGACTGGTTTGGGCATGGGGAGGTAGAACTAAAAGTGGTATGGGGAGGGATGCACATCTTGGGGAGGTGGAACTAAGTTATGGAAAATCAGCTGTTGAAAGTAGAAGGGGTACACATTTTTGTTTTGCTTGCCAGTGTCGGAGCTCCTCTGCTTCAGCGGAAGGTTTCACATTCACCCAGTGTACCCCCAGGCTATGCCCTTGAAGGGTTTCCTTTTAAGAGTGTAACATGTTTATGTTCCTAATGGCCACCGCCTTTAACCTTCTTTATTTTGATGTCAGATTTCAAGGACCAATCCCGCCCCTCCCCCCAAAATCTAGAAATATCATACTGAAGGTGATTAATACCCCCACACTCTGGCGTGAACATTTTAATGCAGTTTAGAAGAGCGCTTCTCGACCAGTGCTTCTCGCCCCACTGGTGGGCCGCGAAGTACTTGCAGATGGGCCGCGATAAGCTCAAGAGAGAAAAAAAAATAGGGGAAAACTATATACCTGTTAAGATGTTTTGTCCGATCGATCTACTTGGGTCAAACAAAATCTAAGCACACTTTTTGGTAGCATGCATGTTGAAAAGCATATACATGCACACTTTACTATATGATTTTTTCGATCTAACTTTGATGTAAACCTCATGTGCATGCATATTGTGTATGTAGTTAATTGTCGCCCATTTACCAGACATTTCCGAATGTAGATTATTTCTCAACTGCTTGTTCGAATGTGCTTTAGAGCTTTGTGTTCAAATTTCATGAAACGTTTTTTTTTCATCAAAATCGACGTTTTCTTAAATTTTGGGTAGGTGGGCCTCGAAAAAAAATATGAGAGTCAAAGTGGTGCTTGAGTAAAAAAAGGTTGAGAAGCACTGGTTCAGAAGACATTTAGAATTTAGTATGAATCTTTACCCCAAGATGAATATTTCTTCCAACTTTTATGAGCACTGACTAAAAACAGGGGAAGTAGTTTGATCCACGATGACCCAAGTTTTCCTGCATTTCTGGCTATCATATGTGGTTACCATGGCAATGCACTCTCTGACAAATGCATACAAAAAATGGTTCTTGCACATCTTTACCTCAAGGCAAATGTGTGAGCCAAATTTCATGAGAATTGGTCCAAAACTGATCAAGTAGTTCAAATTGCAAAGTTTTTACCTGCATTTTTCCATATAATATGTTGTTACCATGGTAACACAATTTCTGAAACACACACAAAAAGTGCATTGTACATCTACTGTGACTTTCATACCAATGTGTGTGCCAAATTTCATGAGAATTGATTGAAAACTGATGAAGCAGTTTGAATTGTTAGTTTTTCCCCCAATTTTCACCATATGATATGTTGTTACCATGGCAACAAGATTTCTAAAAGACACACAAATATGTGTCTTAGACATCTTCACCTCGAGACCAATGTGTGTGCCCGTGAGAATCGGATGAAAACAGAGAAAGTAGTTCTAACTGCAAGATGTTTACCTTATTTTTGCCATAATACACTGTTACCATGGCAACGCAATTTCCAACACATGCAAAAAATGTGTATTGCACATCTTTGCCCCAAGACCAAAATATATACATACACACCAACATTCAACACCCTCCACCGCCACCCTTCGGCTTGTTTAGCATCTGCATTCAGATATTTGGTGCATTGAGATGTAAGGACAAACAGAACATCTGTTCAAAAGGGTTTGAATTCAAGAACTAAACTAATGCAAAATAATGCACTGCTATTGAGTTTTGCACTAGCGCTAGTCTATATATATATTGTACGATATCAATTTCTAATCAGAACGATCGTTTTTTCACTTTCGTCCCAAAATTATTAGTACAAACAGTTGATACCAGTTCGAGGTGTAAGGCAATAGAGAATCATATGAAGATTTTTTTTGCAATATTGCTTATTAATTACTCATTGTATGATAAAGAAACATGCTTGATTTATTAATGTTATTTAAGACTTTAAACGTTTAAACATTGACTACTTTTAACTTAATGTAGCGAACAGCGTGGTATAGGTTTTAAACAGCTTTTTGGCTGTGTTGCTTCAGTCAAACAATGCCAAGGCCAGCATGGATCGATACATCTCGAATATTTAGATAACCAATTGAAAATAGGAATATCTACATTCTGGCTAATCAACCTTTGTAATGAAGAAAACTGACAAGAGTTTGTAGTGGAAGCCCGGAGTGGAAGAACAATTCTGATGACATAGTTATCAGGTAGTCACATGGAGCCAGCACCACACAGGCTATTAATATAATTATTATACCCAGTTCTATTTATAGGAAGTTTCTACTGCACAATAGTGTGCTTTTACCATTGTTTGTAATCAAAAAGTCATACGAGGCCCCGGTACGAGGCTTTGGATCATTAAATGTATATAAGCCGAATGAAAAAAATAATCTCCCTCTTTCGATGGAATTATACATACATAACGCTGTAAAGGTAGGTGGGAATACCCAGTTCTATTAATAGACGTTATAGCTCCATGCTTCAATTCAAAATAGTGTGCTTAGTACCTCTACGAGTAATTTGTATAGCAATGCACAGTTGACTTCGTTATAATGTCATAGTTGTTGTGGTTGGAATTTAATTAGATATCTTTATTTAGCGATGGCTGAGAAGTGTGGATCAGAGAAAGCTTCAAGCTCTTCACCGAACCTGATATGTCCATTATGCCTTGATATATTTGTCGAGGCGACAATCCTGACTTCATGTGGACACACATTTTGTAGGCGATGCCTCAAGAAATACGATCTAACCCACCAGGATCTTGATCACATGGTCTGTCCTCTATGCAGGGAGATCACCAAGTTGTCTGCCAACCGTGTCGATGATCTCCGCCTCAATGTCTCCATCAACGGATGCGTAGACGATTACCACGTCAAGTGTGGTGGGATGAACGCTGTCCTCGAGATGCGACAAAAATGTTCTGGTTGCAAGCTTCAAGGAGATGCTGTCTCATTCTGCAGAACATGTAATAACTACATATGTGATAAATGTTTGCAATGTCATCAATATCTGTCAGTCTTTGAAGATCATGAGATTTTCTCCATGGATGATGTCATCGAAGGGAAGGTCAGCATTGGTCATTTATTCGAGAAGTGTTCCATCCACAAACTTGAGAACAAGGATATGTATTGTGAGGATTGTAAGGTCCAAGTCTGTCACAAGTGTGTACTTGTTGGTCATAAAGCTCATGAAATCAAGAACCAGGTTGACTTTGAACAAGAGTTGCGATGGAAGGTAATTTTATTTATTTAATAGATCATAGTGTGGAAAAGAAATCTGAATTGAATGTTGACACTGAAAATACTATTAATACCAATGATAAACAAAATGATGAGAAAAAAAAACACGCCTCGATCGGTGAGGGGTAGGGGGATGGGAGGGGGAGGAGGAGGAGGGGGGAGGGGAGGGGGAACAAGGCGGCACCCGAAGTTTGGCTCCCATGAAACCTCATCTGTATAGAAGAACAATGAAATTGAATATTGATGATGATGATGATAATGAAGAGAGCTGAAAATGACTGAGAAGAATAGGAATGATCATGTATGTAGAAAACATTAACAATACAAAGGACAAGTCCACCCCAACATAAAGTTGATTTGAATGTAGAATAAGTATTGTTTTAATACTATATAGTTCAGTCAAGTTGGTCCTTATTGTCAAATCTGTAAACTATGAAATATTGTATAATTAAAACAATAAAAAAACCGAAATAAATAGTGAGTGAGGGACATCATCGACTGTCTTATTAGCATGTCACTGAGTTGTGCATATCACTGTTTTGTGAAAAATAAGCGAAATTTTAAAATGTCACAGCTTTCTCATATTTGTTTTAATTATACGGAAGCCTTGATTAAATTGTTTTGTTCTTTTATCCAAAACATAATTGCTATTAGGGGGGATTTCTGAGTACAAAAATATCAACCGGCAAACACTTTAAAGTAATATATTCGCAATATTTTTACACAATGAGTTTACATGTAATGCCATTCTTCTCATTCTTCCTCTCTTTCCCGCTCTCTCCATTTTCGAACTTCTTTCATCTTTATTTCCCTCTCCTCTCTCACTTTCTTTATGTTTCTTTATCTTTTCTTGGATATCAGTCTCTATATCCATTGTCAATTATCTATCCAAATGATTCCTATGTTTATTGTGTATATCTGTATATATAATTTTTTTTTTCTTTTTTCTTTTTACAAAATACTATTTTGTTTTTGTTTATTTGCTTATATTCCTTGCATTGTATATTTGTATTGTATCATTTCCTACTTCTTGTTTCGAACAAAATATTGGCAATTGCCAGTGAAGTTCCAATAAATTCAATTCAATTCATATTACATCCAATTTTGATGAAATTTTCAGATGCTAGTTTGATTTATTTATTCAATCATAATTTTTCTGGGGTGGACGTGACCTTTAGTATACCTATTCAAATTCAATTCAATTCAATTCAAATTTATTTATTTCACTTCCATCAAACAAAAACAAATTGTATACCATATACCTAGTGGTATTAAAGATAGAAATGTTGATTTGAAATATAAGGGTAATAAAAACAATAAGTGATGATGATGAATATAAAAATGACGAAATTAAAAGATTGAACAAATCACAACATTTGGATACTATAATATTGATAAATATATTAAAAATTTACTAAAATGTTACAAGAAATGTAAATATTCATCACTACTCTACGATAGATCTGCTGGAATTTTCCATTTATCTTGAACAATGACATTATTTCCAAACAAACTTGTCATATCTTCTGGCATGAAACCATGGAACTCACTTTCACAAGCTTTACGAAATAAGCCTACAATTCATATAGCATAAAACAAAATCCCTTTAATAATCATAACACCCCTAAAATTTAGTATCAGTAGGATATTTTGAGGATTTCCTATTCTTTCTTATTTTCCTTTCCCCACTCTCTCCCTTCTTCCTCTCTTTATTTCACTTCATTTCCCGTCTCTGTCTCTTTATTCTATCTACCCGTGCAGCTTTTTTTGTTTGTTTTCTTTTACTCTTTTTTTGTCCTTTGTTTTATTGTTTTGGTTATATTTTGTCAGTTCTTGTATAGTTTTTGTTATGTCTTGTTCTTTTATAATTTTTACCGTGCCTTGTTCTTGTACCGTTCTATTACCTGTATTTCCTGTTCTTGTAATGCTTTCTTTCGTGTGTCCTTTTCACTTTCTTGTAATATTATTCAGCCTTGTTTATCTTTTACTTGCTATGGGAGAATATGATAAAAAACTAACAATTTACAAGGATTTATATGTAATTTTTACAAGAAAGATATGATGATCTGTGTATTAGATAGACTTTGAACTTTGTATCTTGTATCAATATGTAAAAAAAAAAAACCTTTAACGAGCTGTGCTTTTCAGAAGGTTTCCATTTCATTTCATTACGTTATATTACAATTCGCTCTACTTTGTAATTTTGTTGAAATTTTGAAATGAAATAAATTCGTTATCAATCAATCAAAAATGTATTGTATCTGATAATTAGCTTATGTAACGTACCATCATCAATATTGTTAATACTGTTGCATATAATGCATTTCTTCACATTATTTTTGTTGAATGTCAGCCACGATTTTCTTTAAAGTTATTGTAACAATGACATGAAATTGTGTAAATATGGGGTTTCTTTTACTGATTATCGCGTGTCATTATGCAGTAGTTATCTTTTTAAATAGTTTGTTATTTTCACATTTAAGGAATATTTGCAGATCTAAACCGTTGTTTGTACTATTCAAACTTTCATTCCTTAGGTGGAAGACCTTGCCCAACGATGTGCTGACAAGAAAACAGAGCTGGAAAAGAACATTCAAAACATAGAAATACAACGTCATGAGGTACACACTGCAGTGCAGACACTACTAGATGATGTCAGGCAGGCTTACACCATCAAGGCCAAGGAGCTGGAAGAAAATCTTCGAAATCTCACCGACCAAATAAATGCCTTAAAGCATAGTTTTGATGACGACCTCAATGTCTTGAAGTCAAAAGATCGTCAGAGGATCAAGAGTATTTGTAGTTCAATTACTTTGGTAGATAATGACAGACTGAGTCATCTTGAGACAGACACTCTATCTGCTCATATCTTGCTCTGTGAGGAACTAGATGCCATGCTGAAGGAGGCTACCGATCACACTTCTGCGTCAGCAATTACGAAGAAAGCAAAGGGGAAGAGGTTCAAGCCAGCAGATGATACTCGTCTTGACCTCGGGAGCATCTCAGGATCAGATCCCAAGATGGAAGTCATTCAGTGTGTTAATCTACGGTCATATATGTTCGGAATGACACGGTACTCACACGACAGTGTGGGTATCGCATATGGGTGGACTGCACAAGGTATTGATATCATTGATTCAAATGGTGGTAGGCAGCAGTATAGTAACATACCCAATGACGGGAAATATAATGGTCTTGTCTATCAACAAGACGGATCTTTATGCGTATCGATTTACGACACTAATGAAGCGTACATGTATTCCCCCCTTGGTTCCAAGAAGGCAACAATCCAGATGAGAGACAATACTAATGGTCTTAATGTAAACAGAAGTCAATCAGATGAAATCATCATTACTAACAATACAAGACAAGTCTATATCTCTGACCCGACAGGATCCACTCTTAAACACATTGTTCAAACAAAGCACAAGACGTGGCAGGCATCTATTACCAGGACGGGTTTGGTCGTCACGAGTTCATGTTGGGACGATCCAAGCGTGGTGACGGTCTATGACAGGGATGGGAATGCTGGTGAGTCTCTACAAGCTCCAGATGATGTCTACCTGTATGCTGCCGTTGATGAGCAGGACAGGGTGTATGTAGCGAGTGTTGATTGGCAGAATAGGAAGGTGGTGATCAGACTCTATGATCTTGATGGTCTGAACCTGAAGGAAAGAGTTGTGTTCAATACATTTGATATGACATTGAAAGGTTATTGGTGTTACTTGGTCTCCCTCTCCCCAGACATGCTCGCCTTTGCTTGTCACAATATGTTATATTTCATCAAGGTATCACTGTAATCCAGATAATCTCAACCATGCACCTACTACAATGTCTCAACACACTGTTACAAATAATTTAAACAACGCTGTTTACTATGTGAATCGCACAGTAGTTGTTTAAGCAGTTTAAACAAGTGTTTACAATCTTAACCACTTATGCTTAAATCATTGATAATTAAATATTTGAATTTAATATTTAGTGTTGTTTCAGATTTTGAACACTTGTTTAAAATGTTTAAAAAGTACTGTGCGATTCACATAGTGAATAGCGTTGTTAATATGCATGTGGCATTATTTAAATCAAAATTCAAATTCAAATTCAGTTTCCTTTCCAACTAAAAAAAAAGATAATACAGGTAATATTCATACATTTATAACAAGCATTTACAATCCTTGTCATTTATTCATATATATTTATAATATTCAATGACATACATGTAAATAATAAACTAATTCATAATGTGAGGCATACAAGTGAT
This sequence comes from Lytechinus pictus, assembly GCF_037042905.1. Lineage (NCBI taxonomy): Eukaryota > Metazoa > Echinodermata > Echinoidea > Temnopleuroida > Toxopneustidae > Lytechinus > Lytechinus pictus. The sequence continues at coordinate 27,005,591 of NC_087258.1, read as the reverse complement.
AAAACTATCAGAATTTTTTTTTAAATGGATACTCCAGCCTGAAAACAGTAACATCTGTGAATATATATTATGATATATACATGTACAGTATAATTGGGCAAAACGCTGAAAATTTCATCAAAATCTGATACTATTCAATTTGTTAGTTTAGCGATATATTGTGAAAATAGCTATCTGCAAGCAATGGTCAGTGATAGGTGGGCTGATGATGTGTGGTCCCAACTTTCCCTTTTCTCATTTTATTAAATGAAATCACAAGGTATGTGTGTAAAATAGGTTTCAAATAGGTTTCAACAATGATGACAGCAGTAATCAATCCTATAACTGTTTCACCAAAGTAACGCAATGCTTTAAAAATCCTTGTCAAATTTTGATCAGGCTTTCAGTGTTTCGTTTATCACTCTTTGCCTGAGGACCCCTTTAATACTGTATGGATCTACAATGTAAATAATTTCTTTGTGTATATAGAGTATGTTGGTGAGGATTATTTACTGAAATGCTGAGAAAACACGATTGGTTGGTTGTTGGTAAACAACCAGGGAACCGACGGCTTAAGGTCCTATCCGAGGGACCTGATCATCGTACCAGAGGGCTCTAGTGCTCTAGGTCTATAGGTCTATATTATTTTTATGTAACGTGCGCCATCCCCGAATCATATCTGACTACAGTATAATGCACATGTGTTTTTTTTATATTCTAATTCACTCTAAAAAATATTGGGTAAAAATGCTCCATGAGGGTAATTATGAGTCCAACCAACATTGGGCATTTCTTTTGGGTGTTTGTATTTATCCAGTGTGATGAAAGTTTTGCCCATTCTAAAGTAATTGCTGCTTATTTTTTAACCATACTGGACAACATGCTTCCCGCATTGGTAAAATATTGCCCCAAATTGGTTGGACACATAATTACCCTCGTGGTAGTAAAAATGTTACCCAATATTTTTTACAGTGTAGTTATCGTGTAATATACATATCCATCAACATGTTTTCTTAAAATGTGGATACATTTTGCTCCAATGTTTCTTTGTTTATTTTATCATGTAATGACTTCATTTAATCAGGAGATGAGTCATTATTTCGATAATAGTTTCTTCTTCTATACCAGGTTATTAGGCACAACGAAAGTTTCTATTGAATCTGATCACATGCATAGGATGAGGATCCCATGTATATTATGTACATAAAGTATACTCTATTATCTCCTACTAACATGAAAGAACGCAATGTAAACATGTAATCACTTTGTAAATATGCTCCAAAATAACACAGTGTGTAAAATTTGAAAATTTTCTTTGTTATGTTCACACTGTGTTACATTGGGTGTGGTATTCTGATAAAATGAGGAAAATACAATGAATTTTACCAAATTAGTTGATACATTATATATATGTATATATATATACATATATATTTTTTTATATTCTAATAGTTATCGTGGAATGTACATATCCATTAACATATTTAAAAAAATGTTATTTATCATGTAATGACTAATCAGTTAATGATTCATAATTGTTAGGCGCAGCGAACCTTTTAGTTTTGGAGTTTGATCATAAGCCTATATGAGGTATGATAAGCTGTATATAAAATTATGAGCCATAATTGTTAATAGGCACAGCGAACATTTAGATTAGTTTTGTAATTTAATCACAGGCCTATATGAGATATGATAAGCTATATATTGTGCAGAGTATATTATGTTGTCTCCTATGAGGAAGATCACAGTAGTATAAAATAACTTTGCTTAACATAAAATTTGTACATTTTCATCACCATGTTCACACTACGTCACATTATGTTTTTTTTTTTTCAATATGAACATGATGATATCAAAATATCAGTCACGCTGTATTATTCACTTTAAATTGAAATTGAAATTATAACTTTACTTTCCACAATCTTTCATTTTTAGAATGATTTTGTTTTGTGGGTACAGAGGGGCTTAAAGTAAATCAATCAGAAATATATATATTTTTGTTATATTTGTAGTTATATTTACCTGATATCATGAATCGTTATGAGGATGTATGTTACAAACGATATTATGAATGTATTCCAACTAGGAGACGGTCTTCATGAAAAAAAAGAAAGTGTACCCGCAGTATTAACGGATACACTTCGGTTTCTTTTTTAAAACTAAATTGTAGGATGTACAGAGTTTTGCGTCAAATTCTATCATAAAAAAGATCCAGTTGAAATCCAACGTTATTAAACAGCATTTGCCTACCAGTAAACTCGAATAGTTAGACAAAATTTAAGAAAATAGTGTTCATATAATGAAATCTGATATTGACAGATTTAAGAATGAATTAGAAAGCTATAGGCAACATAGTAACATTCATATAAAATCAAAACATATTTATACCTATCAATGCTTTGTTTATCACGCGTTCATGGTTTATGCTTACTAGTATTTTGTTTTGAATTGTATATATATAATAACCAAATACGTTTTTATTCATTCATTCATGTATATTGTCATATTATTTATCTCATTACTGTGATAAGACCTCTATAGGAAGTACATCATCATTATGAATGACTCTGATTAGAGTGATCCATTTGTATTATTTTACAAGAGTTTTGTTCCAAAAGGAGCTAAATCCACTTTTGGTATTTTTCTGTAAATCAAGGTTTTTTAATTCACCACTTTCCATTGTCCACTGCTGTTTAATTTTGATCTATATGATAGTACTATCATCTTAGATTAATTAAATCATGATTTAAAATATCTAGCATTTATTATCAATTATAAAAATATTTTTAAATTCTATTTTTCATGGATTTAGCACGTTTTGGAAGTAAAACCTTAGTAAAATGTCAATCTTTGCCAATTTAAACATGTTTGATATTGGAAATTGAAAACGAAACACATAAATATGGCTAGTAGAATACATTTCACATCTTTTCTGATGTATATCCATTGAAAACTACAAGAAGAAAAAAAGAAGATATTTTGTCATCTTTTCTCAGGACTGTGACTTTTCGATATTTAATTCCATAAGGAGCTAAATACAAAAATGTTCATAAAGATTGTAAAATTCTGTTATTTTCAGCAAAATTTGCACTGATGGTGTAAACTTGTATCCACAACATATATATAAAAATATGAATGCATAACTTTATGTAAAATAGGAAAAAATAACAAATTTTAGATAACCGCATAGTGGATTTTGCTCCTTTTGGAACAAAACTGTTTTGGATTTAGCTCCTTTTGGAACAAAACTCAAATTTGCAATCAATTTACCAACCTTTCCAAAAACATTATCAAATGCGAAATGTTGCATTTGATTCCCACGTCAAAGATACACATATTTGTGTAAAAAAAACAACTTTGGTCAAAAGTGGATTTAGCTCCTTTTGGAATCAAGCTCTTCGTATGTTATCATTCACATTTGTAATTCTTTATTTCTGTACACTCTATATTATCTTGATATTACTTGATATATAAAACCAAACCATAATGCGGAAATAATGATTTCTATCTGTAAAATCAATATTGTATTTACTTAAATCCGATATTACCACTACAACAGCTACTGCTGCATAGTAATTGATATAAAGACAAGTAATTTCATAGGATAGGAGAGACGGTGAGAGAGCTTGCTATCTAACAGCGAACACAATGATTCATTAGTATCCATGTAAATCGCATACTTACGAAGTTTCAATTTATCATTTTGAATTGATTCTATTGATATCAAGATTTCATTAAATTCTGAATGTAATCAAATTCAATTAAGTTTGTTCCATCTTTGAATACGAACTCGTAACTTTACAAAATGAAGAGAAAGAGGGAGAGTCCGAGAGACAATCAGAGAGTGAGAGAGGTATATATGAGAGAGAGAGAAGATAAAGAGAGAGGGAGAGACAGATGGAGGGGGGGGGGGCGAGGGGGAGAGAGGGGGTGACAGAGAGGGAGAAATATCATGAATGGAAAGGAGAAAGAATGAAACAAAATAGAATAAGAGAAACAGGAAGAAGAGGAAGGAGATATAAAGATAAAGAGAGCTGGAAAGAAAGATAAAAGGACAGAAAGTAGAAGGGTAGAAAGAAAGGAAGAAGATAGAGATGATAATAAAAGACCAAGAAAGAAGAATAAGATAATATTAAGAGTACAATATGAGGTAATTAATTTGAAATATATTTGGATATTGATATGATTTTATGAACGCACAAAATGTATTGTTTTCTAAATCCACATTTTCCTCCCCTTTTATGTTTTTTTTAAAGATTTCATTGACAAAAGGGCCAGTTTCTACTCTGTGCGCGATTGTCCATTTACACCTGCTTATGGGAAGTGGATTAAAAAATAATGTAGATCATTATGCTAACCTAGACTTGTGTCAAGGATTTCTAAACAAAAATATCGAGATTTAAATTCATGCATGATGCACTCAACACCTTTGTTAATATAAGGTTCGGCCCGCTGCATCAATATCATCCGCTTGAAACAAATTGAAATGTTTAGGAATGTTGTTATTATAAGTAGATTTAAAGTACCATCTACCAGATGAGATGGCAATATATTGCATCTTGCCAAGTAACAGCCTTATTATGTCGACTTATTAACTTTGTAAGTCTACATGGTGACGTAGGGTATGTTGACAAGTCGTTGTCATGGCGACATAAGATATCTTGCTAAGTCAACTTCTAGAAAGTGTCATGCCGATAGTGTCTTATTAGGCCCACTTTGTAAGATGATATATGTTGCCATGATGACATGATAATTCTTTGAAGTCGACTTGGCAATATACTAATATGTCACTGTGTCAACTTACAAAGTTAACATGTCGACATGAAAAGGGTGTCATGAAAAATGGTGACGGTATTCCGCTCTCGTATTGAGCAGACTTAATCGAAAGCCTCGAAAGCTCAATGTTTGACTTGAGGTTAGGTGTCTGGCGCCATCTTGTGTCACTATACTGAAACTGTAATTTGGTTCACATAAGAGACACCCATACTGGTCTCTGTGGGGTGCGCTAAGTACTTCAAACAATAGAAAATAATATATTCCTTGTTTGAAATATACCATCTTTGGATGGTTCAAGCATGAAAACTGATAAAAAAAAAACATACTGCAACTATAAGCAAGTGTAAAGTTCTAGATGCAACTAATCGCATTGGGTAGGTTTGTATTCCTGAGAACTATTGCGTGTAGGTTGAGTTAAATCCAACTCAATATGCAGTTTTAGCACCACGACGCAGAACAAATTCAAGAACATAGTAAATGTATTGAAAATGCCCTTCAAATGACAATGAACAGCTGGGAGGTCTTTGTCGAAAATTGGTGAACCGGAACAGCAGTTCGACCTAAGTTTCGGCTTAGGTGATTAAACAAAAAAATGGCAAACATGTCGTTTGTCCAAGAGTCCAAGACGAAACTGGTGTTTTGATTCACCAATTTTCGACAAAGACTTCTTGGTTGATCTTTGTTATAAATAGGATTTGACAATATATCTTCTATGTTCTTGAAAGTTTGCTGCGTCGTGGTGCTGAAAACTCCATATTATGGAAATCTATATATTTGAATTTTACCAGCGCTAATAAGGCGGTGACGTAGCCGCGGATCTAAGGGAGGGCATCTGCCCCCACCCCTCGGAAATTGAATTTTGTACATCAAACTTAATGCAAAAATGTGAGAAGGTTGTGTCATCCCCCTGGTGTGACGAAAATTCTCTTGAAGTTACTGTGTATCAGTGATGACAATGGTTATTGACTAATCGTCACTAAAAATGGATTGAAGTTGTTTATAAAGATGAACGGTGGCTGGCGAGTATGGTGGTACATGTATGGTGGTATGTTGGACAGAAATCCCTCTCCGTACATTAATTTATCTCATCTCAAGAGATTGAAGGGTGCCATCATATCAAATCTAACATCAAACAGTCTGAAAGTACAGACTAGTCAAATTTGATACTATAACAAATTTTACCGTGTCTAGGATGAAGACTAGACTTCAAACACTCGAGCCATGGTCACGTCTTTCGGATGGTGACGATAAAGGTCGGTCCTAGAGGTAAATAACCATATTTGATTGAAACACACACACACACACACACCATCCCACACACACCCACCCTCTCCCACATCATCTTTGTGTCAAATAAGACCAGACACCCCTTTGATTTGTGCATTGTGCATAATTTAGTGTCTGAAGTAGTGAGATTAGACGCACACATACCATGGACCTCCAAATTCATACTATGAAGATTATAGAGTTCATGCCATAGAGATGTATACTAATTACGCGGTATTAGTATATATCTCTATGGTTCATGCTCAAACTGTGGCCGTTTTTTTTTTTCACACATACACGTCGGTTATGGAATCTATCCTCTTATTATTTGTTAAAGTGTCAAATTTGGGTCTGTGCTGGCAGACTACACAGCACATTATTGAATCTCATCTCCTCGGTCTCAGGCTCTGTATGTATAATTCACAATGCTAAAACTATTGGTTTCAGTTTGAAAATAACCTGAAAAATCGGACCAAATTCATATTTCCAGATTAACAACTGAACCACCAGTTTCTGATTTCTTGGGTTTACTATTTAGGAACTGTCTGCACCAGCAGAACAACAATAGATTTTGTAATGCCAATCAAAAATTTGTTTTTTCCTACATTACTTTATTGTTTTTTTTCCCCCAAGGATATCAGATATACCGATATCAGATATATTAAATCAGGCTTAACGTAGTTTTTTTCGTCTTTCCTCAAGAGAAAATGTTCATGCCGATTCGAACATGTAACCTTACCATGGGCACAATAATTTAACCCATTGCGCGACGCATCTGAGACGAGGCATTACATGGTATGTTATTATGTTTATGAATATTAAAGCATTAATGAGGTGTAGTATTAAATTTAAAAAGACAAAAACGAAAAGATGCTTGATAACAAGGAGATACCAGGCTCTTTTGATATGTAAGTTTTCTGTGTGACTTCTAAATGAATTTACAATGAATTAAAAGTCAAATCAAAGTAAGCTATTTTATTCATTTAGAAGAATGTTTGAGATAAATAATGACACATTGCAATTATATCCAGAAATAAAGACAGGCAATGATAAATTGATGCTTAAATAAACATACCTATACCAGGGAGAGAAATACAGGGAGAAAATAGAGAGAAGAAGAAAGAGAGAGAGAGAGAGAGAGACTGAGAGAGAGGGGGAGAGAGAGCGTGAGAAGGGGGTGGGGGGAGAGAAGAAACTGAACCCCAGATGACAGAAACAATAATACTACCTTTAATGGCTATGCTAGTTTTAGTAACGATATCAGAATGACTTCGTACAGAATCCAATGAAATGACCACCAAAGTGTCTGTTTGTATAAATAAAACGTATGTGCCAAATTATTCTGGAAGAAATTGTGTAATTGCTGAGAAATCAGCAAATAAGCACATGATTCGGGTAGAGCGTCGGGCCCGACATTCGAAGCAATAATTATACACTGCCCCACGTGCGCTTATCTGTGTTTGGGTTCTTCAGTCTGAACATTTTTCAGCGTAGATCTCAAGATTTCACAAAGTTAAGTTTATGTAACTGTACCAGATCTAGATCCTCGATGATATACTGACAATTAAGCCTTGTTTTACAGACTTTCTCATGAAATCAGTGTTTACTGCAACTACTGGAATTTCTCTTTAATGATGGATTCTTCAAACTTTGCAATCTAAAAAAGGAAGTTTTCTTGGGCGGTCGTTCCCGCGATAAGCCTTTCATTCCTATACGTTTAAGGCATTTTTTCCTGAAAAGTACGATGACGTCTTCTTCATTCTCATCTCACCTCTAGGCTATGCTGTGTAAATGAGTGTTGATTGAATACATTTCGAGTGTTAACTTCTCATTTTATCGAGTTGGTTTAAGTAGAAACTGGTGTTGGCCATCACCCAATTTTCGAACTAATGAAAATTTGCATGTTCGCTTCTCTCGCTCAAATATCAATATGCATGGGTAGCCCATCTTCAGTCATTTATGCAGCAATTAAAAATATTAAAACGGCTTTGAAAAAAAAATCGTGATAGGCCTTTACTGTCACCACCAAATGTACATGTAATAGATGGTAACAAGACTATAATATAATAGTCCTTGATGTGGGGTGCCCTCCCATTTTGGAATTTTGATCTCAATATATTGCTATCATCCCCACTGCTTGGGTCGGATTAACGCCACTGTAAGAAAGATAAAACAGGAAGGAAATAATAGTTTGACTGTACGATTGAAGATGTCAAGCACGATAATTGCAGCGGTGCGCCACCACAACCCGTGAATTCAATGAAATGGAAATTACTGACGTGACGTCACAATGACATCGCAGAGTGAAAACTTTTATCCAATCGGGTCGCGGTAACCAAGGGATTGGTGTTCGTTTATTTTTGCATCTTAAAGCAAACAAAATTGAATTGACCTTCGCATACGGACGGACGTGGGCTTATATTCATGGTACCTTATTCAAATTGCCACGTCTCTATTAGGATTAAGATTTTTTTCGCTTTCTCTGAAATATGGTCAACATAATGTTTTTGTTAATCAGAACGATCGTCTTTTCGCTTCCATCTCAAAAGCGTTAGTACAAAAAGTTGATGCCAGTTCGAGCTGTAAGGCAATAGAGATTCAGATGAAAAAAACACACACACTTGCAATAGTACTTAAAAAATTACTCATTGTATGTAAAGGTTTACTTTGTCCTTGTAAAGGCGTATCTGCGCAACTCGAATAAAAGAAGGCACACAACAACCACTAACTTTTCACATGCAATTCATAGTGGCCGAGTGGTCTAAGGCGCCTGTTAGATACGTGAAAGTCCGGGGTTCGATCCCCACCACGGCACGAATGAGTAATCTCCATTGCTCTTTTATCCTACATTCAAATAAATGGAAATGGACCTTTGGCCTTGGTCATGTACCTGACTCGGGCAGGATGTTCAGTAAGAGTTGATTAACCTCATGACCAAGTTTCATGAACTGGGTCTACACTTTTTAAGTTGTGATATCATTTTAAAAACTTAACCTTCGGTTGTTATATATAAGAATTGTATGAATGTATATATATATATATATATATATATATATATATATATATATATATATATATATATATATATATATATATATATATATATATATATATATATATATATATATATATATATATATATAATTGTATATATAAGAATTGTAGAAGAGCAATTACATTCATTTATTTAGTTATTTCCTCTTAAAGGATATTCATAGGATTAGCTATTTTGTCTACAAATTAATTTAAGTCTAATAAATTAATTTTACTGAGTGTCAATATAAAATGCACTGAAGTTTTTGTTCTCCCCTTACTAAAGTATTTACTGCTTTAACCCAGAGCTTTTTGATTTCTCCTTAATTACCAGGCAAGTTTTCGAATGCATATTTGTTCTTTTATAAGAGCTCCGCCGTTAATCAGTTTTGTTACTGTTTTCGCGCGAATTTCTTGTAATTCCACTCAATCGAATTTTTCTTTTCTTCATTGCTATGTGAGGGTAATCATGGTAATGGAGTGTGAACGAACGAGAAGTGGTCATGTGGTTTTATGACGGGAACGTGATTTGTCAGATTTGTTATTGGTTGCGCGATTCTATGTGTGGTGGAAAGGAGAGAAGCGAATGTAGGCAGAAGCAATTCTCGCCGCTTTTGGAGAAAGTCCTGTTTTGCCAACCCAAGAGAAAGGGGTCTGACTGCTTATGAGAGGGAAACTGGATGTGCGTGTTAGCGTATATTTTCCCAATTATTTCTAGCCAACCTTCTTGCTGTTATTTGGAGCTCGAATGGGCAGATTGTCGGCGGTTGACGTGATCCTTTCAGGACGCGCCCGACGCGACAGGCAACGGGATCTCCGATAACCAGAAATAACTGTAAGTTTGTAACCGAATGTTGTTACAATGTTTTAAATCAACCCTGGAATATCATAACTTTGTATTATTTATTCATTTTGGACTGAAGGAATTCATCTTTATATTATTGTATTTTGAAAAGGACGTACACTGTATTTTTCTTGCTTTACATTCAAAAGGAATGATTTTAGGGAATTACGTTTAGATAATCGACAAATCGACAAATTTAGAGGGATGGTTAGTTACTTTTCGAAAATCAATCGGCCATTTTAGATTAAACTTTTAATGGCTGACAGTCTGTATTTTGTAACAAATTGTCATTTAATTTTCTTTACATTATTTGGTACACCATTTTTTTTGTTAACGAAATAGTATAAGAAGGTTAAGGTCTGAAGATGAGTTATTTTCAAAACAGCTTTGATTATGAGCATGATATTTAAGCGACTTTTGGTGACATTGGATTTAAAGTTATATTTGCTATTTTGTTTGAACTGTATAAGGAAGGAATTATTCAAACTCGTATAGTTGAATTTTATCATGTGTGCTTGTATGAATACTATACGTGACCAGGCTTTAGAAATTTTAACATTTTATAAAATTATTTGCGTATGGAATTTTAATCATTGATGCCCTTGCTTATTATTGCCCTGTAATTATTTTTACAGCCGTATATACCTAGGCTAGCCATCATCGAAGTGATGAGACATTGGCCGTGATCGAAAGGCACTGGATATATGGACTTGATCATCGGACACAAAGTCTACCTACCTTCTACGAGAATCAGCTACGTTTTAGAGTTTATTCGCGCTTTTCAAGAACATAATTATGAACTGGTCCGTTATATTTTGAGATCATTACTACAGATTTTTTTTTCTTTAATGAATTTAATACCCTGCTATGGAGTGAAGACCCTCAGAAGCACATAATCACTTAAGCTTTCTAATTGTTTCATGTTTACAGAAATCATTTGTTTTCAACCTATATTTGTTTTATATAATTTTGTATTGATTTGGCAGTTTCTTCATCATAATTATGAGATCAGAACTCAGAGTTTCACACCAAACTTTACGTCACTACGTCAGTGCATAGTTTATTTCCAACTGGAATACAACATATATCTTCTGTGAAATTATTTGCACGCCACCAATGAACTGTTTGCAGTTACTTTGAGAGAGGAATTTTCAGTTCTCATCGAGTTCATCAACCTGTTTTAATGAACGCTTATCAACCCATGGATTGCTGAAATTGACTGTTAATCACCATCAACATCGTCTTCACAGACTTTTCAACTCGTTACAGTGACTCTTATTATTCATCGTGTTTCAAAATTAATTTCATCATCGCCAGCATTGTGAACATTCATTTAGGGAACCTTTGCCAGCCAACTTGGATAATCAGAACTGACACTTCAAGAGATGTAATATCATTATTTATTTTTGACTTATTTAGTGCATACACTAAACAAGTCAAAATTGATCTATTTCCTGAAATTAAAAAAGGAAATCAAATTTTTAAACTAAATTTTTATTGGCATTGGTTGCAGTATCGTAACAATACGCATGTATGAATAAGTCGACAATATTTTCTTCATTTTCAAGGGGGATCCACACTTTAAAAGCTTTGCTTCTGGTGGACCCCCCTCATTTCCATTTATGCTCAATTTTATACTGTTTTTGCTTTATGTTTTTCGAAGTTGCTCGTCTGTAAAACTGTATTTGATTTATATTACTTTGTGTCATGTTTTGAATGGAAATGGAATAAAGAATTGAATAAATTGAGGTATTCTCTGTTTAAGCATGTATTGGTTAATGCTGAGTAATGGGAGGAATTATTGCCCATTTCAAACTTTTTTAGTTTAAAATCATGAAACATACACATATAAACACAACCAAAAATAAGTTCCCCATTTTTAAGTGCTTGAACTTGATCATGTGTGAGAAGCACGTATCAATGAATGAATACATAACGCACTTAGGTTCAAAGGTAACTGGGAATACCCGGTACTATTATAGGAAGTTCGAATTGGGTGTGTTTTTACTATTGTAGTTGAACTCGTATTGTAGTACGCAGCAGCAATAGCTTGGAGCCAGTTGTATCACTGCGTTCTAACCCGAACTTGACGTTTCAATGCATCAATACTGATATACATATGCTTTATATTCGTTGGAATTTAGATCTCGTGTTTTAAATTGATTTAGCGATGGCTGAGAAGCGTGAATCAGAGAAAGCATCAAGCTCTTCACCGAACCTGATATGTCCATTATGTCTTGATATATTTGTTGAGGCAACAATCCTGACTTCATGTGGACACACATTTTGTAGGCGATGCCTCAAGAAATACGATCTAACCCACCAGGACCTTGATCACATGGTCTGTCCTCTCTGCAGGGAGATCACCAAGTTGTCTGCCAATCGTGTCGATGATCTCCGCCTCAATGTCTCCATCAACGGATGCGTAGACGATTACCACGCCAAGCGTGGAGGGATGAATGCTGTCCTTGAGATGTGCCAGAAATGTACCGCTTGCAATTCTCAGAAAGACGCCGTGTCATTCTGCAGAACATGTACTTTATACATGTGTGATAAGTGCCTGCATTCTCATCAACAGCTTGTAGTAGTCTTTGGAGATCATGAGATTGTATCCATGGATGATGTCATCGAAGGAAAGGTCAGCATTGGTCATTTATTCGAGAAGTGCTCCATCCACAAACCAGAGAACAAGGATATGTTTTGTGACGATTGTAAGGTCCAAGTCTGTCACAAGTGCGTACTTGTTGGTCATAAAGCTCATGAAATCAAGAACCAGGTTGACTTTGAACAAGAGTTGCGACGGAAGGTAATTTTATTTATTTACTAGATCATGGTGTGAAAAAAAACACTAAATTGAATATTAACACTGATAATAATATTGATGCCGATGATAAAAATATGATGAGAATAAACTTTTCGATCGGTGAGGGGAAGGGGAGGGAGGAGGAGGAGGAGGGGGAGGAAGGATGGGGGGGGGGGGGAACAAGGCGGCACCTGAAGTTTGGCTCCTATGAATCCTCACCTGTAGAAGAACACTGAATTGTATATTGACACTGATAATAATATTGATGCCGATGATGAAAATTAAAATGATGAGAAAAAACGCATCGATCGGTGAGGGGTAGGGGGAGGGGAGGAGGAGGAGAGGGGAAGGAAAGATGGGGGACAAGGCGGCACCTGAAGTTTGGCTCCCATGGATCCTCACCTGTATAGAAGAACACTGAAATTGACTATTGATGATGATGATGATGATGATGATGATGATGAAAAGAGCTGAAAATGGATTTGAGAAGAATAGGAATGATCATGCATGTAGAAAACATTAACAATAATTAAGGACAAGTTCACCCCAACATAAAGTTGATTTGAATAAAAAGAGAACATTCCAACAAGCATAACACTGAAAATTCCATCAAAATCGGATGTAAAATAGGAAAGTTATGACATTCTAAAGTTTCGGTTAATTTCACAAAACATTTATTATCCACGTCCTGGTCGGTATTCAAATGATGAGACTGATGACGTCATCCATTCACTTGTTATTTTGTATTTAATTTCATTAAGGCCTATATGAAATATTCTAATTTTATCCTCATTGTCAAATGAAACAAAGATTAATTCCTCCCTGAACATGTGGAATTAGCATTACATACTATAATATGTATATGGTTTAGTCAAGTCAGTCCTATGGTCAATTTTGTAAAATATGAAATGTTGTATAGTTCAAACGATAAAAAACCAAAAAAAAAATAGTGAGTGAGGGACATCATCAACTGTCTCATTTGCATGTTACTGAGTTGTGCATATCACTGTTTTTAAGAAAAATACGCGAAACTGTCATAACTTTCTCACTTTAGATCCGATTTTGATGAAATTTTCAGCTTGGTGCTAGTTTGATTTTTTCTATTTATTCAAATCAATATTTTTCTGGGGTGGACTTGATCTTTAATATATCTAATGGTATTAAGGATGGAAATTTTAATTTGAAATGTAAGTATAATAAACACAATAATTGATGATAATAAAGATGATAATAATGGCGAAATTAAAAGATAAAGAAACACATTACAACATTTGGATACTATAATATTGATAAATATATTAAAATGTTTACTCTGTGTTTACAAGTGATGTCAATATTCATCAGTGCCCTACTAGATCTGCTGGACTTTTCCATTTACCTAGAATAAGGACATTATTTACAATAGTCCAGGATAGAAGGGGTCGAACCTTGTTTTTTTATATATACAATGTTTTTTTATGGTTTCTTGTCAATTTGAGGGTGCTGATTCCGAATCTGAATGATGCCACTCGTGTAACCTTGAGCATTTTCTGCAAATTGGCAAAATCCAATATGGCCGCCAAAATATTCAAATTACCCATGAAAATCATAAAATTGTCCACACATTGGCTTTAAAGTACATGCAATTGTGCTGCCGGAGTGAAATGATATCTGAAAAAATGATTTTTGTCAAAATATTTATTTTCTTGATATCAAAATGGCCGCCATCATAGACCCCTGTACAATATGAATGGGGAAAATTAATTTTTACAAAATTGAGCACTGAAATGCAAGTAATTATGATCTATGAGTGAAGCAATGTCTGTAAACATGATTGCTAACGATATATATCATTTGTTATGTCAGTTATGTGATAAATCCTGTATTTTGATATTCAAAATGGCCTTCAAAAGCCCTAACACTATTATGTACAATGTGAATGGTGACACAATAAAATCACAAGAGTGAGCACTAAAATGCATTTTGTTGAGATAAACGAGTGGAATACTGACTAAAAACATTTTTGTTGACGAAATTTATTATTTAACATGCCATGTATGTGATAAACCCTGTATTTTGATATTTAATATGACCGCCAAAGGCCCTAAAATTATGATCTACGATGTGAGAGAGGACAAAAACAATCACTAAAACGTATTTTTTGTGGTAAATTAGTGGAATACTGTCTTCAAATATAATTTGCAACAAAATATATTATTCGGGTTTCATATTTGTGTTAAATATTGTATTTTGACTTTCAAAATGGCCGCCAAAAGACATTGACTGTATTATGTACAATCGATCTGGGAAACCAATTCTCACATGAGTCAGCACCATAACATGCATATAATTGTGATTTAAGAGTAAAATATTGTCTGAAAACATAATTCCTAACAAGATATATCATTCATTCTGCCAGGTAGGTGATAAATAATGTATTTTGAAAGTCAAAATGGCCGCTACAGGCCCTAACAGTAGGCCTATTATGTACTTTGTTAATAGGAACATATAATTTTAACAGAATTTGGCTTTGCTTGACTAAATGGTGTTGCATGTATGAGTGAAATATCGTCTGAAAATATGATTTTGTAACCAAATAGATCATTTCTTGTGTTATTTAGGTGATAAATGCTATATTTAAATTTCAAAATGGCTGCAATATGTTTCTTTGTGGAAATTATCTTTCCCCATTCAAATTTTACATATTAAGATAAGGGACTATGGCGGCCATTTTTCATTTTTAAAAGGCTGCATTCATCACCTTTATGACACAAGCTATGATATATTTCGTTAGAAATCGTTGGGTTTAGACAATACTTAACACTTACATCAAAATTAAGCCATTTTCATAGTAAAAATTTTGTCAAAATTATCTGTCCCCAGTTACAATGTACATACTACTTTGGGCTATGGCAGCAATTTTGAATTTCAAAGTAAGGCCTTTATTACCTTCTCAACCATTATGTGATGTATTTAGTAAAAAATCATGTTCAAGACCAAATTTTACCTATACATCACATAGTTACGTGCGTTTTTGGTTCTCATTCTGAGGATGATTAGTTTCCCTATACGCATGTTACAGAATTTGTAGGGGCTTGTGCGGCCGTTTTGAAAGTCAAAATACAGTATTTATCACCTATGGGAGAGGACATTTTATATTTCATTAAAAAAAATCACGTTTTCAAACAATATTTTCCTTATACAACAGAATTATATG
Source organism: Lytechinus pictus (assembly GCF_037042905.1). Lineage (NCBI taxonomy): Eukaryota > Metazoa > Echinodermata > Echinoidea > Temnopleuroida > Toxopneustidae > Lytechinus > Lytechinus pictus. The sequence continues at coordinate 26,989,694 of NC_087258.1, read as the reverse complement.
GATTTCATAGTCAGGCAAATCCTAATTCTTTCAAAAGTATTTGTCCCCATTTACATTGTAGATAATACTGTAAGGGCCCATAGGGGCCATTTTGAATTTTACAATACAGCATTTATCTCATGCATGAAAAATGAAATGATATGTTTCGCCAGAAATCATGTGTTTAGACAATATTTCACTCGTATAGATTACAATTACATTCATTTTATTGTTTTTACTCTTGTGAAAATTAGTTTCTTCATTCGCTTTATTCATAATACAGATAGGGCCTATGGCAGCCATTTTGAATGTCAACATGCAGCATAATTACCGAAATTGCAAGGGAAATGATATGTTTCGTTAGAAATCCTTGTTGTCAGACAGTGTTACACCAATATTTCGCAGTTATTGGCATTGATTCAAACAAATTCAAAGGTTGTGAAAATTATTTGTCCCCTTTTATATATTGTACACAGTATAAGGGGTTTATGACAGCCATTTTGAATATCATAATACAGCATTTATAACATTAGATAGTATACAAATGACATAGTTTTGTTAATAGGCATGTTTTCAGACAGTAGTCCACTCGCAGGTCACAATCACATGCAATAATAGTGCTCTTGTTTGAAAAAATATTTTCCCCATTCATATTCTACATAATAAAGTATACAGGGGTTATGGCAGCCATTTTGAATATCAATAAAATAAATATTTTGTCAAATATCGCTTTTCCAATTGCTTTTTCACTTCTGCACAACAACTACATGCATTTTATAGCTAATGTGTTGGCAATTTAATGATTTTCATGGGTAATTTGCATATTTTGGCGGCCATATTGGATTTTGCCAATTTGCGGAAAATGCTCAAGGTTACAAGAGTGGCATCATTCAGATTCGGAATCAGCACCCTCGAATTGACAAGAAACCATCAAAAAAACATTGTATATCTAAAAAAACAAGGTTCGACCCCTTGTCTATGGGGCCTATCCTGGACTACAAACACAACTTGTCATATCTTCTGGCATGAAACCATGGAACTCACTTTCACAAGCTATACGAAATAAGCCTACAATTCATAGAATTAAAGCAATCTAATTAACACCCCTATTATTCAGTCTTCTTTTGAGGATTTTCTATTCTTTCTTATCCTTCCCCCACGCTCTCCCTTCTCACTCCCTTGTCTCTTGTCATTATATCTACCTGTACAGCTTTTTTTTCTTTTGTTTGTTTTCCTTCACTCGTTTTTAGTCTTTTGTTTTCTTCTTTTCTTTTTGTTCTTGTACCGTACTATTATTTCCTGCTCTTGCAATGTTTTATTTCGTGTGTCCTCTTCAGTTTATGTCATATCTTGTAATATTATTCAGCCTTGCTTATCTTTTACTTGGGAGAATACGATAAAAAAACTAATAATTTAGGATTTATATATTCTACAAGAAAGATAAGATGACTGGTGTAATATATACTATTTAGATTTTAAAAATCTTGTATCAATATGTCTTATTTATTTAAGGAAACCTTTACTTTGTAATTTTGATGCAATTTTGAAATGAAATAAATTCGCAATCAATCAATCAATCAATCAATCAATCAATCAATCAATTGCCTTGGCCGAGTGGTCTAAGGCGCCTGGCTATACATGAATAGCCCGGGGTTCGATCCCGGCCGCGGCACCTATGCCCCTAAGCAAGGCAATTAATACACAGTGCTCTTTTATCCTGCTTTTAAATAAATGGAAATGCTATATGCATTATTGGTAGCTTGGTGTGCACTTGTTTGTTAAAAAAAACAATAAAACGATCAAACGATTGATTGATCGATCAGTCAATCAATCAATCTATCGATCAATTAATCAATCAATAAAAAATGAATTGTGTCTGATAATTAGCCTATTTAACGAACCATCATTAATATTGTTAATATTGGTGCATAATGCATTTCTTCCTATTTTTGTTGAATGTCAGCCACGATTTTCTTCATAATTATTGTAAAATGACATGAAATTATGGGGTTTCTTTTACTGATTATTGCAAGTAATTATACAGTAGTTATCTTTTTAAATAATTTGTTATTTTCACATTAAAGGAATATTTGCACATCTAAATCGTTGTTTTTACTTTTCAAACTTTCATTCCTTAGGTGGAAGACCTTGCCCAACGCTGTGCTGACAAGAAAACAGAGCTGGAAAAGAACATTCAAAACATAGAAATACAACGTCATGAGGTACACACTGCAGTGCAGACACTACTAGATGATGTCAAGCAAGCCTACATCATCAAGGCCAAGGAGCTGGAAGAATATCTTCGAAATCTCACGGAGCAAATCAATGCTATAAAGCGAAGTTTTGATGACGACCTCAATGTCTTGAAGTCAAAAGATCGTCAGAGGATCAAGAGTATTTGTACTTCAATTACTTTGGTAGATAATGACAGACTGGGTTATCTTGAGACAGACACTCTATCTGCTCATATCTTGCTCTGTGAGGAGCTAGATGCCATGTTGAAGGAGGCTACCGATCACACTTCTGCGTCAGCAATTACAAAGAAAGCAAAGGGGAAGAGGTTCAAACCAGCAGATGATACTCGTCTTGACCTCGGGAGCATCTCAGGATCTGATCCCAAGATAGAAGTCATTCAGTGTGTTTATCTACGGACATATATGTTTGGAATGACACGGTACTCACACGACAGTGTGGGTATCGTATATGGGAGGTTTGCACAAGGTATTGATATTATTGATTCAAATGGTGGTAAGCAGCAATATAGAAACATACCCAATGACAGGAAATATTATGATCTTGTCTGTCAACAAGATGGATCTTTATGCGTATCGCTTTACCGTGCTAAAGAAGCCTATATATACTCCCCCCTTGGCTCCAAGAAAGCAACAATCCAGGTGAGAGACAATACTAATGATCTCAAAGTTAACAGAAGTTCATCAGATGAAATCATCATTACTAACAATACAAGACAAGTCTATATCTATGACCCTACAGGATCCACTCTTAAACACACTGTTCAAACAAGGCACAAGACGAGGCAGGCATCTATCACCAGGACGGGTTTGATCGTCACGAGTTCATGTAATGCCAATCCAATTAGCGTAGTGACGGTCTATGACAGGGATGGGAATGCTGGTGAGTCTCTACAAGCTCCAGATGGTGTCTACCTGTATGCTGTCGTTGATGAGCAGGACAGGGTGTATGTAGCGAGTGTTCATTGGCCGAATAAGGTGGTGATCAGACTCTATGATACTGATGGTCTGAACCTGAAGGAAAGAGTTGAGTTCAATGCACTCAATATGACATTGGAAAGTTATAGCTGTTACTTGGTCTCCCTCTCCCCAGACATGCTCGCCTTTGCTTGTTGGAAGAAGTTATATTTCATCAAGTTATCACTGTAATCCAGATTATCTAAATCATGCACCTACTACAATGTCTCAACACACTGTTACAAATAATTTAAACAACGCTGTTTACTATGTGAATCGCACAGTAGTTGTTTAAACAGTTTAAACAAGTGTTTAAAACGAGTCTTAAACAACTATGCTTAAATTGTTAATAATTAAATATTTGAATTTAATCTTTGTTGTTTAAGATTTTGAACACTTGTTTAAAATGTCTAAACAACTACTGTGCGATTCACATAGCGAATAGCGTTGTTAATATGCATGTGGCATTATTTTAATCAAAATTCAAATTCAAATTCAGTTTTATTTCCAACTAAACAAAAGATAATACAGGTAATATTCATACATTTATAACAAGCATTTACAATACAAATCCTTGTCATTTATTCATATACATTTTATAATGTTCAATGACATACATGTAAATAATAAACTAATTCATAATGTGAGGCATACAAGTGATAGAACTATCAGAAAAAAATATTTTAAAATGGATACTCCAGCCTGAAAACAGTAACATCTGAATATATATTGTGATATATACATGTACAGTATAAATGGGCAAAACGCTGAAAATTTTATCAAAATCTGATAAAACAACTATTCAATTTGTTAGTTTAGCGATATTTTGTGAAAATAGCTATCTGCAAGCAATGGCCAGTGATAGGTAGGCTGATGATGTGTGGTCCCAACTTTCCCTTTTCTTATTTTATTAAATGAAATCACAAGGTATGTGTGTAAAATAATTTTCAACATTGATGATAGCAGTAACCATTCCTACAATAATTTCACCAAAGTAACGCAATGCTTGAAAAATCCTTGTCAAATTTTCATCTGGTTTTCAGTAACCTGAGGACCCCTTCATTACTGTATGGATCTATACAATGTAAATACTTTATTTTTGTATATAGGGTATGTTGGTGAGGATTATTTACTTGAATGCTCAGAAAACACGATTGGTTGGTTGTTAGTAAACAACCAGGGAACCGATGGCTTAAGGAGGCTCTTCGAGGGACCTGATAATAATTTCGTATACCAAAGGGCTCTAGCGCTCTAGGTCTATACTTTTTAATTCATTATGTGCGCCATCCCCATAGCCATATCTGACTACAGTATAATGCACATGTGTTTTTTTTTTCATACTCTAATAGGTATGTTGCAATGTACATAATTATCCATCAACATATTTTCTTAAAGTGTGGATACATTTTGTTTTCATGTGTCTTTGTTTATTTTATCATGTAATGACTAATCATGAGATGAGTCATAATTTCGATAATAGTTTCTTCGTTGTTAGGCACAACGAAAGTTTCTATTGAATTTGATCACATGCATAATATCAGGATCCCATGTATATTGGTTGAATGTTGGTTTGTATGTACATATTTTGGTCTTGGGGTAAAGATGTGCAATACACATTTTTGCATGTGTTGGAAATTGCGTTGCCATGGTAACAGTGTATTACGGCAAAAATAAGGTAAAACACTGCAGTTAGAACTACTTCCTGTGTTTTCATCCGATTCTCATGAAATTTAGCACACATATTGGTCTTGAGGTGAAGATTTCTAAGACACATATTTGTGTGTCTTTCAGAAATCATGTTGCCATGGTAACAACATATCATATGGTGAAAATTGGAAAAATTACAATTCAAACTGCTTTATCAGTTTTCAATCAATTCACACGAAATTTGGCACGCACATTGGTATTGAAGTAAAGATGTACACGACACTTTTTGTGTGTGTTTCATAAATTGTGTTGCCATGGTAACAACATATTATATGGCAAAATGTAGGTAAAAACCTTACAATTTGAACTACTTGATCAGTTTTGAATCAATTCTCATGAAATAATTATGGCTCACACATTTGCCTTGAGGTAAATTTGTGCAAGAACCATTTTTTGTGTCCATTTCTCAGAGAGTGCATTGCCTTGGTAACCACATATAGCCAGAAATATGGGGAAAACTCATTGTGGATCAATCTACTTCTCAGTTTTCAGCCTGTGCTCATAAAAGTTGAGACAAATATTCATTTTGGGTAAAGATTCATATTCATTGTTAAAAGGGAATGCAGCCTTGGTCATAATGTTGTGTGCATTGAAAAGTAGAAAAATAAGAATGGTGAAAGTTTGAAAAAAATCGGACAAGCAAAATAAAGTTATGGCTGAGTTTAAAATTAAGATCCATAAGGCTACTAGTATGTAGATTTCAAATTGGCAACTGGGTGAGTAAATTATGACAAGGGGCGAGGCCGCAAGGACATCTTTCCCATGAGACTTGTACTTAATTATCAGGATTTTTTGTTTTCTCCTAAATCCCTATTCCATTGGAGCTGTAATATAAACCCTGGTAGTATAATGTTTTATGTCCTCATGAAAGAAAGATATAATTTGAAGTAAAACTTTTGAAAAAAAGAAATTTTAGCCAATTAATTATTCCAGTACATGGAAGAGTGGTCCTTACCTTACATCACTATGACATCACATATGCGGCCAATTTGAAGTCTTCATGGGTATAGTGATTACCAATGATTACAACTTTTATATATTCACAACTTTCTAATGGTTTGTCCGATATTGTTCAAACTTTGACCTATAAACTTGTCTGATTTGTCCTTTTCCTACATAAACAAGTGTTTTTTTGGGTTGGATTTCCCTTTTAACGTCATATAATAGTGCAGGGCATTAATTACCTTCAATAATATTTATAAGTTCTTTTTTTTTTTGGGGGGGGGGGCGGAGGAGGTCCTTAAAAACTGACCATTAGGAACTTAAACAAAAGGAAATTATCACGACTAGAAACTTAACCCCCCTTTTTTTTTGGGGGGGGGGGTGGGGGGAAGAAAAATCCTTTACACTTCAGCGTGTAAATTTAATTTAAAGCCTAAAACATTCTGCTTTGATAAAAGATCGTTTCCGGGGACAAATTAATCAATGTTTTATTTATCTTCTAATCAGTCTTTGTTCATTTCGGTCCCTACTCTGACTTTTTATATCACTCTTGCACTTTTGAGCTTTACCATACCTTCTTGTTTTGTTCCCCTCCTCTTTGTCTCCCTCTCTAAGTATATTTTTTTTGCTATTTTAATTCATTATTATCTAGCAACAATTATTCCATTTTGAATGCTTAAACCTACACCGAAATATAATACCATGACATTTATTTGTTTTCTTCATAATCTTTTAATCTTATTTGGGGTGATACCCATCAATACTTATTAGATAAATTGTTGCTTTTGCAAAAGAAAGCACTTGGTATTATTTATAGTACATGTTTCCGTTCTCATACGGACCCACTTTTTCTAGAAAGTTAACTGTTGAAAGTCAAAGACCTGTATTTACTACAGTTAGGGCATTTCATGTATAGTTATAATAATAATGCACTTCCCCATATTTTTGATGCCATGTTCCCTAAAAATCAATTTTATCATAACTACCCCACGAGACACTCTGACGAACTTCACATTCCACTTTACAGAACTTTACTGGCCAAAAATACATTCCTATTCAACGGTCCGAAATTCTGTAACTCACTAGCTAATAATGTTAAAGACAGTGTCTCCTTAAATTCATTCAAACATAAACTCAAACTTATCCTACTTAATTCCTATAATTCTTCTCAACGGAACTAACACTTCATTATCTTGATTATAATAATAATATAGGGTATTTATATTGCGCACATATCCACCTTGTTAGGTGCTCAAGGCGCTCCTATATTACCCGGCTAAGCTAGGCGTTCATAGCGCACACAGCTTCTTGAGGAATAACTTCCAATCGGTACCCATTTACCTCACCTGGGTTGAGTGCAGCACATTGTGGATCAGTTTCTTGCTGAAGGAAATTACGCCATGGCTGGGATTCGAACCCACGACCCTCTGTTCATTTGTTCAGTAATTATGTTCGCATCAATATGATTTCTTTTGTTCTCTTTTTCTTTTCTTCCCTGTAATACATATATGTACGCATATAAGAATAAGTCGACGATATTTTCCTTATTTCCAGGGGGGATCCACACTTTACAAGCTTTGCTTTTTAGTGGATCCCCCTCATTTCCATTTATGCTCTATATTATACTATTTTTTTGTTTTACGAAGTAAGAATGCCCTTCTATAAAATTGTACTTGATTTGTATTACTTTATATTACTTTGTATTATGTTTTGAATGGAAATGAAAAATAAAAGAATTAAATTGAATTAAATTGAACTCCATTTTGGCTACACTCTGTCCTGAATAATACTACTAACAATGTCTTTAATGTCTAGTTTAAAGAATAGAGGAAATGACTGTCATGATATTATATTTTGGTAAAGGTACATCAAATTCATATTAACAAGGTTGCAGCATTCAGAATGGAATAATTGTTGCTTGACAAAAATTGATGTAGTTATTTTCCATGGATGTAGTTTTATCACTGAATTTTCCCATTCCTGCAATTACCACCATCTGAAAGGGATATGACTAGAATATAATTATATGTAGAGAAATAAAAGTTTCTCAACATATAATTATATTCTAGTCATATCCCTTATAAGTTTGTCTTTACTCCAATCATGCCAATGGAAGATTATTTGAATTTTTTAATGACAGTCAGAGTTTGCATCCAACAATTTTGCTACTGAAACATAATATTAATTTTTGACAATGAGAGATGTAGGATGTATAAAGCATGGACTGTCACAGAAACATAATGAAAAAAATAAATGAAAGAAAATAGGCTAACATTTATTGTGCACATATGTATATTTTTGATATGGTATGTTTTTGAGTCATGGACTTGCAAGTGAATTTCTAAAACAAGTGCAGAGATTTTTGTATAAAAAAAATATATTTCTATAATTAGTTGCATGATTAAAGGTAAAGCTAAATGAGAGAGGAAACGGAAGGAGATGGTATGGTGAAGCTCAAAATCGAGAGTGATGTGATAAAGTTTAAAAGAAAGAGTAGGAACGGAATATGAATAAAAGAGTGAGTAGATTATAGCTAAACAATGATTAATAATTGGGTACTGTAAACAGTTTTGTATCAAAGCAGAATGCATTAAACTTCAAATGAATGGTCTGAACTCTGAAGTGCAAAGAACTCTACTATATACCTATAAAGGGGAGGGGGGGCATTTTTCTGCTCAAAAAATATATCAGCCCCCCTATTTTTTCGGGGTGGGGGGTTAAGTTCCTAGTCATAGTCCTTTAACTTTTACTTTTATGAGGTCATTATCTAAAGACCCCCCCCCCCAAAAAAAAGGGGAGTAATGTCTCGCTTTAAAAATGCCAAGAACCTGAAGGGCAAAGGCGTAGACTGGTTTGGGCATGGGGAGGTAGAACTAAAAGTGGTATGGGGAGGGATGAACATCTTGGGGAGGTGGAACTAAGTTATGGAAAATCAGCTGTTGAAAGTAGAAGGGGTACACATTTTGTTTTGCTTGCCAATGTCGGAGCTCCTCTGCTTCAGCGGAAGGTTTCACATTCACCCAGTGTACCCCCAGGCTATGCCCTTGAAGGGTTTCCTTTTCAGAGTGTACCATGTTTATGTTCCTAATGGCCACCGCCTTTAACCTTCTTTATTTTGATGTCAGATTTCAAGGACCAATCCCGCCCCTCCCCCCAAAATCTAGAAATATCATACTGAAGGTGATTAATACCCCCACACTCTGGCGTGACCATTTTAATGCAGTTTAGAAGAGCGCTTCTCGACCAGTGCTTCTCGGCCCACTGGTGGGCCGCGAAGTACTCGCAGATGGGCCGCGATAAGCTCAAGAGAGAGAAAAAAAAGGGGAAAACTATATACCTGTTAAGATGTTTTGTCCGATCGATATACTTGGGTCAAACAAAATCTAAGCACACTTTTTGGTAGCATGCATGTTGCAAAGCATATACATGCACACTTTACTATATGATTTGTTCGATCTAACTTTGATGTAAACCTCATGTGCATGCATATTGTGTATGTAGTTAAATGTCGCCCATTTACCAGACATTTCCGAATATAGATTATTTCTCAAACTGCTTGTTCGAATGTGCTTTAGAGCTTTGTGTTCAAATTTCATGAAACGTTTTTTTTCATCAAAATCGACGTTTTCTTAAATTTTGGGTAGGTGGGCCTCGAAAAAAAATATGAGAGTCAAAGTGGTGCTTGAGTAAAAAAAGGTTGAGAAGCACTGGTTCAGAAGACATTTAGAATTTAGTATGAATCTTTACCCCAAGATGAATATTTCTTCCATCTTTTATGAGCACTGACTAAAAACAGGGGAAGTAGTTTGATCCACGATGACCCAAGTTTTCCTGCATTTCTGGCTATCATATGTGGTTACCATGGCAATGCACTCTCTGACAAATGCATACAAAAAATGGTTCTTGCACATCTTTACCTCAAGGCAAATGTGTGAGCCAAATTTCATGAGAATTGGTCCAAAACTGATCAAGTAGTTCAAATTGCAAAGTTTTTACCTGCATTTTTCCATATAATATGTTGTTACCATGGTAACACAATTTCTGAAACACACACAAAAAGTGCCTTGTACATCTACTGTGACTTTCATACCAATGTGTGTGCCAAATTTCATGAGAATTGATTGAAAACTGATGAAGCAGTTTGAATTGTTAGTTTTTCCCCCAATTTTCACCATATGATATGTTGTTACCATGGCAACAAGATTTCTAAAAGACACACAAATATGTGTCTTAGACATCTTCACCTCGAGACCAATGTGTGTGCCCGTGAGAATCGGATGAAAACAGAGAAAGTAGTTTTAACTGCAAGATTTCTACCTTATTTTTGCCATAATACACTGTTACCATGGCAACGCAATTTCCAACACATGCAAAAAATGTGTATTGCACATCTTTGCCCCAAGACCAAAATATATACATACACACCAACATTCAACACCCTCTACCGCCACCCTTCGGCTTCTTTAGTATCTGCATTCAGATATTTGGTGCATTGAGATGTAAGGACAAACAGAACATCTGTTCAAAAGGGGTCTGAATTCAAGAACTAAACTAATGCAAAATAATGCACTGCTATTGAGTTTTGCACTAGCGCTAGTCTATATATATATTGTATGATATCAATTTCTAATCAGAACGATCGATTTTTCACTTTCGTCCCAAAATTATTAGTACAAACAGTTGATACTAGTTCGAGGTGTAAGGCAATAGAGAATCATATGCAGATTTTTTTTTGCAATATTGCTTATTAATTACTCATTGTATGATAAAGAAACATGCTTGATTTATTAATGTTATTTAAGACTTTAAGCGTTTAAACACTGACTACTTTTAACTTAATGTAGCGAACAGCGTGGTATAGGTTTTAAACGGCTTTTTGGCTGTGTTGCTTCAGTCAAACAATGCCAAGGCCAGCATGGATCGATACATCTCGAATATTTAGATAACCAATTGAAAATAGGAATATCTACATTCTGGCTAATCAACCTTTGTAATAAAGAAAACTGACAAGAGTTTGTAGTGGAAGCCCGGAGTGGAAGAACAATTCTGATGACATAGTTATCATGTAGTCACATGGAGCCAGCACCACACAAGCTATTAATATAATTATTATACCCAGTTCTATTTATAGGAAGTTTCTACTGCACAATAGTGTGCTTTTACCATTGTTTGTAATAAAAAAAGTCAACCGAGGCCCCGGTACGAGGCTTTGGGTCATTAAATGTATATAAGCCGAATGAAAAAAAAAATCTCCCTCTTTCGATGGAATTATACATACATAACGATGTAAAGGTAGGTGGGAATACCCAGTTCTATTAATAGACGTTATAGCTCCATGCTTCAATTCAAAATAGTGTGCTTAGTACCTCTACGAGTAATTTGTATAGCAATGCACAGTTGGCTTCGTTGTAATGTCATAGTTGTTGTGGTTGGAATTTAATTAGATATCTTTATTTAGCGATGGCTGAGAAGTGTGGATCAGAGAAAGCTTCAAGCTCTTCACCGAACCTGATATGTCCATTATGCCTTGATATATTTGTCGAGGCGACAATCCTGACTTCATGTGGACACACATTTTGTAGGCGATGCCTCAAGAAATACGATCTAACCCACCAGGACCTTGATCACATGGTCTGTCCTCTATGCAGGGAGATCACCAAGTTGTCTGCCAACCGTGTCGATGATCTCCGCCTCAATGTCTCCATCAACGGATGCGTAGACGATTACCACGTCAAGTGTGGTGGGATGAACGCTGTCCTCGAGATGCGACAAAAATGTTCTGGCTGCAAGCTTCAAGGAGATGCTGTCTCATTCTGCAGAACATGTAATAACTACATATGTGATAAATGTTTGCACTGTCATCAATATCTTTCAGTCTTTGAAGATCATGAGATTGTCTCCATGGATGATGTCATCGAAGGGAAGGTCAGCATTGGTCATTTATTCGAGAAGTGCTCCATCCACAAACTTGAGAACAAGGATATGTATTGTGAGGATTGTAAGGTCCAAGTCTGTCACAAGTGTGTACTTGTTGGTCATAAAGCTCATGAAATCAAGAACCAGGTTGACTTTGAACAAGAGTTGCGACGGAAGGTAATTTTATTTATTTAATAGATCATAGTGTGGAAAAGAAATCTGAATTGAATGTTGACACTGACAATACTATTAATACCAATGATAAAAAAAAATGATGAGAAAAAAAAACACGCCTCGATCGGTGAGGGGTAGGGGGATGAGAGGAGGGGGAGGAGGAGGAGGGGGGGGGGAGGGGGAGGGGAGGGGAGGGGGAACAAGGCGGCACCCGAAGTTTGGCTCCCATGAAACCTCACCTGTATAGAAGAACAATGAAATTGAATATTGATGATGATGATGATGATGATGAAGAGAGCTGAAAATGACTTTGAGAAGAATAGGAATGATCATGTTTGTAAATAACATTAACAATATTTAAGGACAAGTCTACCCCAACATAAAGTTGATTTGAATAAAAAGAGTAAAATCCAAATAACAAGCATAACACTAAAAATTTCATCGAAATCGGATATAAATAAGAAAGTTATGACATTTTAGATTTCGGTTAATATCACAAAACAGTTTTTATGCACATCCTGGTCGGTATGCAAACGAGGAGACTTATACATCATACACCTCCCGGTCATGTAGAATAAGTATTGTTTTAATACTATATAGTTCAGTCAAGTTGGTCCTTATTGTCATATCTATAAACTATAAATATTGTATAATTAAAACAATTAAAAAAAACACCGAAATAAATATTGAGTGAGGGACATCATCGACTGTCTCATTTGCATGTCACTGAGTTGTGCATATCACTGTTTTGTGAAAAATACGCGAAATTTTAAAATGTCACAGCTTTCTCATATTTGTTTTAATTATACGGAAGCCTTGATTAAATTGTTTTGTTCTTTTATCCAAAACATAATTGCTATTAGGGGGGATTTCTGAGTACAAAAATATCAACCGGCAAACACTTTAAAGTAATATATTCGCAATATTTTTACACAATGAGTTTACATGTAATGCCATTCTTCTCATTCTTCCTCTCTTTCCCGCTCTCTCCATTTTCGAACTTCTTTCAACTTTATTTCCCTCTCCTCTCTCACTTTCTTTATGTTTCTTTATCTTTTCTTGGATATCAGTCTCTATATCCATTGTCAATTATCTATCCAAATGATTCCTATGTTTATTGTGTATATCTGTATACATAAGTTGTTTCTCTTTTTTTTTTAAAAAAAAAAAAAAAAATACTATTTTGTTTTTGTTTATTTGCTTATATTCCTTGCATTGTATATTTGTATTGTATAATTTTCTACTTCTTGTTTCGAACAAAATATTGGCAATTGCCAGTGAAGTTCCAATAAATTCAATTCAATTCATATTACATCAAATTTTGATGAAATTTTCAGATGCTAGTTTGATTTATTTATTCAATCATAATTTTTCTGGGGTGGACGTGACCTTTAGTATACCTATTCAATTCAATTCAATTCAATTCAATTCAAATTTATTTATTTCACTTCCATCAAACAAAAACAAATTGCATACCATATACCTAGTGGTATTAAAGATAGAAATGTTGATTTGAAATATAAGGGTAATAAAAACAATAAGTGATGATGATGAATATAATAATGACGAAATTAAAAGATTGAACAAATCACAACATTTGGATACTATAATATTGATAAATATATTAAAAATTTACTAAAATGTTACAAGAAATGTAAATATTCATCACTACTCTACGATAGATCTGCTGGAATTTTCCATTTATCTTGAACAATGACATTATTTCCAAACAAACTTGTCATGTCTTGTGGCATGAAACCATGGAACTCACTTTCACAAGCTTTACGAAATAAGCCTACAATTCATATAGCATAAAACAAAATCCCTTTAATAATCATAACACCCCTAAAATTTAGTATCAGTAGAATATTTTGAGGATTTCCTATTCTTTCTTATTCTCCTTTCCCCACTCTCTCCCTTCTTCCTCTCTTTATTTCACTTCATTTCCCGTCTCTGTCTCTTCATTCTATCTACCCGTGCAGCTTTTTTTGTTTGTTTTCTTTTACTCTTGTTTTGTCCTTTGTTTTATTGTTTTTGTTATATTTTGTCAGTACTTGTATAGTTTTTGTTATGTCTTGTTCTTTTATAATTTTTGCCGTGCCTTGTTCTTGTACCGTTCTATTACCTGTATTTCCTGTTCTTGTAATGCTTTCTTTCGTGTGTCCTTTTCACTTTCTTGTAATATTATTCAGCCTTGTTTATCTTTTACTTGCTATGGGAGAATATGATAAAAAACTAACAATTTACAAGGATTTATATGTAATTTTTACAAGAAAGATATGATGATCTGTGTATTAGATAGACTTTGAACTTTGTATCTTGTATCAATATGTAAAAAAAAAACCTTTAACGATCTGTGCTTTTCAGCAGGTTTCCATTTCATTTCATTACGTTATATTACAATTCGCTCTACTTTGTAATTTTGTTGAAATTTTGAAATGAAATAAATTCGTTATCAATCAATCAAAAATGTATTGTATCTGATAATTAGCTTATGTAACGTACCATCATCAATATTGTTAATACTGTTGCATATAATGCATTTCTTCCCATTATTTTTGTTGAATGTCAGCCACGATTTTCTTTAAAGTTATTGTAACAATGACATGAAATTGTGTAAATATGGGGTTTCTTTTACTGATTATCACGTGTCATTCTGCAGTAGTTATCTTTTTAAATAGTTTGTTATTTTCACATTTAAGGAATATTTGCAGATCTAAACCGTTGTTTGTACTATTCAAACTTACATTCCTTAGGTGGAAGACCTTGCCCAACGATGTGCTGACAAGAAAACAGAGCTGGAAAAGAACATTCAAAACATAGAAATACAACGTCATGAGGTACACACTGCAGTGCAGACACTACTAGATGATGTCAGGCAGGCTTACACCATCAAGGCCAAGGAGCTGGAAGAAAATCTTCGAAATCTCACCGACCAAATAAATGCCTTAAAGCATAGTTTTGATGACGACCTCAACGTCTTGAAGTCAAAAGATCGTCAGGTAATCAAGAGTATTTGTAGTTCAATAACATTGGTAGATAATGATAGACTAGGTCATCTTGAGACAGACACTCTATCTGCTCATATCTTGCTCTGTGAGGAGCTGGATGCCATGCTGAAGGAAGCTACCGATCACACTTCTGCGTCAGCAATTACGAAGAAAGCAAAGGGGAAGAGGTTCAAACCAGCAAATGATACTCGTCTTGACCTCGGGAGCATCTCAGGATCAGATCCCAAGATGGAAGTCATTCAGTGCGTTAATCTACGGTCAATTATTTTTGGAATGACACGGTACTCACACGACAGTGTGGGTATCGTATATGGGTGGAATGCACAAGGTATTGATATCATTGATTCAAATGGTAGTAAGCAGCAGTATAGTAACATACCCAATGACAGGAAATATTATGATCTTGTCTATCAACAAGACGGATCTTTATGCGTATCGCTATACCATACTAAAGAAGCCTATATATACTCCCCCCTTGGCTCCAGGAAAGCAACAATCCACGTGAGAGACGGTCCTAATGATCTCAGAGTTAACAGAAGTCAATCAGATGAAATCATCATTAATAACAATAGAAGACAAGTCTATATCTATGACCCTACAGGATCCACTCTCAAACACACTGTTCAAACAAAGCACAATACTTGGCAGGCATCTACCACCAGGACGGGTTTGATCGTCACGAGTTCATGTCATGCCGATCCTCGCGTGGTGACGGTCTATGACAGGGATGGGAATGCTGGTGAGTCTCTACAAGCTCCAGGGGGTGTCTTCATGTATGTTGCCGTGGATGAGAACGACAGGGTGTATGTAGCGAGCGTTGATAGAAAGAATTGGAAGGTGGTGATCAGGCTCTATGATCTCGATGGTCTGAATCTGAAGGAAAGAGTTGGGTTCAATGCTTTCAATATTGATATGGCATTGGGTTGGGAGTGGTGTTACTTGGTCTCCCTCTCCCCAGACATGCTCGCCTTTGCTTGTGCTGATACGTTATATTTCATCAAGGTGTCACTGTAATCCAGATTATCTCAACCATGCACCTACTACAATGTTTCAACACACTGTTACAAATAATTTAAACAACGCTGTTTACTATGTGAATCGCACAGTAGTTGTTTAAACAGTTTAAACAAGTGTTTAAAACGAGTCTTAAACAACTATGCTTAAATTATTAATAATTAAATATTTGAATTTAATCTTTGTTGTTTAAGATTTTGAACACTTGTTTAAAATGTCTAAACAACTACTGTGTGATTCACATAGTGAATAGCGTTGTTAATATGCATGTGGCATTATTTTAATCAAAATTCAAATTCAAATTCAGTTTTATTTCCAACTAAACAAAAGATAATACAGGTAATATTCATACATTTATAACAAGCATTTACAATACAAATCCTTGTCATTTATTCATATACATTTTATAATGTTCAATGACATACATGTAAATAATAAACTAATTCATAATGTGAGGCATACAAGTCATAGAACTATCAGAAAAAATATTTTAAAATGGATACTCCAGCCTGAAAACAGTAACATCTGAATATATATTATGATATATACATGTACAGTATAAATGGGCAAAACGCTGAAAATTTCATCAAAATCTGATAAAACAACTATTCAATTTGTTACTTTAGCGATATGTAGTGAAAATAGTTATCTGCAAGCAATGGCCAGTGATAGGTGGGCTGATGATGTGTGGTCCCAACTTTCCCTTTTCTTATTTCATTAAAGGACATCACAATACATGTGTGTAAAATAAGTTTCAACATTGATGATAGCAGTAACCATTCCTACAATAATTTCACCAAAGTAACGCAATGCTTGAAAAATCCTTGTCAAATTTTGATCTGGTTTTCAGTGTTTTGTTTATCACTCTTTGCCTGAGGACCCCTTCATTACTGTATGGATCTACAATGTAAATAATTTATTTGTGTATATATAGCATGTTGGTGAGGATTATTTACTGCAATGCTAATAAACATGATCGGTTGGTTGTTGGTAAACAACCAGGGAACCGACGGCTCAAGGAGGCTCTTCGAGGGACCTGATGATAACGTTGTACCAAAGGGCTCTAGCGCTCTAGGTCTATATTTTTAATGTATTATGTGCGCCATCCCCATAGCCATATCTATCTACAGTATAATGCATATGTGTTTTTTTTTTCATACTCTAATAGTCATGTTGCAATGAACATAATTATCCATCAACATATTTTCTTAAAGTGTGGATACATTTTGTTTTCATGTGTCTTTGTTTATTTCATCATGTAATGACTAATCATGAGATGAGTCATAATTTCGATAATAGTTTCTTCGTTGTTAGGCACAACGAAAGTTTCTATTGAATTTGATCACATGCATAAAATGGTTACACTTCGTAATTCCGAAGGTTCGTAATTCCGAAACACGTAAATTGCCTATACCTCGATGTTCGTTAATCCGAAAACGTAAAAGGGTTCGTTAATCCGAACATTTGTGGCGTTATTCCGAAGGTTCGTCATTCCGAAGGTTCGTCATTCCGAAGGTTCGATAATCCGAAAACGAAATAAGGTTCGATGTTCCGAAGGTTCGTTAATCCGAAAACGAAATAAGGTTCGTTGTTCCGAAGGTTCGTTAATCCGAAAACGAAATAAGGTTAGTTAATCATTTAGTTTTCGGACTAACGAACCTTCGGAATTACGAACCTCATTTATTTTTCGGATTAACGAACCTTCGGAATTACGAACCTCACTTCGTTTTCGGACTAACGAACCTTCGGAATTACGAACCTCATTTCGTTTTCGGATTAACGAACCTTCGGAATTACGAACCTTCGGAAATACGAACCTTCGGAAATACGAACCTTCGGAATATCCGAACCTTCGGAATAACGAAGCTTCGGAATTACGAATGTATGCGCATAATATCGGGATCCCATGTATATTATGTATATAGAGTATTCTCTGTTATCTTCTACTAACATGAAAGAACACAATGTGAACATGTAATCACTTAAAATTTGTACATTTTCATTATCATGTTCACACTGTGTCACATTATGGGTTTTTTCCAATATGAACATGATGATATAAAAAAAAATCAGCATTCACTTTATATTATATGCCAGATTCTATTATGTCCTCTTCTCCTGGAATGTCAGAAGATTTATTAAATTTTTATATGCCAAAAAATTACATTTTAGAAAAGGTGTCAAAATCATATATCTAAATATGAAGAAGATGTTTTTATGGTTGGTGTTCTAAAGTTCTCTCTTTCAGTTGACACTAAATATGCATTTTTTGTTCACGCCTGAGCAAATACTGATCATTTTTATCCCTGGTGTAGGAAACGAAGGATTTGGGCACAATGAGAGCAGCTGTCTAAATTGAGTACCCCCAAATGAAATGATACGTTCATTACATTCCTTAGTAACAATTGTTTTTAATTTATGTTTCCATTGGTATGATTGTAAAAAAAAACTTTTCCGCTTAGTTGAATGTCATTGGTTTGTATTGCTTTGGGAAGCGATTCGAGTACTAATCTGAAAACGGATAGAGAAAAATGAACAAATATTCGTTTTGCAAGAGGAAATTATCAAAAACATGCTTTGATAAAAAGATACCTTTAAGCGAAATTAAAAACAATCATGCATGGTGGCATGCACCATTAAAAGTTTAATATACATATATTTTTTAAAAATTAATTTACACCTCATCTGCAGATAATATACATTGCAAAGTAGGTGGCATTTTAATAGAACTTTCATAATGATTCCATACTGTATATCCTGCATGAAATTAGAGGATTATGCTTGTACGTATCTGTCCTAATTAATGAGATTTTCTTGTGTGTAAATATTTTTGGAGCGGAAATATAATGTAGTCTAGTTACTCTTTGCATTGGCAATTTAGCTTTTTAAATGTTATTATGTATATAAGTAGGTGTCATATTAAAGTAGGTGTCATGTACTTTCGAATGAGATGGTGGTGGTGCCGATTTTTTACTTGATTGCTAAGAAAGCATGAATGCTTGTAAGCAAGCAACCAGAGGACCGACGGCTTAGGGTCCTCTCCGAGGGACCTGGTAATGAGGATTAATGCCTAACCAAAGGGCACTAACGCACCAAGTGAGAATCGAACCCGGGTCACCGGAAAACGAATCCCCGCTCTACCGACTGAGCTATCGCGCCTCCATAATCATAATTTGATCATAAGCCTATATATGAGTATGATAAGCTATATATCTATGTATAGAGCATATTCTGTTTTCTCCTACGAGGAAGATCACTATATAAAATCACTTTGCTTAACACAAAATTTGTACATTTTCATTTTCATGTTCACACTATGTCACTTTATATGGTTTTTTTTCAATATGATCATAATGATATCAAAATATCAGTCACGCTGTATTACTCACTTTGAATTGAAATTGAAACTTTATTTTCCACATTTTGTTCATTTTTAGAATGATTTTGTTTATTAATGGGTAAAGAGGGGCTTAAAGTTAATTAATCAGAAATATTTATATTTTTGTTATATTTGTAGATATATTTATCCGATATCATGAATCGTTATGATGATGCATGTTACAAACGATATGAACTAGGAAACGGTCTAACGCAGTATAACGGATACATTTGGGTTTCCTTTTAAGGCAAATAGTACGATTATGTACAGAATTTTGTGTTAATTTATATCATAAATAAAAAAAGCTCCGGTTGAGATCCAACGTCATTAAACAGCTTTTGACCATGAGTAAATTTTGCCTACCAGTAAACTCTGATAGTTAGACAAAATTTAAGAAAATAGTGTTCATATCATGAAATCTGATATTGACAGATTTAAGAATGAATTAGAAAGCTATAGGCAACATAGTAACATTCATATGAAATCAAAACATATTCATACCTATCAATGCTTTGTTTATCACGCGTTCATGGGTTATGCCTACTAGTATTTTGTTTTGAATTGTATATATATACAGTATAATACGTTTTTATTAATTTATTATTGTATGTTGTCATATCATTTCTCTCATTACTATGATTAGACCTCTATAGGAAGAACATCATCATTATGAATGACTTTGAATAGAGTGATCCATCTGTATTATCTCACTAGAGTTTTGTTCCAAAAGGAGCTAAATCCACTTTTGGTATTTTTCTGTAATCAAGGTTTTTTAATTCACCACTTTCCCTTATCCACTGCTGTTTAATTTTGATCTATATGATAGTACTATCATCTTAGATTAATTAAATCATGATTTCAAAAATCTAGCATTTATAATCAATTTTAAAAATATTTTAAAATTTTATTTTTCATGGATTTAGCACGTTTTGGAAATAAAACCTTAGTAAAATGTCAATCTTTGCCAATTTAAACATGTTTGATATTGGAAATTGAAAACGAAGCACATAAATATGGCTAGTAGAATACGTTTCACATCTTTTCTGATGTATATCCATTGAAAATTACAAGAAGAAAAAAAAATTACAAAAAAAAAGAATATATTTGTTTCATCTTTTCTCAGGACAGTGACTTTTCGATATTTAATTCCATAAGGAGCTAAATCCAAAAATGTTCATAAAGATTGTAAAATTCTGTTATTTTCAGCAAAATTTGCACTGATGGTGTAAACTTGTATCCACAACATGTATCTAAATGAATGCATAACTTTATGTAAAATAGGAAAAAATAACAAATTTTAGATAACCGCATAGTGGATTTAGCTCCTTTTGGAACAAAACTGTTTTGGATTTAGCTTCGTTTGGAACAAAACTCAAATTTGCAATCAATTTTTACCAACCTTTCCAAAAACATTATCAAATGCGATATGTTGCATTTGATTCCCACGTCAAAGATACACATATTTGTGTAAAAAAAAAAACTTTGGTCAAAAGTGGATTTAGCTCCTTTTGGAATCAAGCTCTTCGTATGTTATCATTCACATTTGTAATTCTTTATTTCTGTACACTCTATGTTATCTTGATATTACTTGATATATAAAACCAAACCATAATGCGGAAATAATGATTTCTATCTGTAAAATCAATATTGTATTTACTTAAATCCGATTATTACCACTACAACAGCTACTGCTGCATAGTAATTGATATAAAGACAAGTAATTTCATAGGATAGGAGAGACGGTGAGGGAGCTTGCTATCTAACAGAGAACAAAATGATTGATTGGTATCCATGTAAATCGCATACTTACGAAGTTTCAATTTATCATTTTGAATTGATTCTATTGATATCAAGATTTCATTAAATTCTAAATGTAATCAAATTCAATTGAGTTTGTTCCATCTTTAAATACGAACTCGTAACTTTACGAAATGAAGAGAAAGAGGGAGAGAGTCCGAGAGACAATCAGAGAGTGAGAGAGGTATATATGAGAGAGAGAAGATAAAGAGAGAGAGAGAGACAGATGGAGAGGGGGGGGGGGGCGAGGGGGAGAGAGGGGGTGACAGAGAGGGAGAAATATCATGAATGGAAAGGAGAAAGAATGAAACAAAATAGAATAAGAGAAACAGAAATAAGAGGAAGAAGACATAAAGATAAAGAGAGCTGGAAAGAAAGATAGAAGGAAAGAAGGACAGAAAGTAGAAGGGTAGAAAGAAAGAAAGAAGATAGAGATGAAAATAAAAGACCAATAAAGAAGAATAAGATAATATCAAGAGTACAATATGAGGTAATTAATTTGAAATAGATTTGGATATTGATATGATTTTATGAACGCACAAAATGTATTGTTTTCTAAATCCACATTTCCTTCCCTTTTATGTTTTTTTAAAATCTTTCATTGACAAAAGGGCCAGTTTCTACTCTGTGTGCGATTGTCCATTTACTCCTGCTTATGGGAAGTGGATTAAAAAAATAATCTAATTCATTATGCTAACCTAGACCTGTGTCAAGGATTTCTAAACAAAAATATCGAGATTTAAATTCATGCATGATGCACTCAACACCTTTGTTAATATAAGGTTCGGCCCGCTGCATCAATATCATCCGCTTGAAACAAATTGAAATGTTTAGGAATGTTGTTATTATAAGTAGATTTAAAGTACCATCTACCAGATGAGATGGCAATATATTGCATCTTGCCAAGTAACAGCCTTATTATGTCGACTTATTAACTTTGTAAGTCTACATGGTGACGTAGGGTATGTTGACAAGTCGTTGTCATGGCGACTAAAAATATCTTGCTAAGTCAACTTCTAGAAAGTGTCATGCCGATAGTGTCTTATTAGGCCCACTTTGTAAGATGATATATGTTGCCATGATGACATGATAATTCTTTGAAGTCGACTTGGCAATATACTAATATGTCACTGTGTGAACTTACAAAGTTAACATGTCGACATGAAAAGGGTATTAAGCCGATATGTTTTCGAATGGTGACGGTATTCCGCTCTCGTATTGAGCAGACTTAATCGAAAGCCTCGAAAGCTCAATGTTTGGCTTGGGGTTAGGTGTCTAGCGCCATCTTGTGTCACAATACTGAAACTGTAATTTGTTTCACATAAAAGACACCCATAATGGTCTCTGTGGGGTGCGCTAAGTACTTCAAACAATAGAAAATAATATATTCCTTGGTTGAAATATAAAATCTTTGGATGATTAATGGTTCAAACATGAAAACTGATAAAAACATACAGCAACTATAAGCAAGTGTAAAGTTCTAGATGCAACTAATCGCATTGGCTAGATTGGTATTCCTGAGAACTATTGCGTGTAGGTTGAGTTAAATTCAATTCAATAGGCAGTTTTAGTACCACGACGTAGAACAAATTCAAGAACATAGTAAATGTATTGAAAATACCCTTCAAATGACAATGAACAGCTGGGAGGTCTTTGTCGAATATTTGTTAAACGGAACAGCAGTTCGTCCTAAGTTTCGGCTGAGCTGACAAAAAAAATGGCAAACATGTCGTTTGTCCAAGACAAAACTGCTGTTTGATTCATCAATTTTCGACAAAGACTTCTTGGTTGATCTTTGTCATGAATGGCATTTGACAATATATTTTCTATGTTCTTGAAAGATTTCTGCGTCGTGGTGCTAAAAACTCCCTATTATGGAAAAATATATTATTTGAATTTTACTAGCGCTAATAAGGTGGTGACGTACATGTACCCGGGGAGCCAGGGGAGGGCAACTGTCCCCATGCGCCCCTCGGAAATTGAATTTTGTGCAGCAAACTTAAGGCAAAATGTGAGAGGGTCGTCTCATCCCCCCTGACGTGACGATAATTCTCTTGAAATTATTGTGTATTAGTGGTAATAATGGTTATTTACTATTAAAATGGATTAAAGTTGTATGGGGTTTTATAAAGATGTACGGTGGCTGGCGAGTATGGTGGTACATGTATGATGCTGTGTGTGCGAGTGTGTGCGAGCTGAACATTTAGATAATTCAGACCTGACGTGGGGCATTCTTTGTAGGAATTAACTATATAGGACCATACGTATTTCATTAACCAAATGATGCGAGCGCGAAGCGCGAGCTGAATTTTTTTGATATTCAGATCAGAAGAAGGCCATTTCAAGGACTGATTTTAGGAATTTATTAAGAGCAGACATATCTCACCAATCCACTAATGCAAACGTAATCACGGACAGGAAATGTTTCATATAAAAGACCTTAACATGGGGCAATCACTTTTTGAGTCATGTAAAGGAAGCATATGTCACTACATAAAACAATGATAACTCAAGTGCTAGAAAATATATTTGGTTTATATCGACTTGAAAACGGGATGTTTTAGTACAACAGGATTACATATCTCGTTAAACAGACAATGCGAGCACCAGGAACAATGAAGACGTAGGTCCTGGGCAAACTATGTTTCATAAAGTTATGATAAAAATGTTTCTTATGAAATGTAACATAACAATTATAATATAATATAACATTGCTACACACAGCCCACACAGAAACAGCCACCTAGAATATACGGGTTGCCCAAAATACACAAACCCGGGATACCTCTCAGACCAATAGTATCATGCATAGGTTCATTTGCCTATAACCTATCAAAGTACCTGGCGGACATCCTGTCCCCTCTCACTAACTGCTCAGAACACACGGTTTCCAACTCCAGTGAAATCGCTGAATTCACATCGGAGCAGACAGTTAACGAACAGGAATCCATGATCTCTTTTGATGTAGTCTCCCTCTTCACTAACGTACCGATAGAGGGCGCATGCAGTACGGCCCTGCAACGCATGCAATCCGATCCCACATTATCAGAACGTACCACACTTATGCCCGAACAAATAGCCGAACTCCTGGAGTTCGTCCTCAGATCCACATATTTTCTGTACAGAGGCTCTTTCTATGAGCAAACAGAAGGAGCAGCAATGGGTAGCCCAGTCTCAGCGGTTGTGGCTAACCTATATATGGAAGGTTTTGAACAGAACGCTTTGCCCAAGTGTCCTTCCACATGCCACCCTCGGGTGTGGAAGAGATACGTCGATGACACTTTCATAATCGTAAATAGATCCGAAACAGACAGCCTACTCTCATACATGAATAGCCAGCAACCGTCCATCCAGTTCACTCTGGAGACTGAGCAAGGAGGGAAATTAGCATTCCTTGACACGCTAGTCCAAAGACACGAGGGCGGGAAACTCTCCACCTCTGTCTACCGCAAGCCCACTCATACAGACCAATACATACCATTTGATTCTCATCACGACAAATCGGTCAAGAAAGGTCTTGTTAAATGCCTGTTCGACAGAGCAGCACGTATCATAACTCACCCACCTGAACTCCCGAAAGAAAGAGCACACATACGTGGCGCCTTGTACAGCAACGGCTACCCACGCCGTTTTATCAAGAACACTTTCAAGAAAAAACTACCACCAAGGGATCAGAAGGTTTTCAAGACTTGCACAGTCTTGCCATACATAGATGGCCTCTCACAACAACTTAAACGCCGATTAGAAGGTCACGGTATCCGAACGGTTTTCCGCTCGGACACCACCTTACACAAACAGCTTGTACACCCCAAAGACCCTATCCCTGATCACAGACGTGATGGCGTAGTATACAACATTCCTTGCCAGGGATGTGACGGGTCTTACATCGGAGAAACAGCCCGACCGATAGTTGAACGCATTTCTGAACACAAGCGCGATGTTCGGTTACAGCGAACCGACACATCCGCGGTGGCAGAACATGCTTGGGAGAAACAACACCACCCAGATTGGGAGGGTGTACATTGCATTGCCAAAGAGAGACATTGGTATACACGCAGGATTAAGGAGGCTATTAGTATACGTCTTTGTCCTAACAACTTCAACAGAGACAGCGGGATCGACATCCCCGACTTCTGGATGCGAACCATCAGACAGCACAATACCCCCTTGCCTGGCAGTGCACGCCGACCCGATCGTTCCCGGCCCCGAACGAGGGACCGCTCAGCTAGTCAGCCCCCGCCCACGGGAAACTAGCGAGCCCGCCAATTTTGTCTAATTTGCATATCGCCGACCCACGGCGTATTTGCATATACCCCCGGCTTATTTGCATATACGGATTACCGGCCGCGCCGCATACCGACGCAACGGATCAATACCCACCTATTGTTCTCGCGTTCGCGCGTACGGTCCTGGAGATTAGTATAAATAGAGTACGTCATCAGATAATTTTCGTCACTTGATAAAGAGTTGCAGCGGCACTCGAAAGCTCGTGAACTTGTAAGCCAGTGAACACTTTTTGCGAGAGTGATCACGAATTTCCTTGTTGACCATAGTAGATTGCGAGACAAATGAATACCCTCTAGCGATTATTTCAATTCGCAATAATGAACCTATTTAGTAATATAACATTATAATGAAAAAATATGTTTTCTTTCCCACTACGTTTCTCTTCCTTTCTTCCTCTTTTCTCCTTTCCCCCGTTTTTTTTTTGGTCAGCCGATGGGGGGGGGGGGGGGGGGGGGGGAAGGGGGCATGTGCCCGCATGCCCCCCGTAGTTACGCCACTGTATGTCCATATGGAAAATACCCCTCCAATATCATCTTTTTTACCCCATGATGGTTTAATGAGAGATTACATTCAATTTTTTGACATTCCATCTTAATTCCTTTCCAAGGACCCCAACATTGATGAATTTGAAGAAACAGGGGTTTCTCTTCAATGTTATAATAAGGACATAAGTATTACGTTTGGAAATGGTGAACTGGCTCTTTACTGCATTTTATTTGCATTTTAATTGCATTTTATGATTAAATAATATTGTTTTATTTGTTAAGCGGTATTTTGGGAAGAATTTTTACCAATAAAACAATTATCTCTTGTGATTTTTTTTTTCTTCATTTTTTCGTAAAAAGTGGGGGGGGGGGGGATGTTTGTACAGGCCATCCCCTCTCCTCGAAAAATGTGTTTGTGTGTGGGGGGGATATATCCTCCCCATTCCCCCGGGATTAACGCCAGTGGTGACGGTATTTCGCTCTCACATTGAGCAGACTTAGTCGAAACCTTCGATAGTTTCGAAAGCTTAAAAGACAAGTCCACCCCAACAAAATGTTGATTTGAATAAAAGGGAAAAAATCCAATAGGCATAACACTAAAAATTTCATCAAAATCGGATGTAAAATAAAAAAGTTATGACAGTTTAAAGTTTTGCTTAATTTTACAAAACAGTTATATGCACATCCTGGCTGGTATGCAAATGAGGAGACTATGACGTCATCCACCCACTTTTTCTTTTGTATTTTATTGTGTCAAATATAAATAAGAAATTTTCTCCTCATTGGCAAGTGATACAACGATTAATTCCTCCCTGAACATGTGGCATTAGCATTGTGTAACATATGTCAAGTTGCTCCTTATTGTCAAATCTATAAAAAATGAAATATTTTATAATTCAAACAATAAAAAAAAGAGAAGGAATAGTGAGTGATGGTCATCATCGACTGACCCACCTAGTTGTGCATATCACTGTTTTGTGAAAAATAAGCGAAACTTTAAAATGGCATAACTTTCTTATTTTACATCCAATTTTGATGAAATTTTCAGCACTATGCTAATTTGATTTTTCCCTATTTATTTAAGTCAGCATCTTTCAGGGGTGGACCTAACCTTTAATGTTTGGCTTGAGGTTAGGTGTCGAGCGCCATCTTGTGTCA
Organism: Lytechinus pictus; assembly: GCF_037042905.1. Lineage (NCBI taxonomy): Eukaryota > Metazoa > Echinodermata > Echinoidea > Temnopleuroida > Toxopneustidae > Lytechinus > Lytechinus pictus. Next base: position 26,962,636 of record NC_087258.1, on the reverse strand, counting down.
CTATACTGAAACTGTAATTTGTTTCACATAAACATGATAAAAGACACCCATAACGGTCTCTGACTGTGGGGTGCGCTAAGTACCTCAAGCAATAGAAAATAATACATTTCTTGTTTGAAATATACCATCTTTGGATGGTTCAAGCATGAAAACCGATAAAAAGCATACAGCAGCTATAAGCAAGTGTAAAGTTCTAGATGCAACTAATCGCCTAGGCTAGATTGGTATTTCTGAGAACTATTGCATGTAGGTTGAGTTAAATTCAACTCAATAGGCAGTTCTAGCACCGCGACGCAGAACAAATTCAAGAACATAGTAAATGTATTGATAATGCTCTTCAAATGACAATGAACAGCTGAGAGGTCTTTGTCAAAAATTGGTTAAACGGAACAGCAGTTCGTTCTAAGTTTCGGCTGAGCTGACAAAAAATGGCAAACATGTCGTTTGTCCAAGACGAATCTGGTGTTTTGATTCACCAATTTTCGTCAAAGACTTCTTAGTTGATCTTTGTCATGAATGGCATTTGACAATATATTTTCTATGTTCTTGAAAGCTTTCTGCGTCGTGGTGCTAAAAACTCCCTATTATGGGAATCAATATATTTGAATTTTACTAGCGCTAATAAGGTGGTGACGTACATGTAGCTGGGGAGCCAGGGGAGGGCAACTGTCCCCATGCACCCCTCGGAAATTGAATTTTTTACAGCAAACTTAAGGCAAAATGTGGGAGGGTCGTCTCATCCCCCTGACATGACGATAATTCTCTTGAAATTATTGTGTATTAGTGGTAATAATGGTTATTTACTATTAAAATGGATTAAAGTTGTATGGGGTTTTATAAAGATGTACGGTGGCTGGCGAGTATGGTGGTACATGTATGATGGTATGTTGGACAGAAATCACTCTCCGTACATTAACTGATCTCATCTCAAAAGATTGAAGGGCGCCATCATATCAAATCTAACAACAGTCTGAAAGTACAGACTAGTCAAATTTGATACTATAACAAATTTTACCGTGTCTAGGATGAAGACTAGACTTCACATACTCGAGCCATGATCACGTCTTTAGGATGGTGACGATAAAGGTCGGTCCTAGAGGTAAATAACCATATTTGATTGAAACACCCAAACACACACCTATACACACTCTCACACCCCCACACACCCACACACACCCCACTTACCCCCCCCCCCCTCACACACATACACACACACACACACACCCTCTCCCACATCATCTTTGTGTCAAATACTCCACTTCGTTTAACACATATCACAACCAGGTCTGCGGACAATATAGTTAATACATTTTTGATATTGGGAACCGAAGCATAACTTCATATGAACTCTATTTCAAGCTCAGATTATATTCTGATAAGTTTAGACAATAGTGATCTGCGATTGCCCTGTATAAGATACACCTTTATGAGATTCTTGAATTCTGTTGTCGCATCTCTTTTTTTTTTAAATATGTATACATCGTGTAGAATACTATCTTTGTGTGGCTGTGGCGGCACAAGTGGAAGTTGTTTTAAATACTCCAAATTATTATGACAATTAAGGCTGTTGTATTTAACATAGTGAATCCTCCTGAATTCAAATAAGGGTGTTATTCTCCTTTTACAGTTAGGACTATTGGACATGTAAAACGTTCCATTATATCACCTTCCACGGATAAGGGCCGGATTATAATCAAACTAAATTGTTCTTTGCCCATTTGGCAGCTTATACACGATCATTTATCAGTTCTAAACAAAGCGACAACGGAATTCACAAATCGTATTATGTTGGTATATGAATCTACATGATCTATGTAACTGTTAAATTGATCATAGTAATTCGTCATTAGTCTATGTTGATGTTCTTTGGAGCACAGTCACAAGAGCTGGCTCTATGCATTTTTACCCATCAAACGCGATCGCTATATGTCGACCTAAGTCAAAACACACGCATGGAGTCAAATCCAAATGAGGAACTTATTTCATAAATACATTGAAAATCATAATATATATTTAATCGATGCCATTAATAAAATCTTTCTTGAGATTTAGGCCTATACAAATTGTGGGAAAATCTTTATTTGAACAACACTAAAAACATCAAAACGTTTTGTCTATATCATACACTATAGGCATTATTTAAACATGATCTAGAACATAATACTCATTTTCCATATATAGTATCCTCAAAATACGAACTCATGTGTTATGTTTTGATTTCCTGCGTAGATCTATGAATCGATGTTTATTTGTTATCATCGATCATGTTCCTTCGAGTATCGAGTACTCTGACCATTGACCTACTTAAAGGTCCATGCTCTAACCGATGGAATGTAAACTGCACTTGTTCAGATTTACCTCGAATATCATGTATAAATTCTTTTCTATTGCTTTTGTACCATTATCTTTTTATGTTTATCAAGCTATAGGCCTATCGTCAATTAAACAAGGATCTTCATTTATCCATTCATTGTGCCCACATATCATGATCTCATGTGGCGCCTACCTTCATGACCTTTTCACCTGAATTTCTCCTTCCCTGGCGAACCCAGGACTGTGTTCTTTTTTCTTTATTGAAGTAAATCTGATTTGTCTTTATTCATACTCCATTTTGATTAATACATAGAACAATCAGGTTTACCGACAATAAGGTTACATTTAAAGCACTTACAGTGCAAACAGAGGCTTGCGTATAATTTTTCATGTGAATTGCATTTCAACCCAAAACAAAACATGCGTGTATTCTGCATGGTAATAATAATAAAAATAATATAAAAAAAACAGTGATCTGTGATTCATTTGTAAAGTTTTGCCACATCAAGATAATTACTTTGCTATTCGACCTTGTTCATAGGCTGTGCAGATCAGATATATTTGCACCTTCTTTAGCTTTTAGGCCCTATAGGTAACCCGCCTTAGGGCCTATAATGCCTTCTTTATAATCATAAACCAACTTTTTATTGTTTTATACGTCCTGGGCAAACCAGGAACACAATATATATTCCGTTGATAATTCACGTAAATAACATTTAAAAAAAGCCCAATCTCACTTTTGAATTTTTTGTTGGCCTTGTATGACATACTGTCAACCCATTTCATTGAGAATTCAGGAATCACCTGGACATAAATACGTAAATGTTGTTCTCATTTTAAAACGACACATGCCTTCAAACCATTCAACTTGTGTAGTGGCTTTCCCCATACTGGAGATAGTCATTTCAAATTGGGATTGATATTGTCTATTATGTTGGATGTTCTTTCATCAATACATGCTCAGTGCCTTTCGGGTCTTCTTTCTCATTTGCATTTATCGCCTAAATTTCCTATCCTAACCAGGCAAACACTTCAACGAATTTTTTTCATCTTTTTTATTGATGCAAAAATTCTTTATTCTTCGCTTCACCTACGTTGCTTTGAATCAGTTTTGCCGACAATCAGGTTAAAGTCAAAGCATGTATGGGCCTATGCAAATGAGAATATGTTTCCTATTTTCAAGATTCAATCAATACAAGTATTTAAAAATAAAACATGTCTTCTTTTTAGCTTGCATGTTCAGCATCCCAAGGTTTAGTCATTCAAATGATATCGTTTTACCATTGTTACACATTCTATATGCTATAATCATAATGACATATTTCATATATTTGCTTTATGTATGTCCAAATTATGGTTTATGAACGCCACTGGAATGATGCTTGATTCAAACTAGTTACGCGTTAGAAGCGCTGTTTGGAGCTTTGAGCGCTTTGTTCGGGTGTGTCGCTCTGGCAACAGTTGTTCCGACTTTTGAATAGTCTAAAAAAAAAACAATTTGTTTAAAGTTTGGTTAAATTGGTTTGAGCAATGGTTGTTGGAATGGCGGCCTGAGCGACGTGCTTGGGTTTGAATGGCGTTTTTTTCTTTTTGTTTGCGGTGTACATATTTATCCCCTATCTACGGTATTTCCGGGTAATTGCCATACCGGCAATTGAACCCCTTATCTTTGAACAATAACATTGTCTAATTTATTGTGATGGAAAAAATACATGCAATTTTATTTGATCTATTGTTCGTTCAGTTTGCTGAGTGTACACAAAACCATGTGCAGCTGTACTATGTATATACATTCAATTCTTTTTCCAGGCAATGTTGCCCATTTTGTTGAGGGTAATAGAATCCCACGAACATTATGTTTTATCTTAACATAATTATTTGCAAACAGCTATTTTACCTTTTTTCCTCCTTCTCCCCCCCCCCCCCAATTTTTTTTTGTAGCAAATGTCACAAAAATACAGGTTGCCACTAGCCTTGAGTATGTCAGACCGTCACGCGTGAACACACCCTTATACACTCAACGCAAAACACATGCACCCCTCCTAGCACCTTGCACGCACCGAGCACTCCCAGTCGTACTGCAAACCAAAATGTACCTCATTTGGATGACATATTTAATGATGAAGTATTTGCCCCCCAGAGCAAATATTACACTGCTAAAGAATTTATTTCAGCTTTTAATACTAAAAATCGAAACGATAAACCAAATCACTTTAGCTTAATGCACATAAACATTCGAAGCTTACAAAAGAACTTTGAAACTTTCAGTGAATTCTTAAATATATTGAATAAATTTCCATTCTCTATTATAGGTATGACCGAGACGTGGTTACACTCAACAACCCCTCCCATATTCGAAATTGATAATTATACATTTAACCATATAGATCGTAAACAAAGTAAGGGAGGTGGGGTCGCTTTTTATATTCACAATGATATGCATTATAAAATAAGGGACGATATTCAACTTGACGGGTTAGAAACTTTATTCATAGAAATTATCGATGATAAACATAAAAATAAAATAGTTGGTGTAATATATAGGCCACCAAACAGCGTTGTTGATATATTCCTAGATAGATTAGAATTATGTCTCGAAACTGTATCTCGTGAAAATAAGGACATCTACATCATGGGCGATTTTAATATAGATCTCTCAATACCTTATACTGCCCTCGGCCAACACATGATCACTTTGATGTCATCATTTTCTTTTAAACCTCTCATTGATAAACCTACGAGGATAACAAATGCGACACATACAATTATTGACAATATTTTTACAAATGTATTTAATACCAATAATAATGGAATAATATATTATGATATCTCTGATCATTTACCTATTTTCACGATATGTTCAAGCACCTATCGCTTACATAAACAATGCAACACAGAACACACTACTCGACGAAAAGAGACCAAGCGCAACATAGATTCCCTAAAAACAGATCTGTTTACAGAAACATGGCAAGATGTTTTTCAAGAGCAGGATGTTAACAATTCATATGAAATATTCATAAACAAACTTCTTCATTATTACAACAAAAACGTACCTTTGACAAAAATAACTTCAAACAAAAAGAAGAATAAACAACCATGGATCACTCAAGGAATAATTAAATCTATATTTACTCGTAATAGATTGTATAAGATATCACTTAAATCACCTACAATAGAACATCAAAATAAATACAAAAAATATCGTAATAAATTAACATCTGTAATCCGTTTAGCACGAAAATCTTACTTCTCAGACAAAATTGAAAACAATAAAGACAATAACAAAACTTTATGGCATACAATAAATGACATTCTAGGTAAGAAAAAAGATGATCGAGACAATGATGAATTTTTAGAAAATGGTGACCACATCAGAGACCCCAGTGTTATTGCAAACGCATTCAATTCATTTTTTACTAATGTTGGTCCAAACCTAGCTTCGAAAATTGTTACCAATGACCATGATTTTTCACAATATTTAGATAACCATAACGAACACTCCTTATTTTTCAACCCTACAAATATTCAGGAAATGTTAGAAATTGTTCGATCCTTAAAACCCAGCAAATCCAGTGGCCATGATGGGATAAGTGTATATCTACTTAAACAAATAATTTTTTTCCTGGCTTCTCCACTTGTACATATTTTCAATCTGTCTCTCTCTCAAGGTGTTTTTCCTGAATCGCTAAAACTTGCCAAAATTATTCCAATATATAAAAAAGATGACCCATGTCGGATTGTAAACTACCGCCCTATTTCACTGTTACCAAGCATTTCCAAAATACTTGAAAAATTGTTTACAATCGTTTATACTCATTTTTGGACACTAATAAATTATTAATCCCCAATCAATATGGTTTCAGAAAAAACCATTCAACCGATTATGCAATTTTACAATTATATGATAAAATAACTGATTCACTTTCAAAAAAGGAGCACACTATTGGGGTTTTTATGGATTTATCGAAGGCGTTCGATACAATGGACCATCGCATATTACTAAGTAAACTAAAGACATATGGAATCAGAGGGATCGTACTATCTTGGTTTAAAGATTATTTAGCTAATAGACGCCAATATGTTAATTTTAAATCCAAATCATCTAATATATGCCCCGTAATATGTGGAGTACCACAGGGTTCAATCCTGGGACCTTTATTATTTTTAATATATATGAACGACATTGTGAACACATCACCCTTACTTACATATGTTTTATTCGCAGATGACACCAACATATTTTATTCACACCACAACTTAAACATACTTGTTGCAACTCTCAATCAAGAATTAAAGAAATTATCAATATGGTTTAAATCAAACAAACTTTCACTTAACATAGATAAAACAAATTTCATGTACTTCAAACACATTAATTCTAAACATATATTTCGCGATAATATTTATATCAATGATATACCCATTAATGAAAAACAAGAAACTAAATTTTTAGGTGTAGTGATCGATGCTAACATAACTTGGAGTAGTCACATTCGTAATATAAGCATGATGGCAGGAAGAGGCATAGGCATTTTGTATAAATTAAAATATTATATCTCTCAAAGATCGTTACTTATGCTCTATAACTCATTTATCTTATCGTATATATCTTATTGTAATATTGTATGGGGAAATAGTAACAAAATCAAAATCGATTCAATATTGCGCCTTCAAAAGAAAGCACTTCGCATTTGTCATCACTCCCATTATCTCGCTCATACTGATCCTATATTTCATGATTTTAAAACATTGAAGATCTACGATATTCACACTTATCAAACTGCTATTTTTATGTACAAATTTTCCACCAACACTATACCAACACCCTTTCGAAATAGTTTTGTCTATAATAGAGACATTCATTCATACCCTACTCGACATTCATCTGACTTTCATTTAACAAACCCAAAACTAATAATTGCTCACAAAACAATACGGCATCACGGCCCGGATGTTTGGAACAACCTCCCGAATGATATCAAACAAGCTGCATCTCTTATATCATTTAAAGCTTCACTAAAGAGGTACCTTTTATCTAAATACTTATAAATTCTCACCTGCACTCGCACTCACTTGCACACACTTCATCTTGCCCCTTCCCCCCCCTTTCCTTTTATTATATTTTAAGCAATATAAGTGACATCACTTTTAAATAATAAAGACCCGGTATTTTTATTATGGTTTCCATGTAGCCTCTTTTCCCCTGGCTGCTATTATTTCAAGCTTTCAGCTTACGATAGCTGGCCTCTGCATTTAAATTCATTTGTTATTGTTTACATGAATATTATGTCTATATATCTACTTAACTACTATATAATTGTCACCTTTGTAACTTGATCAGTATGTATGTTTGATTTTATATCATTGTTATAAATTTGTAATTTTGATTTATTAATAAATGCAGAAATACTGCTTTAAAAAAAAAAAATAAGACCAGACAAGCCTTTGAATTTTGCATTGTGCATAGTTCAGTGTCTGAAGTAGTGAGATTAGATTCACTAATATAATGGACCTCGAAATTCATACTATGGATATTATACGGTCCATGCTGAAAATGTGGCCGTTTTTTTTTTCCACACATACACGTCGGTTATAAAATCTATCCTCTTATTATTTGTTAAAGTGTTAAATTTGGGTCTGTGCTGGCAGACTACACAGAACATTATTGAATCTCATCTCCTCGGTCTCAGACTCTGTATAATTCACAATGCTAAAACTATTGGTTTTCAGTCTGAAAATAACCTGAAAAATCGGACCAAATTCATATTTCCAGATTAACAACTGAACCACCAGTTTCTGATTTCTGGGGTTTACTAGAAACTGTCTGCACCAGCAGAACAACAATAGATTTGGTAATGCCTATCACAAACCTGTTTTTCCTACATGACTTTATTCTTTTTTCCCCAAATGATCTCAGATAACCCATTTTGACAACTTTAAATCAGGCTTGTATAGTCTTGCACTTGTAGTTTTTTCCGTCTTACCTCAAGTTCTAACCAAAAGATGAGAAATGTCCATGCCGATTCGAACAACCTTACCATAAGCACAAGAATTTGACAAATTGCGCGACGCAGCTGAGACGAGGCATTACATAGTATGTTATGTTTATGAATATTAAAGCATTAATGAGATGTAGTACTAAATTGAATGAGCCGTATTCTGATTCCCGGAAGAAATCAACATAGGAAAATAAATAAATTAATTTAGTCACTCGTATATCCACCAACCTCTTCTCCTAAAATCTCTCTTTCACCGTCCTTCTCTTGCAATCTCTCTTAATATCACCCGTGTTCCTTTCTCTGAATTTTGTATCTTTAATTTATAATAATGTATGTTATATCAAGGTGAAGATGACACCATGATAAAGTATCGTCTGTTCGAGTAATTACTGGTTGATGTAACCGATCCTAAGGAAAGGAACAACTAAATACCTGTGGATTTTTTTTCTTCGTGGGATATAGCTGAAAGTATTCTGTTAAGCTCATTTTCAATGATGGGTTCGACCCCCGGGGGGGGGGGGGGGCAGTCAAATGTATTACTGCAGTAGGTCTCTGCTCTTATGGATAAACCTAACTAGAGAAAGGGGGGTGGTTACGGGCGTATGGAACGCCAAGCGTAAGGGGCAGTCACCGATCGGCGGGGCGGGGCATGGGACACCGATAGTCTTTTAAAGAGTGCGAGGCAAGGGCATATAAGGCACCGAGCGTTTTTAAAAGTGGGTGGGGTGGGGCATGGACACCGAGCGTTTTTAAAAGTAGGCAGGGTGGGGCATGGGGCACCGAGCACTGAAATCATACTCCTTCCAATCTTTGATACTTTGATTCAAACTACCTGTGAATATTGTAATTTTATTTGTTTTGCTTCCGATGAAAATCTATTTAATAAACACATATATGATGACAAATTCTTTTCTCTGTTGATCATCAGAATAAAATTTCTTGTATGTCATCTTCTTTATCTCTATTTCAATTATTTTCTTTTAATTTCGCCTCCATTTCCCCGTTTTTGTGTCTCCAAAAGTAGATCTTTAGGCACGTGCTCCTTTACCTATCCCGATACGCCACTGGCTGCATCATGATGAAAATGTAGAAAATTGATTCATGGATTTTCAAAAGCAGATTGGACTGTGTATCTCAGGATTTGGGTCTTGATGAGAGCAGTGGTTAAATGAGCCAAAAATGTTGAGGGTGCCGGATATGGCAAAACGGTAAAATATGATTCGGAAAAAAAATCGTGATGCGCGTTCACTGTCACCACCAAATGTAATAGATGGTAACAAGATTATAGTCCTTGATGTGGGGGTGCCCTCGCAATTTGGAATTTTGATCTCAATATATTGCTATCATCCCCACTGCTCGGGCCGGTTTAACGCCACTGTAAGAAAGACATAACAGGAAGATAATATAGTTTGACTGTACCAATGAAGATATCAAGCACGGTAGTTGCGGTGCGCCACCACAACCCGTGAATTCAACGAAATTACTGTCGTGACGTCACAATGACATCTGCGCAGAGTGAAAACTTTTATCAAATCGGATCGCGGTAACCAAGGGAATGGTGTAGACGCACCTGTTATGTTTATTTTTGCATCGTAAACAAACAAAATTGAATTGACCTTCGCATATACGGACGGACTTGGGCTTATATTCATGGAACCTTATTCGAATTAAGATTTTTTCGCTTTCTCTGAAAGATGGTCAACATAATGTTTTTGAGGTAAATAAATAACATTGTACGATATCGATTTCTATTCAGAAAGATCGTCTTTTCACTTCCATCCCAAAAGCATTGCAAAAGTTCATACCAGTTCGAACTGTATTGGCAATAGAGATTCATATAAAAAAATTGCAATATTGCTTATTAATTACTCATTTGATGTTAAGGTGCCCTTTGTCTTGTTTGTCCTCGTATCTAGCGTATCTGCGCGATTGTAATAAAAGACGACACATGCAACACATAGTGACCGAGTGGTCTAAGGCGTCTGTTAGATACGTGAAAGTCCGGGACTCGATCCCGACCACGCGTGGTCAGGATCGAACCCCGGACTTTCACGTATCTTCACACGTATTTTCACGCGTGGTCGGGATCGTGGCCACGGCACGAATGTCCATGAGTAATCTCCATTGCTCTTTTATCTTGGTCAATCCGACTAAAAAATTGTGGATTTTTTCCTCTCGAATTTCTGGCATGTGACGGCCTCAAAATGCAGTCTCTCTCATCAAAATCCAAGAATTTTGTTTATTTTTTCCCTTTCTTTTCCCCTTCCACAGGGTTCATTATTTTCAAAAATCTTCTTCATAACATAATTATACAAAATATTTCATACAACGCAGTGAATAAACAAGTTAAATTTGTACATAACACTTTTAAAATGTACACGCATATAAATAGTCAAACTGACTATACAATATACACCATATAAAATGTCACAGCCAAAGAAAATATTTAGAGAAGATTTATCCACAAATAAAAGAGTGATCGTGTTTGTGAAAGCAACTTGCTCGAAAAACTTTCAAAAATGAAACAGGTCGTGTGGTCCAGTGGTTAGAGCATTTCCATTGGACTCATAATCGCAAGGTTGTGAGTTCGAATCCCAACTCTGCAATTGTCTCCACTTTGATAACAAGGCCCAAGAGTGATATCTGTCGTCTATTACGTCAGCCACTATGACTGATTAACCTAGACGTAAAATGTTTCCAAGGTAATTGGTTATATACCAGCTTGGCGTTTACCAGCAAAATGCTATCCTGCCGAGTTCCTACGGGAATTACCACAAGCAGAAACAGAAACCATTTCTTTCGAAATTTATTTTCTCTGATATTTGTTGTATATGTATTTTTTCTATTTCATAATATCGTTTTTTTTTCGTTCTGACATAATTTTGTTAAATGAAGGTAACAAAATTCTCAATTTATCTGAATATATCTCTTTTCTTACTATGATCATGATACAGTTAAGCGCATTATAATTTGTACCACAAAAAACACACAAAATTATTGTCACATGTTAACACAATCTCTTCCCGAGTAATTTGAAATATCAACGATTCTATTTTCGACCAAATTACATTAGAATGATTAAAAAGGCAAAAATATATACAGAATTGTTTAATCATTATCAATACAAACAGTTTTTTTTCAAACACGTGTACACGTTAATATCAATAATGCATAAAGCATTTTCGTTTATTTGAAACAATTTGATGAAGGAGCAATGTAGATAAAATTGCCTTGGTCAAAGGCCGTGCCGGGAATCGAACCTCGGACTTTCATGGTGTCGGGAGCCTCAGACCACTCGGCCAAGGCACATCGCCTTTGTGTGTAAATTTAATGCGTGCGCAGACATAGAGCACCATTTTGTTGTTCAATCTATAAAAAATAACTGCCCGACCGAGATATTCCCCGAGAAAATCATATATTTTAGGCTGATGGAAAGGATGGATGCCCCCCTCCCTAGCCCTGGATGCGTTTTTTTTTAAACGTACCAAAGCGAGGCAAGAAACCAATGGGCTCATAAATATTCATGTGTTGCAATCTCTTCGCGCATTGGAGATTTCATGATGGGTTGATTAAAACGTATTAAATATTTTTTTTGAACGATTGGTTTATTTTATTTGGCAAGCCACCACAACACGTATACAGTAGGAATTGATACATCTGGCTTGCACATGATGGCCCACGAAAACTCGAAAACTTATTTCAATTGGCGTCCTCGACATGACTTTTTAATTAGAATTACGATAATAAAAATTAAAATCATACTACTTACGCAATGAAAACAGAACATCAGAATTTACTATTAGCATTACATCAAACAAGAAAAGTATAAAGAAGGAAAAAGAAAAAAAAGAAGAAGAAAAGAAGAAGAAGAAGAGGAAAAAGAAAAAGAAAAAGAAGAAGAAGGAGAAGAAAAAGAAGAAGAAGAATAAAAAGAAGAAGAAGAAGAAGAAAGAGAAGAAGGAGAAGAAGATGAAGAAGAAGAAGAAAAGGAAAAAAGAAGAAGGAGGAGGAGAAGAAGAAGAAGGAGGAGGAGGAAAAGAAGGAGGTAGAGGAGAAGATGGAAAAAATAACGGAAGAAGAAGGAGGAGGATAGAAAGAAAAAGAACAAGGAGATAAACAACAACAATAACAACAAGAAGAGTAGAATTCAAAGAAGAGAAAAAAGAAGAAAACGAAGAAAGACATATCGATCAAAAAGTCCAATCATAAAATATGTAAAATAAATAATATTACCTGGCAGGGAAAGAACATGGTCTGCTAAGTCAACCGTATAACATATAATTTGCATCTTCTGTTTGACTCTCGAGTGAAAGATGTTCTTTCAAAGATTCCTATTCCCTTAAGTCATTGGGAAGAGAAATCCAATGTTTTATAACATTGTAACAAAAATAGTATCCAATACTCTGTACATATTCTGGTAGGCAGAAGTAGACATTGCTATTTTTTGTATGATAGTTATGTAATTCGGTAGCAAGATTAAAGTTTGATTCAATATAATGTTATGATCTATTGTGATAAATTGTATGCATGTGGTGCAATTTTTTTTTGGATCGTTTGTTGTCTTCAAGAAAACCTGCTGCAGATAGTTTGGTGTACAACGTGGGTTCTGGGACCAGATCAATCAATGAATCTAACCATTTTATTCTGTATAATTTTCAACTTCTTTTGATCGGATTTACTTATGCCACTAAACCAAGCAGGGTAGGCATATAGTCAAATAAACTCTGAAAAAGAGCAAAACAGAAAATACGTCTTGCTTTCTGATCCATACAACTATAATATAAATGTATGTGCAGATCAGAATGCATGACGTATTCTCTGTTTAAGCATGTATTGGTTAATGCTTAGTGAATGGAGGAATTATTGAACATTTCAAACTTTTTTTAGTTTAAAATCCTGAAACATACACACACATATAAGCACAACCAAAAATAAGCTCCCCATTTTGAAGTGCTTGAACTTGTTCATGGAATGGTTTTGAGCAAAGCTATTTGGCAGGAGTATTCAATGCACTCATTTGTGAGAAAAGCACATATCAATTCAATTCCATTTATCAATGTTTATTCAAATTCCATTCATTAAAAACACGAGATGCAATATCAGATAAATACCTAATTGGAAACGAAACAATTAAATATACATAAATACATAATGAAATTTGGGAGACTGCAAAAGACCGAATGGTCTTGACGAGGCAGACCCCGAGAGCCATCATGGCAGTACATATATTTAAAATAACATAGGTTTAAAATGATGACATGAGAAAAAAATGTACGGATGTTCTAAACCCCCTACCCCATCGGGAACTGAAAAACCCGTGTAACAATATACATGTATAAATGATCTAAATGTATAATAAGAACATCTATGTGGCATTACGTTTAAAAGAATAGAGCGAAGAACATTATTTTATTTCATGAGGCAATGAGTGCCAAACATTGGGTCCTTAATGTATAATGGATTTATAAGCAAGGAATGTTTTGGGATTACTAATATGAAAATTCTTGGAACCTCTGGTATTGTGTTCATGAACCTGGGTATTGCGTATAAATGTTGAATTAAAACTACGTGGAACCAATTGATTATTATTGAACATAAAATTTGCACTTTGTAAGATATTGATATCAGATATTTTGTGATCATTTTTTTTTTAATAATTGCATCAGTATGGGCTAGGTTAGGAGAACCTGTGCAAATTCGTATGACTCTTTTATGCAGTAACAATAAGGAATTAACATTTCTTTCGGTTTCATAACCACACGCAATATTAGCATAAGATAAATAAGATAATATGAAAGAATTGTACAATAGTATAATAGACTTTGGCATTAACGTATCTTCAAGTTTAAACATTATACAAATAATTCTAGAAATAATCATGAATAAATAAATAACGCACTAAAGTTCAAAGGTAGCTGGGAATACCAAATTTTATTTGTTATAGGGTGTTCGAAATTGGTATGTTTTACTCTTGTAGTTGAATTTGTATTCAAGTACGCGTTGTTACCCAAAATTGATCGACGTTTCGATGCATCAATAGACATATTGCGTGTAAGTTGTTGAAATTTAGATCTCGTGTTTGTAAATTGATTTAGCGATGGCTGAGAAGCGGGAATCAGAGAAAGCTTCAAGCTCTTCACCGAACCTGATATGTCCGCTATGCCTTGATATATTTGTCGAGGCGACAATCTTAACTTCATGTGGACACACTTTTTGTAGGCGATGCCTCAAGAAATACGATCTTACCCACCAGGACCTTGATCACATGGTCTGTCCTCTCTGCAGGGAGATCACCAAGTTGTCTGCCTACCGTGTCGATGATCTCCGCCTCAATGTCTCCATCAACGGATGCGTAGACGATTACCACGCCAAGCGTGGAGGGATGAATGCTGTCCTTGAGATGTGCCAGAAATGTACCGCTTGCAAGTCTCAGAAAGACGCCGTGTCATTCTGCAGAACATGTACTTTATACATGTGTGATAAGTGCCTGCATTCTCATCAACAGCTTGTAGTAGTCTTTGGAGATCATGAGATTGTATCCATGGATGATGTCATCGAAGGGAAGGTCAGCATTGGTCATTTATTCGAGAAGTGTTCCATCCACAAACTTGAGAACAAGGATATGTATTGTGAGGATTGTAAGGTCCAAGTCTGTCACAAGTGTGTACTTGTTGGTCATAAAGCTCATGAAATCAAGAACCAGGTTGACTTTGAACAAGAGTTGCGACGGAAGGTAATTTTATTTATTTAATAGATCATAGTGTGGAAAAGAAATCTGAATTGAATGTTGACACTGAAAATACTATTAATACCAATGATTAAAAAAAATGATGAGAAAAAAAACACGCCTCGATCGGTGAGGGATAGGGGGATGGGAGGAGGGGGGGAGAGGGGAGGGGAGGGGGAACAAGGCGGCACCCGAAGTTTGGCTCCCATGGAACCTCACCTGTATAGAAGAACAATGAAATTGAATATTGATGATGATGATGATAATGAAGAGAGCTGAAAATGACTTTGAGAAGAATAGGAATGATCATGTATGTAAATAACATTAACAATATTTAAGGACAAGTCTACCCCAACATAAAGTTGATTTGAATAAAAAGAGTAACATCCAAATGACAAGCATAACACTAAAAATTTCATCGAAATCGGATATAAATAAGAAAGTTATGACATTTTAGATTTCGGTTAATATCACAAAACAGTTTTTATGCACATCCTGGTCGGTATGCAAACGAGGAGACTTATACATCATACACCTCCCGGTCATGTAGAATAAGTATTGTTTTAATACTATATAGTTCAGTCAAGTTGGTCCTTATTGTCAAATCTATAAACTATAAATATTGTATAATTAAAACAATAAAAAAAAACGAAATAAATAGTGAGGGACATCATCGACTGTCTCATTTGCATGTCACTGAGTTGTGCATATCACTGTTTTGTGAAAAATACGCGAAATTTTAAAATGTCACAGCTTTCTCATATTTGTTTTAATTATACGGAAGCCTTGATTAAATTGTTTTGTTCTTTTATCCAAAACATAATTGCTATTAGGGGGGATTTCTGAGTACAAAAATATCAACCGGCAAACACTTTAAAGTAATATATTCGCAATATTTTTACACAATGAGTTTACATGTAATGCCATTCTTCTAATTCTTCCTCTCTTTCCCGCTCTCTCCATTTTCGAACTTCTTTCCTCTTTATTTCCCTCTCCTCTCTCACTTTCTTTATGTTTCTTTATCTTTTCTTGGATATCAGTCTCTATATCCATTGTCAATTATCTATCCAAATGATTCCTATGTTTATTGTGTATATCTGTATATATAAGTTGTTTCTCTTTTTTTTTTACAAAATACTATTTTGTTTTTGTTTATTTGCTTATATTCCTTGCATTGTATATTTGTATTGTATCATTTTCTATTTCTTGTTTCGAACAAAATATTGGCAATTGCCAGTGAAGTTCCAATGAATTCAATTCAATTCAATTCATATTACATCCAATTTTGATGAAATTTTCAGATGCTAGTTTGATTTATTTATTCAATCATAATTTTTCTGGGGTGGACGTGAACTTTAGTATACCTATTCAAATTCAATTCAATTAAATTCAAATTTGTTTATTTTACTTCCATCAAACAAAAACAAATTGTATACCATATACCTAGTGGTATTAAAGATAGAAATGTTGATTTGAAATATAAGGGTAATAACAACAATAAGTGATGATGATGAATATAATAATGACGAAATTAAAAGATTGAACAAATCACAACATTTGGATACTATAATATTGATAAATATATTAAAAATTTACTAAAATGTTACAAGAATTGTAAATATTCATCACTACTCTACGATAGATCTGCTGGAATTTTCCATTTATCTTGATCAATGACATTATTTCCAAACAAACTTATCATATCTTCTGGCATGAAACCATGGAACTCACTTTCACAAGCTTTACGAAATAAGCCTACAATTCATATGGCATAAAACAAAATCCCTTTAATAATCATAACACCCCTAAAATTTAGTATCAGTAGGATATTTTAAGGATTTTCTATTCTTTCTTATTCTCCCTTCCCCACTCTCCCCGTTCTCCCTCTCTTTATTTCACTTCATTTCCCGTCTCTGTCTCTTCATTCTATCTACCCGTGCAGCTTTTTTTGTTTGTTTTCTTTTACTCTTTTTTTGTCCTTTGTTTTATTGTTTTTGGTTATATTTTGTCAGTTCTTGTATAGTTTTTGTTATGTCTTGCTCTTTAATGATTTTTGCCGTGCCTTGTTCTTGTACCGTTCTATTACATGTATTTCCTGTTCTTGTAATGCTTTGTTTCGTGTGTCCTTTTTCACTTTCTTGTAATATTATTCAGCCTTGTTTATCTTTTACTTGCTATGGGAGAATATGATAAAAAAACTAACAATTTACAAGGATTTATATGTAATTTTTACAAGAAAGATATGATTATCTGTGTATTAGATAGACTTTGAACTTTGTATCTTGTATCAATATGTAAAAAAAAAACCTTTAACGAGCTGTGCTTTTCAGAAGGTTTTCATTTCATTTCATTACGTTATATTACAATTCGCTCTACTTTGTAATTTTGTTGAAATTTTGAAATGAAATAAATTCGTTATCAATCAATCAAAAATGTATTGTATCTGATAATAAGCTTATGCAACGTACCATCATCAATATTGTTAATACTGTTGCATATAAGCATTTCTTCCCATTATTTTTGTTGAATGTCAGCCACGATTTTCTTAAAAGTTATTGTAACAATGACATAAAATTGTGTAAATATGGGTTTATTTTACTGATTATCGCGTGTCATTCTGCAGTAGTTATCTTTTTAAACAGTTTGTTATTTTCACATTTAAGGAATATTTGCAGATCTAAACCGTTGTTTGTACTATACAAACTTTCATTCCTTAGGTGGAAGACCTTGCCCAACGATGTGCTGACAAGAAAACAGAGCTGGAAAAGAACATTCAAAACATAGAAATACAACGTCATGAGGTACACACTGCAGTGCAGACACTACTAGATGATGTCAGGCAGGCTTACACCATCAAGGCCAAGGAGCTGGAAGAAAATCTTCGAAATCTCACCGACCAAATCAATGCTTTAAAGCATAGTTTTGATGACGACCTCAACGTCTTGAAGTCAAAAGATCGTCAGATAATCAAGAGTATTTGTAGTTCAATTACTTTGGTAGATAATGACAGACTAGGTCATCTTGAGACAGACACTCTATCTGCTCATATCTTGCTCTGTGAGGAACTAGATGCCATGCTGAAGGAGGCTACCGATCACACTTCTGCGTCAACAATTTCAAAGAAAGCAAAGGGGAAGAGGTTCAAACCAGCAGATGATACTCGTCTTGACCTCGGGAGCATCTCAGATTATACTAATCATTCTTCTACGGCAGCCATAAAGAAGAAATCACAGGAGAAGAGGTTCAAACCAGCAGATGATACTCGTCTTGACCTCGGGAGCATCGCAGGATCAGATCCCAAGATGGAAGTCATTCAGTGTGTTGATCTACGGTCATATATGTTGGGAATGACACGGTACTCACACGACAGTGTGGGTATCGTATATGGGTGGAATGCACAAGGTATTGATATCATTGATTCAAATGGTGGTAGGCAGCAGTATAGTAACATACCCAATGACGGGAAATATAATGATCTTGTCTATCAACAAGACGGATCTTTATGCGTATCGATTTACGATACTAATGAAGCGTACATGTATTCCCCCCTTGGCTCCAAGAAAGCAACAATCCACGTGAGAGACGGTCCTAATGATTTCAGACTTAACAGAAGTCAATCAGATGAAATCATCATTACTAACTATACAAGACAAGTCTACATCTATGACCCGACAGGATCCACTCTTAAACACACTGTTCAAACAAAGCACAAGGCGGATCAGGTATCTACCACCAGGACGGGTTTGATCGTCACGAGTTCATGTAATGCCAATCTTCGCGTGGTGACGGTCTATGACAGGGATGGGAATGCTGGTGAGTCTCTACAAGCTCCACGGGATGTCTACCTGTATGCTGCCGTGGATGAGCAGGACAGGGTGTATGTAGCGAGTGTTGATTGTAAGAAGAATAGGAAGGTGGTGATCAGGCTCTATGATCTTGATGGTCTGAATCTGAGGGAAAGAGTTGAGTGTAAAGCACTAGATATGACATTGGGTTTGGATTGGTGTTACTTGGTCTCCCTCTCCCCAGACATGCTCGCCTTTGCTTGTGGTTATAACTTATATTTCGTCAAGGTATCACTGTAATCCAGATTATCTCAACCGTGCACCTACTACAATGTCTCAACACATTGTTAAAATAATTTACACAACGCTGTTAATATACTATGTCAATCGCACAGTAGTTGTTTAAACAGTTTAAACATGTGTTCAAAATCTTAACCAACTATGCTTAAATTATTGATAATTGAATATATTTGAATTTAATCTTCATTATTGTTTAAGATTTTGAACACTTTTTGAAAATGTTAATAACAACTACTATACGATTCACATTATTTTTAACAGGACATGTAGCATTTTTTTTCAAATTCAGTTTTCTTTCCAACTAAACAAAGGATAATACACGTAATTATACATTTATAACAAAAATTTATAATACAAATCATTGTCATTCATACATATACATTTATAGTTATGTTTAATGACATGAATAATAAACTGATTATGTTAGGCATAGAAGTGATAGAACTATCAGATATTTTTTTTTAAATGTGTACTCCAGCCTGAAACCAGTAACATCTGAATATAAACTCCTCAAAAAAAGTTTGGAAATCTTTGATCGATAATCTCTCCTCGGTTTTTTTTTAGTAAATATCAATGTGTAATTACCGGTAATAGCAATGAATGGAGCATTTAATTCTCTTTGAAATGTATGTGTGTAAAATAAGTTTCAAATAAGTTTCAACAATGATGATAGCAGTAATCAATCCTATAACTGTTTCACCAAAGTAACGCAATGCTAAAAAAATCCTTGTCAAATTTTGGTCAGGTTTTCAGTGTTTTGTTTGTCACCCTTAGCCTGAGGACCCCTTCATTACTGTATGGATCTATACAATGTAAATAATTTGTTGGTGTATATAGAGTATGTTGGTGAGGATTATTTACTGGAATGCTAAGAAAACATGATTGGTTGGTTGTTGGTAAACAATCAGGGAACCGACGGCTTAAGGTCCTCTCCGAGGGACCTGATGATAATGTCGTACCAAAGGGCTCTATAGCGCTCTAGGTCTATATTATGTTCATGTATGTGCGCCATCCCCGAATCATATCTGACTACAGTATAATGCACATGTGTTTTTTTATATTCTAATAGTTATCGTGTAATATACATATCCATCTATTCAACATATTTTCTTAAAGTGTGGATACATTTTGTTCTCATGTGTCATTGTTGTTTATTTTATCATGTAATGACTTCATTTAATCAGGTGATGTGTCATAATATTGATAATAGTTTCTTCTTCTATACCAGGTTATTAGGCACAACGAAAGTTTCTATTGAATCTGATCACATGCATAGGATGAGGACCCCATGTATATTATGTAAATAAAGTATTCTCTGTTATCTCCTACTAACGTGAAATAACGCAATGTAAACATGTAATCACATTGCAAATATGTTCCAATATAACACAGTGACTGTGTAAAATTTGTACATTTTTTTTGTTATGTTCACACTGTGTCACATTGGGTGTGGTATTTTGATATAACCATAATGAGGAAAATATAATGAATTTTAACGAATTAGTTGATATATTATATATATGTGTGTGTGTGTATTCTTTATATTCTAATAGTTATCGTGGAATGTACATATCCATTAACATATTTTTAAAAATGTAATTTATCATGTAATGACTAATCAGTTGATGATTCAAAATTGTTAGGCACAGCGAACCTTTCTATTAGTTTTGGAATTTGATCATAAGCCTATATGGGATATGATAAGCTGTATATAAAATTATGAGCCATAATTGTTAGGCACAGCGAACATTTCTATTAGTTTTGTAATTTAATCACAGGCCTATATGAGATATGATAAGCTATACACTGTAAAAACTGTGGTGTTAAAAGTGACAGCAGTTGATGTTAATAGAGGACCATACCCTGAGGTGTTAAAATTACACCCTAGAGATTGAACACAACACCAAAGAGTGTAAATGTTACAACCCAAGGTGTTGTAATAACACCTATGGGTGTTAAACGAACACCACCAATTTAACACCGGTGTAAAATAACTGGTGTGGTCCTCTATGTACACCGGTTAACACCACAGTTTTTACTGTGTATATTGTGCAGAGTATATTATGTTGTCTCCTATGAGGAAGATCACAGTAGTATAAAATCACTTTGCTTAACATAAAATTTGTACATTTTCATCACCATGTTCACACTACGTCACATTATGTGTTTTTTTTTCAATATGAACATGATGATATCAAAATATCAGTCACGCTGTATCATTCACTTTAAATTTAAATTGAAATTGAAACTTTACTTTCCACAATCTTTCATTTTTAGAATGATTTTGTTTTGTGGGTACAGAGGGGCTTAAAGTAAATCAATCAGAAATATATATATTTTTGTTATATTTGTAGTTATATTTACCCGATATCATGAATCGTTTTGATGATGTATGTTACAAACGATATTATAAATGTATTCCAACTAGGAGACGGTCCTCATGAAAAAAAAGAAAGTGTACCCGCAGTATTAACGGATACACTTGGATTTCTTTTTTAAAACTAAATTGTAGGATGTACAGAGTTTTGCGTCAAGTTCTATCATAAAAAAGATCCAGTTGAAATCCAACGTTATTAAACAGCCTTTGCCTACCAGTAAACTCGAAGAAAATAGTGTTCATATCATGAAATCTGATATTGACAGATTTCAGAATGAATTAGAAAGCTATAGGCAACATAGTAACATTCATATAAAATCAAAACATATTTATACCTATCAATGCTTTGTTTATCACGCGTTCATGGGTTATGCTTACTAGTATTTTGTTTTGAACTGTATATATAACCCAAATACGTTTTTATTAATTTATTCATGTATATTGTCATATTATTTCTCTCATTACTGTCATTAGACCTCTCTAGGAAGAACATCATCATTATGAATGACTCTGAATAGAGTGATCCATCTGTATTATTTTGTTCCAAAGGAGCTAAATCCACTCTTGGTATTTTTCTGTAAATCAAGGTTTTTTAATTCACCTCTTTCCCGTATCCACTGCTGTTTAATTTTGATCTATATGATAGTACTATCATCTTAGATTTATTAAATCATGATTTCAAAAATCTAGCATTTATTATCAATTTCAAAAATATTTTAAAATTTTATTTTTCCTGGATTTAACACGTTTTGGAAATAAAACCTTAGTAAAATGGCAATTTTTGCCAATTCAAACATGTTTGATATTGGAAATTGAAAACGAAACACATAAATATGGCTAGTAGAATACGTTTCACATCTTTTCTGATGTATATCCATTGAAAATTACAAGAAGAAAAACAAGAAGATATTTTGTCATCTTTTCTCAAGACAGTGACTTTTCAATATTTAATTCCATAAGGAGCTAAATCCAAAAATGTTCATAAAGATTGTAAAATTCTGTTATTTTCAGCAAAATTTGCACTGATGGTGTAAACTTGTATCCACAACATATATATAAAAATATGAATGCATAACTTTACGTAAAATAGGAACAATAACCAATTTTAGATAACCGCATAGTGGAGTTAGCTCCTTTTAAACTGTTTTGGATTTAGCTCCTTTTGGAACAAAATTCAAATTTGCAATCAATTTTTACTAACCTTTCCAAAAATATTTTCAAATGCGAAATGTTGCATTTAATTCCCACGTCAAAGATACATATATTTGTGTCAAAATATCAATTTTGGTCAAAAGTGGATTTAGCTCCTTTTGGAATCATGCTCTTCGTACATTCACATTTGTAATTCTTCATTTCTGTACACTCTATATTATCTTGATATTACTTTGATATATAAAATCAAACCAAACCATAATGCAGATATAATGATTTATATCTGTAAAATCAAAATTGTATTTACTTTAATCGGATATTACCAATACAATAGCTAAACTGCATAGTAAGTGATATCATAAAGACAATTAATTTCATGGTCAGTTTAGGAGAGGAGAGACGGTGAGACAGCTTGCTATCTAAGAGCGAACGAAATGATTGATTAGTATCCCTGTAAATCACATACTTACGAGGTTTCAATTTAGCATTTTGAATTGATTTTATTGATATCAATATTTCATTAAATTCTAAATGTAATTAAATTGAATTGAGTTTGTTCCATCTTTAAATATGAACTCGTAAGTTTACGAAATAAAGAGAGAGGGAGTCAGATAGACAATCAGAGAGAGAGAGAGAGAGAGAGAGACAGAGAGAGATAGGGAGAGAGAGGGTGACAGAGAGGTAGAAATCTCATGAATGGAAAGGAGAAGGAATGAAAAAGATAGAATTAGATGAAGAAAATGGGAAAGAGCAGAGAAACAGAAAGAAGAGGAAGAAGACAAAATATAAATAATGAAGAGAGCTGGAAAGAAAGATAAAAGGAAAGAAGGGCAGAAGGTAAAATGAAAGGAAGAGGATAGAGATGAAAATAAAAGACCAAGAAAGAAGAATAAAGTGAGGGTATTAATTTTCAAGTAGATTTGTATATTGATCTGATTTTATAAACGCACAAAATGTACACTC
This sequence comes from Lytechinus pictus, assembly GCF_037042905.1. Taxonomy (NCBI): domain Eukaryota; kingdom Metazoa; phylum Echinodermata; class Echinoidea; order Temnopleuroida; family Toxopneustidae; genus Lytechinus; species Lytechinus pictus. The sequence continues at coordinate 26,939,017 of NC_087258.1, read as the reverse complement.
TATACAAACAAATCAGTAAAAAGTGACTATTTAATAGGGTCCGCTGGGTGCAACTGTTATTCTAGTCATATTTGATTATTTTTAGTCGTATTTTACGAGAACAAAGTTATTTCTGATTAGAATATAATTCAGAAGTGTGACTCGACATATCAGTTGTACCCAACTGACTACTGGTCTAGTCAATTTGACTGAGTTGTTTAAGAGTGTATTGTTGTTTAAGTCCACCTTTTCCTTCCCTTCTATGTTTTTTAAGTCTTTGACAAAAGGGTCAGTTTTTACTCTGTGTGCATGTGATTGTCCATTTACTCCTGCTTTCTTGGAAGGGCTTCCAAGAAAGATCCGGATTATCATCCGCTTGAAACAAATGGAAATGTTTAGGAATGTTGTTATCATAGGTAGATTTAAAGTACCATCTACCAGATGAGATGGCAATATATTGCATCTTGCCAAGTAACAGCCTTATTGATATGTCGACTTATTAACTTTGTAAGTCAACATAATGACGTAGGGTATGTTGACAAGTCGTTGTCATGGCGACTAAATATATCTTGTTAAGTCAACTTCTAGAAAGTGTCATGCCGATAAAGTGTCTTATTAGGTCCACTCTGTAAGATGATATATGTTGCCATGATGACATGATAATTCTGAGAAGTAAACTTGGCAATATACTAATATGTCACTGTGTCAACTTACAAAGTTAACATGTCGACATGAAAAGGGTATCAAGCCGATATGGCAAGATAAGACATCTCTTCATAGATGGCACTCAGAGGTTTTTAGCTAAGTTTTTGTTTTCTAATGGTGACGGTGTTCGCTCTCGCATTGAGCAGTCTTAATCGAAAGCTTCGATAGTTTCGAAAGCTTGATGTTTGGCTAGAGTTTAGGTATCTAGCGCCATCTTGTGTCACTATACTGAAACTGTAATTTGGTTCACATAAAAGACACCCATACTGGTCTCTGTGGGGTGCGCTAAGTACTTCAAACAATAGAAAATAATATATTCCTTGTTTGAAATATAAAATCTTTGGATGATTAATGGTTCAAGCATGAAAAACTGATAAAAAAATACAGCAACTATACGCAAGTGTAAAGTTCTAGATGCAACTGATCGCCTTGGCTAGATTGGTATTCCTGAGAACTATTGCGTGTAGGTTGAGTTAAATGCAACGTAATAGGCAGTTTTAACAACACGACGCAGAACAAATTCAAGAACATAGTAAATGCATTGATAATACCCTTCAAATGACAATGAACAGCTGAGAGGTCTTTGTCGAAAATTGGTGAACCGGAACAGCAGTTTGTCCTAAGTTTCGGCTGAGCTGACAAAAGTGGCAAACATGTCGTTTGTCCAAGACGAAACTGCTGTTTTGATTCACTAATTTTCGACAAAGACTTCTTAGTTGATCTTTGTCACGAATGGTATTTGACAATATATTTTCTATTTCCTTGAAAGCTTTCTGCTTCGTGGTGCTAAAAGCTCCCTATTACAGAAATCTATATATTTGAATTTTACTAGCGCTATTAAGGTGGTGACGTAGCCAGGGATCCAGGGGAGGGCACCTTTTATGGAGCGTATGGAACGTCGAGCGTAAGGGGCACTCACCGATCGTGGGCGGAGTGGGCGGAGCGGGGCATGGGAAACCGATAGCTTTTTTTAAAGAGTGCGAGGCTAGGCAGGGCATGGGGCACCGATCGTTTTAAATAAGTAGAAAATTGATTCATGGATTTCCAAAAGCAGATTTTACTGTATATCTCGAGATTTGGGTCTTGAGGAGAGCAGTGGAGTTAAATGATCCACAAATTTTGAGGGTGCCGGATATGGCGTAACGGTCAAAATAAAAACAAAAATACTAGCGAGCGAAGCAAGCGAGCAAACATTTCGATTTTTTTTATAACAAAAATCTAAATTTTGTTATAGATTTTAACATAATATTCAGAAAACAATACCATATTTTTCCCTTTTCTTGGTCATGAAAAAAAATTGTAGGGGGGGGGGGGCAAACGCCCCAAGCTCCCCAATCTGTACCACTAGTGTCGATCCACGCGGTGAATCTAATGTTCAAGGGGGATGATTTATTGTTTCATCCCCCCTCTTGAATATTATCACGTCACGGATCGACACTAGTGATCTACAGTACCTCACTGTTCCCCTACTCAACAAACAACCCGGATCAGTTTTATTGGTGAGGTTTCAACGACCAACAGTAACACCACGATACAGCACAAGTCTCAGTCCCATAGCTGAAGGAAATGAAACCGATGAATTATGACATTCTATTGTCAACTGTGATGAGCTGAAATATCACAGATTAAGACCAGTGTTGTAGTCAAGGCTCAAACCTCCAAGGCCAAGTAAATGAAACCGATGAATTATGACATTCTATCGTCGATTGTTATGAGCCGATTTATCACAGAATAAGACGCCCTGTAAGAATTGTTGTTCCGTGATCGTATATTATGTAAAGTGTGCAAAATGATGTTAAAGACTGAAGAGTAACGTAAAAATGAAAAATGATAAAGACATAGAATGCGATCTACCAGTAATATAAACATTCATGCTGGAGAATGTAAATTGCAACATAAATGGGATTTTATTAATGCTTACAAAATCTTGGCTATTTGCGAATAATTTACTTACATATGATAAGGTTTACCCAATATTGGGTAAAATGGGAACATACATGTTGGTTGGGTAGAAAGATACCCAATATGTTGTAAATTTGACGCAGCGTTGCTTTGAAATAGCCCAATTTGGGGTAAAAAAATACCCAGCAAACATGCATGTTCCCTTTCTACCCAATTTGGGTAAAAATATTTGGGCAAATATTCTCAAAAAGAACCATTCACATAAGCTACTACGTTCATTCACCCTAAATGGCATTAATCAAGCGACCTACGACTTGTGCAAGATGAGCAATGATACTGGATTACCCCTATGTGACAAATGTCAACGTTTCATTATTCACTTTATTCATAAAATTTCAAGTTTCAATTTTTTATGATGGCAATTCTACAATTCAAGTTCATTGACTTTAAATGACTTTTGACCTTGGTTATGTGGCCTAAAACTCGCACAGGATGTTCAGTGATACTTGATTACTCTTATGATACTTGATTACTCTTATGTCCAAGTCTTATGAACTAGCTCCATAAACATTAAAACGTTATAATGGAAATTCAACAAATACCCCCGAAATGCCCAAAGTTCATTGACCCTAAGTGGCCTTTGACCTTAGTCATGTGACCTGAAACTCAAGCAGGATGTTTAGTGATACTTCATTACCCTTATATTTAGAGAAGACTTATCCACGAAGAAATCAGTGATCATGTTTGTTACAGTAACCTATTGTCAACTTGCCCGATAAACTTCCTGAAATAAAACCATTTCTTTTTAAATTGATATTCTCTAAAATTTGTTGTATATGATATATTTTGCCATTTCATAATATCAGTTTTTGTCGTTCTGAAATAATTGTGTTAAATTAATTAATATTATTACTAGGTAACTCTTTTCTCGATTGAGCTGAATATATATTATCTCTTTTCTTACTATGATCATGATACGGTTAAGCGCATTATTATTTGTACCACAAAAAACAAACAATTTATTTTCATATATTAACACGATCTCTTCACGAGTAATTTGAAATATCAACGTATCTATTTTCGAACGAATAATATTAGAATGATTACAAACTAAGGCAAAATATATACAGAATTGTTTCATTATTATCAATACAAATATTTTTTAATTTTTTTATTTCAAAAACGTACACGTGCACGTTGGTATCAATAATGAATTTGATAAAAAAGAGAAATGTAGATAAAATTGCCTTGATCAAAGGCCTTGCCGGGAATCGAACCTAGGACTTTCATGGTGTAGTAAGGAGCCTTAGACCACTAGACCAAGGCACATCGGCTTTGTGTGTAAATGTAAAGCGTGCGCAGACATAGAGCAGCAGTTTGTTGTTCAATCTAAAAAAAAAAGAAAACTGCCCGACCGTGATATTCCCCAAGAAAATCATATATTTTAAGCGGATGGGCAGGATGGATGCCCCCCCCCCCCCTCTAGCCCTGGATGCGTCTTTTTTTAACGTACCAAAGCGAGGCAAGAGACCAATGGGCTCATAAACATTCAGGACAGCAATCTCTGCACATGCGCACAACCTTTACCAAAACTCCGGGTGCACTGCTCTGTGCATACACGTTTTGCGTATTTATTCTCATTTTATCTCTTTGCATAACAATATGCTTGCCGATTGACAAGGAATTGAGTTCCCGAATTTACAAGCGTGAGTGCAGAGTCTCGTGCCTTATTTTCCGTGATCATTCCACGATGCTTTTTGGTTCTAAATCTTCTGTCTTTAGAAATATACGTATTGTACAGTGATCGGAAGAAGTCGCACTTTGTCGGTTAATCCAATTTCATTCAATTACAGCTCAAATTAAAACTTTTTACCTGTTATTGAGTAAGTACCGGGTGTTTCTGCACAATTTTTATACTAGCCCCCCTTTCGCAATCCTCACGGACGCTAATATTAGGGTCCCCTAACACAAAAGTTAACGCTTAATCATACACTTGATTTTTAAGATTGATTGTACGTTATAGTCAATAGAATCAAACGTAGAAAACTGCTCTACAATCAATGGTAAGCTTTCTGTTACAGGGGGGGGGGGGGGGGTTTACAGGCCCTACAGATCTGCTTTTCGTGTGCAAAATTCTTTCCCGCCACACCCGCAACATACATGCATGTACATTAAGACTGATGGCTGGAGATATTCGAAATGCAGGACCTACAATAAATTATGACATGGATAAGAAAGTGGTTTTTCAAACAAATCGAGTACATATTGAGTGAGGAAAAAGTTACTGAATTAAGGCTTAGATATATCATTACAGTCCATCGAGTCGATATTGCATGTATTATTGGTGGATCTCTGGCAATTGATTCCATGGGTCAAATCACCTCTCCAGCCGAAACCATTTTGCATGCGTTGATTATGTACACAGCATGTATACGTCTGAACACGAACCAGCCGAATTTGCGGGTTTTTTTTCTTTGTTCACTCCTACACAAACGATATGCCTGTAGCACACAATTTAATAGGCGTTATGTTTTAATTCCCCAGAAATGGGGGATTAGATTCGATTTCCAAGGGGGGCCACTTCCATTGATGAGTGGATACCAGGCACGACCATGCGGTTTCGAAAAGCACCCTAAACAAGAGAAGCAAGGCTTTTCCAGATTATGAAAATACATCTCTTAACAAGTATTTAGCTTGTGAAACCCTACAAGTATTGAAAACATATCCTCCTTTTCAGTATTTTAAACATCGTTTTTGACACCCTTATAACGTTACATAGGCTTATACGTAACGTACTTGCCCACTCTTTCCCTTTTTACGCGTGGTCGCGCCTAGTATCCACTCTTCAATGGAAGTGCCCCCCCCCCCCCGGGCGGCCTCTCGAGCTCTGGGAGGAACCAAATGTGGCTTTGGAAAGTCGTCCTAAATCGGATATATCGCTGTTACCATAGTAGCAACCAGAATTTTGCACACGAAACGCAGATTGAATGTTTCCGTTCCAGATGCGAAACGAAAAAAAATATCATGTCACACAATTTGCATTGCAGGACAGAGTTTTTCCACCATGACGACGGGCCCAAAAGTCTCTTCCAAAATCAACTACCGTCGCAAATAAGCGTTCGCGTCCCCAACAAAAGGTCGGGACTGTCATTTGTAAACACATCTCCTATCATGTTGACGCATGAGTGAGTCCAAGTTATCATTGCGCATCTAAACAAACAACAAATGTTCATAGCACAAGTTTCTAGCTGGACGCACTCATACTTATAAATCCTTTCCGGGGATGCTAGTTTGGATGTCATATTAATATTCATCCTGAAGTTTAAGTAATTTCAGATCGCAATTCTGTGATTGTGCTAGTTGAATACAGTTATACCCCCATCTCACTAGATGGCGATTCCACTGCGATCGTCAAAAATCGACAAAGCGTGGTATAACGTAGCTTGATCGTGCCTTGATCTTTTCAATCTTCTCCGTCGTACCTTGATCTTTTCTGAAGCGGCAAGGATCGCCACCATCTTTATGGTCGCCACAAAATTTTGAACATGTTCAAAACTTACGTAGCGAGATCGCGGAGGTGCTAAAGCGCATCACAATCGAGTCATGAGCGTATTACAAACGACATATTCGTAGCTGTAACAGAGCCCCAACGCATAAAGCGTAGTATAAGCGCATTAAAAGCGGCACCGATCGCCCGTGGTTTTCAGGCCCGTTCCCAAGACAATTCTGCTACGCTGCTTCCGTTTACAAGGCGACTGCCTTGCGCTCGACACGCTTCACACAGCTTCCACCACGACGCTTCCTTCTTTGGGTGGCATGTGGCACACGTTCTCAGCCCGCTACAGGCGTTCGCGTTGCGCTTTTGCTGCGCCGCTGATGACTGGGCAGCGATTGCGCAACAACCGTCCGCGCTGCTATAAAAAAAGCCATGCCGATGGTGGCGGATTATCATATTTGCAACAGATTACGAGGCGATACCACGGCGTTTTCAAACATACCTCCCAGAAAAAGGACCAGAAAAGGGAAAGCTGCCCAAGCTACCCCTCTTAGGCCGGCGGTCGAAGAGGAAGATCAAGGGGTTATGGTGGTGGTAGAGGAGGAGGAGGTAGAGGAGGAAGAGGAGGGGGTACAGGAGGAGGATGAAAATCTTACTGCTGAGCCAGCTGGAAAGAGAAAAAAGACGCTCACATGTCTTGATGACGAAATGGGTTACCTCTGCAGAAATAAATAAATTGATTATGTTTTGAAAATAAATTGAATTCTAACCACAGTGACAGTAGACAACATCAAATTTTGCTAATGATTCGATCACTAATGTATTGATTGGGAAAGGCAATCTTTAGGGAGATTCTGGCATTGTGCCCCCCTCCCCCTCCCTTTTTATGAGTGCTCTCACATCAGTAGACTACTTCTTGTCAGCAAATTTGAAAGGAATTTACCAAATATTTTTGAGTGACAAACTTTGTGGAAAAAAAATAAACAGAATATCAAAGATTTTTATGCTCTTTTATGAAATTCTGGATCATCCCTCATATTAACTATTAGGCTGATCATGGACCTATCCATGGGCTGATCGACATCTTTTGAATGAAATTTTAAAAATATTGTATATTATGACTTAGGTGACAGCCAGGGTCGGACCCTGTATCTTTTTGGCCTCCTCCTTCTCCTGTCCTCGCATTCAACTTTTAACTGATGTTCTTTTAGAATGCCAAGATGTATAAGTCAAACCAAATTCTGGACATCCATGTTGGTCGGAGGTTGGCAATCGACTGAAAAATGTGTCATGTGCCGCGATTAGTATGCCGATTGCTTGAAATCGTTTCAAGAGCCCATCATGAACGTAACATAATCGCTTCATTCGTAGCACCACCTTACCGAGGTCCTAATTAGCGTATGAGCCTCGTTGTACGATCGCTTTGATCGCAGAAGCAGCGCATCACATCTGCCTCGAATCGTCGCAAGAAAGTGGCATCGTCGTACTTTCAGCGTATTACCATCGCCTTCAGCGCAGGTCGGTCGCATAGAAGTTGCAGTGCAATCGTCTCGCAGGCTAAAAATAGAATTCGAGGAAGATTCTGCTACGATTTGCGGGATTTACACAGATCGCCATGGTCGCCACGATCGCCTTCCTAGTGAGATGGGGGTATTAGTCAATATTGTACACGTGGATTCATTCACGTTTGGTGTTTTTCGCCTTAACACAACTACCTTTTTTCCACTGTGTTTTAGGGAGCCGACTGGTGGCACTATCTTCACGTTTCTTTTGGATATACCCATATGGTAACTCTATGCATGGATATACCACTCATTTGCAATTGCTAATTTTCTCAAGAAAGGGTAGCCAGTCGTGCGTAGGCCGTTCGTAGCTCCGACTAGCTTTCTGAAACACCCAGCTGTTTGTTTTCAGATTCATAACTAATTGCTTTCTTGAATTATCATCTTGAAATATGTATTTTTCTGTGTCGATCCGGCTTACACATCTTCACAGCGTCAGTTCGAGCAGCGGAATCATAGTGTTATTTACATTGTTTTAAAAAGTATGATTTGCAAATGAAACAAAATATCGGCTCGATATTACGGTTACTATTTTTATATTCAATTCGATGCAAACATGCGATCTTGCGTAACTGTTGCGTTAAACATCTAACATTTGTAATCAATTCTTGATCAAAGGTCACATGACTTCTATTGAGTATCAATCGATTATTGTTATTTTTCCCGTGTACTACGTTTATTCAAGCGTACATGTACGTGAATAATCTATTTCACGGGGCTCCGATGTACCATGTGTTTTGCCGATATGCCTTTTCAATATTTTAAATAAATACTTTCTAGCATAGAAGGCCTATTGTACGTTTGTGGACAATTTGATATTTCTACATATGAAAAAAGATGACTTCGCTATTATAAAAAAGGGACATTGAATTTATGAATTGTTTGCATTAACTTAAAATTGTGATACAATATTTCATGCAGTAATACATGTTTTTGGTCAATATGGCGGTGCATACGACTATTGGTCCCTCGTTTTTTTTTATATTCGCTTAATTGACTGTTTATCTCTTTTGACTGTAGCGTGACTCCAGTCATGCGCAGTGTCTTTACTGTACAACATGTTTAACTTGTTTCCAATCGAATATCTTCTCTATTTTTTTCTTCTAAATCTACAGTATGGTGACAAAGATATATGTAGTCTCTTTCCGCTTGATCGATCTATTTTGCTTTCTATCGATCATATAGGCTTAATTCCAGTATTTGCTACGTTTGTTCTCATTTGTACTTATGTATCCTAACTTGATTTAATTATGTCATAACTTTACAGGAGAGACGGTTACAGGATGAACATTTGTTGTCTATATTATTTTCTTATTTTGTTCACTTACGTTTTGCTTTCTTTCTTTCTTTCTTTCTTTCTTTCTTTCTTTCTTTCTTTCTTTCTTTCTTTCTTTCTTTCTTTCTTTTTTTTTAATTTTTTTAATTTTTTTTATTGTTAGATTATTTAAAGGTAGGTAAGTACATGGCATAGTGTATTCTATTCGTTAGGTACTATTGTTAAATTCCTCCCCTTTTAATGACCGACTTAACTAGGTTTCCATTTAGCTCCTAGAACAATGATGACTTGTTGTCTCTCTCGGCGCAACATGGCACTACTCATACATTAGTTAGATAATCAAGAAAATTCCAATTACGATACACACATACGGGCATTTTCACCACAGATGGACACAGAGGCAAACAATTCAAATTGATATTCATGTCAAATGCTTTGTTTTTTAATAATACAAGGTTAGACCTGAAGTTTCTGGGACAATTTTTTCCGACTCTGGCAGCCATTTTTTAATTTCAAAATGGCCGCCAAAATGGCCAAGTATCGATACAAATTAGTGTTGAAAATAGTATATTGATACATATTTTGTTTTGACAGATTTTTAAAGAACAGGTTTGATCATGATGTTTTCGCCTGTGATTTAGCTTGCTATTATAACACTTTTTAAAATCCCACAGAAAGAAACACCAGTAATTCATTCATCTGATAAAAAAAACATTGATGAACTATGTGATAAGGTATGTAATGTCAGTTACCGAGAACATGAATTTTTTTCTCATTTCCTGGAAAAGAGGATATATTATATGAAACTTGGTAGATTTCCTCTCTAGGTAACACCCCTCCCTCTACACCAAAATTCAAGATTACCAATTAACAATCAAGCCATAGGGTACCATTAAATATGTTTAACGTCAGTTACCAGGTGGAAAATGTAACGTCAGTTACCGAGATGTAGTGACAGTTACCATGATAAATTGTTGGTTACCAATAGTGAATGCAAATGTGGTCAATTTTTATGGTGAAGAAATACTGTATACTTGTTATTTAAGTCTTTCACTTAGTTAAATCACACCAGAATGAGTTTGTTATTGACTTTTAAAAGGTATACTTCACAAGGAATACTATATAAAATTATGAAGGAAGTTGCATTCCCATCGTGCAAAAAAAAATTACTATGAAATTGTTTTGCAAATATATGTACTTACCAAGTACCTAATTGTTTGTATCAGACAAAATATTTTTTCTTTTTGGTTTTCGTGGGAGGGGGTACTTTTCCCAACCTATTGCCTAAATCTGCAATATTAATTTGATAAGCTTAACATTGCGATGATTGGGGGATTCCAGGGCCACTTTTTTCGTTTCTAGGATTCTTTTGAGCATTGCCAGGCTAAAGTAAATTCCTGGTTTTTATACGTATTAGTAATGTAGATGTTGGATATGATTTTTATTTTTGGTTTACAAAATGTATAGATGAAAAATGAAATTTGACAGTTCTTATCGATGTTGCATGGATCTACTAAAACTGTGTCTTTTTTTTCTAATTTACAAATAGTTCAGTTTCAGTTTAGAAGCTGGAGTTTATTTTTGTTGAGAGCTTAAAAAGAAATTAGCAAATAGAATGATTAAGCAAATTATGAAGAAAATTGAAATCCGACAGATATGAACAAGCATTGCTTGCACTGACCAGAAGAGAAATCAATACAACTGCATGGCTGCATGAGATTCGGGGGATGGGTAGAGGAGGAGATCTTTATTCATTTTGCCTTTTTTGAGGGGAGGGGAGGTTGGAGAAGGATAAGGTTTAAAAAGTCAATATACATGTACATGTAAAACTGCTAATGTGTGTATAGTAAAAAAAAATCCATGTCTACAGCCAATGCAATATTAAATTACTAAAGGAATACATGTAGCGGCTATGACCCCCCCTCCAAATAAGTAAAACATACATTTCTTTTCTTTTGATAATTTAAAATGTGAGGTATTATACAACTTTTATGATTTAAAAAAGCTTTAATACATATAAGTACCAAGAAAAATATGCCTTTGAAAATCATAAAGCACTGGTAAATGTCAATGTGTAATGTCAGTTACCGACAAGTAATAATAAAATGTTTAAATCAAAGAAAAGAGATTAAGAAAATTTTTTTTTTTTCAGTGAAATGTTCCTAGAAACTCGGGTATACTTCCACATTAAGCTCACTTTCATGTGAAGCCCTGCACAGAAGATACAATGCAATGATTCCACACATTTGACTTCCATGTGTTATCTCTCTGGCAAATCAAGTGTAACGTCTGTTACCAGCATGGTCGTTGAAAAATTATCATAGCCCCCAAAAGACAAAAAACAAATTATTGAATATTTTGACACATCTTAACCTAGTAAAGAAGGCATATTTACATATTCAAACTATAACTCTATATACTCAGGGACATGAGATATTTCAATTTTACTGAACACCCTAAAATTGCGTGTCATTTTTGCGAAACGTCAGTTACCGACACATTTTTGCTTGCTGATGCGTAACAAACGTAGTTACATTGAAAATATTAGTATCAGAGTATACAGCAAGGTTCACTTTATTAACTCTATCAAAAGCAAACTCTCATCATTTGTTGTATTAGAGATACACACAATGAAAGGTGGGTAAAATTGTGCCGTGTAACGTCAGTTGTCGTGAAAATGCCCATACAAAATTTTATTGACAACAATACCGCTGATCTTAATTACAGTGTGGATTCCAATGATCAATGCGGGCAGCTCGTTACGTCACATTGTTTCACAGAACAACATTTCAGATCATTCGTTACGTCAGACAAAGCGGATAAAAAACCCCTTTATTCTCCATTTAAACATTCGCAGTGCAAGTAAAAATTTTGATAAACTTAAGTTATTTCTAGGTAATAAACATTTTCCGCAATCGTCATTCATTGGTTTAACTGAAACATAGTTCTCGGATAATCCCTGTTCCCTCTTCTCAGTCCCCAATTTTAATTTGATTGGTAATAATAGAACAAGAAGACCAGGGGGTGGTGTCGCACTTTACATACCGCAACAATACGATTATACTCTTATAGCTAACATGACCATATCTAACGATGTTTTAGAAACACTTTTTGTTGAAATCAGAAATCCAAGTGGTAAAAACTTTATGCTAGGTGTATTTTACAGACCTCCACATTCAAATGCCAATGCTTTTTTAGAAACTCTGAATGAAATTCTACTAAATCCTCTTTAGAAAAATAAAGATTGTTTTTTTATGGGTGACTTCAATATTAACTCAGTAAATTGCAACTCTAATAGCACCTCGCAAGATTTTCTTGAAATATTTCTATCACATTCTTGTTTACCCCTTATTACTCAGCCGACAAGAGTGACGAATAACTCAGTCACTATAATAAACAACATTTTCAGTAATATAACTTGACAAAATAATAAAGCTGGTATCCTTCTTAGTGACATCTCTGATCACTTTCCAATTTTTGGTAAATTATCTACGAATAAAAATGTCAATAAAGAAACATTCAATCATACATTTTGAAAGATAACTGACGACAATAACAGACTGGTCTACTGTATATGACTCCTCGGACGCTAACAACGCATACAACTGTTTTATTACCATACTAACCTCTTTTCTAGATACCCATGTTCCCCTTACAACTAACAGAAGATCTAATTATAAAAAAGATCCCTATCCATCCTTGGATTACTAAATCACTTTTAAGATCCATCAACCGCAAGAACAACCTATATTATAAATACATAACTAAACCAAGTGATACATCTCGCTGCAAGTACACTTCATATTAAAAACACTCTTACATCTTTACTTTGTATTGCAAAAAAAGAGAGAATATTATACACTTCTCAACTCGATTTATACAAAAATGATATGAAGAACACATGGAAAATCATCAACGGTGCTTTAAACAATAAGAAGAAGATTTATACAATTACAAAAATAAAATCAAACAATGCCATTACTGATGACAACAACATAATAGCAAGAGAGTTTAATTCATATTTTTCACAAGTTGGCAACAATTTAGTAATCAAAATCCCTCAAACGAATAAATCTTACAACAATTCTCTCGACAACCCAAACCCAAACTCAAAATTTTCAAAATCCCACAAACTCAAGAGAAATTATAAATATTGTTAACAGTCTGCTGTCCAAAAAGAGACCGGGGTTTGACGGTATTTCCAACTTCCTACTTAAGAAAATTATCTTGGCTATCGTCGATCCTTTTATGCATATTTTTGATATTTTTTCTAACACAGGAAGGGTGCCCAATCTTATGAAAATCGCTAAAGTAGTCCCTCTTTTTTAAAAAAGGAAATAATCAGCTCATCTCCAACTACCGTCCCATATCATTGCTCACCTCGTTATCAACAATTCTTAAAAAAAAAATATATTTTCGTACTTTCAATTTGGGTTTCGCGAAAATCACAGCACCTCGCATGCAGTTTTATCATTCATTAACAAAACCACTACTTCCACTGATAAAGGTTGTTTTACTGTCGGTATTTTCCTGGAATCCTCCAAGGCCTTTGACACCATTAACCACGAAATTCTATTGCATAAACTATCTCATTACGGTATTAGGGGGAAGGCCTTGGAGTGGTTCAAGAGCTACCTTACAGATAGGACTCAGTTTGTATCAGTAAATAATCACAATTCATCCAACCTTCTAATTACATGCGGGGTAACACAGGGTAGCTTACTCGGCCCTTTTCTTTTTATCACTTACATTAATGACATCCACAAAACTTCAAATTTTCTTTCATTCATACTCTTTGCTGATGATTCCAACATTTTCTTTTCTCATGATAACGTAAACCAACTTATTAGGATTGTTAACTCTGAACTCATGCATGTGACTGAATGGACCAAGGCAAATAAATCACTTAACCTACAAAAGACCAATTACATGTTATTTAGTAATATAATAAATAGTTTGCCCGACAATCTCATTTTTTATAACACTCTCTTGGAAATGTTATGTAACAAAAATTTCGGGTGTACTTATTAATAATAAATTATCATGGAAACCACACATCGACAATATATGCAAAAACAATTTCAAGAAATATTGGAATTATCAACAAGCTCAATTTTTTTCTTCCATCTCGTACACTACTTACACTAAATCTCACCTTAATATTACCGTACATTAATTACGGTATTTTGGCATGGGGTTGTGCAATTCAAACAGAATTACATAGGATACTTTTGTTACAGAAAAAACACTTAGGATAATATTTCATACACATTTCAGATTTATTTACAAATTTATGTACAAACTAAATAAAGATGATCTCCGCGCAATTTTTTCAATTATGTTATGCAAAAACTCCTCTGTACACGATTATCCTACAAGACACCGAAACTCTTATCACCTACCTCCAACCTGAACTTTACTTGCAAAAAATTATTTTGTCTTTTCTGGTCCCGTATATTGGAATTCCTTGCCAAACGACTTTAAGCTATCCCCAAGCATAACTATTTTTAAACATAACCTTAAAAAGATGCTTATTTGCCAATACTTTACACAAACAAGTCAATCTACCATATAACTAAAACTACAACAAAAACTACTTAAAAACTTAAAAAAAAAAAAATCTCCGAGGATACAACTTGCCTACCGACCTGTTCACGCACCTGCCATGCTCCACTTTGCACCACCAATTGTATCTACACCCCTCCCCTCTCCCTTCATTTGCCTCTCTGTTTCTCCCTCATTATCACAATTGTTGTAACCATATTATTTTTTCCCTGTTATTACTATTATCATTTATTCTAATTTGTGTCACTCTTTCGTTGTTACCTTCGATATTTTGTATAGCCTCCTTTTAAACTGTCTTCCGTCACTCTTTTATACTATAGTTTTGTAATATTGCCTCTACGTATTGAAATTAAGTTACAGGGGCTTGCCTCCCATACAAGATTTGCTTTTCTTGGCAAGCCCCTCCGTTCTGTTTTATATAGTTATTAGTCAAAGTTACTTTGGTTCACATTTGTTCTCATTGTTTATACCTTCTAATTCTTGTGCATTATTCCGATTGATATTGTACTTTAAATTTGACTATGTATTGTTACTTTGATTTTGTTGTGCTTTGTGAACGGAAAATGAATAAAATCAAATCAAAATAAAAGAAAACACGATCGGTTGGTTGTTGGTATACAACCAGGGAACCGACGGCTTAAGGTTCTCTCCGAAGGACCTGATAATGATATCGTACCAGAGGGCTCTAGTGCTCTAGGTCTATATTATTTTCATGTATGTGCGCCATCCCCGAATAATAGACATATCTTTCTACAGTATAATGCACATATGTGTTATTTTTTCATATTCTAATAGTTATCGTGTAGTGTGCATATCCTTTAACATATATTCTTAAAGTATGGATATATTTTTTTTCTCATGTGTCTTTGTTTATTTGTCAAATGCCTCGTCTCCTGATTAGTCATTACATGGTAAATAACATTTAAAAATAAGGTTAATGGATATGCACATTCCACGATAATTATTAGAATATGAAGAATATATATATATATATATATATTCTGGGGAATATATATATATATATATAGCTCTGGGGAACCTTGATTTAAGCTACGCCTACCATTGTTCTCTTCATCCATTTCTTTACAATATATATATATATATATATATATATATATATATATATATATATATATATATATATATATATATATAATGTACCAACTAATTCGTAAAAATTCATTGTATTTCCTCACTATATCAGAATACCACTCATAATGTGACACAGTGTGAACATAACAATGAAAATGTTAGAATGTTTGGAGCATATTTACAAAGTGATTACATGTTTGCATTGTGTTAGTAGGAGATAGCAGAGTATACTCTTCATACATTTATACAGGGGATCTTATGTATATTATCAAATTCAATAAAAAAAGTTTGTCGTGCCTAACAACCTATACTGGACGAGAAATGATTATGTAAATAATGACTCATCTCATGATTAAATAAAGTCATTCTCTAGTAGGGATCTTTTTTTTTTTTTTAATAACTTTTCATTAGTTTGGTCGGAGGTCAGTGGCGTAATGAGACTAAAGATTTCGCAGTAAGACATGACAAAAAGGCAAAATAAATGTTAAATTAATTGAGTGTGGGAAGCGAGCGAGCGAGCGAGCAAAAATAGCTTTTTAAATATATAAATTAATTTGTTATGAAGGATTTTGTCATCATGTTTAAAACTTATATATCGAAAAAAGTTGCAAAAATTTAATTTATATATTTAAAAGGCTGTTTGGGGGTCGGGCAATTCCCTCGCTCACAGCATTTTGAAATTAATTTAGCCCTTTATGTCATGTCTTGTCCAGAAAACCTTAGTCTCAATGCGCCACTGACCTCCGCCCAAATTAAAAAAAAATTATAAAATAAAAGCTATCAAAAATTTAGAAAATATATAAAAAAAGATCCCTCACAAGAGAACAAAACAGCCCCCAACCATGAATACAGATCGACACCCATAGCATGCCAGTATATATGCCAGAACGGTGGTTTATGTTGAATTCTATCAACACAATTATGAAATATGGCGCTTTAAACGTTTTGTTGACGTAGATGGCGTTCTTTAATATTGATTAAAAAAATCAAATCAGAAATCGGAGAGCGATTGTCTGAAAACCGAACCACGGAGCGGAAAGCGTGTTGTGATTTGCTCTTTGATATATAAAAACACAAATTTAGAATGAGAAATCAGAAAAAGCCCAAAAGTATTTCTGATTTCAATTTTGTTTTTCCGGTTTGTGTTTTCAAAAACCGAACCACTTTGCTGATTTCCGTGTTCGCTTCTCCTTGATTAGAACAGAAAAACGAATTATCCATTATAAGGCATAGGCCTTATTCGACGTTCTTAAAGAGCGGTTTACACAAAACTATTATAAGCCTTACTTTAAGAATTTCGAATAATCCGTTCCTCTGATTGGTAAAAACTGAGGTCATGTAAACGACCATGCGTGCAAAACAACAAACTAAGGTGGTTACCAAGGGCAACGGGTATAGTTAACAAGATTTCTGCCCATTGCCCCCTAGTCTGCTATGCAGACTCTGAATGGCTCGTGAAGTGGGATCTGCAGCTGGTTTGCGAAGCAAACCAGCCTGAAAGGGCGAGCGAAGCGACCCATTGCAGCTCCAGTAGACCTAGTCTGCTATGCAGACTCTTTGAATCAGCTGTGATACACACACTGCAGATGTGGGTCTACAGTTATAGACTATTGCCCCCTGACCCGCCCCTGAACGACGAGCATTGCAATGCATGCTCGCAAAAGGTGAGTCGGCTGAAAAGATAAGCCGGTCATTATTGCACTTTCTAACTAAGTTATACTAGCCAGGTAGGTACCGTATGACAAACTACAACGTTAAGTTAGGTCGGTGCGTAAGGTCTAAAACTCTAATTAAAGTAATGATCTATTAGGCCTACGTTAGTTCAGAAGTTAGAGTAGACTCTACATGTAGATCTAGAATGATAGAGCTAACTAGACCTAATGTTCCGTTTAATCTTAGATCTGACATAGGCCCTAGATCTAACGTTAGAGATATAACGTTAGATCTAAAGTACTTAGACTCTATTAGAGATTAAAGAATTATGCTTAGAATCTACTGTAGAATGTAGATCTATTTCAGACCCTAATTTGGTTCCTAAAATATCTAGGCCAACTGGTATATTATGGACTGCTTTGACATTCTACTTCGAGACCGAACGACACGTCGGGGCCGAGTTGGGGCCTAACAACAAGTTGGGCCTAACGTTAGCCTGGGCTAGGAGGGCTTATATACTTTTAAGCTTAACTTATTTACGATCTAGCCTAGACCTAGACGACATCTAACGTTTAATTCGTTTCATGAAACATATAGAGACTTCTTTTATATTCGAGACATGGTTGTTTCTTTCGGCTCGCGGATACTACACCGGCCAGACCATGCCCAAGGGCAAAGCCATCGGACATAGTCGCATTGCAGTCCCCTTGAGCCTCTAGAAACAACCATGCCTCTCAAAACAGTCCACATGTCTATATTTTTCCACTCGCTAAAGCCGGGATAATAAAAACGTTAAATGTCATATAAAGCAGGGCCTACATTGGCTACTCTGGATAATATATGACCTCATTATTATTATTATTATCATTACTACTACTACTACTACTACTACTACTACTACTACTACTACTACTACTACTTCTACTACTACTACTACTACTACTATTCAAATTGCAGAAAAGAGCGGTTCGCCTTATTTTCAATTCTTCATATTATTCCCACTCTGCTCCATTATTTCATAAACTCAAACTATTAACTGTGTATGATATCAAGAATTTACAAATCGGAATTTTTATGTATAAATGCAAACATCGTCTACACCCTCCTCATATCTCTGATTTATTTCCCCTTAATCTAGATTTACATTCTTATGAAACCCGTTCTGCCAATGACTTTCATTTTCCAAAGGTTCGAACATCATATGCTAAATCCACTCTTTTATTCACTGGCCCTAAACTGTGGAGTTCCTTACCAAAAGAAATAAAAAACTCAGTATCACTCCATTCCTTTAAACGTAATTTCAAAAAGTACCTGATTGATACAAATTTAAAAATAACAGTAGAGCTTAAAATCAAACTTATCCTTTCTTTTTTTTTGTATTGTTTATGTCATTATCTAAGTTATTATTCTAAATTCTTTGATTTCGTTTTATGAATGTGTTGATTTTTCTTAACTATTATCTTGAAAGTTATGAATGAGAGCCATATTCACATGCTACAAATTGTTAAGAAATGTCTATTTTAATAGCACTTATCTGTTTATTTCATGTTGGGTGCCTGATTTTAAGACTTATCTTGTCTTCTTTGGCTCCCCCACAGTAATGTACATTTCTTTGTATTACTTTTAAACAACTCGGTTCACTTTCCTTTTTTTCAATTATGTTTGTTTGTTACCTATTTTGTACATATTTGCAATGTTTTTATATTATTGTGGAAATAAATGATTTGACTACTACTACTATTTTTATTTATTACTCGCGACAATATTCATCCTCAGCGCTGAGCGAATCCGGCAAAACATTATTCTTTGGAAAAGGTTGTACTCAGTCTGGTAAATACAAAGGTATAATTGGGAGTTATACTTCATAGATTGTGTTATTCAATATATTAAAAGTGTTTGACTGTCAACGAAAAAAAAAAATCAGTCAAGGCAAGGGTGCGTTTGATAAATATACATGCGCATATAGGGAGGGGGGGGGGGGGGTGATTAGACTGAAAAGGGAGGCGCCTAATTGATCTTCAACGTAGGGGGCGCGGAATTGATGTTCTACCTAAGGGCGCCGAAATGATGTTCGATATAGGGGTGCCGAATTGATGTTTTACTTAGGGGCGCCGAATTGATGTTCCACATAGGAGCACCAATGTTATGTTTGCCCTGAGGCGCCAAATTCATGTTAGACCTAGGGAGGGGGCGCCAGTCATATTCGACCTTTAGGGCGCCAATTTGATGTTTGTCCTGGGGCTCAAAATTCATGTTCAACCTAGGGAGGGGGCGCCAAATACATATTCAACCTCTCGGGCGCTTTATGATTGACTGGGAGGCGCAAAATTCATGTTTCACATGGGTTTGGCGCTCCCGCTCGCATCAAATGCATAGTTAGATGCCATCCTCTTCATGATTACCAAAAGTACTCAGAAAGCCCAAATTTTAGATCAGAATATAATAGAAAATCATCTCGCTCTTCGCGTTCGCATCATTGTCTATCAAGGTGACGATCGATTCTTTTCATGATTAAATCAGTGCTTAAAATGACCCACTTGGAGTCGATTTTCCAAAAATTTAATGCTCGCGCTCGCATACTTTTTTTTGGTTAGATACTCATCCTGTTCCTGATTATCCAAAAATATGTTTACTCCCCTTACTCGGATGTCCACATTTTAGGTAAGAGTATCACATTTGTTTTAGCTAATGCGGAGCATGAGCTAAAAAATGATGGGTATCTATTTATTGTTTCAATAGACACCCATCATGTTCACGGTACACAAAGTGCTTAGAATATCCCATCGGGAATCACATAGATGACATTTTTTCTTTCCACCCCCTTCCCCTATTACGAAAGATGGATCTGCCCCTTGTAAAGAAATGTCAGCTTCTGCACACATTATAGTGGGGCCTAATCTGATGAGAAGTTGAAACCCCAAAGTGCCTAGAATTCTACGCTTTCAGAGGGCCGTTTCATAAAGCTGATTGTAAGTTTAACATCGACTTTAAGAACCACTGGTGATCCTTTCTTGTGGTAAATGATTTTGACCATGAAATGTTTATAGGTGATTATTTGGAGCATAAGAAAGCATTGAGATCATAACCAAAAATGATGGATTTCCATATATATCGTTGAGGTTGGTCGAATCAATTGCAACTGTGTCGTTGGCGGTCATTCGAACCGTCGTATCACTCGTACGACGGTGCAAACCCATTTCAGAGAAAATCGAATTCAAAGTTTACCATAATTTTTACACTTAGTTCCCTAGCCTTACAACATATTTTTGCTTGAAAAATACATGGTTGGAAAGACCAAGAAAATTGCTTGACATTGGTATCTTTATTTTTACTCAAAAGTAAGGATCCGAGAAAGCATGGCAAAAGAGCTACATGCTTGTAATTTCGGTTTGAGCGACTTAGATTTTCCCTGTACAAAAACGCCAGGAAAGCGCGATACGACGTATTGACTGGCCAATGCTGACCGCGATTTCAATGCGCGCGATCAGTCAAAACGTCGTACCGCTTTTCACGTGCAAATTTAATGCAGTGCCCATACGACGCACAGTGGACCGGGGCGAAACAAAAGTGCGCCATAAGTCATTTTGGGCAATTTCAGATTTTTTTAATTTTGTCATGCCCAATTTAAAGACAACACTTTGAAGAATTCTTCAGCAAAATATTTCATTCAGGAATGTGCATAAAGGTCGTTAATTTCCTACCTCAAATCATAAAATGTGACATTTTGCGAAATGCCGCGCATAATTATGACATTTTAGTTAAAAAACAAGCCATTTCATAGGAGGCTTGTCGTGTAGGAAGCTGAAATGGCTCCCACATATTCCTGATTTATTCCCTTTTTCGTGTGAAAGGGTTTAAAGTAGATAAAAGACACCTTTTCGTTGGTTTATAATGATAATCCACGTGTTTTTTAATTGATATATTTTTTTTGCATTTATATTACAAACGTTCAGAAAAATGATAACGCATACCCACCCCTCTGCCAGAGATAAAACTTACTTGTAGAATCATTTCAGCCCAAAACCTTTCCCATAGTGATATATATTCGTGGTGTTATATACTCTGCGTTTTACCAAAGTCCACACAGCTTGATCGAGCACGGTTAATAATTTCAGATTTTAAAGTATTTTTTTTAATTTTATATCATTTTGATGCCATAAAATTATTTTCAGGATCTCATAAACACTCTTTTGGCATGTGAGAAGCATTAACCAAAATTCACTCTGGTCAATCTTAAAGTAACACATAACACAAAGGTTTGATTTTCGGGAGTTTGGTTGTTCAATTGCAACTCTTTTTGCAACCGGTACCTGAATTGGCACATTTTGCCAAAGTCGAGCTATCGTATAATAATTTCCAATGGAGTGAGATCAAAACCCAAAGTGATGTATTTCCATGTAGTTGAGGTTGATCGAATCAATCGCAACTCTTTGTAAGACGGGACCAAGTTCTAAGGTATGAGATCATAATGAGGGTGGTTACTCATTATGCGTCTGGTACTGACGTAGAGGGATTGGCTCTGGTTTCCCTCGTGTCGCTTCCTATTGCACTAAAGACGGCTTTGTCCTGTGGTTTCGAGCACAGGAAGAGTTTCAGTACGGCCGACCTGAAGGCAGGGTTTCTTGCAGCATAAATGAAAGGATTGATGCAGGAGTTCAGGAACCCTATCATGGTCAGAATCCGATGCAGGGCACTTCCTCTGTAGGTCGGGGTGATGTAACCCAGGTTGAAGCAGAGGTAGACGATTTGGTTGGGGCACCAAGTCACCACGTACACCAGCACAACTATCAACATCATCTTGACGATACGGTTTCGAGCGACGATGTGGTAGGTCTGCTTCGATGGCTCACCCTTTCCGTTGTTGACCATTTCCTGGAAGCGTTTGCCCTGGATGTGAAGCGACCGAGCTATTAGGATCTGTGTGATCAGCATGATCGCCACGGGTAAGAACAGTCGGATCGTGATGGCGAAGTACGCTAAGATAACGCGACCTATGTCGGTCTTGATGGTTGAGACGCAGTATCCGATGTTTTCGTCGTAGATATAGATGAAGAATGTGTACATGACCTCGAGGAAGCTTAAGAGCCACAGACCCAGGACAAAGATGGTGGTCCTCCGTTTACTGCTGACTCGGTTGAAGAAGAGAGGATAGACGATGGCCACGTAACGCTCGATGCAGATTCCTAACAGGATGTAAGTGGCTGCGGTGATACAGAACCAGAGGAAATACGAAGGGTACACAAGCTTACAATAAAGGTGCCCAAGGATCGTGTTTGGGATAGTCTTCGCCCAGGGAATCGGGAACACGAAGACGGATGTCAGGAGGTCGCTGATGGCGAGGGCACCGATCATGATGTCGGTAGATCGCATCGAATTGTATCGTTGGTAGACGATAACCACCACAATGCCGTTCCCTAGGATCCCAAGAATGGCAAGGACAGTTTGTATAATCAACCACCAAGTCCAATTCAGTGGGTACCAGGTGAAGGCTGCTGTAGCTTCTATCTCGACGTCGATTTCAACCACGGTTTCATTGAAGTACGAGAGTGACGTCGTCATCGTGTCGATATCTGAGGTAGAATTCAGATCCATGTCATGGGATGTCGTGCAGCATGACGTCATCAAAACGAGTGAGATGAAGATATCAACCTGGTTCAGATTAAATACCGCCATTTTTCTTATTGTTCAGGTGTATAAAACCTGGATAAAAAAGAATCCACAAAAGAATACGTTGAAACAGCGGAAATCATTCATCTGAGGAATAACGTTACCCTACTTTTCACAGTTCAAATACCCGACTGGACATAACTTTTTCATGATTATGAAATAAAAATATTTATTACCTAAATTCTCGTTTTTACCATCATCAATGCAATTAAGACTTTAATCAAGTCAAAATGTAGCACATGATAGAATCCCCTTTTAATCCTCAAAATATGTGATACAGTATAAAGACATATATAAAACAAGGAATTATGGTCAAGATCTTCCCTCGAAATCATCAGTGAATTAGTTGTCATCATCTTCTTTTTTTCTGCACTCGCTCTTTGCCTCCTCGAGATTGCATTTGTTTTATCATAGCTCTCACATCTTCAAAATGCCATTGTTACCGTCCTAATCGGGATTAGACTGGTAAATAGGTTAAGTGCGAATTTAGATAAAAACAAGCGGCATGAATGAACTTCTGAAAACGATAAATGGCGATATTATTCCCCCGTCTTTAAACATGAGAAGTGTAGTTTGATGTACATGTATGAACATGTTATATGGGTATGCCACCGGTATGCCATTATCATGATTATATTTATGGCATCAAAGGCTTGGAAGCTTTAGAGGTGGATGTCCGGGGAGCGGACAGTCAAATATTACCGTGTTTACACTTGATCGGCTTTTTTCATAGCGTGTAAACGCGAGTAACTTGCATCGGCTCTTGGTTCAGAATCAGCAATTTTGCACCACCAAAGGGTAGGTTCTGAAGCGCGAGCCGATGCCAAATCTGCTTTTTTACTACATGTAAACAGAAAGCCTATTCTGCATCGGCAATTGGTGCGCATTTCATTTACTTTACCATTGTAATTGTAAGCGCACGGATCCAGCGTTGCCTTTATCTATTATGACGTATGTTGTTGGTGTGCGTATCATTTCAGGTTTTTGCATCGGCTCGCGGTTCTGAACCGAAAGTCGAAAGACTGGTCAATGGTCAATCGCGGGTTCAAACGTATTTAGGGTATTTTTTTCCCCAAAAGCCCTTTTCAGACTAGCCAAACGTGTTTAGGGTATGCTTCTTCCCCGAGGTCATATTTGGCGACAACTTGTTTTAAGGGGCAAAAATGTGTATATAAAGACGGGGAAAAACTTGTTTAGGGGGTAATTTGCACACAGAGAAAAACTTGTTTAGGGGGTGTTAGGAAATTACTTGGTCACGCTTGTGTAAAAAAAATATATTTGACTGCCCCACCCCCTCGGGGGGTGGATGGTACTTTTACCTATAGGTAAGGCGAATAAACACACTTAAGATAAGATAACAAGTTGATCATATATGCAAAAAAAAAATCAGTAATAACATAATATAGATGTTGATGGTGAATATAAAAGTAATAATAATAGAACATTAAGATTTCGTTTTCTTTGGTTTTCCAATCAAAATACAGTATTACAATAAAAAAATATTTAATGCTCTCATCCCACCCCACCCTCACTAAAAAAAAAAAAAACCCGTCCGAAAAATCGAAATAAAAAAGTGTAAAACACAACAAACATTCGACATGTTCGAAGGTTTCGCTTAATTACAAAAAAAATGTCTAGACTCTACCCTGGAGGGTGCGAAAATAAGAAAATAAGATGATATCACCCGCTAACTACTTCTTTTGAACTTTAAATATGAAATATTTTTATTTCTCCTCATTGTCATGTGCAAAAGGGTTCGACCTCGATGACTTTCTAAATTCATATAATAATAACTATAATATTTACATTTATGTCATGCTTGATACTTAGTGTTTACATATAAATGCTTTACATTGTAATTATTATTAGCCCGTCATCTGATCCTGGCATGCCCTTTCTTAATAGTGTGTGATCATTCTCCACTCCATGGGGACGATCGACCAAGAGTTCCAAGAGTTCAGTTGCTAAACATATTGCATAAGCTTTTGCATCCTACCAGGATCCCATTAAATAGCTGGGTGGAAAGTGATTAAGTGTGAATGGACACCTTGCCAAAGGACGCTAGGACGCTGTGGAATTCAAACACATGACCCACTGATTACAAGGCAAGAATCAGAACCGCTTCACCACGACGCTTCCATAACAAAGAAAAAAAAAAGGCCTTCAACCACAAAAAGGATTTCGTACCAGAAAAAAATTGACAAAAACAAAATAATAAAGGGCTTCAAGTTAAAAAGAAGGGGCCACTCGTGGCCCGTCAGGGATCAGCTGTGACTCGTCGGGGGGGGGGGGGGGAGGGGGGAGGGGGGGAGGGGGGCAGAGTGCGTCCCTTGTATCATTTGTGATTCGTCGGGGGGGGGGGGGGACTTACGAACGGCTTTATGAAACGGCCCCCTGATCACATTCAAATCTCTATTCACCTTCAGTTCATCCCAGTTATGTATATGTAAAGTTGATTTGCCTGACTTCGTTGCCAGGTGACTTTCTTCATCCTTATTTCATCCATATTTTATTTCATCGGTCGAAATAGACATGAAATGAAATACTCCGAAAATTTGCATTGCCGTATTGATTGTGGGCTCGACAGCCGCCTTGCAGCGCCAGATTGACGAGGCTATATCCCTTTAATAATTGTACATCTGTACAAATCGTAATAAAATGTTGTATTTTGATTAATGAGGGTACCGTCCGGTCCGTCCCAGCCTTCAGCTCTAGATTAAAGATTGGATTTTACTTATTCATTTATTCATTTGTTTATACTAATTTATTTTTGATGCAAAACATCAGAATTTCCAGGCAACCCTCAGAATATATCCTTCCAATTCTTAATTATGTGACGCGACATATGTTCCTGCGACAATTACTTCTGTCTTTATATCTCAGAGGGCATTAGGGTTAGAGTTAAGATTGCATTAGAGTTTTTGGTTAAGAATAATGTATTTAGTTTTGGAGGTCAAATTTTATGTTTGGTTTAACGTGCGGATTTTCCATCAGAGCAATTGTCGCCGGAGCGAATGTCATGGAAACCTTGAATCAACTAAGCTGCGACACACGCACACACATCCTCGCCCATCCCATGCACACGAACAGTTCGTCCCACAAAAAAATGGAAACCAGTTTTCAGAGACAGATTTCACAATTATCAAATATTTGTTTACTATAAAGTTGATATTTATGGTAAAAATAGAATCTCATCTTTAAGATTGATTGATTGATTGATTGCATTTATTCTTTTTCATTCCAAATTTCAACAAAAGTTACAATATAAAGCAAAACACAAAAATATAATGTACAGAAATGAAAAAGGGAACCCACTGGAAAGCGAAGCTTGTTAGAGTGGGTTCCCTTCAATAAATAGTCAATTTGAAAATTCAAATCGTAAATTAAAAAGGTTTGTACAATAAGATAAGACCAACATCTCAGCTAATCGTATGGGCATGGCAGATTAGAAACAATAGATATTGAGGCATGTCAGTGAATGATTTGAGCACAAATTCGCGTGATAATCTGAATCCACTCTCATTTCAGGGATAAGTGAGAGTGTCACATTGAAAATGCATTTATTTTATTTTATTTATTTTCCTCAGCAAAGCTTGCTTATTTTATCTAAGTTTCACTCCACAGCCAGGTTGCTAAGAGACAAGGAGTAGATCTTATGCAAGAGTGAGTAGGAGATGAGAAAAGTGTGTGTAAGATTCTTTTTGCTAGAATTGAATTGAGATAATTTGCATATATATTGTGTGTTGTGTCCAGAGTGGTAGACTTGTATAGGTCCCTTTTAGTGAGCTCAGTGAGCCTTTATTTTTAACAGCTGCTTAAGATACTTTTGGGGAAATTGTAAAATTGGGAGGAGATCCCAGAATTTCTGACATTTCAGAAAATAGACATTGATTATGAAGATGACTAAACATGAACAGTTTGATAGTGAGAAGAGTTTATTCGAATTTGGATCCTTGTAAGATATGATGTCGATTAACAGAGTTTTGAGCTAGAATTTAGGTGCATATTTTTTTTTAATTTCAAGTTCAGGAGTTAGAAGCATTTTGAAATATAATCACAAAAATGTTGTGATAAGAGACACAAAGTGGTGAGAATAGAATTCTATGAATGTGGATTAATGCAGGATCCTTTCATAGAAATTTTTGGTAGTCGTTATAACAAAATGATACAACGTTAAAGGTTTAATTGATATTTTTGGAGGTAATTTTTTTTTAAGGTGAAAATGTAATACACTGAATGTTGAAGTTGGTGATTAGATCAGTGCAGGATCTTTTCAGTTATATTGGAGTTAGAGACAGATCGAGAGTTGAATATTATAGCTTGGATCAATGCAGGATCCTTTGATTATAAACTTTTCAGAATACTAGTAGAGGTGTTACAGTTTCCCTTTTAAACTTCATATGGTTGACAATATTGAACTTCGAAGAGAGATGTTTTGATATTGGAGTTTTGTATACTGGAATAGTTTGTAAATTGTGATTTGGTACACATTGAGTTTTACTTGAATTTTATTTGGAGTCCGCCCATGTGACAGAGAGAAACTTAACAAGGAATACAAAAGAAATGCTAATGAGCCAAACGTCGAATAAGCACGGTCACGAACCAATCTTGTTCAACTTTTCTGCGCAACCTGATTTTGACATTTAAATTTCAAACGCATCTTGCTCATTAATGCGTGAAGAAAAAGACACGGGAATCCCAGTTTCCTTTTTTTTTTTTTTTTTTTTTTTGGGGGGGGGGGGGGACAAACTGTATACAGTGCGTCTCAGAAAAAACGAAACCGAGATTAAGCGATGATTTATCATAACTTAATCACAAATACAATAGACAAATGACCTACCAATGTAAAGCTTAGAATCTCCTCTTTCATCTGATATTACTTAGATTATTCATCATTCACGCATGAGTGAGTAAAAATAATTTGCAGAAAGGATACCAAAAACTCATTTGGCGGGGGTATTTGAATTTTAAAAAGAAAATCACATGCCTAAAAAGTTCAATATCTGCTCTTTAATTTGATACCTAATCACAAAAATGGTCAAGAAATAAAAAAGGTATGTTCCCTCGAAACATTGCTTGTATTTCCATAATTTCATTTAATAAACGTGTTTGCACCGGTTTCCCACAGAAGCTATCACATGGTTAACAAAAGACTTAATGCATGGTTGATCGTCAACAAAACGGAGTGTCGAGTGAGATTGAACTCAAGCCTGTAAAACCTCTTCATTTTATGAAATTATTGAAAATTCAAGCCTTATTTCAAATAACCAGAACTTATTTCTTGACCATTTTCTGTAATTGAGGCATCAAATTTATAAAGAGCACACATTGAACTTTTTAAAAATGTGGTTTTCTTTTTGAAACCCAGATACAGCCCGCCAAATGATTTTCTGGTATCCCCTCTTCAAATTGTTTTTGCTCACTCATGCGTGAATGAGAAATAATCTATGTAATATCAGATAAAATAGGAGATTTCTAAGCTTTACAATGGTAGGTCATTTGTCTATTGTATTTGTGATTAATTATGATAAATCATCGATAAATCTCGGTTTCATTTTTTTGTGGGACGCACTGTATAATGAGATCTGCCACTGAGCGAGATAGGGAGAAAACAGGGATGATGCAACTATTATGATTATGATGATGCTTTAAACACTGTGAGTGTCACCCATTTAGCTGCATGACTTGGATGAATATTGAATGATAAAGGATAATGAACTGAGTTAACCATCTTATATTGCAATAAATCGTATCATGTTGATAGCCGATCAACACTGGTTTATAGGTCAGGTGAGGGGGGGGGGATGGACCCTAATGAATTTTCAAGACCAGGGGGACATGAAAGCTTGTTAATTTTATCAATGTAACTTTTGTTTGATAATTTCTTTTATTTTATTTGATTATAATCCTTTATGTTTGGATTTGAAGTCAATAAAGTAAACTTGAAACTAAAAATTGAAGAAAAAAAAAGAAAATGGGTGAAAATGATAACATTGTGTAAAAATTTTAAGATAACGATATTTGTATTAAAATGTCATTTTTGTGCTCGTTTGCTTCTCTCGGTCGCAGATTGTTTTTTTATCTTTTACCCCGTACGCTATGTCAAGCCCCTTCAATTTTGTTAGCTCATTCCGCCATTGATAGTTGATCACGTAGAGGCAGATTTTTCCTTTTGTAAGATTTTACTACTTGACAGTGGCGTATTAAACTACCATGGGCTGGCCCCCAAAAGAGGGGAAGAAGAAAAAATGATAGGCGTAGTAGAGGAAGAAGAAACTAGTGTATATTGTATTATGTTAAGTTATATGTATCATATTATATTATATTGTATTATATTATTTCAAATTATATTATATTATAATACATTACATAAAATGTTTTTCATAACTCTATGAAACATATTTTGCTGAGGACCTATGTGTTCATAATTCCAGGTACTTGCAATCTCTGTTTGATGAAATATATAATCCTGTTGTACCAAACCTTCCCGTTTTCAAGTCAATATACACCAAATGTATTTCCTCGCAGTTCGAGTTATTGTTTTATGTAGTGACATGCTTCTCTTTCATGACTACTTAAAAGAGATTGTCCCCTTTTAAAGTCTGAATATTAAACATTCCCAGTTAGTGTTTACGTTCGCTTTAGTGGATTAGTGAGATATGTCCGCTCTTTATGAGTTCCTTAAAACAGTCCTTAAGATTTTCCCTTTACTGGTCTGAATACTCTATCAAAAATTTTCAGTTCGCACTTCGCACTCGCATCATTTAGTAAGGCAAATACGTATGGTCTTAGTGAATTTCTACAAACAAGCCGGAGAAGTGAGAATGCCCCTCATTATGTCTTAATTTAAAAATTTTCAGCTCGCGCTTCGCGCTCGCCGTATTTCATGAGTGAGATATACATCATGTTCATGATTTTAATGAGTACAAAAAGTGCTTCATGTGTTTAGGTCAATCAACGAGCGCTTGACGCATGAATTAGATGACTGGTGAGATATGTGTGCTCTCCATTATTCATAGAAACTGGTCCCATTGTCCCTGTTTGGGGTCAATATGTACAAAAATTTCAGTTCGCACTTCGCGCTCGCATTGTTCTAAACTAAAATCCTATAGTAATGCGTTCATATAGCACAAAAGTGCAAAGTCTTTTTTCCAGACCTGGTTAATAAAATTTTATAGTACAAGTCCAAAGTTTTTTTTCCAGACCCGGTTGTTTCAAAAATTATAATATACGTCCAAAGTCTTTTTTCCAGACCCGGTTGATTAAAAAATTATAATATAAGTCCAAAGTCTTTTTTTCAGACCCGGTTGTTTCAAACATTATTATATAAGTCCAAAGTCTATTTTCAAGACCCGGTTGTTTCAATAATTATAACTGGGCGTTGTGGCGTGCGCCTGTAATCCAAGCTATGCGGGGAAGTTACAAATTGATGCAGAGGTTCGAGGTTCGAGCCCTGGTCACGTCTTTCGGATGGTGACGTTAAAGGTTGGTCCCAGACGTAAATAATCATATCTGATTGATACACGTCTGACAAAACTCAAATACACACACACACACACTATAATATAAAGTCTTTTTTCCAGACCCGGTTGTTAAAAAAATTATAATATAAGTCCAAAGTCTTTTTTTCAGACCCGGTTATCTAAAAAAAATATTATAAAGTAAGTCCAACCTAAGATACGAAAATGATATTCCATTGGAATAAAAATGAGAATCGAGCTTAGTCTTTTCTCCAGACTCAGTTAATTAAAACTGGTGGAATAAATGTCTTCGTTGTTGTTTTAACTTATATGGCGCGTATTGTGAATATATGCGCTAAGAGTAAAATTGAGAATCAAGTGTAGCCTTTTCTCCAGACCGGGTTATTATTGTTTAAAAAGGCGCATCATTCGACCTAAGACCCTTCCATTTAATTTTATCTTTCTTTTATTAACGAAAAATAAAAACAATAATGATTATATTAATAATAATAATAATAATAATAATACGAGATAAAGGACTTGAAGCATTCATGGAATTCAATGGTCGTAGAAAATACAATACCGCGTGAGCAAAAAGATGAGGCGACACCACCACAAGTCCCCTATTTAAGGAAAATGTATCAATATACATAATTATGGCCTTGGACAGTGTGTTCTCCCAGATAATTTGATACCATATTTATAGCTTGATGAAGATGATCAGGTGGTATTCCTTGCAATGATGTAAATTTTGATTTGTGCCAAAGTAAGGCAATGAATGAATCGAGGTGTGATACTACAAGGGTTGCATTGAAACGCATTTCTAAACACCTTTTTACTAAATCACATTATGATTTGAAAAGGGATTTGCAAACAATAAGTTCACCAACTCATGTGAGATAATGACATCTCAAGTCCTAACAGTGCGAAAATGATATATTACAGACACTTGACACATTCCATATCACAATAATGGGCTTAATTGAACACAAATGCACCCCGGTATGCATCATTATATCTTAAACGAAACCATGATGGTGAATTTTCAATCTAAGTGTAGGTCTAAACGTTTCGTTCTCCTCTCTTCTCTTCATTTCTCTTTTATTCTCTTCTTTTTTCCCTATTCTCCTTTTCCTCCTGGATTTTTTATTCTTGCTTTTGATTTTTTTAGGGGATTCGATTGACCAGACCAGACCAGTTAAAAAAAAAAAAAAAAAAAAAAAAAAAAAAAAAAAAAAATTAAGCCTCTTCCAGCCTAAGATCCTGTAATAAATGATGTAATTAAACATGCACTTTTTCTTCCAGGCAAAGAAAAAAAAATATAAAAATACAACATCAAAACTTAGAGCCCGGGGAGCATTTCACGAAAGGAGTTGTCTGACGTTTTATCCGACACTTACCATGGTAGCACTGCTTCTTTGCCAATCAACATCAAGCAAAGTTGTCAGATCTGACAACTTGTCGGACATAAATGTTGATGAAATACTCCCCCAATTATCTTATTCATGTTGAACAAGCACAAGAATATGATTGAGTCTTAGTTATGAGGATGTCAATTATCTTATTTTTGAAAATGACAAGGTCTGGAATAAAGAAAACTCTCTAAACTTTTATTTATTGAAGGTTCTTAGTTTGAAGGATAGTTGGGCCTTAGATTCTGTTATTATTTTTTAATGATTTTGGTTATTTTGAAATAATTGGGTCTGGAGGAAAGACTACACCATTTTTCCATGTTATTAAATGTTGATAAGATTGCAGGGTCTTTGTTTTGTTGTTGCTGTTGTGTTTTAAATGACTTTTGTAACTGAGTCTGGAGGAAAGACTACGCTATATTTCCATGTTTTTCAACATAAAGAGGATCATGGGTCTTTGTTTGCTTTTTTTAAATATTACTAATATTACTAATTTATTATTATTATTATTATTATTCATTTGTTATTTGAAAGATCTGGGTCTGGAGAAAAGACTATGCTATATTTCCATGCTATTCAACATAAATAGGATTGTGGGTCTTTGTTTGCTTTTTTTTATTATTACTAATTTATTATTATCATTATTATTCATTTGGTATTTGAAAGATCTGGGTCTGGATGAAAGACTACGCTATATTTCCATGTCATTTAACTTTAATAAGAGAGTTGGGGTCTTTGTTACTTTTCCACTAGTTTTAATTAACTGGATCTGGAGAAAAGACTAAGCTCGATTCTCATATTTATTCCACTAGAATATCATTATCGTATCTTAGTTTGGACTTATATAATAATTTTTGAAACAACTGGATCTGGAAAAAAGACTTTGGACGTATAATAATAATAATAATAATAATAATGCTGGCTACTTATATAGCGCACAGGTCCACCTTTCGGTGCTCATGGCGCTTCAAGGAAAATAAACACAAAACACAACGACAATAGAAAACAAAAAAGAATAGAATTTCAATTCTCCTGAATAAACACAATATTAAGCTGTTAATGGGAGATTAAATAAGTTTTCAACTGGGACTTGAATGTTTCTGTTGATGAAATTTGGCGTAATTGGATAGGCAGTTGATTCCATAGCTTTGGTCCTATAACAGAGAATGCATGATCCCCCCATTTGTGTTTTGTTCTGGGTGTCTGGAGCAATAGAGTATCAGATGATGAGCGAAGACTACGCGAAGGCTGATATTTTGAGATAGAGCTGCTGAAATATGTGGGGAAGAGAGAATAAATTGAATGATGTATTAGTAAAATAATTTTGAAGGTGATTCTTTTACCAAAAGGCAGCCAATGTAAGGACTGGAGGATTGGCGAGATGGAGTCATACTTTTTAGTGTAGGTTAGGAGACGGGCAGCAGAGTTTTGTAGACGTTGAAGTTTTGTCAAATCTTTTTGTGGGAGGTTACAGATCAATGAGTTTGAAAAATCTAAACGGGAGGAAATTAAAGCATGGATAAGTATCTCGGCTGCAGGTTTAGACAGTGACTTCTGATGAAACTCAAATTACGTAGTTGATATCTGACATTTTGTTGGACTTGAGTGATATGGTTGCGAAAAGTCATTTCCTGATCAAATATAACCCCAAGATTACGGGCTGTTTTAGACGGAGTGATACAAGAGCTACCAAGATGGACATGACATGACCGAAAGTCAATTTTACTAAGCATATACTTCGATCCAATATTAAGAATTCTGATTCATCATAATTCAGTTTCAGGCAATTAGATACAAGCCATGTCTTAAGGTCTTGTAGACATGCTTCAAGTTTTGTGATAGCAGAGTTCAGTGATGACATTGAGGGTTGAAAAGACAAATAGAGTTGTACGTCGTCGGCATTACAATGGTATTTTATGCTATCTTGCTGATCGGTTGCATATAGAGGGAATAGAGCAGTGGACCTCCAACAGAGACCCGGGGTACCCCAAACTTCAGAGTAGTTAAACCTGAGATAGAACTACCGATTCTAACATATTGAGATCGTTCTGATAGATAGGATATGAACCAAGCAAGGGCAGTCCCCTTGATACCTATAATGAGTTCAGCCTTTCAATTAGGATAGTGTGATCTACTGTGTCAAATGCTGAACTCACATCAAGCATAATGAGTGCCGTAATGTTGCCATTATCCATTTCTCTATAAATAGTATATGTTAAGTTAACTAGTAGTGTTTCTACACCATGACCAGGCTTGTACGCGGATTGATGTGGGTCAAGTAACTCATTATCTTGTAAATATGATGTTAGTTGTGAGGAAACAACTTTTTCCAGAAGTTTACCTAAAAAAGACAGGTTTGATATCGGGCGGTAATTTTTCAAACACTCTTGATCTAAGCCTGATTTTTTCAGCGTCGGTGTATGGCAGCTTTTTTACAGACCTGTGGTACAACTCCCGAACTAAGACTTGTATTGACTATTCTAGTAATGACAGGCAACAGAACTGTGGAACATTTCGTAACCAAATCTGTTGGGATTGGGTCAAGTTCACATGATTTGTTAGGAGATTTTTTTTATAAATACCTCCATCTCAATGATATAATAACTCAAGAAAATGACAAAACTTAGAGCACAGAGTGAAAGGCAGCCACGCAGGGCGTTCACTCAGTTAAAAAAAAACAACAATAAAATAAAATTTTAGAAACAACCAGGTCTGGAAAAAAGACTTTGGACTTATTTTAAAATTTTTGAAACGACCGAGTCTGAAAAAAAACTTTGGACTTGCATTATTATGTTTTAATTAACCGGGTCTGAAAAAAGACTTTGGACGTATATTATAATTTTTTAATTTATCGGGTCTGGAAAAAAGACTTTGTAGGTATATTATAATTTTTGAGACAACCGGGTCTGGAAAAAAGACTTTGGACTTATATTGTAATTTTTTAAACAACCGGGTCTGAAAAAAGACTTTGGACTTGCATTATAATTTTTTAAACAACCGGGTATGGAAAAAAGACTTTGGACTTATATTACAATTTTTTAGACAACCGGGTCTGGAAAAGAGACTTTGGACTTCTATTGTAGTTGTTTAACTATCCGGGTCTGGAAAAAAGACTTTGCACTTTTGTGCTATATGAACGCTTGCTATAGGGTTTAGTTTTTAGTTTTAAGTAACTGGGTCTGGAGAAAAGACTAAGCTTGATTCTCATTTTTTTTCGGGAATACCATTAACGTAACTTAGTTTGTACTTATATTATAATTTTTTAAATAACCGGGTCTGGAAAAAGACTTTGGACTTATATTTAAATTTTTGATACAACTGGGTCTGGAAAAAAGACTTTGGACTTATATTATAATTTCTTTAACAACCGGGTCTGGAAAAAAGACTTTGGACTTATATTGTAATTGTTTAATTATCCGGGTCTGGAAAAAAGACTTTGCACTTTTGTGCTATATGAACGCATTGCTATAGGGTTTAGTTTTTAGTTTTAACTAACCGGGTCTGGAGAAATGACTACGCTTGATTCTCAATTTACTCTAAGCGCATATATTTACAATATACGCCGTATAAGTTGAAACAACAACAAAGACATTAATTCCACCAGTTTTAATTAACTTGGTCTGGAGAAAAGACTAAGCTCGATTCTCATTTTTATTCCGCTGGAATATCATTATCGTATCTTAGTATGGACTTATATTATAATTTTTGAAATAAATGGGTCTGAAAAAAAGACTTTGGACTTATATTAAAATTTTTTAAACAACCGGGTCTGGAAAAAAGACTTTGGACTTGCATTATAATTGTTGAAATAACCGGGTCTGAAAAAAAGACTTTGGACTTATATTATAATTTTTGAATCAACCGGGTCTGGAAAAAAGACTTTGGACTTATATCATAATTTTTTAAACAACCGTGTCTGAAAAAAAGACTTTGGACTTGCATTATAATTTTTTAATTAACCGGGTCTGGAAAAAAGACTTGGACGTACATTATAATTTTGAAACAACCAGGGGCCCATTTCATAAAAAGTTGCTATCATAGCAACTCTGGTAGAATAGCAGCTTTTGCTTGCTATGCTAGCAACTTGCTATGCTTGCAACTTTGCATTTCATAAAAGCACATTCGCTGGAAAGTCAGCTTGACTTTCCAGCTATTTATTTGAATAGTCATGTACGAGGCTGATTCCAGGGGGGAGGGGGGGGGGCACAGCGAAATTATTATTTAGCAGCTGCAAACAGGATCTGCGGCATAAGACTAGCAGTTGAAGCAGAGTGATGGCTCTATGGCGATAGTTTGCAATTCTAGAAGAGAGTAAGAAGAAAATATCAATTTGTCACAGGATGGCATAGCATTGTTTCTCCATTGTGTAAGTTTTCCGAGAATTGATTTAATTAAGCCCTATGCCAGGGAAAAAATTATTTTAAAAAGGAGGAAAATGTATTATTATTGCCGGTCGAAATTTCACCTTCAACAAAGTTTCTACCGTACAATTTTCATCCCAGTCCCACATTTGACTATTTGTGTCGGTAATGCAAGGTTGTATCAACAACAATGCAGGCGCAGGCCACTGCTGGTGCAGTGCTATTAAAAATCACCCTGAAGCAAGTAAATTTGTAGGCTCTAATTATGCATGAAACATCGAAAATGACCTTAAAAGATTATTTTTGTTCATAATGGAAATATTTTTAAGTAATCGGTTTCGACGGCGAATAACCATTCAGTACCGTAAACTAAATGAATTCCACAATGCCATAGCCATGGCCACGACTCTTTGTTGTTGAGAAAGTCAGAAACAGAAAAAAAAAAGATTTTATCATTTTTTTTATGGCCTAGGACTTTTTTAATTTAGGCTTTAAATTAAACACTTCCACATAATATATCTACCTTCCTCTATATTTTCCTACAAGAAAAAAAATCCTCTCCATTTGTCTTTGTTTTTAAAAGTCTGTCTAAAACTTCCCTTTTTTTCCTTGGCCTGCCCTGTGATAAACTGAAAAATTTGTTGTTTCGGAATAATTTTTTAATATTTTTTTTTTTGGTAGGTAGGACAAAAAAAAACTGCATTTCTACTAGAAAGCGTTCCCTTAATATATTCTTTATTTATGTTATTAGCATTATTAACGCATACATTCGTAATTCCGAAGCTTCTTTATTCCAATGGTTCGCATATTCCGAAGGTTCGTTATTCCGAAGGTTCGTAATTCCGAAAGTTCGTAAGTCCGAAAACGAAATAAGGTTCGTTATTCCGAAGGTTCGTTAGTCCGAAAACAAAGTGAGGTTTTTTAATTCCGAAGGTTTGTTAATCCGAAAACAAAATGAGGTTCGTGATTCCGAAAACATAATGATTAACAAACCTTATTTCGTTTTCAGACTAACGAACCATTGGAACATCGAACCTTATTTCGTTTTCAGATTATCGAACCTTCGGAATAACGCCACAAATGTTCGGATTAACGAACCCTTCTACGTTTTCGGATTGACGAACATTGAGGTAAAGGCAATTTACGTGTTTCGGAATTACGAACCTTCGAAATATAGAACCTTCGGAATTACGAAGTGTAACCATTATTAATTATCACAGACATTGCTCTAAATATCCGTTCTCTTGTAAGAGCCCTTTGGGCATGCTTGAGCACAACATACGCCATTCTTAACAATGAAAAACCCTTTACAGTGTCAACTTGACGCTCCCCTATGACCAGCGTCAAATATTTAACCCTATTTGACGCTCCAGTAACCATACTTGACGCTCCAGTAAAAAGTTGACGCTCCTACTGGAGCGTCATCTTTTTATGAAATGCGCTGCAGCGTCAAATATTAAATTTGACGCTGTTTTGGGACTTGACGCTGACGCTGTACCTTTATGAAATGGGCCCCAGGTCTGGGAAAAGACTTTGGACTTGTACTATAATGTTTAATTAACTGGGTCTGGAAAAAAGACTTTGCACTTTTGTGCTATATGAACGCATTACTATAGGATTTTAGTTTAGAACGGATTCGCCAAAAAATCCCTTCAAATTTATTACATTTGTGGGTAAAGTCATTATTACATTTGTGGGCGATCAAAAATTATTACATTTGTGGGTAAAGTGCATTATTACGTTTGTGGGTGAAATTATTACATTTGTGGGTAAAGTGTTATTACATTTGTGGGCGTTATTACATTTGTGGGTAAAGTGTTATTACATTTGTGGGCGTTATTACATTTGTGGGTGCAACAAGGAGAAAATAATAGGGATTGACAAGGTGATTACGTGGCTAGGCCAACTGTGTTGAAAATGTTTGAGCTTTAAAAATCAATTTAAAATACGATTTTGAAATCTATTTTAGAATTATAACTTTTTAAAATTGGCAGAGTGGTTTTGAGGAGGAGGGAAAAGAGGGGTTGATGGAACAATCAGGACATGTATAATTACGATTTTAAAATTGATTTTTAAAAACGATTTTTAAATTAATTTCAAAATCGATTTTAGTTCAGTTTTAGATCAGTTTTAGTATTAGTTTTAAAAGCCCATTCACATTTTTACTGATGCTGATGAGAAGTTAGTTTGGTCGGGACTGTTTTAATTTCGGACGGTAGCTAGGAGAGACAGAGAGAGAGAAATAATTTTTAGGTGGGGAATTGTTGAGGTCTCCAGTTACTTAAAACACCATATGGCCCTTTTATCTATAAAATAAGACACATTTTATGAGAAATTGACAATTCTAAGAGCATCATTTTAAAAGGCAGATCAGAAAGATCGTCTTCACAGCTCATTACGTATATGCATTAAACCACGGATGGCTATGCATATACCGCTGAATAAAATACTTTCGGACGGGCTGCGGACTGACTGGCACTATACATGTATAACGTCCGTTGGATCTACCTCGACTCGACTCACGTTAGCTTGCTGCACCATGCTACCGATGCACGTCGTGTCCGACCGCGGTCGGGTCCCGCCTTGGGGCCATTGCATGCAGGCATGTCCGCATATGGGAATGATGCGATGTAATATCGATGTGGCAGATATGGCAAGTTCCTACTCGTATAGGACACAGTAGAAGTCCGGATCTATTCTAAGTTCGTTGAGCCACATGGCTAATTTGCTTATTTGTTATGTTAAAACAGTAGTCGAGTACATTTGCCTTAAATAAAATAAAAACAGTAGTCGAGGACATTTTATTTAAGGCACTTGCCGGCTTAAAACGAAACTCGAATTTCAATTTCATTTTATTTTCCCAGCGTGTTTGTCCCTTTGAAGACACTGTTAGAAAAAAATAGTCGCATCGAAAAAAAAAAAAAAATCGCCCAAAATCCCAAACCTGAGTGATTTCGAACGCGACCCGAGTGATTGTGAACCCGCCGGCGACGCGAGTGAATTTAGATATGTCTTGTCTAAATGCTTTGTGGAAGCATCGGGTGTACCGGTACCGACTCTCGTCTTGTAACCAGAAAGACATGTATTCGAATCCCAGAGCCCTTTTTGGAAGGCATCTGTCCACGTTTTTCTACTTCCCACAAGAACTGAAGCTTGGGTAAGTGGGTATTTGTAGGATGCGAAAGCCAATATGGTACGCCTATTGAGTTTAAAGTTTAAGTCAAACATCTCTTCTCTTGACCGCCTAAACCCCCAATACCTTATAAGCTATAAAGCTTAATATGTCTTATGGTATTTACAGTGCGCTTTGTATTCTGTGGGCAAAGGCGCTATATAAATCAAATTATTATTTGTTTAAGTGTTTCCAAGGGAGTGGAGCAACTGCATTCACTGTGCACACTAAAAAAATAATAAAAAGGAAGCTTTTTACAATTTTTACACAGCGCGGTTAACTAAACCCGTCAAAGCAAGTTTGGTAATCTGAGTTTGGCATTAATTTCTCCCAATTCTCAAGTTTACACAATGCATGTTTGACATCATTGAAAAGAAGATTTAATTCTCTTTAAAAGAACACCATGCTTGTTATGATCATACCATTACGAAAAGAGCAGTATTTCAAAGTGTAGGATGAGGTCTAAATTGAAAAGCTGCAAAACGAGCAGAAATAGTCATGAAGGGTCAATACAGAACGTGATTCTTTGGTCTGCGTCAATAAAGATGAAAATCCATTCAAATCAAGCCCCTGCTTCTTCATTTTTTATGTTTTGCTGTCGTTTATTTAGTGATGGTTCTGTGAGATAACATGGATTGAGTCGTGGTTTGAAATACCCATGCATGTTTGTTATGCGTTTGCTTGGGCAGATGTGTGTTTGATTCCATGTTAATGGTGATGTTAAGGTGCATGAAAACAAAATAAAACCGCAGGGAAAAATCACTCATCACCACGGAAAAAAAGAAGAGTGACTTTCAATATGTGTCATTTTGCAACTTTTG
This sequence comes from Lytechinus pictus, assembly GCF_037042905.1. NCBI lineage: Eukaryota > Metazoa > Echinodermata > Echinoidea > Temnopleuroida > Toxopneustidae > Lytechinus > Lytechinus pictus. The sequence goes on along the minus strand of NC_087258.1, from coordinate 26,898,894 downwards.
AATATTGACCTTGCCCCACCTTTCAAGGAACTTCACTTCCAAGTGAACCATAATCATTTCATTTAGGGTATCATGTTAAAGAAAATTAAATGATGCATTCATTAATATTAATTACACATTGATATTTACTAAAACCGATGAGGGATTATCGATCAAAGTCAGATTTCCAAACTTGTTTAAGGAGTTCATATGAAATTAACGTAGTTGTTTAACTGTTTAACCAGTGCAATTACATTGGCAAACTATAGCGGAGACGTTGTCCCGATGTATCAAAGGGGTATACTCCGGGCTGAAAATTGTTAGATCTCAATCAATAGAGTAAAATTCACCGAACAAAATTCTTAGAATTTCATCAAAAATCCGATAACAAATAGTTAGGGTATTGAAATTTAAAGTTTACCATTTTTTTGTGTGTGAAAACAATAGATGATATGCACACCGTCATTGATATTTATGTTGCGGGCTGATAATGTCACATCCCACTTTCCCTTTTCTTATGTTATAACATGAAATCATCATTATTTCATTAATCCATATTTTCATACATGCGTTTACGATAATTATGTCTCCTTAATAATAATTTTTATCAATGTATATCAAGTACAAATTTGAAAAAAATTATTTCATATGACAAAATTCAAAAGAACAAGTGGGGATATGACATCATTCGTTTGCTTATTGAATACATTGAAGACATAAAACTGTTACATTGAAATCTTTAAAATCTCGTAACTTTTTCATTTCGTGCCTGATATGATGAATTTGTTAGTACTGTGTTAGCTGCTTTATCTGTTCAAATCATACTTTTTGAGCCTGGAGTATATGTATACCCCCTTCAATTGTTATAATTAAATGAGTATTTTTACTTACCTTGTCGATTCAAAGATGAGCTGGCAAAACTAAAAATATGAAATTATTATGATCTGGAGATAAGAGATGGGGAGAGTAAAATCGAGGATTCTTCGTTCGAAGAATCAACCCTTGAATATGCGGAATTGGTCGGAAGAGTTGCTTTATGAAGCTTATTTCGACTGGCCGACAACGCATGCGTGGGCTCTGATGATTTTTTTGTGTAACAAAAAGAAAGAAAATTTGGGTAGCCCCTCCCACTTGACTGTCTAGCTCTTTTTCCCGATATAACTACGACTCACATTTTTCATTCTCTTGCTGGTTTTTGTCAGGGGCGGTGCCATTATTTTGATAGGATTCCAGATTCAATATGTATTCTTTCAATTACTGCAGCTCGAAGGCTGAATTGCCATTGAATTCACAGTGAAGAGAAAAAAAACCCCGCAAACATATAAATTGCACACAATTTAAACTACAATCAAAATTCGCATTCAATTTGTATGATAATCCTAATTTAAAATATTGATATAAATTTACAAAATAAATGCCAATTAGCAATTCTAATTTCAATCATGATGAACAATGATAATTAAAATTCACAATGATAATTCTATTAATAGGAATGATATTGCGAGTGAAATCGGGATAAGTGTGATGGTGATGAGAAGATGGGGTTGTATAGGATACCAAATTGTTGATAAGCAGTGGCGTTAACAGCCATCTTTCGTAAACCTCCGGGGCGGTAACTTTAGGATCCCCTAACCAGAAACAGCAATTAATCGTACATTCAATTTTCACGATTAACTGTACATTATAATCAATGGAATCAATCATAGAAAACTGTTCTACATTCATTGCTAAGCTTTGTGATACAGGCCCTTAGATCTGCTTTTCGTGTGCAAAAATCTTTCACACGACACCCGCACCATTGCTGCGAGAACCGATTAAATCCCGTTTTCATGCATGTACGTCCGGTCATCATATATGCCCCCCTGAGCCGGCGGGCGGCGAGCCTCTACTATGACAGCTGGCTGGAGATATTTGAAATGTAGGGGCCGCAATAGATTGTAACGTGGATAAGAAAGTTGTTTTTCAAACAAATCGAGTACACATTGAGTGAGGAAAAACTTACTGAATCATGGCTTAGATATAGATCATTACAGTCCATCGAATCGATATTGCATTTAATGTGGATTTTTGGTTGATCACTGGCAATTGATTCCATGGGTCAGATCACCTCTCCAGCCGAAACCATTTCGCATGCGTAGATATGTACACAGCATGTGCAATAGGCTGAACACCAGCCGAATTTGCGAGGTTTTTTTTCATTTGTTTACTCCTCCTACACAAACGATATGCCTCTAGCACACAATGTAATGGGCATTATGCTTTACTTTCCCCAGAAATGGGGGATTAGATTCAAATTCCCGGGGGGACCACTTCCATTGATGAGTGGATACCAGGCACGACCATGGGGTTTCGAAAAGCACCCTAAACAAGGGAAGCAAGGCTTTTCCAGATTATGAAAATGCATCTCTTAACAAGTATTTGGCTTGTGAAACCCTACAAGTATTGGAAATATATCCCTTTTTTCAGTATTTTACACATCGTTTTTTACACCCTTATAACGTTACATAGGCCTATACCTAACGTACTTGCCCACTCTGTCCCCTTTTTAAGCGTGGTCGCGCCTGGTATCTACTCGCCAATGGAAGTGCGCCCCCCCCCCCCCCGGGCGTCCTCTCAAGCTGTTGGAGGAACCAAATGTGGTTCTGGAAAGTCGTCCTAATTCGGATATATCGCTGTTACCATAGTAGCAAACATAATTTTGCACACGAAACGCATATTGAATGTTCCCGTTGCAGATGCGAAACGAAAAAAAAATCTTATGTCACACAATTTGCATTGCAGGACAGAGATTTACGACCATGATGACGGGCCCAAAAGTCTCTTCCAAAATCAACTACCGTCGTAAATAAACGTTCGCGTTCTCCAACGAAAGGTCGGGGTTATAGAACGCTAACAGTAGGCCAGTCACACCCTTCACGGGCGACCACTCACTTTACTGTTCAAACCGTATTATTTTCTTCAGCCTGGAGTACCCCGTAGCGGGGTATGCTGATTAGTGCCAAGATATGATCCTCTTCATCATATTTTTTTTCTTTCATGATGTATCATTATTTTCAAAGTGTTTGAAGAGGTTTTTTTTAAGAATAGACCCTCCATTAGAAAGAAGAACAATAGCTGATGAAATTTATCGCATGATAATCATTGGCAAATACTCTTGATCTTTTTTTAAAGCTTATTCGCCCTTTGTTTTTTTTACATTAAATTAGGAAATATATGTTTACTACTTGCTGTCATTTGGTCTATATAATAATGAATTACATTCATTTACCCTTTCCTAGACAAGATTTTAAACTTGCAGCAGGGGGCGAGGAACGTTTTTCAACGTGGGGGGGGGGGCTTGTTGCACCCACAAATGTAATAACGCCCACAAATTTAATAACGCCCACAATTTTTTTTTTTTTTTTTTAGGAAAGCACGCATCACTCTAAAACACCTAACTTGTCAACACAAATAGGAAGAGACAAATGTAATATTTTTGTGACACAAAGAGAGAAGACGATCTAAAGGGCCGTCTGCACCATCCCGAGTTTTCAAATTAGCGCGCTATTTCTGATCCGGCAAATTATCCCGATCTGAAAAATCTCGAGATAGTTGGCGGTAGAGACGCAATTATCGCGCTAGTTCGTAGGATTAATCTCGAGATTGCAATCCCAAGTCAACTCGGGTTTATTTGCAAAATAGCGCGCTATTTTACGAATTATCCCGCTAATTCGTCGGTGCAGACGCACTCGAGATTGGACTCGGGGTAATTTATTCATGACGTCAGTCCATAATGCAATTCGCGTTCCACTTCCGCCTTGGTCAAAACATAAACACGTGCGAAAGTCAACTTTATACATGCGAATAGCGTTCATCAATTGCCTAATAAGCAACGATGGTGTCCCACCAGTGAATGGATTTTGGGAGAGACCAGACCGAAGGGGGAGGCGCTCATCGACGATGGTCATATTCAATAACAAAACTGACAGCAGTGTTGTCTTATTCCTTCGCAAAATGTGAGCAAATATCATTTCTTTCCTCCTTCTCTCCCTCTCTCTCTCTCTCTGTCGTTGCCTCCTACTCCGCCATCATATTTAACGAAGAATACGTCACTTCTTCACTCGCTGAGCTGAGAGGATTGTTGCATAACACCGGTCGAATTCGGCGAAAGTGCTAGTGAAAGGAGTACATTGCTTGCATATCGCGGGAAGTTATTCAAAAGCGCGGGCCGTTGAAACTCCAAGATCCGAAAGTGCGCATGCTCGTAACATCGGGCTTGTTGCCTCGCTCGAGCAGGAATCGCTCTTCTTGCGATGGTGGAGACGGGGTTTCTTGAATCTCAATATTAATCGCGAAGTGGGCCGATCGGGCTAAAATCTCGAGATTGAGCAAACTCGGGATGGTGCAGCACCACCTTAAGACGTTTGGTGGTGGTGAAGGTAAAAGCAACAAAAATAAATTGGAAATTTTATCTTTTTAAAGAAGTGTACATTTCTACCAGTACATTGCCTGGATTTTAAGCAATATGGCTAGCAGGAAGTCCAAAAGGAATGCTGGGAATTTTCTCCCTAAAACCACAACGCCTAAACAGCAACCATCCCCCAGACGGCCATTTATAGATGACCCTGAGATTAACAGCAAGGTCCTGACCAGAAGAGGAATGGCAGCTGCAGTGGATGAGGCAGAGAAGGGAAAGGGGCTTTTTGTCAATTTCATCATTGATGACCATCTCCAAGATATCAAAGAGGGAGAAAGAGGAAAGTTTGCAGATCTCCTAACTTCGGCTGTTAGAGCAGCCGTTGAGGGAGCCATTCCTGCAATCATCATGGCAGTGAAGGATGTCTGCCTCTCAGCAGTGAAGGAGGAGGTCAACCCCCACCTCCTTCGCCTACAGTACAAGCAGGATGAGCTGGCACAACAGCTGAGGCGGGACAATCTCCGCATCACAGGTGTGAAGGAGGAAGAGGAGACAGAAGAGGAGAGTGAGCAAGGTGCAAAAGAGGAGGAAAGTGAGGAGAAGCTTAAGAGCAAAGTTATTCAATGTGCAGCAAAAGCTGGAGTAACCATCAAGAAAGAGGACCTTTCTACCTGCCATCGCATAGGGAGAAAATCAGAAGGGAAGGTGAGGCAGATTCTGGTTCGCCTTGTGTCAAGGAGCAAGAGAGATGCCATCCATGCTGGCCGTTTCAAACTGAAAGGGGATAGCAGCATGGATGGTGTATACATCAATGAGGATATTACCCCCATGAGATTTGCTGTCCTAAAGACAGCAAAAGCAAGTCCTCTTGTGAAGAGAGTGAGTACGCATAACGGGAACATTGTATGTAAGCTCACGGATGACAGTTACAAGACGATCGCTTCTCCGGACGATCTCTTCGATGTTGGCTTGGACACTATCAACTACCAAAACTTCAAGCTACATTATATGGAGTAATAACTTGACTAGCCTGCATATGTCTGATAAATATGTCTGATAAATATGAATAATGGATGATACAAATATTTCTTACGAGTTATTACCATGTAATATTGACAAAGTCCTAAATTTTGAGACATCCCTATCTTTGATATTAACCCACATAAATATACGCTCTTTAGTGAAAAATATTGATAACCTTAGACTGTTGTATGAAGATAGTATGAATACTAAATTTGATATAATTGGCTTATCAGAAGTCTGGAATGCGTCTAATACCTCTGTTTTAAATTTACAAGGGTATACTCTTGAAGTAGATGGTCGCAAGGATGATTTGAGAGGAGGAGGAGTCGGAGCCTATATTAAATCAAATTTGAAATATACTCACTTAAGTTATGACATTGCCCATGCAGAATCTCTGTGGTTACAAGTTAATATTACTGATGAGCTAAAGATAATCATAGCCGTGATATATAGAAAACCAAATACAAATGTAAAAGAATTCCAAGATAGTCTGTTAGATATACTACAAACAATTAAGGTAGATAAACGTAAGTGTGTACTGTTAGGTGATTTTAATGTGAATATTTTAAGTATAGAAGACATAGCTGATGACTTCACTTCTTCTCTACAATGTGTGGGTTTAGAACAATTAATAAAATCACCGACAAGAGTAACCAAGGACTCTTCAACTTTAATAGATCACATTTATTTGAAATATACTCACTTAAGTTATGACATTGCCCATGCAGAATCTCTGTGGTTACAAGTTAATATTACTGATGAGCTAAAGATAATCATAGCCGTGATATATAGAAAACCAAATACAAATGTAAAAGAATTCCAAGATAGTCTGTTAGATATACTACAAACAATTAAGGTAGATAAACGTAAGTGTGTACTGTTAGGTGATTTTAATGTGAATATTTTAAGTATAGAAGACATAGCTGATGACTTCACTTCTTCTCTACAATGTGTGGGTTTAGAACAATTAATAAAATCACCGACAAGAGTAACCAAGGACTCTTCAACTTTAATAGATCACATTTATTCAAATGTTGATACTGTTGAAACTCATTCAGGGGTCATACATACTGATATCTCTGACCATTTTCCAGTGTTTGTAGTATTCAAGAACATGGCCAAGTTATGTTCAAATCAAAAGAAAATTACCTATCGATGCTACAGAAAATTCAATATTGAACAGTTTAAAGAAGACCTTTCTGTCTTCAACTGGGAAGAGGTATTAAACTGCCATGATGTAAATATTGCATACTCTACGTTTTGCAAGTCTTTCTCATATATATGTAACAAACATGCACCTATGAAAACTAAACAAATTGGAAAAAAGAAAGATATTAAAAAGAAGGTCTGGATAACTACAGGAATAATTAAATCAATACGTGTTAAACAGAAGTTATATGCAAAAGTCCTAAAGACAAACTACAATGAAGATATTGTGAAGAAATATAAAAAATATAGAAACTTGCTCACTACGATTTTAAAGAATGCAAAACGTACTTATTACACCAATTTACTATATGAAAACCGATGTAACACGAGTAAGACATGGGAAATCATTAATGAATTATTGGTTGGAAAGAAAAAAATTTCAAGGGTTGTTGAAGTAGACAGGCTTATCAAAAAGGTCAATGGAAACAATAACCTCATTACATCTATAAATGATATTGTCAATGAATTCAATAACTACTTTGTAAATATTGGTCCGAATCTAGCAGATACTTTGCCAAATGAAAATGTGTCACATAGACGTTACTTAGGGGCAAGAGTTAACAATTCTTTATTTTGGAAACCTGTGACTGAGGATGAGGTTTTTAATCATCTTGTAACTCTAGATGAAAAGAAAGCTTGTGGTCATGATAATTTACCAGCACGATTGTTAAGAGATAGTGCTGTTTACATTTCAGGTGTCCTGGCATATATCTTTAATTTATCTTTAGAATGTGGGAGGGTACCAGATGAAATGAAAGTAGCAAAAGTTACGCCTATCCACAAAAAGGGACCAAAAGATGAACCTGGAAACTATAGACCAATATCTGTTTTGCCAGTGCTCGGAAAGGTTTTCGAAAAAGTAGCAAACGGGCGATTAGTACAGTTTTTAGAAACAAACAATGCTTTTTACCACCACCAGTATGGTTTTCGTAAGAAGTACAGTACTAAGTTGTCATTAATAAATTTGTCCAACACTCTCTTAAAAGCAATTGATGAGAGTAAAGCTACACTTGGGATATTCATTGACTTCAAAAAAGCATTTGATACGATCAATCATAATGTCTTAATCAACAAACTCTCTCACTATGGAATACGCGGTCTCCCGCTTAAATGGTTCGAAGACTATCTTAGAGGAAGATATCAGTTTGTTCAATATGAAGAGACAGTCTCTAAGAAAATGGAAATCACATGCGGTGTTCCTCAAGGTTCGGTTCTAGGACCTACATTATTTTTACTGTATATAAACGATCTACCATCTGTTTCTAATTATTTCAATTTCAGATTATTTGCAGACGATTCTAATCTATTTCATACCTTCCCAGCTGGACAAGATGAAATTGATGTAAATGAAGTCAATACTAACATAAATAAAATACAAGAATGGTGTGTTGCAAACAAGCTTACTATCAACTCTATGAAAACGAAATTCATGTTGATTGGTAGCAGAAGGAAAAATATTAGACTAGCTGGTAAATTGGAAATAGCCGGAGAGGAGATTGAAGAGGTTAATGAAGCAACTTTTGTAGGTATAACAATAGATAAACATCTAACTTGGAAGAACCATATTAGAATAGTTAATTCATGTATACGTAAAAGAGTAGGAATTATATTTCGGTTGCGACATTTTGTACCAAAATATACATTAGTATTATTATACAAGGCATTCATAGAGCCACACATAACTTATGGAATCGAGGTGTGGGGGAGTACTTACAAGAGTAGCTTAAATTGTATATTTTACACCCAAAAAATGGCAGTACGTGCCATCACATTCAGTGAGTGGCGAGCTCATACACGTGTATTATTACAGAATTTAAAGATCCTAAATGTATTTGAAATGCACAATTTATCTATATGTACCTTCATGTATGACCTGGGTAATAATAACTTACCTCACTCTTTAGTAGATTATTGCGATGTAATAGAGCATAGATACCCAACAAGACAAAAAGAAGGTCGACAAGTACATTTACCAAAATTACGGACTACTCAAGGACAATTCTCTCTATCTTTCTTAGGAAGTGATTACTGGAATAATGTACCATTAGCCATCAAACTAAAAGTATCCAGAAACGATTTCAGGAATTCATTACAAAATCATTTATTAAATCAATAACTTATCATATTGCTCTGTATATAACATAAAATGTTACACTCATAATTTTATTTTGTTTTTTTGTAGTTGTTGTTTTTGTTGTGTTTAAAAAAAAACATACTTTAAAGTTCAATATTCGCCTATATTACTAATATGTGTAGGGGCCAGGCTCGACTAGCACTTGTGCTATTTTCTGGTCCCTTTTATCAGCTCTTAACATATACATGTATGTTTCATTTCTGTAATATTTATATGCATGACATAATAATGTAATATGTAAACATCTGTAAATAATTATGTTGTTATCGTTGGTGAATAAAAATCAAATCAAATCAAATGTAATAACGCCCACAAATGTAATAACACTTTACCCACAAATGTAATAATTTCACCCACAAATATAATAATGCACTTTACCCACAAATGTAATAATTTTTGATCGCCCACAAATGTAATAATGACTTTACCCACAAATGTAATAAATTTGAAGGGATTTTTGGCGAATCCGTTCTAAACTAAAATTCTATAGTAATGCCTTCATTAAGCACAAATGTGCAAAGTCTTTTTTCCAGACCCGGTTAATAAAACATTATAGTACAAGTCCAAAGTCTTTTTCCAGACCCGGTTGTTTCAAAATTATAATATACGTCCAAAGTCTTTTTTCCAGACCCGGTTAATTCAAAAATTATAATGCAAGTCCAAAGTCTTTTTTCAGACCTGGTTGTTTAAAAAATTGTAATATAAATCCAAAGTCTTTTTTCCAGACCCACTTGTTACAAAAATTATAATATAAGTCCAAAGTCTTTTTTTCAGACCCGGTTGTTTCAATAATTATAATATAAGTCCAAAGTGTTTTTCCAGACCCGGTTGTTTCAAAAATGATAATATATGTCCAAAGTCTTTTTTTCCAGACCCGGTTGTTTCAAAAATAATAATATAAGTCCAAAGTCTTTTTTCCAGACCCGGTTAATTCAAAAATTATAATGCAAGTCCAAAGTCTTTTTTCAGACCTGGTTGTTTAAAAAATTGTAATATAAATCCAAAGTCTTTTTTCCAGACCCACTTGTTACAAAAATTATAATATAAGTCCAAATCTTTTTTTCAGACCCGGTTGTTTCAATAATTATAATATAAGTCCAAAGTCTTTTTTTCAGACCCGGTTGTTTCAAAAATAATAATATAAGTCCAATGTCTTTTTCCAGACCTGGATGTTTCAAAAATTATAACATATGTCCAAAGTCTTTTTTTCCAGACCCGGTTGTTCGATTCTGCCAGTACCACCACGAGGCACCTCCAGACGGATACACTCTTTATAGTCAGCTTCAACAGCTTACCCGACGATATGCATCTAGCTTCTGTAGTTACATGTACGTTCTCTCGACCATGTGCATCTGATTCCTGTCGTTTAAAGGGATGGTCCGGGCTGAAAATATTCAGATCTTAATACATAGAGTAGAATTCACTGAGCAAAATGCCGAAAATTTCATCAAAATCACACAACAAATAATAAAATTTAGGAATTTTTAAATTTAGCAATATTTTTTGGAAAACAGCCGTCTTGAATATTTATCAGGTGGGCTGATGATGTCACATCTCCCCTTTCTGTTTTCTTATGTTATTATATAAATCATCATTTTTTTTTCATTATTTCATACTTGTGTGAATAATATATCTCCCATATAATGAAATAAGTTGCAGCAATAAGCATATAATGCACTAAATCAGAGGCGTCGATCCTGGGGCAGGGGGGGGGGGGGGGGGCAATCGCCCCACCAATGAAAATATTGGGGGGGCAAACATATCGTTTTGCCCCCCCCCCAATAATTCCGGATGTGCAAAAATAAAATAAGATTGTAATGTTCTGCAAGCGAGATTGAGATACAAAACTTGTTTTTTCTTTCAAATTGTGCTCAAAATGTCCGCTTTTCAGATTGGAATATAAAAATTTTCAGCTCGCGCTTCGCGCTCGCATCATTTATGTAGCAAAAACCCATACTTTTCATGATCATAAATAAATGAATAGAATGTCCCGTTTTCATTTCTAAACCTCAAAAGAACTCCCGCTTCGATTTGCAATAATCTTTTGTTGGATATATCTCTTGTTCTTTATCGAAAACGTCCATGAAACTGTCATATCGAAATATCAAAATTTTCAGCTCGCGCTTCGCGCTCGCATCTATTGTTCCCTTACATACCAATCTTAATCATTGGTACCGAAATGCTTAGAAGCTTTCAGGTCAGAATATAAAGAAAGTTCAGCTCGCTCTCGGCACTCGTATTATCTGTGTAGTGAGATATGTATCCTAATGAGTTACTACAAACAGTCCTAAACGGGTACACTTTTCCTGTTTTAAGGTCAGTATACTAAAAAAAATTCAGCTCGCGCTTCGCGCTCGCATTTATTTATTGGTGAAATACGGGTCTGTATCTCATCAGTCATATATATATATATATATATATATATATATATATATATATATATATATTGGCGAAGAAGCTCAAAAAGCATTGAAGCTAGAGACGTAGCCTGGATTTCTTCAACTTTTATTAGTACAAGCTTTCGGCCATTTAGTTCGGCCTTCTTCAGGTATCTGAAGATGTAAAAGACATATATATATATATATATATATATTTATATATGCCCATGTGTGTGTGTGGGTGGGTGTTTTGTACGATCGAGCGCCTTTGGAACGTTGATTCATGATTTTGCCCCCCCAATCTACAAAAATGGATCGACGCCCCTGCACTAAATCAATTGTGAATCCAATTTTTCTAGTTCTTGGAGGTAAAAATTTGAATAAACCTAATTTCATATAATAAAATGCAAAAGAACAAGTGGGGATATGACATCATCAGCCCACCTAATGAATATTCATGACGATTGTTTTTCTAAAGTTTAAAATCCAATAACTTCGTTATTTGTTATCCGATTTTGATGAAATTTTCGGCATTTTTCTCAGTGAATTCTACTCTATTTATTAAACTATAAATACTTTCAGCCCGGACCATCCCTTTAAGATCTCTCGACCATAGGTATGGGTTCCTCTGTAGTCAAGCTCCCAAGACCATACCCATGAACTCTGCTGTACATGTATCTTCCTCCGTCGTCTGCTCCAGACTTTCCTCTGTATGCTTCCGACCAGTAACCACGTCAGTTCAGTACGTCTGCTCCGTACTGCAACCTCGTCTGAATTCAGTACAGCAACCATGCACGTCTGATTCCATACTGCAGCCAGGTCTGTTCAGTACAGCAGCCATGCACGTCTGATTCCGTACTGCAACCACATCTGTTCAGTACCGCAACCACGTCTGTTACGGTACTGCAACTTCTGACATCTGTTCAGTACCGGAAACTACCTCTGGTTCTTCGACCACATGTATGGGTCCTTCTGCAGTCAGACTCTACTTGTAGTTTCCATCGTTGTCTGCTCCAGACCTCTGACCGTCTGCTTCAGACCAGCAACCATCCGCTTCAGACCAACCCGTCTGCTCCGGACAACCAGCCGTCTGCTCCAGACTCCGAACTGTCCGCTTCTAGACCAAAAAGATTTACGTGCAAGGTACCCCGTGGCCGCTGTTTTTCAACAGATTATTTTATTTCATTTCATTTCATTTCGTTTATTTCCATTTTCAACAATTACAGTTTGTTTTGTACATTTGACACATAAATAACAAAACATATTTCTAAGCATCCCTGTACAAAAAGTATATTCAAGATTATTACATATCAGGTTGGAAATGGAGGAGGCTGCTTAAAAGCAGAGCTTGTAGAGTGCAGCCTCCTAAAAATATTATTGTAGTTGCATAGCATATAGAAATCAAAATAACAACTTGAGCATGAACCAGTTAAATTAAAAGGAAATAGGGGAAATTAAAATAGAAAAGGAAATAAGAAAAAGAGAGATTAAAGGTCTTCAGAATCCAGCCCCAGCACTCACAGACGGACCTCGCTGATCAACAGGAAAACGAAAGAGATGGAAAAGTGTATGTGACATGATAATCATGATTGATTTAAAAAATACGAGAGTTTGAGGGATGAAGAGTTAAATTCAATGGTTATCTTGGAGAAATTTTTTGAACTTATATTTGAAAGAATTAAGGCTCAGTGATTCTTTGATGTTATTATTAATAGTTCCCCAGAGTCTAGGGCCTTCAAAAGTAAAAATTGATTTTGCAAGGATGGTCCGGGGTAGTGGTAAATGGAATTCGTCTGATTGACGTGTGGGATATTTGTGAAGAGTTTTGTTTTTGTTAAATGATGAATTAAATACGGGTGGTAACATATTATTGTTTAACTGATACATGAATTGACCTAAGTTATATTGGTACAGTGTTATTAATTTTTAGAATGTTATTGTTTGAAAATAACTCATCTGTGAGAGATCTCCAGGACAAGTTGAAAATAACACGCAATGCCTTCCTTTGTAAAAAGCAATATGCTATCCAGGTAGGTTGAATGTGTATTTCCCCAAACAATTGCTCCATAATTGAAATATGGTAAAATTAATGTTGAATAAAGCATTTTTAGGGAGGAAGTTGGAAGAAAAATCTTAATTTTGTTGATAACACCAATATTGCGTGAAATTGTACGACATATAAAGTCAATGTGTGTTTTCCAAGATAATTTGTTGTCTATTATGAGACCTAAAAATTTTGTTGTAGTAACAACTTTAATGTCTATATTGTCCAATTTAATAAATGGCAATTGTTCTAAAGAATTGCTAAAAAGCATGCATTTCGTTTTTTGTACATTAATTGACAATTTGTTAGCCCTAATCCATTGTACCAATTTATCCAGTTCAGTGTTTATATTGCCCCCCCCCCGCAATATATTTTTTTTTCGGGGGGGGGGGCAAAATCTCGAAATGTGCCCCCCTTAAAGTAAAAAAAAATGATGAATTATTTAAGGACAAAGGTAAACGATGAAGGCACTTTTCTGCCTAAAAATTGTCATTTCCATTGTCAAAAATGAAAAAAAAAATCGCCCCTGACGGGGCAATTACATATCATAGTAAGCATCGCGTCTTTTGACGAACATGTCCCTCGATCTGTGAAACATACTTTTGATAAGCCCTTTTTCCATCTTATTACAGTGTAATAACGTTTAACCTTTTAATGAATGCATTTCAAACTAAAACCGAATGGCAAATTGAAACTGGTTCACCAATGCAGCATGGCTGTGTCGGCTAACAAACGCGCGGTCGCCCAGAAACGCTCAGACCGGACCCGATATCACTAACGCGCGTAAACGCTATATAGTTACTCGAGCAACATAATATTATGGAATCTGAAAATGACTGTAAAACAGAAAAGGTCAAAGAGTTAAAGAGGCTTGAGTAGCTGGATTATTGGATAAATGAGAAGATGCTAGCTTGAGTCGGCGAATGGAGTGCAGAGCAGGAGTGCTCATCTATCAACTACTCAAGCCTCTTCAACCTTTTCTAGTTTACTGTCTTTTTTCAGGACTACGCTCATTTAAACAAAAAAATTATTCGACTATCAACTGTTCACTTCCTCCCCTATCAATGGGCACTTCTTTCTCTATCCACTTATTCGCAAACTCCACATGGTGTACCGTCAACCACATCCGCTATTGGAATCTAATTGTTTTCTTCTAAATGTTACAAAATGTACATTATGAACTGCGGTAGTTTGTTAATAAGTTCATGATTATTTACAAATGAATATTTCCTGGAATTTGATATTCATCATTACCTAGATATGGTCGTATTTTCCCCAGAAAATATTTAAAGAAAAAGAAGATTTTGAAGGGGTCATCCAAAAGTGCTTCCCAGTCATACAAAACATACAAAGGAAACACATAAATCGAGTACTAGTAATGTTTTAAACTTTAATGATTTTCAGAAAAGTTCTAAATATTACAATTAAGCTTGTCAAATTTCTTTTTCCTCCAGTTACAAAATATGAAACGTATTGCCCATGCATGGATAACCAGGGACTATCACCAATGCTGATGTCAGAAATGATTTGCATAGAATGGGGATTTAAGTGCTTATCGACGTCTGCAACGTCAGAACAGTATGATATTTTTAATATAAAAAGACATTCGTTAGATTTTATTTTGTTTCTGTTGTAACGCTTCTTCTGCTTAATACACTGCTTGTTCTGACAGGAATTACTAGAAACTTATGCAGTGATTGTGCTCTCTCGCGTCGTCCGTGTATGTAAATGTACATAAATAAATATTTCTGAAAGGATATTGCATGAAAAATGTAATTTCTGGTATTTTGAGTCAATATAAGCGTAATACGTAATTTAATTGATCAGACACGAAAAACACATTCCGAAGCGATCGTTTTGCGCGTAGATTTCATATGTTCTCATAAATTATGAGTATATTCTTTCGTAATGAATTCTATGTTTAATTCTCAAGAAATTTATTTTGAATGCTCTTTTTGTCCTCCATATTTACACACAGTCCTTACCGTGGGGGGGGGGGGGGTCCCACACCCTCTCCCGCTCGATCGCTTAGGTATCTCACGCTGTCAAAAATATTATGCCCCCTTCGGCATTTTGCCCCCCTCAAAACAAAACAAAAGAAACCTGAAAGTGTTCCGGCACGCCTGATTAGTGTAGAAACAGGCATGAAATATCACCAGTTACGATAGAAACATTATAACCAAAAATAATTTACTACACACGAAATAAAACCCATTTCGTGACAATTTCAACAAAAATTGAGAAAACAAGGATTGATAACAGATTAGCTATGTTAGCGGATACATAATAAACCAAACATTTAAAGCTCAAAGTTCGCATTATTTGGAGGGGCCATACGAGTGGATCTTGGCTGGGCAAAAAGTGTTTCTACTTTCATAGGGGGGGGGGGTGATGCTTTCTCTAGAGATCGGGATGATGCCATGAAGTTCAAGAAAGGGCGGACAAAACCAACATTGGAAAAACACAATCACTGCTTTATGCTTGTATGGTATAAACAAAATAATGTCCTTCTTTTGTGTCACGATAATAAAACATAAAATGTATTATTCCGTTCGAAGTAGGAAAATTAAGACAAGGAAAACAATGATAAAGTCAAGAAGAATATAGATGACCAAAAAGAAAGATAAAACTGACAAGAATAAAAGAAGACTCCTCGCAGTGAATTGGAATGATAATGTTTTGGGAATAGTAGGCCCCTATAATCATATTCGTTTGCTTTGCTCTCTGTTTCTCTTGGCAGGCCGACGTAAGCAATCAGATATAGGGATGGACCATATTCTAATCAGGGGGAATTGTGTTTATAAATATGGGTATAGTTTAATCGTTGAAAGAGATGAAGAAATAGAAGAAATTTATATTATTCATTGTGACGGATGAAATGCATCTAACCTAAAAGCATCATTATTATGATTTTTTTTTCTAGATTGGGAAGTATTCCTCACTATACTCCCCCGCCCCTAGTCTTAACTCGAGTTAAAAGGTGTGTGAAAATGCAGCCTATATCATGTACATTAATGTGTACTGAATGCCCTCTCGCTGAATCGGAACAGCAAGTTTTGTATGTGCTAGCTCGTGGAGACCGTTTGGTATGACCATGACGAAAAGTTCTCTTTTCAAAAGGTTCATAAATATGTCCATTTGTTCTTTATATCTGTTCTGAGTTATGTTTTTAGTGCAATATGGCGACTTTCATGTCAGTTTTTTCTCTTATGATTAATACTGCTGCGACGCAAGCCTTTGTGATCGAGTCTATATTGTGTCTTCGTGAGTATATTTGATCGTGCTCCACTTTTTATATTCGCTCTATTCTCTTCCACTCATCATCATCTTCTTCTTTAATTATAGTCATCATTATCAGTCCAAAGATTTTGCTCTGGGAGTGATATTGAACTCCGATCAGCATGTCAAAGTGCGTCATCCTCTTAATTATAATCTTCTTAGCTCGAAAATTTTAACAAGAATGTCAATTTACTGAATTATTTTGAAAAAAACAAAATGTCGAGTGGCCATGGCTGTGGTAAGGCATTCCCCATAGGATAATAAAAGTATATTCTAATAACATATTTTGGAAGGTTTTCTCTTTTTTTTTCCATTTTGAGTTTTGTATTGTTCTTGTCCACGCATGTTCCTTTTCGTTGTATCGTTTTTCTTCATAAACTTTTTTTACCAGTTCTTCTCCATATTTATAGGCCTACAGATATCTCTCCGTTTGTCATCTCGAATAATCTTCTTATTTCATGATTCCTTCGTCCCATTTTTCTTTTTTCCCTTCTTTTGTTAATTGCTCTTCTCTGTTTTCCTTCTTTCCTCTTTCCCTCCCCCACATCCACCAACATCGTCTTCTTCTTCTTCTTTATTCATCCCCTCCTACTGTTCCCTCAAATGCAATAAGCTTTGCAGGCCTATTGCTGATGTAGGCCCTATAAAAATATAAAAGCGAGTTCATGCATTCACTCAATAAGAAGACCTCTCGAATGCCATATCTTCTAATGGACACAAACATAATTTGAGCATTAGCAAAGTATTCAGTCCAATATACTTAAATTAACCCAGTATTGATTTTTAACATCTAGAAATCACAGTCAAATGATTTTCACTTCGAATGTTCATTCTTAAAGGGGAAGTTCACCCCGTAGAAAAGTTTTTTTTTGGGTGAAATAGCTGATGTATTTTTTTTTTAATGGTGACGGTTTGAGGAAAATATAATGTGCACAAATTTCAATGTTAAAAGGTTTGTGATGATTTACTTTTGTCTTCTTTTTAGGAACGAGTGTTGGATAATTTATCTGTTGCGGATATGCTAAAGGTACAGTAAAAACTATCTTATCATTTTTTTTTTGAAAATGACATTTCAATGATATCTTACCATGTAGGAAAGCTGCTCCCATATGACGTCACAAATAGAAATTATTAAAATTCTAATAACTGTTTCATTCTTTGATAGATTTTTCTAAATCCTTCGGCAATATCTTTTTTTATGCTTTATGCTATTTGTACAATCAACTGTTTTAAGGTGAACTTCCCCTTTAATCAGGCTGATGTATTAGGACATAAAAAACGATTTTATGCCTTCGTTCAATAAGAAGACCTCTCAAATGCCATATCTTCAAATGCACATACCTATCATTTGATCATTAGCGAAGCATTCAACCCAAAGTACATAAATTAACCCAATAATGATTTTTAACATTAAGGAACTACATTCAAAAGATTTCAATTCGACTTTTCATTCTTAATCAAGCATTCCCATACATGTAGACCTATATTATACGTCGAGACTGACTTCTCGGTTTTCAGCAAAAATTTAATAATTCGTTTGATCTCGATCTAGAAATCCTTTGCAATCTTCTGTCGCATTTAGGTGCAGTATTGTACCAGAGGTGAAAGGGGGGGGGGGAATAGATTGTCATTTTTTTAACGGAAGATGTTTGAATAATCGTTCAATCTATCATTGGCGTAAAGAGGGGGCAATTTTATGGGGGCAACTGACAATTCTAAAAAGTTGTGAGCAGGCAAAATTTCTGACATTATTTATACAAATATGTGATGTTGTGCTAGATTTTGAAATTATACATAAATAATGATAATCATATACCTCTCTTTAAATAATAATAATAATAATAATGAGACTTGTAAAGCGCCAAATCCACTCTGTAGAGTGCTCAAGGCGCATAAAGAGCTAAGAGTAAAATAGCAAAGTTTTTAGAAGATTTTTGAAAGTTTCGACAGAGGTACATTTTTTTATGTCTTCAGGAAGGCTATTCCACAAAGTGGGGCATGCAAAAGCAAATGATATTTCCCCCCAAGTTTTTGAAACTTTCGGAATGACAAGGAAGCCAGAGGTGGATGAGCCCAAAGATCTGTCTGGTCTGTAGTGTTTGGTAAATGAAATACTGTATTGTGGTGCTGATCCACGAATACTATGAAAGGCAAGCAACAAAATCTTAAAGATAATCCGGTTTTTTATAGGGAGCCAGTGCAGCGAATACAAGATGTAAATATGTGAGTGTTTACTTGACAAAGTGACAATGCGAGCGGCTGCATTCTGAAGCCTCTGAAGCTTATGTAACTGAGCCTGCGGTAAATTAAACAAAAGAGCATTACAAAAATCAAGGCGGGAGGAAATCAAGGCATGTACTATCTTTTCGGTCGCGGACTTAAGTGGATAAATATTTCCGGATAAATCCTAGATTGCGAAGATGATACCGAACTGATTTGCATATATTTGAAATTTGGGAAGACATTGTCATATGTGAGTCAACCAGATTACGGCAAGTTTGAGACAAATGAATTGTGTGGCCAGAAAATGAAAAGGAATTGACATCAATTTTGTTGAGCTGCACTTTAGAGCCAAACAAAAGAAATTCGCACTTATCTAAGTTTAGTTTCAAGCAGGGGCGGAAATCTCTCCCAAAAGGTAGGGGGGACACAGGGGCGGATCTAGATTCTAGCCTTCGCCAATAGGGGGGGGGGGAATTTGTTTCAGCCATCTTTTCCCCGATCGGCCGCTCGAAGATGATTTTTGTTTGTTTCTTTAAAGTGGTAGTCCTCATTAGTCTTTTCTTAGCTTTATTCTTATAAATTAATATAAAACATCATAATCCTTATTTATATGATGCGAGCGCGAAGCGCTCGATAATTTTTGGGAAATTTTATGTATTTTTCCCTAAAATTTGAACTGATTCTGGGCAATGTTTGTTACCCTGAAAAAGATGTGTATGCACGCAAAGCGCGAGCAGAAATGAACTGATGAAAAAGATACCTGTTAAAATAGCATTTAACAATCAAACAATGCGAGCGCGAAGCGCGAGCCGAATTTTTTGACATTTTCACCTAAAGAAAGGAAATTCTAAGCACTTTTTGTAACTCAAGCAGAATAGGTATATGAGTAAACAATTAATGCGATCGCGAAGCGCGAGCGGAAAACTAGATTTAGTCCTATAATATTTGCTGAACGAGACACTCTATTCATGTTTTGTAAATCCTGAAAAGGATGAGTATTAATAATGCGAGCGCAAAGCGCGAGCAGAAAAATTTTATATACGCTTTGAACTGGTACCTGTTGAAAAGGTACCTATTAAGGACTGCTTGCACTTAGCCATGAAGGTGTTACATATTTCAACAATCCAAAAATGCGAGCGCGAAGCGCGAGCTGAAAATTTTTGAACTTTCTAAAGAAAGAATGGAAAATTTTAATCAGTTTTTGTAATCGTGAACAGGATAGCTATATGATTTAACGATTGATGCGAGTGCGAAGCGCGAGCAGAAAAAAATCGAGATTTAGACCTAAAAGTGGGTCATTCTGTTCATGTTTTGTAAATCATCAAAAGGATGAGTAATATGGGGTCTTCCTACATCAATAATGCGAGCGCAG
Source organism: Lytechinus pictus (assembly GCF_037042905.1). Taxonomy (NCBI): domain Eukaryota; kingdom Metazoa; phylum Echinodermata; class Echinoidea; order Temnopleuroida; family Toxopneustidae; genus Lytechinus; species Lytechinus pictus. Next base: position 26,878,857 of record NC_087258.1, on the reverse strand, counting down.
AGCGCGAGCAGAAAATTTTTATATTGCGATCTGAAACTGGATAATGATTTAAATTAGAGAACAAGTTGAGTATCTGAATAAACATGCGTAAGCGTCTTTCATATTTAGACCTAGAATCTAGGCATTCTAAATACAACTTTAATCATGAAAATCATGAAACTTTGATATTCCGATCTAAAAAAAGAGTCAATTTCAGCTTTATATTTCAAGCACTTTGTAGAAAAATTGTAAGGTGGATATGGATCGCACTTAAGAAATAGCTGATATTATTATTACTTTGAGTTTTGACATAGGACCGGGACATACTTACGACATGCCATTATATGAAAACGATGACTATCTTCCTATTCCTCTTGCTAAGTAAGTGCGAGATGAAACAAAAGGGACAATTTAATTATTAAATTGATATCACATTTATTAATGCCTAATGAGGGCGCGAAATCTGATGATATCATGGCATAAAAACTGGACATTTCACTTTTGTGATTATGAATAAGATACATAAGTTTATATATATATAACCATTAATGCGAGCGCAAATCGCGAGCTATAATTTTTGATAAACTGTCATGAAACGGTGATTTTTAGTAGTTTGTCGTATAATCAATATTGAAACATTTATATAACTCGCCAATCAAAATGTGAGTGTACAGCGCGCTAGCTGATTCGTCTTGACAATCAGAACTGAAAAGGGATATTTTGAAAACTTTATGGAATACACGAAAATGATAGGTACCTGATAAATAAAAATTTGCGAGCGCACAGCGCCAGCAGCAAATGTTAACATTCAGACTATAAAACTGACATTTTTTTTACAGAGCACTTTTTAAAAACCAATTTGTAAATTACAGAAAACAATGAAAGTTCGATTTCCGAGGTGAAATATGTTTTGTATATGACTTCCAAACTTGATATTCGAACTCCATATTGAACAAGATATGTAAATCACCTAACAGGCAACGGGAGCGCAAAGCGCGAGCGAAAATTTTATATAGTGGCACGAAAGATTCTCTTTATTTTCGAAGTCTTCCCCTCATCTTATTTCATGCACTCGTCGTCCTTCTCTTCTTTTTCTCCGCTCTTTTCCCTCCTTTTTTCCTTCTTTCTTTCCCTTTTTTCTTTTTTGCTCCGCCAAGGGGGGGGGGGGGCGGCCCCCTGGATCCGCCTATGGGGACAAGGGACGGGAAAATTTTACAAGCAAAAAAAAGGTTATCATCGCCAAAGTAAGGTCATCTCGTCCCAAAATACATGTTTTGATTTGATTTAGAATTATGTATTTCTTACCATCATAAAAGACCAAAATTAGTAGGGGGACATTTGATATGGTGTCCCCCCTACTATTTTGAGTAGGGGGGACACGTCCCCCCTGTCCCCCTGGGATTTCCGCCACTGGTTTCAAGGAATGGGTTTGCATCCAGTCGTAAACATCAATCATGCATGATTGAAGACGACGAATAGCATTATCAGCTGCTTGCTGAGTTGAATCAAAAGAAATAATAAGTTGAATGTCATCCGCGTAAATATGGTAGTCAATTCCGTGGCGGAGCATCACTTGCCGCAATCCAATCATGTAAATTGAGAAAAGGGTCGGTCCGCCCACAGAGCCCTGCGGTACGCCATGGGTCAGAGGTGAATCAGCTGATTGACAGCCATTTATACATACAATATGTGAATGGGAAGAAAGATATGATCTAAACCACTTGAATGTTTCACCAAACGAATTTAAAGTATTCAGCATAATAATATGGTTTACTGTGTCGAAGGCGGAGGATAGATCGAGTAGGCCTAAGAGTAAAGCAGTCACACGCCCTCTGTCCATCTCTTGGAGAATATGATTTGAGGTGCTCACAAGAAGGGTTTCCACACTGTGATTTGGTCTGTAGACAGATTGAAATGGGTCGAACAGATTATTGTCGTGAAAGTATCCAACAAGACGAGAGAAAGCAACCCTTTCAAGGACTTTGAAGAGGAAGGGTAAGTTAGAAACCGGTCGGTAATTTTGGAGAGAATCGGGATCAAGAGAGGGTTTCTTTAACAGTGGTGTAACATGAGCGCATTTCAGAGAGGACGGGACATGCGACTGCTCTAAACTTAAGTTAACAAGGTAAGAAAGAATAGGAGCAAACGTGGATGAACAATCCTTTAGTAACTTAGCAGGTATAGGATCCAATTGACATGACTTGGGAGGAGATTTTCGAAATAAAGACAGAATCTCATCAGGAGAGGTAGGACGTAAGATGTCCAAAGTAGAAGAGGTAGAAGACTGTAGAGGTGTGAGGTCAGGAGTTAGATTGTTGCAAATCCCTTGAACTTTACTTTTAAAGAAATGTGAGAATTTACAGGCAAGTTCGTGGCAAACAGTATTAGTTGGTAGAGGTGAGGATTGACGACGATTGAGGAGTCTGTTAGCCAAAGAGAAGAGTTGTTTAGAGTCATCTTTGCACTCCTCAACAAGACCTACGAGGTAAGATCGCTTCGACCTCTTGACAAGAGAATTGACAAGGTCGCGCTGAACTCGGAAATGATCCCTGTCAATCAGTAGTCCACTTTTCCGCCACTTCGTTTCCAGTCTTCGTCGAATACGCTTCTGTAAAGTGATGTCAGAGCTGTACCATGGACAGTCCACATGGCTCTTTGCCTTTCTAGACGTTGGTGGAGCGTGGATGTTGAGAAGCTTCTCAAGCTCACCGTTGTAGCGAAGATCGACGTTGTCTGTAGAAGAAAGGATAATGCTGCTATCAGCCACACTCTGGGCAAAAGTTACTCTATCTATCTATGTCTCGGATGTTGCGGGAGATAAGAATGTCGAATAATCCGTTTCTCTGATTGGTCAAAACTGAGGTCATGTAAACGACCATGCCTTCAAAACAACAAACTAAGGTGGTAACCAAGGGCAACGGGCATAGTTAACAAGATTTCTGCCCGTTGCCCTCTGACCCGCCCCTTAACGACGGGCATAGCAAAATTTGGCTGAAATCCCCATTTGATTGCATGCAAAATGTTGCTTTCTGCGGTGATTGCGGATACCATAAATATCTGCGCGATTTGATCGAAAGTTTTAGACAATTCGCGCATTTACGCGCTTATTGCGCAAGTGCGCGCAACGGATATGACATATCGATGGAACGATGCCGATCTTTTACTTTTGCTTGTTAATTCCTGTTAAAATATATGGCATTTATTGAAAAGAAAACTAAGTTATTAAGGACATAACGGATGTATCAATTATCAAGTCTTGTCGCAATTCGCTCAAATGCATGCTCGCAAAAGGTGAGTCGGATGAAAAGATTAGACGGTCACTGCACTTTCTAACAATAAACGTTACTCGTTCATGTCGTTACTTAACGTTAGGACAGTTACTAAGGTATGACAAACGACAACGTTAGAACGGGTAGATCTAATGTTAATTGTCGTTAGTCAGCTTAGAAGTTAAGAGTAGACTCTAGATCTAACGTTAGGACGTAGGCTTAGTCGACAAGATCTACGCCTAACGTTAGATTATGCTCTAAATTTTAAGACTGAACTTTGATCTAGCCTAGACTTTCAAATCCAAAATCACTCAAAAACCTAGTAAGTAAGTCACTAAGTGACCTGCTTACTTGGTGATCTCACAGTCACACGTCAATAAAGTTGAGTTGAGTACAGCAAGTCTGCATATGCCGACTTAGCCAGACAAGATCCTATTCAGAATCAGACCCTAATTATTTTGGTTCCTAAAAATATATAGCCTAGGCCTAACATTAGTACTAGTAGGGCCTATCGGTATGAACTGCTCGGGAACTGCTTTGATATTCGATTTTTAGACCTAACACCAAGGTCAGGGCTGAGTTAGGGCCTAACTTAGACGTAGTAGACCTAATGTTTAATAATTCGGTTCATAAAATATATATGGACTGCTTTTATATATGAGGTGGTTTCAGACCGCCTCGAAGTTCGCCAGTTCCAGGTATTCTCTGATCGGGAAATTTACCCCGATCAGAAAATACCAGGTATTTTGGCGGTGTGAAAGCAAACTACGCGTAATATCCCCGAAAGAAAATACCCGATAAATAGTAGGTACTTGGCGAAATTACGAGAACTTTCGCGGGGATTTTTCCAAGGTCGTGGGTATTTTGGCGGTCTGAAAGCAAATTACGGGAACTTTTAGCCCAGCGTGTCGTTGGGTGCGGCGCCGTGCATGGGTTGCTGCTGGGCTAGTGATTTTGAAATTCGCGCCTTGCTGCTTATCAGACCATACTGCGCATGCTCGTAACTTCAGGAACTTATCCCGAAGGGTATGTTTCAGGGCAGTGTGAATGCAGGAATAATTAATGGGTATTTTTCAGCCTAAAAAAGTTCTCGTAATTTAACGGGGATTCTTGTGATCGAGGCGGTTTGAAACCATGGTTGTTTCAATTCGGCTCGCGGGTACCGCATCGGTCAGACCATGCCCTCGGGCATAGTCGCGTTGCGGTCCCCTTAAGCCTCTAGAAACAACCATGCCTCTCAAAGCAGTCCATATATCTATATTATATTACCACTTTTCTTTTTCTATTTTTTTTCTTGGTCGTAAAAAATTGGCGGGTCCATGGCTCGGTAAATTGCCAATTCGTCCACTCACCACATGATGGTCTACCTTCATTTAGTCTAATGCAATCCCGTCCATCAACAGTTCGTCTAACAACCATTTCCAATCATCACTTCGTCTAATCACCAGTGTGTCTTTTACCATTTCGTCTAATAACCAGTTGGTCTATAAATACCCGTTTTCTTTTCATTCATTTGCACAATTAACACTTTAGTTTAATGACACCAAATGCTATATGGACTATTTGGCCATTGGACCAACTGGTTGTTAGACGAAAAGGCATTGGACTAAATGAAAGTACATGTAGACCATATTATGCATTTCCTTTGAATCTATCATTCCATTAATTTCTTTTTATTTATTTGATACAATGCAACATTAATGAGATTATTACACATTTATGTTGTTTACTCATTAATCAGTAGGCCCTAATGAATAATCTAATATTTGATCTATGATTAGACTTTTGTTGACCTGAATTTTATTTTCGTTCTAGCTTTTACCAGTTGATTTTATTATGCATTCTTCTTTTTATTTATGCAATATTTGATTCAATGTGATTTATAATTTCACTTACACTTAGAACTCCTTTGTGTAATTAGATCCGTCATAATGAAAACCTTTGTGTAATTTAATATATTATGTATTAAATGCATTTCAAAATAATGTATCCACTCTTTGAAAAATATCTTTGTATGATCTTATTTTTTGTAAACATGTATATTTCAGCCACTGGCTCAATCATGTATTGTCAATAAACCATTACTATTCTATATTCTATTCTAAGTGGTGAGTGGACGAACTGATGGTTGACCAAATGATAGTAGACGAGTTGGCAATTGGACGAATTGGAAATTAACCCATGGCCCCAAGCCCCTCCCCATCTGTACGCCCATATAATTGATGATACACTGAAAAACGCCGGTGTTAATTTAACACCAGCTGGCCTAGTATCTATATCGGTCCAAACCGAAGAGGTGTTGAAACAACACCGGTTTGGCATTAGGTTATAACACCAATTTGGCGTTTGATTATTAGCTTATCTCTGCTTTCTTTGCAGGGGCCCGTTTCATAAAGCTGTTCGTAAGTTACGAATGACTTTACGCACGACTGGTGATCCTTTCTTATGCTCTGTGATATCTCTATATAATTGAGTTATGACCTAAGAACATGTTTTAGTCGTGCATAAAGTCGTTCGTAACTTTACGAACAGCTTTATGAAACACCCACCTGGTGTGGACCGATAATTGGACTAAGCTTTCAAATAATTTATTATTTCTTTACGTTATGTACACTGCACTTCTCTGTCTCTCACCTCTTCTCCCACTCACATCCCCCCTCTCTCCCTAATACTATAAAACATAATATTTCTCACATCAGTTACTTTTTTTCGTAAAATGCGCCAAAATTATTTGTATTTATTTTTAAACAAAAGTTCTATATATCATTACGACCCAGTGTTTTTTTTTTTTTTTGTAATGAAACTAAGTTTATTTTGGGACTTGCCTTTTGTACAAGCTTTGCTTTTTTTCGGCAAGACCCTCCGTTTCACTTTAAAATACAATTGTCATAATAGGTAATTTTATTTATTGAATTGTGTTCCTTAAATCTAAGATTATGTTATATATATTTTATTGCGTCTTGCAGTATTTTCGACCTTGTTATGTTATATTTATCATGCTTATGTTGTGAAACGGAAATCAATAAATCAAATCAAATCAAATTATATATTATACTGTATATTTAAAGCTAATGGCAGTGAAATTTGGTAATGAAATCCGATCTATTAAATTCTATTCAAAATGGCAGTAATTCATTATTATTTTTTTTCATTATTAATATTATTTTCCTGCCTGGCTTACTGCTCTGTTTCGGTGTAAAAAATTATAAAGGTGGATACGGCAAGGGTTCTTTCATCCCCTCCCTCAAAGTTTTCCAACAGTGGCGTAAAAATGGGAAGGGCAGACACAGCGTATGAGGCAAAATTGTTGAAAAAAAAGTTGGGAGGGAGTGAAGCGAGCGAGTAAAGATTTTTAATGACCCTTTTTATACAAAAATCTAATTTTGTGATAGATTTGATATGATATTAATAAACAATTTAATATGTCACTCGTTTCTCCTTGTATTTTCCGCATGTGTTCTCCTTCTCGGTTGTAAAATATGTAGGGTAGAAATGGATCGCCCAAACGTAAGAGAAACATCCGAGCTTAGAAATGAGAACGGAAAAACCACACAAATTATCTTATAGGCAAACAGTTAGACCAAAAGCTTCAGTCTCTGTTTGTTTGTTTTTTTTTTTGTTTTTTTTTTTGCTGTTCCGCTGAACTCCGTTGGCTCCAGTCACCAAATACAGAGACCAAAGTTCTAGCTCGATCTGTACAGGGACTCAATGGCCATATGTTTATGTAATAAGTTGGGATAAGTGAAGTTGCGCGACAGCCGAAAAGTCACTGTTTCCCCCACCCCCCTTTTTAAGTTACGCTGTATTATTCACTTTGAATTGAAATTGAAATTGAAACGTTATTTCCACATTTTTTCCCATTTTTAGAATGATTTTGTTTGTTAATGGGTAAAGAGGGGCTTAAAGTAAATTAATCAGTAATATATATTTATATTGTAATATTTGTAGTTATATTAACCCAATATCCTGAATCGTTGTGATGATGCATGATGTTACAAACGATATTATGAATGTATTCGAAATAGGAGACGGTCTTCATGAAACGGGGAAAATTGTACCCACGGTCTTAACAGATACATTTGGGTTTCCTTTTCCCTTTTTTTTTTGTTTTTTTTTGCATGAATTGGATAATTATCTGCAGAGCTTTGCGTCAGTTTCTATATAAAAAAAAGATCCTGTCGAAATCCAACGTCATTAAAAGCTTTTGATTATGAGTAAAATTTGCCTACGAGTAAACTCGAATAGTTAGACGAAATAAAGAAAAAGAGTGTTCATATCATGAAATCTGATATTGACAGATTTATAAAATGAATTAGAAAGCTATGGGCTCCATATAGTACCAACCGTATAGTAAAAACAAACGAAGAAAATTCTTATACTTATCAATGCTTTGTTTATCACGCGTTCATGGGTTATGCTTACTTGTATTTTGCGTTGAATTGTATAACAAAATACGTTTTTATTATTCTTGTCATATTATTTCTCTCATTACTGTGATCAAAACTCAACAGGAAGAACATCTTCATTATGAAGGACTCTGAATAGAGTGATCCATGTGTATCATTTACATGTATGTTAACATTCGCATTTGTAATTCTTTATGTCTATACACTCTATATTATCTTGATATTACTTTGATATATAAAATCAAGCCAAACCATAATGCGGAAATAATGATTTCAATCTACGAAGTCAAAGTTGTATTTACTTAAATCCGGTATTACCACTACAAAATGCTACAGCTGCATAGTATTAGATATCAAAAAGACAAGTGATTTTATCATTAGTTTCGGAGAGGAGAGACGGTGAGAGAGCTTGCTAATGATTAGTATCCATGTACATCCCATACTTACGAGGTTTCAATTATCATTTTGAATTGATTCTACTAATTTCTAGATTTCATTAAATTCTAAATTTATTCAAATGCAATCGAGTTTGTTCCATCTTTAAAATACGAACGCGTAAGTTTACGAAATTAAGAGATAGGTTCCGAGAGTTAATGAGAGAAAGAGAGAGAGAGAGAGAGAGAGAGAGGGGGGGGGGAATATATATATATATATATATTGAGAGGCGGTGACAGAGAGGTTGAAATCTCATGAATGGAAATGAGAAGGGATGAAAAGGACAGAATAAGATGAAGAACATGAAGAAAATAGGAGAGAGCAAAGAAACAGAAGGAAGAGGAAATAGACAAAAGATAAAAAATTAAGAGAGCTGGAAAGAAAATATAGAAGGAAATAATGGCAGAAGGTAGAAGGGGAGAAAGAAAGAGGAAAATAAAAGACCAAGAAAGAAGAATTAGATAGTAGTAAGACTACAATATGAGGGTATTAATTTGTATTTAAGTAGATTTGTATATTGATCTGATTTTACAAACGCACAAAATGTACACTATATACAAACAAATCAGTCAAAAATGACTAGTTAATAGGGTCCGCTGGGCGCAACTGTTATTCTAGTCATATTTGATTATTTTTAGTCGTATTTTACGAGAACAAAGTTATTTCTGATAAGAATATAATTCAGAAGTGTGACTCGACATATCAGTTGTACCCATCTGACTACTGGTCTAGTCAATTTGACTGAGTAGTTTAGGAGTGTATTGTTTTCTAAATCCACCTTTTCCTTCCCTTCTATGTTTTTTTAAGTCTTTGACAAAAGGGTCAGTTTTTACTCTGTGTGCGATTGTCCATTTACTCCTGCTTATGGGAAGTGGATGAAAAAAAAATATCGATCATTATGCTTATCCAGACTTGTGTCAAGGATTTCTAAAATATATCGAGATTTAAAATAAAGCATGATGCACACACCACCTTTGTTAAGGTCCGACCCGCTACATCAATTCGGATATAGCGCTGTTACCATAGTAGCAACCAGAATTTTGCACACGAAACGCATATTAAATGTTTCCGTTGCAGATGCGAAAAGAAAGAAAAAAATCTCATGTCGCACAATTTGGATTGCAGGACAGAGTTTTACGACCATGACGACGGGCCTAAAAGTCTCTTCCAAAATCAACTAACGTCGTAAATAAGCGTTCGCGTTCTCCAACGAAAGATCCAGATTATCATCCGCTAGAAACAAATGGAAATGTTTAGGAATGTTGTTATCATAGGTAGATTTAAAGTACCATCTACCAGATGAGATGGCAATATATTGCATCTTGCCAAGTAACAGCCTTATTTTGTCGACTTATTAACTTTGTAAGTCAACATGATGACGTAGGGTATGTTGACAAGTCGTTGTCATGGCGACTGAAGAGATCTTGTTAAGTCAACTTCTAGAAAGTGTCATGCCGATAAAGTGTCTTATTAGGTCCACTCTGTAAGATGATATATGTTGCCATGACGACATGATAATTCTGTGAAGTCGACTTGGCAATATACTAATATATCACTGTGTCAACTTACAAATTTAACATGTCGACATGAAAAGGGTATCAAGCCGATATGGCAAGATAAGACATCTCTTCATAGATGGCACTCAGAGGTTTTTTAGCTAAGTTTTTGTTTTCTAATGGTGACGGTGTTCGCTCTCGCATTGAGCAGCCTTAATCGAAAACTTCGATAGTTTCGAAAGCTTGATGTTTTGCTCGAGTTTAGGTATCTAGCGCCATCTTGTGTCAAAATACTGAAACTGTAATTTGGTTCACATAAAAGACACCCATACTGGTCTCTGTGGGGTGCGCTAAGTACTTCAAACAATAGAAAATAATATATTCCTTGTTTGAAATATAAATCTTTGGATGATTAATGGTTCAAACATGAAAACCGATATAAAGCATACTACAACTATACGCAAGTGTAAAGTTCTAGATGCAACTGATCGCCTTGGCTAGATTGGTATTCCTGAGAACTATTGCGTGTAGGTTGAGTTAAATGCAACTCAATAGGCAGTTTTAACACCACGACGTAGAACAAATTCAAGAACATAGTAAATGTATTGATAATGTCCTTCAAATGACAATGAACAGCTTAGAGGTCTTTGTCGAAAATTGGTGAACAGGAACAGCAGTTCGTCCTAAGTTTCGGCTGAGCTGACAAAAAAATGGCAAACATCTCGTTTGTCCAAGAGTTCAAGACGAAACTGCTGTTTTGATTCACCAATTTTCGACAAAGACTTCTTAGTTGATCTTTGTCATGAATGGTATTTGACAATATATTTTCAATTTTTTTTTTCTGCGTCGTGGTGCTAAAAACTCCCTATTATGGAAATCTTTATATTTTACTAGCGCTATTAAGGTGGTGACGTAGCCGGGGATCCAGGGGAGGGCACCTTTTATGGAGCGTATGGAACGCCGAGCGTAAGGGGCATTCACCGATCGTTTTTAAAAAGTGGGCGAGGCGGGGCATGGGATACCGATAGTTTTTTAAAGAGTGCGAGGCAGGGCATGGGGCACCTATCGTTTTAAATATGTATAAAATTGATTCCTGGATTTCCAAAAGCAGGTTTCACTGTATTTCTCGAGATTTGGGTCTTGAGGGGAGCAGTGGAGTTAAATGAGCCACAAATTTAGAGCGTGCCGGATATGGCGTAACGGTAAAAAAAAATACTAGCCAGCAAAGCCACTGGTGTCAATCCAAGCGATGAATCTATTGTTCAAGGGGGGGGTGATTTATTGTTTCATCCCCCTCCCCCCACTTGAATAGTATGACGTCACGGATCGACACCAGTGATCTGTACCTCACTGCTCCCCTACTCTACAAACAACCCGGATCAGTTTTCGTTCATTTGAAGCAATTTGATAAAAAGAGCAATGTAGATAAAAGGGCGGGGCCGGGAATCGAACCGCGGCCTTTCATGGGAGCCTTAGACGAAGAAGAAAAAAAAGGAGAAGAAGATGGAGTAGCACTTCGGAAGAAGAAGGAGGGTAGAAAGAAAAAGAACAAGGAGATAAACAACAACGACAGCAACAAAAACAATAACAACAACGAGAAGAGAATGGAACAAAGATAAAAAAATAAGGAAAATGAGAAAGACATATCGATTAAAAAGTCCAATCATAAAATATGTAAAATAAATAATATTACCTGGCAGGGAAAGAACATGGTCTGCTAAATCAACCGTCTAACATATAATTTGCATCTTCTGTTTGACTCTCGAGTGAAAGATGTTCTTTCAAAGATTCCTATTCCCTTAAGTCATTGTGAAGAGAAATCCAATGTTTTATAACATTGTAACAAAAAAAGTATCCAATACTATGTACATTTTCTGGTAGGCAGAAGTAGAAATTGCTATTTCTTGTATTATAGTTATGTAATTCGGTAGCTAGATTAAAGTTTGATCCAATGTAATGATTTGATCTATTGTGATAGATTTTGTGCACGTGGTGCAAAATAAGCTGTTTTGATCATTTGTTGTCTTCAAGAAAACCTGCTGCAGATAGTTCGGTGTACAACGTGGGTTCTGGGACCAGAACAGTAAATGAATCTAACCATTTTATTCTGTATAATTTTCAACTTCTTTTGATCGGATTTACTTATGCCACTAAACCAAGCAGGGTTGGCATATAGTCAAATAAACGCTGAATAAGAGCAAAAGAGAGAATACGTCTTGCTTTCTGATCCATACAACTATGATATAAATTTATGTGCAGATCAGAATGCATGAAGTATTCTCTGTTTAAGCATGCATTGGTAAATGCTGAGTGAATGGAGGAATTATTGAACATTTCAAACTTTTTTAGTTTAAAATCCTGAAACATACACACACATACAAGCACAACCAAAAATAATTTTCCCATTTTTAAGTGCCATAATTTTTTATGGAATGGTTTTGAGCAAAATAATTTGGCGGGAGTATTCAATTCATTCATGTTTGTGAAAAGCACATATCAATTCTATTCAATTTATTCAAATTCCTTTCAATAAATACACAAGATGCAATATCAGAGAAATACATTATTGGAAACAAAGGAATTAAATATTCATAAATACATAATGAAATTTGGGAGACTGCAAAAGACCGAATGGTCTTGACGAAGCAGACACCGAGTGCCATCATGGCAGTACATATATTGACATAGGATTAAAGGATGACATGAGAAAAAAAAATGTACGGATGTTCTAAACCCCCTGCCCCATCGGGAACTGGAAATCTGTGTAACAATATACATTTACCTATATAAATGATCTAAATATACTTTAAGAAAATGTATGAGTTATGATTCATAAGGCGAAGAACATTCTCTTATTGCATGAGGCATGAGTGCCAAACATTGGGCCCTTTATCATGTTTATGTATAATGGATTTATAAGCAAGGAATGTTTTGGGATTACTAATATGAAAATTGTGTTCATGAACCTGGGAATTGCATATGAATGTTTTATTAAAATTGCGTGGAACCAAGTGATTAGTATAATTTACAATAAAATTTGCACTTTGTAAGATATTGATATCAGATATTAATTTTATGTTCATTTTTTTTCATAATTGGATCAGTAAGCGCTCAGTTAAAAGAACCTGTGCAAATTCTTATGGCTCTTTTATGCAGTAACAATAAGGAATTAACATTTCTTTCGGTTCCACAACCCCCCGCAATATTAGCATAAGATAAATAAGATAATAATTATGAAAGAATTGTACAATAGTATAATCGACTTTGGCATTAACGTATCTTCAAGTTTAAACATTAACCAAATAATTCTAGAAATAATTATGAATAAATACATAACGCACTCAAGTTCAAAGGTAGCTGGGAATACCAAATTTTATTTGTTATAAGGTGTTCGAAATGGGTGTGTTTTACTCTTGTAGTTAAATCTGTAGTCAAGTGCACGTTGTAACCCAAACTCGATCGACGTTTCAATGCATCAATACTGATAGACATATTATGTGTATCATAATCGTTGGAATTTAGATCTCGTGTTTGTAAATTGATTTAGCGATGGCTGAGAAGTGTGAATCAGAGAAAGCTTCAAGCTCTTCACCGAACCTGATATGTCCATTATGCCTTGATATATTTGTCGAGGCGACAATCCTGACTTCATGTGGACACACATTTTGTAGGCGATGCCTCAAGAAATACGATCTAACCCACCAGGACCTTGACCACATGGTCTGTCCTCTATGCAGGGAGATCACCAAGTTGTCTGCCTACCGTATCGATGATCTCCACCTCAATGCATTCATCAACGGATGCGTAGACGATTACCACGTCAAGTGTGGTGGGATGAACGCTGTCCTCGAGATGCGACAAAAATGTTCTGGTTGCAAGCTTCAAGGAGATGCTGTCTCATTCTGCAGAACATGTAATAACTACATATGTGATAAATGTTTGCATTGTCATCAATATCTGTCAGTCTTTGAAGATCATGAGATTGTATCCATGGATGATGTCATCGAAGGGAAGGTCAGCATTGGTCATTTATTCGAGAAGTGCTCCATCCACAAACCAGAGAACAAGGATATGTTTTGTGAGGATTGTAAGGTCCACGTCTGTCACAAGTGCGTACTTGTTGGTCATAAAGCTCATGAAATCAAGAACCAGGTTGACTTTGCACAAGAGTTGCGACAGAAGGTATTTATTTAATAGATCATAGTGTGGAAAAGAACACTGAATTGAATATTGACACTGAAAATAATATTTATGCTGATGATAAAAACTGATAAGAAAAAACGCCTCGATCGGTGAGGGGTAGGGGGGGGGAGGAGGAGGAGGAGAAGGGGAGGAAGGATGGGGGACAAGGCGGCACCTGAAGTTTGGCTCCCATGGATCCTCACCTGTATAGAAGAACACTGAAATTGACTATTGATGATGATGATGATGATGAAAAGAGCTAAAAATGGCTTTGAGAAGAATAGGAATGATCATGCATGTTAATTTATACATTGATAATGTTTTCACAAACATCCACGGTTATTTTTTTTATAAGAGGGCGCCCTTCGATTGAGGTTGACGGAGTTTTTACTTTTGCTCTGGGAATGAATGTTTATTTCATCTTTTTTTATACTTTACATCAGTCTTATGTTGCCAAACTTGAATATTTGCGATTTTGGATGTTGGTATTTACTACTTATTTTGGCTAAATGGACATTGCATATCTGGTAAGACTATAATTGACTCGATTTTGAACGTACGTTATCAATCCACATTGAGCCTTCGTAATGACGTTATAACCGTTATGCTCTGTAATGATACTTTGTCCAGTGTCCACTCTGTTATAGAGAATGGCTAAATCAAAACTCTCAAAACCCAAAACCAATGTCGGATATGGAACTCCGGGTTCGACTGACTTTAGGTGCAAACTGCCTAAAAACATTACTTTGCAAGGGATCAACACAGCCCTATATCATATTCAGAAAAATCATCTTGATCAAGCAGTCCTAAAAGATGATCATATTGGCTATGTAGTGAATGGGTTATACACTATCTACCCAAACTTGAGCAGAAATATTTGCCGCCATTATTGTATTTCATCAGTGAACAATAGTGATAATATTAGAACAGATGTAGGAACTGAGAATGACATTTCTGACTTGAACGATGAAGATCAAGAAAGTTTGATTTCTATTCAAAATGGCGCTGACATGGCTGATGATCAAGATGTCCCTCTCCTTGCTACTTCTAATTTGAATAACAATGGCAACTCATCTAAGATAGCTCAATGAGTAGTACTGATCAACTTCATGAAGTAGCCGATAATCCTCTGGACAATGAAGTCCTAGGTCAACCTCGACAGGTATCTCCGAATCAGTGGCGTAACTACGGGGGGGGGCATGGGGGGCACCTGCCCCCCCCCCCAATCGGCTGGCAAAAAAAACGGGGAAAAGGAGAAAAAGAGGGAGAAAGGAAGATAAACGTAGTGGGAAAGGATAAATTATTGTCCATTATAATGCTATATTATATTATGTTATGTTATATTACATAATGTTATGTTATATTACACAAGAAACATTTTTTTTCATAACTATATGAAACATTATTTTGCTCATGTCTTATGTTTTCATTTTTTCTGGTGCTCGCATAGACTGTTTAACGAGATACATAATTCAGTTGTACTAAAACCTCCCGTTTTCAAGTCAATATACACCAAATATATTTCCTCGCAATGCGATTTATTGTTTTTGTAATGACATACAGCTGTATGCTTCTTCTTCATAACTACTTAAAGTGATTGCCCCCTTTTAAGGTCTTAGTATAAAACATTTCCTGTCCATGCGTACGTTCGCATTAGTGGATTGGTGAGATGTCTACTCTTCATGAATTCCTAAAATCAATCCTTAAAGTGTGCATTTTTTCTGATCTGAATACCCAAATTTTCAGCTCTCGCTTTGCGCTCGCATCATTTGGTTATTGAAATACATGCGGTCTTAGTGAATTCTTACAAACAAGCCTTATAATGCCTCTCTTCAGGTACGATTTTCCTAAATTTTAAGCTCGCGTTTCACGCTTGCAGTATTTGATAAGTGAGATGCGTGTAATCATGATTACATTGACTTCAAAATGTGCTTCATGTGTTTAGATGTAATTCTAACAAAATCAGCAAGCGCTTGGCACTCGCATTAGATGACTATGGTGAGATATGTATACTCTTAATTGATTCGCATCATTTGGTTAGCGAAATACGTATAGTCTTCATTAATTCCAACAAACAGGCCTCAAAGCGCTGGTCTGAATTTCCTATAAATTTTCAACTAGCGCTCGCAATAATTGATCAGTGAGATGCGTATGTTAATCATGATTACAATGACTTCATGTATTTAGATGTAATTCTATCCAAATCAGCAAAGCATGACACTAGCATTATATGACTATGGTGAGATATTTATACTATTAATGGATTCCTAAAATATAGTCCTTAAAATGTCCCTGTTTGGGGTCAATATATACAAAATTTTCAGCTCGCGCTTCGCGCTCGCATTTGTGTTGAGCGAGACAGGTACGTATCATTGGGTAATCCCAGATAACATTGTAGGCTTTCATATACTGTCCATCTGCAAACTATTGTCCACACGGATTATGGAATATCTACTTGTACTAGGGCATATATATATATATATATGTACATATATACTTTACTCGTATACTGACAGATACCTTGTGTTTTCGTCAGTCAACAATTTATTCAGGTGGACACATTATGTACATGCCAAATGGAATTAGAGGTTTTAATGGATGACACCGTTTTTAGTAATGTCATATTTTATACCTTTTTAAATTAAATTTGGTGTGTGTTTTGTTGATCGGGGATCTCTATTGGCATCATTAATTTGTAACAGGCCAAGACAAAGGTGATGTTTAATTTCCCTTTTAATCTTTTAATCTCCCCTCGGTTTTTTATGGTGGGGAGGAATATGGAGATCGTGGCTGGATCGTGGGCGCACGCATGGTACGTTGGGTCGTGACATTTATAGTGCCGCGACGGACCATGCGTGCGACCACGACATAAGTATAAAAGCCCCGATCTCCGAGTGATTGAAGTTAGAGTTTTCCAGAGTTTTCCAGTTAGTTTTCCAAGTCAGTTGTTGGTTCCAGTCAGTCAGTCAGTCAGTAAGAGTACAGTCAGTAATGAGCACGTCGAGTCAATGGACATCTAGTGGTAGCCATCGCCCGCAGATCGGTCATCATCAGCAACTTCGTGTACTTCGAGGACTACCAGACGCAGATCTTAAGAAGGACTGTTCAAGGTAAACCCTCGTCGCTATACCTATACCATAAGGCGGACAAGGTTACTACACTACCATTCATGAAACCATTGAGAAATGTGCTACGCCAAGGGTTGATAAGGCACAACAATAAACTAAGCAACTTTGAGGTTACGTGTAACTGTCTTTGATAACCAAGGCCAAGAGACCAACACAAGGTGGCGCGCTTACACTTTGCAACTGCAACATCGAATCATCATTATGATACGAAAACAACATACTGGCGTGACTGCCTTTTCCTTTTCCTCCTCCTCTTTTACAATATAATCTGGATAACAAAAACATGATGATTCGTAATTAGCTCACTATTAAATAAAAAGGGTTGACCTTCGCTGGTGTAAGACTCTGAAAAATCTAGACACCTATTTATCATAATGAGTTGAATATCAAACTAACATATTAACACAACAAAGGTCACAATTCAAATAACATCAACTGGCATCACCACTTCCCATCTCTCTCCATAATTAAAATTGGGAAAAACACATTTATTGGCTTAAAAAGGGGTAAACTACAAATCATTATTCCTATCTTGGCATCAATTTATTACGAGCAAAAAATCGACCCTAATTTACTTCGAAACACAAGGCTCAATTAATGCTGTGCACTAAAAACCAATTTTCGACACAAATGAAACAACCATAAACCTGCATAAAAAGGATATGGGCAAGAGGATCAAATAATGAAATAAAGACAATCTCTCAGTGCAACGTATCCACATAACAGATAAATTAAATACACAGGTAGACAGCCTCATCCTAAATATCAAATATCTGTGTATGATAAAAAGGACGGCACAAGAAGTACCGAATCATCAGTAGTTCCATACCATCTCAATAAAAGCAGAAAAACTTGCAAAAAGGAAAATGAATCGAATACAAAAAACAGCCACGTACCCAAAACTTATGACTGTTTGACTACATAAAATTGACACACCTAATATTATTACTAGACATAATGCACATAAACATACAATGATTGAAAACAAGGGCATATAAATCATTATTCATCACCAGTATGGCATCATAAAAACATAAAAAAAATATACATCCATAAAATCAACGACACTCATAACTGGCAAAATCACTCGCCCAAAATACACCACACAAATCAATGACAAACATCATAAAGCTGTTTATTGTGATCAACATACTGAGCAGACATCAGTATGTGAAGCACAGATATAGGCTTTTTAATATTGTATGAATTACATGTATCTTAACTACATGCAACATATGTTAAAGATTGTCACGTATGAAATAATTATGAGTTTCTATATTAATTTCATGGCGGAAAATAGTTGATGATTTGCATATTTTCGTTTCCACTAGTAAATTTTCGTATGTACTATTCACATTGAGTAGCAATCATATTGATTTACCTGAATTTAAATAATTGAAATGTAGGGGGGGGGTGTTTTTCCTGTATTGTAATGCTGATTGAAATCTAGATGAATTAACGTTACTTCCCTACATTGTTTTTTTCCATGTATTCACTTCTGATTATTTTGCATGTTCTATTTGTTTTTCCTTATGTAATTTGCTTGTCTGTTATATTGTAAATATTTGTTTACAGGGCCCCCTGGAAAACAGTACATGACTACTGATGGGGCTACCCTGTATAAATAAAACGAAATAAATAAATACACCAAAATCACACATCAAAATGCAATCATGTAACATAAAAATACCTGCAAAGGAATATAATGAAACACTCCGACATAAAATCATAATCAAATTCAATATCAATAATAGAAAAAAGCACTTTAAAGCATGTTGATCGAAGCGAAATATACCTGCAAATAAACATAAAACAAATCGTCATGGTAATTGGTATATAAAATCAATTAGGCATCAGTTAATAACTCAAAAGACAAATCCGAATCAAGCGATGAAACTCATGTTAGTCTGTTCCTCATGATCACATGGTAGAATTGGGAGTCCAATAAAAATAAAAACATATTGTTCACATCTGTAATGGTCACTATCCGACACATAAAGGTACGACCCTGAATATTCTTGGGAAAGCTAGCCGAGCGGAACTGGGCTTAAGTAACAAATGTCTCTGTACCATCGATAGTTATGTGATGGAGTCCTAAACCGCGAAGCTCTTCCACTGGGAGAGACAGACCAGCAGGACCATGTCCTGGGCTAGCATGGGGCCGGTCTGGCGGACGAGTGCGACGACAACCTCCAGGGACCAGGGCAGACAGACCAGCAGGACCATGCCCTGGACTTGCATGGGGCTGATCAAGAGGGCGAGTATGGCACGTGACATCAGTCCAAATGGAACGAACATGGCTAATATCGACTGAGATGCTAGTCGAGTACTGACAGTCAGTAGTAGCTGACGCTGGCAGGATGGACGATAGAAAGATCTGCAAAACCAACCTATCCACGACACATGTTACTCGCGCAGGACAGATAACTTGCACAGTGGAGCTATTGCTGCTAAAGTTAGCCGGGCACGAAGACTTAGCGGTTACGACAGTGTTTTCCCTGTAGCAGTTACTCGTGTCGAAGGTCAACACCGAATCGGCCAACGGACACGCTATCAACACTTCCGGGAGTGTCAAACCTTTGATCAAGAGGCAGCACGGTACCTCCACGGTTGCTACCAATGCAGCGATCCAGTAGCATATCAGGCAACATGTTGGGCAAAATTGTCACATCAGGCAAAGTCAAGGTAGGCGTAACTGTCATATCAGACAAAGTCAAGTTAGACATAACTGTCACATCAAACAAGGAATGAGAACCATAGTTCCGACTAAGATCCAAATTAAGGGACTCTGTGAAACTGTAGATCACATTGAATTGGCAACAATCCCAAAGTACCAAAGACTGAAAGTCATCAGCAGAAAGTGAAGAGCAGCTCGATCTATTCGGAGTAGTAAAGGCAACATTGCCATGCCAACAATCAATGCAATGAAGTGAAGAAGTTCTTAAATCACTCAAACGTAAAACTACTGGAGAACACGAACTGCTTTCATGAGTGTCTGAAACTCTACACTCTTGGAACAATGAAGGCTCACTGGCCTTGAAATCATGACCAGTTACTTCACTGATATTCAACACTATGTCATTTTTCTTTGTTTCATTTGCACCTGTTATGTGATCAATAGGCACATCATTTCCATTAGCTTTATTAACCACACCAACATAGGCTTCATATCCATTTTCCTCATTACATTGTTTTACATCACCTTGGTCACTTTCATAAACCAAACCATCACAAGCTGCATACTCAACCTCTTCATTCCATCCTTTCATGTCAGCACTGTTTGTTACATTCACCTCATCATCACTAGTCATGTATCCATCATCTGCATTACATTGTTTCACATCAACTATGCTAATGTCATGACCTCTACCATCACTATACTTGTATCCATCAACATTGCATTGTTTAATTTCACCTTTGTCAATTTCAAGCACCTCACCATTACTAGTCTCATCTCTTCGATCTTCATTACAAGATTTACAATCATTACATTGAGATTCATTAAACTCGCTATCACTTGTCTCATATCCATCATCTCCTTTGTGTATGTTAGTGTTTACTGGTGTGACTGTGGTCCCTAATGTAACATGATTATCAATCTCATGACCATCATCCATTTCACTCTCATTCATCTCATGCTCCCGATCAATGAGAATGTGATTTGTAATTGAATGTATGCCAGCGAGATCAACATCACGAAAACATGGCGGAGCTGCTCGAGATGACAAACCATAGCAGAAAGCAGTACCGTCTCCAAACCTGATCAACTGCTTGGAGGGGCGAACCAAAATATCGTTCTGCTCCATGAATGAAGCCCCAGCAACAATACTGCGAGAACCACGCAGGTAGTCATCATGGACTACCACACCATCAAACCAAAGCTCACAATCATCATACAATAATGTGAACTAAGTCACACCCACAATGTGGGTCTGATCAATCAGACTAGGTAATGAAATTCCATCAACAAGATAATCATCAACACTAACATCATCCGCTACAGATTCAGTGATTAAATTGAGCTGTAATCCGCTCTTCAATTCAACATTAATCCGCGAATTATCAATTGTGCGGGCACAAAAACAAGGCTTATTCAATATCTGCTTGCTAGCAGAAAACTGGCGCAACCCTGGTTGCGACGACCTGCTAGCCGAACGCCAGCTCGACGCATCGTGAACGGCTGCCGCGGCGGTCAACGCGGCCCTGGCCATGGTATATGTGGGACTACACACATTTATATTCGGGAAGAGACCCAACCTCTCGTCTACCACCGATAGAACATGGCGTGCCTAGCCCCAATTTATAGGTTTACATTAACTTGGGAAGGCTTATTTATACTCGATGGGTGGATACAATCCAGCTGCCACCACGCCAAGGGTTAATAAGGCACACCTTAATATAAAAGAAGTAAATAAACTAAGCAACTTTGAGGTTACGTGTAACTGATATGTCTTTAATAACCAAGGCCAAGAGACCAACACAAGGTGGCGCGCTTACACTTTGCAACTGCAACATCGAATCATCATTATGATACGAAAACAACATACTGGCGCTAGCCCATTGGAACCACTAAGATCACAAATTAATGAATACAGGCGCATGCAAAGTCAACGGTACAATGTCAATAAGCCCTTGACAAAAACCTGCAAAATCATTGGCGATTCGATGTTGAAAAAAATTGTCCCTCATAAGATGTCACGAACGCAAAGAATCCATTGTCACACTTTGTCGGGAACAAAGATTGATGATGTTATTGAATACTTCTCTTCAGTTCTTCGATCAAACATGCCGGATAGCGTGATCATCCATGTAGGAACCAACAATATTGAGAGCGATCACCCCTTGGAAATAGGTGCTAAGATGTCTTCATTGATTGACGAAATCATCAACATCGCTTCAACAGTGAAGGATATCACATTATCTTCCATCATTCATCGGTACAACGAGACACAAGATGACTACTTAAAAGTTGAGAGTGCTAACCGCCAGCTGCAACTTCTAGCCAATGAGAGGAAGGCTGACTACGTAGATAATGACAACGTTGATCCTTCGATGCATCTCGCCGGTGATGGCGTTCACCTAAATAGACGCGGTGTTGTAATCTTCGCCGCTAATCTCATCAACTCGTTGAGAAAGCAAATACCCAAGCCACAAGTTGAAGGTCGTTCAACGGATTTTCACTACACTCAACGCACAATAACAAAGAACTCCTCACAATCGGGTGTTCCCACGCGATTGGATGGACTCATTCAGGGCAACAAAAAAAGGACTCTCTCGATACGGCAAGAAGACTATTGAACACATAATAAGTCCTACCGAATGCAACGTGGGTCTTCCATCTTCTGCTTATGTACCGTCCTTGACCACCCGTGAAGGTCATGTCAATAATCTTGAAATAGAAAATGACTCAGTGTCTCAGTTTGAAAATTGAAAGTGCTCTAAGTGTATTTTTGAAGAATTGCCATTTTTCGATGATTTGAAATCTCCTGAAACTACTGTTACAAATTTAGACAAAACCACAAAGCCTTGCAATGGTTTTACGTTACCTGAAAATGAATCTATTCACTTTAACAGTAAAATCAACAAGGGTCTAACAGTTGTACATCTGAAAATTCGAAGTGTAAGAAATAAGGTCGAGGAAGTAAATAATTATTTGAAGAAAAATTCAGTCGATATGTTTACACTTTCCGAAACAGAGGAGAGATAGAGATAAACATGACGGTGGAGTGGCCTGTTATATAAGGAAAAACATACCATATATAAGACGTAAAGATCTCCAAAATACTAACATAGAAATATTGTGGTTGGAAGTGAAAGTAAAAAATCAGACTCCAGTTTACCGTTGGTACGATTTATCGAAAACCAGATTCCCCTTATTCATCCTTTTTTGAAAGTTTGGAATCTAATTTAGAACAGGTTTTCTCTTATTCCAACAATATTGTCATCGTTGGAGATTTAAACTGCAACATGCTTTTAAAAAACTCTTTGTCAAACAAGGTCAACGAAATGTGTTCAATTTCTCACCTAACTCAACTTATTCAGGAGCCAACTAGAATAACCCCCTAGAGTACCACATTAATTGATGTTATTTGTGTGTCAGATCCAATGGTGGAGATCACAAAAAAATCTGGAACAGAATCTGTTGGATTTAGTGACCACTCCCTCGTCTATTTAATTCTTATGTATGTCTGCCAAAATCCCAGCCTGAAATCTTTTCTTTCAGGTCTTTCAGACACTTTGCTGAAGAAGATTTTCTGAAAGACCTTTTAAATGTTCAATGGAATAGTCTTATCACTGAGAGTGATGATGTAGAGACTAGCTTGACCAAGTTCAAAGAATTTTTTTCTTCTTTGTCACTTAAACATGCTCCCTTTGTCTCTGTTCGTAAAAAGCTACGTGGTGCCCCATGGATTACAAACAGATATCTCGCCATATAGCCAGAGACCGTGATTATTATAAGAAGAAGTTTATTCAACTGAAGAGAAAATCGACTAAGAATGTTCATACGTGTCAAACAGAGGAAGGGCATACAAATGAAGTCTGGGGAAAATACAAATATCTCAGAATTAAAGCAAATAATTTGAATAAGAAACTTAAGAAGGAATATTTTTATTCTAAATTGCAACGATGTGGCAACAACATGCAGCACTCGTGGAAAGTATTGAAAGCTTACTTCCTAAGAAAAAGGCCACAATCAATTCGAATATTAAAATAGGCACTGATATGATTTCAGATAAATCGCAAATCGCGAAAGCATTCAATGAAATGTTTGTCATCGTTGGAAATTGTATTTCTCGTTCCGGACACAAGAATTTTAATTCCCTGAATACGTTGTCCCAAGCAAATTCTACTTTTAAGTTTGAAGAAATCAAGACGGAATTTGTTAAAAAAGAATTGCAAAAAATAGATGTAAATAAAGCAACTGGTTTAGATGACTTGCATCCTAAGCTACTGAAATCCGCAGCTGTGTGCATTGCGAAACCACTCACACATATTTTAAACAAATCTTTAAATTCGGGATGTTTCCCGAGCGACTTTAAAAAGGCTAAGATTGTTCCTGTACCGAAAGGTGGTGATTCAGGTGTATTAAACAAATTAAGAGATAAAGAAACAAATCACAACATTTGGATCTATAATATTGATAAATATATTAAAATGCTTACTCTATGTTTACAAGTGATGTCAATATTCATCATTACCCTACTAGATCTGCTGGACTTTTCCATTTACCTTGAACAAGGACATTATTTACGAACAAACTTGTCATATCTTCTGGCATGTAACCTTTGAACTCACTTTCACAAGCTTTACGAAATATGCCTACTATTCATAGCATTAAAGCAATCTCATTAACACCCCTTTATGATATTTTGATGATTTTCTATTCTTTCTTATTCTCCCTTGTCTCTTTTCATTATATCTACCTGTGCAGCTTTTTTTTCCTTTACTCGTTTTAGTCTTTTGTTTTCTTGTTTTTGTTATATTATGTCAGTTATTGTATAGGTTATTTCTTGCCTTGTTCTTGTACCGTTCTATTATTTCCTGCGCTCGTAATGTTTTGTTTTGTGTGTCCTCTTCATTTTATGTCATATCTAGTAATATTATTCAGCCTGATAAAAACCTAATAACTTAGGATTTATATCTAATTTCTACAAGAAATATGAGATGATTGATGTAATATATATATATTTCAGGGGCGGATCCAGGAGGGGGCCGAGCCGGCCCCGGCCCCCCCTATTTTTTGACAACCTGCAGAAAAAGTGTACTATAGGAAAAACACTAAAGAAAAGTAGGAAAGAGGTATCATACCAAGGATGTGTAATTTACAACCTCGTAACGGCCGGCCCGACCCCGAAAGGAAACAAGAAAAGGGTGAGGGGAAGAATTGGAAAAAGAACTTTATATAAAAAATTTCGCTCGCGCTTCGCGCTCGCATTGCCTGTGCCAATGGATCTCATTCAAGAGGATTAAATGACACTTATATATCCAGATCTGAAATCAATTTGCACACAATATTTTAGCTCGCACATCAAGCTTTAATTATTTTGTTTGTTTTACACAAATTGTTTATATCAATATTTTCAGCTCGCGCTGCGCGCTCGCATTGTTTGATTTGTGAGTTACCTATCCTCTTTGGAAATTCTTACCAAAATTTGTCAAAATGCTCCTTTATCATGTCGGTATATAAAAAAAAATTGAGCTTGTGCTTCGCACTCGCATTTAATTGTTTGAGACACACAGCTTTTTCTGTATTTAAATAAAAACACGCTTAGACTGTCCAGTTTTCAGGTCGGAATATAAAAAATTTTGAGCTCGCGCTTCGCACTCTCATTATTTAATTGGTGATACTTGTATCCTCTTCATTAGTCACTAAAAACAGTCCTAATTGAGTCCCTTTTCACGTTACTATGATAAGATTTCAGCTCGCGCTTCGCGCTCGCATTGTTTAGTTGGATACTTATCTTTTTCATGATTATAAAATCTCCTCAGAATCTTCAGGTCTAAGGACATAAAATATCAAAGAATTTGAGCTCGCGCTTCGCGCTCGCATTATATATTAAGACCACATGAGATACCTTATCTTGTTTATAACAATAAAAACTAACATATACTTAAAACTTCAGTCTCTAGTTAGGACTACCCCCTGAACCCCCCCCCCCCAAAAAAAAAAAAAAAAATCAGATTATAGCGGCCAATCGAGAAAAATGTTGATGAAAATATATTTCGGCCCCCCCTATTGGCGAAAGCTGGATCCGCCCCTGCATTTAAAATTTTTAAATCTTGTGTCAATATGTCTTATGTATTGAAGGAAGATTGAATGACAAAGAAAAAAAATATATTCGTAATCAATCAATCAATCAATCAATCGATCAATCAATAATCAATCAATCAATCAATCAATCAATCATCCAATCCAAATCCCAATCCCAAATCCAATCCAAATCCAATCCAATCCAATCCAAATCCAATCCAAATCCAATCCAAATCCGATCCAAATCCAATCCAAATCCAATCCAAATCCAATCCAAATCCAATCCAAATCAAATCCAAATCAAATCCAAATCAAATCCAAATCAAATCCAAATCAAATCCAAATCAAATCCAAATCCATCCAAATCCAATCCAAATCCAAATCCAATCCAAATCCAATCTAAATCCAATCCAAATCCAATCCCAATCCAAATCCATCCAAATCCAATCCAAATCCAATCCAAATCCAATCTAAATCCAATCCAAATCCAATCCCAATCCAAATCCCAATCCAAATCCCAATCCAAATCCCAATCCAATCCCAATCCAATCCAAATCCAAATCCAATCCAAATCCAATCCAATCCAAATCCAATCCAAATCCAATCCAAATCCCAATCCAATCAATCAATCCAAATCATTTTTTTATTGTATTCTCTCAAATCAAAATACACATTCCATAAATAAGTTTTACAAAATTATCCGAAATACAATCATAAATTATACAATAAATCAATATCTCATATAATTATGCAATAATTATACAACGTATACATCAAACCTCAAAGAGACTGGAAATCAAAATTAATGACAAGACAAAAAAAAACAATGATAAAAAGGTGATGTTCTACCTCCCAACCCCCTGAGGCTCCCCGTTCCCAGGTAGGGAGCAACCTCCCCTTTATGCCTACTCTCCATGGAAGGGACTCAAATTCCCCGTATTCTTTTTTTTTTTGCAAGAAAAAAGAAAAACAAGTATGTGTTTATGTTTGATTTTTTTTTTAAATTTAATTAATCAATCAATCGATGGATGGATCGATCGATCGCTCGCTCGCTCGATCGATCAATCAATCAATCAATCAATCAACCAAAAATGTATTGTATCTGATAATTAGCCTATTTAATGTACCATCATCAATATTGTTAATATTGTTGCATATAATGCCTTTCTTCCTATTATTTTTGTTGAATGTCAGCCACGATTTTCTTTAAAGTTATTGTAACAATGACATTAAATTATGTAAATATGGGGTTTCTTTTCCCGATTATCGCGTGTAATTCTGCAGTAGATATCTTTTTAAATAATTTGTTATTTTCATATTTAATGAATATTTGCACATCTAAATCGTTGTTTTTACTTTTCAAACTTTCATTCCTTAGGTGGAAGACCTTGCCCAACGATGTGCTCACAAGAAAACAGAGCTGGAAAAGAACATTCAAAACATAGAAATACAACGTCATGAGGTACACACTGCAGTGCAGACACTACTAGATGATGTCAGGCAGGCTTACACCATCAAGGTCAAGGAGCTTGAAGAAAATCTTCGAAATCTCACCGACCAAATAAACGCCTTAAAGCATAGTTTTGATGACGACCTCAACGTCTTGAAGTCAAAAGATCGTCAGAGGATCAAGAGTATTTGTAGTTCAATTACTTTGGTAGATAATGACAGACTGGGTCATCTTGAGACAGACACTCTATCTGCTCATATCTTGCTCTGTGAGGAACTAGATGCCATGCTGAAGGAAGCTACCGATCACACTTCTGCGTCAGCAATTACAAAGAAAGCAAAGGGGAAGAGGTTCAAACCAGCTGATGATATTCGCCTTGACCTCGGGAGCATCGCAGAATATACTGATCATTCTTCTACGGCAGCCATAAAGAAGAAATCACAGGAGAAGAGGTTCAAACCAGCGGATGATACTCGTCTTGACCTCGGGAGCATCTCAGGATCTGATCCCAAGATGGAAGTCATTCAGTGTGTTAATCTATGTTCACCTATATGGGGAATGACACGGTACTCACACGACAGTGTGGGTATCTCATATGGAAGGTGTGCACAAGGTATTAATATCATTGATTCTAATGTTGGTAGGCAGCAGTATAGTAACATACCCAATGACAGGAAATATTATGATCTTGTCTATCAACAAGACGGATCTTTATGCGTATTGATTTACGATACTAATGAAGCGTACATATACTCCCCCCTTGGCTCCAAGAAAGCAACAATCCACGTGAGAAACAATACTAATGCTCTCCATGTTAACAGAAGTCCATCAGATGAAATCATCATTACTAACAATACAAGACAAGTCTATATCTATGACCCGACAGGATCCACTCTTAAACACACTGTTCAAACAAAGCACGATACTTGGCAGGCATCTATTACCAGGACGGGTTTGATCGTCACGAGTTCAAGTTACGCCAATCCACGCGTGGTGACGGTCTATGACAGGGATGGGAATGCTGGTGAGTCTCTACAAGCTCCACGGGATGTCGACCTGTATGCTGCCGTGGATGAGCAGGACAGGGTGTATGTAGCGAGTGTTGATAGGAAGAATAGTAAGGTGGTGATCAGACTCTATGATCTTGATGGTCTGAACCTGAAGGAAAGAGTGATGTTCAATTCACTTAATATGACATTGGATTGGAATTGGTGTTACTTGGTTTCCCTCTCCCCAGACATGCTCGCCTTTGCTTGTTATGAAAACTTATATTTCATCAAGGTATCACTGTAATCATGATTATCTCAACCATGCACCTACTACAATGTCTCAACACACTGTTACAAATAATATAAAACAACGCTATTTACTATGTGAATCGCACAGGAGTTGTTTAAACAGTTTAAACAAGTGTTTAAAACGAGTCTTAAACAACTATGCTTAAATTATTAGTAATTAAATATTTGAATTTAATCTTTGTTGTTTAAGATTTTGAACACTTGTTTAAATGTCTAAACAACTACTGCGCGATTCAAATAGTAAACAGCGTTGTTTAAATTATTTTTAACAGTGCATGTAGCATATATTTTTCAAATTCAAATTCAGTTTTCTTTCAAACTAAACAAAAGATAATAAAGGTAATATTCGTCCATTTACAACAAACATTTACAATACAAATCCTTGTCATTTATTCATATACATTTATAATGTTCAATGACATACATGTAAATAATAAACCGATTCATAATATGAGGCATAGAAGAGATAAAACTATCAGATTTTTTTTTAAATATGTACTTCAGCCTGAAAACAGTAACATCTGAATATATATTATGATATATACATGTATAGTGTAAATAAGCAAAACGCAGAAAATTTCATCAAAATCTGATAAAACAACTATTCAATTTGTTAGTTTAGCGATATATTGTGAAAATAGCTATCTGCAAGCAATGGCCAGTGATAGGTGGGCTGATGATGTGTGGTCCCAACTTTCCCTTTTCTTATTTTATTAAATGAAATCACAATGTATGTGTGTAAAATAGGTTTCAACAGTGATGATAGCAGTAACCAATCCTATAACTGTTTCACCAAAGTAACGCAATGCTTGAAAAATCCTTGTCAAATTTTGGTCAGGTTTTCATTGTTTTGTTTGTCACTCTTAGCGTGGGGACACATTCATTACTGTATGGATCTGCAATGTAAATCATTACTTTGTATATATCTTTTGCTGGTGAGGATCATGCTGAGAAAACAATATTGGTTGTTGGTAAATAACCAGGGAACCGATGGTTTAAGGTCCTCTCCGAGGGACCTGATGAGAATATCGTACCAGAGGGCTTTAGTGCTCTTGGCCATGGGTGTCGATCACGGGGGGGGGGGGGATGGGGGATATATCCCCCCAATATTTCAAGTGGGGGGATGGCCTGTATTATCATCCCCCCAATAATTCAGGGTAGAAAAATTGTAATAATGATGATGAAAAAATGAAAAGTTTGATAATGATGATTATAGTATGCCATCAATCAGTTTGTTTCCCTCGCAATTTGTGTATATTGTTATTAAATAAAAACATTCTTTTCCAGGGCTTTTAAACAGAGGTGGAGGTTCAAAATGAAAAAGAATGAAATGTTTATGTACCGGTATATGATATTTTTTAAACACATGACATAAAAGGACCCCGACGAAAAAACAACTTTTGTTGATAGGGTGTTCCATCCCACCAGTGGTGAATAAATTAATTTTAAGAAATCAATTAATTCAAAAGGGTGTATAAATAAACGGGTGGAAAAGGGTGGCAAGATAAACAGGGAAACCTCCATGGACGTAAATCCTAGAGGGGTAGATCTTGAAAAAGTACAAACAACTTTTCTCAGATTAACCCCTCCCCACATCCAAGTGCATGATGTTTGTCCCATTTAATCTACAACCCTTTTTGATATTAAACATTTTGTCATGTGACCCCATCAGATACCTCTTATAAAGATAATGAGGTTCAGTGAGCTCAATATAATATGATCATATTTTTACAATTTTTTTGATAAGTGAAATCAATTAATGGTTTTAGATGAATAATCATTCATTTCTCTCTAAAGCGTATCTTCGGATATGAACATCGGAGGTTTTTTTTCCATGTTATTCTTGTTATTGTTATGGACTTGAATAACTAAACTTGGTTGATTTTTTCTTATTTTGGCAAAAATAATTTTTTTTTTTGAGTTTGGAAAGGGATGATAGTTTTGCATTCTATATGAGCACACTCATGCGGTATGTTAATTTCATTTTAACATATATATTAGCTGATATTACACACTGACATGACTGATGATTCAAGAAGATGTTGGAGAAATATCATAACATGACAGTTGAGTTTTGATTGTTTTTATGTTTGTTTTGTTTCATGCACTTATAAAATATTTAAAACGTGTTAAAATCCAGGGTTAAAATCGTCTGACGGTAAGCCCGATGGCGCACGAGAAGCCACACAGTCCTCAATAAACAGAAGCTAAACATCATGCTCAATAAACAGATCACTTTGTACATGGTCCAGACAATTTTTGTCATTTTTTCTTTCATATGAGTTTAGAATAGGCTCACTAAGTGGGGTAACTACGGGGGGGGGGGGGCATGGGGGCACATGCCCATCCAATCGGCTGACAAATAAAAAAAGAGGAAAAGGAGAAAAAGAGGGAGAGAGGAAGGGAATGTAATGGGAAAGAAGACATTATTTTTCATGATGTTAGATTATACTATAATTCTGTTATATTACATAAGACGCATTTTTCATAACTTAATTGATTTGATAATTTAATTAGGGCCCATGTCTTCATTGTTCCTGATGCTCACATTGTCTGTTTAACTTTAATGAGATATATAATCCTGTGGCACTAAAACCTCCTGTTTTCAATATACTTCCTCGCACTTCGAATTATTATTTTATGTGCAATAGTATGCTTCTTTTCATGACTACTTAAAATGATTGCCACATTTTAAGGTCTTAATATAAAACATTGCTTATGTTCGCATTAGTGAGATATGTCTGCTCTCCATGAATTCCTAGAATCAGTCCTTAAAATGTCCCTTTTTCTGATCTCAATATCAAAACTTTTCAGATCGCGCTTCGCGTCATTTGGTTAATGAAATACGTATGGTCTTAGTGAATTCCTGCAAATAATATTTTGAGGGAGCATATTCCAAATAATAGGACCCCTAAATGAAAATATATTGTTTGAGAAAGAATAATGACCGCATATTGCGAGAGTATTGGCTGAATTTCTCGTATCATATCTAAGTATATCTCTGTTGGTTTAAAAATATTGTCAAAATTATTAGGCAAAAGGTTGTTATGATATAAATGCATAAAAACAGATGATTGAACATTATGGAGTGAGAAAATTGATAGAATGTTTAATCTTGAGATAAATGATGAAAAAACTAAATATATGTTCAATTCTATGATGCCCTCCTCTCCCGGAATGTCGGAAGATTTATTTAAGTTTGAAGATTTTCCTTGTTTCAATAATGGTTGATGCTCGAAAGCCCTCTCTATCAGGTGTCACCAAATATATGCATATTTTCCATGCCTGAGCAAACACTGATCTTTTTATCCATGGTGTAAAGGAAATGGTTTGTGCTAAAATTAGGCACAACGAGGGCAGCAGTCTAAATTGAGTACCCCTGAATGAAATGATGCCCTCATCGCATTCCTTACAAACAAATGTTTTAAATTATGTTTCCATTTATTATTATGATTGTAAAAAAAATGTTTGTTTTCGTTTAGCTGAATAACATTGATTTGTTTTGCTTTGGGAAGCGATTCGAGTATCATTCTGAAAACGGATAGAGAAAAATGAACAAATATTAATTTTGCAAGAGGAAATTATCAAACATGCTTTGATAAAAAGATCCCTTTTAAGTGAAATTCATAACAATCATGCATGGTCGCATGTATCATTAAAAGTTGAATATGCATATATTTCTTAAAAATTTATTTACACCTCGTCTGCAGATAATATAGATTTTAGAGTATGATTGAAACTTTGCAAAGTAGGTGGCATTTTAATAGAACTTTCATTTTGATTCCATACTGTATATCCTGCATGAAATTAAAGGATTATGCTTATACGTATATGTCCTAATTAATGAGAGATCTTGCGTGTAAATATATTTGGAGGGGAAATATAATGTAGTCGAGTTATTCTTTGCATTGGCAGTTTAGTCATTTAAATGCCATTATGTATATAATAGTAGAGCGGATAAGCCGAACAATTGTGCAAATTATGACTAAAGCATGAAACTTTCACAAGTAGTAGTATATGTCATAAGATTTATTTTAAAGATGGGAGGTAATGACATACATTCCCATGTAAATGGTAAATAAACCTGATATAGATGACCAAAATGATACTTTTTAGGCTCCCAATTGAATATATATGAAATTTAGAAATATTCAAAATCACCAAGATAATTCCAATTGGTCCGTTGCCATGGCAATGGCTTGTTTTTCCCCAGAAAAATAAAAAAATTGATTTAAAAAACATTGTAGAATATGATTTATCTTTAATTTCCCCTAATTTTACAGTGTTAAACAAAGATACTTTGGTAGCTAAATGTATAATTTACATCTCAAGCCATTGCCATGGCAACCAAACAAAATCTGATTTACAAAAATAACATGGTTGACAAGACAATGGACAGGTAGAAAATACAATTGGAATTGACTTAATCTGTATGCCTAACTTTTGACCCCCTCATTTGAACAAAAAATACAAAAATGTTCCACAGGAGTTTTTTATAAAGATAAAAAATTATTTTGCCTTGGTAATGCTTGAATTAAACTTAAACAAAAATGTTGCAAAGGACCCGTTGCCATGGCAACAGCTTATTTCCCTCTAGAAAGTTTAAAATATTGATAAAAATGTAGAATAAATGTATGGGCATCTTTCCATTTTCAATAATTTTAAAGTACTAATCGAGATATGTTTGTGACTAAATTTATAATTAAACATAAAGTCTTAAGCCATTACCATGGCAACCAGATAACATCTAATTAAAAAACAACAACAACATGGATTACAAGGTAATGGATAGGTGAAAATACAATTAAAATTAACTTAATGTACATGCATAAGGTTTGACCTATATTCAATTGATTTAGGGGAAATAATACAGTGAGAGTTCTACATGAACTAATAATACATATCGATGTTGCCTTGGTAATACTTGAATTCAACGATAAATATCAATGTTACAAATGGCCTGTTGCCATAGCAACGGATCATTTAGTACCACTTTTGATTAAAAAAGGATTTTAGAATCTGATTTTTCTTGCATTTCCCCCTATCTTAGTGTGCTAAATATAGAGATACAATTCAAAATGTATAAATAACATCTAAAGCTATTGCCATGACAACCAAATATATCTAATTTACAAAAAATAATAATTTGGATGACAAGATCATGGACAGGTGGAAAATACAATTACAAATAACTCAATGTGCGAAAGATTTTGCTAGTCATTTAATTTTTAATAAAAAATCATTAGGTATTCTGCTTGAGTTCATTAGAATAATAAATTGATGTAGCCCTGGTAATACTTGAATTTAATGTATAAATATTAGTGTTCAAATGTCCCGTTGCCATGGCAACAGCTCATTTCCCCCAGAAAACTATCAGCAGCTTTGATAAACAAAAACATTGTAAAATCTGATTTTTCTTTCATTTCCCCTAATTTTAGGGTGCTAAGCATATATATGCTTGCTGTTAATATATAAATAACATCTTCACCTATTGCCATGGCAACCAATTAAGATATAATCTATAAAACAAAAACATAATACGGTTGAAATGATATTGGACAGGTGGAATGTAAAATAAATATGTACTTAATCTACATAATGTTTGACCAGTCATTATTAAAGTGTTAACCAAAAATTACAGTAAGTGTTCTGCATTAGTTCATTAGAATAATAAATTGATGTAGCCTTGGTAATACTTGAATTTAATGATATCAGTGTTTGCAAATGTGTGTTCCATTGCCATGGCAACAGTTCATTTTATTCGACAAAAAATACCATCTTTGATAAAAAGATACCCAGTAGAATCTTATTTTTCATTCATTTCCACTAAGTTTAGGGAGCCAAACATACACGTACAAGTTTGTTGTTAAATGTATAAATAACATCTGAAGGCATTGTCATGGCAATAACATAACATTTAATTTACCAAAAAATAATATGGCTGACAAGATAATGGACAGGCAGAAAATACAATAAAATTAACTTAATATGCGTAAGGTTTGACCTACTCTTTTGATTTTGAACAAAAGTTACATTAAGTGTCATTCATGATTTCATTAGGATGATAAAAATTAATGTTTTGGTAATGCTTGAACATAATGATACATATCAATGTTGCAAATGGCCCCAGACAAGAACAAATTTTTGATAAAAATATGTTTATTTTATTTAATTTTCCCTTATTTTAGGTTGCTGAACATAAATATGCTTAATGATAAATACCATCTTATTTCATTTTACATGGCATCGAGATAAGACCTACAAAAATCACATCAGACTTTATTGGGCTCGAATAATTTCCCGAAACTCTAATTTCGAAGCTGGACAATTTCGTTCAAAGTATTCGCAGATGGCCATTTTGAAGAAAGCATCTTGGGGTGATTAGTGCTTTAAAACTGTTCATCATATCAATATTATAAGGGGATTATAGGGGTTGATATATCAAAGTCTTAAGTCTATTTGAGGAGTTTACATGATCTTGTAACCTACTGACTGTTTTAGCCTAATACTTCGATTGAAATTTGATAGCAAAGCACTATCAAGCATCATCTGACAGGATAAGCCTTTCAATTCCTGCATATAAATATCTGAAAATTGTTACTTTTTGAAAATTCCCATCATTATTTAAAATTCCTGAAAATTGCCGAAATTCCAAAAGTCCCACGAAATCCAGTTTATTCCAAGGAAAAGTTTCCATCAAGGAAATTCTCGGGAATTTGCAAACCTATCCCCCCAAAAAAATCATTAGCTAGGAAAAATGAAGAGAAAGTGAAGGAGAGATGACCTTAAAACTGTAATACTTTTCTTGGGTAAATGATCCGTTGCTATGGCAACAGGCCATTTGCACATTGATATTTATCGTTGAATTCAAGTATTACCAAGACAACATCAATATTTATCATTCTATTTAGTTCATGCAGAACACTCACTGTATTATTTCCCCTAAATTAATTGAGTAGATCAAATCTTATGCATGTACATTAAGTTAATTTTCATTGTATTTTTCCCCTGTCCATAACATTGTCATCCACGTTGTTGTTTTGTAAAATAAAATGTTATCTGGTTGCCATGGCAATTGCTTAAGATGATATATTCATAAATTTAGTCACAAACATATTTCGATTAGTACCTTAAAATTATAAAAAATAAAATTATGATCATACATGAATTTTACATTTTTATCAATATTTTTACGTTTCTAGAGGGAAATAAGATGTTGTCATGTCAACGGGCCCTATGCAATATTTTATATTTTTAATTCAATTCAAGCATTACCAAGGCAACATAATGTTTTATCTTTATAAAGAACTCCTGTAGAACAATTTCTTTATTTTTGTTCAAATAAGGGGGTCAAAACTTAAGCATACAGATTAAGTCAATTCTAATTGTATTTTCCACCTGTCCGTTGTCTTGTCAACCATGTTATTTTTGTAAATTAGAAGTTATTTGGTTGCCATGGCAATGGCTTGAGATGTAATTTATACATTTCGGAACAAAAATATATTTGTTTAACACTGTAAAATTAGGGGAAATTAAAGATAAATCATATTCTACAACGTTTTTTAAATCAAATTTTTTATTTTTCTGGGGAAAAACAAGCCGTTGCCATGGCAACGGACCAATTGGAACTATCTTGGTGATTTTGAATATTTCTAAATTTCATATGTATTCAATTGGGAGCCTAAAAAGTATAATTTTGGTCATCTATATCATGTTTATTTACCATTTACATGGGAATGTATGTCATTTTTTAGAAATTTATCCGTTGCCATTGCAACGGCCGAAAATGGCATTTTAAAATTTACCTCCCATCTTTAAAATAAATCTTACGGCATATACTACTACTTGTGAAAGTTTCATGCTTTAGTCAAAATTTGCACAATTTTTGTGATTTTTGGAGCTTATCCGCTCTACTATAAGTAGGTGTCATAAGTATGTGTCATGTACTTTGGAATTAGATGGTGGAGGTGGTAATTTTTTTTACTTGATTGCTAAGAAAGCATGAATGCTTGTAAGCAAGCAACAATCTAGAGGACCGACGCACAGTGGGCCGGGGCGAAACAAAAGTGCGCCAAAAGTCATTTTGGGCAATTTCAGATTTTTAATTTTTGTCATGCCCAGCTGAAAGACAACACCTTGAAGAATATTTCAGCAAAATATTTCATTCAGAAATTTGCATAAAGGTTGTTAATTTCCTACCTCAAATCTAAAAATGTGACATTTTGCGAAATGTCGCGTGGAAGACAACCTAGTTGAAAAACAGGCCATTTTACAGAAGGTTTTTCATGTAGGAATCTGGAATGGCTCCCACATAATCCTGATATAATCTTTTTTTCGTATGAAAGTGTTCAAAGTAGATAATAGACACCTTTCAGGAGGTTTATAGGATGATTATACCTCGAAATAGGCTGAAAATCAACGTTTTTTGCATTTACATTAAAAGAGTTTAGATTTCCGTGGATTTCCGTCTAAATTCTATAGGCATCATTTTTCGCGATGTCTAAGCTTTAAGTCGATACAAAATTTAGCTGCCCGTTTTTGCCCGTTTTCATATTAGAGCCGATTTTACTTGACACAACACCCCAAAACCTGTTCAAAAACGGTCATTTTTATACCGCGCAGTCGTCATAGCGCACCGTATGGGTGTACATTACCGTTCGGTTTTGCACATCGAGGACGATTCCCCTCTCATTCCATGAAAATGACATGAATTCCGGGCACAATTTTAACAAAATAAATTTTCTTTTGGGGAATAAATTGGAGGATTATTTACAGTTTTGGGTCAATTTCTGTCATAAATTAAAACCGAAAAATTCCAGTTGAAATCAAACGTATACTTGTTATATCCATAACGTCATTAAACAGCTTTTGACCATGAGACAAATTCGTCTTTGCATTTAACTAGCAGGTTCGACAAAAATATAAGAAAATGGTGTTTATATCATGAAATGTTTAAGACAGATTGAATAAGAAAGCGATAGTCACCATTGTACTATTCATATAAAATCAAAACATACGAAGAAATATACTCCTCACATGGGTGGTTTATCACGCATTCATGGGGGGGTATGCTTGTTTGGTTTTAAATGTATGTAAACCAAATACCATTTTATTCATCTATTCATGTATGTCATATTATTTCTCTCATTACTGTGAGTGGACCCCTCGAGGAAGGGCATTGATTATGAATGGCTCTGAATAGAGTGATCAGTAGCGTACCTAGGATTTTCCACAGGGGGGGGCAAAACCGTCCGCCCAAAAATTTGACAAGCAAAAAACAAGGTCTTCAACCACAAATATAGGATTTCGAATCAGAAAAAAAATGGTTAAGCAAAAAAAAGAAGGTCTTCAAGCTCGTCAGGGGGCGGGTCTTCAAGCTCGTCAGAGAGGGGGGGGGCAGGGATACGTCCTTTGCGCATGGGTAGTGACTCGTCAGGGGGGCAGACTCTAGTGAGAGTGATCCATTTGTATCTTTGTGTCTGTATAACATGTCTGTTGACATTCGTAGGCCTATTTGCAGAGTCTATTTTCATTTTTTAAGGCAAAAGCTTGAAAGCCTATAGGGATGGAATTGTTCTACTCCCGTCGGGAATTAGGTGTATTTCATCAGCATGAAATGTCCGATCTGCTAACATGCAGTATCTTCGAAACGAGCCGTCTTTGCTTTGTTGCTCGTATCTTTCTGTCATCATGATCATGGCAATAAACTTAAGTCCCGACTAAAGTGTACATGAAGTGTGGTCATAATTTTCAAGACATTACATGCACGTTCTAACGTACCAAAAGATTGATAATTTGATGGAATTGCTAAGTCGGAATTAGTCATTATTAGCATGAATAAAAGTATAGTGCCAATGATCCGTACTTAGGGTTTTTGCCTCTTTTTGAATAATTCGACGGTAGGCAATTTCCACCTTTGATATACTTGATATACAGTGCGTATCAACAAAAAAAAACACTTTGAAATAATCCCGTAAAATTATACATTTGTAATATCCTGAAGATTTTTACACATTTTAACATTGGTACAGATCTAACTATCGAAAAATATTTCCGCTTGAGTGAGCACCACTTACTTTTGAAAAGTTAGTGAAAAATGATTTGCGCATGCAGAACTTTAAAATAGTTATGCGAATAAAAGTAGACCTTAATCATGAAGAACACGTGGAATTTAGCTAGTAAAAATGATTGAAGATATATTTTACCTTTTTAAACTTGTTTCCTTGCCCAAAACACCTCGAAGAGTACATTGCGCCCCACCCCACTCCTCCACAAACCGAGACCATCAAGACGATATTTGCTTTACACTGAGCTGTGATTTACATGAAATGGCTTATAATTAGGCTTGATTTTCATCTTGTAATCATTGTTAAGCTTGGGAAAAGTGTCGAGAAACAAGTATTATATGAAAAATGAAATGTAAACCCACTTTAAATGATAAAAACTTAGTGAAAAAAATGCTGGAGATGTCCGATGTAAACTTTTGTTCAGACGCAGTTATGTCCTCAGATCCAGCTGGCACAAAAAGGGTAAGGGTTGTGCTTACTAAGTGTTTTCAATTTGGGTGGCAAAATTGTTACATAATGCTTGAATGTATCCGTTTTATCTAAATTGATTAAAACTGCAAGGGAAATGTATGAAAATGTTTCGCAGGGTAAGTTTGATTTCGCCCGTTCCCCTTGACACAGCGTGAAAACGAGCATTTATGCGCATTAAACAGATTTCTGCGAGCTTTACAAAAGTGGACGGTGCTCACTCAAGTGTAACATTCTGTCAATTTTTTTACTTTTATTTGATAGATGAGACCCAAACCCAAGATTATATGAGAAAAAATTACCCACATGTTGTATATTTTTTTAAT
Organism: Lytechinus pictus; assembly: GCF_037042905.1. Classification (NCBI taxonomy): domain Eukaryota; kingdom Metazoa; phylum Echinodermata; class Echinoidea; order Temnopleuroida; family Toxopneustidae; genus Lytechinus; species Lytechinus pictus. Next base: position 26,839,601 of record NC_087258.1, on the reverse strand, counting down.
TCCCAGCTCTTTTTCAAAGTGTAAACTTTTTCTTGATACGCACTGTATAAGCAACAGTTTCTAATTTTGCAGGTAAGTTTGTTAAAGAGTTTGATAATACGTCAAATCGACAATAATGAAATAGCTCGATTTTATCAAACATTTTGCAGGGACTCAGTTTTCTAATTATTAGGGGAGCAATAAAAAGCTCTCCTAAAACTTTTAAGGGGAGCATTAGCGGAGCACTACAAAAAGCTCTTCCTTGACATACAAGGGAGCTTGTCCGATTTCAAAATGGATGGAGGAACGTACAACCCACAACCAAAGGAGACGAACAATCCGATATAGATCTATGCAATATTTATTTACAATATGTATTTGTTGTACATTGTAATGTCATTCTTGCAAGTGAGTGCAATTGCTTACAATATGTTACACAACCTTGACAGCGAATGAAGTTTTCAAGGATGACTCGAAAATTTTGATCATTGACTGAGACTCTTGTAAAGCAATTGCTGAGGCGATTCTCACTCCCCTTAAAACTGGGTCCCTAGCTGATTTTGATCATACAAAGTGGGAAAGTATGGACATTCCTCGACAGGCTGGGGCGGTATGAGTTAGACCGTCCGCCTCAATTATCTTTCCATTTATGAAAAAAAATATATATAAAAGAGGGGAAAAATCACGTATTTTTCTGTTTAGGACCCCCCCCCCCCTATTCAAAATACCATGGGCAATCCCTTATTATTGATGGTGCTATACGGGCGGGGGATGTACTAGAACCAATTGTGAATTAAGCCTAAATGACAAGCGATCCTTATATGATGAGAGATTTGCTCTGCCGTAAAAGTTTGCAATTGAATATGATAAGGGGGACACAAAAAACAAGAGTATTTTCATTCTTCTTTTTAACGTTCTGTGTCAGATTGCTTATCAATTATGAAACATTGTAAATAAACGCGAGAGATATAACACAACGTCTCAATTATTTCATTGCTTTTTCTTATTTGACTTTTATCAAATCAACCAAATAAAATATCCTGAACAAGGTGGTTCACGAACCACTAGTCTCGCCTGATATCGCGATCGATAAAATATCTTTTGATCTTACCATCCTCATGTAAAGAACTGAGAGCAATTTGAACAAAAACTTGACCTTTTGACCCTAGATGACATTTGACCCCATAACCCCCCTGGACACACATGTGGTATTACCCAAGGATCATATGAACCAAGTGTCAACATAATATTGATGCAGAAATAAAGAAATAAGAGCAAGTTGAACAAAAACATCAAAATTATCATGTGACCCTTTGACCCCTAGATGACATTCGATCCCATCACCCTCATGGACACACATGTGGTATGACTCTAGGATCATATGTACAATGTGCCAACGATAATTGATGCAGAAATAAAGAAATGAGAGCAATTTGAACAAAAAACTAACATTTTTGTAACAGACATGACCTCATACTATCATTTGACCGTATGACCCCTAGATGACCTTTGACCCCATCATCCTCATAGACAAACATGTGGTATTACCCAAGGATCATATGTACCAAGTATGAACTCAATTGATGCAGAAATAAAGAAATGAGAGCAAGTTAAACAAAAACTTAAACATTTTGGAACAGACCAACAGGAAAAGTGATTACTATAGGTCTCTGCCGAGCTTCGTTCAGACGAGACAAAAATTGATCATCTAATCTTAAGGTTTTGATCTTGCATATGGTGTTTATAATTGATATATTAAACAAGTGGAACGCCTCTGGCAGTCTCGCCTACATTACGCAATTTGATATAGCAGCAGTGCTAACTTTGAAAACTACTATAAAATAATCTTTCACAAAAACACCATTCATATAATGACATAATACCACGTTCATTGACCATAGACATTTGAACGGAGACTTAAGACTGTCAACTACACCCATGTCCACATTTCATTCACTCTATCCATAAACTTTCAAAGTTATGATGGCAATTCAACAATTACCCCCAACACGGCCAAAGTTCATTAACCTTATTAAAATGACCATTGACTATGGTCATGTGACCTGAAACTCGCACAGGATATTCAGTGGTACTTAACCTAATGTCCAAGTTTCATGAACTAGATCCATAAATTTTCAAAGTTATGATGGTAATTCAACAAATACCCCCAACTTGGCCAAAGTTCATTGACCCTAAATGACCTTTGACATGTGACCTGAAACTCAGGCAGGATGTTCAGTAATACTTGATTAACCTTGTGTCCAAGTTTCATGAACTAGGTCCATATACTTTCTAAGTTATGATGTCATTTCAAAAACTTAACCTTAGGTTAAGATTTGATGTTGACGCCGCCGCCGCCGTCGGAAAAGCGGCGCCTATAGTCTCGCTCTGCTATGCAGGCAAGACAAAAATGAAACAGAAGAGAAACTTGGAAGGGTAAGAGGGTGTAGCAAGAGAGAAAAGAGGAGACAGGTGACGGAAGAGAGGGGAAGAGAATGAGAGTTGGAGAGAGAGGGACAGAACAAGAGAGACAGTAATGAAGCAAGGATATTCATATGACTGTTGTGTGAATACAGTGAAAATCAACTAGTTTTGGTAGACTTGGCGTTTAAATTATATTCATATTCAAATGACCCACTTGGGTCACCCCCTCCTCCCCCTTTCAAAACATTTGGTACTCACAATGCACAGATCGTTTGAAAACAGATGAATTTGTGTTAAAACAGGGTCAATACTTTTATTTTGTAGCTGCTCATACACCAAAATGTGATCTACATGTATGTATACACAAAATATACAAGTAAATTTATTTTACAATATTCGATCAGCAATACCCAGGGACTGTAGTCGTTAAAACACCCCCCCCCCCCAAAAAAAAATAAGAAAGCTGAACTGAATGGTCACGGGAGGTGTAAGATCGTTGCCAAAAGGTAATGGGGGTGGGGGGGGGGGGGTCATCGTTAAGTCTCATAATTAATTGGGTTTGTTTTTAGTAAACAAGGCAATATGTCTGGTGCAACAATTTTTGGGAGTAACAAAATACAGAATAACATACAATCATTTACATAACAACTTCTTTGGATGTTTCTGTATTAAATTATCAATTGAAGTAAATTATTCCTTCATATTTTTTATTGAGGTTTATTCATAAGGTTGTTTGCACACGAACTTATGAACTGGAATATGGAAAGCCACATATTTGGTTTTTATTATTGATGGCCTGAGCTCAGGTTTACAAAAAAAAAACAGATAGCGATATTTAAATATATTCACTGTGATAACCATTACATGCCCTACTAACCTACGTATTAGTAATATAATTTTTCTATTCAATTAAAACAAAGTAATATATTTTATGTACATCAGTGAAAAATAAAAATGGACTCACATTTTGTTGCTTCCTTAAGCAAATTGTATGTAAACCATATTGTTGTTAATAAAATCATTCATAAAGTTGTGTGTAACATGACCCATCATTCCAGTACAGGCAAAAGTCTTATTCACAATAAAAAAAAATCATATGATCTAAGAATGCCTTTGCATAATCATGGATAAAATGATATAAATTATTTGAATGACAAGAAAATTATCTTTACAACATGTGATAACACGAAAACATTAATACATGTTCTTAAATTTAAAACTAAAACTATACTAAACTACGGGAATGCATCAAATGCAGATTATATATAATTTGGTAAACAATGTACTTTTCTTTCAGTATACATTATTTGGTGAATAAAAATTACATCACAAAGAGTATTTATACTTATTGCAATCACTGGTTTGCACTAGCATAGATTAGATGAATAATACCTTCTAGAATACACAATAATGTTGTTAAAATAATTTGTAGAAATAAAGACAGTGAAAGCTTACCATATTTTTCTTCCTCTTCTACTCCACTTGAAATTCATTAAAGAAAACAATGAATTATTGAAAATAAATTTTTGAAAATCAATTGAAAAAAAAAAGGGTTTGCAGAGATGACGAAAAACAGCCAACACAAACGCAATAACATCTCTGTACATTCTTTTCTTTGGTAAGTACATATATATATATTGTACATAGAGTGTGTTCAATGTCAGTTTCCAAATTTAAATGGCAAAATGAATCATGATTGAAAACGTGATTACAAAATGCAGATATGAGAAACAAAGGATGTATATAATGTCCTCCATTCCTGGTTGTAAAAATGTTAACATTTTTCAAATCACGATTCGAAAGAAGATGGTGCAAAAGATGCGTTTGTATACGTGATCAGCTCAGATTTTATGACCTTCAATATTGCGAATGAACACAATTGAGTTTTTAAAATGTCTTTTTATTTGCTCCATCTAAAGTGGGAAATTTATTAAAGACGATCAACAACAAAAAAACGATCAGCGTCATATTTTCGACACTGAACAGTGCACAGCTGATTGTGTTGTGTTCTGTTTTGTAATGGAGTTTTTTAAAACACGGTTCATGTTGCTGTTTAATTTGAAAATCGACATTGAACACACCATTATTTTATAAGGATGAAAGCTGAATACTAGTAGTACAAGGCTAAGAATCATTATTAATTATCAGCTGATTTGAATTACATAAATTTTTTATAAATAATTTGAAGTATATAATACATAGTATTTAATGTATATATAAATATAAACAATAATAAAAAATTTAAAAAGAAAACCTTCTTTGGTATTGTTGAAATAAATGACAATCTATGATTTTCTCTTTCAAAATTTTAAAAAAGGTTAAAGCTTCATTTGATTATATGTGTGGAGAGTTAAAGCTTGTCTAAAACTGGGTTCCTTTCTCTCCTACTAGCGTATCATATCCCTGAAAAGAGAACAATGCAAGACTAAATTATCAGCAAAAGTTCATTAATGTTAATTATACTAGGGATCCTCCAACATTCCAATTTACAAAGGTGGAAACCTGTTACTAGATTTTTCACCTATTGATTTTTTGTGGAAATTAGCATATTATTTCAATGTAAACTCATTCGACTTTGGCTAAAATAAAATGTACTCCATCAAAAAGTAAAGAAGGCAATGCATAGGTGTTCATTTAAAAAGGTCTGCTCATTTTAACAATCACTTACATGTCCTTCAAATTTGTATCCAGAAAAATAGATTGCATGGTACGTGAAAGATCCAAATGACATGCCATGGTAAACATGTACAAAATTTCATCCATGTAATTTTAAAAACATTCCACTTTTGGTCAAATAGAGCTTAGGAATGTTGGTCATAATTTAGTGACTTGGAATGCTATACAATGCACTTGCAATGATTTAATGAAACTGACTCAATGTGTGGGATACACAATGGTCATTAATCAGGTGCACTGGTGTCTTTTTTGCGGTGTTAAAACCACAATGATTGGGTATACTAACCACTATATCGCATGACAATATGGCACTAAGTCTAAATCAGTGATCGTAGCCTCTTTACAGGCTTTTTGATGTTATTGATATTTATAATAGGCCTATTCATCGGAGTTGAATATCTAAGAAATCCTGTACAACCACTTGCGTAACTCTTTTTACCTTCATTGCATTGTCTTGTCTTCCGCAAACAACAGATAACACTTGGTAATTGCAAGATCACTGTTGTCTTGGTGCTAGTGCTGAAGGTGTAACTCAGACTGCCTAACCCGCTCTCTAACACCAAACACAGGTGTACAAAATGAATCAAATAACATTATTGAGAGCTCAACACCCATCAAAACCATTTCAAGCACCAGCCTCTTCAAGTTTGGTGTTTTGGTTGGGGCAAGTAATCCCACAACACAAGCACTAAAATTGACACCAGGATAAAAACCACCACCAGCTCTCAACAGTGAACTTCGCATATTCAAAGATAAGGCACTCTTTTTTCCTTTACATACAAATCTAATCAAAATCTTTGGTACGCATATTGTGGTATAAATTGATATAGGTTATCATAAACACAAAGAAAAGGGGAAAATAAAAATGAAAACCTAAATTTATGTCAAATGATGTAAATATTTCCTTTAAGTGTTTAAATATAAATCAGATTTGAAGAATTGAAAGAAAATGGAGAAATTTCATACCAATTTATGCATAATTTTCTTCTGTTTTGTTCTCACATATGGATATGTAAAACAGATATTGAAGTCAATCTGATGAAGGATGTATAATACTAAATAAATATACTTAATATTCAACACAAAGAAAGTAGGGCATGGGGGTCACAAATTCAATGAAATAGTAGACATTTTGGGGGATTCCCTGAACTTGGATTCCAATGAAACACAAATATTATCACAAGCACATTTTTCTTCTCTGACCGCATGTTCACAAAAAACATACTGAGCACTATATAATGATTCTCATGAATTCTAACAATGATAGATATACAACAAAATATTCATTAGGTGCATGTATAGAATGAATACAATATACCTCAGGGTAATTCTATGAATTAATCTGCCTTTCCTTTCATCTGACCTTCAATTTTCTCCATTCCTACTACTTGACTCCATTCACTGTCCATCCCAACGTTTCGTATGAACAATAAAACAGGATTGATCATTCTAGCCAGGTCCCACAGATGGTCGGACGTAAACATTGGATGGTATATTGGCCAAAAAAATGCTCTTCAATATAAGAGTTCACGTACCTACCTTATTCCTCGTCATCCAGCAAGGGGCATTTTGCAATTCTTTAATGAATCCATTATGCCATGGCCTTGTGTTAATACAAGAACTGCAAATGACTGATGATAATTTCAACTACGGATAGCTAAAACTATGGAAAAGCCAATGACATTATATTTTCTGTATAAAGAAACAATGTCCCTTTGATTTAAAAAAAATAGGCTGATTGATGTAGATTTCAACTGTGTAAAGCTTCAACTATGTAAGACAAATGAGACCATAATGACATAAAAACAAGCACTCAAAAATACCATTATGCACACATATCAAATCAGGATATCAATTTCTCATAATACAGTATTAAAATTGCATGAGGTGAATGGCGGTAGAATAACCTCTCAATAAATGTGAGATTGACGAGTATTAATCATTTTAAGAGCACAACATGAAAGCACTTTATTCAGACGTTTATGTGCACAATCTGGATGGCAGATTATGGAGATGCTGGCCCTTCCATAGTTGAATCAATTGTAGCATTGATGCAACAAGGGCCTTAACCCTTTGCGTGCGACGGGCTTCCACAGAAGCCCAGCGAGTCGTTCACTTAGCTTTGGGAATCCAACCCAAATAAAAACTTGTTTTTAGAGGAAAAAGAAAAATCAGACAAGTTTATAGGTGAAAGTTTGAACAATATCGGACAAACAATAAGAAAGTTATGAATTTTTAAAAGGTTTAAAAATTGGTAATCACTATACCCATGGAAACTTCAAACTGGCCGCATATGTGATGTCATAGTGATGTAAGGCAAGGGCTACTCTTCCATGTACCCCAATGCATAAAATGGCTAAAATTTCATTTTTTTTCAAAAGTTAAACTTCAATTTATATTTTTCTTTCATGAGGACATAAAGCAATATGCTACCTGGGTTATATTTAGATTACAGCCCCAGGGGAATGGGTACTTAGGAGAAAACCACAAATCCCTGATAATTAAGTACATGGCCTATGGGAAAGTTGTCCTTGCCCCTTGTCATAATTAACTTACCCAGTTGCCAATTTGAAATCAACATAGTCTTAGGGATCTCAATTTTAAAGCAGCCATAACTTCCTTACCTCTTGTCCGATTTTTTTCAAATTTTCACCGTTCTGTTTTCTTTATTTTTCTCCTTTCCAACACAACATTTAAGACCAAGGTTAGGTTCCCCTTTAACTTATAAGGGCTCATCATCATCCTTGAACTCACCAGGTTAAATCTATGAATACCAAAGCCTATTTCAACAACACTCCTAGTTAAGTACGGTACTCTCTGAGGAGCATTTCATCCAGATTTTTGTCCGATAAACCTGCCGGATGAAACCGACTTCGTCAGAAATGTCCGACAAGTCCTTTCATGAAACGCTCCCCAGATATTAAAAAGGTCAGTCGCTGGTACTCAAGAGGTTTGAATACATTGTGACGCAAATTGTCACTTGGTCTTTATCTGCTTTCTCTACTTTCCATTCGGCCTCATCCCATTTGATCTAATGCAAGTTCTTCCCTTTAGATTTAATACATTTGGTCTAATTTCCCATCAGACTACGGTATATCCATCTCCTAAAATATCCACCTCTTACATCTCTTAGTTGGTATGGTTAAATAAACTGATTATGAACCAAATTTTTACTTAACAAAGTAAAAAAAAAAAATATATATATATATATATACTATGTAGACAAAGCGGAAATTGGACCATCTGGGCATTAGCCTAAAAAAGGAATTAGACTTGGTGGGTATTGGATCATCAATAGTGAAGACCAAATTGACAGTAGACTAAACTGGCTTAGCCTGCATGTTATTAGATTTTATGAGAAGCAGATCAACTGCTTGTACCAAGTGAATATGAACCTCTTTTTGAGCCTCTGTGGGCATCTATTCTACATCAATCTTGCCCCCAGTTAAGGTGTAATAGTGTCCTTTGCTCTGGAGGAGCTCCTGGTGGCTTCCGCTCTCGACGACCACGCCCTCTCTGATGACGGCGATGACGTCGGCATTCTGGATGGTGGAGAGACGATGGGCGATGACGATCGACGTCCGGTCCTTCATGGCGTTATCCAGAGCTGCTTGGACGACCTAGAGGACAAATTATATCAGATTATTTAAAAATGGTTTCAAGTGGAAAGATGACAGAGGAAAGGAGGAAAAGCACATGTTCATAATAATGCTCTATTCCTAGGAGTTACTCATGAACACATGTATTGGGTATACAGGCCTGTGTGTGGCCAGGAAGGGTGACTAGTTTGAAGAAAGATCCTAAGATATGGGTCCCCCTTTCATTAAAAAATCCTTAAACATAACATTTCATGTCATACCACAAAATTTATCCTGTAACATAATAATAATAATAATATTCCGCATTTATATCGCGCTTAACACATCGGAACGACGTCTCTAAGCGCTTTACAGATATATTATTACCCCAGTCATCGGATCCTTGCATGCCCGCATACAATGTATGCACCTTCTCCACTCCCTGGGGAGCATTCCAACAAGAGTTCTAAGACTCAATTGCTAGGCATACTACATAGGCTTTCGCATCCTACCGGGTACCCATTTAACACCTGGGTGGAGAGTGGCAAATTGTGGATTGACGCCTTGCCAAAGGACGCTAGGCCATGGTGGGATTCGAACACACAACCCTCTGATTACAAGGCGAGAGTCAGAACCGCTACACCACGGCGCTTCCACATGATTTTATATCATCCACATCATAAGAGCTTTGGGCATACCCATTTACCGTAATCGAGAAATGAATTGGAATGGTGAAATTCAACTTCATTAGATTTACCAAAACTTTGAATAGGCTTGAAAGAGCAAGCAAATAATTTTCAAACATTCTGTCGATAAACACGATAATTATTACCTTTTCACTCTCTGTATCAAGTGCTGAGGTAGCTTCGTCGAGGAGTAGGATCCGTGGATTCCTAGCCAGTGCTCGGGCGATGGCTACTCTCTGCTTCTGACCCCCAGATAACTGGGTTCCTTTCTCTCCTACTAGCGTATCATATCCCTGAAAAGAGAACAATGCAAGACTAAATTATCAGTGTTATAGCTACAGTGGACAGCAGTGGTCAGGCCCAACCGGCACAGATTTCCAACCATGACTCATGATGATTAACACTGCTTCCGTCCACCACTAATTTCAAATGAAAAGTGTTTCATAACTAAGTCCTTGAAAAAAGGAATCGCTCTTGCATTCATTTCCATCTTTAATCTTGTTTTATTTGCATAATTTACACTAAACATTCCAATATTATAAATATAAATATAAGTTTATTAATATTATCAAAGATTCACTAATGTCAGCTTGTTATTGCATCGATGTTCCTTCACTTTGGGCTTTAAGACCACTATTACTCAGCCTGAAAAAAGTTTGTAATGCCGTGAAATAGCAACCACAACTAAAATGGGTCTAGCTAGAACACTGGTTGAAATCTTAGTTACACCCGTGGTTAAAGAATGGGGGTAATGTTCCCTCAGTAATGTACAGATGGGGAAGCGGTTTGCCATGAGCACAGATGTCATGGAACCAAATTACCCCTAAAATAGAAAAGAAAAGACAGTCGCTGCAATACTTACAAGAGGAAGAGACGCTATGAAATCATGGATGTTGGCCATCTTGGCAACCTTCTCGATATCCGCCACTTCCATCTTCTCGTCGACGCCATATCGGATGTTATCCCCGATAGAACAGGCAAAGAGGATCGGTTCTTGGCTCACGATCGCCATGTTTGCTCGGAGCCACTGGATGTTGATGTCTTTTACATACTTCCCATCCAGAGACTGTGCAAAGTGGAAATATGAAGCACATAATGCAACGGTTATCACTCTTTCTTTTCTTGAAGAATGCAAATGACACTTCATTGATTTGACAGACCATAAGCAATAAATTATTTTCATCAAATCAAGAACATAGTTGAGCTCATCAAGGATGGCATATAGATTGAATTCAAAGAATGGCTGCCTCGGTTACTTTACACCCAAAGTTTGATATTTCATAATAAATGTACGTTTGGCAATATCTCAACAAAACATTACCTCTTAAAGGCAAACTTTTGTTTAGATACATTAAAGGGGTACTCCAGGCTGAAAATAATGCTTTGAACAGATAAAGTGGAATCAGACAAAAAGAACACTGAAAATTTCATTAAGATTGAGCAAGAAATAACAAAATTATGACATTTTTAACTTTTGCATTATTCCGGTGAAACAGTAAGCTCTATGCATGTCTTCATAAATATGCAATGAGCAAGCTGATAATGTAACATCCACACTACCACATATTGCATGTTCATGAGAAAGTGCAGATAGAAGTTTTTAAAAATTATTGCTTAATTTCAAAATTCAGTACCTTTGTCAATTGTTAATCAGATTTTGATTAAATATTCAGCATTTTGCTCAGTGGATTTATTTAGAGACGATTATTTTCAGCCTTAACCCTAAATCTCCCGGGGTATTTTTATTCTTGTCATTCACGGGGGGGCCATAATGGCCCCCCTTAAGATCTCAGCCGCGGATTGCGCGATCACAACGAAAATTTTCATGATGGTAAAGAATGACGTAATCTACGCAGTTGCATTGGTAAATTTCACTGAATTCATATGTTTTTATTTTATATGAATGAATTATGCTAATTTATTCATGAAATCATACTTTTAGCTCTGATTCACTAATTAAAGCTTCTAGAATGCTATTTTTGGTGAAAATATTCTTTAAAGCATTCCTAACAATTGTGAATGAAAAAAAATTCTTGTACCAAGACCGATTTCTTATGTATTTTATTGTTTTTTTTATTTCTTATGTATTTCTTTGTTTTTGACTTTTTGTTTTTTTATTGTTTTTTCGATGGAAATCATTCCAGACTTAATTCTGATCATAAACAAGGCAAAATTAATTAAGTTTAATCAGTATAAGTAGAAATAATGATACATTTATGAATTTTGGCTAATACACAATCTGCATTGGATTTGTACATGAAATCACGTTTATGAGCGTAATGTCGTAACCGCGTACCCGGGCATCACAAATTTGGTCTCAAAATTTGCGCGAGACTTGAAAGTAAAAAGTCAGTGAGCAGCAAGGTCAAAAAATTTTGCGCAGCAGATATATCACGAAAATTGTTGAGGGGGGGCCATTATGCCCCCCCCCCCGGGAGAATTACATGTAGGGTTAAGTACCCATTTAAAATTAGACGTTGAAGAGAAGTATACTATCATACCACTGTGCCTTGTTCTGGATCGTAGAATCTCTCTAGAAGTGATACCAAGGTACTCTTTCCACACCCACTCTCTCCTACCAAGGCTACAGTCTGGCCTGGTTTGATGGTAAGACTCAGCCCTTTGAGAATGGTGATGTCTGGACGCGTAGGATAAGCAAACTTGAGACCACTATACTCAATCCTACCTTGCACTGAACTCTGTTGCGAAACAAAACAGATTTAAAATATGTCAACTAAGCAGAATAACGTAGCATCATTATCTATTTCATATCTCACCATGACGGCATATGAACACTTTAGAAGTTGACTTGGCAAAATAATGTATCTCGCCGTGTCAAATTTTCAAGACTATCAAGTCAACCTGGCAAGAAAAATCTACTGCCTTCTAATCAAGCAGATGGTAGTTTACGCTTCTGTACATTTGTGGCAGTTCCGCTGCTATTCTTACCGGATGAGCCCCGTCAGTGGAGTAATTATCGATAAGAGGTTTGGTGTTGAACAGGTGGAGGATAAGATCCGCAGAATGGCGAGCCTTGGCGTAGTCTGGAAGGAAAGCCATTGACTGACCGACCGAGATACCAGCAAACGCAACTCCGAAGATTACCCTATCAAAAAGAAAAGAGTGTAGGGTTATTAGGCTACACCAACTTTGTCTGACATCATTTAGTCTACATGGTTAGATGAACTGCTTCTGAACCAAAATTTCATTTGACAATGTGCAAAATAAAGTTGACAAAGTGGAATCTATCTATCTATTTACCTATCTATCTATCTATCTGTCTGTCTGTCTGTGTGTGTGTCTGTCTGTCTGTCTATCTATCTATCTATCTATCTACCTATCTATCTGTCTATCCATCCATCCATCCATCCATCCTTCCATGAATGATTACGTGAGCTTTGAAGGTTTGCATGGCGGTAAGACTAAATGGAGAGTTTTGCGTAACACCATGTCGGTTAGTCCTGAAAAGGACTGTTGGTTTATATTTCTGATAATAGTGCTTAAAAGAACTGTTATTCTGGACGATTCAAGCTTTGCTCACCTGAGAGCAAAACTTAAGGCCACCGCACACCTTACGACCCGACTGGTCGCCGACTGGCTTGCGACTGAGTGAGGGGAGATGTGACGTCACAGCTCTTGTCAGCTTGAGCGTCGCAGACCGGTCAGAGACAAGTCGCAAGGAAAATCGTAAGGATTTGACATGTCGAATCCAACGAACGTAGAGGGCAGCAACACACAAGCATGTTGCTCTAAGGAAGGTCAACTCCGCTCAAATTTTGTGACCACTCTAAAAAATAAGGTGGGGTTTTGGGAAATTTGTCGAGTTGATTTTTTTTCATTTGTTAATTTCAAATATTTTTTAATGAACAATTATTAGATCGGTTATTCTGGGTATAAATATTAAAGGTATTACTTTTATTTTTAAAGAAAATATTTAGCTTCAATAATCATGATTTTGACATTTTTCCTCATTTTGGAATATTAAGTCTATGACGAGGATACCTCATATCTCTTATTTTCTTCTGCTGAATTTCGCTGCACCACTAATAAATGCATAGACAACCACCGTAATAATCGAGGTAATTTTTCTGGCCTGGGTGCGCCGAGTCTGGGCCGCGGTCGCGCAGCTAGCTAGTGACGTTGATGATGCGCTGGGGCTTCAGGCGACTCGTCATAGACCTTCTAGCAACATAGACAATGACGTCCAATTTGCCTAGTCTGATTTGAAGTGCAATTGCTTCAGGGCTGATGTTTATCAACGATGATTGTTCAAGGTTAGATTTCAAATTTTTAATTTCATTCGACTTTTAAATCTATAAATCTGAAATAAAGGCGCTGTTTCCCCGAAATCCGGGTCTAAATTTCAACTTCGAGTCCGAGACTATGGACGGCGAAAAAACCCCATGCATCGGATGCATTGCATTGGCTGCGCGCTGCGCTGCAGCTGCACTGTGATGATGGGTTCAGCGAAGAGCTCAGAGAAAATAAGGTGGTCATATTCAATCCCGAAATGCTTTGCGAGTGGTCACAAAATCGTCTCGACGCAAATCACCTAATACAGCCGTCTGGTGAAATTACTGATAACAACAATCACCGATTTGGTAATGATTTAGTTTCTAAAACTTATATTTGTGAAGTTTTAAATATCAACGTATGTTTTTAAGTGTATGTATATTCTCCAACATAATTTTTTAATGTTATCTTTGATATCGTTGTAGTCATATTCTTTCATATTGTTTTCGTGATCGCTACTAATTTGTTGTTGTATTGGATCGGCGTATGATTTCGTTGGCATAAATGATAAAATATGCGCGTACCTCAGCTGCATGCGCGTATCGAGTTGACCTTCCTTAGAGCAACACGCTTGTGTGTTGCTGCCCTCTACGTTCGTTGGTCGAATCCTTATGACTGGATCGCAAGCTCAATCCAACTTCCAGCCAATCACACAGCAGAGTTGCACGATGCGTATTATGATAAACAACGCGCATACGCAGTAGTAAGCGCACTTTCTCAGTTGCTATGCCAAAAAGCAAAGAGCGCATGCGTGAGTCCCAGATCGGATCGCAAGGTGTGCGGTGTTGAGGCTTATGACTGCCTTGCGATTAATCTCCCCTCACTCAGTCGCAAGCCAGTCGCCGACCAGTCGGGTCGTAAGGTGTGCGGTGGCCTTTATGTGCTTGAAATGTCAAGAATAACAGTTCTTTTAAGCGCTATTATCAGAAAGATAAACCAACAGTCCTTTTCAGGACTTACCTACAGGGTGTTAATGCAAAACTCTCCATCTAATAACATATGATAAGTGTATGTAACATTTATATTGTATTGAACACCATTTTTCTATTGATCTACATGTATCTATCTATCCATCCATTGATCGATCCATCCATCTATCCATCTATATTTCTAATATCCATTGATTGCCCAAATCCATAGGGAACATACTCTAATTCAACTGACTTGATATAATTCTGTTAAACTACCCCACACTCACTTGAATACTTCATCCCCCGTCATATCACCGATGGAGACCAGATATCCTCCAAGACGGAAGGATGCAGCATAGATGAAGAAGATCATCGCCTGAGAGACGGCAAAGGCAAGGCCGTTAACCTGACTGTTTATCTTTCCTTGCCTGTAACAAGAAATTTAAGCCAGAAAAAAACACATTCATGACTTTGATGTACTACATGTACATATCATACAAAAACAAATTCTGTTCGGGTGCTGCTTTTCATGGTAATTAATTAACACATAGTTCAAGTGTACCTAATGAAAAAAAATGACTGACATAGCAACACACATGGCTCTTCTATAACCCCAATAAATCTTCTTTTGCTTTTCTTTAGAAGCCTCCCCCCCCCCCTCCCAAGTTATGGCAGCCATAAGTTGCAAAGTTCTGAAATCTACCTATAACAGGCTTTGAGGAAGTGCATTTATATTCATCATAAGTTAAACTTGCAGTTACTATTGAATCTCAGTCCATCCGAGAATGAATAATCTATATGTTTTTAATAAAAAAATTAGGTTTTGAAAATCTAGACCTAAAATGACATGGTGACCAGTGATCCTAATTTTTTTCATTAACGACATTCTCATGAAATTATTGTTCGCAGTGGCTACATTAGTTAAGCATGCCAAAGTCATTTTCTTCTATTTACTTGTAAGGATTTTCCAGTTGCTCTGCATAATTGCTGATCATCCTATCCTCAAGGTTGAGTGAGGCGACAGTGCGGACATTCTCTATCGCTTCAGCTGCAATCTGGTGGTTGGAGAAAAAAGTAGCAAAAAATTCCAAGTGAGTTTGATGTCAATTCAAAACTGTGGGCGCAGTATTCATTCAGCCCTGGTAACAAGATTCAATTTAGGGTATCGTGAAAAAAAACAATGCATTCATCATTGGACCCTTTCTCAACTTACGGGTTGAATTAAGCCTAATTAATTCATGAAATTTGCATAAAACATGGTTTCAAACCACAGATTCAAAACCTCCTTTGTGAATTCTGCCTTGGGGTTTGGACTTCTTTGTACCTTGCTGGCTTCCTAAAAAAGGAAAAAAATAAAATAAACAAGTGGAATGCCTCTGGCGGTCTCACCTGCATCACGCGATTCAATATAGCAGCAGTGCTGACTTTGAACAAGTGGAACGCCTCTGGCAGTCTCGCCTGCATTACGCAATTTAATATAGCAGCAGTGCTAACTTTGAAAACTACTATAAAATAATCATTCACAAAAACATCATTCATATAATGACATAATACCACGTTCATTGACCATAAATGACATTTGAACGGAGACTTAAGACTGTCAACTACACCCATGTCCACATTTCATTCACTCTATCCATAAACTTTTAAAGTTATGATGGCACTTCAACAATAACCCCAACATGGCCTAAGTTTATTGACCTTAACTGACCTTTGACTTGGTTTTGTGACCTGAAACTCACAGGGGATGTTCAGTGATGCTTGATTACTCTTATATCCCAAGTTTTATGAACTAGATCCATAAACTTTCAGAGTTAGGATGGTAATTCAACAAATACCCCCAACACGGCCAAAGTTCATTGACCTTTAATGACCTTTGACCATGGTCATGTGACCTGAAACTCGTACAGGACGTTCAGTGATACTTGATTACTCTTATGTCCAAGTTTTATGAACTAAATCCATAAACTTTCAGAGTTAGGATGGTAATTTAACATATACCCCCAACACGGCCAAAGTTCATTGACCTTAAATGACCATTGACCATGGTCATGTGACCTGAAACTCGCACAGGATATTCAGTGGTAATTGATTAACCTAATGTCCAAGTTTCATTAACTAAATCCATAAATTTTCAAAGTTATGATGGTAATTCAACAAATACCCCCAACTTGGCCAAAGTTCATTGACCCTAAATGACCTTTGACCTTGGTCATGTGACCTGAAACTCAGGCAGGATGTTCACTAATACTTGATTAACCTTATGTCCAAGTTTCATGGACTAGATCCATAAATTTTCAAAGTTATGATAGTAATTCAACAAATACCCCCAACTTGACCAAAGTTCATTGACCCTAAATGACCTTTGACCTTGGTCACGTGACCTGAAACTCGAGCAGGATGTTCACTTATACTTGATTAACCTTATGCCCAAGTTTCATGAACTAGGTCCATATACTTTCTAAGTTATGATGTCATTTCAAAAACTTAACCTTCGGTTAAGATTTTGAAAATAATTTTCCCAACATGGTCTAAGTTCATTGACCCTAAATGACCTTTGACCTTGGTCATGTGACCTGAAACTCAGGCAGGATGTTCAGTAATACTTGATTAACCTTATGGCCAAGTTTCATGAACTAGGTCCATATACTTTCTAAGTTATGATGTCGTTTCAAAAACTTAACCTTAGGTTAAGATTTGATGTTGACGCCGCCGCCGCCGCCGTCGGAAAAGCGGCGCCTATAGTCTCGCTCTGCTATGCAGGCGAGACAAAAACACCATTTGAATAATTATTCACAAAAAACACCATTCATATAATGATACAATACTACGTTAATTGACAATGGACCTTGATCATGTGACCTAAAACTCGTCAGTGATACTTGATTACCCCTATATCCACATTTTATACAATATATCTATAAACTTTGAAAGTTATGACAGCAATCTAATAATTACCTCTAAAATGGCCAAAGTTCAATGACCTTAAATGACCTTTGACTTCGGTCATGTGACCTGAAACTCGCATGAGATGTTCAGTGACACTTGACGACCCTTATGTTTAAGCTTTATGAACTAGACCAATATACTTACAGAGTTATGATAGTAATTCAACAAATACCCCCAACATGGCTAATATCCATTGACCTGACACTCACACAGGATGTTCAGTGATACTTGATTAACCTTATGTCCAAGTTTCATGAACTAGGTCCATATATTTTCTAAGTTATGATGACATTTCAAAAACTGAACCTTAGGTTAAGATTTTGATGTTGATTCCCCCAACATGGTCTAAGTTCATTGACTCTAAATGACCTTTGACCTTGGTCATGTGACATGAAACTCAGGCAGGATGTTCAGTAATACTTGATTAACCTTATGGCCAAGTTTCATGAACAAGGTCCATATACTTTCTAAGTTATGCTGTCATTTCAAAAACTTAACCTTCGGTTAAGATTTGGTGTTGACGCCGCCGTCGGAAAAGCGGCGCCTATAGTCTCACTGCTATGCAGGTGAGACTAAACTCCTTTAGAAAGCCAGAAAATGCAGAAAAAAAATGAAACCTGCCTGAAATAGCCTTAAATGGGAATTTGCCAGGGTCTGAAGTCAGGCAAAAGACTGAAGATTTTGAGTTCAGAATTATTCATACTTTTCTGGCTTCCTGAAAAAGCCCCACAATGTGAGGTTGACAGGGCCCTAAAGTCAGGCAAAAGCCTAGAGACTAGCATCTCTGGATTTGGACTCGTTCATACCTTGCCGGCTTCCTCGATGAGAGCGGCATCCTTCTCGTGTCCCCCTTGGAGGATCTTCATCTCAAGGGCACCAGAGATAGCCAGGACTGGGAGACAACCAAAGATGAGAAGAGCCAGCTTCCAGCCAAAGATGAAGCCGATGACAAGAGCAACAATCAGCGTGACCATAGACTGCACGATGGTGCTGATGCGCATCCCGGTGGCCTAGGTAGGAAGAGGAGGGGAATAAGGAATGACAATGAAGGAGGCTGCTCTTTTTTTTCTTTTGTAGTAGTTATATATGATGAATTTTCATCACTCTAATCCTTTTTCTCTCTGAAATACTAGTCAATTCAAAATGTAAAGCCTCTTTGTCACAAAACACAGGCTCTCTAACAATAGGAGGCGTAATAGCTCAGTTGGTAAGAATAAGGAGAATACAAGGTTTAAAGTTTGGGGTTCACTCAAGCATGCCACATTTTAACCGTGCAAGCTGTGCTAAAACTTCCAGCACTGGGGAGAATTGTTACAAAGAAACCCCTCGTATCTCAGTTTGGGTTTAACTTAATACTCGCAAATATGGCAGAATGGAGAAAATAGTTTCTCTTTCACATACAAGATCCTTTTTATTTTATTTTTAAGTTTTAGGCCACAAAATTACTGTTTTGGGTAGTTACAGAAAAGCTTGCCCTGAGATCTATTATTGGTTTAGACGTTGAGGTTCACATACCACATGAGACTTTGGCACTCTTATAGATAAATTATTTTCTTACCCCTTTCACGTTTGACGCATCTGAAGACAATCTCGTAGCTAGGGCACCAGTACTGTGGCTTGGCTGGTCAAAATATGCACAGTCCTAGTGGGAAAAGAGCAGAATACTTAACATTACTTCACATGCATCTTTAAACAGAACAGAATTACAATAACTCTTGCACAGTATGTGCTATTTATTCACTGAATATTACCATCATCATCGCATTCATCATCACAATTATTATTTTTATCATTATCACCATCATTACTATAATCATTATAATTATCATCATCATCATTATTACCATAATTATTATTATTCCTCTGATCAAGATCAAGTCTGTATATTTTCCTTGAATAACGTTGCTCTAACAAAAAGTACCAGGTAATTTCAAGTGTAACTACTACTAATGTCCCATAGTTTAGTCTGGTCGTGCCCAAGATAGCTGTCTTCTGGATGTCAAACAAGCCAAGACGAGGAGAGATCTTGGTGATACAGGCTTCCATTACCTTCTTGATCATTCATGAGTGCCCAATGATGACTGGTGTAACCTTCATATTTACAT